>NC_089838.1:168854131-170166631 GCF_035609145.1 Eleutherodactylus coqui | reverse complement strand
CTTCTACGCCGTCCACTGCTGCAACTCTGAATCCTCTGGCTGCTGCTCCTCCTTCCTCCCAGCCTCCTCACTTCATTACAATGACACATTCTGAGGAGCAGGCAGACTCCCAGGAACTGTTCTCGGGCCCCTGCCCAGATTGGGCAGCAATGGTTCCTCTCCCACCAGAGGAGTTTATTGTGACCGATGCCCAACCTTTGGAAAGTTCCCAGGGTCCGGGGGATGAGGCTGGGGACTTCCGGCAACTGTCTCAAGAGCTTTCAGTGGGTGAGGAGGACGATGACGATGAGACACAGTTGTCTATTAGTGAGGTAGTAGTAAGGGCAGTAAGTCCGAGGTTGGAGCGCACAGAGGATTCGGAGGAAGAGCAGCTGGACGATGAGGTGACTGACCCCACCTGGTTTGCTAAGCCTACTGAGGACAGGTCTTCAGAGGGGGAGGCAAGTGCAGCAGCAGGGCAGGTTGGAAGAGGCAGTGCGGTGGCCAGGGGTAGAGGCAGGGCCAGACCGAATAATCCACCAACTGTTTCCCAAAACGCCCCCTCGCGCCGTGCCACCCTGCAGAGGCCGAGGTGCTCAAAGGTGTGGCAGTTTTTCACTGAGAGTGCAGACGACCGACGAACTGTGGTGTGCAAGGTTTGTCACGCCAAGATAAGCCGGGGAGCCACCACCACCAGCCTCACCACCACCAGCATGAGCAGGCATATGATGACCAAGCACCCCACAAGGTGGGACGAAGGCCGTTCACCGCCTCCGGTTTGCACCACTGACTCTCCCCCTGTGCCCCAACCTGCCACTGAGATCCAACCCCCCTCTCAGGACACAGGCACGACCGTCTCCCGGACTGCACCCACACCCTCACCTCCGCTGTCCTCGGCCCCATCCAGCAATGTCTCTCAGCGCAGCGTCCAGCCGTCGATAGCGCAACTGTTTGAGCGCAAGCGCAAGTACGCCACCACGCACCCGCACGCTCAAGCGTTAAACGTGCACATAGCCAAATTGATCAGCCTGGAGATTCTGCCGTATAGGCTTGTGGAAACAGAGGCTTTCAAAAACATGATGGCGGCGGCAGCCCCGCGCTACTCGGTTCCCAGTCGCCACTACTTTTCCCGATGTGCCGTCCCAGCCCTGCACGACCACATCTCCCACAACATTGTACGCGCCCACACCAACGCGGTTACTGCCAAGGTCCACTTAAAAACGGACACGTGGACAAGCACAGGCGGGCAGGGCCACTATATCTCCTCCTACGCAACCTCTGTCTCGCAATCAAGATGTGTCAGCAGCAGCACGTCGCCAGCAGTCGGTGTCGCACGGCGGGGCAGCACAGCGGTGGGCAAGCGTCAGCAGGCCATGCTGAAACTACTCAGCTTAGGAGAGAAGAGGCACATGGCCCACGAACTGCTGCAGGGTCTGACAGAGCAGACCGACCGTTGGCTTTCGCCGCTGAGCCTCCAACCGGGCATGGTCGTGTGTGACAATGGCCATAACCTGGTGGCGGCTCTGCAGCTCGGCAGCCTCACGCACGTGCCATGCCTGGCCCACGTCTTTAATTTGGTGGTTCAGCGCTTTCTGAAAAGCTACCCACGCTTGTCAGACCTGCTCGGAAAGGTGCGCCGGCTCTGCGCACATTTCCGCAAGTCCAAGACGGATGCTGCCACCCTGCGGACCCTGCAGCATCGGTTTAATCTGCCAGTGCACCAACTGCTGTGCGACGTGCCCACACGGTGGAACTCTACGCTCCACAGGTTGGCCAGGCTCTATGAGCAGCATAGAGCTATAGTGGAATACCAACTCCAACATGGGCGGCGTAGTGGGAGTCAGCCTCCTCAATTCTTTACAGAAGGGTGGGCATGGTTGGCAGACATCTGCCAGGTCCTTGGAAACTCTGAGGAGTCTACCCAGATGGTGAGCGGCGATGCTGCAATCATTAGCATCACCATTCCTCTGCTATGCCTCTTGAGAAGTTCCCTGCAAAGCATAAAGGCAGACGCTTTGCGCTCGGAAATGGAGGCGGGGAAAGACAGTATGTCGCTGGATAGTCAGAGCACCCTCATGTCTATATCTCAGCGCGTTGAGGAGGAGGAGGAGGGGGGAGCATGAGGAGGAGGGGGAAGAGACAGCTTGTCCCACTGCTGAGGGTACCCATGCTGCTTGCCTGTCATCCTTTCAGCGTGTATGGCCTGAGGAGGAGGAGGAGGAGGATCCTGAAAGTGATCTTCCTAGTGAGGACAGCCATGTGTTGCGTACAGGTTCCCTGGCACACATGGCTGACTTCATGTTAGGATGCCTTTCTCGTGACCCTCGCGTTACACGCATTCTGGCCACTATGGATTACTGGGTGTACACACTGCTCGACCCACGGTATAAGGAGAACCTTTCTACTCTCATACCCAAAGAGGAAAGGGGTTCGAGAGTGATGCTATACCACAGGACCCTGGCAGACAAACTGATTGTAAAATTCCCATCCGACAGCGCTAGTGGCAGAAGGCGCAGTTCCGAGGGCCAGGTAGCAGGGGAGGCGCGGAGATCAGGCAGCATGTACAGCATAGGCAGAAGAACACTCTCCAAGGCCTTTGACAGCTTTATGGCCCCCCAGCAAGACTGTGTCACCGCTCCCCAGTCAAGGCTGAGTCGGCGGGAGCACTGTAAAAGGATGGTGAGGGAGTACGTAGCCGATCGCACGACCGTCCTTCGTGACGCCTCTGCCCCCTACAACTACTGGGTGTCGAAGCTGGACACGTGGCCTGAACTCGCGCTGTATGCCCTGGAGGTGCTTGCTTGTCCTGCGGCTAATGTCTTGTCAGAGAGGGTGTTTAGTGTGGCTGGGGAAATCATCACGGATAAGCATACCCGCCTGTCAACCGACAGTGCCGACAGGCTTACACTCATAAAGATGAACAAAGCCTGGATTTCCCTAGACTTCTCTTCTCCACCAGCGGACAGCAGCGGTACCTAAACAATACGTAGGCTGCACCCGCGGATGGAAGCATCGTTCTCTATCACCATCCAAAACGGGGACCTTTTAGCTTCATCAATCTGTGTATTCTATTCATCCTCCTCCTCCTGCTCCTCCTCCTGAAACCTCACGTAATCACGCCGAACAGGCAATTTTTCTTAGGCCCACAAGGCTCAGTCATATTACTTTAGTAAACAATGTTTATACTTTTCAATTCTCATTAAAGCGTTGAAATTTGCACCTGAACCAATTTTTATTTTAACTGGGCTGCCTACAGGCCTAGTTACAAATTAAGCCACATTAAGCAAAGCAATTAGTGGGTTTCACCTGCCCTCTTGGTTGGGCATGGGCAATTTTTCTGAGGTACATTAGTACTGTTGGTACACCAATTTTTTTGGGCCCTCGCCTACAGTGTAATCCTACTAATTTTTATGGGCTTCGCCTGCACTCATGGTACAGCAAGGTGTGTGGGGTTGGCCTACACTTTTGCTACATAAATGTAACTGGGGCCTTGTCTATACTGCAACTACTGAAATGTGAAAGAGACTGTTATCTCCCTAAACTGCTGCAACGGGAATGTTACTGTGGCCTGTCTTGACTGCTACTACTACTGAAATGGAACTAATACTGTGCTCCCCCTATACTGCTGCTTCGGAATTGTTACTGGGGCCTGTCTTGACTGCTACTATTACTGAAATTGAACTAAGACTGTGCTCCCCCTATACTGCTGCTAGTGATATGTTACTGGGGCCTGTCTGGACTGCTACTATGGAACTAATACTGTGCTCCCCCTATAATGCTGCTAGTGATATGTTACTGGGGCCTGTCCCTAATGCTACCGCTGAAATGTTACTAATTCTGGGCTCTACCTATACCGCTGCTAATGCTATGTCACTGGGGTGTGAAACGGAAGCTTCCCAAAGACATGATGGTGGCGAGGCCATTTCCCACCAACGCGGTTACTGTTAAGGTGCATATAACCACGGACACGTGGAGAGGACACGTAGTGCCTCAAAAACACCCACCCCCCCTCCTCCAACAATGAAAACATTCTTGGCAAATACCTTTGCATTGGTCCGTCTGGTGGCAGTCCAAGAATTTCACCTTTACCGACACAACAAGAGAGCCCCCCCACCATCTCCCGGCCACGGCCTACTTAATCCTGGCCACATTCCGAAAACCAACTTAATAAAACCGTGCTACTAGGTCCGCAGTCGCCACCACATTCCCACCAACGTGGTTACTGTTAAGGTACATATTACCAGTCTGACTGGGGCATGCACTGTGGGCCGAAGCACACCTGTATTGTATGTCACGTTAGCTCTGCTGAGCAGGGTACTGCAATGGGATACATTAATGTACCGCCGATGGGTTCCAGGGAGCCACCCATGCTGTGGGTCCACAGGGACTTCACATTAGGGATTTGTACCTGCCAGTGTCTATGTATTAAAAACCCCGGTCAGACTGGGGCATGCAGTGTGGGCCGAAGCCCACCTGCATTAAACCTGACGTTACCTCAGCTGTGCTGGGCACTGCAATGGGATTTATTTATGTACCGCCGGTGGGTTCCAGGGAGCCACCCATGCTGTGGGTCCACAGGGACTTCACAATAGGGAGTTGTACCTGCCTGTGTCTACTTATAAAAAACCCCAGTGTGACTGGGGCATGCAGTGTGGGCCGAAGCCCACCGGCATTTAATCTGACGTTAGCTCTGCTGTCCAGGGCACCGCAATGGGATACATTTATGTACAGCCGGTGGGTTCCAGGGAGCCACACATGCTGTGGGTGCACACGGTATTCCCATTGCGGAGTTGTACCTGCCTGTGACTATTTATAAAAAACCCCGGTCTGACTGGGGCATGCAGACACCTTGACAGAATGAATAGTGTGTGGCACATGAGTTCCCCATTGCTATGCCCACATGTGCAGCTCCTGATGGAGGTGGCACAGGATTGGATTTCTCATTGCTTCTGTACAGCATTGTGGGCTATCGCCCCGCCACTTTTAAAGAGGGTCGCTGCCTGGCCCTGCCAACCCTCTGCAGTGTGTGCCTGCAGTTCCTCCTCATGGCAGACGCACTTATAAATAGACATGAGGGTGGTGTGGCTATAAGGCCACCGTGGGGCATGAGGGCAGCTGAAGGCTGCGCAGGAACACTTTGGTGTGCGCTGTGGACACTGGGTCATGCGGGGGGGGGGGGGGGGGTTGGGCAGCATGTAACCCAGGAGAAGTGGCAGCGGAGTGTCATGCAGGCAGTGATTGTGCTTTGTTGGAGGTAGTGTGGTGCTTAGCTAAGGTATGCCTTGCTAATGAGGGTTTTTCAGAAGTAAAAATTGTTGGGAGGGGGGGCACTCTTGCCGCTATTATGGCTTAATAGTGGGACCTGGGAACTTGAGATGCAGCCCAACATGTAGCCCCTCGACTGCCCTATCCGTTTCTGTGTCATTCCCATCACTTTCTTGAATTTCCTAGATTTTCACAAATGAAAACCTTAGGGAGCACCGGCGATATACAAAAATGCTCGGTTCCCCATTGACTTCAATGGGGTTCGTTTCTCCAAACGAACCCTCGAGCATTGCGAGAAGTTCGTCTCGAGTAACGAGCACCCGAGCATTTTGGTGCTCGCTCATCTCTATTTATTACCCAACACTGTCCTCTATTAATTATTTTCTTTCTTTCATTCTGAGCTTAGAGGCCAAGTGGGTGGTCCTATTAGTGATTCACAACTATTTCCCCATGCACATTTATGCAGTCAAGGCATCAATCACTGATAGGACCGCCCACTGGACCTCCAGGCTTTGAATGAGCAGAGATATAAATGAATAAAATATAAGTTACAATGAATCTTTCTCGATAACTATGTAAAAACCTGTTCAGCTCCCCTTGCTTTATAACATGTTGCCTGCAGATCAGATTGAATGTTCATTATGACAGCTTCTCTTTAAAGGGGTTGTCCCGCGAAAGCAAGTGGGGTTCGGCACTTCTGTATGGCCATATTAATGCACTTTGTAATATACATCGTGCATTAAATATGAGCCATACAGAAGTTATTCACTTACCTGCTCCGTTGCTAGCGTCCCCGTCGCCATGGTGCCGTCTAACTTCAGCGTCTAATCGCCCGATTAGACACGCTTGCGCAGATGGGTCTTTTCCCTTCGGCTCAGTTCGGCAGCAGCGGTGTTCTGGCTCCGCCCCCTTGTACGCGTCATCGCGTAGCTCCGCCCCCATCACCTGTGCCGATTCCAGCCTCCTGATTGGCTGGAATCGGCACATGTGACGGGGGCGGAGCTACGCGATGACGCATAGAAGGGGCGGAGCCAGAACGCCGCTGCTGCCGAACTGAGCCGAAGGGAAAAGACCCATCTGCGCAAGCACGTCTAATCGGGCGATTAGACGCTGAAGTTAGGCGGCACCATGGCGACGGGGACGCTAGCAACGGAGCAGGTAAGTGAATAACTTCTGTATGGCTCATATTTAATGCACGATGTATATTACAAAGTGCATTAATATGGCCATATAGAAGTGCATAACCCCACTTGCTGCCGCGGGACAACCCCTTCAAGATCAAGTAGAAAAAAGTATTAGCTGAGGTAAAGATATAACAACAGAGGGCATCACAATTGTAGACCCAACAGGATCAGAATGTCTGAGAGAGCCCAATAACCTTTCTACCACAAGAGGGCCTGTTATAGATTTAATTTAGGCCTTTAAAATAGTTTTTCAATTAAAAACTAATGATGGCCTACACTCAGGATAAGTCATCAACAGTAGATCTGCAGGTGTCCATCATCACAGACCGTCACCGATCAGCTGTTCTCTGGGCTGGTGGGTTTGTGCACCGAGCCGATTTCTGCAGAAAGCATACAGCTCGGTTCCCACAGTAGTGGCCAGACTTGGTATTGCAGGCAAAGTTCCCATTGAAGTTAATGAGAACTTGGCCCACAGTACCAAGCCTGACCACTACAGTAAGAACAGAGCTGTCTGCTTCATGCAGAAATCAGCTCAGTGCATGATAGTATTGGCTTGGCGAATAATTGTTTGGTGGAGGTCCCAGACAATAAACCCCTGCTAATATACTGTTGATGACCAATCCTGAGGCAAGACCAGCATTAATTTACAAGTGCACAATCCCTTTAAGTTAAGGTGTAAATAGAAAAAGTGAACGTTTTCTATTTCTCACTTTTGATCAGTCCTAAATTTGAAATCTGCTTACTACTAATTCTAATCAAAGATGGCAATCGACAATACATTACTTCAGAAGCTATTGACAGTTTAATACTACAGTACTAATGTAAAACTGTAGAAAAAAAAACTATTAAAGGGAAAATATCAATTATATCTGTTTACTAGGGAAAGATATATAATTTAAAGTGGTTGTACCAAAATCAACTTTCATCTCCTATCCACAAAATTGGTGATAAAGTTTTGATTTGTTGGGGGTCTCACAGCTGAGGTCCCAAATGATCCAGAGAACAGGGATTCCATGTCCCTCTATCCTCCTCAGTGTACATTCATTAACCTCTGTTTGACTGCCAGAAATAGCTGAGCGTGTGTACTTGGATATCTGCAGCAGCCCTATTAAAAAGGAATGGAGCTACACCAAGAATCCTCAACTGCTGCTCTATTCGAGCTTCACTTCACTGCAGAGGCTACAGTAAGGGGGTGAGGGAGACGTGAGATCCCTATTCTTGGGATCAGTGAGAGTTTCAGCTGTATGAGACTCCCACTGATCACAGTTTAATTACCTATGCTCTGGGTTGGTGATACTTTTATCTTTATCTTGATTCTTGTACTACCCCTTGTGAGGTACTGAGGGGCGTGATAGTGGATGGTCGCTACATCGCCCCTAGGTTCCGCTATTATGCCTAATTGGGGTGGAGGAACTTCATGTCCTGCTGTTTGAGACATGAAAAGCCAGGAGTGCAATGTAATCTCCAGCAAGTAGTTGCTGGAGGTCTTTTCTTTAAAAGTATCTGGGCCTGTTTTTTTGGAATGGATGTCAGGTTGGTAGTGGGGCCATCCATTCCACTTCCTCCACTCCAGGTTGTGTACGAGGTCAATCAGCACAGGTGCTGAGGCTGAGCCAGGATAGGTGTGGATATAAATAGCAGTGTGCACTGACACAGGGGGGATTAAGATGGCTGCTGGACCCAGGCAGCCTGTGATACCTGCTAGAGGTAAAAGCCCTGCTGTGTGGTGCACCTGCTAAGCGTGACCTGCACAGCCAGGGATGGCCTGATATTGGATTGCTGGACTGTTATTTTCTTGCCTGAAGCTAAGGCTGAATTTGTGTTGAGTTTTCTGGACTGAAATAAACGCAGGTCACGCCTGCACTTGGACTTTATCCACTTGTTTTCCGTCTTTGACTGCCGCAACCCGCGGTCCACCAAGCTGTCCTCCCACACCCTTTAAAATCTCTCTTTTAATCCATTTGTTGAATCATATCAGTTATTATGAATATGTTTATTCTGCCATGCACATTTCATTCATAACATTGGCTGCCCGTTAAATACAGAATTTAATTTAAACTCGCTACCCTCATCCACAAAGCCCTCCACAGCGCAGCACCCCCCTATATTGCTTCCCTCATCTCAATCCATTACCCAGCCCGGGCTCTCCGCTCTGCTAACGAAACTAGACTGCGCACCCTTCTAATTTGAACTTCTCATTCCTGCCTCCAAGAGTTCTCCAGAGCAGCACCGGACCTCTGGAACGCACTACCAAAGGCTACCCGTGCAATCCAGAACTCGCAGAACTTCAGGTGTGCTCTAAAAACGCACCTCTTCAGGGAGGCATACCGCATTCCCTAAACAAACCCCTCTGTACTCCGCCTGATAACATGCTCCCTGACCTATTGACTGCAATCCCTGCTAGCCATCATAAAGCACTCCTCCAGTCATAGCGCTTCTGCCCTCACACGGCCAAATGACCATTGTCTATGTGTATAGCATCCCTCACTCTCCACCTCGCCATACCGTGCACATCTCCAGCCCCTTTACCTTCTATATCACTCCATTATTTGTAGTATGTAAGCTCATTGGAGCAGGACCCTCACTCCTATTGTTTCCATCAACTGATTACTATGTAACCGTGGTTCTGTATTTTTTTTTCTTTCTATATTCCCCCTGTCTATGTAAGCGCTGCGGAATATGTTGGTGCTATATAAATAAAGATTATTATTATAACACTTGATTTCTTATTACCTTGTCTTTACTGTTTTTGAATGTGCATGGTTGGGCACGTCTCTCAATATACTAATAAAACTTATATTTTCTATTCATTGGATGCAATAAGGTAAATATGCTCGCTAGTAAACTTCATTCTCATATAAATTGATACTTAACTTTGCAGACTAAAATTTAATGATGTTTACACTAAACAAATCAAAATCCCTCAATAAATGTAATACATGATTAAAAGGCGGAGATAGTATTTTCGTGATGATTGAAAGTCAGGAATATTCACTTTAATTCAGTGAACTGCTGTTAGTGTCAGTATGATATAATTTAATAAGCCTGAAAATCACATCTAGTAACCAATAAACTAATAGCTCCTGACAAAAGCAGTAGAAGCTGACAGTAGAACTATATATATATGCTGCAGTATATGCTATTTATTTTGAATACTGTATAACAAACATGCAATAATTTGTATTAAAAATTAAGATTCATATGGTTAGTGCAAAATATATTGTTCAATTTAAGCCTTTTCTTGCCTTTTTTTACTTTATTTTGATCATAAAATACTTTATGTAGAAAACTAAGACTAAATGAATTATTTTTTTAATTTTCTAGCTTGTTTTGTTATTATGAGGTTTTTATGCTTAATTGCAGAAGAGTACTACTAAAGACTAATCTCAGCTGTCAACATGTATGATTACGACATCCTAGTATTACTTTTTTATACAATCTGCAAATTGTATGGGGCTGCAATAAAACACCCATAGACTTCTGTAGGGCCCTCCAAATTTTTACAGAGGCATTCTGTGTGATTACAATAGAAAAATATTTAATTAGATGGTGTATTACAGATGTATTCTCTCTAGAAGCATTGATCCATGTACCTCTATATTGTCTATATGTTACCTTTCAAATCCCTTTCCATATACCTTTTTAGGGTAGTTTCACACATAGCATTTTTAGAAAAATGCATCCCCCTTTTATTACCATATATAAACAAAAGAAAAAAAACTTTTTCCAGCTGCGCTTCAATACAGACCCTCCAATGGTATATAGGCAATAAGCTACTAAAAACACTTGTTCATAGTAAGCTAAATTTTATTCCCCAAAAGACATACAACAAAATAAAAGTGGGTTCAGAAGATAAGCAACGCGTTTCTGCGTCAACTGACGTCTTTATCAAGCATATAGCACTTCTACCCCATAGCATATATATATACATAAAGGACATACCTTAATCATAAGACCCGATACGGTACATCTGGTTCCCTAGCTGCACCACGCTGGACGCTAACCTCGCGTGTGTGTACAGGGGGTGTAGTTATTAGATGCACATATATATACGTTTTTTTGGATATTATGGAAGGTCCCTCACTAAAGATACTTCTTAAAGGCTAACTTGGATTCTAGGTGTAGGGGGGACACAAAGGCTTCTGTTGCCCCGCTTAACACCTGGTAAGTAGTATTACCGGAACTATTCATTATATTTTTCCATGGACATGGCGCTCTCCCTAACTTGTGTTTCACTTTTATTACCAGCTTTTTTCATCACTTTATTTTGGAAGAAAAACACCACAGCCAGATGTTAGCTGTAGATCAATAGGAAGTTATGAAGTACACGACAAACAGTTTTTTCGCAAGCTAAACATTCCCAGATCCTTTAACCGTTCCTCATGGGACATGATTTGCAGACCGCTCACCATCTTGGTAACTCTTCTCTGAACTTGCTCCAGTTTGTCTGTCTTTTTTAAAGTGGGAATTCAAAAGTCGGGATAATGTTTGCATTAAGTTTTCCTGCTTTATTAATAAAATGTGCAGCTCACAAGAGAGGTGAACAATGTTTTGTAAAGAAACTGAAACGCGTTCTCCATATTTGTGAGCTGCACATTTTATTAATAAAGCAGGAAAACTTAATGCAAGCATTATCCCGACTTTTGAATTGTACCTTTACAAGGAAGCCAAGCTAACCGGTGGCTGGTCAAGTCTGGCAGTTAACGCCTGCTGGAAGGAGCAGAGAAGCAGCCAAGGTGGGACAAAACTATTTTTTAAAGTGGGATGCCCAGAACTGGACACAGTATTCCAGATGAGTTCTGATTAAGGAAGAGTAGAGGGAGATAATTACTTCACGTGATCTAGACTCTATGCTTCTCTTAATACATCCCAGAATTGTATTTGCCTTTTTAGCTGCTGCATCACATTGTTTACTCATATTCAGTCTATGATCTGATAGTACACCCAAGTCTTTCTCACGTGTGCTGCTTAGCCGCAATACAGATTTAAACATTTTTGTGCGGACACCGGCCACGGTCGGAGATGGATTCTGCCTTGGGCTCCTGTGTGTGGAAAACGACCCGTCGATGTGGGACCAGCCTAACTGAAGGAAGCAGCAGCAATGGCCTGACTAAGCATTTCAAGTGAAGAAACTCTGCATTTCATTATATCCATGAGTTCTGGACTTTAGGCAGTTACTGTCAGCAATGGATTTCCATCCAAATATTCAAAATAATCCTCATATTTATAATTATGTGTGTCCAATTACTTTTGAACTTGTGGAAATAGAGGGACTGTGTAAAAAAGGCTACAACTCCTAAACAGTTAAAGGAATTTATCCAGGACTTAAATATTGATCACCTATCCTGAGAATGTCACCAAAATCAAATCAGTGGCGATCTGACTACTGGTGCCTCCGATCAGCTGTTTGAAGTGTCCTCTGCACTCGGGCAAGCACTGCGGCCTTTTCATTGTATACCAGGAGCAGCATCATACATTAAGCAGTAGAGGGGCCTGATATTTCAGCTCAATCCCATTCACTTAATGACACATTCCCTTTAATACTCATAATGTTATGCACAGCATACTGAGGCCAAGAAAAGGAATCTCCTATACTTTGCACACTCTGATTTGAACATGACAAGAATCTAAATGAAAGATGACTCATTCGGAAGCTGCTGTCATTATTTTTGGTTCAGTCTTCCTCTCTCCAGAAGCAGACATTCTGTCTACAAGCAAATCTAAATTTAGTATTCATTCATTCCTTCATAAAGGAAAAAACAAACAAACAGGAATCTGCTTTAAATACAGTTTAACATTTGTATCCATAATCCATATAACAAATGTAGCTAAGGCTAAATTCACACTGTGTGTAAAATACCGTCGGCTTATATGCCAGGAGAATCTCCCGACATATACTGTACACTGATGCACTCATAGGGTGTCCATTTGACATATTTTTGGCTAGAATATTTCAAGGTCTTTCAGCCCAACTGCACTATGAAGTTCAGTTAACTAATCTTTTTAATAAAATGTTTAAATTCTATAAAATATATATCACATGCTATACAATTATGTAATAGCAGTCAGATACAGATATAGTCAACTGTATAGGCATATAATGGCATACATCTGTCATATGTTCAGCCGAATCATTTAAGGAGCAACTAAAGGCTCAGGGGCCCTGATGCAAAAGGTGAGCTGGGGCCCCCCTCTATCTGTATCTGTACCCGTACCCATATCTAAACCATGCTGCACAGAGGCATAACTTGAAGCTTCTGGGCCCCAATGCAAAACCTGTAACAGGGCCCCCAACTATAATGCTTTATTCCTAGTACTGGGCTCCCTATATGGAGAATAGAGGCCTTATGGGCCCCTTAAGGCTCCTGGGCCCGGGTGCAACCGCATCCCCTGCACCCTCTATAGTTACGCCCCTTGCGCTAACCTTTGCATTACAGGTAACATCGAATTACAAGGACTGTGCCTAATCTATCTAGAAATATGGACAATCAAAGGACTCTGCAGTGGTGTGCTTAAATAGTACGAGAGACTATTGAAATACGTTTCTTGGGGGGAGGGGTATTTGGATTTTTATGTGTTTGTATTGTATGTATGTTGAAGGTGTCTTTTGACGCCAGAAAAAGAATCTCTTTCAATAAAAATGATTTGAATTAAAAAAAAACAAAACTATGCTGCGCCAAACAGGGACAGCTTACAAAGATACAAGCTATGCTCTATGGCTTTCTGTTCTCATATATTGTGCCAACCAGGGATTGCAGCTTATTTAGTTGGTGGTTAATCTTTTGTTGACATAAAACATAAGAAAACCAAACAGGGAAACAACAGATGCACATAGTGCGTGTCAGTGGCCTCAGACATTGTTCAATGTCTACGAATTGCTTCCAGTCCTTATGCATCTAGCAGCGGGGATTGGGGAATTTAATTATGCTGTGCCAAACAGAGACAGCTCACAAAGATACAAGCTATGATGGATGCAAAAGGTCTATACACTTCTGTTAAAATACCTTGTTTTTGTCATGTTGAAAAATCTGACAAACATGAATCCTTTCAGATTTATTTCCACCTTCAGTGTGACCCATTATCTGTACAATTCCATTGAAAAACAAACTGAAATAATTACAGTGGAAACATGTAAAAAGAAGACTAAAATAATGTGGTTGCATAAATATACACAGACTAAAACTATAACTTTGCTGATGCACACTTTGACTTTATGACAGCATTCAGTCTTTATGAGCCGGTGTCTATCAGTATGACACCTCTTTGTCCGACTTTTTAACATGACAAAAGCATGGCATTTTAAAAGGGGCATGTAGACTTTTCATATCCACTGTATGCTCGGTGGCCTTTTGTTCTCACATATTGTGCCTCCCAGGAATTGTGGCTTAAGGCCCTTTTACACAAGACGATTACACTGCGCAACACAATTTTTGTAACAAATAAGCAGATAGGCGGCTCATAGTCACTTTAATGTGCTGGATATAAATACGATATCCATTTGTTTCTGCCACGTAAGGTTTTCCAATTATGGTAATAATGTAATCCAATTGCCGTTGTATTGTATTTTTTGGAAATATGCCTATACAATGAATCCAGCAGGCTCGCCATTAACTCTTTCCAATCCACTGTCTGACGTCTTCCTACACTCTGATTGAAGCTTGTACAGCTCCAATGTCAGAAGGGTATACTTACCGTCTATTGCCAGTCACTCCGCTGTTGGAGCCTCTCCGGTGCACACACTGGCTTTAGCCAGCAGATGGCACTGTTGTATAACAGGAAAAAGAGAAAGCCTTTCAGGAAACCCTGAATCTAAAATTGGATTAGAAAGGGTTAACCTTGCTTAATAAAAAGAATAACAAAAGTGATTGCGCAACTATTTTGCAATCACTGTTAGTATTGTTGCATCTGTAAAAGTCAGAAATATCAAAGTAATGCATTATTTACCCCACACGGTGAACATCGTCGCCAAAAAAAAAATTTAAGAACGGCAGAAATGCACTTTTTTGGTCATTCTGTCTCCAAAAAAAAAAAATGCAATAAAAAGTGATCAAAAAGTCGTATGTATTCCAAAATGGTACCAACGCAAACTACAGGACGTCCCGCAAGAAATGAGCCCTTGCACCACTATGTGGATAAAAAAGCTATTGCGCCCAGAAGATGGCGGCAGAAAATAATTTTTAAAAACGTAAATGTCTTTGAAAAAAATTAAAGTAGTACAGCAAAAAGAAAACTACATACGTTTGGTATCGTAGTAATCGTACTGACCCATAGAAAAAAAGTTATGTCATTTTTGTTGCAGTTTGTGGGCAGTAGAAACAAGACCTACCGAAAAATGGCGAAATCTCATTTTCTTTTTTTCCATTTTACTCCACTTAGTACTTTTTAAAAGTTTTACAGTACATTATATGGTACATTAAAAAACACCATTGAAAAATACAACTCATCATGCAAGAAACAAGCCCTCAGACAGCTACATCGATGGATAAATAAAGGAGTTACAATTTTTTAAATTAAAATAAATGTGCCCTCAATGTGCTGTTGCTGCTGCTGGGGGTGCTGGTGTTGCTTTCCTTCTGCTATGTGACTTACTCCTACTCCCAAAATGAACATTTTCTAAATTACAAGAGACAGCTGTAGCTCTACAGCTTTTCCTTGGAGAAGACTCATGCTTAGCTGCTATGTTCACCTGGTAAAATTTGTCCTTTGCAAATTTTATAACATTGCTCCTAAACAAGCAGTGCATTTGCTGTCTTGCATAGCAAAAGTTTTGGTAGTTCTACAGCTGTTCCTTGGAGTAGGTCCGTGCTTGACTGTTGTATTCATCTTGCAGAATTTCTTCTTGTAAAATGTATGATATTGTTTTCTGAAACAAGCAGCCCATCTGCTGTCTTGAATAGAGACTAAAGATGAGCGAACACCAAAATGCTCGGGTGTTCGTTATTCGAAACGAACTTCCTGCGATGTTTGAGGGTTCGTTTCGAATAACGAACCCCATTGAAGTCAATGGGCGACCCGAGCATTTTTGTATTTCGCCGATGCTCGCTAAGGTTTTCATGTGTGAAAATCTGGGCAATTCAAGAAAGTGATGGGAATGACACAGCAACGGATAGGGCAGGCGAGGGGCTACATGTTGGGCTGCATCTCAAGTTCACAGGTCCCACTATTAAGCCACAATACCGGCAAGAGTGGGCCCCCCCCCCCCCCCTCCCAACAACTTTTACTTCTGAAAAGCCCTCATTAGCAATGCATACCTTAGCTAAGCACCACACTACCTCCAACAAAGCACAATCACTGCCTGCATGACACTCCGCTGCCACTTCTCCTGGGTTACATGCTGACCAACCCCCCCGCACGACCCAGTGTCCACAGCGCACACCAAGTTGTCCCTGCGCAGCCTTCAGCTGCCCTCATGCCACGCCACACTCATGTCTATTTATAAGTGCGTCTGCCATGAGGAGGAACCGCAGGCACACACTGCAGAGGGTTGGCACGGCTAGGCAGCGACCCTCTTTAAAAGGGGCGGGGCGATAGCCCACAATGCTGTACAGAAGCAATGAGAAATATAATCCTGTGCCACCGCCATCAGGAGCTGCACACATGGGCATAGCAATGGGGAACCTATGTGCCACACACTATTCATTCTGTCAAGGTGTCTGCATGCCCCAGTCAGACCGGGCTTTTTAATTCATAGACACAGGCAGGTACAACCCCCTATTGTGAAGTCCCTGTGGACCGACAGCATGGGTGGCTCCCTGGAACCCACCGGTGGTACATAAAAATATCCCATTGCATTGCCCAACACAGCTGAGGTAGTAATGTCGTGCTTAATGCAGGTGGGCTTCGGCCCACACTGCATGCCCCAGTCAGACTGGGGTTCTTTACAAGTGGAAACAGATGCATTTACAACTCCCTGTGGACCCACAGCATGGGTGGGTGCCAGGAAGCCACCAGCGGTACATAAAAATATCCCATTGCATTGCCCAACACAGCTGAGGTAGTAATGTCGTGCTTAATGCAGGTGGGCTTCGGTCCACACTGCATGCCCCAGTCTGACTGGGGTTCTTTAGATGTGCTTTCAGATGCATTTATAATTCTCTGTGGACCCACAGCATGGGTGGGTGCCAGGAAGCCACCGGCGGTACATAAAAATATCCCATTGCATTGCCCAACACAGCTGAGGTAGTAATGTCGTGCTTAATGCAGGTGGGCTTCGGCCCACACTGCATGCCCCAGTCAGACTGGGGTTCTTTACAAGTGGACACATGTAGGTTACACTCAGTGTGCACCTACAGCATGGGTGGCTCCCTGGAACCCACCGGCGGTACATAAAAATATCCCATTGCATTGCCCAACACAGCTGAGGTAACGTCAGCTGTAATGCAGGTGGGCTAAAAATTAATTTGATTACACTGTAGGCGAGGGCCCACAAAAATTGCTGTATCAACAGTACTAATGTACATCCAAAAAATTGGCCATGGCCAGCCAAGAGGGCAGGTGAAACCCATTAATCGCTTTGGTTAATGTGGCTTAAGTGGTAACTAGGCCTGGAGGCAGCCCAGTTTAACGAAAAATTGGTTCAAGTTAAAGTTCCAACGCTTTTAAGCGCATTGAAACTTTTAAAAATTGTTCAGAAAAATTATTTGAGTGAGCCTTGTGGCCCTAAGAAAAATTGCCCGTTCAGCGTGATTACGTGAGGTTTCAGGAGGAGGAGCAGGAGGAGGAATATTAGACACAGATTGATGAAGCAGAAATGTCCCCGTTTTGGATGGTGAGAGAGAACGTAGCTTCCATCCGCGGGTGCAGCCTACGTATTGCTTACGTATCCTTGCTGTCCGCTGGTGGAGAAGAGAAGTCTGGGGAAATCCAGCCTTTGTTCATCTTGATGAGTGTTAGCCTGTCGGCACTGTCGGTTGACAAGCGGGTACGCTTATCTGTGATGATTCCCCCAGCCGCACTAAACACCCTTTCCGACAAGACGCTAGCCGCAGGACAAGCAAGCACCTCCAGGGCATACAGTGCTAGTTCAGGCCACGTGTCCAGCTTCGACACCCAGTAGTTGTAGGTGGCAGAGGCGTCACGGAGGACGGTCGTGCGATCGGCTACGTACTCCCTCACCATCCTTTTACAGTGCTCCCGCCGACTCAGCCTTGACTGGGGAGCGGTGACACAGTCTTGGTGGGGAGCCATAAAGCTGTCCAGGCCCTTAAAGACTGTTGCACTGCCTGGGATGTACATGCTGCTCGATCTCCGCACCTCCCCTGCTACCTTGCCCTCGGTACTGCGCCTTCTGCCACTAGCGCTGTCGGCTGGGAATTTTACCATCAGCTTGTCCGCAAGGGTCCTGTGGTATAGCAACACTCTCGAACCCCTTTCCTCTTCGGGAATGAGAGTGGGCAGGTTCTCCTTATAGCGTGGGTCGAGCAGTGTGTACACCCAGTAATCCGTTGTGGCCAGAATGCGTGCAACGCGAGGGTCACGAGAAAGGCATCCTAACATGAAGTCAGCCATGTGTGCCAGGGTACCTGTACGCAACACATGGCTGTCTTCACTAGGAAGATCACTTGCAGGATCCTCCTCCTCCTCCTCAGGCCATACACGCTGAAAGGATGACAGGCAATCAGCCGGTGTACCGTCAGCAGCGGGCCAAGCTGTCTCTTCCCCCTCCTCCTCATCCTCCTCATGCTCCTCCTCCTCCTCCTGTACGCGCTGAGAAATAGACAGGAGGGTGCCCTGACTATCCAGCGGCATACTGTCTTCCCCCGCCCCCGTTTCCGAGCGCAAAGCAGCTGCCTTTATGCTTTGCAGGGAATTTCTCAAGATGCATAGCAGAGGAATGGTGACGCTAATGATTGCAGCATCGCCACTCACCACCTGGGTAGACTCCTCAAAATTACCAAGGACATGGCAGATGTCTGCCAACCAGGCCCACTCTTCTGAAAAGAATTGAGGAGGCTGACTCCCACTGCGCCGCCCATGTTGGAGTTGGTATTCGACTATAGCTCTACGCTGTTCATAGAGCCTGGCCAACATGTGCAGCGTAGAGTTCCACCGTGTGGGCACGTCGCACAGCAGTCGGTGCACTGGCAGCTTAAAGCGATGTTGCAGGGTGCGCAGGGTGGCAGCGTCCGTGTGGGACTTGCGGAAATGTGCGCAGAGCCGGCGCGCCTTTACGAGCAGGTCTGACAAGCGTGGGTAGCTTTTCAGAAAGCGCTGAACCACCAAATTAAAGACGTGGGCCAGGCATGGCACGTGCGTGAGGCTGCCGAGCTGCAGAGCCGCCACCAGGTTACGGCCGTTGTCACACACGACCATGCCCGGTTGGAGGCTCAGCGGCGCAAGCCAGCGGTCGGTCTGCTCTGTCAGACCCTGCAGCAGTTCGTGGGCCGTGTGCCTCTTATCTCCTAAGCTGAGTAGTTTCAGCACGGCCTGCTGACGCTTGCCCACAGCTGTGCTGCCACACCGCGCGACACCGACTGCTGGCGACATGCTGCTGCTAACACATCTTGATTGCGAGACAGAGGTTGCGGAGGAGGAGGAGGAGGAGGGTGGTTTAGTGGAGGAAGCATACACCTCCGCAGATACCACCACCGAGCTGTGGCCCGCAATTCTGGGGGTGGGTAGGACGTGAGCGGTCCCAGGCTCTGACTCTGTCCCAGCCTCCACTAAATTCACCCAATGTGCCGTCAGGGAGATGTAGTGGCCCTGCCCGCCTGTGCTTGTCCACGTGTCCGTAGTTAAGTGGACCTCGCCACTAACCGCATTGGTGAGGGCGCGTACAATGTTGCGGGAGACGTGGTCGTGCAGGGCTGGGACGGCACATCGGGAAAAGTAGTGGCGACTGGGAACTGAGTA
The DNA here is from genome assembly GCF_035609145.1 of Eleutherodactylus coqui. Taxonomy (NCBI): domain Eukaryota; kingdom Metazoa; phylum Chordata; class Amphibia; order Anura; family Eleutherodactylidae; genus Eleutherodactylus; species Eleutherodactylus coqui. Next base: position 170,147,351 of record NC_089838.1, on the reverse strand, counting down.
GCGCGGGGCCGCCGCCTCCATGATACTTTTGAAGGACTCCTTTTCCACAACCCTATACGGCAGCATCTCAAGGCTGATGAATTTTGCTATGCGGACGGTTAACGTTTGAGCGTGCGGGTGCGTGGCGGCGTACTTGCGCTTGCGCTCCAACAGTTGCGCAAGCGACGGCTGGATGCTGCGCTGAACTACACTGGTGGATGGGGCCGAGGACAGCGGAGGTGAGGGTGTGGGTGCAGGCCATGAGGCGGTAGTGCCCGTGTCCTGAGAGGGGGGTTGGATCTCAGTGGCAGGTTGGGGCACAGGGGGAGAGGCAGGGGTGCAAACCGGAGGCGGTGAACGGCCTTCGTCCCACCTTGTGGGGTGCTTGGCCATCATATGTCTGCGCATGCTGGTGGTGGTGAGGCTGTTGGTGTTGGCTCCCCGGCTGATCTTGGCGCGACAAAGGTTGCACACCACTGTTCGTCGGTCGTCAGGCGTCTCTGTGAAAAACTGCCAGACCTTAGAGCACCTCGGCCTCTGCAGGGTGGCATGGCGCGAGGGGGCGCTTTGGGAAACAGTTGGTGGATTATTCGGTCTGGCCCTGCCTCTACCCCTGGCCACCGCACTGCCTCTTGCAACCTGCCCTGCTGCTGCCCATGCCTCCTCCTCTGAAGACCTGTCCTGTGTAGGCGTTGCACACCAGGTGGGGTCAGTCACCTCATCGTCCTGCTGCTCTTCCTCCGAATCCTCTGTGCGCTGCTCCCTCGGACTTACTGCCCTTACTACTACCTCACTGCAAGACAACTGTGTCTCATCGTCATCGTCCTCCTCACCCACAGAAAGTTCTTGAGACAGTTGGCGGAAGTCCCCAGCCTCTTCCCCCGTACCCCGGGAACTTTCGAATGGTTGGGCATCAGTGACGATAAACTCCTCTGGTGGGAGAGGAACCACTGCTGCCCAATCTGAGCAGGGGCCCGAGAACAGTTCCTGGGAGTGTTCCCGCTCCTGAGCATGTGTCATTGTAGTGGAGTGAGGAGGCTGGGAGGAAGGAGGAGCAGCAGACAGAGGATTCGGATTGGCAGCAGTGGACGGCGCAGAACTGTGGCTGGACGATAGGTTGCTCGAAGCACTTTCTGCCATCCACGACAGGACCTGCTCACACTGCTCATTTTCTAATAACCGTCTCCCGCGTGGACCCATGAATTGTGCGATGACTGTCGGGACGCCAGAAACGTGCCTGTCTACTAATCGCGCAGCAGACGGCTGCGATACACCTAGAACAGGAGTTCGGCCTGTGCCCACACCCTGACTTGGCCCTCCGCGTCCTCGGCCGCGTCCACGTCCTCTAGGCCTACCCCTACCCCTCAGCATGCTGTATTACCAGTGATTTGATTTCACAGGCAGGAAATAAATTGGCGCAAGACTGCAGGCCAAATATAATTTTTTCCCTTTTTTGAAAACGAAATGCCCCACTGCCTCTAGTGAATGAATAATCTAAGTTTAATAACTGTGCTGTGGCCCTGCTAATGTGTCACAGAACTTGAGGGTAGCAGAGTTATTAACTCTGGCAGAGCAGGTATTTTTTTCCCAATTAAGGAAAGCAAATGGCGAAGCCAGCAGTAAACCGTAGCTGGGTGCGTCTGATTTTTTAACGTTGTACACGCAGCTCACACGTGTCCACAGCCCTTAGGACGGACAGAGGCAGGACAAATAGATTTCTTTTCCCTTTTTTTACACCAAAAGGACCCACTGCGTATATTCAATGAACATGAGAAGTTTAATAACTGTGCTGTGGCCCTGCTAATGTGTCACAGTACTTGAGGGTAGCAGAGTTATTAACTCTGGCAGAGCAGGTATTTTTTTCCCAATTAAGGAAAGCAAATGGCGAAGCCAGCAGTAAACCGTAGCTGGGTGCGTCTGATTTTTTAACGTTGTACACGCAGCTCACACGTGTCCACAGCCCTTAGGACGGACAGAGCCAGGACAAATAGATTTCTTTTCCCTTTTTTTACACCAAAAGGACCCACTGCGTATATTCAATGAATAATAACTGTGTTGTGGCCCTGCCTACACAATTCTTTCCATGTAGTATCAATGGAGGGTGCAATGCTCTGCAGAGGCGATTTTGAGAAGAAGAAAAAAATGCAGCACTGCTAACAGCAGCCAGCACAGTACTGCACACGGTTAAATATGGCCCTAGAAAGGACCGTTGAGGTTCTTGAAGGCTACACTCACTCCTAACACTCTCCCTGCCTATCCAACACTTCTGTCCCTAATGCCGGGTGCAACGCTCTGCAGAGGCGATTTTGAGAAGAAAAAAAAAAAGTCACTGCTAACAGCAGCCAACACACAGGTATTACTGGCCCTAATAAGGACCTTTTGGGTTCTTGAAGCCTACACTAACTGCTATTTCTCTCCCTACAGCAGCTCCGGTACCAGCAGCACTGTCCCTCATCTAACTCACAAGGCATCTGAGGCGAGCCGCGGGAGGGGCCGACTTTTATATTCGGGTGACATCTGATCTTCCCAGCCACTCACAGCAGGGGGGTGGTATAGGGCTTGAACGTCACAGGGGGAAGTTGTAATGCCTTCCCTGTCTTTCAATTGGCCAGAAAAGCGCGCTAACGTCTCAGGGAAGGAAGTGAAAGTAACCCGAATACCGCATGGTGTTCGTTACGAATAACGAACATCCCGAACACCCTAATATTCGCACGAATATCAAGCTTGGACGAATACGTTCGCTCATCTCTAATAGAGACATTTTTGGTAGCTCTACAGCTGTTTTTGTAGCAGGTCTGTGATTGAATGCTGTTTTCACCTGGCAGATTTTCTCCTTGTAAAATTTATGTATCTGCTTTTCGGCTTTTTTTCAATGATAACTGTGTGCTACAATTGACCCCTACATCACTGTGCACCGTGTTCCCCAGATGTGTGACTGTATTCCCATGCAATTTGCGGGCTTTGGCTGCATTGGGAACCTTCTGGAGGACACATTAGTTTTGTCAAACCTGTTTTGTCCTTCTATTGACTTTAATGGGAGTTGGAATGGCCATCCCGATTCACAATGTTTTTGTGAAAATGGCCCGATGCCAACACAAACTAATTATTTCGCTATCACTAGTAATAAGCAAAATTTTTAGTTCATAAAGATTTTAGTTTCTGGGTCATTATAGGTTACTTTTCAGTAGCCCACTCATTATAAAATGAGTACATATACGTAAGTCTAGTCTTGCTTGTTATCAAAGAGTATTCTCTATATATGATGAATTTTGCCTTGATGTAAGATTTTCTAAGATTTCCTTTTGTGCCTCTCTTAAAATTTCACAAGCCTTCAGATGTGTGGATCATTACTGATGAGCTTTAATTGTGGTTCATAAAGATTTTAGTTATTGTATCTTATCTGTGCTATTGAAGCTCACTTTGCAATTATTCCACTCAGTACTTTGAGTTTTCTGGAATTTATGAAAACTATTTTTTTTTCGTTTTTTTTAAGCCACACGTTTTTTGCATTACAAGCATCCATTCTTACAAATTAGACAAACCTGTAGAAATTCGGTATTCTGAATTGTTATACTGTCTTTATTAGGTTTCGTAGTGTGTAATGACTCTGAGCTGTCATCGATCTCTATGAAGATTAATGTTGTTATTGTTTATTGTAATTGTTCATGTATATTGCATTTTATATTTATGGATCTGATGATGATTTCACCACACATATCACGCTTTCAATATGTGCAGCAATAGCACTGTCACTATTATATTCAACGGCATGTTTATTTTGTGACAGGATGACAGCAGCCGTAGTGGATGGGAGGTATATTTCTCCCAGAGTCCTGTCATTCTGTGAAGCAGCAGCGAGCTGACTCACCTACTAGGTAATTTATGAGAAGCTCAAGTGGGTGGATGTTAAAAGGAAAGGAGAAGTGCAGCTCTGGGTTCTGTCCTGGAGACACAGACCGCCAAAGCTGTGGGAGCTCATGACCTGTAGAAAAAAACCTGGTTTGACTACAGATCTCACAACTGGACTTATTTTGTTTATGCTGTTAGGCTGGGAGGGAGTAGTCAACGAATCGGTAATGAGAGACACGTATCTAAAAGTTAGAGCCGGACAGGTAGGCTTTATTTTGTGTTACCGTCCAAGTGGCTGATATCTGTACTACTGCCGTTTAATTTGAAGAGAATAGACATTTTTTTTTGAGTTAGAAGATCTGTGTCCAGTTTGCTTGGGTTGACCGTGTGTGCTGTGGCAACCATCCTGGGCGATCCTCAGCTAATTCCCATCACCTTTATGGTGTTTCGGATGCGGGCACATGCATTGTAAGCAGCAACACGGAGCGCATGGTGAAGGCGTTGGTGCAGTATACAATGACACAATGAGACAAATCGCAGGGTAGTGAATCAGCTGATGTTGTTAACTGAGGGCAACTGGAGTTAATGCAGCGTGTTGCTGAGCTAGCCATGGCTTAAACCATGGCATGACCAGTCAGGGAACAAGCCATACTTGTGAGGCAATTCATACAGAAGATGATGATGCTGAAGCCTTTCCTGCAACGTTTGAGAGGATACCGACAAGTGAAGCATGGCCAGAAGCAAACTGGGCCAGCCAGATCACTCCCTTCCTGAATGGAGAAGCACAAAAGTGTATTTTCATCTGGAGGCGTGCTCAGCTCAGAACTATGGTTCTGTGAAAGTCGAAGTTATGGCTCGTTTAGAGGTTACAGTAGCAGTTCAAGACCAGCGGGTTCACCAATGAACTGTATAGACCACTGTAATCACAAATGCATGACCTGATCCATCTGATGAAAAAATGGTTACAACCGGAAATTTTTGACAGCACTCAAAATTGTCCAAACATTGTCGTTGATCAATACTAGGGATGAGCGAGTATACTCGCTAAGGCACTACTCGCTCGAGTAATGTGCCTTAGCCGAGTATCTCCCCGCTCGTCCCGAAAGATTCGGGTGCTGCCGTGGGGCGGGGAGCTGCGGTGGAGAGCAGGGAGGAACGGAGGGGAGATCTCTCTCTCCCGCCCGCTCTCCCCCACTCCCCGCCGCAACTCACCTGTCAGCTGCGGCGGCCCCCGAATCTTTAGGGGAGATACTCGGCTAAGGCACATTACTCGAGCGAGTAGTGCCTTAGCGAGTATACTCGCTCATCCCTAATCAATACCTGAGAGCGCTAATGCGAACTACTACATTATAAGCAGCTCCCTATTGATCATATAAGTTGCGCACAGTCACTATTGATCGTATCCTAGTTAGAGATCAGTTTAGTCAGGAAAATGGTAGGTTAGGCGACTGCTGGCCCATAGGGAATTAGAGGTCCGATTGTTAAGGATCTAGTGTCAGAGTAGTCAGGCCTGCATGATCTTCATCATCTGCAAGCCTGTCTGCAAAGCTCAAGCTGGAGGAGTTCCAGCCATCATCATCTCCTGATCTTCTGCTGGGCATCTTCTAAAAGAATCCAGCATCTTCCATCAACCACAGGGGCTCTTGCATCAGGTCATCTCTTGTTTCTGTCTGGAGGTATTGTGGACGGGACTCTCAAAATGCTTAAATATCTATATATACCTGAGTATTTACATGCAGTATATTGGGAGTTCTTGTTAGAGTATTCATTTTTGTTATTTTAAATGTAATATGTGTATGTACTGCTATTAACATATATATCCCTATAAAGTTAACATTATAATGTCAATTGATATTTCAGTATAGTTTCTGTTATTCCCAGGAGGAGATCCTTTCGTGATACTAAGGCTCTATCCTGGGTGGAGGCACTGATGAAATTAATCCATATGCCCATTCTTCCATTCAGTAAAGGTTCTAGGTCTCCTTGTCCAATACAGGTTAGCGCCAAAATCTGTTGAGGGAGGGATAGTGTTCATATCCCCTCAAACAGGGTTACAACAGTATAACCTCAAGTCACTTAAACTTTCAGGATAGCAGTCTGTCCAGCTAAGAAACATAAGTGATTGTGCATCAATTTCACCCGTTTTGGTGCAAATGAAAGTGACAACAGGAGCACTGGAGAGAGAACAGTAAGACAACCCCTAAAAAAGGAAAGGTTTTGCAGGTGGGGTGCACAGACAAGAACTCTCTGCTTATGATTTCTGACTGATTCTACTCCAGTTTTTCATTTTACTCGTGACACTACTGGTAGCATGGGGTGGTACGTGCAGCCCAATCAGATTACAGAGGTAGTCTTGCTCCGACACAATGACACATGAATACTTGTCATTGCAAGAAGGTTTGCTTTGTCTCACAACATAGTCTCAAGAGCTTGGAGCAGATACCAGGACACAGGTCATGACACAAAGAATGCTGGGCAGGGCAATAAAAGAGCATCAATCTAGCATCAGGATCAGTACCCTGCACCCTTGTGCAAGGAGGAGCAGGAGGTAGCACTGCAGGAGAACTACAGAATACTTCCAGGGGGCTATTGCCCTTCATGTTTATGACCAAAATATCAGAAACAAACTCCACGAGGCTGGTAAAAGGGCCTGACGTCCTCTAGTGGAACCTGTGCTCACATCCCAATACCATGCAGCTTGACTGCCATTTGCCAAGGAACAGCAAAATTGAAAGGTCCACCATTGGCGCCCCATTCTCTTCACGTAGTGACCCAGAGGGTCCTACAGGGTAGTTAAGAGTTATCAGGTCCCTGAGACCTCGCTATGATCCTCTACGGGACATACGAGGTGCCCCACCTGAGATAGACGCTGCTGTTCCTAGAATATCTACCTTAGCAACAGCTTAGTGATTGGAAGACAGGATAGTCAGGAGATAGCAGGCCTGTGATTGGTGCCTTGGTTGCTTAGCAGCACCAGATCCTGCATAGGAAAATAATTTCAAGTGTGTGTAAGCTGCAGGAGTCAGTTGGCAGTTGGAGTTTGAGAGCAGAAGAGAGCAGAAGCAAAGACAAGAACAGGAGAGAATTATAGTGTGGTGAGACAGCGGGTGTGTCATCAGAGGAGATAGAGGGAGGAAGCATGGAGAGTAGCAGAGTTTCTTTTCCATCCTGAGTAGGGGAATCATTGCCAGTCAGAGAGAGAGGCCATAACAATAGTGAGTGTTACCTTCCCTTGCGCAGTCAGCTGACAGTGGAATATAGTCTACCCTACATGAGCCCCTCCAGTCTGTCACCGACAGCCCTGGAAAAAGAAAAGGGAAAATCTTTATTGTATTCAAATAGTCTTTACCCTGAGAGAAGTAAGGAATCTGACACTGTCAATGTGGATACACGTGAAACTGATGTTGTTATAACCATTGATCCCAAATCCACAAGTGTGAACTGTCTCTATGACCTGACATTTTATAGTGAACTGTGTGCCTTCAGTTTACTGGCATCTGAGTGAACTGGTCTCGTTATTTCACTACCACAAGTAAGGTTTTTCTCGCAGAAAGGCACTGGCGTCACATACAGACATCATCAGTCAGTACACAAACTACGCAGACACTCTTACCAACCAACTTCTGTGCAAGTCAGCCTATCTGTCAGAGTAGCTGCCATTGTGACCAAGCACAAGCTAACACCACCCACTTGAGCTACCTCTGGCTCGCTGCACACGTATGAAAGCAGGTTCACACTAAGCATATGTGATAGACATGAAAGAGTGTGGAGATACTGTGGTGAACATTATGCCACCTGCAACTTCATCTAAGACCACTGGTTTTGACAGTGGCCGTCAAAGGGATTTAATCTGCCGTTAATCTTTTGACGGCACTGCATTAGAAGCCTGACGTGGCTTTCCACTGATGGGGGAGCGGGTGCTCGGCTGTCGAATAACAGCTGTGTACTTGCTCTAATAGCGGGCACTGAAGAAACTTCCCGATTCCTGCTATTTAACCCTTTACACGCAGCAGTCAACGCAACCTCGCATTTAAAGGCTAACAGAGGAGGGGGCTCACTGTGTCACTTATCGGTTGCCGTAACACACAGAGGTTTGCCCTTGGCTGAGCTTCATAGCCATTCTAATAAACTGCTGTACTGAAATATAGCAGTGTATTAGATAAATGATAAAATATGATGATATTCAAGTGTGAAAATGAAGCCTTTAGCTGAATGCAGTTAATCGCCTGAGGGCTCTTATCTGCTTTCAGTTCTTTTGTTCTCCGACGGGAAACAATGCTATCAGCACTACCCGTGGAGAATTGCTGATAAGGCTGAACAACGATTTTTAGGTTGGCCTGAATTTAATGATCAGCTAGCAGTGCACGAAAAGTGCACGATGGCTGTGCATTTAGACGCAACAATGATCGCTCAAACGATCGCTTTTTTGCGATTTTTGAGCGATCTTCGCTCCGTGTAAATGGGCTTTAAGTCTGTAAATTCATGGTCTTTGAGCATAACCTGATCATAGTCATAGGAACCTGAAACTCTGCCCCAAAAATTAGAGGGTGTCTTGCTTTGTTTTTGAAAGTTGAATTTTTTGGACCACCCTAGTGTACATCTACAAAAAAATCTATTACAATGTGAATTTGAAGTTACATTCCATCTACAGTTCTTATACAATTTTTATACTAGGCCCCAAAAGAAGACTTCCACCAACTCAGCAGAGATGAAAAATGTTGGGGGTCCTTCATATTAGACTCCAATAGTAAAATTTTAGCATTATAGCAACCATGTATATTGCCAACTCCCTAATGATCCTGGATGTGATAATTTATACAAAATTCATTTCGACCACTATAATCCTAATTTTTCTCTGCACTGAGCCAAGTGGCTTCAGCGCCAGCGGGATTATGGGTTACAAAGAAAGTTGTGGTGCTGGCCATACTTTTGGGAAGGTGAGGTGAGAGATATAGAATAAGCACTATAAACTTGATTGCTGCTATCAATCAGCTAAATATGGTGCCCTTTTCTCTCCTACTTTCTGAAATATGGTCCTCTTTCTCTTATCTCTTTCTACTGCCACTCTGATGGACCTGCTCTTTGGCTATTATAGGGTAGAGCAGGATGATGCCACCATGTTATGAAATATAAGACCTACCCTGAAAATAAGCCCTAGCTACACTACAAAAAGATTAAATAAATAATACTCACCTGGCAGGCACCGTCCGGGTCACTCCCGCTGCTCTCCGGAGCTCCGGGCAGGCTTTCTTGCAGTTCTCAGTGCTGAACAAAACATCTCTTGCTGGTAACAGGGTTTAAAAACCCGCCTCCAGCAACAGATTGCTCTGACTGGCTGATCGCTAATTTGTGCATCAAGCGCTGGCTCTGATTAGCTGAGCCGTGGTGCTGAGCCAATCAGAGCAATCTCTTGCTTGGGGCGCAGTTTTCAACCCTGTTACCAGCAAGAGATATTTTGTTTGGTGCTGAGAACTGCAACCAAGCCTACCCGATCCGGAGAGCAATGGCAGGGACTTGGACAGTGCTAGCTAGGTGAGTATATGACACCCCCCGAAAATAAGACCCTGTGCCTCTTTTGTGGCAAAAATGAATATAAGACAGAGTCTTATTTTTGGGGAAACACAGTAGCAAGATATTGTTTTTCCAAAACCTTTTTCTTCTCCTCAAAAATTCCTAGAATTAAAACGTAAAATAGAGGCTGCATAAAATGTTTTGTAAAAGTAACCATGGCATAAATTGACAATTAATTATACTTATACCCTTAAGACATACAACATATCAGCCTTGAGAAAATGTCATGAGTCGACATTTCAAATAATAAACTTAATTTAGCGTGCTCTCAAGCATTTTATTTGATTTACATGAACATGCGCTATGAATATTGATGACTATGGAAATTAGGTGTATTTAATATCAAATACATCCCTTATACCCACTGTTTACTTGCTATTTAAATATGCGACTATAATTTCTGTGTTTATTTACTGTACAATTTATACATTCTGAAAACGAACAAAGTAATACATGAATTAAAGGAGATGTCCCGCGCCGAAACGGGTTTTTTTTTTTTTTAAACCCCCCCCCCGTTCGGCGCGAGACAACCCCGATGCAGGGGTTAAAAAAACCACCCGCACAGCGCTTACCTGAATCCCGGCGGTCCGGCGTCTTCATACTCACCTGCTGAAGATGGCCGCCGGGATCCTCTGTCTTCATGGACCGCAGGGCTTCTGTGCGGTCCATTGCCGATTCCAGCCTCCTGATTGGCTGGAATCGGCACGTGACGGGGCGGAGCTACACGGAGCTACACGGAGCCCCATAGAGAAGAGGAGAAGACCCGGACTGCGCAAGCGCGGCTAATTTGGCCATCGGAGGGCGAAAATTAGTCGGCACCATGGAGACGAGGACGCCAGCAACGGAGCAGGTAAGTATAAAACTTTTTATAACTTCTGTATGGCTCATAATTAATGCACAATGTACATTACAAAGTGCATTATTATGGCCATACAGAAGTGTATAGACCCACTTGCTGCCTCGGGACAACCCCTTTAATATCAATGTATGCTTTTTACAACATTGACTTTTACAATATGTATGCACTTTAAAGAATGTGCTTTTTTAGATCCAGATTTCCCATCTTTATCAGTTGCCTTGGTGTGGTTTCCAGTTTTTTTCAGGTTTCCAAGATTACTAAATGCAGGGGCTGAATCATTGGGGGGCCATTTGCAGACTATAACTCCACTTTAGGCCTTAGTCAGACGGGCGTTTTTAGCCGCGATTTGCGCATGCGCATGCGTCCGGCGATTTTTTAAAACCATTGCTTTGCAATGGTATCGGACACATGAGCGCTTTTTATGCGCTCGTCCGATAAATTATAGAACAAAAAATCGCAGATCGCACCTATCTGCGATCTGCGATTCCTGTTCTCTTCTGTATATGCGCTCAATGGGGCCGGCGGCAGCAGCGCCGACCCCATTGAGAACATATAGAAGACAAATCATTCTTCTCTGCCACAGCTGTAACAGCTGTGGCAGAGAAGAACGATGTTTGCCCATTGAATTCAATGGAGCCGCAATACAGCCGCTCCATTGAAAGCAATGGGCTGCCGGCGTGCGCGGGGTGAATTGTCAGGAAGGGGTTAAATATATAAGCCCTTCCCTGCAATTCATCCTAAAATGTGTTAAAATAAAAAAAAATTGTATACTTACCTTTCCGCTGCAGCCGGAGTCCAGCCGCGGCCGCTGTCAGTTCTCCTGAACTGCTTCTTGGCACTATTCAGCTGGCGGGGCTTTAAAATCCCCGCCTGCTGAATGATCTGCCTCTGATTGGTCACAGCCCTGACCAATCAGAGGCTGAAAACAATCACACACCCATTCATGAATTCATGAATGGGTGAGTGACTGCTGCCTCTCAGCGCTGAGCCAATCAGGGGCAGGTCTGACTCACATCCATTCATGAATGGGTGTGATTGAGGCATGCCTCTGATTGGCTCAGCGCTGAGCCAATCAGGGGGCAGGTCTGACTCACACCCCCTTCACACCCACTGCAGGACGGCCACGCGGAGCTCCGGCTGCCGGCAGAAGGTGAGTATACAATTTTTTTTTATTTTAACACATTTTAGGATGGATTGCAGGGAAGGGCTTATATATTTAAGCCCTTACCGACAATTCATCCCGGGCTCGCCCGCAGCGCATTGCTTTCAATGGAGACGGCTGTATTGCCGTCTCCATTGAATGCAATGCGCTGGACAGCTCCGGCCCGTTTCTAATGAAACGCGGCTAGGAGCAGATTTTCGGGCGATTTGCGGGCGACTTGCGCGCACCGGTCACGCGATTTGCGGATGCGCATCCGTCATGCGATCCACAAATCGCGTGAAAAATCGCCCGTCTGACTAAGGCCTCAGGGTGACTACCCACTACAGTTTTTTTTCACTGCGAAATTCACAGCGTTTTTTTTTCTGCAGGGGTCTATGGGACTTGTAATGTTAAAATCGCGATTTTAACATTACAAGTCCCATAGACCCCTGCAGAAAAAAAAACGCTGTGAATTTCGCAGTGAAAAAAAACTGTAGTGGGTAGTCACCCTTATGTAGATCAGCGTGTCAATAGTGTTTTGTGGGCAGTGGCTTATTACCTCTTTCCAAGAAAATAAACAAACATTTGGAATTAAGCTTTCATGTTTGTGGTGGAATTCACAGAAATTGCAATTGGCCATATGTTTATATTACTTCAAATATACTTAATTCATTTGTCAGATTCTTGAGGTGAAACATGGAGGCAGAAGTGAAAATGACAAGTTCCAAATGTTGCACCAACCCATCTACGCAAGAGTGATACCTGCAGGTCTCCCCAAGTTGAGTGACAATGGTGCCTCTCAGCAGCAGAAGTGCCTGTTCAACCAAGGCACTTGCAAAAATTATCTTATAGAGCATATAACGCCTGCTATGGCAAGCATGCTCAAATAATAATAAAAAAACATGGTTGTCAAAACAGAACCACATCTTTTTGATGCAGAGAGTAGTGCTGGATCAGTAGCAGCTCTTCCCTGCATTGACTATAGGTATTAGTGCAGAACATCAAAGATTGTATGCTCATCTGCTCACATCTACATTTATGGTCAAAAAGAAGAGAAGTATACAGCATGAATACAGAGATATTTAAGTTGCCCGTTGCACACGCATTAAGCACTGTCTTCTCTGGTTCCAGACACACCAAGAGGGGCAGCTGGAGGAGCAGAGACCAATCAAGTGCTGGGTTACTGCAGTGCTTGCCAGCATCATTTAAAGGTCCTGACCTCCCTAGCAGACCAGCAGCAGGAAAGGGGTTAATAGAGACACTTTGGGATCCATGTTTCTGAAGCCTAATGTAGAGCTGCTGGGGAGCTTTTGCCCCCTAGATGATAGCATGTGTTAGGGATAAAATCCATGTTACGTTAATATGCTGTGGGGCTCCAAATCAGAGGTGGTTATGGCAGCCACCATGAGAAAGCAATAGACACAGGCATCACGGTCGTGTCTTAGAGCAATCTGAGTTTATTTCGTACATTGACTTATTCTTATACAAAAAATAGTAGGCGTATCAGAGGTTGAACTGCTTTACAGAGGTCGACCTGTTTTTCTGGTAAGTGATTTTGTCTTCTCTATAAACAATGCTTTATTTGTTTGTTTGTAGACATCGTGTCTGGTACCCTGATTATCATCACACTCTACATTCTAATTGCATGCCCTACCTAGACAGCAGTACAAAGCATTCCATACAACCTTTTGATCAGTGTAACGAGATAATCAAGATCTTTGGAGACATGATGGACACTTAAGATTACACCTCTACATAATGTAATTAAGTACTAGGCTAAATGTACAAGCATTTAGCAGACCTTTTCATAGGACACAGAATAGAGTGTACAATTTTAGGCCTACAGCCTCCGGAAACGTATATTACAGATGGATGAAATGTATACATATATAAGTTTTCATGTTCATAACCCTCACAGTCCCCCATTTTGAAACAGTCCATCTTGAAAAGAGCCTTTATAGTGGTGCTATCAAGGGTGCTAAGCCACCCTCGCCGGTCTTTCTATCCTCTTCGCCGGATCCCCACTGTTGTTGCTCTTTTACGTATGACTGTTTTAACGATATCGTAGAGGGAGCGATTCCAGATAATTTGCTTGTCTCCGTATCCCACAGAATGTCCATAAATTGCAAACACTCAAAAGAATGAACAAAAGAAACAGTATTAGTAAAGGGTGAAACATAAAATCCATCATCTTTCCTGCAATAGGTGACCATTCAGTAAAAATATCATACCAGTTATACTCTGTGTCCCTGGATCTTAGTACCTAGGCTGACTAGCTTATCTCCTACCCATACATTTTTCTAATTCCATAAGGGAGAGGTTAGTAACATCCAAATGCTTTTAAAGGTATTCAGTATCTATCATTAGTCTTACAATTCTACCCAAGGATACTGTCAGAGTTGACATAGGGATAGCATCTGGGTACCACTAGTACCTTAATGTTGCTTCAGCATCTGGCAAAAAGGTGTAAGTTTCTGTAAATCTATGTATCACCGATATGTTCTGTATACATCCAGACAATGGAGTGGTGAGATTATACATATTGGGGGCCAACTTCTGTCAGCATATAGATGAAGCAGGTAACACCGTCCAATCACATATGCTGATTGAAGGCTGCTGGAAACATGGCTCATATGCGGCTGTACTCCGTCCGCATGCTAGGCCATCCAGTGTTTCTTCACAGTTCTCTATACCATGGGTTTTATTTTCACTATAAATCATCATACCTGTGAACTTGGGCAACCAATATTGTAAAGCATATAGAGGCGGTCCGAACACCACAGGTAGTACTACAGACTTACACATCAGGCTTGTGTCCTTTACATCATAAAATCATTTCCCCAGTGCTATACTCATCAGAGCATTCTACACCATCAGCCCCGGGCCGTATCCAGGATGCTACTGGAATTACATTATTGAGAATATTTCTCCACAATTTTTCATTATTTGTCATCACATCTGACCGCTTTATCCCTCTCGTGAATCATATATACATATTGCAGGCTACATTGTGTATAGTTCATGAATTTACTCATATTTACAAACAAATCCTTTTAAACCGCAAAACCAGATTAAAAAGCGTTAATACATCCTTATCATATCCTAATGCAAGACATCGGGGGAGGAACAAGGAAGGCATGCATTGTGCCTGAACATTTATCAATTTAGAAACATCCTGTCCTACCCCAGCCATTTTATTCTTCATCACCTCTAAATCTATAGAGTTCAGAACCCCTACACCTGTACCAATTCCCCCTAATAGGGTATCATACCATTTTCGTTTTCCTCTGGTGCAGGGTTTCATTGCCTGAAGAGAAATATTATAATGCAATATGGTTTTCTGGCTCTTTGTGGATGATAAGGGGTGTCAAATGCCTGGGAGTTACCCAGGGCAGACATGAAATGTTGCATTATTTCACCTGTGAAATGTGTACCTCTATCTGACTCGATTACCTCTGGTACCCCGTATCTGCAGATTACCTTATTCATGAGCTTCTTTTCGGTTACCTGCTCATTTACTTTTGTAACAGGGTACGCCTCCAACCTGAAAAACATCAACAACAAGCACATATTCATACTTCCCAACACGTGGGAGCTGAATGTCGTCAATTTGCAATCCCTGAAATGGGTAGAGTGGTCCTGGCAAGTGCCTTTGTGGTCAATTTACTTCTACCCTGTTGCTTACGGCATAGCTCATGCAAAACTGGACAAATGATGTAGCAGCTACAAAGAACCCAGGGGGCAACCCTTTCTCTCTCAAGCGTAGGTAACATAGCTGCCTTCGATAGGTGAGTCTTTCCATGGATCAGCTGGGCCATCATGGGGTACAGGGATCGTGGTAGGCAAGTTACTGACCGTTTGCCATACGCCACCCTGTTCTACTGCTCTCATATTAGTCCATTTATCTTTTTCTTCTTTGCTGGCTTGTGACTGTAATGTCTTTAGTACATCAATGTTCAAATTTTTATCAAAGTCCAAATCATAGTCTCTGACTTGTGCGGTCAGTATCTTCTTTTCTTCTTTCTTCCACGGCTTGAGGGCCGCTGTCTGCGCTGAAGTCTGCTAGGGCGTTGCCTTTTGCTTCTGCACTGTTGGCTTTAGTATGAGCTTTCACCTTCAGGATTGCTACTTTGTCTGGTAGGAGTAGGGCTTTCATAAGGTTCTGTACTGCTACACCATTCTCAATGGGTTGTCCTACAGAAGTTTAAAAATGTCTGGCCTTCCATATTGGGCCGTAACCATGATCTATGCCGAATACATACCAGGAGTCAGTGTAAATGGTTACCTTCTGTCACTCTACACGCCTCAGTGAGGGCCTTCAGTTCCGCTTCTTGTATCGAGACATGCGGAGGCATTCTGCTTTTAGAGATCTTGTTGTGTGAACATCTGGTGTGGAGTCGTCAATCACCCTGGTACCATCTATAAAATACAACTCAAAATATGTATTAACAAGGGGTGTCAATAACTCTTTAAAACTTAAACTTTTCTTGTTGCATCAATGCTAGACAATCATGCTGATATTCTATTCCAAATAGATCACGTTCTTATTTGCAAAAATTTTTAAAAATAGCTGATCTGTAATACATAGATCACCTATGCATCCCCCTCCCCCATTTGATCACCTATGCCTCCCCCTCCCCCATTTGAAACAGGATACTCGATTGGAAGAAGAGTAGCCGGGTTCACCATTGAAAATAAATATTAAAAGGGGGGGGGGCATGAGCAAAGCACATTGCAACCTTATTTGACGAGCTAGAGACAGATGTTTAGATTGTACTTGAGTGAGTATACTCTGGATGTCATGAGGGGTGAGAACCACTAGGGGGGGTAGTTCAGGACCAACTCAGAAGACTTGTCAACCACTACTTGTACTGCTGCTACCGCACGGACACAGGAGGGGGCTCCTCGGGCTACCGGATCCAATCTTATGGAGTAATACCCAAGTGACCGTGGACGTCCTCCATGTTTTTGTGTCAATACTGCTGTCGCATGAAAGGCCAGGGACGGCAGTATGAGACAAGTCCCAAAAAGGTGCGAAGCTTTGGCAGCAGAAGAAGATACAGAAATGGCTTGAACTGCAGCCCTGCGTCGTTCTGTGAGATGTCTGCCTTCTTGAGCTAGACAACAACCTTTTGTTTACAAAGCTGTAATTTTTCCTTTTTAAGCCTTGCAGCCATTTTCTGCTAAAAAAAAATTTTAGAAGAGAAATAGATGCAGATTGACATGTTTCAGATCCTCAACACAAAGCTGGAAAGTCATTAACATATTGCAACAGCACAGTCCCCTCAGGCGGAGTCCAAGCCTGCAGGACAGTTACATAAATGCCCTTTTGTCTGAAAAAGGGCCGGAGATTCAGACTGTCTCCACTCTGGTTTATTATCTATGACCTTAGGGATTCCAATAGACCTTCTACAAAGGCCATACTAAGTACATGTTTGCCCATCTTTTCTATGCCCCTATACCCCAGATCTGACTAATGTTGTTGAAGGCGGGCATAGAATTGTTTTACACTTTCTTCCTTCTCTTTGTGTGATATTAGAAAGAGACAAGGAGGATTCTCTCAAATTTTTGTTTTTCTTTTTCCCAATGTTCCAGACAAATTAAAAATATTTTACCGCTTCTCAATTCTCTATGATTAATTTAATCCTAATCTGTGCCACAATAGTTTTTCACATAATTTTAGATTATCGTTCCCACTGCCTTCCCTGTTCTACATATACTCCTGCATCTCCTCCTTGTCCTCCTTCTCATGCTTCCACTCACTAGCCTAGGATCTAGTGAGCATAGGCATAACCGGTTTGCACCGAGGAGCTCCGCAAGCAGGGCAGCTCTCTCTCCAATCCGGGTTCTGTTGTCCACAATGCCAGCAGGTCCATCCCTCCAGTCCAATGTTTGACCTTGGAGTGGATGACTTGGCATAGGGTGGGGAGGAGACGGTTGGAATTGAGATGAAGGAGGGGGTGAAGATGGAAGAGGGAACTAACCCGACAATGAGAGAACATCTTTGAATTCTTTTCTCATTTCATTTTCAGCTACTGAACAGTATATATATATATATATATGTAATACAACATACTTCCTGTGTAGCCAAATATAACCAATTCTTAATTCAGATTTCTTTGCAAAGACAAGTAGGTCTTCTAAAGCCCAGTACTCCCCACCCTTTGAAATTTATCTTATCTTCTATAGAACACAGAAACTTGTCCAGACAGATAGCAAAAGCTGTATAACAGGTTCCACTGCCTGTAAACATCTTCTAAACTGCAAATTCACACTCACTAAGGGGGGTTTTATTCATTCCTATACGGACTGATAATATGTGAAGTAGAAATTGGGATTGTATTTACTGTACACCAGACTTCCAATAATGAGCGAATTATGTATAGATAAGAAAAACTCTTAGTACCGCGGTTTTTACACAATTTGCTCAGAATAGGCTACCCAATGACAAACACAATACAACTTATGCCCATTTCTACCCACATACTGATATTCACCACACTGTGACCACTCAGCGGCCAATATATTATAGGGGGCTTTATTCCACCCTGGCATTATTAACAATTCATCGGACACTTCTTTGTTCTTAGCTACCGACATTTTCGTACTATTGCGGATTTTCTTAAACAGCGACATTTTCACACTAAGCCCGATTATCACAAGAAATTCTTCAACTATCAGTTTATCAAAATTTTCCTTTAAAACAAACTAGTGTATTACTCTCTGCGTAATCCTGTTCACAGCGCCATTAATATATATTGCTGCAAGGAGCAAGACTTAGTTCAAATTACGCCTTAAAGAGAGTTAGACACTATAAAAGGTTCATACTGTAGTTGATTGGGACCCTAATAAGTGGGATGGGGACCAATATTCATTTGCCAATCTCTTTAGCTATCTTCCGCACCTTATCCTCTTTACCAGCAGTATGGACAATGGCTGGCGGTTTATGTACACCAAGAGGCTTATTGTTTTTATTCTTTCACACACATAAAACGATTGTTTGTTTCACTATTTTCTTATGCAGTCTTCCGCACCTTATCCTCTTTACCAGCAGTATGGACAATGGCTGGCGGTTTATATACACCAAGAGGCTTATTATTTTTATTATTATTTTCTTTATACACTCTTCAAATTAAATACTGTTGTTCATTGAAGATGAATTACACTTTAAATAGAACTTTTGTTATTAATTTGACTAAAGTACTTATCAGGTGTTTCAAGTACACAATTATCTCATATTAATATCTTAATTCAATAATATTCAAATTAACACAACCCAATATTTTTGAATTCCACATATTCCACGAATCTGTATATACATATATACACTGTGGTAATCCTGGGCTATTATCTCACACAACTAGTCTCAGGAATAAAATTAGATAATTAGATGCCCCTCCTTTGGTCACTCCATTTGTTCAAGTGGGAGACTTAACATGGAGTCTAAGAGTGACCTTCACTCTATACATTACCACAATATACATATATATACACCAACATCCACTTAAAATGGAGACACACTTCTCACCTAGGCTGGACTGTGTGTAGGGTGGAGCAAGACCTGTTCCTATTGTTCTTCCCTCCCATCTCCTTACATCACCTAGCTCCACCCCCTGTGGTCTGGCTCAGCATTTGGTCATTTTTGCTTCATTTCGTTTCTGGTTACCGGACAGTATACACCATATAACACAGTCTAACTCTCATACAGGTCCTTCCATTTATACACACACATAAAGACAAAAACATTTGCATGTCAGTTACTAAAGTGTCAGTACTTTTTTAAGTGTCAGTACTTCCTCACTTGTCTAAAAGTGTCGGTACTTCCCAACCCTGCTTATTTCCCCCCGTCTCAACTACTTCTCTTATACCTATAAGAGGATCCCATCAGGGATTTTATCCCCTGAAAATTTTAGGCTTCCCTGGTACAATTTATACCATGCCTTTCAGAGATCGGCAAGCGGGTTTCATATTCTGTACTTCCTCACCCTGCATATTCTGTACACTGACCATGCAAAGTAACAAATAAAGACAATAACAGTTAAACACCCGCACAGCATATTCAGCCCACCATATGAATTCTTAAAAAGCTTGAAGATTTATAAGAGGCATGCACTTCTTACCCCTCGGACAGGAAAGGAGCAGCCAGGAAGCACGGATAGATTGTGGCAAGATAAAACCTTACCTTACTGCGCAGTTTTTGTCGATCCGTGGTTCCGAGTGGCTCCTTATCCCATCTGGGTCCGGGGGGGTTCGAGGTGTAGGTGGTCCTCTTGTTCCATCAAGCCCCACGTTGGGCGCCAATTTTGTTAGGGATAAAATCCATGTTACGTTAATATGCTGTGGGGCTCCAAATCAGAGGTGGTTATGGCAGCCACCATGAGAAAGCAATAGACACAGGCATCACGGTCGTGTCTTAGAGCAATCTGAGTTTATTTCGTACATTGACTTATTCTTATACAAAAAATAGTAGGCGTATCAGAGGTTGAACTGCTTTACAGAGGTCGACCTGTTTTTCTGGTAAGTGATTTTGTCTTCTCTATAAACAATGCTTTATTTGTTTGTTTGTAGACATCGTGTCTGGTACCCTGATTATCATCACACTCTACATTCTAATTGCATGCCCTACCTAGACAGCAGTACAAAGCATTCCATACAACCTTTTGATCAGTGTAACGAGATAATCAAGATCTTTGGAGACATGATGGACACTTAAGATTACACCTCTACATAATGTAATTAAGTACTAGGCTAAATGTACAAGCATTTAGCAGACCTTTTCATAGGACACAGAATAGAGTGTACAATTTTAGGCCTACAGCCTCCGGAAACGTATATTACAGATGGATGAAATGTATACATATATAAGTTTTCATGTTCATAACCCTCACAGCATGGCTCTAGGACTATGTCTGCATATGAGGGCTAAGCCCTGCCCCTAAGTCATGTGATGGCAGCCATCTTGGGCCATAAAAAATAGTGTGTATGGCGGCAGCAGTGATGCAGCTACAATAGAGCTACACAGGAACAGTGTGTGCTGCTTGTGAAGACACAAGAGAGTGTCCCGGGACTGATAAAGGGGGCTAAGTGCTCACACAGGCGGTGTCCCCATATTGGGGAGTAGGCAGGAGGTTGGACTGTGTGGTCTGGATTGAGAGCAGCATAGGTATCAGCAAAAAGGCCCTGATTACGGGGAAATGTTTTAGGATTACAAGGCCCTAATGACCAAGGGTGAAGATGATAGACTAAAAAGGGCCCTGAGGACTAGAGGGCTGAAGGCTACAGATTGATGGCAGTCCAAGGGACAGAGCAATTGTGTTATGGCACCAGTGTGGAGGGGCAGTTGGATTTGGATTAAGTGAGTCAGTAGCGAGACGCTCGACTCGCCTGAAGGACATGTGAGACTTTGCACACCATGGGACTTCAAGGAGAGATGCTGCCCCTATGGGGTGAAAAGGTCTAAGCTCCATGTGAGGTTTACTACGGCCAATGGCTAGCTGAGGTGAACAGGTGGGTTGCTGTTACGTGGATCAGGTCAAGGTCAGTGTACCAAAAACATTTAATATCAATATGTTGATTATGACAGTTCCGCTATAATCTTCTAATGCAAATGGCAAACATAATTCTCTGTTATGCAATGTTCAAGAAATTACATACCCTCCAATAGAGTGAAAACCTAATTTCCCTTATGTAAAGTTTGGTTTCATTAAAAAAATGTGTGCTGCCTCTGACTCCATCCTGTCACTGCCGCCACATAGCGCTACCCACCTGTTACAACTGTGGGCAAGTTAAAATGGGGGTGGGAACTGCGGTGCTGTGTAAGTCGTTCTAAGCAACTTCAAGAAGCAATGCAAGCAAGTCTATACTGCGTTATGCAAAGTGCAGGCCTAAGTGGGCAGAGCATCTCACTAATGCTCTCTGAATAAATGTGCTGTGCTCTTCTGAAGTGGGTAAAATCAGATAAATGCCATACACTGACGGGAGCTGAATCTAGAATTCACCCGCAAATGAGTACTATTTACCTCAAGAGTCTTCACAGAGAGCTACTTTTGTTGCAATCAAATGGGTCTTTCAATTGTGCGGTAAATCTGCATTCATCACAAGATTAATTAGGTCTTTGTAGTTATAATAATATTTAAAACACTTAAAAACATCTCTAAATGGAGTAAAATGGAAATAAAACACAACTGTGCCATTTTTGAAGGCTTTTTAACTTTACTCTACTGGTACGATTACAGTGATACCAAATTTATATAGTTTGTATTGTGTCTTATTACTTTTAAAAAGCTTTAAAGGGGTTGTCTCGCGCCGAAACGGTTTTTTTTTTCCATAGGCCCCCCCTGTTCGGCGCAGGACAACCCCAAGGGATGTGTTAAAAAAATATATACTGTATATATTACTTACCCGAATCCCCGCTCTGCGACGTCTTCCTTCTTCCTTCTTCTTCCTTCACCAAGATGGCCGCCGGGATCTTCACCCACGATGCACCGCGGGTCCTTTCCCATGGTGCACCGTGGGCTCCGTGCGGTCCATTGCCGATTCCAGCCTCCTGATTGGCTGGAATCAGCACACGTGACGGGGCGGAGCTACGATGACCAGCTGTCTGGCACGAGCGGCCCCATTAACCAGGAAGAAGAGCGCACAGCGCAAACGTGTCTAAAAAAGCAAGAAGACATCAGAATTAGACGGATCCATGGCAACGGGGATGCTAGCAACGGAGCAGGTAAGTGAATAACTTCTGTATGGCTCATATTTAATGCACGATGTACATTACAAAGTGCATTAATATGGCCATACAGAAGTGTATAACCCCACTTGCTGCCGCGAGACAACCCCTTTAAACATCCAGGTGGTCATGGGATGACTTAAGATGAGCTATAATGTTTTCTTGGACAACAATGACTTCATTTGTAGTGTATTTTCATGAATGGCAGGCTTGTTTTCTGATAGTGGACACGTGAAAAGATGTTTTTGCAGTTTGTAGAATGTAGCTTCATGCGTCTCTATACCACATCTTCTGAGGTCTCCTGAAAGTTGTTTGCACTGAGGCATAGTTAACACTAAACCTTTTCTCTTGAAAATAACCGATTTGTCAATAACCAGGCTTTGTGTGCCTTTATTAAATAGGCAAAGTACCTGTGATACCCATACTTCTAACCTCATATCCTTAGTTGAAAAACCTTCTGTCAATTAGCTCTTAGAGAAGTCATTAATGGTATGGTCCCACGATACAGTAATTTCATGCGGCTGAAACCCTGTCCACTCACAGCAGCTAATGCCCGCACAACCTTGCAATAATATTAGCAAGATGTGCTTACCATTGTTCGACTACTGCAAGTTGTTAGGTTGTGCTTCTGGGATCTGTAGTTCTACGAGATTCCATGAGCACACCTCAGGTGTTGGTTAATTGAGCTGGCTGGGTGTGGTATTCTCCACCAGCCAATCCCTCTGGTCTGCTGCACATAAATACCAGCTACCCTTGAGAGAAAATGCTGGTTATTTTATCTTGTTTTTGCATTCTGTGTTAATCCCACTCTGATCAATGTTGTGCATGTTTGTCTGTAGTGTGTCTCTCACTTTCCCTGAGGATAGTCTGGACACTTGTAGTCCTTGTCTACATCATATGCAGACCCCCTCTTCCTCTCCCTTTGATAGGTGTGGCCTCCAGACGTCTGATGTCTTATGAGCATATCAGATGCAGCAGTGTGTATATTGTGAAAACAATACCCCCTCCAACACCCTCAAACTTGATAAAATTGTGTTTTTTCTTTTTTCATTTCATTCCACTTAAAGAATTGCAACAGATTTTCAGTACACTAAATAGCACCACTGAAAGATACCACCCATCCCACAAAAAAGGCCCCCAGACAGCTATGTCAATGGAAAAATAAGAAAGTTATAACTTTTTTGAAAGTGGGGAGGGCAAAAAAAGGCTGCATCCTTAAGGGGGCTAAACAGGCACCCTGATGGGACCCGTGGACCAAGGCAAACATGATATGAATAGAGCCTAAGGTGTCTTGCTGTGTTTGCATGCAAGTAAATAAAAGTGCATATGAGTGTGATAATGTATTCAGATGTTTGGAGCCGTTTCTGGTTTGCATTTCTTTGGATGTAATTTGCACCATGATTTTTAATATATCCATATAGTACAAAAAGGACACAACTATATGTCATCTATATGCAGTTTTTAATGGATTTTTTGTTTGTTTTTACACTGGTTAGGGCTACATGGCAACGTTTAGCAATAGGTGTCATGCAACCAAACAATCACTGCATAGCTCTGCAACCTCCCACTGTCAGTGAAACTAATGGCTTCATGTTGAGATTTGCAAGTTGCCACAAAACGCAGGTCACAAAAACCTAATGAGAGTGTTGCCATCAATGAGAGTGTGAGTTCATAAGACTACTTATAGTGCAATTTTTGATCACGCAACCTCTAGTTGCCGTCTAGCTCTAGCCTAAGGCTAACTTCATACCGGCGAGCACAATATAGGGCTGTGAATCCCACCCCCATATCGCACTCGCCTGCCATGTGAAATCCCCGTGGATGCAAGATATTTTAATGGCAAAATGGGAGATCTTGAAGACAATGTGTGCTGTGATGCAAGACCATATAGCAAGATAGAATAGCTGTGATTTGTTTCCTGCATAGCATCGCACCGTAGTGCCATGCAGGAGAACATGGCACATGTTTATGACCTTATTCAAAACAATTGGGTTTATATTCGTGCGAGATTTGTGCATCTCACAATGCACAAATCTCGGGCAATTTTGGCACCTGTGTGAAGCCAACCTAAGGGTGTATTTACAAAGGTGAGAAACTTGTGTGAGTTCCATCCTTTGTGATATGGATAGAACTTGCTTAAGTAAGGAACCCATTATCTTCCATTGGTTTCTACACATGGCAATTTGTCTCTAAGACCATGAGTCCAAGTTAGAAAGCCATAGTATATTCGATTTTTGGGGGGCAATTCTTGTTCAGGGATCACCCTTTATCTATTGTGTCTATGTAGCAAGCTCAGTTCTGCTATTGTATCTATGTAGTAAATGACATTATTTTAAAACTTTAGACACGATTTTCATACAGCCCTGGGCCCTTAGTCTTAATCTGCTCCTGGTAGTACATATAAAGCTGCATGAGCCAATTACAAGTAAAGTTGCCTTCACACGAGCAAGTAAATCGTGCAAGATTTGTGCGTTGCGACATGCACAAATATGAACGCTATTCTTTTGAATGGGGTCATATACATGAGTGATGTTTTCCTGTAAGGCACTGCGATGCGATGCAGGAAACAAATTGCAGCATGTTTTTGTGCGCTCTCACATCGCAGTGCACATTGTTTTCAATGGGGCCAGCAGTAGCTTCGCACCACGTCTTAGGTGCATGCGATAGGAGAAACTCTGCGATGCTCCACCGCGGCTGTCACCCCGAAGTAATGCGAGACTATTTTGACATAAAAACACCTCGCATACGGGGAGATTTCACATGGAGCCGCGATATCGAGACGGGATTCACGGCTCTATATTGCACTCGCTCGTGTGAAGTTAGCCTAAGTATCTATGGTATGTATGCGCAGATATGAAGTGTGGAGATCCTCTTTGATGAAGGGGTCAGGTTCTGAGCAATAATGTACAAGGGAGGTAAACAGAGAAGAATTTGATTGGGGAATATGATGTGCATTTTTGTGGCAGTACAGTAAAATGGCTAAAACTAAAATACTTCAGTTTGAAACCCTGAAAATGTATTTTGCTGCTAGGAACAGAAGCCAGCAGGGTACTGTATATTAGCCTTGATATTGATAAGACGTCAAAAATGATGAACAATGCCAAAGCAAAGCATAATGTCTTTTATCCTTGGACTAAATAAAAGTCTTTTTTTCTTTGCTTGCAATAGCTCCCACACCTAATCTATCTTCCCAGTCACCATTCTTGACAAAAAGAGAAAACTTTAGTTTCATCCAAGAATATGTAATCATTTTATGTCCATTTCCTTTTCGGAATGTAGAATCCGTAAAATATTTGTCTGTGCCAAAAACATCATCGTCTCTAACAAATCAGCTTTACTATCCTATTGTACAACTACTGCCCCTTTTAACGTACCCTTTAAAAAAGCACACGAGTCAGCTGTTTAATGAAAAATAATGAATAGAATAGGAAAAATTAGTTTTACATACACAAATCCCCCATATGCCTTTCCCTGACATGTCTGAGAGTTACATTCATAGCCTAATAATTTCAATTATATAAAATGAGTTAAATATGTCTGTAACACTGTCTTAGTAGTATCCTTGGAGCAGATAAACTAATTTCACATCAAAGACGAAATGCTTCAAATCAGCATTTTCAAAATCGCAATATAACATTATTTAGCAAATCTGCCACTTCAGATTCACACTAAACGTAGACATGCTTCTCGGTACTTGTCCTTCCCAGTGAAGGAAATTACTTTAATATGATTGTGAAAATACAACACAAAATACACATGCACCCTCCAATGAAGAATACATCTACAGGGTGCCTCAAAAGTGTGGAAACACTCATATGGAATGAAAAAGGTTTGGTAAATGATGATTCAGTTTTGCATACAAACTGCAGGGGAAGGGGGAAACCTGTTAGGCAATGTCACCAAATTGATGGCTATTTTGAATGTCACCATCTTGGATTCAACTCTTTTTTTTTCCATTGGGAAGATAGGTATGTGATATATCAAACTGGCAGAGAATTTCACCAAAAAAACAATGGTGTTCTTCATTTTAACATAACTTCATTTGTTCTCATGTTAACACAGTGATGTTCTGTGAAATCAGAAAAATGACCATCTCTACAAAATGTGTTTGAAATGCTGCCTACCATGTTCAACCTATTCAACCTAGCTTTTCACCTATTCCCATTTTCAGGCATTAAATTCTATGGGAGCTGTACCTGCAATAGCAACCTGGACTGCTGCACTATGGGCATCATCCAGTGTACATCTTGTGCCATGTGTGCAGTCCTTAAACTATTATTCTAGGGTGCATACTGTTGTATGAAATGTGAGCGTGTTGTGCATTTGGAAGCCCAGCTCCTGGATCTAAATGAGCAGTTTGCAACACTGAGATCCATTGAAAACATGGAAAAGAGTTTGCTGCTCACTGAGCAGACATTCACTGGTGTAGACTGCGGGGTGGATGGTAGTTCGGAGAGCAGTATGAGCTGGCAGCTAGCTGGGTGAAAGTTTGGAGGAGGGTAAGAGGAATGAGAACCAGGAGGCTAGTCCTGAACTGGCACACCCTAACAAGTTTGTAAAGTTGGCAGATGAGAGGGATACCATTACAGGATTAGCAGGGCTGAAGCACAATATGCCCTCTGACCACCAGGGAAAGAGGAGCGCAGGGCAGGCTATACAGGTCCTGGTAGTGGGAGACTCATTTATTAGGAAACAGACAGGGCCATCTGCCACAAAGACTGGAATCATCAAATGGTGTGATGTCTTCCTGGTGCTCAAGTTCGACACATCGGGGATCGGGTTGACAGATTACTGGGAGGGGCTGGTGAGGATCCAGCAGTCATGGGAGGATGCAGCTGTGCTGGAGGAGAAGATGGCTAGAAGGTTAGAGGAGTGTTTAAACTAGAGACTGGGGGTAGGGCAACCAGAGAGTTAGGGGGGAAGACAGTGTAGAGAGTGACTTGGGACTAAGTAATGAAAATGGGGCGGAGTGGTGGGAGGGGTTAGTACAGTTAGAACTGGCAGAACAGTTAGTGGGGATACACATAATATAGAAAATAACTAAAACCTGCTAAACTATATGGTGACTAATGCTAGAAGTCTGGCCAATAAAGTAGACAAACTGGGAGTAATAACGTCTGAGGAAAATTATGACATAGTGGAAATAATGGAGACCTGGTTGAAAGAAAGCTGTGACTGGGTGGTTAACTTACAGGGTTACAGCCTGTTCAGAAGGGATTGTAAAAGCCAGAAAGAGGGAGGGTTTTGTCTATGTGTAAAATTCGGATTAAAGCCTACAATATGGGAAGATATATGGGAGGGAGATGAACATGTGGAGGCTCTATGGGTAGAAATACGTGGAGGAAAAAAACAACAATAAAATTCTCGTAGGGGGTTTCTATAGACCACCAAATATAACAGAAGCTATTGAAAATCTATTATTGAAACAAACTGATAAAGCAGCACATCACAATGAGGTAATTATTGTGGGCGACTTTAATTATCTATATATATAAAATTGAATGTATGCGTGTATGTCTGTCTGTCTGTCTGTGTGTGTTTGTCCTTTATGCGCTACTACACCATTCATCCGATCGCCATGAAACTTTGGGAAGTTGTTGAGTACACTCCTGGGAAGATTATAGGCATCGTACAACTATCCTACGATAAATGGCGCGCGTGCGAGCGTCGTCGACAGTTACGCCCCCCCCCCCACGTAGATCGTTCGATTTCCATCACTGACACTAATTTTCTCGCTTCCCAATGTCGTAGAAACTTGAAATTTGGCACGAGCATTGATTATGTCATAAATAGGAAAAGTTAATGGGTCCCAACTCGATTATTCAATTGTAAGCGCCAAAGAATTAGCGTCCAAATTTTACGTACGGAATCTAATTTTCTCGCTTCCCAATGTCATAGAAACGTGAAATTTGGCACGGGCATTGATTATGTCATAAATAGGAAACGCTAATGGGTCTCAACTCGATTATTCAATTCTATGCGCAAAAGAATTAGCGTCCAAATTTTACGTACGGAATGTAATTTTCTCACATAGAAACTTGAAATTTGGCACGAGCATTGATTATGTCATAAATAGGAAAAGCTAATGGGTCCCAACTCCATTATTCAATTCTATGCGCAAAAGAATTAGCGTCCAAATTTTACGTACGGAATCTAATTTTCTCGCTTCCCAATGTCATAGAAACTTGAAATTTGGCACGAGCATTGATTATGTCATAAATAGGAAAAGCTAATGGGTCCCAACTCAATTATTCAATTCTATGCGCAAAACAATTTGCGTCCAAATTTTACGTACGGAATCTAATTTTCTCGCTTCCCAATGTCATAGAAACTTGAAATTTGGCACAAGCATTGATTATGTCATAAATAGGAAAAGCTAATGGGTCCCAACTCGATTATTCAATTCTATGCGCCAAAGAATTAGCGTCCACATTTTACGTACGGAATGTAATTTTCTCACATAGAAACTTGAAATTTGGCACGGGCATTGAATATGTCATAAATGGGAAAAGCTAATGGGTCCCAACTCGATTATTCAATTCTATGCGCCAAAGAATTAGCGTCCACATTTTACGTACGGAATGTAATTTTCTCACATAGAAACTTGAAATTTGGCACGGGCATTTAATATGTCATAAATAGGAAACGCTAATGGGTCCCAACTCGATTATTCAATTCTATGCGCCAAAGAATTAGCGTCCAAATTTTACGTACGGAATGTAATTTTCTCACATAGAAACATGAAATTTGGCACGAACATTGATTATGTCATAGATAGGAAACGCTAATGGGTCCCAACTCCATTATTCAATTCTATGCGCAAAAGAATTAGCGTCCAAATTTTATGTACGGAATGTAATTTTCTCACATAGAAACTTGAAATTTGGCACGGGCATTGAATATGTCATAAATAGGAAAAGCTAATGGGTCCCAACTCCATTATTCAATTCTATGCGCAAAAGAATTAGCATCCAAATTTTACGTACAGAATGTAATTTTCTCACATAGAAACTTGTAATTTGGCACGGGCATTGATTATGCCATAAATAGGAAAAGTTAATGGGTCCCAACTCGATTATTCAATTCTATGCGCAAAACAATTAGCGTCCAAATTTTACGTACGGAATCTAATTCTCTCACTTTCTGATATATATAAATGAATGTATGTCTGTCTGTCTGTCCTTTATGCATTACTACACCATTCATCCAATTGCCATGAAACTTTGGGAAGTTGTTGAGTACACTCCTGGGAAGATTATAGGCATAGTACATCTATCCTACGATAGGTGGCGCGCGTGCGAGTATCGTCGACAGTAATGCCCCCCAAACAAAGATCGTTTGATTTCCATCTCAAGCACGAAAGCAAAAGGCATTACGAGCAATGGGATGAGTGTTCAACCAGAAAATGATGCATCCGCCGAACGTTTCGCAAGACAATTGCTGGATATTGAGAATGCTGAGGTAAAATGAAAGCTGTGCTGTGATTGGTTGCTATTTCTTATACTGCTGAGGTAACATGAAAGCTGTGCTGTGATTGGTTGCTATATATAATACCGCAGAGGTAACATGAAAGCTGCGCTGTGATTGGTTGCTATTTTTTATATTGCTGAGGCAGAATAAAAGTTGCGCTGTGATTGGTTGTTATGTCTCTTACTGCTGAGGTAACATGAAAGCTGCGCTGTGATTGGTTGTTATATTTTATACTGCTAAGGTAACATGAAAGCTGCGCTGTGATTGGTTGCTATATATTATACCACTGAGGTAACATGAAAGCTGCGCTGTGATTGGTTGTCATATATTATACCACTGAGGTAACATGAAAGCTGCGCTGTGATTGGTTGTTATCTAGATATATAAAAACGAATGAATGTATGTCTGTCTGCGCAGCAACGCACGACGGGTAAGCTAGTCCATATATAAACTGGGAAGCCAAAACCTGTTAATCTTTTAAAGGTAACAACTTTCTGTCAATTACTAAAGATAATTACTAGAGATGAGCGAACGTGTTCGTCCGAGCTTGATATTCGTGCGAATATTAGGGTGTTCGGGATGTTCGTTATTCGTAACGAACACCATGCGGTGTTCGGGTTACTTTCACTTCCTTCCCTGAGACGTTAGCGCGCTTTTCTGGCCAATTGAAAGACAGGGAAGGCATTACAACTTCCCCCTGTGTTGTTCCAGCCCTATACCACCCCCCTGCTGTGAGTGGCTGGGGTGATCAGGTGTCCGCCGAATATAAAAGTCGGCCCCTCCCGCGGCTCGCCTCAGATGCCGTGTGAGTTAGATGAGGGACAGTGCTGTTTGTACCGGAGCTGCTGTAGGGAAAGAATTGGTAGTTAGTGTAGGCTTCAAGACCCCCAAAGGTCCTTATTAGGGCCACTGATAGCTGTGTGTTGGCTGCTGTTAGCAGTGGCAATTATTTTTTTTCTCAAAATCGCCTCTGCAGAGCGTTGCACCCGGCATTAGGGACAGAAGTGCTGCCTAGGGAGGGAGAGTGTTAGGAGTGAGTGTAGCCTTCAAGAACCTCAACGGTCCTTTCTAGGGCCATATTTAACCGTGTGCAGTACTGTGCTGGCTGCTGTTAGCTGTGCTGCATTTTTTTTTTCTTCTCAAAATCGCCTCTGCAGAGCATTGCACCCTCCATTGATACTGCAGGGAAAGAATTGTGTAGGCAGGGCCACAACACAGTTATTATTCATTGAATATACGCAGTGCTGCCTTTTGGTGGAAAAAAACTGAAAATAATTGTATTTGTCCTGCCTCTGTCCATCCTAAGGGCGGTGGACACGTGTCGGCTGCGTGTGCAACGTTTAAAAATCAGACGCACCCAGCTACGTTTTACTCCTGGCTTCGCCATTTGCTTTCCTTAATTGGGAAAAAAAATACCTGCTCTGCCAGAGTTAATAACTCTGCTACCCTCACGTTCTGTGCCACATTAGCAGGGCCACAGCACAGTTATTAAACTTCTCATGTTCATTGAATATACGCAGTGCTGCCTTTTGGTGGAAAAAAACTGAAAATAATTCTATTTGTCCTGCCTCTGTCCGTCCTAAGGGCGGTGGACACGTGTCGGCTGCGTGTGCAACGTTTAAAAATCAGACGCACCCAGCTACGTTTTACTCCTGGCTTCGCCATTTGCTTTCCTTAATTGGGAAAAAAAATACCTGCTCTGCCAGAGTTAATAACTCTGCTACCCTCACGTTCTGTGCCACATTAGCAGGGCCACAGCACAGTTATTAAACTTCTCATGTTCATTGAATATACGCAGTGCTGCCTTTTGGTGGAAAAAAACTGAAAATAATTCTATTTGTCCTGCCTCTGTCCGTCCTAAGGGCGGTGGACACGTGTCGGCTGCGTGTGCAACGTTTAAAAATCAGACGCACCCAGCTACGGTTTACTCCTGGCTTCGCCATTTGCTTTCCTTAATTGGGAAAAAAAATACCTGCTCTGCCAGAGTTAATAACTCTGCTACCCTCACGTTCTGTGACACATTAGCAGGGACACAGCACAGTTATTAAACTTAGATTATTCATTCACTAGAGGCAGTGGGGCCTTTCGTTTTCAAAAAACGGAAAAAATTATATTTGGCTGCAGTCTTGCGCCAATTTATTTCCTGCCTGTGAAATCAAATCACTGGTAATACAGCATGCTGAGGGGTAGGGGTAGGCCTAGAGGACGTGGACGCGGCCGAGGACGCGGAGGGCCAAGTCAGGGTGTGGGCACAGGCCGAGCTCCTGATCCAGGTGTGTCGCAGCCGACTGCTGCGCGATTAGGAGAGAGGCACGTTTCTGGCGTCCCCACATTCATCGCCCAATTAATGGGTCCACGCGGGAGACGGTTATTAGAAAATGAGCAGTGTGAGCAGGTCCTGTCCTGGATGGCAGAAAGTGCTTCGAGCAACCTATCGTCAACACGCAGTTCTGCGCCGTCCACTGCTGCAAATCCGAATCCTCTGTCTGCTGCTCCTCCTTCCTCCCAGCCTCCTCACTCCACTACAATGACACCTGCTTAGGAGCGGGAACACTCCCAGGAACTGTTCTCGGGCCCCTGCTTAGATTGGGCAGCAGCGGTTCCTCTCCCACCAGAGGAGTTTAGCGTCACTGATGCCCAACCATTCGAAAGTTCCCGGGGTCCGAGGGAAGAGGCTGGGGACTTCCGCCAACTGTCTCAACAACTTTCTGTGGGTGAGGAGGACGATGACGATCAGACACAGTTGTCTTGCAGTGAGGTAGTAGTAAGGGCAGTAAGTCCGAGGGAGCAGCGCACAGAGGATTCGGAGGAAGAGCAGCAGGACAATGAGGTGACTGACCCCACCTGGTGTGCAACGCTTACTCAGGAGGACAGGTCTTCAGAGGGGGAGTCAAGGGCATCAGCAGGGCAGGTTGCAAGAGGCAGTGCAGTGGCCAGGGGTAGAGGCAGGGCCAGACCGAATAATCCACCAACTGTTTCCCAAAGCGCCCCCTCGCGCCATGCCACCCTGCAGAGGCCGAGGTGCTCTAAGGTCTGGCAGTTTTTCACAGAGACGCCTGACGACCGACGAACAGTGGTGTGCAACCTTTGTCGCACAAAGCTCAGCCGGGGAGCCAACACCAACAGCCTCACCACCACCACCATGCGCAGACATATGATGGCCAAGCACCCCACAAGGTGGGACGAAGGCCGTTCAGCGCCTCCGGTTTGCACCCCTGCCTCTCCCCCTGTGCCCTAACCTGCCACTGAGATGCAACCCCCCTCTCAGGACACAGGCACTACCGCCTCATGGCCTGCACCCACACCCTCATCTCCGCTGTCCTCGGCCCCATCCAGCAGTGTAGTTCAGCGCACCGTCCAGCCGTCGCTTGCGCAACTGTTGGAGCGCAAGCGCAAGTACGCCGCCACGCACCCGCACGCTCAAACGTTAACCGTCCGCATAGCAAAATTCATCAGCCTTGAGATGCTGCCGTATAGGGTTGTGGAAACGGAGTCCTTCAAAAGTATCATGGAGGCGGCGGCCCCGCGCTACTCAGTTCCCAGTCGCCACTACTTTTCCCGATGTGCCGTCCCAGCCCTGCACGACCACGTCTCCCGCAACATTGTACGCGCCCTCACCAACGCGGTTACTGCCACGGTCAACTTAACAACGGACACGTGGACAAGCACAGGCGGGCAGGGCCACTACATCTCCCTGACGGCACATTGGGTGAATTTAGTGGAGGCTGGGACAGAGTCAGAGCCTGGGACCGCTCACGTCCTACCCACCCCCAGAATTGCGGGCCCCAGCTCGGTGGTGGTATCTGCGGAGGTGTATGCTTCCTCCACTAAAGCACCCTCCTCCTCCTCCTCCTCTGTCTCGCAATCAAGATGTGTTAGCAGCAGCATGTCGCCAGCAGTCGGTGTCGCGCGGTGTGGCAGCACAGCGGTGGGCAAGCGTCAGCAGGCCGTGCTGAAACTACTCAGCTTAGGCGATAAGAGGCACACGGCCCACGAACTGCTGCAGGGTCTGACACAGCAGACCGACCGCTGGCTTGCGCCGCTGAGCCTCCAACCGGGCATGGTCGTGTGTGACAACGGCCGTAACCTGGTGGCGGATCTGCAGCTCGGCAGCCTCACGCACGTGCCATGCCTGGCCCACGTCTTTAATTTGGTGGTTCAGCGCTTTCTGAAAAGCTACCCACGCTTGTCAGACCTGCTCGTAAAGGCGCGCCGGCTCTGCGCACATTTCCGCAAGTCCCACACGGACGCTGCCACCCTGCGCACCCTGCAACATCACTTTAAGCTGCCAGTGCACCGACTGCTGTGCGACGTGCCCACACGGTGGAACTCTACGCTCCACATGTTGGCCAGGCTCTATGAGCAGCGTAGAGCTATAGTGGAATACCAACTCCAACATGGGCGGCGCAGTGGGAGTCAGCCTCCTCAATTCCTTTCAGAAGAGTGGGCCTGATTGGCAGACATCTGCCATGTCCTTGGTAATTTTGAGGAGTCTACCCAGGTGGTGAGCGGCGATGCTACAATCATTAGCGTCACCATTCCTCTGCTATGCATCTTGAGAAATTCCCTGCAAACCATAAAGGCAGCTGCTTTGCGCTCGGAAACGGGGGCGGGGGAAGACAGTATGCCGCTGGATAGTCAGGGCACCCTCCTGTCTATTTCTCAGCGCGTACAGGAGGAGGAGGAGGAGCATGAGGAGGATGAGGAGGAGGGGGAAGAGACAGCTTGGCCCGCTGCTGACGGTACACCGGCTGATTGCCTGTCATCCTTTCAGCGTGTATGGCCTGAGGAGGAGGAGGATCCTGAAAGTGATCTTCCTAGTGAAGACAGCCATGTGTTGCGTACTGGTACCCTGGCACACATGGCTGACTTCATGTTAGGATGCCTTTCTCGTGACCCTCGCGTTGCACGCATTCTGGCCACGACGGATTACTGGGTGTACACACTGCTCGACCCACGCTATAAGGAGAACCTGCCCACTCTCATTCCCGAAGAGGAAAGGGGTTCGAGAGTGTTGCTATACCACAGGACCCTTGCGGACAAGCTGATGGTAAAATTCCCAGCCGACAGCGCTAGTGGCAGAAGGCGCAGTACCGAGGGCAAGGTAGCAGGGGAGGTGCGGAGATCGAGCAGCATGTACATCCCAGGCAGTGCAACAGTCTTTAAGGGCCTGGCCAGCTTTATGGCTCCCCACCAAGACTGTGTCACCGCTCCCCAGTCAAGGCTGAGTCGGCGGGAGCACTGTAAAAGGATGGTGAGGGAGTACGTAGCCGATCGCACGACCGTCCTCCATGATGCCTCTGCCCCCTACAACTACTGGGTGTCGAAGCTGGACACGTGGCCTGAACTAGCGCTGTATGCCCTGGAGGTGCTTGCTTGTCCTGCGGCTAGCGTCTTGTCGGAGAGGGTGTTTAGTGCGGCTGGGGGAATCATCACAGATAAGCGTAGCCGCTTGTCAACCGACAGTGCCGACAGGCTAACACTCATCAAGATGAACAAAGGCTGGATTTCCCCAGACTTCTGTTCTCCACCAGCGGACAGCAGCGATACGTAAGCAATACGTAGGCTGCACCCGCGGATGGAAGCTACGTTCTCTCTCACCATCCAAAACGGGGACATTTCTGCTTCATCAATCTGTGTCTAATATTCCTCCTCCTCCTCCTGCTCCTCCTCCTGAAACCTCACGTAATCACGCTGAACGGGCAATTTTTCTTAGGGCCACAAGGCTCACTCAAATAATTTTTCTGAACAATTTTTATAAGTTTCAATGCGCTTAAAAGCGTTGGAACTGTAACTTGAACCAATTTTTCGTTACACTGGGCTGCCTCCAGGCCTAGTTACCACTTAAGCCACATTAACCAAAGCGATTAATGGGTTTCACCTGCCCTCTTGGCTGGCCATGGCCAATTTTTGGGATGTACATTAGTACTGTTGATACAGCAATTTTTGTGGGCCCTCGCCTACAGTGTAATCAAATTAATTTTTAGCCCACCTGCATTCCAGCTGACGTTACCTCAGCTGTGTTGGGCAATGCAATGGGATATTTCTATGTACCGCCGGTGGCTTCCTGGCACCCACCCAGGCAGTGGGTCCACAGGGAGTTTAATCTACATGTGTCCACTTCTAAAGAACCCCAGTCAGACTGGGGCATGCAGTGTGGGCCGAAGCCCACCTGTATTACGCACGACATTACTACCTCAGCTGTGTTGGGCAATGCAATGGGATATTTCTATGTACCGCCGGTGGCTTCCTGGCACCCACCCAGGCAGTGGGTCCACAGGGAATTATAAATGCATCTGTTTCCACTTGTAAAGAACCCCAGTCTGACTGGGGCATGCAGTGTGGGCCGAAGCCCACCTGTATTACGCACGACATTACTACCTCAGCTGTGTTGGGCAATGCATTGGGATATTTTTGTGTACCGCCGGTGGGTTCCAGGGAGCCACCCATGCTGTAGGTGCACACGGAGTGTAACCTACATGTGTCCACTTGTAAAGAACCCCAGTCTGACTGGGGCATGCAGTGTGGGCCGAAGCCCACCTGTATTACGCACGACATTACTACCTCAGCTGTGTTGGGCAATGCAATGGGATATTTCTATGTACCGCCGGTGGCTTCCTGGCACCCACCCAGGCAGTGGGTCCACAGGGAATTATAAATGCATCTGTTTCCACTTGTAAAGAACCGCAGTCTGACTGGGGCATGCAGTGTGGGCCGAAGCCCACCTGTATTACGCACGACATTACTACCTCAGCTGTGTTGGGCAATGCAATGGGATATTTTTGTGTACCGCCGGTGGGTTCCAGTGAGCCACCCATGCTGTAGGTGCACACGGAGTGTAACCTACATGTGTCCACTTGTAAAGAACCCCAGTCTGACTGGGGCATGCAGTGTGGGCCGAAGCCCACCTGTATTACGCACGACATTACTACCTCAGCTGTGTTGGGCAATGCAATGGGATATTTTTGTGTACCGCCGGTGGGTTCCAGGGAGCCACCCATGCTTCGGTCGACAGGGACTTCACAATAGGGAGTTGTACCTGCCTGTGTCTATGAATTAAAAAGCCCGGTCTAACTGGGGCATGCAGACACCTTGACAGAATGAATAGTGTGTGGCACATAGGTTCCCCATTGCTATGCCCACGTGTGCA
This sequence comes from Eleutherodactylus coqui, assembly GCF_035609145.1. Lineage (NCBI taxonomy): Eukaryota > Metazoa > Chordata > Amphibia > Anura > Eleutherodactylidae > Eleutherodactylus > Eleutherodactylus coqui. The sequence goes on along the minus strand of NC_089838.1, from coordinate 170,110,609 downwards.
GCTCCTGATGGCGGTGGCACAGGATTCTATTTCTCATTGCTTCTGTACAGCATTGTGGGCTATCGCCCCGCCCCTTTTAAAGAGGGTCGCTGCCTAGCCGTGCCAACCCTGTGCAGTGTGTGCCTGCGGTCCCTCGTCATGGCAGACGCACTTCTAAATAGACATGAGGGTGGTGTGGCATGAGGGCAGCTGAAGGCTGCGCAGGGACACTTTGGTGTGCGCTGTGGGGGGGAGGGGGGGGCAGTTGGGCAGCATGTAACCCAGTAGAAGTGGCAGTGGAATGTCATGCAGGCGGTGATTGTGCTTTGTTGGAGGTAGTGTGGTGCTTAGCAAAGGTATGCCATGCTAATGATGGCTTTTCAGAAGTAAAAGTTGTTGGGAGGGGGGGGGGGGGCCCACTCTTGCCGGTATTCTGGCTTAATAGTGGGACCTGTGAACTTGAGATGCAGCCCAACATGTAGCCCCTCGCCTGCCCTATCCGTTGCTGTGTCGTTCCCATCACTTTCTTGAATTGCCCAGATTTTCACACATGAAAACCTTAGCGAGCATCGGCGAAATACAAAAATGTTCTGGCCGCCCATTGACTTCAATGGGGTTCGTTATTCGAAACGAACCCTCGAACATCGCGGGAAGTTCGTTTCGAATAACGAACACCCGAACATTTTGGTGTTCGCTCATCTCTAATAATTACCTGACCCAACTTGTACAGGACCTGAATAAGGGGATGGCTATTTTGAACTTAATATTAACTAATAGACCTTACAGAATAACAGGGGTGCAGATTGGGGGCATCTGGGAAATAGTAACCATAATATAATAAATTTCAACTTTTCCTCCAAGAGAGAGTTCTATATGGGAGCTATGAAAATACTAAACTTTAGGAAGGCCAAGTTCAATCAGCTAAGTGATGCCCTTAACCTTATTGACTGGGATAATGTCCTCAAAAAATCAGAGTACAAACAATAAATGGCAAACATTTAAAAACATCCTAATTCCTTCCTGCAATATAAAAGAAATAAAAAACTCCTTCTGCGCTCTTCTTAGGGGTCTTGCAATCCAAAATAAGGAAACTATCAAGTCTCCACCATATGTAACAAGATATATTTAATTGTACAAATTGTACATAAAATCATATACGTTTACAACGCATTTCGGCACTGTTAAAAGCGCCTTTTTCAAGCATAACTAAACACTGACAATGATCGCTTTATATAAGATTTACTTACATTCCACAAGGACGGAGTCCGGGGCTTGCAGCGTGGGACGCCGGTGTCTCCCTCGCTGACGTCTACATCACGCGACGGGGATTTTAATATGACGGCTCTAAGCTAGTGGAGTTACGATTAAAATCCCCGTCGCGTGATGTAGACGTCAGCGAGGGAGACACCGGCGTCCCACGCTGCAAGCCCCGGACTCCGTCCTTGTGGAACGTAAGTAAATCTTATATAAAGCGATCATTGTCAGTGTTTAGTCATGCTTGAAAAAGGTGCTTTTAACAGTGCTGAAACGCGTTGCAAACATATATGATTTTATGTACAATTTGTACAATTAAATATACCTTGTTACATATGGTGGAGACTTGATAGTTTCCTTATTTTGGATTGCAAGACCCCTAAGAAGTGCGCAGAAGGAGTTTTTTTATTTCTTTTATATTGCAATTTCCCCACTGTTTGGTTTGATACCCATTGGGGTTTTTCCTACTGCTGCATCTCCTTGGACCAAGGATTTTCGGGGACCCTGCGTAAAGAAACATCTTTAGTCCTACAGGCTAACGGGGATCATCGGTGCAAGCGGGTTACTTCCCCATTACATGGGGATCCCGCTTTGCACCAGGTGAGTAACACAAATCCCCATTTTTGACATCTCGGATTTATGTGTGGTGGCGCGGATCTGTACTTTGTGATAATTCCTTACTGCAAGAGGTTCATACCTTACAGGAATAAAAGACTTAGTAATAGGATAAAACCAATGTGGCTTAATAAAGATGTAAAGGGGGCAATAAACAGTAAAAAGAAAGCATTTAAACTACTAAAACAAGAAGGCAGCAAAGAAGCAATAAAAACATATAAGGAAAGAACAAATTAGATAAAAATCATAAAAGCAGCAAAGATGGAGACAGATAAACTTATTGCCAATAAGAGTAAAACTAACCCTAAAGCGTTCTTTAACTATATGACTAGTAAGAAGATTAATACTGAAAGTATTGGAACCTTAAATAAATAATGTAGGGGAAATTGTAGAGAGCGATGAGGGGAAAACAATTCTATTAAATAGCTTTTTCTCCAGTGTATTCACAGAGGAAAATGAAACATCAGATGAGATGCAGAGTGATAATGTAAACTTTCGACCAGTCACCAGTCTAACCTAGGAAGCAGTGCAGAGACGTCCTAAAAAGAATAAACTAGACAAATCGCTGGGTCTCGATGGCATACACCCCCGGGTTTTAAGGGAACTAAGTAATGTGATACACAGAACCTTGTTTCTTATATTTAAGGAATCTATAATTACAGGGTCTGCATCAAAAGAGGTCTACAGGCACATGGCGAGAACATTGTTCTTCCCCTTTACAAGTCACTGGTTAGACCACACATGGAATATTGTGTACAGTTTTGGGCACCGATACTCAAGAAGGACATAAAAAGAATTTGATGGGATACAAAGGTGGGCAACTAAAGTAATAAACAAAATGGATGGACTACAATACCCAGAGAGCTTATCAAAATTCGGATTATTTGGTTTAGAAAAAATATGGCTGAGGGGCAACCTAGTAACTATGTATACAAATGTCAGGGGACAATACAGAGATCAGCGCAAGCGGGAGCGTAAAAACGCCTACGGCTGTGTGAAAGGGCCCTTAGGCAGTAAGAAAAATGCCTAGGATTGTCCAGCAGCCATGATGAAAGTTTAAAACATTATTACTAGAGATGAGCGAGCACCAAAATGCTCGGGTGCTCGTTACTCGGGACGAACTTTTCGCGATGCTCGAGGGTTCGTTTCGAGTAACGAACCCCATTGAAGTCAATGGGCGACCCGAGCATTTTTGTATTTCGCCAATGCTCGCTAAGGTTTCCTTGTGTACACCCCGGGAAGCCGACTAGGAGCGCATTGGTCAGGGTCGTTAACGCCGAAATCCCAATGTACAAGCTGACGTATATGGCCAGGGGGTGCCCTGAAAAATTCGACAAGATCTGGGGTGGCTGGGTGAGTTGCTCAGCGACGGCGTCGGGAGAGCCAAACCAGGTGGTAGGGGGGGGGAGTGAGAGAGAGAGAAGGACAAAAAGAGAGACACCTGCTCAATTTAAGTTAAAACCCAGTGCTCAGAAAACTATTTCTTTTTTTCTCCGCTGTTCCCACACACAAAAATAAATCTTATTTTCTCTTTTCTTCTTTAAGAAAGTCGCGCCAGGGGGTTGGGGGGGTCTAAGTTTAAGTCTTTGTTTGTTTGTTTTTTCTGATTGATTACAATTGATCTATCCAAAGGTTAAACTGTTGTTCAGTAATAATCAATAAAGTTAGAGTTTAAAGGGGGGGGGGGGATAAAAGAAATAAAAAAGTACTAGCCAGATATAGCATACTAAGAAGAAATATTTCTATGTGCGCAGGCGAAGATTGCCTCTACCCTGTTTTCATGCAATGGATTTCCTGCTGTACCTGACACCTGTGGTGCCAATTATTTGTATTTATATGCTTGTTTATTCCTGGCTAAATAAAATTCCTTTAAAAAAAAAAGGTTTCCTTGTGTGAAAATCTTGGCAATTCAAGAAAGTGATGGGAACGACACAGCAACGGATAGGGCAGGCGAGGGGATACATGTTGGGCTGCATCTCAAGTTCACAGGTCCCACTATTAAGCCACAATAGCGGCAAGAGTGGGGCCCCCCCCCCCCCTCCCAAAAACTTTTACTTCTGAAAAGCCCTCATTAGCATGGCATACCTTAGCTAAGCACCACACTACCTCCAACAAAGCACAATCACTGCCTGCATGACACTCCACTGCCACTTCTCCTGGCTTACATGCTGCCCAACCGCCCCCCCTCCCCCCCACAGCGCACACCAAAGTGTCCCTGCGCAGCCTTCAGCTGCCCTCATGCCACACCACCCTCATGTCTATTTAGAAGTGCGTCTGCCATGAGGAGGAACCGCAGGCACACACTGCAGAGGGTTGGCATGGCTAGGCAGCGACCCTCTTTAAAAGGGGCGGCAGATAGCCCACAATGCTGTACAGAAGCAATGAGAAATAGAATCCTGTGCCACCGCCATCAGGAGCTGCACACGTGGGCATAGCAATGGGGCCACACACTATTCATTCTGTCAAGGTGTCTCTGCATGCCCCAGTCAGACCGGGCTTTTTAATTCATAGACACAGGCAGGTACAACTCCCTATTGTGAAGTCCCTGTCGACCGACAGCATGGGTGGCTCCCTGGAACCCACCGGCGATACACAAAAATATCCCATTGCATTGCCCAACACAGCTGAGGTAGTAATGTCGTGCTTAATGCAGGTGGGCTTCGGCCCACACTGCATGCCCCAGTCAGACTGGGGTTCTTTACAAGTGGAAACAGATGCATTTATAATTCCCTGTGGACCCACAGCATGGGTGGGTGCCAGGAAGCCACCGGCGGTACATAAAAATATCCCTTTGCATTGCCCAACACAGCTGAGGTAGTAATGTCCTGCTTAATACAGGTGGGCTTCGGCCCACACTGCATGCCCCAGTCTGACTGGTAATATGTACCTTAACAGTAACCTCATTGGTGGTAATGTGGTGGTGACTGCGGACCTCGTAGCGCGGTTTAATGTAGTTGGTTTTCGGAATGTGGCCAGGATTAAGTGGGCCGTGGCGGGGGATGTTTTTGAGGCACTATGTGTCCTCTCCACGTGTCCGTGGTTATATGCACCTTAACAGTAACAGCGTTGGTGGGAAATGGCCTCGTCGCCATCATGTCTTTGGGAAGCCTCTGTTTCCACACCCCAGAGACATACCATTAGCAGCGGTATAGGCAGAGCCCAGAATTAGTAACATTTCAGCCGTAGCATTAGCGACAGGCCCCACTAACATATCACTAGCAGCATTATAGGGGGAGCACAGTCTTCGTTCCATTTCAGTAATAGTAGCAGCCTACACAGGCCCCAGTAACAATTCCGAAGCAGCAGTATAGTGGGAGCGCAGTCTTCGTTCCATTTCAGTAATAGTAGCAGCCTACACAGGCCCCAGGAACAATTCCGAAGCAGCAGTTCAGTGGGAGCGCAGTCTTAGTTCCATTTCAGTAGCTGCAGTATAGCCAAGGCCCAAGTTACATTTATGTAGCTAAAGTGTAGGCCAACCCCACACACACTTCTGTACTATGAGTGCAGGCGAAGAACATACAAATTGCTATGATTACACTGTAGGTGAGGGCCCAAAAAAATTGGTGTACCAACAGTACTAATGTACCTCAGTAAAAGTTGGCCATGCCCAACCAAGATGGCAGGTGAAACCCATTAATCGCTTTGGTTAATGTGGCTTAAGTGGTAACTAGGCCTGGAGGCAGCCCAGTTTAACGAAAAATTGGTTCAAGTTAAAGTTTCAACGCTTTTAAGAGCATTGAAACATATAAAAATTGTTTAGAAAAATTAGATGAGTGAGCCTTGTGGCCCTAAGAAAAATTGCCCGTTCAGCGTGATTACGTGAGGTTTCAGGAGGAGGAGCAGGAGGAGGAGGAGGAATATTAGACACAGATTGATGAAGCAGAAATGTCCCCGTTTTGGATGGTGAGAGAGAACGTAGCTTCCATCCGCGGGTGCAGCCTACGTATTGCTTACGTATCGCTGCTGTCCGCTGGTGGAGAACAGAAGTCTGGGGAAATCCAGCCTTTGTTCATCTTGATGAGTGTTAGCCTGTCGGCACTGTCGGTTGACAGGCGGGTACGCTTATCTGTGATGATTCCCCCAGCCGCACTAAACACCCTTTCCGACCAGACGCTAGCCGCAGGACAAGCAAGCACCTCCAGGGCATACAGCGCTAGTTCAGGCCACGTGTCCAGCTTCGACACCCAGTAGTTGTAGGTGGCAGAGGCGTCACGGAGGACGGTCGTGCGATCGGCTACGTACTCCCTCACCATCCTTTTACAGTGCTCCCGCCGACTCAGCCTTGACTGGGGAGTAGTGACACAGTCTTGCTGGGGAGCCATAAAGCTGTCCAGGCCCTTAAAGACTGTTGCACTGCCTGGGCTGTACATGCTGCTCGATCTCCGCACCTCCCCTGGTACCTGGCCCTCGGAACTGCGCCTTCTGCCACTAGCGCTGTCGGAAGGGAATTTTACCATCAGCTTGTCCTCCAGGGTCCTGTGGTATAGCAACACTCTCGAACCCCTTTCCTCTTCAGGAATGAGAGTGGGAAGGTTCTCCTTGTAGCGTGGGTCGAGCAGTGTGTACACCCAGTAATCCGTAGTGGCCAGAATGCGTGTAACGCGAGGGTCACGAGAAAGGCATCCTAACATGAAGTCAGCCATGTGTGCCAGGGTACCTGTACGCAACACATGGCTGTCCGCACTAGGAAGATCACTTTCAGGATCCTCCTCCTCCTCCTCCTCCTCCTCCTCAGGCCATACATGCTGAAATGATGACAGGCAAGCAGCATGGGTACCGTCAGCAGTGGGCCAAGCTGTCTCTTCCCCCTCCTCCTCATCCTCCTCATGCTCCTCCTCCTCCTCCTGAACGCGCTGAGATATAGACAGGAGGGTGCTCTGACTATCCAGCGACATACTGTCTTCCCCCGCCTCTGTTTCCGAGCGCAAAGCGGCTGCCTTTATGGTTTGCAGGGAACTTCTCAAGATGCATAGCAGAGGAATGGTGACGCTAATGATTGCAGCATCGCCGCTCACCACCTGGGTAGACTGCTCAAAGTTTCGAAGGACCTGGCAGATGTCTGCCAACCAGGCCCACTCTTCTGAAAATAATTGAGGAGGCTGACTCCCACTGCGCCGCCCATGTTGGAGTTGGTATTCCACTATAGCTCTACGCTGCTCATAGAGCCTAGCCAACATGTGGAGCGTAGAGTTCCACCGTGTGGGCACGTCGCACAGCAGTCGGTGCACTGGCAGATTAAACCGATGTTGCAGGGTGCGCAGGGTGGCAGCGTCCGTGTGGGACTTGCGGAAATGTGCGCAGAGCCGGCGCACCTTTACGAGCAGGTCTGACAAGCGTGGGTAGCTTTTCAGAAAGCGCTGAACCACCAAATTAAAGACGTGGGCCAGGCATGGCACGTGCGTGAGGCTGCCGAGCTGCAGAGCCGCCACCAGGTTACGGCCGTTGTCACACACGACCATGCCCGGTTGGAGGCTCAGCGGCGCAAGCCAACGGTCGGTGTGCTCTGTCAGACCCTGCAGCAGTTCGTGGGCCGTGTGCCTCCTATCTCCTAAGCTGAGTAGTTTCAGCACGGCCTGCTGACGCTTGCCCACCGCTGTGCTGCCACGCCGCGCGACACCGACTGCTGGCGACGTCCTGCTGCTGCTGACACATCTAGATTGCGAGACAGAGGTTGAGGAGGAGGGTGCTTTAGTGGAAGAAGCGTACACCGCCGAACATACCACCACCGAGCTGGGGCCCGCAATTCTGGGGGTGGGTAGGACGTGAGCGGTCCCAGGCTCTGACTCTGTCCCAGCCTCCACTAAATTCACCCAATGTGCCGTCAGGGAGATGTAGTGGCCCTGCCCGCCTGTGCTTGTCCACGTGTCCGTAGTTAAGTGGACCTTGCCACTAACCGCATTGGTGAGGGCGCGTACAATGTTGCGGGAGACGTGGTCGTGCAGGGCTGGGACGGCACATCGGGAAAAGTAGTGGCGACTGGGAACTGAGTAGCGCGGGGCCGCCGCCGCCATCATAGCTTTGAAAGCCTCCGTTTCCACCACCCTATACGGCAGCATTTCAAGGCTGATAAATTTGGCTATGTGGACGGTTAACGATTGAGCGTGCGGGTGCGTGGCGGCGTACTTGAGCTTGCGCTACAACACTTGCGCTAGCGACGGCTGGACTGTGCGGTGCGAGACATTGGTGGATGGGGCCGAGGACAGCGGAGGTGAGGGTGTGGGTGCAGGCCATGAGTCGGTAGTGCCTGTGTCCTGAGAGGGGGGTTGGATCTCAGTGGCAGGTTGGGGCACAGGGGGAGAGGCAGCGGTGCAAACCGGAGGCGGTGAACGGCCTTCGTCCCACCTTGTGGGGTGCTTGGCCATCATATGTCTGCGCATGCTGGTGGTGGTGAGGCTGTTGGTGGTGGCTCCCCGGCTGATCTTGGCGCGACAAAGGTTGCACACCACTGTTCGTCGGTCGTCAGGCGTCTCGGTGAAAAACTGCCAGACCTTAGAGCACCTCGGCCTCTGCAGGGTGGCATGGCGCGAGGGTGTGCTTTGGGAAACAGTTGGTGGATTATTTGGTCTGGCCCTGCCTCTACCCCTGGACACCGCACTGCCTCTTGCAACCTGCCCTGCTGCTGCCCGTGCCTCCCCCTCTGAAGACCTGTCCTGTGTAGGCGTTGCACACCAGGTGGGGTCAGTCACCTCATCGTCCTGCTGCTCTTCCTCCGAATCCTCTGTGCGCTCCTCCCTCGGACTTACTGCCCTTACTACTACCTCACTGCAAGACAACTGTGTCTCATCGTCATCGTCCTCCTCACCCACTGAAAGGTCTTGAGACAGTTGCCGGAAGTCCCCAGCCTCATCCCCCGGACCCCGGGAACTTTCCAATGGTTGGGCATCAGTGACGATAAACTCATCTGGTGGGAGAGGAACCACTGCTGCCCAATCTGAGCAGGGGCCCGAGAACAGTTCCTGGGAGTCTTCCCGCTCCTGAGCATGTGTCATTGTAGTGGAGTGAGGAGGCTGGGAGGAAGGAGGAGCAGCAGACAGAGGATTCGGATTTGCAGCACTGGACGGCGCAGAACTGTGGCTGGATGATAGCTTGCTCGAAGCACTTTCTGCCATCCAGGACAGGACCTGCTCACACTGCTCATTTTCTAATAAAGGTCTCCCGCGTGGACCCATTAATTGGGCGATGAATGTGGGGACGCCAGAAACGTGCCTCTCTCCTAATCGCGCAGCAGTCGGCTGCGACACACCTGGATCAGGAGCTCGGCCTGTGCCCACACCCTCACTTGGCCCTCCGCGTCCTCGGCCGCGTCCACATCCTCTAGGCCTACCCCTACCCCTCAGCATGCTGTATTACCAGTGATTTGATTTCACAGGCAGGAAATAAATTGGCGCAAGCCTGCAGGCCAAATATAATTTTTTAACTTTTTTTAAAAAGGAAAGGCCCACTGCCTCTAGTGAATGAATAATAAGTTTAATAACTGTGTTGCGGCCCTGCAAAAGTGTCACAGAACTTTACTGTTGCAGAGTTATTAACTGTGGCAGAGCAGGTATTTCCCAGGCAGGAAAGAAATTGGCGCAAGGCTACACTCAACCGTAGCTGGTTGCGTCTGATTTTTTTACGTTCTCCACGCAGCACACACGTACCCAGAGCCCTTAGGACTGACAGAGGCAGGGCAAATATAATTTTTTCCCTTTTGTTTAAAAGGATAGGCCCACTGCGTCTATTCACTGAATAATAATTTTAATAACTGTGTTGCGGCCCTGCAAACGTGTCACAGAACTTTACTGTTGCAGAGTTATTAACTGTGGCAGAGCAGGTATTTCCCAGGCAGGAAAGAAATTGGCGCAAGGCTGCACTCAACCGTAGCTGGTTGCGTCTGATTTTTTTACGTTCTCCACGCAGCACACACGTACCCAGAGCCCTTAGGACTGACAGAGGCAGGGCAAATATAATTTTTTCCCTTTTGTTTAAAAGGATAGGCCCACTGCGTCTATTCACTGAATAATAATTTTAATAACTGTGTTGCGGCCCTGCAAAAGTGTCACAGAACTTTACTGTTGCAGAGTTATTAACTGTGGCAGAGCAGGTATTTCCCAGGCAGGAAAGAAATTGGCGCAAGGCTGCACTCAACCGTAGCTGGTTGCGTCTGATTTTTTTACGTTCTCTACGCAGCACACACGTACCCAGAGCCCTGACGGCTGTCAGAGGCAGGGCAAATATACTTTTTTCCCTTTTGTTTAAAAGGATAGGCCCACTGCGTCTATTCACTGAATAATAATTTTAATAACTGTGTTGCGGCCCTGCAAAAGTGTCACAGAACTTTACTGTTGCAGAGTTATTAACTGTGGCAGAGCAGGTATTTCCCAGGCAGGAAAGAAATTGGCGCAAGGCTGCACTCAACCGTAGCTGGTTGCGTCTGATTTTTTTACGTTCTCTACGCAGCACACACGTACCCAGAGCCCTGACGGCTGTCAGAGGCAGGGCAAATATACTTTTTTCCCTTTTGTTTAAAAGGATAGGCCCACTGCGTCTATTCACTGAATAATAATTTTAATAACTGTGTTGCGGCCCTGCAAAAGTGTCACAGAACTTTACTGTTGCAGAGTTATTAACTGTGGCAGAGCAGGTATTTCCCAGGCAGGAAAGAAATTGGCGCAAGGCTGCACTCAACCGTAGCTGGTTGCGTCTGATTTTTTTACGTTCTCCACGCAGCACACACGTACCCAGAGCCCTTAGGACTGACAGAGGCAGGGCAAATATAATTTTTTCCCTTTTGTTTAAAAGGATAGGCCCACTGCGTCTATTCACTGAATAATAATTTTAATAACTGTGTTGCGGCCCTGCAAAAGTGTCACAGAACTTTACTGTTGCAGAGTTATTAACTGTGGCAGAGCAGGTATTTCCCAGGCAGGAAAGAAATTGGCGCAAGGCTGCACTCAACCGTAGCTGGTTGCGTCTGATTTTTTTACGTTCTACACGCAGCACACACGTACACAGAGCCCTTAGGACTGACAGAGGCAGGGCAAATATACTTTTTTCCCTTTTGTTTAAAAGGAAAGGCCCACTGTGCCTATTCAATGACTAATAACTGTGTTGTGGCCCTGCCTACACAATTCTGTGCCTGTAGTATCAATGCAGGGTGCAATGCTCTGCACCGCCGATTTTGAGAAAAAAAAAAAAAAAGCAACACAGCTAACAGCAGCCTGCACAGTACTCCACACAGTTAAATGTGGCCCTAGAAAGGACCATTGAGGTTCTTGAAGGCTACACTCACTCCTAACACTCTCCCTGCCTAAGCACCACTTCTGTCCCTAATGCCAGGTGCAATGCTCTGCACTGCCGATTTTGAGGGAAAAAAAAAAATTTCTCCACTGCTAACAGCAGCCTGCACACACGTAGATGTGGCCCTAAGAAGGACCGTTGGGGTTCTTGAAGCCTACACTCACTACAAACACTCTCTCCCTACAGCAACTCCAATAGAACAGCACTTTCCCTCAGCTAACTCACAAGGCATGTGTGGCGAGTCACGGGAGGGGCCGACTTTTATACTCGGGTGACATCTGATCGCCCCAGCCACTCACTGCATGGGGGTGGTATAGGGCTTGAACGTCACAGGGGGAAGTTGTAATGCCTTCCCTGTCTTTCAATTGGCCAGAAAAGCGCGCTAACGACTCAGAGAGGAAACTGAAAGTAACCCGAACACCGCGTGGTGCTCGTTACGAGTAACGAGCATCCCGAACACGCTAATATTCGCCCGAGCATCAAGCTCGGACGAGTATGTTCGCTCATCTCTAATTATTACTCTATTAAAAGCATAAGATGCACATAAAAAAACAAACGACCAGACCACGTATGTGTTTGAAACCAAACTTGAGTTCTTGATCGAAACTTGAAGAAGGTGTAAATAGTTCAGTTGTTTTTCTGGGATAGAACTTCTGGTTTTAATGGAGTAATAAGGTTTAATGTTTTTTTTCTTTGATCATAGCTGCTGGAGAATCCCAAGTACTTTTCTAACTGCATGTGTTTTCTGGTTACTGGCTAGTAAAGGTAAACATACAAAAACCTTAGTCCTATACCTCTCGTTTATCATTATTTAAATGCTGTGCTCTTCCTCCTATTTGCTATACTGCTTGTTTAAAGTGTAAATTAATCACACTATAGTTTATGCTATATGAATTTACTGAAATTTAAAAAATTAAAAATGTGTTATCTGTGTATTCTTTAAATATATTTATACAAATTGTCTATTTTTTACTTGTTGTTACATTTGACTTTATCTAAATGCCTTGATTGATAATACTCTGGCATTCGTTTGCATGTAATATCCATGGGAGTTCATTCGCAACTTCACATACTGACTGTTACATTTTATCATACTTTTAAATGAAACTTGCTGAATGTTAAATGATTGACTTGGACCTCCTAGAACAGGGGTGGGCAATTAATTTTCCCATGGGGCCACATGAGAAATTGGAATGGTTTTAGAGGGCCAGACCAACATACGAAGGCTCCATGCACATTGCCTTAATGGGGCCGTATTCCAGCCGCCCGATTTGCGGCCAGAATACGGCCGCCATTGAAAATGAATGGCGCTGTAATACGGCGCGGTGAACACCCGGTGTTTCACCCCGTTTTACGGCGCGGCCCCCGTGTCTGCCAATGGAGAGGGGAGCGGTAAGGAGCACTCCCATCTCCTCTCCGCAGCAGCACGCCGTAGTTTCGCCTGGGTTACGGGCCGGGCGAAACTACAGCAGTGTGCATGAGCCCTTAACTTCAACCAACTCCGAAGCCTTGTCCATTTTGTTAACTTATGTGCTGTTTAATAAAGTTATTCAAGCCTACATCATTGGTAGAGGTGCTTGAATAAGTAAGGCCTGAATAACTATTAGCACAGCACAGAAGTGAACAAAATGGACAAGGCTTCGGAGTGCATAGTTTCGCTGCTTCCCGTTGCTGACACCGGACTCATTGGTGAGTCACCAGGACACTCTTTGCGGGCCGGTCCGAGCTATTCAGCGGGCCGGATGTGGCCCGCGGGCCGTGCTTTGCCCAGGTCTGTCCTAGAAGGAGATAGATTTGACACCCTGTAACCCTGTCTCAGTGACTGAAGTCTGAGGAATAATTTTATAGTTCCAAAATTGTTACTCATTATGACTCAGGAATGCAGTTGATTTAGAAATCAAGCTAGTTGTGTATATTTAATTAATCAGCGGCGTATTTATAAAATTCCAAGCCAACCTGCACATTAACAAACATACCGCAGAGTGAATTCTCGGGGGACCAATGAAACAAATATTATTCTCTTATTGACTACTGTGTATTAGTGATTGAACCTATTTGATATTCAACCAGCAATACTTGTAATTCTAAAACATTTTCCACATGGTTCAATCAACATTTCTTGTCAGGTACAGCTACACAAATGTTTGCTATTAATATCAATGATATGTGATCCTTGTTCTGTCTTCTTACACGTTCACACAGTGTGCAGTCCGACATTCAGCTTAACCATTTCTGTCTTCCAAATAAACAAACTGTTCTTCTTAATCTGACAGGTTTATTGGTTAACAGATCGATGATGATGATAATGATGATAATGTCGATAATGGTAAAACTATAAGAATACAGATAATTTGCATAAGTATGATGCATAGGAACATTACATAACATTAACATGGAGGTACATGGCAAAATGGCTGCTACACATAGTGCTGCATGGCTAACTAAACAGTTATAACTTCCTGAGTAACAATACAACTGGCCACTGAACAGCTCTGCATAACATACTGTCTCTGAAACAAGGGTAGTTTTCTTACCAGATATGCTTTTACAAAGATGGTGGATTTTGAAGAGGAGGGAGCAAAGAGAAGTCTGTCTCTGACTGTCTCTGGCTGGAAGTTCCTTCTTCCCACAATGCCTTGCAAACTACCCATAATACATCAGTCTTTAAAGTAGAAAAACAAGTTGTAATACATTTGCAACACAGCTAGATGGTGCTGTAGCCACTAAACACCTAGAATGGAATGTTATGTAGCTTCGGTTTATGTGGGGCAGAACACTCCCCGCCTGACGTCAACGGACGTCACTATTGGGTCTTTCCGGTGAAAACAACAAAACAAGTTCCGCGACTGGCCTGAGGAATAGTTTGCCTTCCCCAGGCTTCCACACTTTGACCTCGAACTTGCGTACCTTCCCATCCTTGCTCGGGAATGTGTTGGTGATGAGTACGAGCAGATTTGTGACGTGATGGTGCCCGGGAATTACCATAGGATGTTTCTCCTTAAATTCCACTTTGGCTGCTTGTAGGCGACCTTTTATTCTTAGGGACCCATCTTGGTCAATGGAGGGATCAAGCTTCTTCAAAGCGCTATCCTTGAAGACTGTTTGGCCTTTGCTGAGGTAGTCTATTTCTTTTGCATAACATTCATGCTGTATAGTGCGAATTATTATTCCCTTGGCTCTGTCCAGATTGGTAGCGGTAAAGGCGTGTTTGCAGTGATGCCAACCCTTGCAAGGTCTTTGGCTCACAGGTAATGTTGACCTATAAGACTGAGCTATATGGCTTAGACAGGCTATAGCACGAACGAGCAACATCCAAGTGGAGAATCTGTTGAAACGATGGGATTTGAGTTGATGTTCCAAAGTCACCGTGCATAGAGCAGATACTTCAGGTCGGATTTCTTCATCAGTATCTGGGTTTACCAATTCAAATGAGTCGGATCCAATGCTGTAAGACGTTGAACTGTACAGAAATGCAGGACCCGTAAACCATGTTGTATCCTTAAGGTCACCCGCTGCTACAGATCTAGTTGCATGGTCTGCCAAATTATGGTGCGTAGGAACATAGTGCCATTGCTTGGGACAAGTGGACCTCCTGATCCTTAGCACCCTATTGCTGACATAGACGTAAAAGTGTCTGGTTTCGTTGCGAATATATCCTAAGACTACCTTGCTGTCTGTGTAAAATTCGACTTCCTCGATTTCCAGATTCATTCCTGACGTTATAAGTTCAGCCAACTCTACCACAAGCACAGCAGCGCATAGTTCCAGTCTGGGTATAGTGTGCTCGCGGAGTGGCGCCAGTTTGGCTCTGCTTATAACAAACCCTATATGGCATTGTTCCTTGACGTCTATGGTCTTTAGGTATGCTATGGCAGCAATCGCCTTGACTGATGCATCACAGAAGATATACAGTCTTTGCATCTTGACTTCCGTGGAAGGCACGGAAGCATATGGACGTGCCACGTGAAGACTGGACAAAGCTTCAAGAGACTTTCTCCAACCTGTCCACATTTCTTTTTTCTCCATGGGAAGCGGATCATCCCAATCAGACGTTTCTGTGGTAAAGTCTCTTAGCATCATTTTTCCTTGGATGGTAACAGGTGTTACGAATCCCAGAGGATCATATAAACTGTTTATGGTAGACAGGACCCCTCTGCGTGTGAAAGGCTTTTCTTCCTTGCTGATCTGGAAGGTGAATGTGTCTGCCTTTAAATCCCAGAGCAGACCAAGGCTCCGTTGCATGGGAAGGGAGTCTGTGCTAAGATCCAAGTCCTTTAGATCGTTTGAATGATCTTGAGGTGAGAAGGCCTCCATTAACTCACGGCTGTTGGAGGCGATTTTGTGCAACCTCAGATTAGATTGAGCGAGCATTTCTTGAGCTCTTTTCAAGAGATTGATTGCGGTCTCGTTCGTGGGTGTAGACTTCAAGCAGTCGTCCACATAGAAGTCCCTTTCTACAAAGGACCTGACATCAGACCCAAAGATGTGCACCCTCATTCGGTACTCTATGATGTCCACGTTAGAGTCGTTGTTGCGGTACCAGAAGAACCTTAAGTAGTTTCTATGTTCTTCCTTGACGAGAAAGCAGTGGAACATTTGTTGTATGTCGGCCATAAATGCTACAGAATCCCTGCGGAAGCGGAGGAGTACCTCTAGAAGTCTGTTGTTGAGGTCTGGACCGGACAGTAAGACATCATTTAGCGAGACACCTTCACACCTGGCACTCGAATCAAATACTACCCTTATCTGTGCTGGTTTTTTGGGGTGATAAACGCCGAATATGGGCAAGTACCAACACTCCTGGGAGTCTTGGAGCACGGGTGCCACTTCTGCGTGGTTGTTCTGGAATATTCTTTCCATGAAGGTGAAGAAATGTTCCTTTGTCTCTGGTGTTCTCTGGAGTTTGTGTTTGAGGGAAATAAATTGGCTGTAGACAAGCTCTTTGTTGTTAGGTAGGCGTCGTCTCTGGGTTTTGAACGGTAGAGGTGCGACCCAGCTTTTGGACTTGTCCTTTACTATTTCTTGATCCATGATATCCAAGAACAGCTTGTCTTCTATGGACATCGCGACCCTGTTGTCCTCTCTTGTCCTGTGGAAGACTGTGCACCCTAAGTGATCTTGCTCACCGTCGCAGGCGTGGTCTTCACAGGAAGGATCTGCGAAGGGACAAGGCATGGGAGTGCTTTGTGGCAACTCTTTTATCAGGAAACTGTTGTGGCGCAGCTGGAATAGGGAAGGACGTCCACTTTCAAGTGTGTTGGTAAGTATGCTGTTGACTGAGGTCGGCTTGTGTGCTCCTCCTAGACAGACGTCTCCAATGATGACCCATCCTAGGTCAAGTCTCTGGGCGTATGGAGCATTCTGGGAACAGTTAATCCGTCCCCTAGCCTTATGAACTCGTAGTATGTCTCTTCCAAGGAGTAGGATTATTGGGGCTTTTGGATCAAGTTTCGGTATCAGGTGAGCTATACGTCTGAGGTGGGGGTGGTATGCTGCTACCTCTGGTGTAGGTATCTCAGACCGGTTGTCAGGAATGTGATTGCACTCAAGTATGGTTGGCAGGGGCAAGCAGGTCTGACCATCTATGGACTCTACCATGTATCCAGTTGCCTTCCTCCCCGCCGTCTCAACAGTACCTGCGCACGTCCTTAAGGAGTAAGGAGAACCAGGCCCTACGATGTTGAAGGTGTCGAAGAAGGTGGATTTAGCTAAAGACCTGTTGCTTTGGTCATCTAAGATTGTGTATACCTTGATCGCCTTATCTCGGTGGCCGACAGGATAAACCCTGACAAGACAGATTTTGGAGCATGACTTCCCTCCTGCGAGTCCTTTACAGATCTCTGTACACTGAGAAGTGACTATTGCTGTGTCTATCTGCTCTCTGTCCTGTTCCTCTGCATGGGATGATCCCTGAGAGGGTGGTCCAGGGTGTAGAGCCGTGTTGTGCTCTGTGCTACCGCATTCAGTGCATGTCAAACTAACCTTACAGTTCCTGGCGTAGTGCGATGTTGTAGTGCAGCACCTGAAACAGATGTTGTTTTCTTTCAGGAATTCTTTGCGATCCTCTAAAGACTTCTCTCTGAAGGCTCTGCATTTAGCAAAGAATGTGGTTTCTTGTGCAGGGGGCATTGTTTGGTAGGATCCTCGTGTTTGTTCTCTTCTTGATGAGGCTTAAACGACCTGTAAGGAGAACCTGTGGAGGCAACATTAGTTTTGTGGAACGCTACTGGTGTTTTAAGAGGTTTGACACCAGGGGTAGTGGGACAAGACAATGTAAACTCAAAACTGGGATCGTTTCTGATCCTTGCCTGTTGAGCAACAAAGCCTACAAATACCCGAAAGGGGGGAAATGGTACATTATGAACCTGTTTATAATGGGAACCATGCGTGATCCACTTCTCCTGCAAGTTATAAGGGAGTTTTTGGACAATTGGATTAACACCCCTGGCGGTGTCCAGGAATGCTAGCCCTGGCAGATCTCCTTCTGCCTGAGCAACCTGTACCTCTGTTAACAAGTCACTAAGTTCCCTGAGTTTCTGGTAACTCTTACCTACTACTTTGGGAAAATTATCAATTCTCTTAAATAAAGCATTTTCTATAGCTTCTATTGACCCATAACACTCATCAAGTCTTTCCCACACCATCTTTAGGCCTTCGCTTGGGTAGTTTATGTTAATGTCTCTGATCCTTTTGGCGTGTTCAGCAGACTCGCTTCCAAGCCGCTTTACCAAGAAATCTAACTCCTCACTGCAGGAGAGACCCAAGTCCCTTATGGCGTTCTGGAAGGAGGCTCGCCATGCTCTGTAGTTCTCTGGGCGATCTGTGAACTTTATAAGTCCCTTGGTAACCAGTTCTCGTTTAGCAAAGAACCTAGCGAAGTCCACGATAGCCTGGTTAGCACCAATACTACCCGGTGTGCTGTTGTTATGCTGTGTGTGAAGTGTATCACCATACCTTTTAGGAGTTTCTGGCTTAGGGTAGTCTGTTAAATACCACTCTGATGCGAAAGCTGTAAGCCGGGGAGAGAGTTGTAGCTTCCTTTTTGTAGGGTGGTAGTCGTGGTCAGCACTGCTTTGTCGCATACCATACTGTGTTTCAAAGTCGGGTCTTTGACACTCTATTTGCGCTGTTTGATATACTGGATTGTAGCCGTCTTCTGCCTTGGGATGCCGATGGACATATTCTGAGACGCGCTGCGCTGGATCTTCTTGGTCTAGGCCTAACCCGAGTACCTGGCTGTGTTTCTCTAATTCGGGGAACTCCGCAGCTTCTAGGAACTCTGCCTTGGCTAATGCGGCTGCTGCTTCTTTCTCTGCGGTGAGTTTTTCCAGTGACACCTGCAGGCAGACTCTCTCTTTTTCTTGATCTGCTTGCTTTAGCTTCAGTTGCGTCTCTTGTGCTGCAAAGGTGGACCTTACTTTTGCTGCCTCAGCTTCTGCGCGGACGAGAGCAGCCATTTCTCTTATTGAAGACCTGCTAGAGCAGCTTGCTCGTGACCTGGTCTTATAGGAGGATGTCTGGCTAGTGGACATTGTGTGCCTGTTTGTTGGCTGCTTAATGTCTCTGTGCAGACTCAGTCCAGGTAGGAACAGACTTCAGCTTGGCTTAGATCGTGCTGCGTTTACTTGGGGCTGCACTCGTGTTTCTTGTGAGTAAATGGCGGCCGCTGCAATCTTGTACATAAGACCGCGTGGCTGATGGCGGCTCCGTCTAGTCTGATCCACTATCGCTGGTGACTAGCATCTGTTTTACTGTTCTGCCTTCTTACACGTTCACACAGTGTGCAGTCCGACATTCAGCTTAACCATTTCTGTCTTCCAAATAAACAAACTGTTCTTCTTAATCTGACAGGTTTATTGGTTAACAGATTGATGATGATGATGATGATAATAATGATGATAATGTCGATAATGGTAAAACTATAAGAATACAGATAATTTGCATAAGTATGATGCATAGGAACATTACATAACATTAACATGGAGGTACATGGCAAAATGGCTGCTACACATAGTGCTGCATGGCTAACTAAACAGTTATAACTCCCCGAGTAACAATACAACTGGCTACTGAACAGCTCTGCATAACATACTGTCTCTGAAACAAGGATATGCTTTTGGTGGATTTTGAAGAGGAGGGAGCAAAGAGAAGTCTGTCTCTGACTGTCTCTGGCTGGAAGTTCCTTCTTCCCACAATGCCTTGCAAACTACCCATAATACATCAGTCTTTAAAGTAGAAAAACAAGTTGTAATACATTTGCAACACAGCTAGATGGTGCTGTAACCACTAAACACCTAGAATGGAATGTTATGTAGCTTCGGTTTATGTGGGGCAGAACAATCCTTATTAGATGACAGTATAGTTTCTGTTGTTGTATATTGTGATAAGTACCATCATGATTTATAATACCCACCTCACAATCAATGTTTTTATCTGGCCTTAAACTTAATTAAAAATACCTCTGATTTCTAGTATTGCTTAACAGTAGGCAAATTTCATAGAAATAAAGTTAGGTACACACTAAAAATTTCAGATGTACATTTTTAAAACTTGCTTGGCCTTTATCTGTAACATGTGCTGGCTTCTGTTGACGGGGTGCTCATTCGTCATTTGGAAGTATTGGCCATGACTACATGGCATTGTCAAAAAAAAATCTAATACTAACACTGTGTCTTTCCTATCATGAAATAAGTGGTAGAACCTTGTCATTATGGGTGACCACTAGAGATGAGCGAGCATACTCGCTAAGGACAATTGCTCGATCGAGCATTGCCCTTAGCGAGTATCTCCCCGCTCGGAAGAATAAGTTCAGCTGACGGCACGGGTGACAGGTGAGTTGTGGCAGTGAGCAGGGGGGAGCGGGGGGAGAGAGGGAGATTGAGATCTCCCCTCCGTTCCTCCCCACTCTCCCCTGCCGCTCCCCGCCCGCCACCGGCAGCCGAATCTTTGCTCCCGATCGGGCAGGTAATTGCTAAGGGCAATGCTCGATCGAGCAATTGCCCTTAGCGAGTATACTCGCTCATCTCTAGTGACCACAAATCACTAGTGTATGGCCAGCTTAAGGCTATGATATAATTATTTAGTCTTCAACTATAATACAACAATCACTTCTCCCAGTCCACCAACTATAAACTGCATAAATCTTCACAAAATTCCAAGTCTCAGAAATGACACAAATTATTTCATTAAGAAGAATAAGACATTTCTCAATACATTTGTCGTGAGTGGTGGTCTGTGACACGGATTCCAGGATACAATGCAGAACATATAGTTACAAAAAGATGAAATATTTATTTGAGAACAGTATATTGCAAACAAGTAATCTTATAATAACACATAAGCAGGTTAACCTTCAACTGCCACTAATTGGCTAACTCCTAGGCTTAATACTTTATGCACAAAACAAAATACAAGTAATGTGGAAACAGAATCAGTATTGCTGCAAGAAAATTAGACTTCTTAACCAATAATACGAATGATATAGACAATCCATTACACAAGTAATGTAGGTCACATGAAGTTCTTCTTTTAAGGGTTAAGCCTTCAGTACAATTAACCCAGTCTCTTGTAAATATGATATTTAAAACTCTGAAACTTACTCCAAATGTACTTCCTACAATGGCTCACGTCTCAATAACAAGAACTCAGTCTGTATGTGTGAGTGACGGTAATTTGCTAACAACCCAGATCTTTTAGCTGTAATACCCTCATGTACAACAGGCTTGTTGACTAACTAGCATAGTCCTTAATATTGTGCACACCTATAATTGATTGGGGTTTGCTCCTCTTACAAGTTGGAGTACACACTTTGTTTAATCCAAGCTAGTCTGGGGTCGAAAGTGTTTCTCGACCGTGATTCCAGCAATCCATATCACAGTCCAGGTGTTTTCCTGGGTAGGGAAGCAATGCTGACTTTCTTCCCCTCTCTTCTTCTGGCTCCAAGTACAAGGCAGTCTATAAGTCTCTATCTAGCACCCGCTGCTGTGTTCTTCAAGCGATCCTGCTGTTACACGTTTCATCTCCAGGCAGCAGCTCTACTGCAGGGAATTGCATCTCCCACCAGCAGTAAACCAGCAGCACCTCCAGCTACTATCACAGGTCCTACTCTGCTCCTGTAAAGTAGCAGCAAATTGTTCCTTAATAGTGCTGACATCATTCCACTATAAAATTCTAGGACCTTCCCCACATGTGACCTTCCAACAGCCAATCATAGCATAGAACATAGGTTGTATGGCCAATAGAGGTCACTGCAACTCTAGGTGTCCCAGGTTTGGAGTAACTAAACTCTTTAAGGATGACCCTTAAGGATTAGTCCCTTACAAATTCACCATTAAAGAGGACCTATCATGTTCTTGGGTCAGTGGGGCATAGCTTTATCGCTGCAGCACTGCTGACTCTTTCATTGCTTTTCTTTTTTATTTCTTTTCTCCCATTCTGAGTCTCATTAAATTATTGCTTTTAATCTGTTAAAGGTGTTAAAGGGAGTCTGTCAGCTGTCCAAACTTCAGGCATCATGTTATAGAGCAAGATGAGCAGATTGTTATATAGTTTATGATGAGGAAAGACTCAGTAGAACTTGTATTTTATTCATTTATATCTCTTCTAATTCTGAGCTGCGCTGAAAAGTCTAATGAGTGGTCCTATCAGTAAATGGCAGCCTTCCCTGTATGTACATGAGTCAACTGAACATGAGTCAACAGTGTAATGCAGCAGCAAAAAAGGCAAATACAATTCTGGGATGTATTAAGAGAAGCATAGAGTCTGGATCACGTGAAGTAATTATCGCCTCTACTCTTCCTTTGTCAGACCTCATCTGGAATACTGTGTCCAGTTCTGGGCACTCCACTTTAAAACAAAAAGACATAGACGAACTGGAGCAAGTTCAGAGAAGAGTTACCAAGATGGTGAGCGGTCTGCAAATCATGTCCTATGAAGAACGGTTAAAGGATCTGGGAATGTTTAGCTGGCAAAAAAGAAGACTGAGACTTAATAGCGGTCTACAAATATCTGAAGGGCTGTCACAGTGCACAGGGATCAGCCCTATTCTAATTTGCACAAAGAAAGACTAGAAGCAATGGAATGAAACTGAAAGGGAGGAGGCACAAATTAGATATTAGAAAAAACTTTCTGACAGTGAGGGTGATCAATGAGTGGAACAGGTTACCACGGGAGGTGGTGAGTTCTCCTTCAATGAAAGCGTTCAAACAAAGGCTGGACAAACA
This sequence comes from Eleutherodactylus coqui, assembly GCF_035609145.1. Lineage (NCBI taxonomy): Eukaryota > Metazoa > Chordata > Amphibia > Anura > Eleutherodactylidae > Eleutherodactylus > Eleutherodactylus coqui. Next base: position 170,088,260 of record NC_089838.1, on the reverse strand, counting down.
TCTGGGATGATTTAGTGAATCCTGCACTGAGCAGGGGTTGGACCCAATCACACTGGAGGTACCTTCCAAATCTATCATTCTCTGATTCTATACAATCATACACAGATAGCTGTCAGTGACTGATAGGAACACTTATTGGACTTTTCCACTCAGAATATAAATGAATAAAATATAAGTTGTACTAAATCTTTCCTCATAAGCTATAGATTCCTCTGCTCAGCTCCTCCTGCTCTATAACACGATGCTTGTCGTTTGGACAGCATGCGTGGTCTCCACCACTCACTGTTAATGTATGATTGACAGTGAATGGTGACTAATTCAAAGCATCAGGAGCCAAGTTTAACTGAACATGGAGAAGCGGAGAGAAAGCAAAAGCTGCAAAAGAGGCAGCAGAGCCATAGCTTCAACGCATTATTAAGATATATTCCAAGACATCTAACTAGATCTAATGAGTGAAATGTAATCTCTTCCTCTGAGTAGGCGTTTGTGTAAAACACCAGCACAATAGTATAATAACTTGGTTTCTATTGTGAAACAAAGTAAGATTAGCAGTAAAGATTAGAAGGATCCACATAAATAGCTAGAGAAATAGCTATTCTGGAATCCAAAATGGTTGTCATCACGTAACTGATCATTATAGCTGTTTTGTTTTATTTACTGTTTAGTTTTAAATTGAAGCCATTAGATTTTCTAACAGAAATGAGCCAAAAATACCACAGGAACGCCTTGCTTTAAAAAACAAACAAAAAAAAAAACTTATCCCCCTGCATATAATACATTAAATTTAATCTAAATGTTTGTGCAGTTGGCTGATCAGACCAAATATGCAACTATCTTAATCTTTGCAAGATACATTGAAATGTCACAGGAAATGAATAATGTTATCACTCAGTTGAAATATGTGATGGATCAAAAAAGACGATGTTTTGCATTTTAAATAGAATGTATTCCATGCTATCAGCCTGCTAGGTAATTTTTATCTGGCTTCAGGTTTCCAGAATTAATTATGGGTACAATTTGCGATGGTACAATAGTCGGATAAATAAGCATGCATATTATCAATGGTATTAACCTCTCAGCTATGCCGAGCTTTTGTTCCTGAAATAGAACTTTTACAATCTGTGCCCTGTTTTAAAGACCCAGTCATTACATGATGTATTTATAGCAGAAATTAGAGGTAGGGGGTTGAATTGCAGTCATGACTCATCAGCTCTTCATTAATAGAAGAGGATAATTCTGGCAATGCTTCGCTTTCTTGGAAGCAAACAGCGTCTTTCCTACTTCGTGATGATTTTGTGTGATATAAATAAGAACGCTCTATAGGTAATTATTCCTTCTGATTTGTCACTTAGACATGTTATTAAAGTTCAGCAGAGTATAAAAGTAGAGTGCGAGGGTACACCTAACAGGAAGTGCCCTGCTTCAGCAGCAGCTGAGCACAGCCTGGGTGACAATAAATGATAGCAACGTAAATTGTAATCTGCCACATTAAAATCTTACTTGCCAAAGTAGTTCTATTGCTAACTGAATGGTTGTGCCTTATAGGTTTGTAGATGGAAATCTCTCTTTACAGAGGCACCATTTTCTTTTGTGATATACAGCACATAGTACATACATAGACATGACATGTGAAATTCCCCAGTATCCATAATATTGTCAGCCTGTCCTGTATCACCACAATGTTCCTCTTTATATGGTTTAGCAATACTAGTTGGATTGAGAATGATGACAATCAAATAGACATCTAGATTACTTATCCTTCTGAGGGACTTACACACAAGCCACAGCTACTCTGCGGCTCATGGCAAACGATGAGGAAGCCGCCGCAGCAGCACCACCACTGGAGGCAGGAGAAATCTAACAGAGATGTGGCAAAGTTTTTTTTCAAGAAGTCGCAGCCTGCAGAAAAAGTACAGGATAGGACTGACAGTCACAGGTAGCACTTATCCATGATGATCCAAGAGTATGTCATCTCCCACATGGATGTACTCAGACATAGCATTGGCCCTTATGACTTTTGCACACTGGCAATTTTTACTTATATATGACTGAGCATAGATTTATATCAAAGACCACATTGTGTTCTCAAGGTGCTGTTGCTGGTAGTGGTGGTGGCGGCACTGATGCTGCCCCCCTCCTGCCATGTTTCCTTCTTCTGCTTCCCCCTAAATGAAAAATATGTCAATGAAAATGCAGAGCTACAGGTCTCATGTTTTAAAGAGGTGAGTGGGGAGACTTATAGGGCCATGTTGCTCCACTGGCAAATATGCAAATAAGGAAGATGTAACAATACCTCTGCAGCACCACCTATTAGATGTCAGCATTCCTGCAAATCAATGTCAGACCCTTTATATAAGCCTTATAACAATGACTGGGAATTGACCAAAAGCCAGAAAACCATACACAGACAGCTGTTTCGGGGTTTTGCTCCTCATCAGTGTCCAGTAGGTTTCTGGCTTAGCTGAGAGGCCTATGATGTGGGCGGGAAAGGGAATCAGCTCTCCTTAGGAAGAGCACCCGGAAGGTGTGTAAGGAGACACCTAGGAGGTGAGTGAGGAGACTTATAAGACCATGTTCCATCTTCCATATTTGCATATTTCCCTGAGGAGCAACATGGCCTTATAGGTCTGCATGTGCATGGGCTTGTATAAAGGGTCTGACATTGATTTGCAGGAATTATGCCATATAATAGATGGAACTGCAGAGGTATTGTTCTACCTTCCTTATTTACTTCATTCTCAAGTCATACTTCTTTCCCTCAGTCCACTAGCTTCACCCTTGGCAGCTGGAATTCAGGTCTTTTTACTTCACAGTACCAGAGTAGGTCTCTCTCACACCACATGCTCCTCATTGTATACTCACATCCTCTGATTTACATTACTTGAGCCTACTTACTGGACCTTACTATCTGCGCTATCATCTCTCAGCATTCTAAGGTACATCTCACAGGGCCTAGATTGAAGGCTACTGCATTCACTTCATCAATATCACATGTCTCTCCAGCTGCCTCACTCCTAGAAGTCTCCACTGGGCCACCCAGTTGTCTGTCCCTTTATCTGGGATTTCCTCTATGCCTCCAAAAGTTTTTCTTTTCAATCACTTCACTTCCATCCTTAGGTGTATATACAATCCAGGAGATGTTGGTGTTGGACACACATTGATGGACAAGTTCCTTTAGTTTTAACAGCTCATTTTTGTTTATTTGGATATTAAATATCAATTACAATAAAATGTACACTTTAATAACATGGATGTATAATTTTGATCTTTGCTGTGGGATCTGTCTATTCTGTATATACCACTGGTGTAGACTGTGTTAGATTTATAAAGACTCTATATAAATATATACTTTTTATATAATATACAGTATAGTATATTAAACAGTGTTCATTATCATGGGCTTTATATGCAGCTGGAAAGCATTAGCATGGGTGTATATTTACAGTCACTTCAATGAATTGAGACATTTCTCACTAGTTACGTATTCAATTCACTAGAATAATTTATTATATAGCCCGTTCTTTGTCATTTGCAAGACAAAAGTACTGACATCACCTTTACAAAAAAAGATTGTAATGGTTTTAGATTAAAAATGACTCAAGGACAAGCGCTATAACCAATCAATTCACAATTGTAGATCTGCTTTGCAATAAAAACTGTAATTTTCTATGTGATTGAGACAGACAATCCTTCTGTAGGAGGTTGAAATTATGGTGAGTAGAACTATTCCATCAGTCATTCTATTCTTAGGCAATTCAAAAGAATGGGAGACATTTTTATAGCATGCAATTTCTATTATTGTAGGCAATGATACTTTTACTACATTTCTAGCCAATTGAAAAATATCTATTGTGTTGCTACCTTAAAAAACAACATAACATAGGGAAAAATATGTATTTTTTTGGCATTTTTCACAACACTGTCGCACAGGTAAATTAAATATTTTTTAAATTAAATTCTGATAAGGTAGTTCTTCTTAAATAGTCACAAACCTTTCAAAAAACATATGCTTAAACTGTATGATAGCCAGTGTGATGACTAGCAAAATTGCTATTTACTTTAGTTACCTAAATTACATTTTTGTGCTAAAAAAAATCCCTCTAAAGTGCTGGCCACTAGAAGTCTTGTTACCTGTCCACTGCCTGCTGTCAATTCATTGACGGACTTTGTGCCTAAAGCTGAAGAGGAGGTAGGGGAGGAGCATAAGTCATTCTGCTTATTGATGTCTAAGAGAGCAGAAAGGAGAGGGAAAGGGGGAGGAGAGACACATACAAATGTGACTGCTATGCCTTACCAATGCTGGATTGGAGCCGCAGGTGTAGTAGCCGTGTCGGTCACTAGAGAATAGTCAAGATAGCCGGGAGTCATTATCAGGAAGTCACAATATGCAGTACAATAGGAGGAGATGGAAGCATGGTCAAATGGAAGCCAAAGGTCAGCAGCTAGAGGTATCAGTATGCAGTACAATGGGAGGAGATGGAAGCATAGTCAAATAGAAGCTGGAGGTCAGCAGCAGGAGGTATTGGTACAATTGCAGAGAAGCAGAAGGAAGAGGAGCTTGATCAAGGTGGTGGAGCACAATAATCATGCACTGGATCTGAGGCACGGTCAGGCTTTTATAGGAAGTCCTAATTAGTAGCAGGACGGAAACAGAACAGAGAGACGGGAAGCAGATTTAGCAGGAGCAAGGAAACATAGAACAAGGCTGGATTTCAGCAAGGAACTGTCCAATCCTGGGTAGTTATTATAGGTAAACTCCGCAGTCGATAAGTAATCCATCCAGTCATCCTGGAGATGGGAGATGAAGCAGTGCTCCAGAGTCTGATTTGTTCTCTCAGTTTGGCTGTTGGACTGTGGATGAAAGGCAGAGGAAAGATTCACGGAGGTTCCCAGGGCCGTGCAGAAGTATTTCCAGAATCTTGAGGTGAACTGAACCCCTCTATCAGAGACCACATCCTCAGGAAATTCATGTAGTTGGAACACTTCACGGATCATCAACTCTGCGATGTGCTCAATGGTGAGAATCTTCTCTATAGGGATGAAGTGAGCCTTCTTCATGAGTCGGTCCACAACCACAAGGATAGTAGTGATTCCCTTCAAGCGGTCAGATCCACTATAAAGTCTATAGATATAGACCCCCATGGCCTGGATGGGACTGGAAGGGGCTGTAGCAAACCAAGAGGGCGAGCTCATGGTGTCTTGTTCCAAGCACATACTTTGCAGGAGGTAACATACATCTTTACATCCTTCCTGCAGTCGGGCCACTAGAAAACGCAAAGTAGAAGTTCCAAGGTCTTTGTAACCCCAAGGTAACCGGCAAATTTAAAGTCATGGACTAGTTTGAGGACTTCAAGTTGATTAGCTTCAGGGACATATAATTGATGTCCCTGTCTCCAAAGTACATTCTTAAAAAAGAGCTTCACTTTCTTAGGCTGACTACCCACTACAGTTTTTTTCACTGCGAAATTCGCAGCGTTTTTTTTCTGCAGGGGTCTATGGGACTTGTAATGTTAAAATCGCGATTTTGCGGTAAATTGCGATTTTGCGCGATCGCAATTTTAACATTACAAGTCCCATAGACACTTGCAGAAAAGAAAACGCAGCAAATTTTGCAGTGAAAAAAACTGTAGTGTGTAGTCACCCTTAAAATAATGATTTAGAAAGCAGTCACTTCTGTAGCCTCCTTTAAACTTTGTTAGGAGGTCTGCTGCATGCAGGATACCTAAAAAAATTATTTGAAGACAGAATTGTGTGGTCTGTATTTAAATTCTCTTCAGGCTCTGAAAATATCCTGGACAATGCATCTGCCTTGCCATTTTAGGAACCTGGGCAGTAAGAAACAACAAAATTAAACCTGGAGAAGAACAGGGTCCATCATGCCTGCCTTGCAGATAACCTCTTGGCAGAATGGAGAATTTGTAAGTTTTCAGGGTCAGTAAGCACTGTTACTGGATGATGGGCTCTTTCCAAGAGGTGTCTCTATTTGGTGAAAGCCACCTTGATGGCCAGAAGTTCCTTGTTCCCGACATCATAGTTTTTCTCTGTAAGTGACAGAGTATAGGACAGAAATGTGCAAGGATGTAGTTGCATCTTATCTCTGACTCACTGTGACAGGATGGCTCCTACAGCGGAGTTGGAGGCATCCAACTTTACAACAAAAGGCAATTCTAGGTTTGGGTGGATCAGTACTGGTGCTGAAATAAACAGAGTCTTTAGTTTCTTAAAAGCGGCTTGTGCTTTCTTTGTGAGGGAGGGGATGGGAGAGATGTCCTTTGAGAAGTCCTTGATAAATTTTCTGTAGAAATTCGCAAAACCAATCAGGTGCTGTGCTTCCTACCAATTTCTTGGAATGGGCCATTCTAGGGTGGCTTTATTCTTACTGGGATTCATACTAAAGCCTCCTGGGGAGATAATGTATCCCAGGAATTGTATTTGGATTTGTTCAAACTCACATTTCTCTAACTTGATGCAGTGGTTATTCTTTTGGAGTCGTTTTTCAAGACCACCTGCACATTTACATGATGTTCCTCCAAATTGTAAGAGAATATGAGGATGTCGTCAAGATATGCCTCTAGGAATTGATCCAACAGGTTTCAAAACACAATATTGATAAAGTGCTGGAATGTAGCGGGAGCATTGCAGAGACTGAACGGCATCACTAGGGATTCAAAGTGTCCATATCTTGTTCTAAAAGCCGTCTTCCATTCATCTCCAGGACAGAACCATACCAGGTTATATGTTCCTCTGAAGTCCAGTTTAGTAAAAACCTTTGCTGCCCAAAGCCTCTCCAGCAGTTCATGGATTATTGGGAGAGGATAGCGATTCTTGATAGAAATCTTGTTTAGTTACTGGTAATCGATGCATGGACGAAGAGTAGAATCCTTCTTTTTAACAAAAAAAATGGGTGCTCCTGCCGGAGAAGGAGGCCGGATAAAGCCCTTCTTTAGATTTACATCCAGATGTTCCCAAAGGGCCCCTAACTCAGGTTTGGCGAGGTTGAAGATATGTCCAAATGGAATAAAAGATCCCAGGAGAAGCTCAATAGGACAGTCATACAGCCTGTGGAGAGGCAGCTGGTCAGCCTTCTTCTTACTGCAAACATACTTGAGCATCCGGTAGTGAACTGGTAATTTCTCTAAGGCCTGTTGATCATTCTTGAGGTCCTGTACTGGTTTAGGGGCAGATGATGCCATCTGGCAGTTTTCCTTACAGTATTCTGAGGGGAAGGCAATGGTCCTGGTTTCCCAGTTGATAGGGGGATTATGGGTAGAAAACCAGGGAATCCTGAGAATCACTGGAAATTTAGGGAATGAGATGAGTTAGAAGCTGATGGTTTCTTGATGGTCAGGGTTCATGTGGAGCTCCAGTTCAATTGTCTCCTGTGTGACCGGACCTGAAGATTGGGGTGACCCATCCATGGTTTCCATATCTATCGGTATGGACTTGAGTCTGGTTGCAATGTCTTTGTCATGAGCGAATGTTAAGTCCATGAAGTTCCCCCCCACTCCCAAATCCAACATCGTTGAGTACTGTGTCTTCTGATCACCCGTTACAATCTCAATTGGGAGGACAAAATGGTGGAGCGGGGGGGGAAGGGTTTCCACACCATTATGAACTGCTGGTGCAAAGGTGTGTTTGGTGGCATCCCCTTGTTTCATGATGACTGGATTGGCCATGAACTTAATGTGGGCTAAGGCGTGAGTCCTTTGGAACTTGTTTGGACAGTTCATGGCATAATGTCCTGAGCTCCCACAGTAAAGGCACAGATTTTCAGCCCAGTGCCTTTCCTTTTCGTGGTGGAGAGAGGTTTACGGATGACACCAACCTGCATGGGTTCAGGAGCTGCTTCAGTGCTTTGACTCAACGTCAATTGACTGAAGGAGTATGGGGTGCTGATGCCTGAACCCCGCAGACTCTCCTTTCGCCGCTCAAAAAGTCTCGGGTCAATCAGGATGCATAACCGGATGAAGTCTTCCAGGTTATCAGGAGTCTCCACTCTGGTAAGTTTGTCTTTTACCCACTCAGATAATCCCCAGCGAAATTGGCTCTGTTGTGTAGCAGGATTCTACATGGTATCATTCGCCCAGCGACAAAACTCTGCTGTATATGCTGCAACGGAACGTCGCATTTGTCGTAGGCTATGTAACCTACCTTCGGCCGTGGCACAGCAGTTTGGATCATCAAAGATTTGCCCCATAGCAGCCGTGAAGGCATCGAGGCTGTCAAAGATATTACTATTGGTCTCTATGTATGGCGAGGCCCAGGCAAGCGCCTCATCAGTGAGGAGCTTGTATTTAAATAGAAAAATTTCCCCCGCGCTCCTGGGTTCCAGCAGAGATGAAGGACACAATGTCCATAAATAATTTTAAATAATTTATTAGTTCTTTTGCTACGCGTTTCTGCGGGCTTACCCGCTCTCTTCAGGCATCTGAAGAGGCATCAGTGAGGAGGTTAATAATAAAGAATACCTTTTTCTGGTCACTGATAAACAGTGTGGACTGCATTTGAAAATAAATCCGGCATTGATTGAGGAAGCGTCTATACTGACGGCGATCCTCACCACACTTTGGGGGCAGTGCCAAGCAGACATCAGAGCCTGAGGGATGCAAGTCCAGAAGTTGCTTCTGTAAACTGCTGATTTTCTTCTGTTGATCTAGCACCAGTGTCTGTAATCCAGTGAACATCTCTTGGTAGGAGGCACAAAATTCCTGGAGCTCTGTAACTTGTTTCTGCAGAGTGGTCACTATGGGCGCCATGTTTGGGTGTATTTAGTTATACCTTATCAACGCTGGATTGGAGCCACAGATGCAGTAGCCATGCCAGTCACTGGAGAATAGTCAAGGTAGCCAGGAGTTGTTATCGGGAAGTCACTGTATGCAGTACAATGGGAGGAGACAGAAGCGTGGTCAAATGAAAGCCAGAGGTCAGCAGCAGGAGGTATCAGTATGCAATACAATGGGATGAGACATAAGCCTGGTGAAATGGAAGCCAGTGGTCAGCAGCTAGAGGTATCAGTATGCAGTACAATGGGAGGAGATGGAAACATAGTCAAATGGAAGCCAGAGGTCAGCAGCAGGAGGTATTGGTACAATTGCAGAGGAGCAGGAGGAACAGGAGCTTGATGAAGGTGGTGGAGCACAATAATCACGCACTGGATCTGAGGCATGGTTAGGCTTTTATAGGAAGTGCTAATTAGTAGCAGGGTGGACCCAGAACAGGGAGAAAGGAAGTGGATTTAGCAGTAGCAAAGAAACATAGAACAAGATTGGGTTTCAGCAAGGAACTGCTGACTGGGGTGCAAGAGGTCCCGAGTTTGAGTCCTGACACAACTGATGGTCAGATATCTGTTTTTGTTTACTGTGCTACATGATGATTTTATGTTTTTGTATGTAACAGGCAGCTAGACAATTCACATTGTATAGACCACAGTAGAGCAGCATAACAGAAGCCAGGCTTCTCCCATCAGTCCTGAGATAATTTTGAATCAGGTATACAGCCTGCTGAGAGGGAAAAGGCAGGATACAAGTCATATAATTTTCAGAAATAGTGTTATTCCCCATGTATACATCCATGGCTGCTTATTCCGAAAAGTTTTCTGAAAGTTAGGTATGCTTCAACCCCTTAGTGCACTAGAGTTGAAATGTATGGTCGGATGCTTAGTCAACCCTGTTACATCTATTCCATATGTGTAAAAGAGCCCTAAGATTGTTGGGTTTCAAAGGTAAATGCTTTAGTTCACTAAGTAGTTAAGTGATTTGTGGAATGCACAGCAGGTGTTGAGCCCCAACAAACAATCCATGAAAGCATGAAGGGCAGCAATCACATGTTAGCATAAAATCCACAAAAGTTATATGTGCATTAACATGAAAAGATCAAAAGCAAAAAGAATAATGACTCTGCATATGTGTTTCAGAAATTTCCCGGAACTAGCTCTACTGCCCATAGTGATATAGCTGGAAGATTTCCGGGCTATGTTTAACTATGGGACCGTGCAGAACACAATGCCATAAGCGGTGGCATTGTGTTCTGCAAACACACCGCCTGCACAGTCCCAGTGCAGGACTTTGAAAAAAGAAGCGGGAAGATATAACCGATCTGCCGGCAACGTCCCACTTCTTTTTTTGAACTCCTGCATTGTTTACATGTTGCCCCAGAAACCATCGGCTTGTCAGAAGCCAGCCGATGGTCCCCTGGCAGGAAAGGCTGGTGATCGGCTGTCAGATGATATCCGGGCACCAGCTCTTACAGCGGAGAATTGAGAAAACCTCCAATCTCAGCTGTTAAACCCTTTACACGCCACGGTCTGTGCGACCACAGCATGTAAGTGGTTGACAGAGGGAGCCTGCTTCCTCAGTCACCATCGCCCCCCCCCCCCCCCCCCGCAATGTGCTCAAGGGGGCCTGATGGGTCTCTGTGGCACCCAGAGGCTTAAATATAGCCTCCGGGTCTGCCAGCTAAATTAGGCTATGATGCTCAGACTCTGTCTGAGCATCATAGCTTGCCTAATACTCTGCTATGCCTCAGCATAGCAGAGTATTAGAAGAATTAAAAAAAAGTATTATGCAATATACAATTTTAAAAAGTTAAAGTAAAAAACGTTTAAAAATTATAAAAAAAATAAAAATGCCAAAACCCCAGCTTTTTCCCTTTACTTTGTAAAAAAAATGAAAATGAAAAACAAAATTACACATGGGGTATCCCTGCATTCGCAATGACCCAGAGAAGGAAGTTAGTACATTAATTAATCTGCAGGGTGCACGGCATGGAAAAAAAAAAGATTTAAAACGTGGCAAAAATATCTAATCTCGGGGCGTGGCCTGCGACCAAGATGGCCGGTCGCACTTAAGTGAAGCTCCCCAGGGGATCCTCTAAAATCCTGCCAAAATCCTGGCCTAATTTGCTTCACTCACCTCCCTGAGGCACCGACGGGACCTGCACACCCTGCTGCAGCTGCGGAGCGAGGAACAGCGGCGCCTCCAGGATCCCACCGGGCGGCGGGAAGCTCGGGACGAGGCGCAGGAGTAACTTCTCGCCAACGCCCTGCCGGCACTTTCAGCCACGACCCGGCGGCACTGCGCGACAGAGTCTCTGGTCGCGCATACCCCCGCTACACCTTCGGGACCGTCCCCCGGCATCTGAAGACGGCGGTGCAGTAACCCGCGGCTTAAAAACATCGGCGGCGCAAATGGCCGCACCGGACCACACCGCCCAGCCCCCCCCCCCCTGCGATCAGTGCGGCCGCACACAGCCCTAGACAAGGGCCATCTCCCGGTCCCCGACGGGACACCTCGGCTGAAGCGCCGGGAACTAATCCTGCTGCCGGATCCCTCCTGTAACGTCCCGCTGACGGAGCCCCGGACGAACCCTCTGCCTGCAAGCCCTGAGCACACCACGTGCTGGCCCTTTTCTCCTGCCAGACGGGACTCACCAGACCAGCGGCACGCCGGCCGGAGCTGCCGCGCTGCTGCGCTGTACCAGCCTGCTCGCCGGAGCACAAAACCCACGGCAAGCTCCATCCACCGCTGAGCCCCTGCTCTGGGAGACCAAGAACCGTGAGTAAACCTGGGGAGCCATTGCCCGGGAGATTGACATCCCCTAGGCTATATTGGAGGAGGGGGTTGCCCAACGCACGGGGAGCGTCACCCAGATAAAGCCCTTGGCAAGACACCCCATAAGACAGCAGAGGCTGCATCGCAGCCCCCCACAAATCCGGGCACCCGAGACAGCCGCTGACAAACGGCGCAAAAGACAGCGGGAATAACTGGCCTATTAAGGCAACTACCTGAGGCCCGAGGGCTATCTCCCTGGAGTCACCCCAAGACCCTCACTGAACCTCTGGGGCCTAATCTTCACGCCTCCGTTAAATACCACCTCCCGCCAGATCGTCAGGACCGTAATCCAGGCCCCCATACAACGTTTCAGGGCCCACAGCCTACACCCTCAGCGGCTGACTGTGCCCGACTAACACCGCCGGGTGTCTCAAGCCACTCAGCTCTTCAAAACAGTACGAGCAGGGCCCCTCTCCAGCCTCATACACCCTCTCTCAATAACATCGCGGAGCCTCACTCTTACAGCCTCAGCTCTCTTTCCCGCTTAATATCTGTTCAACATGAGTACCCAAGCCAAAGGTAGCACTGCAGCCGAAAAACTTAAAGAATTCTCCCGGACAGAAGCACCTGAACACTCGCCACGTCCTTCGCGTACCACCCAGGCGAGAGAGAGCGAGACAGACCTGGGGCAACCCCCAGAACCCACTATGCGACAACTTCTTGAAGCTATCAATACCTGCAAGTCCTCCCTCACGGGCAAAATAGACGAAATCAAAGCAGATGTTTCCCTCCTGAGGCAGGACTTACAAAATATGCGAGGCAGAGTGAGTGAGATGGAAGACCGCGTTTCTAATATTGAAGACTCCCTGAGACCACTCCCAGCAGCAATACACAAAGCTACCAAACAGTCAGAATTCTGCCAGTCCAAGATGGACGACTTAGAAAATCGCCTCCGCCGCAATAACCTACGGATAATTGGCTTGCCGGAACGAGCGGAGGGCTCCCAACCGGAGACATTTACAGAGAACTGGCTAAAATCTATACTGGGGAGCGACATCTTCTCGGCCTCCTTCACCGTAGAGAGAGCCCATCGTGTCCCAGCCAAACCCCCGCGCCCCTTCTTGGCAAGGATTCTAAACTGCAGAAACCGTGACATCGCACTGCGTCAAGCTAGAGTTAAAGGCCCACTTAAATACAACAATTCGGTGATCTCCATTTTTCCTGACTTTTCCGCGGATTTACAGAAGCAGAGAGCCACCTTCATAGAGGTTAAGAAAAAATTCAAGGACAGAAACATCCCTTACTCCATGGCCTACCCTGCCCGCCTGCGCATCGTAGCGGACGGAAAAGCCCTCTTCATGCAATCACCAGCCGAAGCCATGGAATGGCTCCAGATGCATCCCAGACCATCCGCGGGCGCTGGATCCTGAATACGCTGTAGCTATACTCTAAATCTTACTTACAATGTTATTTGTATAATTCCCCTGGCCTACTGGGAACAATGTGCAATTAATATTTAACAACTCCCAAATTGAGACTCTAGCACATAATAAATAAGACGCAAAAAAATTTATTAGACTCAGTCGATGCCACCACTTCCCTTAAGGCCATAGGAATTTCCCCTACTCGTAACAACCGTTACTCTCTCGTTAGAGCGTAACTTAAAGATCTTCTTCTTGACATTCCCGCTATAATAGTCAAACGGAATGTCACATGTTAAATGTTTGTGTGATTATAGTTCAGTTTCTGTTAAATTCCCGGAGAGTCCGCACTGGAGCTATTATTCCACCATTACACGTAAAATGCCGTCGCTCTTAAATACCCCATTTGGGAACTACCGACCTACACCACCTAAATGTCGTTAACATGTTTTAGTTGGAATGTGAGAGGTCTGGGCACCACCGCCAAGCGCAAAGCTGTGTTCTCATACATTAAACAATTTAACCCTCACATTGTATGTCTACAGGAAACTCATCTCACCATAGAAAAAGTCGAACTTCTTAAAAAACCTTGGGTCCAATGGGTAAGCCACTCCTTTCACACCTCCTCCTCCAGGGGGGTATCACTCCTTATCCATAAAGCAGTTAGATGGCACCCAATTAGCACCCGTAGAGACCCAGAAGGGAGATTCACCTTCGTACATGCTGAAATAGACTCTAAACCCTATACCATCTTATGTATATATAACCCACCCCATAACAATCAATATCCATTGCAAGCGGCCATAGCATTCGCCCACCAATACCCCCTGGCAAGTGTCATCTGCATGGGGGACCTTAACCAAGTAATGGATTCAGATATAGACAGATTCCATGCATCTTCCACAGCCCCGGCCACAGCTAAATCTCCCCTGCAACAGCTAATTGATGGTGTGGGATGGGTGGATCTCTGGCGCATCAATCACCCCACTACCCAGGAATACACTTGCCACTCCCAGGGACATAACACTCTGTCCAGAATTGATTATATATTCGGCTCCCCAGCTCTAGCAATTCACCTCTCCAACATAACACACTGCCCGCGAGGCATCTCGGATCACTGCCCGTTACTACTATCCTTAAAATTTCCCCAATATAAGATCATCCCCACCTGGAAAATCCATCCATTCTGGCTTAAACTCATCGATACCGAAGACCAAACACCCGCCCACATAGCAACCTTTCTGGACGTCCACAACAACAACACCCACTATGCCCTGAAATGGGATACCCTCAAAGCTTACCTCAGGGGTTGTTTAAAATCTGCCATCACCCACATTAAAAAAACCACATCCCAGTCCGACCGCGATATTGAGGCCCGGGCTGTGGAGGCGGAGAGATTATATATTTCAGACCCTACAGACTCCAACAAAGTAGCATGGCTTGGCATGTCCCGCCTACATAAAATTCAAATCCACGAAAAAACCAAACGCAAACTATTCTTCACCAAACAATATTACTTTGAACTGGGGAACCAATTAAGCCGCCTTCTGGCTAATCTCATCAGACGGGAGGGCCAATCCAACACTATCCTTAAAATCCAAAATACACAAGGCGAGACGCTCACCGACGCCCAGTCCATCACAGAACGATTTAGGGAATTCTATGCCAATCTCTACAACTCCTCTACCAACAAATCCACTACAGACTCCCTCAACTACCTTCAAGATCTGGTATTCCCAACACTCGATGCCGACCAAACTGCGCTTCTAGAGGCTCCTATTTCCCTAGAAGAAATTCAGCAAACCATCCAAGAGATGGCACTGAACAAATCCCCGGGCCCAGATGGCCTTCCCATTGAAGTATACCAAAAATATAGCGAACATCTCACCCCATTACTACTCGAAACATTACTCCAGGCCCAGCTAGGCAACTCCCTTCCCCCCTCATTTTATAAAGCCACCATAATCGTTTTACTAAAGCCTAACAAAAACCCACTAGACTGTAGCTCCTATCGACCCATTTCGCTAGTTAACGCAGACTATAAAATTCTAACCAAAGTCCTAGCAACTAGACTAAACCAAGTTATTCTCTCCATTATACACCCAGACCAAACTGGCTTCATGCCTGGGAAGTCTACAACGATCAATATACGGAAGGTCCAGACCGCCATTCAGATTGGTACTAAATTTAATATGCCCTGGGCCCTCGCATCACTGGACATGATGAAAGCCTTCGACTCCCTGGAGTGGAGCTTTCTGGAGGCCTGCCTCCACCGCTTCGGTTTCGGTCCCCAGTTCATACACTGGATCAGGATTATATATAAATTCCCAAGCGCCAACGTGTCTGTGAACGGTATTCCATCAGCTGATTTCTTGCTGACCAGGGGCACCCGTCAGGGCTGCCCGCTATCCCCGGCTTTATTCGCCATAGCCATAGAGGCTCTGGCGATTCGCTTGAGATCCACTCCTGCCGTGACCGGAATCGAGTGGGGGGGCCTGGAGAGTAAGGTAGGCCTTTATGCCGATGACACGATCCTTTTCTTATCTAACCCGAAACCTCCTTCCCCCAGGCCCTACACCACATAGACAAATTCGCCCAATACTCAGGCCTACAAGTTAACTGGTCCAAATCCACGATCCTATACATGGACCAGAACCCTGTGATAGACCCCTCAGTAGCTAGATATGGCCTGGCAGTGGTATCCACGTTTAAATATCTTGGGATAAATATAACCCGAAACCACAACAAAGCCTTGGAAGAAAACATTAACCCTCTATTTGAAACCATTAGACACAAACTTAAACAATGGTCCAGGCTGCCCCTATCAGTTGCAGGACGCATTAACCTAGTCAAAATGGCTATACAGCCGAAATGCCTATATATACTACAGCACATGCCAACGATAGTCCCCAAACGGTACTTCCATTCCCTAAACTCCCACATCTCCTCATTTATATGGGGCTCATCGAGACCCAAACTAAGTCTAATGTCACTACAGAGACCCAAGAACCAGGCTGGAATGTCCCTCCCAGACCTCAGACTATATTATCTAGCTGGCCAGCTTCGTAATATCCGTCCGTGGTTCCAAAACACAGGAAAACCCACCACAGACCAATACCTTGAACATCAAGTGAAAGGCGGCAATCTGTTGGTGTATCTGGAGTTCCCTGATTGTTCAAACCCCTCCGATTTATTGCCAATCCACAGACTGGCGCTGAGTGTATGGAGAGAAACAAAATCTATCCAGAGATTCGATGATACGGTATCCGATCTACCTCTCTGGAACAACCCAGGCCTGGCGGCTCTGCAGTCAGTCCCAGACCCCCAATATTGGAGGAATCTGGGGGGTCATCTCGCTGAGAGACGTATACACAGACGGTATACTCCCTACATTCACTCAGCTGCGCGACTCAACACAATCCCCACACCTCCAGCTGTTCAGATTTTTCCAACTTAGGCACGCACTGACCACTCAGTTCCCCCCCAATTCTACTCAGATATCCAATTTCCCTACCATCGGAATCCTTAAATCTCAAGGCCCCAAGGGCTTGATTTCGGCACTCTACACACATTTGCTTTCAGCCAAAATAAGCCACAACCCGCTTCCAGTCTTTAATAAATGGACCCTCGCTATCCCATCCCTCACAACGGATGATTGGACAGACATCACGGAATCCCACATGTCTGTCTCTCCTGCCGTGAATAATAAACTGATCCAACTTTATATAATCCATCAAGCTTATCTTACCCCTAGCCGATTACACAAAATGGGCAACATCCCATCAAACTCATGCCACAGATGCCACCAACCTGGGGCGAATTTCTGGCATCTAATCTGGGATTGCCCACCAATAAACAACTTCTGGTCTGACATTGCAGCCTTTACAAACTCACTTTTACTATCCCCATTTACTATATCAATGGATCCCAAGATAATTCTATTTGGTCTACTGCCGGAAGATCAATGGCCCAAATATACACGCATCTTTCTCAAGAAAATACTGTTCCTGGCCCGCAAGGTGGTAGTACTGCATTGGATGGCTGCAGACCCACCCCTTCTAACACAATGGATAAAATTAATAAACGATGTCACTCCATTTGAAAAAATTATCTATAAGAACAGGGGATGCCCTGGCAGGTTTCAGGAGATCTGGGGCCTTTGGCTCATCAACCGACAAACTTTATCAGCAACCTGAGCTTTATCCAGACTCTTATCCTTCCCCTCCCCCATCTACACTCCGCATTTCCCTTATCCCTACCCGCATTCCATTTGTATCTCGGATATATCCCCCTTTTCTTTTTCATAAGGCATTGAGCGGCTGCCCGGCGCGGGCTCTCCGATACTCCCTCCCCCCCTTACTGTTATTCAACTGTTCAGTAAGCAACCAAGTAAAACTAAACAAAAAAGCAAAATTTTAATGACCAGTTTATGTAGGTGCAGAACAAATTTAGTTGTATTTGTACGCATATACAATATTCGCATAGAAATACTCAATGCTATGTACAATGCTTTTATCTAAACAAGTGTGCTCTGTACCGTGATTGTGTACTCTGTTAAATAAAACAAAGTTAAAAAAAATATCTAATCTCACCATGCAAAAAAAGTACAACTCATCCCACAAAATAAAAACCCTTAAAAGCTCCATTGATCAATAAAAATAAAATGCTAGGGATCTTTGAATGCAGAGATAAAAAAAATCTTTTTAAGTGTAAAAAAGAAGCGAAAAAGAAAAAACGACTACAATTTGGTATTGGCATAATCGTATTGGCCTGTAGAATTACTCTAATACATTATTTATACTGCTCAGAGAATGCAGTGAAAAATAAAAATAATAAACATGCCAGAATTACAGATTTTGTTCATCTTGCCCCTAGAAAAAATTGAATAAAAAGTGATCAAAATTTTACATGTTCTCAAAAATGAGATAAATGAAGACTAGTAGAGATGAGCGAACACCAAAATGCTCGGGTGCTCGTTACTCGGGACGAAATTTTCGCGATGCTCGAGGGTTCGTTTCGAGTAATGAACCCCATTAAAGTCAATGGGCGACCCGAGCATTTTTTATATCGCCGATGCTCGCTAAGGTTTCCATTTGTGAAAATCTGGGCAATTCAAGAAAGTGATGGGAACGACACAGAAACGGATAGGGCAGGCGAGGGGCTACATGTTGGGCTGCATCTCAAGTTCCCAGGTCCCACTATTAAGCCACAATAGCGGCAAGAGTGACCCCCCCCCCTCCCAACAATTTTTACTTCTGAAAAGCCCTCATTAGCAATGCATACCTTAGCTAAGCACCACACTACCTCCAACAAAGCACAATCACTGCCTGCATGACACTCCGCTGCCACTTCTCCTAGGTTACATGCTGCCCAACCCCCCCCCCCCCCCCCCCGCACGACCCAGTGTCCACAGCGCATACCAAAGTGTCCCTGCGCAGCCTTCAGCTGCCCTCATGCCACACCACCCTCATGTCTATTTATAAGTGCGTCTGCCATGAGGAGGAACCGCAGGCACACACTGCAGAGGGTTGGCATGGCTAGGCAGCGACCCTCTTTAAAAGGGGCGGGGCGATAGCCCACAATGCTGTACAGAAGCAATGAGAAATATAATCCTGCGCCACCGCCATCAGGAGCTGCACACGTGGGCATAGCAATAGGGAACCTATGTGCCACACACTATTCATTCTGTCAAGGTGTCTGCATGCCCCAGTCAGACCGTGTTTTTTTATAAATAGTCACAGGCAGGTACAACTCCGCAATGGGAATTCCGTGTGCACCCACAGCATGGGTGGCTCCCTGGAACCCACCGGCTGTACATAAATGTATCCAATTGCAGTACCCTGGACAGCAGAGCTAACGTCAGATTAAATGCAGGTGGGCTTCGGCCCACACTGCATGCCCCAACCTGACCGGGGTTTTTAATTCATAGACACAGGCAGGTACAACTCCCTATTGTGAAGTCCCTGTGGACGCACAGCATGGGTGGCTCCCTGGAACCCACCGGCGGTACATAAATATATCCCATTGCAGTGCCCATCACAGCTGAGGTAATGTCATGTTTAATGCAGGTGGGCTTCGGCCCACACTGCATGCCCCAGTCAGACTGGTGTTCTTTAGAAGTGGACACATGCAGTTACAACTCCGTGTGGACCGACAGCATGGGTGGGTGCCAGGAAGCCACCGGTGGTACATAAATATATCCCATTGCATTGCCCATCACAGCTGAGGTAATGTCATGTTTAATGCAGGTGGGCTTCGGCCCACACTGCATTCCCCAGTAAGACTGGGGTTCTTTAGAAGTGGACACATGCAGTTACAACTCCGTGTGGACCGACAGCATGGGTGGCTCCCTGGAACCCACCGACGGTACATAAATATATCCCATTGCAGTGCCCAGCACAGCTGAGGTAATGTCATGTTTAATGCAGGTGGGCTTCGGCCCACACTGCATGCCCCAGTCAGACTGGGGTTCTTTAGAAGTGGACACATGCAGTTACAACTCCGTGTGGACCGACAGCATGGGTGGGTGCCAGGAACCCACCGACGGTACATAAATATATCCCATTACAGAGCCCAGCACAGCTGAGGTAACGTCAGCTTTAATGCAGGTGGGCAAAAAATTAATTGGATTACACTGTAGGCGAGGGCCCCAAAAAATTGGTGTACCAACAGTACTAATGTACGTCAGAAAAATTGCCCATGCCCAACCAAGAGGGCAGGTGAAACCCATTAATCGCTTTGGTTAATATGGCTTAATTTGTTACTAGGCCAGGAGGCAGCCCAGTTAAAATAAAAATTGGTTGAGGTGCAAGTTTCAACGCTTTAATGAGCATTGAAACGTATAAAAATTGTTTACAAAAATTATATGACTGAGCCTTGTGGGCCTAAGAAAAATTGCCCGTTAGGCGTGATTACGTCAGGTTTCAGGAGGAGGAGCAGGAGGAGGAGGATGAATATTATACACAGATTGATGAAGCAAAAAGGTCCACGTTTTTGATGGTGATAGAGAACAATGCTTCCATCCGCGGGTGCAGCCTACGTATTGTTTAGGTATCGCTGCTGTCCGCTGGTGGAGAAGAGAAGTCTGGGGCAATCCAGGCTTTGTTCATCTTGATGAGTGTAAGCCTGTCGGCACTCTCGGTTGACAGGCGGGTACGCTTATCTGTGATGATTCCCCCAGCCGCACTAAACACCCTCTCTGACAAGACGCTAGCCGCAGGACAAGCAAGCACCTCCAGGGCATACAGCGCAAGTTCAGGCCACGTGTCCAGCTTCGACACCCAGTAGTTGTAGGGGGCAGAGGCGTCACGGAGGGCGGTCGTGCGATCGGCTATGTACTCCCTCACCATCCTTTTACAGTGCTCCCGCCGACTCGGCCTTGACTGGGGAGCGGTGACACAGTCTTGCTGGGGAGCCAGAAAGCTGTCAAAGGCCTTAGAGAGTGTTCCCCTGCCTGTGCTGTACATACTGCCTGATCTCCGCGCCTCCCCTGCTACCTGGCCCTCGGAACTGCGCCTTCGGCCACTAGCGCTGTCGGATGGGAATTTTACCATCAGTTTGTCTGCCAGGGTCCTGTGGTATAGCATCACTCTTGAACCCCTTTCCTCTTCGGGTATGAGAGTGGAAAGGTTCTCCTTATACCGTGGGTCGAGCAGTGTGTACACCCAGTAATCCGTAGTGGCCAGAATGTGTGTAACGCGAGGGTCACGAGAAAGGCATCCTAACATGAAGTCAGCCATGTGTGCCAGGGTACCTGTACGCAACACATGGCTGTCCTCACTAGGAAGATCACTTTCAGGATCCTCCTCCTCCTCCTCAAGCCATACACGCTGAAAGGATGACAGGCAAGCAGCATGAGTACCCTCAGCAGTGGGCCAAGCTGTCTCTTCCCCCTCCTCCTCATCCTCCTCATGCTCCTCCTCCTCAACGCGCTGAGATATAGACAGGAGGGTGCTCTAACTATCCAGTGACATACTGTCTTCCCCCGCCTCTGTTTCCGAGCGCAAAGCGTCTGCCTTTATGCTTTGCAGGGAACTTCTCAAGAGGCATAGCAGAGGAATGGTAATGCTAATGATTGCAGCATCGCCGCTCACCATCTGGGTAGACTCCTCAAAGTTTCCAAGGACCAGGCAGATGTCTGCCAACAAGGCCCACTCTTCTGTAAAGAATTGAGGAGGCTGACTCCCACTGCGCCGCCCATGTTGGAATTGGTATTCCACTATAGCTCTACGCTGCTCATAGAGCCTGGCCAACATGTGGAGCGTAGAGTTCCACCGTGTGGGCACGTCGCACAGCAGTCGGTGCACTGGCAGATTAAACCGATGTTGCAGGGTGCACAGGGAGGCAGCGTCCGTGTGGGACTTGCGGAAATGTGCGCAGAGCCGGCGCACCTTT
Organism: Eleutherodactylus coqui; assembly: GCF_035609145.1. NCBI lineage: Eukaryota > Metazoa > Chordata > Amphibia > Anura > Eleutherodactylidae > Eleutherodactylus > Eleutherodactylus coqui. The sequence continues at coordinate 170,066,896 of NC_089838.1, read as the reverse complement.
CCGAGCAGGTCTGACAAGCGTGGGTAGCTTTTCAGAAAGCGCTGAACCACCAAATTAAAGATGTGGGCCAGGCATGGCACGTGCATGATGCTGCCGAGCTGCAGAGCCGCCACCAGGTTACGGCCGTTGTCACACACGACCATGCCCGGTTGGAGGCTCAGCGGCGCAAGCCAGCGGTCGATCTGCTCTGTCAGACCCTGCAGCAATTCGTGGGCCGTGTGCCTCTTCTCTCCTAAGCTGAGTAGTTTCAGCGTGGCCTGCTGACGCTTGCCCACCGCTGTGCTGCCGTGCTGCGTGACACCGACTGCTGGCGACGTGCTGCTGCTGACACATCTTGATTGCGAGACAGATACCGCCGCAGATACCACCACCGAGCTGGGGCCCGCAATTCTGGGGGTGGGTAGGACGTGAGCGGTCCCAGGCTCTGACTCTGTCCCAGCCTCCACTAAATTCACCCAATGTGCCGTCAGGGAGATATAGTGGCCCTGCCCGCCTGTGCTTGTCCACGTGTCCGTTGTTAAGTGGACCTTGGCAGTAACCACATTGGTGAGGGCGCGTACAATGTTGCAGGAGACGTGGTCGTGCAGGGCTGGGACGGCACATCGGGAAAAGTAGTGGCGACTGGGAACTGAGTAGCGCGGGGCCGCGGCTGCCATCATACCTTTGAAAGCCTCCGTTTCCACAACCCTATACGGCAGCATCTCCAGGCTGATAAATTTGGCTATGTGCACGTTTAACGCTTGAGCGTGCGGGTGCGTGGCGGCGTACTTGTGCTTGCGCTCCAACACTTGCGCTAGCGACGTCTGGACGCTGCGCTGAGAGACATTGGAGGATGGGGCCGAGGACAGCGGAGGTGAGGGTGTGGGTGCAGGCCAGGAGACGGTAGTGCCTGTGTCCTGAGAGGGGGGTTGGATCTCAGTGGCAGGTTGGGGCACAGGGGAGAGGCAGCAGTGCAAACCGGAGGCAGTGAACGGCCTTTGTCCCACCTTGTGGGGTGCTTGGCCATCATATGTCTGCGCATGCTGGTGGTGGTGAGGCTGGTGGTGGTGGCTCCCCGGCTGATCTTGGCGCGACAAAGGTTGCGCACCACTGTTCGTCGGTCGTCTGCACTCTCAGTGAAAAACTGCCAGACCTTTGAGCACCTCGGCCTCTGCAGGGTGGCATGGCGCGTGGGGGCGCTTTGGGAAACAGTTGGTGGATTATTCGGTCTGGCCCTGTCTCTACCCCTCGCCACTGCACTGCCTCTTCCAACCTGCCCTGCTGCTGCACTTGCCTTCCCCTCTGAAGACCTGTCCTCAGTAGGCGTAGCAAACCAAGTGGGGTCAGTCACCTCATCGTCCTGCTGCTCTTCCTCCGAATCCTCTGTGCGCTCCTCCCTCGGACTTACTCCAATTACTACTACCTGAGTGATAGACAACTGTCTCATCGTCATCGTCCTCCTCACCCACTGAAAGCTCTTGAGACAGTTGCCGGAAGTCCCCAGCCTCATCCCCCGGACCCCAGGAACTTTCCAAAGGTTGGACATCGGTCACGACAAACTCCTCCGGTGGGAGAGGAACCATTGCTGGCCATTCTGGGCAGGGGCCCGGGAATAGTTCCTGGGAGTCTGCCTGCTCCTCAGAATGTGTCATTGTAATGGAGTGAGGAGGCTGGGAGAAAGGAGGAGCAGCAGCCAGAAGATTCAGAGTTGCAGCAGTGGACGGCGCAGAATTCTGGGTGGTCGATAGATTGCTGGATGCACTTTCTGCCATCCACGACAGGACCTGCTCACACTGCTCATTTTCTAATAAAGGTCTACCGCGTGGACCCATTAATTGTGAGATGAATGTGGGGACGCCAGAAACGTGCCTCTCTCCTAATCCCGCAGCAGTCGGCTGCGATACACCTGGATCAGGAGCTCGGCCTGTGCCCACACCCTGACTTGGGCCTCCGCGTCCTCGCCCGCGTCCACGTCCTCTAGGCCTACCCCTACCCCTCAGCATGCTGTATTACCAGTAGTGCAGAAACAGAACGCTGTAATTAAATGTGCCGCTTATTGGCCTGTGGTTGGAGACTGACTTCGCTTACGGAATGCACAGCAGAGGCAGGAAAGAATTTTGCGCAAGCCTGCTGTAACACTTAGCTGGCTGCGTATGAATTAGGACAACTACCCCCAGCAGAGACGCAGTTCAGTCAGGACGGTCACAGGCAGCCCAAATAGATTTTTTTTCCCAAATTTTTGGGGAAAAGCCCACTGCGTATATAGACTGGATATGTCTTTCACTGTCCCTGCCTCACCACCACTACTGGCCGTGGACTATGTAAAATTACTGCAGACTGTTTCACTCTGGACAGGATGACAGTGGTGATGTAAGAGGCAACGCAGAGGCAGGAAAGAATTTTGCGCAAGCCTGCTGTAACACTTAGCTGGCTGCGTATGAATTAGGACAACTACCCCCAGCAGAGACGCAGTACAGTCAGGACGGTCACAGGCAGCCCAAATAGATTTTTTTTCCCACATTTTTTGGGAAAACCCCACTGCGTATATAGACTGGATATGTCTTTCACTGTCCCTGCCTCACCACCACTACTGGCCGTGGACTATGTAAAATTACTGCAGGACGCAATGCTCTGGACGCAATACTCTGCACGGCCGATATACAAAAAAAAAGTGCAACACTGCAAAAAGCAGCCTCAACAGTACTGCACACGGTCAGATGTGGCCCTAAGAAGGACCGTTGGGGTTCTTGAAGCCTAAAATCACTCCTAACGCTCTCCCTATAGTAGCTCCGGCATCAGCAGCACTTTCCCTGATCTCTGTCAGAATGCATCTGTGGCAAACCGCGGGAGGGGACGATTTTTATACTCGGGTGACACCTGATCTCGCCAGCCACTCACTGCAGGGGGGTGGTATAGGGCTTGAACGTCGCAGGGGAAGTTGTAATGCCTTCCCTGTCTTTCTATTGGCCAGAAAAGCGCGCTAACGTCTCAGAGATGAAAGTGAAAGTAACTCGAACATCGCGTGGTGCTCGCCTCTAGTAACGAGCATCTCGAACACGCTAATACTCGAACGAGTATCAAGCTCGGACGAGTACGTTCGCTCATCTCTAAAGACTAGAGTTCAAAAAACACACAAAAAACAAGGCCTTCTAGAGCTCTGGCAATGGAAAAATAAAATTAATACGGCTCTTGGAATGTGGCGACACAAAAGCAAACCTTTAAGAAAACAAAATGTTTTAACTGTACAAAAATAGCAAAACATAAAAAAACTGTATAAACTTGGTATCACCGGAATCGTGTTGACTCAGAGAATAATGTTATCACATTATTTATTCTGCACGCTGAACGCCGTAAAAAGGAAATCCAAAAAGACTTTCTTTTGTTCCCCAGTCTCCCTACAATTTTTTTTCAAAAGTTATGCAATACATTATATATACCCAAAAATGATGCCATTAACAAGTACAATTTGTCCTGCAAACAACAAGCCCTCGTATGGCTGTGTCAATGGAAAAATGAAAAATGTATGGGTCTTGGAACGCGACTGAAAAATTAGTTGACATTAAATAAATGGCCCATTTAAAAAACCTGCCCTGGTGGGTCTGACAGGGTGGTAAGAAACCCGCCACTGAAGGAGTTAAAAAGCTGTTGAACTGTAAACTATTGACAGCTTATCCTCAGAATAGGCCAACAATAATTATAATCGATGGGCAGGGGTTCCTGTAGTGCAAGTGATAAATTGACTACTATGTTTGAAACTGTAAATGATGAATTGATTATTGTTTATGGAATTCCATTATTGATTATTATGATTTTTGCAAGTTATGATGACTGTTATATGAATTCTTTTATCTTGTCTTGCAGTTCTGGGCGTCCTGCCAGGAATTTCATTAAGTTGTCTTGAGTTTTGTATCAAACATTGTTTTCTTGGTGTAATAGTTTGGATCAAGTTGTGTTCTAAGTGGCTTGCTTGGAATTCAATATCTTGTTTTGAGTTTTGATACGGGTGTTCCAGACAGATGTCTTGTAACTATATCTTCTTTGGTCCCAGGCATCTGGCCAGTGCCCTTGGACATACTGAGCTTGTAGTTTCATAAGAAATTGCACACCCACACTTTATCAAATATACATGCATACATAAGCTAGTTATGTAAGGTTGTTTATTACTGTCATTACTGTTGTTAGACTGCATAGGACCTTTCATGATTACCTGAGATTCCTGGCATGGCTGCCCCTGGAGATGCCCGGCCAAGGTGTGAGCCTAGATGTTGCTTTTTCTATTATGATGATGTATGCTTTGTCTTATCCATAGTAACTAGAGATGAGCGAGCACCAAAATGCTCGGGAGCTCGTTACTCGAGACGAATTTTTCGCGATGCTCGAGGGTTTGTTTCAAGTAACGAACCCCATTGAAGTCAATGGGCGACTCGAGCATTTTTGTATATCGCCGATGCTCGCTAAGGTTTTCATTTGTGAAAATCGGGGCAATTCAAGAAAGTGATGGGAACGACACAGAAACGGATAGGGCAGGCGAGGGGCTACATGTTGGGCTGCATCTCAAGTTCCCAGGTCCCACTATTAAGCCACAATAGCGGCAAGAGTGGGCCCCCCCCCCTCCCAACAATTTTTACTTCTGAAAAGCCCTCATTAGCAATGCATACCTTAGCTAAGCACCACACTACCTCCAACAAAGCACAATCACTGCCTGCATGACTCTCCGCTGCCACTTCTCCTAGGTTACATGCTGCCAATTCCCCCCCCCCCCCGCACGACCCAGTGTCCACAGCGCACACCAAACTGTCCCTGCCCAGCCTTCAGCTGCACTCATGCCACGCCACCCTCATGTCTATTTATAAGTGCGTCTGCCAGAGGAAAAGCAGGCACACACTGCAGAGGGTTGGCACGGCTAGGCAGCGACCCTCTTTAAAAGGGGCGGGGCGATAGCCCACAATGCTGTACAGAAGCAATGAGAAATCCAATCCTGTGCCACCTCCATCTGGAGCTGCACACGTGGGCATAGCAATGGGGAACCTATGTGCCACACACTATTCATTCTGTCAAGGTGTCTGCACGCCCCAGTCAGACCGCGGTTTTTTATAAATAGTCACAGGCAGGTACAACTCCGCAATGGGAATTCCGTGTGCACCCACAGCATGGGTGGCTCCCTGGAACCCACCCGCTGTACATAAATGTATCCCATTGCAGTGCCCATCACAGCTGAGGTAGTAATGTCGTGCTTAATGCAGGTGGGCTTCGGCCCACACTGCATGCCCCAGTCAGACTGGGGTTCTTTAGAAGTGGAAACAGATGCATTTACAACTCCCTGTGGACCGACAGCATGGGTGGGTGCCAGGAAGCCACCGGCAGTACATAAAAATATCCCATTGCAGTGCCCATCACAGCTGAGGTAGTAATGTCATGTTTAATGCAGGTGGGCTTCAGCCCACACTGCATGCCCCAGTCAGACTGGGGTTCTTTAGAAGTGGAAACAGATGCATTCACAACTCCCTGTGGACCGACAGCATGGGTGGCTCCCTGGAACCCACCGGCGGTACATAAAAATATCCCATTGCAGTGCCCAACACAGCTGAGGTAGTAATGTCGTGCTTAATGCAGGTGGGCTTCGGCCCACACTGCATGCCCCAGTCAGACTGGGGTTCTTTAGAAGTGGAAACAGAAGCATTTACAACTCCCTGTGGACCGACAGCATGGGTGGGTGCCAGGAAGCCACCGGCGGTACATAAATATATCCCATTGCAGTGCCCATCACAGCTGAGGTAGTAATGTCATGTTTAATGCAGGTGGGCTTCGGCCCACACTGCATGCCCCAGTCAGACTGGGGTTCTTTAGAAGTGGAAACAGATGCATTTACAACTCCCTGTGGACCGACAGCATGGGTGGCTCCCTGGAACCCACCGGCGGTACATAAAAATATCCCATTGCAGTGCCCAACACAGCTGAGGTAGTAATGTCGTGCTTAATGCAGGTGGGCTTCGGCCCACACTGCATGCCCCAGTCAGACTGGGGTTCTTTAGAAGTGGAAACAGAAGCATTTACAACTCCCTGTGGACCGACAGCATGGGTGGGTGCCAGGAAGCCGGCGGCGGTACATAAAAATATCCCATTGTATTGCCCAACACAGCGGATGTAACGTCAGCTGTAATGCAGGTGGGCTAAAAATTCATTTGATTACACTGTAGGCAAGGGCCCACAAAAATTGCTGTATCAACAGTACTAATGCACATCAGAAAAATTGGCCATGGCCAACCCAGAGGGCAAGTGAAACCCATTAATCGCTTTGGTTAATGTGGCTTAATTGGTAACTAGGCCAGGAGGCAGCCCAGTTAAAATAAAAATTGTTGGAGGTGAAAGTTTCAACGCTTTAATGAGCATTGAAACGTATAAAAATTGTTTTGAAAAATTATATGACTGAGCCTTGTGGGCCTAAGAAAAATTGCCCGTTCGGCGTGATTATGTGAGGTTTTAGGAGGAGGAGCAGGAGGAGGAGGAGGAATATTATACACAGATTGATGAAGCAAAAAGGTCCCCGTTTTTGACGGGGATACAGAACGATGCTTCCATCCGCGGGTGCAGCCTACGTATTGCTTAGGTATCGCTGCTGTCCGCTGGTGGAGAAGAGAAGTCTGGGGAAATCCAGCCTTTGTTCATCTTGATGAGTGTTAGCCTGTCGGCACTGTCGGTTGACAGGCGGGTACGCTTATCTGTGATGATTCCCCCAGCCACACTAAACACCCTCTCTGACAAGACGCTAGCCGCAGGACAAGCAAGCACCTCCAGGGCATACAGCGCGAGTTCAGGCCACGTGTCCAGCTTCGACACCCAGTAGTTGTAGGGGGCAGAGGCGTCACGGAGGACGGTCGTGCGATCGGCTACGTACTCCCTCACCATCCTTTTACAGTGCTCCCGCCGACTCAGCCGTGACTGGGGAGCGGTGACACAGTCTTGCTGGGGAGCCATAAAGCTGTCAAGGGCCTTAAAGAGTGTTGGCCTGCCTGTGCTGTACATCCTGCCTGATCTCCGCGCCTCCCCTGCTACCTGGCCCTCGGAACTGCGCCTTTGGCCACTACCGCTGTCGTATGGGAATTTTACCATCAGTTTGTCCGCCAGGGTCCTGTGGTATAGCAACACTCTCGAACCCCTTTCCTCTTCGGGTATGAGAGTGGAAAGGTTCTCCTTATACTGTGGGTCGAGCAGTGTGTACACCCAGTAATCCTTAGTGGCCAGAATGCGTGTAACGCGAGGGTCACGAGAAAGGCATCCTAACATGAAGTCAGCCATGTGTGCCAGGGTACCTGTACGCAACACATGGCTGTCCTCACTAGGAAGATCACTTTCAGGATCCTCCTCCTCCTCCTCCTCCTCAGGCCATACACGCTGAAAGGATGACAGGCCAGCAGCATGTCTACCCTAACCAGTGGGCCAAGCTGTGTCTTCCCCCTCCTCCTCATCTTCCTCCTCCTCCTTCTCCTCACCGCGCTGAGATATAGACAGGAGGGTGCTCTGACTATCCAGCGACATAGTGTCTTCCCCCGGCTCTGTTTCCGAGTGCAAAGCGTCTGCCTTTATGCTTTGCAGGGAACTTCTCAAGAGGCATAGCAGAGGAATGGTGACGCTAATGATTGCAGCATCGCCACTCACCACCTGGGTAGACTCCTCAAAGTTTCCAAGGACCTGGCAGATGTCTGCCAACCTGGCCCACTCTTCTGAAAATAATTGAGGAGGCTGACTCCCACTGCGCCGCCCATGTTGGAGTTGGTATTCCACTATAGCTCTACGCTGCTCATAGAGCCTGGCCAACATGTGGAGCGTAGAGTTCCACCGTGTGGGCACGTCGCACAGCAGTCGGTGCACTGGCAGATTAAACCGATGTTGCAGGGTGCGCAGGGTGGCAGCGTCCGTGTGGGACTTGCGGAAATGTGCGCAGAGCCGGCGCACCTTTCCGAGCAGTTCTGACAAGCGAGGGTAGCTTTTCAGAAAGCGCTGAACCACCAAATTAAAGATGTGGGCCAGGCATGGCACGTGCGTGAGGCTGCCGAGCTGCAGAGCCGCCACCAGGTTACGGCCGTTGTCACACACGACCATGCCCGGTTGGAGGCTCAGCGGCGCAAGCCAGCGGTCGGTCTGCTCTGTCAGACCCTGCAGCAGTTCGTGGGCTGTGTGCCTCTTATCTCCTAAGCTGAGGAGTTTCAGCACGGCCTGCTGACGCTTGCCCACCACTGTGCTGCCACGCCGCGCGACACCGACTGCTGGCGACGTGCTGCTGCTGACACATCTTGATTGCGAGACAGAGGTTGCGGAGGAGGAGGAGGGTGGTTTAGTGGAGGAAGCATACACCGCCGCAGATACCACCACCGAGCTGTGGCCCGCAATTCTGGGGGTGGGTAGGACGTGAGCGGTCCCAGGCTCTGACTCTGTCCCAGCTTCCACTAAATTCACCCAATGTGCCGTCAGGGAGATATAGTGGCCCTGCCCGCCTGTGCTTGTCCACGTGTCCGTTGTTAAGTGGACCTTGGCAGTAACCGCGTTGGTGAGGGCGCGTACAATGTTGCGGGAGACGTGGTCGTGCAGGGCTGGGACGGCACATCGGGAAAAGTAGTGGCGACTGGGAACTGAGTAGCGCGGGGCCGCCGCCACCATCATACTTTTGAAGGACTCCGTTTCCACAACCCTATACGGCAGCATCTCCAGGCTGATAAATTTTGCTATGTGCATGTTTAACGCTTGAGCGTGCGGGTGCGTGGCGGCGTACTTGCGCTTGCGTTCAAACACTTGCGCTAGCGACGGCTGGACGGTGCGCTGAGAGACATTGGTGGATGGGGCCGAGGACAGCGGAGGTGAGGGTGTGGGTGCAGGCCAGGAGACGGTAGTGCCTGTGTCCTTAGAGCGGGGTTGGATCTCAGTGGCAGGTTGGGGCACAGGGGGAGAGGCAGCGGTGCAAACCGGAGGCGGTGAACGGCCTTCGTCCCACCTTGTGGGGTGCTTGGCCATCATATGTCTGCGCATGCTGGTGGTGGTGAGGCTGCTGGTGGTGGCTCCCCGGCTGATCTTGGCGCGACAAAGGTTGCACACCACTGTTCGTCGGTCGTCAGGCGTCTCTGTGAAAAACTGCCACACCTTAGAGCACCTTGGCCTCTGCAGGGTGGCATGGCGCGAGGGGGCGCTTTGGGAAACAGTTGGTGGATTATTCGGTCTGGCCCTGCCTCTACCCCTGGCCACCGCACTGCCTCTTGCAACCTGCCCTGCTGCTGCCCTTGCCTCCCCCTCTGAAGACCTGTCCTCAGTAGCCGTAGCAAACCAGGTGGGGTCAGTCACCTCATCGTCCTGCTGCTCTTCCTCAGAATCCTCGGTGCGCTCCTCCCTCGGACTTAATGCCCTTACTACTACCTCACTGATAGACAACTGTGTCTCATCGTCATCGGCCTCCTCACCCACTGAAAGGTCTTGAGACAGTTGCCGGAAGTCCCCAGCCTCATCCCCCGGACCCCGGGAACTTTGCAATGGTTGGGCATCAGTCACAATAAACTCCTCTGGTGGGAGAGGAACCATTGCTGCCCAATCTGAGCAGGGGCCCGAGAACAGTTCCTGGGAGTCTGCCCGCTCCTCAGAATGTCTCATTTTCATGGAGTGAGGAGGCTGGGAGGAAGGAGGAGCAGCAGCCAGAGGATTCTGAGTTGCAGCAGTGGACGGCGCAGAACTCTGGGTGGACGATAGGTTGCTGGAAGCACTTTCTGCCATCCACGACAGGACCTGCTCACACTGCTCATTTTCTAATAAGGGTCTACCGCGTGGACCCATTAAATGTGCTATGAATGTGGGGACGCCAGAAACGTGCCTCTCTCCTAATCCCGCAGCAGTCGGCTGCGATACACCTGGATCAGGAGCTCGGCCTGTGCCCACACCCGGACTAGGGCCTCCGCGTCCTCGGCCGCGCCCACGTCCTCTAGGCCTACCCCTACCCCTCAGCATGCTGTATTACCAGGAATGCAGAAACACAACACTGTAATTTAATGTGCCGCTTATTGGCCTGTGGTTGTAGGCTAAGTTCGCTTACGGAACGCCAGGAAATAATTTTGCGCAAGCCTGCTGTAACACTTAGCTGGCTGCGTATTTATTTTGAGAACTACAACCCGCAGCAGACACAGACCCAGAACACTGAGTAGAGTGACAGGCAGGCCAAATAGTTTTTTTTCAAATATTTCTTTCAAAAGGACCACTGCATATATTCAATCTATATATGTCTTCTGGCCCTGCCTACACAATTCTGTCCCTGATGTGTGTGTCACGGAACTGCAGTGTTGCACTGTTATTAAGTGCAACACAGCGGTGATTTCAGAGCCAGGAAATAATTTTGCGCAAGCCTGCTGTAACACTTAGCTGGCTGCGTATTTATTTTGAGAACTACAACCCGCAGCAGACACAGACCCAGAACACTGAGCAGAGTGACAGGCAGGCCAAATAGTTTTTTTTCAAATATTTTCTTTCTAAAGGACCATTGCGTATATTCAATCGATAATATATGTCTTCTGGCCCTGCCTACACAATTCTGTCCCTGTAGTATTACTGCAGGGCGCAATGCTCTGCACGGCCGATATACCAAAAAAAAAAAAATGTGCAACACTGCTAAAAGCAGCCTCCACACTACTGCACACTGTTAGATGTGGCCCTAAGAAGGACCGTTGGGGTTCTTGAAGCCTACACTAACTCCTAACGCTCTCCCTACAGCAGCTCCAACACTATAGCACTGTCCCTCAGCTATCTCACAACGCATCTGAGGCGAGCCGCGGGAGGGGCCGATTTTTATACTCGGGTGACACCTGATCTCCCCAGTCACTCACAGCAGGGGGGTGGTATAGGGCTTGAACGACGCAGGGGGAAGTTGTAATGCCTTCCCTGTCTTTCAATTGGCCAGAAAAGCGCGCTAATGTCTCAGAGATGAAAGTGAAAGTAACTCGAACATCGCGTGGTACTCGTTACGAGTAACGAGCATCTCGAACACGCTAATACTCGAACGAGTAGTTCAACCTATTACCTCACAATGTTGATCCAGAGGAAGGCAAAAAAAACCCATGAGGTATATTCCATTCTGACTCCAATCTGGCAATCAGAATAATCCCTGGATCAACAACACTTCTGAACTAATCAGTGACTATAACATATAATATTGTTACACTCAAGACGCCCAGACTCTTTTGTACTCTTTTAGTGAATTCGTCATTCACATCCTCAGGTAGAGAGTTCCATAATTTCACTGCTCTAAGAGTAAAGAACCCCCTTCTATGCTGGTGTTGAAACCTTCTTTCCTCTAGATGTAGAGGATGACCCCTTATTAAAGTCACAGTCCTGGGTATAAACAGATCATGGGAGAGATCTCTGTACTGTCTCCTGATATATTTATACATAGTTATTAGGAAGCCCCCTCAGCAGTCTATTTTGTAAACTAAATAACCCCAATTTTGAATACCACTCTGGGTATTGAAGTCCACCCATTCCGTTTATAACTTTAGTTGCTCGCCTTTGTACCCGATCCAGCTCTGATGTATCCATCTTGAGCACCGATGCCCAAAAGTGTTCACAATATTCCATGTGTGGTCTGACTAGTGACTTATAATGTTTCATCATGTATCCTTACACCTTTTTTGATGAACCCCATGATCCTATTTGCTTTGGCAGCAACTGTCTGACACTAGTTGCTCCAATGAAGTTTACAGTTAATTAAAATCCCCAAGTCCTTCTCCATGTCAGTGTTCCCAGTGGTTTCCCATTTAGTGTGTAATGGTGACATGCATTTCCTCTGCCATGTGCATAACCTTATATTTATCAGTGTTAAACCGTATTTGCCACTTTTCTGCCCAAGCCCCAGTTTATCCAGATACATTTGCAGCTGTATACTGTCCTCTCTTGTGTTAATATAAAACGATGTTAAGTAATAATTTGCAAATATTGATATTTTACCATACAATCCCTCCACAACATTGTTAATATATTAAAATGAATAGGGCCCAATACAGACACTCGTGGTACCCCACTACTAAAGGTGATCCAATCAGAGCATGGACCATTAATAACCACCCTCTACTTTCTTTAAGTGAACCAGTTGTTTACACACTTACATTCTCATTTTATATACCAACCTTTTATGCAGCACAGTATCAAATGCTTGGAAAAGTCCAGATACACAAGATCCAGTGACCCTCCCCGGTCCAGTCTAGAACTTACCTCCTCATAGAAGCTGATCAGGTTGGTTTGATAACTGTGAACCCTTATAAACCCAGTGCTGAGATGGAGTTCTACTGCTATTTTCATTGAGGTACTCCAGGATAACATCTCTTAGTTACCCTTCAAACATTTTTACCCACAATACAAGTTAGACTTACTGGCTTATAGTTTCCAGGTTCACTTTTTGAATAATGACACCACATTTGCTATGTACAAATGCAGTGGAACAGACCCGTTCACTATAGAATTCTTAAATATAAGAAACAGTGTATCACTTAACTTAATTCCCTGAAATCCCAGGGGTGTATGCCATCGGGACCTGGCAATTTGTCTATTTTAATATTTTTGACCCCTTAGCGCTCCAAGGTGTGCATTTACTTCCTGGGTTTTCTGGGTTTGTGTGGAGGGGGATGAGGGGACGATCCAGCTACATACAAGGTGGGTGCTGTCTGTTTCTTATAGCCAACAACTGTCCACAACAGCTTTGATCAGCATTGCCGCTGATCACAGCTGTTAAGCCCTTATAGTAGTTCAGGGGTCCAGTAAACCCCTCTGCGATATGATCGCGGCATGCCATTTGGTTGCCATGTCAGCCAGGGGCGATCTTAAAGCTCCCAGGGGTGCCATTGCAGATTGCCTGTCAATCCATGTCAATGATATGGCTTGACAGATTACCTGTCAGATTGCAGTATAATGTAATACTATGGTATTACATCATACTGCATGAGCACTATAACTATTGAAAGTTTTTGCCGCATATGTGTACTAAAAAAAAGTAAAATCAGTTTAAAAGATAAAAAATTAAAATAAAAGGTAGTAAGTTTAACCCCACCTCTTTTGCAATATTTATAATAAAAAATCCAAATTAAAAAGCTCCAAAACAAAGTCTTATCTATCAAAGTAACGCATTTTGTATCCTGTATGGTGAACATCATCCGAAAAAAAACCCTACCAGAACTGAGGTTTTTTTTGTCACCCTGTCTCCAAGAAAGAAAAATGTAATAAAACAGCTATCAAAAAGTCATATGTGCTCCAAAATGATACTAATAGAAACTGCAGGATGTCCCACAATAAAATGAGGCCCCGCACAACTATGTAGACAAAAAATAATATTCTGGTTGTCAGAAGATGGCGGCATAAAATAATTTAATTTTTTTCCAATATATTTTATATTTTAAAAATACAGCAAAAAATTAAATACATAAATGAATTTTTGGTATCGTAGTAATTGAACTGACCTATAGAAAAAAGTTAGCATTTAATTCATGCTGCAGCATGTACACTGTAGAAACAAGACCCCCACCCCAACATGTACTCCAAAAAGAACTGGCTATATTCCCCTGCGTGAGGTCTTTGCGACAGAAAGGCACTAGAATGCAGTCCTAAGCATTCACTCATAACCTGCATGGTTCAGGGAGTCGGCTCAAGGTCAACTCAGCCTTCCATTCTTCCAAGGTTGGTAAAATGAGAACCCAGCTTGCTGGGGGGTAATAAACAAATTACTTGAAAGCGCTATGTAATAAGTTGGCGTTGTACAAATAACAAGTTCCCTTCATCGTATTTGTTATACCACCTGGAGAGTCCTATTTTTAAATTGGGTCCTGGTCTACACCCAGTTTACAAACAATAATCCACCAACACAACTAGTGCATGCAGTGGACTTTACACATATTCAATTTAATTGTTCTATTTTTATGAGCATTGAACCCAGAGGTATACATTATAATCATGTAATTTAGCATTCTTCAGCACAAAGAAACATAAAAAGATTAAATAAAGACATAAACTGAAAGCATTTACCGCTAAAATTGCCAGCAGATTTTTTTTCACCACTGGGAGCCAATTACTTGCTGAATGCTTCCAGACTGACTCTCTGTCAGGACATTAAATAGTTTCTCTCGATTGAATCTGCCATTCTGCCTTACAGATAGCAGACTCCAATATCTCCCTTGACTTCATTATCCAAAGTGGAATGAAAAGAACATTTTGTATTATTTATAACCAGTGAAGACCATATCTTCTATTATGCATTTCAAACCAAGTTGAGGTATATAAATGCATGTTTTGTGTCTACACCTGTAATATACTGGATGGACAGATAGACAGACAGATATGGATTTATTAATCTGTATGTGGAAATTGTTTTAAGAACATAGGAGGATGGTATTATTTGGGACCCTGCTGAAAGATAAATAGAAGGGGCTGCATTACAGGAGTCAGAATTGTTCAACACGTAAAGTATACTATTACTACTACATAAAAGCCTTAATAGAATCATTCATCTCAGCCTCAGTGCAGCTTCACATGAGCGTATTTATGTGCGCAATACGCAAGGAGTAGAACCCATTAAATTCAATGGGTTCATTCGCATAAGTATATTTTTGACGCATTTCGATTGCTCAGACAAAAAAAACGCAGCATGCTCCACTTCCCTGCACACCAGAGTTCCCATAGAAGTCAATGGAGATGCATAAATGCACGAACAATATGTAAGGACTTGTGTAATACACAGTGTAATTGTACCTGTTAGGACACTATAAAGTCTTCTACAAATTGGATAGCAGCCACAACAGACATTTTTGAGAGGCATTTGACCTGATTTTGCTTAAAACAATGCTCTGTGGTATAGAAATGGAAATGTTAATCTCCATGATGGAGCAGAGGCCATCTCTTTGGGATACTGCCTGTATGGAATACAAAGACCGCCAGCGCTAAGATATCTGCTGGCAGAACGTGGCCCGGGCCGTATTTGAAGACAAATTGGACATTGCAGCAGCGCAAACAATTTTGTGAATATTTTTTATTGATTTATTTTGCCTTGTTGTTTCTGAAACATCTTTAGCAAGTTATGACTCCTAAAGGGAATGTGCAATGCAAATGTAGTAGCCCGGCAGGTACTGCAGAACACTCATGGTACACTTGTCCTATATCACCTGTCTGAATGCCATCCCTGTGGGAGAGACCCTGTGTCTCCCCTTTTGCTCTAAGCATAGAGCTCAGTCAGCTGGCCTCTCATTGGCTGACAGTCAGGTTTAATCTTACTAGTGCAGAGCCCAAGGGCGGGAAGCAGATATACAAGTCCCTATGCAAGAGTGTGGGAGAGAGAGAGGCTATATAAGGAAGTGATGCAGAGCAGTTAGGCAGACTTAGCTGGGAGCAAGTGAGGAGAGGTTGCAGTTTCCGTAGTCAACGAGGAAGAGTATTCCAGCAGTTATTGTTTCCCAAGGTAGAGTGTGGTGATCAAACCCGCTTCCTTAGCAGAGAACACAGAAGATCCTTTCAGAGCTTCATCTAACTGTGAGTTATAGCTACCCGGTGAAGTTAAAGCCAGGATTAGCCTTACAGCCACTTGTCCCTCTGCTTCATCAAATCCTACAGTTTAATCCAACCGAATTGTTCATCTGAATTCAATAGTGGGGAAACTGTCTGTTATATCAAATCTTCAGCAATATAAAAGAGAGCGTTGAAGTTAGAGTATCATCAAATCAATATTACTGCATTCTTGAATAGCTGTTATAAATACGTTTTCTAAGGATTATAAAGTTAACCCATTGTTGCAAAGTTCCAAAGTTAGTAAATCTGCTCACTCTCAGATTGCTAAACTAAACTGGACTGGTCTCCGTTATTTCTGAGTCATCATCATCCCCAGTGTCCAACTGGAGAGTGGCGTCACCGTGACAAAGTTTAGGCCTCCGGCCATACCTACAGTACGTTACACAAACATTGTTTAATATACATAGTCAGGCACTTTTTGTGACACTTTAAATTTTCACTGTGCTTCAAGAAGTTGTGTGCATTTTAAAGTTAAACGAACACAGGTACAATGCACCTGAAAGGCATTTTTTTATAGCATTGCTTACAGTGTTCATATTGGTTGCACTCCTTTATTTTTTGGTGGTAAAGGATATTCCTCCTTTATTTTATTTTATATACAGAACAATGTAATTTTTTCATCCATATAGTAACTGATGTCAAGATGAGTTGGCATACAGCCTAGAACCAGTTCCGGCACGAATATGGTTCCCAACTCAGGAGTGGTGGTGGTGGATTAACAAAAAGGCCTTTTAAGTACAACAGACTTCTGCAGTTTCTCAGAAGGGTGATAGAAATTGTCCTGTAAGTGCTCTACATATTTCTATAAATTTTCTGGGTTTTTATTGTCATTTTGACACTTCTTCTCTCCATATCCCATCACTCCTGAGACCCAAGAAGCTGCAGCAAGGCTGCGAGGGCAGAATCCTGGATTGCAAATTGATCAAAATGTCCTGGCCTACTTGTAATCCAGGAGAAAGGAGGGCTGGGCCGACCTGTACTGCCGCAGTTTGGCCCATAACTTCTGAGAGTTGCCATCGCAGAAGGTTCACACCATGCAAGCCACAATTGCAACGCCCAACGAAAAAGATGATTTTTTTTTTTGGCCCTAGACCAATGGTCGATCAATCACAGAAGTAATTGCCATGGGTCTCAGCCTTCACTGGATCGAACCCATGGTCAGTTTCATAGGCATGACCACTATTATGCCCGACCTCAAAATCCTCCCTCCTTTCCTGAACTTTGCACAAAAATAGGATGTGCAGCAATTTTTCAAACTTGAGCCATCTGAGTGAAAATCACTGATGTGAATGTACTATTTCAAATGAATGGGTTCATTTTCCGGCCTTAGTCAGACGGGCGTTTTTTCGCGCGATTTGCGCATGCGGATGCGTCCGGCGATTTTTTTAAAACCATTGCTTTGCAATGGTATCGGACACATGAGCGCTTTTTATGCGCTCGTCCGATAAATTATAGAACAGAAATCGCAGATCGCACCTATCTGCGATCTGCGATTCCTGTTCTCTTCTCTATATGCGCTCAATGGGGCCGGCGGTAGCAGTGCCGACCCCATTGAGAACATATAGAAGACAAATCATTCTTCTCTGCCACAGCTGTTACAGCTGTTACAACGATGTTTGCCCATTGAATTCAATGGAGCTGGCAATACAGCCGGCTCCATTGAAAGCAATGGGCTGCCGGCGAGCGCAGGATGAATTGTCGGGAATTGACATGAATTCATGAATGGGTGTGAGTGAGACCTACCTCTGATTTGGCTCAGCGCTGAGCCAATCAGGGGCAAGTCTGACTCACACCCCCTTCACACCCACTGCAGGCCGGCCGCGCTGAACTCCATCTGCCGGGACAAGGTGAGTATATATAATTTTTTTATTTTTACACTTTTCTGGATGAATTGCAGGGAAGGGCTTATATATTTAAGCCCTTCCCGACAATTCATCCCGCGCTCGCCCGCAGCGCATTGCTTTCAATGGAGCTGGCTGTATTGCCGGCTCCTTTGAATTCAATGCGCTGGACAGCTCCGGCCCGTTTCTAATGAAATGCGGCTAGGAGCAGATTTTTCGGGCGATTTTTTTTTTTTTGGCCCCAGTCACGCGATTTGCGGATGCGCATCCGTCATGTGATCCGCAAATCGCGCGAAAAAACGCCCGTGTGACTAAGGCCTCCATGTGAGTTCTGTCTGTCACTGAACGGACTGAACTCGTGAGAGAATATCAGCCATATGAATACGGCCTAACACTAAGAGAGAATAATGCTTCGGAATACTATGTATTTCAAAGCCATAGGTGCGTTTGGAGGTGGGGAAAGACAAGTTCCTGGAAAACTCCTCTGAAGCTGTTGAGGAGAAACAGGTATCAAGTTAAAGGCTGTACAGTTTTCTGCCACTACTAGGGGAGCTCACTGCATATCAATTTATTATAGATCTCAATGTGAGCTGTAAAAATCCCTATGCAGTGTATACCTCTGTTAGCAGCTAGAGGAGCATAGAATGTTATCATGACACTGTAGATGTGTGAAGGTAGAAAGGGAATTTAGACCTCTTTATTAAAAACAGCCCCAAGTATTATAAGAATTCTAGACCTATTTATTAGCCACTGCAGTGAATGTTTTTCATTCCTTATATAACTAATATATACGTTGGTATATATAAATCAGCTAGTATTAACCTGTTTAGCTATTCCTTTGTATATAAAACTATCTAGAGTCCTTCTCCACAGATGGGTCATGTGATCTCATTCTGACCACCTGAGATTTACTTGGTTTTATGCACTCTCAAAAAGTCATTTTGTCAGTCAACATAATTCCTGTGATGGACTCTACCATAGAAGCTCTTTAGAGGTAGGACAGAAAATCTCCTATCAGAGTTACGGCTGATGATTAGAGGCTCCTGTTACACAGTTCTAATGAAGAAGTTGATAGGTCACCATCCTGACTGTATACTTATGGGCTGTAAATTATTCTGGGTGTATTTAAATGGGCAATGCATCTGAGATTCTTGTGCACAACTAGCATTGCACAATGTACAGGCACTCAATCCGTGTGCTGTCCAATGTGCTGAACACAGCACATTACATGTCCTATTTTCATGCAAGACTTCCACAAGGATAGGACATGCAGTGATTTTTCAAAGTCGGACCATCAGTACTAGTAAAGAATCATTCAAGTGCATGAACCTATTCAATTGAATGGATTCATTTCTTGTGCAAGTTGCACCCATATCACAATTGGACAGAACTCAAGCGGGAATTTCGCCTGTGTGAATAAGCCCTTAGGGGAATATATAGAGTAGTGATAATTACACTGTCCTCCCAGCAGACAGAGATGATACAAGGAATACAAAAGCACACAGGAGCTGGCCATATCATTAGGTCAAACATTAATGCCCCCCATAGTAACATAATGCAATATATGACTACTCCAACACTAAGAGTAAAGCATCATAAAACTACAACTACTTTATTGAAAATATAAATAAAACCCACATGAGGATATATTTCTGCTGCTGCTATATACATTGACAGCAGCAGAAATATACCCTCTCCCAATGTAAAGACCACATTTCGTATAGACATATATATGTGATGAGGCTTCTTTCTCTATTCCCTCCAATATAACCCCGATATGCAAGCTTTCAGACCATCAGCAATATATCCTCTGTAGAATATTTGTCCCTATTGACAAGAGACCATGTGGTACATAGGCATATAAAAGTAAGGCAGCTTCTATGTATTGTGCTTAACTGTAAATTTGCCGCTGGTTACACTGTGCCTCCGATGGAGGGGTCAAATCAAACTACTGCCCATATCCAAGATGTATGAGACATGTGGTGACATGAGCAAGGCACCCTGGCTGCTGATTGGTAGCACACCGACCTCTGCAGCAGGCATTATGGAAAATTTGATTTTCGGCAAACATTGGTTCAGACTAACCCAATCCGAGTTTGCAAAATTGGGGATGACTTTATCGCCCGGCCTTTCAAGATGAGCAACATTATATAAGACTAAGCAGCCCACAGAAAAGGGCGTATATGTGGGCAAATGTTAGGATGTTATCCCCAGACATATTTTGTGGCTAGAAAACGCATATTATTTCAAAAGAAGCTTTTCAGATAAAGTATCCAAGGTATTCTATTTTATTTCAATTGCACTGCTTTTCCTTGTCCTGAGGAGTTTTAATAGCAATAAAGAATTCTATAGCATTCCAGCCTATTCATAAGAAAATAGCTTTGCAGGGTGGATATATCATATTAGTCTAATCTATAAATAATCTTATCTATAGATTGGCCTCAATTTATGCTCCGAATAAGAAACAGATACGAGGTGTTCACAAGATTCTACCGTATGTATAATATCTGCACATTTTTAGCTGTACTGCAGGCCCATCAGCAACATCTGACAGTGCCCTAAAATTTCATATTGGGGTGCAGAACTGAATTTTTTTCCCCATAATGAAGAAAAGACTAGCTATGCCTCTTGGAGCAATAAGTGGGAGTCAACTGATTGGCCCTGATGAACCTGCTTTTTTCAGCTGGTTTTCCTGTGAAAAGATCCCTACATGGGCTCCTGCACACGGGCAGAAATTCCGCGGTGGGATTTCCGCTGGAATTTCCGCTTGTGTCTGCTTCCATAGGATTGCATTAGATAATGCAATCCTATGCACACAGCCGCGATTTGTCCGCGTGAAAACGCATGCGGAAGTCAAATCGCGGCATGTTCTATTTCTGTGCGGGTCTTGCAGAGGCCCGCACAGAAATGTCACTGGTGATGCGCCAGCTGGGAGGTAGCCGGCACATCATAGAGCAGAGGAGACGTCGGGAGCGGGTGAGCCACAGGGCTGTGCAGGGGCACAGGTCTGCATCCTGCTATGAGAATTCTCGTAGCGGGATCCAACCCGGCCATCTGCAGGCAGCCTAATGCTGTGAATTTCGGTTGACATTCGCTTATAATACAAGGGCAAAAATGTGACCCAGGCTTAAACCAGAATGAGGAATTTGTACAGAATGGAGAAATACTGAGCCAGGTTCACATATGGCATTTTTTTTAGAGGAATCCCCTGTGAAAATAAGTTTCCTAAGTGGATTCATAGCTTTCTAAATAATAACATAGCTTCTAAAATTTGAAGTCTGCTATTATCACTGAGAGATCCACCAGGCAGTTTCTGGTCCTTGGCAGATGATGTACTGCTATAACCATACAGTAATCTATTTCCCTCCCTACAGAGGAACTCTCCCCATTGACAGCTGCAGCCAACTAATGACATTGTACTTCTATTGCCTACCATGGGAAATTGGTGTGATATTTGCAAGAAACATGGCAGTCACAAACTAAATTAGGCTGGATTTACCAGCTTTAGATCAAAATTAAATCTTCAGGAGTACTAAAAATGTTGATCATAAAATCAGCAATGAACACTATGTACATGCAATAACTCAAAAGTCTTGTATTTAAAAAGGTGTAGCCACTGTCAGACTAGGGTGCCTAGTAAAATTAATTCTGGGGGCCCAATGTACAGCTTCATGGAGATATAACCATTTTCCAGTCACTGCATTCTCCATGCACTTCAATGGGGAGGTGGCTGGACTTGCATGCGTATCCACTGCAGTATACTAAGAATGTGTCAAACATGCATCCAAAATATGCATGAAGGCAATATCCTGTGAAGGCTGAAATTATACATAAGAGCAGTAGCCTGGCTTAGACTACGTTGGTTTGCTGTAGACTATGCTGGCTGAAGACTATAGTGGTATGCTGTTTTATTGCAGAATGGTAGTTTCCAAATTGATTTTTAATGGCTGGATAGTTTTGAAGGTGAACAGCAGTTTTAAACGTAAACTTAAATGTAAAAAAAAATTTAAAAGTCAGCACACCCAATCCTGCAGTTCATTACTGCCACCAGTTTCCAGTGCTGGCCATGATTAAGAGCAGTAAAGCTGGAAACACATGGGCACTGTTATGATCACACTACCTAGATCATTTGTATGATGCAATAAACAAAAGTACATTTTTAACAGAAGTGCTTGGATTTTTATAAAGAAAAGTTGAACAGCAGTTTTACCTGCAAAACCAAGTGGCCATTATGACCTCACTGTAAGCTAGAGGGAAACCTACAGCTTGATGTGAGTCCTTTAGGTCTGCAACTGTCAGGGAATGCTGGGATTTATTGCTCCCTATGAAGGGAATAGGGATGATAGGGATTTGAAAATGAATTTAATTACCTAGTAGGAGAGGGGATACACATATTTATTTCAGTAGTAGTCTGCTGCCTGGTCTTTGCTTTAGACTGTTTCTGTCATGAGGATTTTCTCAATAGCCTCTTGCTTGGCTGTTGCCTTGGATTAGTGGCTCATTCAGTCAGGGCCGGATTGAGACCGAAATTCATCCATGATATTTAAAAGCACACAGGCCCACTTGCTCCCTCATGTACCATAAATGTACAACAATTCATGTTAACATCTTCCTACATGTGCCATAAATTCTATTAATTAAATCATTAGCACTCAGCTTCCCTTTTGATCCCTGTTTGACTGAGACCTTTCCCACCAAATTTGTGTTTACTTCACCTCTTGGCCTGCAAGAGAAATTATAGATATTCGCTTGCCCATAGGATTAATACATTCATGCATCATATATTATTCTTTAAAATGATTTGCTGATAGAAATGCTATACATATTGTGAATCAGTAATAGGCCTCATGTGCAGAGAATCCCGCATGGAATCCAGCACTGCCCGCAGCCAGTGAGCTCTGCTTACCTGCATTTCCCCTGACAGCGGTGTCCACATGGTTCCCTTCACTTCCAGGTTGGCTGTACTGCACATGGTACTCACAGCTTGCCTTCGGACATGCGCATTACAGTTTTTGTTTTTTTTAATCTCCTGCTTTCCCGCGGATTTGCGACACGTCCACAGTGTCAGTTGCGGGTGTGCCGTGGATCAGACAGCTTCCATTGACTTCGATGGAAGCTGTCCGTGCGGGATCTGACACATAAATGGAGCATGCTGCGATTTGTTTTCCATACCAAAAGGTCCACAAATCAAATCTGCATGTTTTAATCCATTTGTAGATGCCCATGCATCTCTATGGGTGGCTTGATTTGCGGATCTCCCACACAGGTGCCCCGCAAATCAAATTTGCCCGTGGACATTGGGCCATAGTAATGAGGTGCTATCAAACGATGATTGGTTATTGTTATTTCTCTTTTGTGCATAAATAATAATAAGAAAGTTTTTTTTTAGAAGACATTTGAGCTTTGATTCAACACACTTCTGCATTGTGTCCAAGTTCTTCTGTAGTTCCCTGTACAGTTAATTATACATACCTGATTGCTAAGGCTACGATGCCCTGTGAGTATTATCCAAATTGAACCTAATACGCTAACACAACCTAAGGCAGATTTGTGACCCTGAATATTACAGGGAAAAGCATTTTCTATAAACCACTATTTACCCTGGAACCTCTGGAGATACATGTGCAGTGTCCTGGCTGTATGAAGTTTGTATTGCTATTATTTCATTACTAAGACTTAGTTATTGTTGCAACCTTTAGCTTGTAACAGCAGCATTATTTACTTAACGCTTTATTATGAGCTAATATGCCAAGAGCTGCTGGGACCCCGGAGAATTGTACAGCTGCTTACTGCAATATTTGTGCAACATTTCAGTTTTAGAAAGCAGCCCTGAATCCTTTTAGAGTACTTGGACAAAGTTACTTAAAAGTGGAATCTTCTGACAGTCTAAAAAAAGAGGTATTTATTTACAAAGAATGAGTATGTGTTATAATATAGAACAAAAAAACAAAAATGTGTACAATGCTAAAAGCATGCCAATTTAAAAATTTAAAGTCTACTTTTTGTACTGCATTATTTAGATGGGAAAAGTTGATTTGGCAGATATCCTTGGCTACAATGAGCACTATGTTGGCTTGGAGGTAATCACATGAGACGTATACACTGTACAACAGTATGGCGCTTCACCAGCTGTTCGTGTTAAAAATTCTGTAAACCAAAATGAAAGCCTCAGTTCTTATATAAACCCTCCACTGTTTGTGCTGAGAGCCACTGTATGAATTCAGATTGTTTACTGTTAAAGGCAGTCTGGATAAAAAAAATCATTGAAAACAAGGAGTTAAAAGTTAAAATACAATGCTAATAATTAATTGGGATTCCCGGCAATGCTTTTCAGAGTATCTGAATAGCTGTGTACCCATGCACAAAAGCTTTTGTGGCATCAGACCGACAAGACCATTGCGTAGTGGAAATTCTTTGAGGTAGATAAGACTGATTTCTTTTCCCTTCATGTTTCATGGCCAAAGCACCTTTGTTAATATTACAAACCGATGATTTGAAGCATTGAAGAATACTTAGAGCTCCTCAAGAAAGCAGAAAAATAGGACAGCTGCTGGACAGCACTCAGCTGCTTCTTTTCCCACAAGATTTAAGCTGTGGGCAACATAATCTTGGCTTGAAGGCCATTGAATTTCCCACTCATGGCTGCTGCATTGTCATATGACTGACCTAAATCCTTGTAGCATTTTCTCTGCGAAGTGACCTTGATTTGGCAGAAGTTGTACAAATCGTTCTACTGGCAACCCGTTCTCCATGTATCGGAATACCAATGATAGCTGGTAGATGTGCCCTTCATCAGATGATGAATCAAGCAATATGGAGTAATACTTTGAACGTTTGATGCGCAAAACTATTTCATGCAATACCCTATTTCCCATAATTTCGCTGAGTTTGCCACAGATAGTTGATGATAAAAAGTTGGTGTGTTTGGAACCTCTATTCGCATGCTTCTGTAAACGTAAAATTTCATCATATTCTACTAGAAGCTCTAACATTACAAAATAGTTTCCATTTGAAGGGGATGCGACTTTTTCATCTCTACCCTAGAATGTCAAACCACATTCACATAGAAATGTAATGACAGACACTGAGCGTTTTAGAATTTCTTTCCAATAGCTAGCCATTTATCTAACTTTCTTGGCATGTTCTACGTCAACACACCCTTTTTCCACTGATCTTCGTGCAAATGCCACAATAGATTCCATGTTTTCCTTTGACTGTTCATGTTCATGCAAACGGCTTGTCGCTTGCTTCCAATAACAGAATCCATCACCATTCAGCTGGGTTATATTTGGATTCATCAGTTTGCACACATAGCAGTACACACGACCAGTTGCCGGTGAAAAACATAACCATTCCCATCTGACAACTTCTCCATTTTGGTTTTCTTTGTTAATCATGTTCGTTGTGGGTAGGGGGTCTGTCGTCAGAGGCCGGGAGCCCAAAGCCAAGTATCTGAACCAGAGACAGGCTAGTTAGACCTAGTTAGAGCCACATTTTCAATTCTGTGGAGTTGCTAAATAGGATCCACGCCGTCCATGTGGTGAAATAATTTTGGGTGTTACCCTTATCCGTTGCACTAAGATCCTCCATTTGATTTATGTTGTTGAGGGCTTCCAGACACAGGATTCTCGTGAGGGGGGGGAGTGGATTTCCAGAGCCTAGGTATTGTCTGTCTCATGGTGATGAGCAAAAACTTCAAAATACTTTTTTTCGTTCTTGATAGGGGTCCTGGGATCATGGACAGTAGAGCTGCCTCCGGTGAGAAAAACACCTTGTCTTTGTGGACCACGTTATAGAGTTTAATAATATCTTATATTATTACTTTACAAAGTTTGGTCAGGTACGCTTTGGGGGGTCTTATCGGTAGAGTCTGGAAGAGATACAAGAACTTAGGCAAAGCGTCCATCTTTAATGCATTTATTCTTCCAAACCATGATAACGTGAGAGGTCTCCATTTCTTAAGATCTCTTCCAAAGCTATTGATCATCGGTTTAAAGTTTGCTTCGAATAGGGCTTTAGGGTCACTGGTGAGGTTAATGCCCAGGTATTTAATGTGGTCATTCCTCCACTTCATAGCAGAAAAATTGCTGACCGCCGAGACGACTTTCAATGGGATTGTTACATTAAGAATTTCCGATTTCCTTATGTTAACTTTAAAATTACTGACTTTACCGAATCTCTCAAATTCCTCTATGGCTACTGGAAGAGCGATCCGGGAGTTTGTGATATACATTAAGAGGTCGTCTGCAAAAAGGGAGAGCTTATGTACAGAAGTAGCTGACTGAATCCCACGTATGTCTGGGTTGTTCCTAAGGGCATTGGCCAGGGACTCCATTACCAGGACATAGAGAGAGGGGGAGAAAGGGCACCCCTGTCTTGTTCTGTTTTTTTATTTTAAGTGGGATGGAAAAGGCACCGTTCACTCTGACTCTAGCTGAGGGATCGCAGTAAAGGGCCATGACCCAACCAATGAATCTGGTCCCCAACCCGATCTTTCCTAGGGTC
Source organism: Eleutherodactylus coqui (assembly GCF_035609145.1). NCBI lineage: Eukaryota > Metazoa > Chordata > Amphibia > Anura > Eleutherodactylidae > Eleutherodactylus > Eleutherodactylus coqui. The sequence continues at coordinate 170,041,004 of NC_089838.1, read as the reverse complement.
GCCTCTAGGAACCCACAATGCACCCTATCGAATGCCTTCTCTGCATCCACAGACAAGAAGCATAAGGGGGTCCCCGAGAGGCGAGCCCGTGAGACCAATGAGATTGTTCTATTAGTGTTGTCCCTGGGCCTCTGGATAAGTGACCCGAAGAAATCCTGGGCCCACTGTTCTAGCTGTGTATTGGTGATGTCTTCTGGAAGGCCCCTCACGCGGATGTGTCTTCCTCCTGTGTCTGTTCTCTAAATCATCGATATGTGAAAGGATATTAGAGTGGAATGGGTCATAATTAGAGATGAGCGGGCATACTCGCTAAGGGCAATTGCTCGATCGAGCATTGCCCTTAGCGAGTACCTGCCGGCTCGGGAGCAAAGATTCGGCTGCCGGCGGGGAGCGGCGGGGGAGAGTGGGGAGGAACGGAGGGGAGATCTCTCTCTCCCCCCCCCCCCCGAGCGGGGAGATACTCGCTAAGGACAATGCTCGATCGAGTAATTGTCCTTAGCGAGTATGTTCGCTCATCTCTAGTCATAATGACTTGTCTGTGAGATTCAAGTATTGAGCTAGTTTGTTCCTGAGCTTCTTCTACAGCTTGTACTCTATGCCCAATCTGTTGTATATCCTTTTGTATCTGCATCACTGCTTGTCTATGTGATTGCTCAAGATGGGAAAATGAGGAGTTGATTTCAGTTTTGGTAGGAACTGCTCTGATGTGAGCCTTCCAGTCCCAGTCACTGTCCTCCGTGTGCGTGCTTAGGGAGGGGAAGCAAGGAGCCCAGGTCGACTTGGAATTCTGGGGGGGGGGGGGGGGATGAATGCCACGAAGGTGAATTTGTGGTCCCGTCCTTATATGAAGGGCTCTAGCAAGAGGTGTGTAAAGGTGTTGGGTATGAACCCCTGGTACTTACACTGTCCTTGAGGCTAATGGCTGAGGTATGGTGCAGTGCAGACTTCCCTTTCTTGCTTGTACTGCTGGATCCACGTGTCAGGGATGACTGGGTCGCTGCCATTTTGTAGTCAGTAGCTCTATCTGGTGTGCAGGGAGCCGCTGTTGCCCACAGCTCATGGTCTGCTCCCCCTCTCCCAGCCCATGTTCCCCCCACCCCCCGCCTGCGGGGTGCTCTCTATGTGCCTCAGGGGACCGTCGGCTGAAATGCCTCAGACTGCTGTGATGGTAGAGTGTGCTTCTTGTCCCTGCATGGCTTCCTTTATCGGGGCTTCAGGGGCGGCTGATTTCTCCCCCGCCCCTCTCTCGCCTCTGTTGTCTGGGGCTGCGCCGGCTGCAGGGACACCGGTCTCTCCGTTGCGGTGTGAGCACTGGTCCTCTGCTGGTGTAGATGTGGGTGCTGTCTCAGGGAAGTGTTCCTCCATGTCTGCCGCCAGTCTGTCAGCAGGAGCCGTGGGGCTGAAGAAGCGGTTTATACCGCTCAGATCCCTCTCCAGTGACGCTGCAGTGCGGGGCTGGGTCTTCTTCTTGACCATCGTGAGGGATTTAGGTGCCTGCTTTCCCGCGAGTTGATGCCTGGCTTGAGATTGTGGTGGACGGAGTGGGAGCTAAGCTGAAGACCGACTTATCCTGCCATCGGTAAGATACGCCCCCCCCCCCCCTTAAGCCTAATCTATTTAAAACCGATTAAACAATAATAATATTCCAATTAATTAAGTTAATATTTACAGAATTAATAGACTTTTCTTTATCTTTTAAAATCAACCATTAAAGATCTTAGATTTTTAGACGTGTGCGCCACCACAGCTGCCGCCATATCTCTCTCTCCCCTCCCCCCGCTCCCTCCTGCTCACTCCCGCAAAACAGCGCTCACCCCCGCCGACACCCGAATCTTTGCGAGCAGGAAGGTACTCGGTAAGGATGATACTCGCTCGTGTATCTGTCCTTACCAAGTACGCTCGCTCATCTCTAGTCATCAGCAGTTTTTTACTAGAAAACTCCTTTAAACCATTAAAAGTCAAAGTAAACGTTGCTGCATCTGTGTATCTAGCCATTCTATTGTAGATTAAAAAATTAATATATTTAAAAATTGAGACTATGTATACAGGGATTTGAAAATCCATGAATTCATTATGGAGGTTTTTTTTAGCTGCCAACAATAATGGATGCCTTATACTTTTATCATTCCAACTAAAAGAGGAATTTTTTAAATATGTTCACATGCAAAAATATAATCAATCATTGATTAAATGTCATTTTGTGAATCTGCTTTTAACATTGTATTACCATTGCAATTTTAAACTTAAAGGGATTTTCCAAGTTAATTTTTTTCTTTAACCAGCTAACCATGCTAAATAATCATCCCGGGTCCCAACATTTCCAGCACTGTTCTTCCCATAAATGATCTGTCTACCAGCTGCAGTCAGCCTCTATAAAGTATGTCACTGACTGAGTGAGGTCAATCACAAGCCTCAGTGGAGCAACACCTTTAAAAAGTCCTTTAATGTCAAAGTCCTGTAATAAAAAGTATTTACCATAGCATCTCTTTTGATAATAATTCAGATTTACTGTATATACTCGAGTATAAGCCAAGTTTTTCAGCACAAAAAAATGTGCTGAAAATGCTCCCCCTCGGCTTATACTCGAGTGAGGTAAAAAAAAAAAACGCAATACTCACCTTTCAGCCGGCGTCTGTATCCCCGGCGCGATGCTCTACCCGGCGGTGTGGCAAGCTGCTTCAGACTTTTCCCCGCTGTCATCTCCCTGGCTCGGTTTTGAATTCCCCCGCCGTCAGGGCTGTGTAACTAAGCGCTGTGATTGGATCGAGTCTGACAAAGACAGCCACCATCCCGTGTATACCAACTGACCAGCCAAATAATAGTAGTAGAAATGTGGTAAGGCTAATCCCCCCAGCTCAACGGAAGACACAGAGTCTCTAATCTAATCCTGGGTGTGGTGCCCCTCCACAAAATATGTAACACAATCCCGCGGAGCATAGTAAAAAACTTTTTGGGAACTAACGCAGGGGAGTTATGCAATATGTACAAGAATTTTGGCAGCAGCTTAATTATTAGCAAATTTATTCTGCCCACCACAGTAAGTGGGAGAGAGGCCCAGCACACCGCTTTTTCCTCAGCTCAGCCCAGGAGGGGAACCAGCTTAGAGTTGTAAAAAGTAGAGACCCCGGCAGACACCTTTATACCCAAATACGTTTTCTGAATTGTCCAACTTAGCGGGGCGGGCAGCGAAAGCTCAGCGGCCACAGGATCCACTGCCAGCAGGTGGGTCTTGTTCCAATTAACCTTGATGCCAGAGTGTATGCCAAATGCATCGAATATAGCCAGCGCTCAGTCAAGAAAAGACTCTGGGTCCTGGAAAAAGAGGAGATTGTCGTTTGCATAAAGCGCAATACGCTCTTTATAATTGCTCCGTTTAAACCCCTTTACTGTCAGCTATGTTTGGACCTGGATCACGAGAGGCTCTATGGCAAGGGCAAACAAGGCGGGGGACAGAGGGCAGCCCTGTCTCATACCCCTACCCAGGGAAAACTGGGCAGAAACGTGAATATTAGTTTTGATATTGGCCACCGGGGAGTCATATAGGATCCTAACCCACTTAATAAAGGTTGGCCCGAAGCCAAACCACTGCACCACAGGTACTTCCACTCCACTGAGTTGAAGGCCTTTGCCTGGTCTATAAACACCAAGGTGCGCTTCCCACAGTTAGTGTGCTTATACGACAGATGGTTGAAAAGTCGCCTCAGGTTCATGTCTGTGCTTTTGCCAGGCATGAAGCCAGACTTGTCAGCGTGTATGATCTCCCCAAGAACCAAGTTTATATGTGTCGCCAATATTTTCACAATAATTTTAACATCGTTATTAAGATGCCAAATGGGGCGGTAAGAGCCACAGTCTGTAGGGTCCTTTCCAGTTTTAGGGATCATGACTATTAGGGCCTTACGCATGGTATCTGGCACTCGTGGGGACAGGAGTTCCACATTCTTTTTATACCATTCCCCAGGTAGCCCATCCATGCCTGGTGACTTCCTGTTGGGTAGCGACTTAATTGCTTCCGTTATTTCCTCTTTGCTCAGGGCTCCATCCAGATAGGCTGCACTATCCTGGCTCAACGAAGGGAAGGGAACATCGCCAAGATAAGCGAGTAGCTGCGCATCAGAGCAGCTTAGATTGGAGGTATATAGGTCTCTATAGAATTGGGCGAACATTTGGTTAACCAGTTTAGGGTCATTTATTAGGGCACCCGTGTTACCCCGCACTGCTGTAATTGGTGGTAGTGACTGATCCTCTCTGGCCAAATAGGCCAGTAAGTGGCTATTCTTGTCTCCCTGATCGAAAATCTGGTGATAGGCCATTAAGAGTTAAGGTAGTTTCCGGGGAAGAATCTGATATGAGTCTAGTCTATGCTGAGTCAAAGCAGCGCTCCAGGTCCAATCGACTGGCCCGCAGGGACCTTCTATGTTCAGCTATGGCGGAGATAATGGATCCCCGGGTAAAAGCCTTAAATGTGTCTCATACTACCAGCTCCGAGGTTGTCCCCTCATTGACCCCCAGTACATCCCGGTCTCCTGCTTTACATATTCATGTACTTCTCTCTGCTCCAGCCACAGCGGACTCAGTCTCCACATAGGGTGACAACAATCAACTCCAAGATCGAGGACCAATTGGAGCGGGGAATGATCTGATATGCCTCTGGGCAAGTAGAATATATCACGCACCATGGGGAGACAGTCCAGGGAGCCAAAACACAGGTCAATATGGCAGAAGGCATTATACGTCGGGGTGTGGCATGAGTAGGCGGAGTCATGTGGATGCCGCACATGCCATATTTCCTGTAATAGATAGGAATTGGCCCACCTAGGCAACCGAGTCGGTTTCTAGGCAGCCGGAGTGAGACGGTCCCACACTGAATCTAAGATCAGGTTAAAATCCCCCATAATTGCTATTGGGGCCGACTCGAGGGGAACCACCCATGCCATCACCTCGTGAAGAATCTCAATATTAGCAGGCGGTGGTAAATAAACAGTAACTATTGTGAGGAGGCGGCCATGGAAAGTGCCCTGGAGAATCAGGAAGCGCCCCCCAGGGTCCATATGTATTTGCCGGAAAGCAAACTGGGCCAACTTAGCCATTAAAATACTGACCCCTCGAGCATAGTTAGAATAAGTCGTGTGGTACGCAAAACCTATAGCCGCCCGTTTGAGCACCAATGTCCTCGAGCCCTGGAGGTTTGTCTCCTGGAGCAGTATTATATGAGGAGAGTGAGTTTTGAGAAAATTAAAAACCAACGCTCTTTTAAATTTAGAATTCAAGTCCCTGATATTCCAGGAGACCAGCTTGAGATACGTACTAGCCATTACTGTAGAGCTGTACATTATGCACACAGAATACCTGCACAACATCCAAAAAAGAATCGCGACAAGAACAAATAGTACAGCAAACAAAAATCAGCTCACGCTTACCAACCCCAACAAAAACTCTCCCATCCCCCTTACCCATCCCCCCCGAACTTAGGACAGGTTAAGATCCCATAACTCACAACTTTTTAAGGGGTGTAGGGCCTACCACAAAAGAGCCAACAAAAGAACTAAGACACAAAAAACAACAGTAGTCACAGACACAGAATCCCCCTGTGAGGGAACAAAGACAGAGTCATGTGACTGTGGGCTACTCCACCGTAGGTTATACATGCCCAGTGTGACCTGTGGACACTATGTAGGCAGGTTCCTGCAAGGGATCCCCTGGCCACAGACCTCAAGGGGGGGAGACCATCCAAGGAAGATTACCGCTTCCAATCCAACCAGACCCCCCACAAAATCAAGAGCAGCGATATTACCCGCAGCCCACATCACTTCACAACAGTATTATCATCAGTGGCCGGCCTAAAAACCTAATGAAGAGGGACAAGGGGGAAAGAAAAAGAAAGAAAAAGAAAGAAAAAAAAAGGGAGGGAGGGGGGATATGGGACAGATAGTAGAGAGAGAGAGGAAAGAAAAAAAAGAAAGAGAGAAAGAAAGAAAAAAGGAAGGGGGGGAGAACTGAAGAGTCACCCTCAGCAGTTACAGTGCAAAAACATTGGCCAGCCAGCCGCAGCAAAAACTTATTTTTGAAAGTCTCAAGACATAATTCAATTGTGTTCAAGCCAGTTTAGGATATCCCCTGGAGTCTCGAAGAAGTGGGAACTATTGTCCTTGATCACCTTCATCTTAGTAGGGTATAACATGGCATAAACAAGCTGCTTTGAACGCAGCATTTTCTTTGCTTCTGTAAATTTTTGTCGCCTCTGCTGCACCTCTAAGGAAAAATACGGAAAAATACAGACTGTTTGCCCTTCAACCTTCAGTGGATCTCTCTCACGATTAAGTGCCAGGATTTTGTCCCTGCCCCTGTAATTAAGCAGCTTAGCTATGAAGGTGCGTGGAGGGCCTCCAGGCGGTGGAGCTATTGATGGGATGCGGTGAGCTCTTTCAACGCAGAATAAAGGCGACAGAGAGTTAGGACCATACACCTGTTTGAGGAGCGATTCCAGGAAGTCACAGGGATTTCTGCCCTCGGCGCCCCCCGGCAGTCCTATAAATCTGAGGTTGCATCGGCGCAGGCGATTCTCCATATCATCTAGTTTCTTCTGCTGCGCTGTGAAGCTAGAGTTGAGGGTACGCACCTGGTCCGAAAGGGGTGTAATGGTGTCCTCTAAGTTAGAGACTTGCGTCTCGACCTCTGTCATGCGCTCCCTCAGTGTATGGAAATCTGCACGAAATAGATCAAAGTCAGACTGCAAAGCATCAATTTTCTCTGTGAGGGCAGAGCGGGATTCTGTGATTGCTTTCAGCATGTTGGAGATGGTCAGACCGGATGCAGAAGGCGAAACTGGCACGGTTCCCTCAGAGGATGCGCCTTGCGGGCTGCAGGGCACGTTAGATCGGGAGTCCGTCAAGGTGCTGGGTTGGGCATACTGCTGCAGCTTGCTGGTTATTTTAGTTTGTTTACTGGGCGCCATCACGCTACAAAGTAGCAGTAGGAGATATCCGCAGGCCTGAACTTATAGAATGTCACAGGGTGGATTCATATGCAGTGTAAGCTTTAATGCATAGCTGTGTAGCATAGTGTAGTAATGTCCGTGCACCACTGCCGCACCACCACCAGTGGCAGCCCAGGGGCCATTTTATAGGTGTATATGGAACAGTGATTTATGGGCCTGGAAAACCACTAGTTTAGATGGAGCCATGTGCCCATGTCCACCTCCACTCCACAGTCCCTGGATTAGCAGATAAGGGGTAAGATGCACAGGGGGGAACAAGCAGCTGCACATCTCTGTTCAGGAGTAGAGTGCTCTTCTTGGGGGACTTTATGTACAGTGTTCCTCACTGCTCCTCCACTGCCCCTCTTCTCCACAGTGTGCCTCCTTTTCTCCCCCTCTTCTCCCTCTGGGAATGCTGACCAGGAATTTATCACTCCCTGTCTCCACTCTCCAGCTGGCGTCTGGTGGGCTGTGGGGTGTCTCCTTAATATGCCTGCCGGCCTGGGATGGTGTCCGCTCGGCACCCCCATTAGAGTCCAGCAGTCATTCCCCCAGCGGGGCCCGGCAGCAGTGACTTGCAGGTTAATGTCGGGCTGGGGGTCCACTGGAACTGCCAGTGGCGGCAGCATCACTCACCCGGTCCGCAGAGGTGGAGGCAGGCAGGCCGGCTCTCTCCACCCCCACAGATGCCTCCGATGCAGTCTCTAATCCGATCTGCTGAGCAAGGGAGGTCACAGCCCGACACTTCCAGGCGGGCAGCTGGCACTTGAGTCCGGGGATCTTCAGGCCTTGGTGGCCCCACAGGATTAGTCCGCAGAGGAGACCTTAAAAGGTCTCTAGATGTTCCCGCAGAGCCAGGGAAGTCAGCGCCATCCACTAGGAAACTGTCCTAGGTCCCAACAGTGCAGGATGTCCCAGATTGCGGCGGCTGCAGAGCGGAGCCCCTCCAGACGCGGCTTCCCTCTTGGGCTGCTAGGCCACGCCCCCTATAGATTGTTATCTTTGAGTGCCTCGGACTCAAACATAACACAACTACCTCAGCAGGAAAATTAACATAGAAGCTCAAGTTGAAAGAATGGTCAATAGATTTTTTTGACCTAGTAGATATGTGAGCTCTAGTCGATTTTTTTTTTTTCTCCACAAACTGAGATTAGGCTTTTTTTTCTTTTCCTCCCCTACACATAGAGAGTGATAGACATGGATGGTGGCCATCCTACAATAATTAAATTACATTTGCTGGGACCTCAAATAAGCCAAAAAATGTCCCTCAGATGAAAGACAAGCAACCATTTAAAAGAACCCAAGGGATTATCTCAGACTGAGTGGAATACTAATATCTCACTACACTCAATATTAAAAAGGTTGTTAGCTTTCTAGCGAATATATGCTTTGATAGTTCATCGCTATATGGCAGCCCCAGAACGATGTCTAGATTAACCCACATTTGCTGCACTTCTAGCAGGAGAGGCTTTGAGGTGGCAACCTCAATATTTCTGGCAGGTAACCCAGATCAAAGAGATATTCCAACCGATTAAGTCTCTCTATGCTGATTTAAATTTTAACATTTGGACTTTTCAGCCCAAAGAAAAAAAAACTTGACACTTTTCTGCTGCCAAAGTTTCCTCAGAAACCGGTTGTTTTTTTGAGAAGATGATATGCTATGATGGAAATTCAAAATAAGCAAAGAAAAAGGGTTCATTTAAATGTACTATCAGCCCTGAAAGTGGGCTGGCTGCAGAGCTGAAGATGAGTGCAGGTAAGATGAAAACACCACTAGCCCTGATAGTGGACTTGTAGTAATCGAGGGAGCAGCTAACCTTTCTATGTCAGAGGCTCAGATTCCCACTTTTAGTGCCGCCCTCCCTGGGGGGCTCATCTCCTCCAGCTAATACCTAACTGCTCATCTGTCTTGTCACAACTCCTGCAATTTGTGGATTGCTAACACTCCACTGTGAGACACTCTGCCAAAAAGCCACGCCCACATATTTGGATCAATCATGTGACACTATGGGAGTTCCCCCTTAGCTTCACTGAATGTGCTGCCCATAGAGGCAGCAAGCCAGCTCTGCCCAGACATGTCTCCCCATCATGACCTCACTGAATAATCAAATGTGATTACTAATACTTCACTGTGAAGCCCACTGATGATAAGCTACGCCCATGTGTTTTGCTCTATCATGTGACACAATGGAAGTTTCCATTCCCATTGAATGTGCTGCCGTTAGAGACAGCAAGCCAGCAGGGAAAGAAGGAGGGTGGAGGGGAGAGGAATCCCACTTGCAAAGCAGAAAAAAATTCTGTACTTGTGTTTTGAGGTGGATAGAGCTGGACATCTAAATACAAATTCAACTCATTAGTTCTATACTTCACTCAGATGTCCAGAAAAAGGGCATTTCATTTCTGGACCTCATGATCAGTAAGGATAGGAAGGAGAAATTAATTACTACAGTATATTAGAATCTGATGGAAACTACCCAGTTTCCTCAAAAATAAGACTACCCTGAAAATAAGCCTTAGCCTAATTTTCAGGGAGGCTTAAAATATAAACCGTACCCTGAAAATAAGCCCTAGTTACACTACAAAAAAAAGAATACATTACCTAGGAGGCTTGGTCCAGGTCCCTCCTTCTGCTTTCTAGAGGTTTAGCATGGTTTCTGCAGTCCTCAGCCACTAGTACAACATCACTTCCTGGTTATGGGATTCATAAATCCCATCTCCAGGAAGCAATGGTTGTGATTGCTTCTTCGACTGCTGCTTAGCCAATCAATGCAGCGCTGGATGAACGAACGCATTGTAAAGTCAGGATTCCTGAATTGGCTGAGCAGCGGCAAATCATAGCCATCACATTCGTTCCTGGAGCCAGCTTTATAAATCCCATAGCCAGGAAGTGATGTTGTATGAGTGGCCAAGGACTATGGGAAGCGCCTCAGAGCTGTGAAGAGCAACGGGAGAGACCTAGACTGGCAATTTGTAAACAATATGTCACCAGGGAGATCTGGACTTGCAAGGAATGGGGAACGGTAAATATAAGCTCTTTGTTATGTTTTAGCCATGGGGAGCTTCTTTTCGATAAAACCTTTATTTCAGACTGCCCATTTAATGGCTACGATCAGCGTTATCTCTTTTTGTGGTTCTTGCAGCAGGGAGTCAGCTGGCAAAGATAGCCAACACCCTCTGTGTATGACTTGGGCTCCACTTCTCAGCCTGCTCCATACAAACCCACACACCTGCCGTTAGAGTTGCCGCCCGTCCGGTAATCCACCGGCCTGGCCGTTATTTTTCTGTCAGGCCGCTGCAGGTATTTTTTTTTTACCGGACCTATTACAGGCCGGTATTTTCAGAGCCTGCACTGCCCCCTTGCGCTGGTTAACCCTTCTCCGGCAGTCCTGAAATTAGGGGAAACACAGACCTGAGAGCAAGCAGCTTCCAGGACCTCTGATGATGTCATGTCATGTGATACCCAGTGTGGGAGGAGTCAGGGATCACATGACCACGGGGAGCTCAGTAAATGTAAGACTCTGCAGGTGTGTGTGTTGTGTCTCTGTTGTTCTTTCTTGGAGCTGTGGGGTCTGGATGGATGGATGGATGGAGTGAGTGAGTGAGTGAGTGAGTAAGTGGAGCTGTGTGTGATGTGTGTGGGGTCAGGATGATGTAGCAGAGCTGTGTGTGTGATGTCTGCGGGTCAGGATGGATGTAGTAGAGCTATGTGGGTGATGTCTGGGGGTCAAGTTGGATGTAGCTGAGCTGTGTGTGTGATGTGTGGGGGATCAGGATGGATATAGAGGTGTCATGTGTGTGATGTGTGGGGGATCAGGATGGATATAGAGGTGTCGTGTGTGTGATGTGTGGGGATCAGGATGGATGTAGTAGAGCTGTGTGTGTGATGTGTGGGAGTCAGGATGGATGTCCGGCCGGCCCTGCAGTGACAGTGTCGGGACCCGAGGAGGAGAGCGGAGGAGCAGTACATGTGGTACGAGGTATGTACCATGTAATCTTGTATGTTTAGGTGGTATACATTATACCAGCTGTACATATAATTACATACAGGACATATCTACCTTACATCAGCATCACTATATACAAGGGAGGTATATTTCCTGTATATAGTAATATAGACCATGCTGGGGTAACCTGGTATCTCATGTATATAATTATATATGGGTAGATTGTATGCGAGCGTCTGCAGCCTATTCTCGCGAATAGATGGCGTGTGAATCACACTAAAAGTCATCTACTTGCGAGAACACGCTGGCCTGGATCCCGTGCATGCGCACAGCCGCTGGACGGGATCCAGGAGATAAAGGAGAAAAAAAAATGCTGTGATAAGCCTCACTACAAGTCACGCCCTCTATTTTACCATGGCCGGTATTTTTTCATGACAAAGGTGGCAGCCCTACCTGCCGTACGTATATGGCAGATATTGCCAAGGTGTTATGTCTTTTTCTAATCAATAAGACTTAATTAACTACTGTTTTTAATGTATCTTAGAACAGAGGTTACATTTCAATCATGATGTCCCTTTAGTAATAATTGATTTTGTCACATTCCATTCCTAGATTTATTCTCAGTGATATATAATGTTTCTACCCAGTTACAAATGCCATTAGTGGTGTTATGGCTCCGTGCATGAGCCATATATTTAGTGACAATACCAGATCCCATCCTATGATGCCAGGAAAGCCTTCCCCGAAGCATGAGCCATTTAAAGCACAAAAGTGGTGTGTTTTTCACAGAGCTCCTCTCTTCAGGACAAGCACTGCTCTCAAGTACTTCCTATGTGACATGCTAATTATTAACTATTGTGCATTCATTTACCTTCATTAATAAAATCTACAGCAGTGGTACTAAACCTGTTGTACAAAGGATACAAAAAAATCCGTGTTAGCTCTTCAATTTAGTTAACAGTGTACTTCTTTTTAATGAATGTTAAAGTTAAGTGCTGCGTTTGATTTTTTTGTAATGAAGGAATTCTCCCAAGAGCTGGTTTTGCAAATATAGTTAATTAGATAACTGAACCTCCTCTCTGCTAGCTCGGAGATGCCCCATAACAACATGTTGGTAAGATATATTTAGACTCCATAAACTCTGTGCTTTTGAACCCAAATGCAAGACACCTATGCAAAATCTGGAAATGCATGAACTATGATATATATATCTACATATACATATAGATACATATATATATGATATGCCATGTATAATAGAGGTATTTATAACAGAGGATTGCAAATTAAATCATAAAGTACGTACAAGATGTTAACATTCCGAAGATATAACTTCCTCTGCTGTAAACAAGTAAAAGTTAGTAGCATTTGTCGCGGGTGTTGGTGCGATGTAGGTTCAGGATGGCACAGACGCTGATAGAGGCAAAGTCAGTGAGATTTTTTTTTTTAATAAAATGACTTTTACTGAACATTTACATAATAATGAGTTTTACACCCATAGGAGGGTTTTTGTACTTAAACATTAAAGAATAACTTGGCATCAAATCTATCTGTCTCTTTAAAGCAACAGTACTCATAACATCGTCTGTGTCAGAAAATGTACTTTCTCATTACACGGCAATTCTTGTCAATAGATATATCTTCTTTGTTTTGGCAACAGCAAGGCGCATGCTTCTTTGCAACTTCTCTTGTCTGAGGCATAACTGCTTCATACATCATCTTTTTAGCGATAGGCACAGACCTCAAATGCCCTACAGAAGCAGCGTCTTTACACGTCCTTGTAAATTAAAGCTGTGAGGAGACCCCTCTCCAGGCCCCTGTCTTAAAGATGTGGACACAATTGAATGCAGCAGTGGCTCTTCCGGTTCACTTCCTGCAGCTCGGTACCTTTCCAGTGAGGCTGGCAGTGCTCTTATAACAATGTCTGCAGCATTCCATAGGATGTAGGCCAGAAGAGGCCAACATTGCAGCTGGAAGACAGCGGGGACGCATGTGAACATACAAAGGCAAGTACATTTTTTTATTTTATTGTGGAGCTAATTTTTTTAATCCAGGGGCACAGTGACACATTTTACTTAGAGGACACATTAGCACTACTTTCACTAGGGGGCACAGTGGCATTTGTTTTTATAATGGGGCACAGTGGTATTTTCTTTATTGAGGGGGAATAGTATGACTAATTATATATTCAGGGCAGATAGCTAAATGTTTTTTGTGAGGACATTGCATCACTAATTATATATACAGGGGCACTGCGTGGCATTATTAAGAGTTTGTCTTAACCCCTTACCGCCACAGGACGTAAATATACGTCCTGGCATAGGGGTACTTAACGCAACCTATCCACTTATGTCCTGTGGATAGCGCGAGATCAGAAGAGATCTCGCGCTATCCGGCAGCGGGAGACGTCTGTCAATGATAGCCAGCCTCCCTCTGCAACAGCATGGGTGCATTGGAGCAGAGAATCCCCGCTGTTAACCCCTTCCCTGCTGCGATGAAATTAGGGGGGGGGGGCGATGGGTTGCCAGCAGGATGCTTGATACTGGTGTCTTGCCTATCATTGCCTATGATCACTAATACAAGCAATAAGGCATTGCAGGACAGAAGTCCTGCAATGCCTTATCATAGCGATCATGGGTTTGATTGTACAAGTCCCCTACAGGGACATAAAAAGTGTAAAAAAAAAATTATGTAAAAAAAGAAAAATGTAAAAAAAATGGAAAAGACCCCCTTTTGTTGTGCTTTTTCCCATATAAGCATAAAATTATTTTTAAAGATTAAAATCCCACATATTTGGTATCGCCGTATCCGTAACAATGCGTACATTAAATTGAACATGTTTTTTACTTGCACGGCAAAAAGCTGTAAAAAAAAAACCTAAGACTGAGGCAAAATGCTAATTTTTTTCATTTTGACTTCCAAAAAAATGCAATTAAAGTGATCAAAAAAGCTATATGTACCCCAGAATGGTACCAATAAACACTACAGCTTGTCTCGCAAAAAATAAGCCTTTACAGAGCTCCATCCATGGAACGATAAAAAAGTTATAGGACTTTGAATTCAGTGATTTAGAAAAAAAAATAATTTCCGTTTTTATCACGGAAAAGTGGAAAAAACCTAAAAAAAAAAATAGGAATTTGGTATTGCAATCATACCGACCCACAGAAGATGTGTTGTGTCATTGATGCTGCATGATTAGCGCTGTAAAAAAAACAAACCAAAAATGTGCTTTCTCTCCCTGCTATCATAAAAAAATTAATAAAGTTTTACAATATAGTCAATGTACGCAAAAATGGCACCAATAAAAACTACAGTTCGCCACACAAAAAACAAGCCTATATATGGTTGCATCGACAGAAAAATAAAAAAGTTATGGCTTTTGAAAAATGGAGATAAAAATCCGCCAAAAATCATTGCGTCCTTAAGCCCAAAATAGGCCATGTCCTTAAGGGGTTAATATAAGGGTCAAGGCTGTGAAAAATGAAGCACGGAAGACATCTGTGTGACAACGTCTGCAGTGATGAGCTGTCACCGGTAGAAGTCGGCTTGGAGGTCTTGGCCAGATGAAGAAGAAAAGGAAATTGGAGATAACATCCACTCTGAGTCACTAAACAACCTTGTTTGTTCTACTACTGACTGTGTTTGATCAGTCCTATAGTCAGTCTATGATCTGCAGAGTGATGCTGGGTTGAAGCATTCTTGTTTGTGAAAGAAAAACTCCCAGCATGTTTTTTTACCATTGTTTAGTTCATACTGGGAGCTTTTCTATAGCTGTCTATAGACCTCTATGAGTCCATCTTCAGCTGGCAAGCAACAAAGACAGAGTTCAGTGCTCAGGTGAGTGTTGCAGCCCCCTCATTCTAATGATCAGCCCCCACTGATCAAAGCATGTCTCTCTGAGATATCAAAAGTTTGAAAAAAGTGCAGTCACCCTTTAAGTCCACAATTGTAATGCCTCCTTATGGCCCCAATTATAAACAATGCCTCTTCATGCTTCAATCTGTTATATTGTAAAATAAAACACAATGGTATACTCCCTTTGTCATTAATCTGATGTAACCATGTGACCAGCTGCAATGAGGCAAGGAGAAGAGCTGAGCGGTGCAGAGCGGAGCATTTGATTAATGACAGAGGTGAGTATACCATTGTTTTTAATTGTATAATATTTCCCCAAATAGCTGTAGTAATCACAGTTTCAGGGGGACCCTGGCTGAGTCACAGGTTCCTGCCACTCCAATACTTACAACCCCTTGCAGTGAGGGGATTATGATTTGTATGCACTATTGTAAAATTATGTATTATTTGAAGTTTGGAGTCGTATCAGTTTTCTCACCAAGTACTGTATGATTCATGCTCTGGTCATTATCCAAATTATAAACCCAAGCAAACAATTTTGTGGAAATGAGGTTGGTGAACTAATGTCAGCTAAGCATCCATAGACATTAACAAGAACACATATTTATTTCCGATTTAGTAATATGGTGTGGCAGATAGATCTATGGGCTTTAAGATATTGACTACATCTTTATAATTAGTGAAGCCTTGAGCTTTCAACCATTTTGACCTTTTAGATCATCCTCCTGCAGACAGGTTCTCTCTCAAATTCAAGAGATAATGCTCAGAAGCTGCCTTTCTTGAGCATAACAAAATATTACAAGTTATAGCCACTAGATTACTAGAGACAGGTCATTGGACCAGGGATTTATTCTGATTGACAGATTTTAAAAGTCAGGAAAGAATTTTGTATTTAAAATGAGGAAAATTGGCTGGCGATGAGGGAATGTAGCCTTCCTCTGTATCAGCATTTCAGGATAATAGGCTGAACTGGATGGACATATAATGATGAGGAAAAATTAAGTACATCTTCTTTGAATTCTATGGTTTTACCTATGAGAACACAATAAAAACATGTGGTGCTTAGAAGGTCTTGAAATTAAGTAAATACAACCTCAGATGAACAGCAACACATGACAAATTACACTGTGCCAGTATTTTAAAAACTAGACCAAAATACAGAATAAGTATGTGAAAAATTAAGTGCACCCCAAATCAATAGACTTTCACTGGCCATTGCAATATCGTGATTCTTTTCTTTTTTTTAGCCATTCTGATGTAGAATAAGTAGAATACTTTGGTATATGGAGTTCATGGTTGGAGCCCTGGATGATTGGAAGCTGCCTTGGTGCTGTGGCTGCAATACACATTCAAATCACCCCCCTTCCACTACAGTGCTTGACAATTGGTATAAGATGTTTGTGCTGATAAGGTGTGTTTGGTTTTCGCTAAAGGTACTCCTGCATATAATGGCCAAACATCTCCGCTTTAGTCTCATGTGTCCAAAGGACTTTATTCTAGAAGTCCTGTGGTTTGTTTAGATGGAGTTTTGTAAACTTTAGCCATGCTGACATGTTTTTTAAAGTCTTTAAGGTCTGAGATGTAGTTCTTGGGTTTTTTGGAATTTCTCTAAGCATTGCATGATCTGATGTTGGGTGAACTTCGAGGGATATCCACTCCTGGGAAGACTGTCAATTGTCTTAAATGTTTTTCACTTGCAAATAATCTTTTTTACTGTAGAATGGTGGACAAATTGTATGGAAATGGCCTTGTAACCCTTCCCAGATTGATTGGGCAACAACAATTGCTTCTCTAAGATCATTACAGTTGTCTTTCCTGTTAACACACAAGTGCTGAGACCTCCAACAATTGAAAAAATGAAGGGACAGAAGCACTCAGTTGCCCCTTTGGCTGTAATCAGCTCTTTGGAATAGCTGAAGAAAGCCTCAAAGAATTCTATGAGGTGGTCTTAAACAGCTAAGGAGAGGAGATCACAGCAGCAAGGGCACAGTGCTTGGCTGAGGGCTTCTACCCATTTGTTTCATTGTTCAGTGTGCGCTCAACACCCGGAACTATGACATGTCAGACGTTTTGTAAAATTGACAGTAATTCTTTAACTTCTAAGTGCATGAGAGAATGTGACCAGGATTCATTAAGACTACTCTTTCATATGTCAGTCTTAATCAGAAGCTCCTTGGACTGATATATATGTATGCCCAGCTCTTAATAAATTTGGCACATCTTTTCTCTTTCTATATACCAGAAAAACAAACTTATGCCGACTATGGTCTGGCACAGATTTACATGATGCCACTTTCTGTTGTGGTGCATGCAATGTCATGCCCATCCTTGCTCCCTTTTTCAAAAGTGAAAGCATCATAAAATTTAAAGAGATTGTATATTTTTGCATGAAAAGGGCATGCACCAAAATGTGAGCTTTTTTTAACCAAAAACAAGTGTCATAATAAATTCCCCACATAGTGTACAAAAGTAATTTGTTACAAATAAGCATTTTACACCATGAAATAATTTCTTGATGTTTTTAATTACACTAATAAAGTTGGTGGCTTGAACAGATTGCACATAAGCTCATTTGAAGGGCCAGCATTGAAATGTTTATGACAAGTGTTTATATGAGTATACTGCGATGATAGATCTGGGTCACAATTTTGAAGATTTTCTTAGTTTTTTTTTCTCTAAAGAGACCAACAAAAGTCCACTTCTATCTTTTAAAGACAAAGAAACATATGGTTCAGTGTTTCAAATAGCATGAAATCATTACTTTACAGGAAGCATAAATTGATAGCATGCTGTGACATAAGGACTCAATTTCATGGTGATATATTCTGTTGTAATAAAGTGCTTTGACAAATAGATTTTACAGGGTATTTTTTGTTAATGAAGAGAGCAAGATCAAGCTGGCAGTAATTAATTAAACTTAATAAACAGATAGTTTTACATATTTCATACAACATAGCCTCAGGATTAATAGTTGCATTATATTAACAAAATATAATAAAACAAAATTAGTTAAACCACATGACATGACAAATTACATCTATAAGGTTAAGAGCACAGTTGCATTTCTTTTCATGTGTGCTGCGACAAATTTGTTACTTTCTTTCATGCGCCTTTACAATTCCGTGCAACCTTATTATCTGAAAAATTAGTAGTCATTAGAGATGAGCGAACGTACTCGTCCGAGCTTGATACTCGTTCGAGTATTAGCGTGTTCGAGATGCTCGTTACTCGTGACGAGTACCACGCGATGTTCGAGTTACTTTCACTTTCCTCTCTGAGACGTTAGTGCGCTTTTCTGGCCAATAGAAAGACAGGGAAGGCATTACAACTTCCCCCTGCGACGTTCAAGCCCATTACCACCCCCCTGCAGTGAGTGGCTGGCGAGATCAGGTGTCACCCGAGTATAAAAATCGGCCCCTCCCGCGGTTCGCCACAGATGCGTTCTGACATACTTTAGGGAAAGTGCTGTCTTGGTGGAGCTGCTATAGGGAGAGTGTTAGGAGTATTTTAGGCTTCAAGAACCCCAACGGTCCTTCTTAGGGCCACATCTAACCGTGTGCAGTAGTGTGGAGGCTGCTTTTTGCAGTGTTGCACTTTTTTTTTTTTTTGGTATATCTGCCGTGCAGAGCATTGCGCCCTGCAGTAATACTCCAGGGCCAGAAGTGGTGGTTAGGCAGGGACAGAAGACATATATTGTGAGGCAGGGACAGAAGACATATATTGTGAGACAGGGACAGAAGACATATTTATTGAATATAGGCAGTGGGCCTTTGCAAAAACATTTGAGGAAAAAAATCTATTTGGGCTGCCTGTGACTGTCCTCAGTGTTCTGGGTCTGTGCTGGGTGTAGTAGTCCTCCTAATTCATACGCAGCCAGCTAAGTGTTACAGCAGGTTTGCGCAAAATTATTTCCTGGCTCTGTGTTGGCTGTTAAATCACCGCTGTATTCCAGTCCACAGTGCAACACTCTGCAGTTATTTGACATACTCTAGGGCCAGTAGCGGTGACGCAGAGAGAGAAGAGATATATTTATTGAATATAGGCAGTGGGCCTTTGCAAAAACATTTGGGGAAAAAAATCTATTTGGGCTGCCTGTGACTGTCCTCAGTGTTCTGGGTCTGTGCTGGGTGTAGTAGTCCTCCTAATTCATACGCAGCCAGCTAAGTGTTACAGCAGGCTTGCGCAAAATTATTTCCTGGCGTTCCGTAAGCGAAGTCAGCCTCCAACCACAGGCCAATAAGCGGCACATTTAATTACAGCGTTCTGTTTCTGCATTACTGGTAATACAGCATGCTGAGGGGTAGGGTAGGCCTAGAGGACGTGGACGCGGGCGAGGACGCGGAGGCCCAAGTCAGGGTGTGGGCACAGGCCGAGCTCCTGATCCAGGTGTATCGCAGCAGACTGCTGCGGGATTAGGAGAGAGGCACGTTTCTGGCATCCCCACATTCATCTCACAATTAATGGGTCCACGCGGTAGACCTTTATTAGAAAATGAGCAGTGTGGGCAGGTCCTGTCGTGGATGGCAGAAAGTGCATCCAGCAATCTATCGTCCACCCAGAGTTCTGCGCTGTCCACTGCTGCAACTATGAATCCTCTGGCTGCTGCTCCTCCTTCCTCCCAGCCTCCTCACTCCATTACAATGACACATTCTGAGGAGCGGGCAGACTCCCAGGAACTGTTCTCGGGCCCCTGCTCAGATTGGGCAGCAATGGTTCCTCTCCCACCAGAGGAGTTTATCGTGACTGATGCCCAACCTTTGGAAAGTTCCCGGGGTCCGGGGGATGAGGCTGGGGACTTCCGGCAACTGTCTCAAGACCTTTCAGTGGGTGAGAAGGCAGATGACAATGAGACACAGTTGTCTATCAGTGAGGTAGTAGTAAGGGCAGTAAGTCCGAGGGAGGAGCGCACAGAGGATTCGGAGGAAGAGCAGCAGGACAATGAGGTGACTGACCCTACCTGGTTTGCTACGCCTACTGAGGACAGGTCTTCAGAGGGGGAGGCAAGGGCAGCAGCAGGGCAGGTTGCAAGAGGCAGTGCGGTGTCCAGGGGTAGGGGCAGGGCCAGACCGAAGAATCCACCAACTGTTTCCCAAAGCGCCCCCTCGCGCCATGCCACCCTGCAGAGGCCGAGGTGCTCAAAGGTCTGGCAGTTTTTCACTGAGAGTGCAGACGACCGACGAACAGTGGTGTGCAATGTTTGGTGCGGGAAGATCAGCCGGGGAGCCACCACCACCAGCCTCACCAGCATGCGCAGGCATATGATGGCCAAGCACCCCACAAGGTGGGACGAAGGCCGTTCACCGCCTCCGGTTTCACCGCTGCCTCTCCACCTGTGCCCCAACCTGCCACTGAGATCCAACCCCCCTCTGAGGACACAGGCACTACCGTCTCCTGGCCTGCACCCACACCCTCACCTCCGCTGTCCTCGGCCCCATCCACCAATGTCTGTCAGCGCACCGTCCAGCCGTCGCTAGCGCAAGTGTTTGAGCGCAAGCGCAAGTACGCCGCCACGCACCTGCACGCTCAAGCGTTAAACGTGCACATAGCCAAATTTATCAGCCTTGAGATGCTGCCATATAGGGTTGTGGAAACGGAGGCTTTCAAAAGTATGATGGCGGCGGCGGCCCCGCGCTACTCAGTTCCCAGTCGCCACTACTTTTCCCGATGTGCTGTCCCAGCCCTGCACGACCACGTCTCCTGCAACATTGTACGCGCCCTCACCAACGCGGTTACTGGCAAGGTCCACTTAACAACGGACACGTGGACAAGCACAGGCGGGCAGGGCCACTATATCTCCCTGACGGCACATTGGGTGAATTTAGTGGAGGCTGGGACAGAGTCAGAGCCTGGGACCGCTCACGTCCTACCCACCCCCAGAATTGCGGGCCCCAGCTCGTTGGTGGTATCTGCGGCGGTGTATGCTTCCTCCAGTAAACCACCCTCCTCCTCCTCCTCCTCCGCAACCTCTGTCTCGCAATCAAGATGTGTCAGCAGCAGCAAGTCGCCAGCAGTCGGTGTCGCGCGGCATGCCAGCAAAGCGGTGGGCAAGCGTCAGCAGGCCGTGCTGAAACTACTCAGCTTAGGAGATAAGAGGCACATGGCCCACGAACTGCTGCAGGGTCTGACAGAGCAGACCGACCGCTGGCTTGCGCCGCTGAGCCTCCAACCGGGCATGGTCGTGTGTGACAACGGCCATAACCTGGTGGCGGCTCTGCAGCTCGGCAGCCTCACGCATGTGCCATGCCTGGCCCACGTCTTTAATTTGGTGGTTCAGCGCTTTCTGAAAAGCTACCCACGCTTGTCAGACCTGCTCGGAAAGGTGCGCCGCCTCTGCGCACATTTCCGCAAGTCCCACACGGACGCTGCCACCCTGCAACATCGGTTTCATCTGCCAGTGCACCGACTGCTGTGCGACGTGCCCACACGGTGGAACTCTACGCTCCACATGTTGGCCAGGCTCTATGAGCAGTGCAGATGCTTTGCGCTCGAAAACAAAGCCGGGGGAAGACAGTATGTCGCTGGATAGTCAGAGCACCCTCCTGTCTATATCTCAGCGCGTTGAGGAGGAGGAGGAGGAGGAGCATGAGGAGGAGGGGGAAGAGACAGCTTGGCCCACTGCTGAGGGTACACATGCTGCTTGCCTGTCATCCTTTCAGCGTGTATGGCCTGAGGAGGAGGAGGAGGAGGAGGAGGATCCTGAAAGTGATCTTCCTAGTGAGGACAACCATGTGTTGCGTACAGGTACCCTGGCACACATGGCTGACTTCATGTTAGGATGCCTTTCTCGTGACCCTCGCGTTACACGCATTCTGGCCACTACGGATTACTGGGTGTACACACTGCTCGACCCACGGTATAAGGAGAACCTTTCCACTCTCATACCCGAAGAGGAAAGGGGTTCCAGAGTGATGCTATACCACAGGACCCTGGCGGACAAACTGATGGTAAAATTCCCATCCGACAGCACTAGTGGCCGAAGGCGCAGTTCCGAGAGCCAGGTAGCAGGGGAGGCGCAGAGATCAGGCAGCATGTACAGCACAGGCAGGGGAACGCTATCTAAGGCCTTTGACAGCTTTCTGGCTCCCCAGCAAGACTGTGTCACCGCTCCCCAGTCAAGGCTGAGTCGGCGGGAGCACTGTAAAAGGATGGTGAGGGAGTACGTAGCCGATCGCACGACCGTCCTCCATGATGCCTCTGCCCCCTACAACTACTGGGTGTCGAAGCTGGACACGTGGCCTGAACTCGCGCTCTATGCCCTGGAGGTGCTTGCTTGTCCTGCGGCTAGCGTCTTGTCAGAGAGGGTGTTTAGTGCGGCTGGGGGAATCATCACAGATAAGCGTACCCGCCTGTCAACCGACAGTGCCGACAGGCTTACACTCATCAAGATAAACAAAGCCTGGATTTCCCCAGACTTCTCTTCTCCACCAGCGGACAGCAGCGATACCTAAACAATACGTAGGCTGCACCCGCGGATGGAAGCATTGTTCTCTATCACCATCAAAAACGTGGACCTTTTAGCTTCATCAATCTGTGTATAATATTCATCCTCCTCCTCCTCCTCCTGCTCCTCCTCCTGAAACCTGACGTAATCACGCCGAACGGGCAATTTTTCTTAGGCCCACAAGGCTCAGTCATATAATTTTTGTAAACAATTTTTATACCTTTCAATGCTCATTAAAGCGTTGAAACTTTCACCTGAACCAATTTTTATTTTAACTGGGCTGCCTCCAGGCCTAGTTACCAATTAAGCCACATTAACCAAAGCGATTAATGGGTTTCACCTGCCCTCTTGGTTGGGCATGGGCAATTTTTCTGAGGTACATTAGTACTGTTGGTACACCAATTTTTGGGGGCCCTCGCCTACAGTGTAATCAAATTAATTTTTAGCCCACCTGCATTACAGCTGACGTTACATCAGCTGTGTTGGGCACTGCAATGGGATATATTTATGTACCGCCGGTGGCTTCCTGGCACCCACCCATGCTGTGGGTCCACACGGAGTTGTAACTGCATGTGTCCACTTCTAAAGAACCCCAGTCAGACTGGGGCATGCAGTGTGGGCCGAAGCCCACCTGTATTAAGCGCGACATTACCTCAGCTGTGATGGGCAATGCAATGGGATATATTAATGTACCGCCGGTGGGTTCCAGGGAGCCACCCATGCTGTGATTGCACACGGAATTCCCATTGCGGAGTTGTACCTGCCTGTGACTATTTATAAAAAACCGCGGTCTGACTGGGGCATGCAGGCACCTTGACAGAATGAATAGTGTGTGGCATATAGGTTCCCCATTGCTATGCCCACGTGTGCAGCTCCAGATGGAGGTGGCACAGGATTGGATTTCTCATTGCTTCTGTACAGCATTGTGGGCTATCGCCCCGCCCCTTTTAAAGAGGATCGCTGCCTAGCCGTGCCAACCCTAGCAGTGTGTGCCTGCGGTTCCTCCTCATGGCAGACGCACTTATAAATAGACATGAGTGTGGCGTGGCATGAGGGCAGCTGAATGCTGGGCAGGGACAGTTTGGTGTGCGCTGTGGACACTGGGTCGTGCGGGGGGGGGGGTGGTTGGTCAGCATGTAACCCAGGAGAAGTGGCAGCGGAGTGTCATGCAGGCAGTGATTGTGCTTTGTTGGAGGTAGTGTGGTGCTTAGCTAAGGTATGCATTGCTAATGAGGGCTTTTCAGAAGTAAAAATTGTTGGGAGGGGGGGGGCCCACTCTTACCGCTATTGTGGCTTAATAGTGGGACCTGGGAACTTGAGATGCAGCCCAACATGTAGCCCCTCGCCTGCCCTATCCGTTGCTGTGTCGTTCCCATCACTTTCTTGAATTGCCCAGATTTTCACAAATGAAAACCTTAGCGATCATCGGCGATATACAAAAATGCTCGGGTCGCCCATTGACTTCAATGGGGTTCGTTACTCGAAACGAATCCTCGAGCATCGCGAAAAGTTCGTCCCGAGTAACGAGCACCCGAGCATTTTGGTGCTCGCTCATCTCTAGTAGTCATACAATAGATCCAGTAAATGCCTGACAGACTCTATTTGCATATCATGGGGTTCACTGCGGATCAGTTAATGTTTCCATAACATTTATTACAAGATAGTACTGCATACGGCATATGTGAATATAGCCTAACATATACAGCTTACGATGCATTCCTCACTGAAAAATAGGGCATCAAAGAACATGCATAACCATTTTCAAGAAAAGAGAGGTACGCAGGGTCAACTAGTATAAAGTAATATCAAAAACAGATTTTATTACACATATATGCCAAACATCATGATCAAGACAGTCAGTAAACATTGTGCAAATGCAAGATGGATACCATCTCCACAATCACATGCAAACGCTGCCTCCTGCCACTCTCAATAATCCAGTACTAGATGGGTATAATGTCAAAGTATAAGCTTCTACACCATAAATAAATAAAAAGACATATATACAACCCCCAATTCCAAAAAAGTTGGGATGCTGTGTAAAATGTAAGTAAATGTAAAGAAAAAAGAATGCAATTAGGAAATCTCCTATAACCATATTTTATTCACAATAGAACACATATCAGAAGATGAAAGTGAGACATTTTTCCATTTTATTTAAAAAATTTACTCATTTAGAAATTGATGGCAGCAACACATCTCAAAAAAGTTGGGACAGGTAACAAAAGGCTGGAAAAGTAAGTGGTTCTAAAAAAAGAACAGCGGAGGGTTAATTTTTTTACTAAGTCACATGATTGTGCATTAAAGGAGCATTTATAGACACAGAGTCTCTCAGAAGCAAAGATGGTCAGACGTTCTCCAATCTGGGAAAAACTGTGTTTGAAAATTGTGGAACAATGTAAAATTGCAAAGATTTTGAATATCCCACAATCTACAGTACATAATAACATCAAAAGATTCAGAGAATCTGGGGAAATTCATGTGCACAAGAGACAAGGCCAACGATCAATATTCGACACTTGAGACTGCATGATTCTGTAATGCAGATCACTGCATGGACTCAGGAATACTTCCAGAAATCATTATCTATAAATACAGTTCATCATACAATCCACAAATGTAAGTTAAATTTGTATCATGCAAGGAAGAAGCCATATACCAGCACAATGCAGAAACACCAGCATCATCTCTGGGCCAAGCTATTTAAAATGAACTGAGATAAAATGGAAAACTGTTCTGTGGTCAAATTAATAAAAATGTGAAATTCTTTTTGAAAACCACAGATGCCATGTCATGCAGGCTCAAGAGGAGAGGGACCATCCAGTATATAGAGGTTTTACGAAAACATATGCTTCCATCCAGACCACGTTTCTTTCAGGGGAGGCCTTGCATATTTCAGCAAGACAAGGCTAGACCACATACTGCATCCATCAGAACAGCATGACTACACAGAAAAAAAGTCCAGAAGCAGAACTGGCTGCCTGCAGTCCAATTCTTTCACCAATAAAAAACATTTGGCGCATTATGAAATAGCAAAACTGGCACAGAAAACCCAGGACTGATGAACAACTAGAATCCTACATCAGACAAGAATAGGACAACATTCCGCTCCCAAAATGCCAGCAACTGGTCTCCTCACTTTCCAAACATGTACAGACTGTTGTAAAAAGAAGAGGGGGTGCTACATAATGGTAGACATGGCCCTGGCCTAATTTTGTGAGATGTGTTGCTGCCATCAATTTCTAAATGAGTTCATTTTTTTAATCAAATAGAAAAATGTCTCCCTTTCAACTTCTGACGTGTTCTTCGTACTATTGTGAATAAAATATGAGATTTCTAAATCATTGCATTCTTTTTTTATACGTTTACTTACATTTTACACAGCGTCCCAACTTTTTTGAAATTGGAGTTTTAAATACCTAATACGAGTGCACATTCCTGGGAGATGGAAGACTATAAAATGGAAGTGCCAAAAATTATAACCACAAACTTAAAAAATAATATCCAACATTTAAGTGCACAAATTCACTCCTAGAGCGATATGCAAAGCAACAATCTCTAAATTCCGAAAGTCTGAGGACAGGAGGGTCTGAATTTGGTGCAAGCAGCATGAATGGATGAACCCTTCTTCTCAGGTATCAACAGTTCAGGATAGTGGAAGTGGAGCAATGGTGTGAGGAATATTTTCTTGGAACATCCTGGATCCTCTGAAATCCATCGATGGGCACATGCTGCAAATTGCTGCAGTATTGAAGGCCAGAAGATATACTACTAAATTGGTGTTTCTAATAAGATATATACTAATTGTGTATATACTAATTGGTCATAACATTAAAATAAAAAAAAATAATGAAGTAGACTCAATAATATTGATGTTGAAGAAATCTAATTGTTTTTAACAAAGGCTGATGCCTTTAACCCTTTCCAATCCAATTTGTATCCTGGTTTTCCTAGGGGGCTTACTCTTTTTCTGCCGTCATACAGCAGCGCTATATGCTGGCTAAAGCCAGTACTGCATGAGGTGACACGTTGGATAGGCTCAGACAGCAGAGAGGCTGGCAATATACAGTAAAAGAACCCCGACGGACGCCTTCCAACATTGGAGCTTTACAGTCTTAAATCTTAATATCTTAAGACGTCAGACAGTGGATTGGAAAGGGTTAAAGACTTTAGCAGTGTCGTGCTGACCTTTAAAGAGCTATTATCTGATTATAACATTGTATAAGTTCTTGGAATAGTAAAGACATAGGCCTCATGTCCACTAGCTAAATGGAATTGCGGAATCCGCAGCGGATTTTGCCCATAGGGAATCATTGGCCATCCGCGGTCCATTAAATTGATTTTTGCACCCGCGGATGGCATTTTAAAAGAATTGCGTTTTTCACGCGTGGGAGAAAAAACGCAGCATGCTCCATTCTGCCGTGGATTCCGCGTGGATCGGCAACATTGCTATCACATTGATAGCAATGTGTGCGGATATCTGCATGCAAAAAAAAATACCATTTAAAGCAAATCCGCAGCGGAAATATGCAGCAGATTCTGCACTGATTGTATTTTTCTAGTGGACATGAGGCCATACTGTCTATCCCAAAATGGTTTGGCTTTCTTATATTATTTTCACAAGAATCTCCTGTCTTTAATTAATGGTGTGGACATGTATTGTCCAACTCTTTTGAAATTTAGAATCGTCACCACCAGATGTTAGCTTGTTTACACCAAAGTACTGTTCTAGTGTGAGAATATACTTTTGTAGCCAAGAATGTATATAACTATATACTGTACCTTGATTATGTACTTTGTTTAATCCCTCAGCTTCTCCTACCCCTTTCTGTATGTTTGTCACACCCACTTTTTATTATTATAAAGTATCAGGGTGCAGTTCCAGAAGCTGGGACTGCTGCTTTTCAATTTGAGTAGACTCAGCATGTGTTGTCTGATTTATTTAAAGGGTGTGGTCGCATGCGACTTTTGTTTTAACTCTGCCTGATCTAAAGAATTATAATTACGTTCACATTGATAATCTCATGATAATGGTACCTGTCAAGGGCTGGGATAGATTAGACAGCCAGTAAACAGTTCTTGAAGTTGATGTGTTGCAAAGAGGAAAAATCGACAAGCATATAGTTTACAACCAATGAACTGGCAACAGGGTAACAGGCTTCCAAGGTTCATTGATACTCACGAACAACAAAAGCTAGCTCATCTGGTCCAGTCTCAAAATAGGACTGCTGTAGCACAAACTGCTAGAAAAAATTAATACCACCTATGTTAGAAAGGTGTCAGAACACACAGTGCACCACAACTTGCTGTGTATAGGACTATATAGTGGCTGATACAGATAGTGATAGGCATCACAGAAACTCGGTGGAATGATACACCTGATTGGAATACAAGGAAGGATACAACTTATTTATAAGAAACAGACCTCAAAAAGGGAGGAGGTGTTGTGTTGTATGTTAGGAAAACATTCATCTCCAGAGAGATTCAAGCTTCAGAGCATGTTAGTTCTGTAGAAACTGTTTGGGTGAGAATACAAGGAGAGAAAAATAGATAGGACACCATTGTAGGCATTTACTATAGGCCGCCTGGACAAGTAGGAGATATTGATGAACTCTTTCTACATCAGATGGCTAAGCTCTTAAAAAAGCATGACGTAGTGATTATGGGAGATTTTAACTATCCAGACATTTGTTGGGAATCTCTATGAGGCAAAAGTAATGGATCCAACAAAATCTTAACCGCTCTTGCTGATAACTTTACCTCGAAAAGGTAGAAGAGAAAACAAGGGGATCTGCTATCTTGGACCTAATTCTTACCAACGGGGAGGGGATGGTTGAGGAAGTAAGAGTGGCTGGGACCTTAGGAGGCAGTGATCATGCTATCCTTGAATGTTGGATAAAAAGGGGAGGAAGACCTGAGAAAACTCGAGAAGACTCAGACCTCAAGGTTGGATTTCAGAAAGGCAGATTTTAATGAACTCAGAAAGAGGATAGGAAGAATCCAGTAGCTGGATGTTCTTAAGGACAGAAATGTCCAAGAAGGTGGGAAATATTGCGAAATGAGATTCTCAAAGCACAATCGTTAAGAATCCCTAAAAGACGGAAGAATGGGAAGCATTTAAAGAGACCAGAATAGATGAACACAGAACTTGCACACATGATAAAAAGGAAGAAAAATATTTTTATCAATTGGAAAGAGGGGTGGATATCTAAAGAAGAATATAATGCAGTCTGCAGAAACTGTAGGGCAAGAGTCAGAAAAACTAAAGCTAATGATGAATTGAGGCTTGCAGCAGATTTGGGGAGTATGTCAAAAGCAAAAGATGCTATTGGATGCTTACAAGATGAAAATGGTGAATTGGTTAAGAATGATGTTGAGAAGGCTGAACTTTAAAATTCCTATTTTGTATCTATTTTCTCTCAGAAAGTAGATGTAACATCAACTAATCTTCCCTGTGCTATTGGGGGAATAAAATAAATGCATGCTATCTATAAGCTGAGAGATGTGATGGAACACATAGTTAACGCAAATGAATTCAAGTCTCAAGGTACAGATGAATTACATCCTAGGATACTAAAGCAAGCAGCAGAGGTAATTGCTGAACCACTCACCATAATCTTTGAAAATTCCTGGAGAACAGGAGAAGTCCCAGAAGATTGGAAATGGCAAATGTTGACCCTATTTTCAAAAAAAGGTAGAAAGTGGATCCAGGAAACTATAGGCCTGTGAGCCTGACGTCTATACCAGGAAAGATCTTTGAACAAATTAGTAAACAGCATGTATGCAAGTACTTGGATGAAAATGGAGTAATTAACCAGAGCTAGCATGGGTTTGTAACAAACAAGTCATGCCAGACGAATCTAATTTCCTTCTATTACAGAATCACCAACTGGGTTGATCATATAAATGCGGTGGATATACTATATCTTGACTTTAGTAAAGCATTTGACAAAGTATCTCATACTATACTTATTGAAAAAATGACCAAATATGGGATTGACAAGGCAAATGTTAGGTGGATTCACAACTGGCTGAGTAATCGTACTCAAAGAGTGTTCATAATGGCTGCACATCCAAGTGGAATAAGGTATCAAGTGGGGTACCACAAGGCTCTGTCCTAGGCCCAGTGTTCAACATTTTTATAAATGATCTGGAGGAGGGAATTGATGAGAAAACTGATCAAATTTGCCAATGACACAAAGCTAGGAGGGATAGTTAACACTAGGGAAGAGAGGAAGTGTATTCAAAAAGATCTAGAAAAGCTTGAACCGTGGGCGGTGACTAACAGTATGGTATTTAACAAGAAGAAATGCAAAGTCCTACATCTGGGCAAGAAAAATGAAAAAAGCACATATAGAATGGGAGGCATAAAGAGAAGCATAAAGTCCTGATCACGTGAGGTAATTATCCCCCTCTACTCCACATCTGACCTCATCTGGAATACTGTGTCCAGTTCTGGTTACCCCACTTTAAAAAAGATATAGACAAACTGGAGCAAGTTCAGAAAAGAGTTACCAAGATGGTGAGCAGTCTGCAAATCATGTCCTATGAGGAACGGTTAAAGGATCTGGGAATGTTTAGCTTGCAAAAAAGAAAGCTCAGAGGAGACTTAATAGCTGTCTACATATATCTGAAGGGCTGTCACAGTGCAGAGGAATCAGCCCTATTCTCATTTGCACAAGGAAGGACTAGAAGCAATGGGATGAAACTGAAAGGGATGAAACTAGAGATGAGCGAGCACCAAAATGCTCGGGTGCTCATTACTCGGGACGAAATTATCGCAATGCTCGAGGGTTCGTTTCGAGTAACGAACCCCATTGAAGTCAATGGGCGACCCGAGCATTTTTGCATATCGCCGATGCTCGCTAAGGTTTTCATTTGTGAAAATCTGGGCAATTCAAGAAAGTGATGGGAACGACACAGCAACAGATAGGGCAGGCGAGGGGCTACATGTTGGGCTGCATCTCAAGTTCCCAGGTCCCACTATTAAGCCACAATAGTGGCAAGAGTGCCCCCCCTCCCAACAACTTTTACTTCTGAAAAGCCCTCATTAGCAATGCATACCTTAGCTAAGCACCACACTACCTCCAACAAAGCACAATCACTGCCTGCATGACACTCCGCTGCCACTTCTCCTGGGTTACATGCTGCCCAACCCCCCCCCCCCCCCCGCACGACCCAGTGTCCACAGCGCACACCAAAGTGTCCCTGCGCAGCCTTCAGCTGCACTCATGCAACACGCTGGCCTCATGGCCACACCACCCTCATGTCTATTTATAAGTGCGTCTGCCATGAGGAGGAACTGCAGGCACACACTGCAGAGGGTTGGCACGGCTAGGCAGCGACCCTCTTTAAAAGGGGCGGGGCGATAGCCCACAATGCTGTACAGACGCAATGAGAAATTTAATCCTGTGCCACCGCCATCAGGAGCTGCACACGTGGGCATAGCAATGGGGAACCTATGTGCCACACACTATTCATTCTGTCAAGGTGTCTGCATGCCCCAGTCAGACCGCAGTTTTTTATAAATAGTCACAGGCAGGTACAACTCCGCAATGGGAATTCCGTGTGCACCCACAGCATGGGTGGCTCCCTGGAACCCACCGGCTGTACATATATGTATCCCATTGCAGTGCCCATCACAGCTGAGGTAATGTCCGATTAAATGCAGGTGGGCTTCGGCCCACACTGCATGCCCCAGTCACACTGGGGTTCTTTAGAAGTGGACACATGCAGTTACAACTCCCTGTGGACCCACAGCATGGGTGGGTGCCATGAAGCCACCGGCGGTACATAAATATATCCCATTGCATTGCCCATCACAGCTGAGGTAATGTCATGTTTAATGCAGGTGGGCTTCGGCCCACACTGCATGCCCCAGTCAGACTGGGGTTCTTTAGAAGTGGACACATGCAGTTATAACTCCCTGTGGACCCACAGCATTGGTGGGTGCCAGGAAGCCACCGGCAGTACATAAATATATCCCATTGCATTGCCCATCACAGCTGATGTAACGTCAGCTTTAATGCAGGTGGGCAAAAAATTAATTGGATTACACTGTAGGCGAGGGCCCCAAAAAATTGGTGTACCAACAGTACTAATGTACCTCAGAAAAATTGCCCATGCCCAACCAAGAGGGCAGGTGAAACCCATTAAACGCTTTGGTTAATGTGGCTTAATTGGTAACTAGGCCTGGAGGTAGCCCAGTTAAAATAAAAATTGAATGAATAGAATACACAGATTGATGAAGCAAAAAGGTCCCCGTTTTTGATGGTGATGGAGAACGATGCTTCCATCCGCGGGTGCAGCCTACGTATTGCTTAGGTATCGCTGCTGTCCGCTGGTGGAGAAGAGAAGTCTGGGGAAATCCAGGCTTTGTTCATCTTGATGAGTGTAAGCTTGTCGGCAATGTCGGTTGACAGGCGGGTACGCTTATCCGTGATGATTCTCCCAGCCGCACTAAACACCCTCTCTGACAAGACGCTAGCCGCAGGACAAGCAAGCACCTCCAGGGCATACAGCGCGAGTTCAGGCCACGTGTCCAGCTTCGACACCCAGTAGTTGTAGGGGGCAGAGGCGTCACCGAGGACGGTCGTGCGATCGGCTACGTACTCCCTCACCATCCTTTTACAGTGCTCCCGCCAACTCAGCCTTGACTGGGGAGCGGTGACACAGTCTTGCTGGGGAGCCAGAAAGCTGGCAAAGGCCTTGGAGAATGTTCCCCTGCCTGCGCTGTACATGCTGCCTGATCTCTGCGCCTCCCCTGCTACCTGGCCCTCGGAACTGCACCTTCTGCCACTAGCGCTGTCGGATGGGAATGTTACCATCAGTTTGTCCGCCAGGGTCCTGTGGTATAGCATCACTCTCGAACCCCTTTCCTCTTCGGGTATGAGAGTGGAAAGGTTCTCCTTATACCGTGGGTCGAGCAGTGTGTACACCCAGTAATCCGTAGTGGCCAGAATGCGTGTAACGCGAGGGTCTCGAGAAAGGCATCCTAACATGAAGTCAGCCATGTGTGCCAGGGTACCTGTACGCAACACATGGCTGTCCTCACTAGGAAGATCACTTTCAGGATCCTCCTCCTCCTCCTCAGGCCATACACGCTGAAAGGATGACAGGCAAGCAGCATGGGTACCCTCAGCAGTGGGCCAAGCTGTCTCTTCCCCCTCCTCCTCATGCTCCTCCCCCTCCTCCTCAACGCGCTGAGATATAGACATGAGGGTGCTCTGACTATCCAGCGACATACTGTCTTCCCCCGCCTCCGTTTTCAAGCGCAAAGCGTCTGCCTTTATGCTTTGCAGGGAACTTCTCAAGAGGCATAGCAGAGGAATGGTGACGCTAATGATTGCAGCATCCCCGCTCACCATCTGGGTAGACTCCTCAAAGTTTCCAAGGACCTGGCAGATGGCTGCCAACCAGGCCCACTCTTCTGTAAAGAATTGAGGAGGCTGACTCCCACTGCGCCGCCCATGTTGGAGTTGGTATTCCACTATAGCTCTACGCTGCTCATAGAGTCTGGCCAACATGTGGCGCGTAGAGTTCCACCGTGTAGGCATGTCGCACAGCAGTCGGTGCACTGGCAGATTAAACCGATGTTGCAGGGTCCGCAGGGTGGCAGCGTCCGTCTTGGACTTGCGGAAATGTGTGCAGAGCCGGCGCACCTTTCCGAGCAGGTATGACAAGTGTGGGTAGCTTTTCAGAAAGCGCTGAACCACCAAATTAAAGACATGGGCCAGGCATGTCACGTGCGTGAGGCTGCCGAGCTGCAGAGCCGCCACCAGGTTACAGCCGTTGTCACACACGACCATGCCCGGTTGGAGGCTCAGCGGCGAAAGCCAGCAGTCGGTCTGCTCTGTCAGACCCTGCAGCAGTTCGTGGGCCGTGTGCCTCTTCTCTCCTAAGCTGAGTAGTTTCAGCACAGCCTGCTGACGCTTGCCCACCGCTGTGCTGCCACGCCGCGCGACACCGACTGCTGGCGACGTGCTGCTGCTGACACATCTTGATTGTGAGACAGAGGTTGTGTTGGAGGAGGAGGAGGAGGAGGAGGACAGTGGTTTAGTGGAGGAAGCATACACCGCCGCAGATACCAGCACCGAGCTGGGGCCCGCAATTCTGGGGGTGGGTAGGACATGAGTGGTCCCAGGCTCTGACTCTGTCCCAGCCTCCACTAAATTCACCCAATGTGCCGTCAGGGAGATATAGTGGCCCTGCCCGCCTGTGCTTGTCCACGTGTCCGTTGTTAAGT
Source organism: Eleutherodactylus coqui (assembly GCF_035609145.1). Taxonomy (NCBI): domain Eukaryota; kingdom Metazoa; phylum Chordata; class Amphibia; order Anura; family Eleutherodactylidae; genus Eleutherodactylus; species Eleutherodactylus coqui. The sequence goes on along the minus strand of NC_089838.1, from coordinate 170,007,543 downwards.
GGACCTTGGCAGTAACCGCGTTGGTGAGGGCGCGTACAATGTTGCGGGAGACATGGTCGTGCAGGGCTGGTACGGCACATCGGGAAAAGTAGTGGCAACTGGGAACCGAGTAGCGCGGGGCCGCCGCCGCCATCATATTTTGAAAGCCTCCATTTCCACAAGCCTATACGGCAGCATCTCCAGGCTGATCAATTTGGCTATGTGCACGTTTAACGCTTGAGCATGCGGGTGCGTGGCGGCGTACTTGCGCTTGCGCTCAAACAGTTGCGCTAGCGACGTCTGGACGCTGCGCTGAGAGACATTGGTGGATGGGGCCGAGGACAGCGGAGGTGAGGGTGTGGGTGCAGGCCGGTAGGCACTCGTGCCTGTGTCCTGAGAGGGGGGTTGGATCTCAGTGGCAGGTTGGGGCACAGGGGGAGAGGCAGTGGTGCAAACCGGAGGCGGTGAACGGCCTTCGTCCCACCTTGTGGGGTGCTTGGCCATCATATGCCTGCGCATGCTGGTGGTGGTGGCTCCCCAGCTGATCTTGGCGCGACAAAGGTTGCACACCACTGTTCGTCGGTCGTCAGGCGTCTCTGTGAAAAACTGCCACACCTTAGAGCACCTTGGCCTCTGCAGGGTGGCATGGCGCGAGGGGGCGCTTTGGGAAACAGTTGGTGGATTATTCGGTCTGGCCCTGCCTCTACCCCTGGCCACCGCACTGGCTCAGCCTGTGCCCACACACTGACTTGAGCCTCCGCGTCCTCGCCCGTGTCCACGTCCTCTAGGCCTACCCCTACCCCTCAGCATGCTGTATTACCAGTAGTGCAGAAACAGAACGCTGTAATTAAATGTGCCGCTTATTGGCCTGTGGTTGGAGGCTGACTTCGCTTACGGAACGCACAGCAGAGGCAGCAAAGAATTTTGTGCAAGCCTGCTGTAACACTTAGCTGGCTGCGTATGAATTAGGACAACTACCCCCATCAGAGACCCAGTACACTTGTGGACAGGAATACAGCGGTGATGTAAGAGGCAACACAGAGGCAGGAAAGAATTTTGCGCAAGCCTGCTGTAACACTTAGCTGTCTGCATATGAATTAGGACAACTACCCCCAGCAGAGACCCAGTACACTTGTGGACAGGAATACAGCGGTGATGTAAGAGGCAACACAGAGGCAGGAAAGAATTTTGCGCAAGCCTGCTTTAACACTTAGCTGGCTGCGTATGAATTAGGACAACTACCCCCAGCAGAGACCCAGTACACTTGTGGACAGGAATACAGCAGTGATGTAAGAGGCAACACAGAGGCAGGAAAGAATTTTGCGCAAGCCTGCTGTAACACTTAGCTGGCTGCGTATGAATTAGGACAACTACCCCCAGCAGAGACCCAGTACACTGAGGACGGTCACAGGCAGCCCAAATAGATTTTTTTTCCCAAATGTTTTTGGAAAGGCCCACTGCCTATATACACTAAATATGTCTTCTGTCCCTGCCTCACCACTACTGGCCCTGGACAATGTAAAATTACTGCAGGACGCAATGCTCTGCACGGCCGATATACAAAAAAAAATAAAAATGTGCAACACTGCAAAAAGCAGCCTCCACACTACTGCACATGGTTAGATGTGGCCCTAAGAAGGACCGTTGGGGTTCTTGAAGCCTAAAATAACTCCTAACACTCTCCCTATAGCAGCTCCGGCACCAGCAGCACTGTCCCTGAACTATGTCAGAATGCATCTGTGGCGAGCCGCGGGAGGGGCCGATTTATATACTCGGGTGACACCTGATCTCGCCAGCCACTCACTGCAGGGGGGTGGTATAGGGCTGGAACGTCGCAGGGGGAAGTTGTAATGCCTTCCCTGTCTTTCTATTGGCCAGAAAAGCGCGCTAACGTCTCAGAGATGAAAGTGAAAGTAACTCGAACATCGCGTGGTGCTCGCCTCTAGTAACGAGCATCTCGAACACGCTAATACTCGAATGAGTATCAAGCTCGGATGAGTACGTTCGCTCATCTCTAGATGAAACACAAATTAGATATTAGAAAAAACCTTCTGCCAGTGAGGGTGATCAATAAATGGAACAGGTTACCACGGGAGGTGGTGAGTTCTCCTTCAATGGAAGTGTTCAAACAAAGGTTGGACAAATATCTGTCTGGGATGATTTAGTGAATCCTGCACTGAGCAGGAGGTTGGCCCTGATGACCCTGGAGGTCCCTTCCAATTCTACCGTTCTATGATACGGTAACCAAGATGGGGTGATGCAAGTAACATGGAATGTTGAAGAAAGTTGTTGGAAAAAAGAGCTGGTCTCTGGGCCCTGGTATGCTGATATGGTGTAGTGCAAGGCACCCCATGAAAAGAAGAGTCCAGACAGTCAGGATAAGGATAACAGTGCAACCCATTTTTACTTTATGCAGAAAAACAACAGTTCAATATCCAATTGATGAAAGCACAAAACTTTGTAATTCAATTTCAGAATCCAGTCCAGAGGATTGTGGCTTAAGCAAATGCTACTCATTCTGCTCCATACTGCTAATCGGGGTTTCCCATCACAGCTCTGGAGTGTGTAGCCAGGCTAGAACTCCGTACTGCTTGTGTGGATTTTTCATCATAACCCTGGAGTCTGCAGTTTACCTAAATACACCACTTCTCCTGCTGTGACTAGATCCAAGAATGGTTGTGAGCTACTGTTCCTTAAACCAGCTTTTTAGTTTACACTACACTTTATTTTCTTTTTCTGAATTTTCTAGATTGTTACAAGAACTTTTATAACTTCTGTTCTGCCCGCTGCTTACTGCTGATTGACTGCTCTCAAAAGAGCTAAGTCACTGAGCTGTTATATCCCTCAATATACTGTCTTTCCCTCAAGCCATTATCTTCAAGGCAAGACATCAATACCAATATAAACACAATTAAAGGTACATATACACACAGTTCCAGAAATGTAAATATTATTATGTAGTGACAGTTCTGGGTCACTACACAGGCGTGTTCCCCATGGAAAATGTCCACAACTGGCATCAGAACTGGAACATGGAACAATGGAAGAAGATGACCAGGTCCAATTAAATTAATTTTCATTTACATTTTTGGATGGCTGAGTGCATGTCCGTGACCTACTGTATAGATAGTTATAAATCATAAAGTGATTTCTTATATCCTTAATTTCATCAGGATAAAACTTGTATGAATTACAATTGATCTGAGCCTGTAAAATTCCTTTAGGCATGCAGATATGTGTAGATTGTTACCCTATAAACAAAAGGAACATTGTAATTATCTGACAATGATCCATTAATTACTGAAGGCCCTTGTGATCTTTGACTCTTAGATGCCTGAGGGATTTGCCACCTTTGGTGTGTGAGAATCAAAGTTTGCAACACCTGTGTAAACACATCATTTTGTGTATATAAGCTGGGGTAGAACCAAGATGGTCAGAGCAAACTGGACCTACACTAGGGACGCCTATATGCAGTGTGGTATTTCCACAGGAGAAACTCTGATCCATTTCATTTGTGCTCTCCTCGCTGATGGTAAATTGGACAGATGATGAAAAAGACTCCTAGGTGATGGACTCTGTCCAGTGGTGGGTATTCATCCAGCTGAACAGATGTAGTTTATGTGGTTTATGTGGTTTAGTTTATTCATGTGTGATATTAATGTGTGTTCATGTATATCCCTTGGTGATATCAGTATTTAACCTCTGCCTAAGAAATAGTGTAAACGTATGCAATATCACCTATTTTATGTAAATTAGTTTAACTATCAACCATTTTATATAATTTTGTTCATTTATTATCTTATTAAATAAATTGTGTTGTATCAACCCACTTGTCCTTTAAAGCCATTTCTGTATTTGTTGCCTTTCAAGTTGGCAATACACCTACATGGGGAAGAGATTGTACACAATATGCTCATATACACACATGATAACTGTAACCAATCACTGGCCTCAGCAGTGAATGGCACAAGACATGTAATAACATACTAATGCAGAAAAAAAACAGCTCTCCAGCTTTCAAAAAGAAGTATGTTTTTTTTCTATTCACACCAACATCCATAGTTTCAAGAATTTGAGAAAAACCTTTTAGAGGTTGAACTGCTGCATTTGGTGTGAATTAAAAGAAGAGTGTTGAAAAACAATTGGAGTGGTGCCTTTTTCTATATCTTTATCAATGGCATTGGCAGTGATCAGAGGCGTAACTTGAAGCTCCTGGGCCCCAATGCAAAACCTGCAGCAGGGCCCCCCCAACTATAATGCTTTATTCATAGTACTGGTCTCCCTATATAGAGAAGAGATGCCTTATGGGCCCACTAAAGCTCCTGGGCCCGGGAGCAACCGCACCCCCTGCATCCTTGATAGTTACGCCAGTGGCAGTGATATTATTTCCCAAGGGCATACTGGTTTGACTGCTTTTCTGCAGTCTAAAGTACTGGTTGCATTCCTACGTTTATTATATGTATACAGATGATGATAATGATGACTTGCTGTGTAAAGTGCTAATGCTGTAGTGTTCACTTTTGATATCAGAGATCACTGTTGTCTAAGTTACCGAAGGATTGGCAGCAAAAAAACATTTGAAGATTGTGGCTGAGGCCACATGGAGTGGTTAAGGAGCCTATTGTCGCTGGTCAGATATGGGTTTTTGGTGCCATGAGTATTTGGCAGATTTTACATACAGTACAATGAGAAGCTGCAGGACCTATTGAGATATACTGGTTCCCCTTTCTTGTCTTTCCAGCTTGCCCTTTCACTTTATTGGTGCTTCTTGATGATCAACAGTGATTAAAAGGAAGCTGTTTCTCTAAGGCTGGATTCAAATGTTGCAGACACAGTGCTGAATGAGACAAAAACTGCATCAATATGTGGTTTTTCCACAAATTGCCACAATGTTCAAATTGATTTTTAAACATCATGTCCATTTGAAAACCTTACCTTAACCTTTAACCTTTGTGGTAAAATCAAATGTCATTCAGGTTTTAGTGGCTCATTGGGCTCAACATGGGCACCCAGCTTAATGATAACAAATCTGCAGCACCTAGAATATGTTATTGTAACTTTTGCAGAAACTATTTCAGTTAAAGGGGTTGTCCCGCGGCAGCAAGTGGGTCTATACACTTCTGTATGGCCATATTAATGTACTTTGTAATGTACATTGTGCATTAATTATGAGCCATACAGAAGTTATAAAAAGTTTTATACTTACCTGCTCCGTTGCTGGCGTCCTCGTTCCCATGGAGCCGACTAATTTTCGCCCTCCGATGGCCAAATTAGCCGCGCTTGCGCAGTCCGGGTCTTCTGCAGTCTTCTATGGGGCCGCTCATGTAGAATGCCGGCTCCGTGTAGCTCCGCCCCGTCACGTGCCGATTCCAGCCAATCAGGAGGCTGGAATCGGCAATGGACCGCACAGAAGCCCTGCGGTCCACGGAGACAGAGGATCCCAGCGGCCATCTTCAGCAGGTAAGTATGAAGACGCCGGACCACCGGGATTCAGGTAAGCGCTGTGCGGGTTGTTTTTTTAACCCCTGCATCGGGGTTGTCTCGCGCCGAACGGGGGGGGGGTTAAAAAAAAAAAAAAAAACGTTTCGGCGCGGGACAACCCCTTTAAGAGTTTTGTACGTAACACCTTACAATAGAACACAAGGAAAGTGCAAACACTTATGGTCAAAATGCAAAATAGATAAAAAGCACATACAGAAGGCCAGAAATAAAAAATACAGGAGACTAGGGGCTGGAATAATTTATGGATTTCAATAGTCCACAAAGCTAAATGTGAGAATTGTTGCTATCATCATTTCTCACAGGAACCATTTTGGGTTCTTGTGAGAAAAAGTGCAAATGCACCATAATCGTACTAAAAGTGCATTACCTATGTGTGCCGTAAGCCAAATCCAATCCATGAATTTAGCCTGTACTTGTGAAGTTATTGTTTAGTGTTCCTCTCTCAGCTATTTACTCCTCTGCTATTGAACATTGCAGAATGTACTTGAATTGGATCTTTAAAAAAGGATTCATTGATGTTTGCAAAGGATGTTTACACAGTCACCTAGAGCAACCAAATACAAAAGTAATACATAATAAAGGTACACAATGAGGCCATGTCCATGCTAAGACGTGTTTTGAAAACAAACTGCTTTCTTGATCTCAGCATGGGCATGGCCTCTACAGTACCTTTTATTATGTGATGTTTATATTTTTTTTAGATAAATAAGATTTATTTCATGGAGCTGGCATCGGTACTGGTGTCATATGTTGGCATCGGAAGCTAGGGGGTGACCGTGCAGAGCTGGAGGTAACGCCACTAGCTGCCAATTGGCTCCTGGTATCTGCTGTGTCTTGTCCACACTGTCAGGGCTCCTGCACACCTGCGTTTTTCTTGTGCGTTTTTTTTTCACACAATATTGCTGCGTTTTTTTAACGCAATTGTCAATGGGACTTTCTAATGTTAAAAACGCATCACAATATGGTACTTTGCAATTTTTGTGCGATGCGTTTTTAACATTAGAAAGTCCCATTGACAATCGCGTTAAAAAAACGCAGTGGTATCTCAGCATTAAAAAGACGCGCAAGAAAGACGCAAGTGTACAGGAGCCCTTACTGCACCAGGTGACAGGCTCCTGCTTTGTGTGGCTGTGACGTCTGCAGCCCTGGACCCTTAGCTCCTGCACGCAGCACCTTCCATCCGGAACATGTAATTAAAGGCACAGCTCTCATTGAAATCAATGGGAGTTGCACCTGCAATTACAAGCGCAACTCCCATTGATTTCACGGACGCTACACAGGGGTCAGAGCAGCAGCTTTCGCTCCAACCCTGATGTATCTTGGTGGGCATTGCCTATACTAACCCCGCTTGCAGCTCTGGTCCCACAGCTCTCATTGAAATTAATGGGAGTTGCACCTGCAATTACAAGCGCAACTCCCATTGACTTCACGGACACTACACAGGGGTCAGAGAAGCAGCTTCCACTCCAAACCTGATGTATCCTGGTGGGCGCTGCCGGTAGTCACCCTGCTTGCAGCTCCGGTCCCACAGCGCAGTGCAGAATCTGTGACTGCTGATGTCTGCACTGATGTGAGAGGTGAACGATTACAGACTCAGCAGCGGCTGCCACCACCGGGCCGGAACTGCAGGCCAGGTGAGTGTGAAGCTTGTAAGGATGCTGTCAAGCCAGAGGTCAATAGGCAGGTTGCTATTGGCCCCTGGCTGGGCAGCATCCCTGGGACTACTATGGTGGGTCAACGTTAACTACTGGAGCCAATATAGGGGATACTGTTACTACTGGGGCAACTATGTGTATAACTGTTACTACTGGGGCCACAATATAGGGGACACTGCTACTACTGGGGCCACAATGTGGGTCACAGTTACTACATTATGGGGGTCACTAATTATGGGGGTACTGAGGCCATTGAAATTGTGCAGAAATAAGCAGGTTTCCTGCATATTCACTGTACATTTGCACCCACCCATTCAATTCAATGGCCTATTGCAATGTGTAATATATGCACCAAAAAGGTTATCCCATGTATTTTTTTAATGCATTTGCACAACACTTGAAAACATTCGCTCACGTGAACCCATTAAAATCAATGGGCTCTATTCACTGTATATTATATGCGTAAAAATTGTGCACGTTAATACCCTGTTAAAATACGTCCATGTGAATGAGCCCTTACAATACAATTATAATTGGCCCTTTGAAGGTGACCAGAAGGCTGATATGGCCTGGGGTGAAAATGAGTTTGATACCCCTGGCTTAAAGCAACACTGGAAGAGCACCCAGCAAGTTTGCAGTATTTTTTCACTCATCATAGTCATCAACAATCCCTTTTTAAAGAGACATTTGAACTGCATTATGCTGAGTACAATCTCCAGAGTCACAGAACAATATAATATGTATGATAATATGGATGCACCTTCTTATTTTGCCATACACAAGAATTTTGGCATACGTATAATGTGTTGTATAACTTTTAATTTTTTGTGAGAGAATGCAAAAAAAACCTGATATTATACCATTGTGTTTTGGGTTTTGCTTTATTTGCTGTAAAAACATGGCAATGTTATTCTATGCATCAGCATGGTTATGGGGATAGCAAATTTATATATTGTTTATGTGTTACTACTTCTGTACACTAGAAACACTTAAAAAGATTAAATTATTTCAAATTATTTCTAAGACTGAGAGGACAACATGTTGTTTTTATTGGTACCCTTTTGGGCTACTGATTTACTTTTTTTTTATAACTCTCTATTCCACTTTTTAGGGACTAAAAGCAGCAAAGAACAGCAATTCTAGAATTGTTTTTTCGTATATATTTTTTTGGGGGGCAGCATAAATAACTTTTTACCTTCATGATACAGGTCAATACGATTAAAGTAATACCAAATTTATATAGTTTTTACATATATTTTTTTAAACTAAACTTTATTTAACTTTCTTTCACACGTGGATTTAAAGAGGTTGTTTGGTTACCTGACAACATTCCCATATTGGAACTGCTCTGCTAAAATAACAAAAGGAGCAGTACTTACCTGTCATCTGATTCAATGCTGCAGCCCCACCGTGGTGCCGGTGTTTGTTGTGGAAGGTGATGTCACTGGAACTCACTAGACTGCTGTAGCCAATCAGAGGAAGCAGCATCACCACCCATTTTTCTGACATCAGTGCTCACACCCTGGGTGTCATAATGTCAGGAATCCAAAATGGTGACCCTACCACAACAAACACTGGGACCATAGCAGGGCTACAGCATGGATTAAATACAATAGATGGCTTTTATATCCCTGCAATCTTATTGCAAGGTGCAAACAGAATGACTGACTGTTTTTCTCCATTCCTCCCCCCTAATAATAAAGCCTAATCAATAAATGATCTATACTCTCAAAGGGTGCCATTAACTAAGCAAACCTTCATACTGCTACATCAATGGGAAAATGGGTAAATAATTTATAATTCTTGGAATGCTGTACGAAACAATTCTAAAAATCACTATATCTTGAAGGCCCAAACTGAACAGGCATTATTGGTTTGTAACTGTAGGGTAGGCCCCCAGAGTCACTTCTACTGGTGGGGGGCCTAGGCACCTCAGTCCAACACGCTTCATATATCATTAGAAAAATGCAAGAAATTATTAAAAATGTAAGTGATGGTACTCTTTTCTAATCTCTCGAACAACTGATTACCACTACAGCCTATTATAGAGCTGAAACATACGGTATTTTGGATTATCAGACACCATTCCCAATTTAAGAGTTAATGAAGGATCCAAAGCTTGTGAATAGCCAAAGGAGCAGGGTTCTACCAAATTTACTTGGAATTGATAGCAAGTTCATGAAGCATGACAAAGACCTTTATAAGGTTGAAACGTTGTTTTATGCTGGATAATTAAAGTGTTGAGATAAAGATCCGTGGATGCTGCTTCTCTTCTATCATATTGATTTCTGCTCCTTCCGGTTCAAGTGGATCCAGGACTGGCAAAGAAGCGCGCATTTTGTTTGCCCGGTTATTTCCTCCCTCTCTATATTGAGGTTTGGCGTGTGCTGTCGTCTCCCGTTCTCTGGTGGCGTGATAGCAAGTTCATGAATTCTGTTTATTTCGAAGCAATTTTATTCCTCAAGATATTTACTGCATATTGTGCTAATAGGCAAACGGTTGTTCCTGCTGTTATCAGCGAGAACCTGCAGGCTGATCAAACATTTCCTATTAGCTCTCAATATGCTCTAATGGTTCATTGCTCAAGAACAGACTCTAGTAGTTCTACACCTATTATATTCAAGCCATTTAATATTAGTGATTTTAAAAGAAATAACATTTTAAACATCCCCAAAATGTTTATGCTTTGTATAAAAACATGAATGATTGGAGAAATGTCTCACCAAAATATATCATCTGCTTTCACTAGAGGGTGTTACCTCGTTTCACATCCTTCAAAAAAACGTTGCTCTCCCTCCTTCTGAAATATTCCGATATATATATTGTGAGACAGTGACTGACAAAGTGCTGGAGGGTGGATACGTGCCACCGAGCGGCCTGGGCTCGGTGGAGGAAGCCAGCATTTCTGTGTCAGTAACGCTATGTTACTGACACGTTGTAGTATGTAAGTGGCTCCAAGCCACATAATCCGGGCCGGCTTTTCCTGGAGTGACCAAAGTGAAGGGTGGGATGGTCACTCCCACGTACCAGGTGGGGCTGGTACCAGGCCATATAAAGCCTGGGCCTACAGGGCCTAGAGGAGAGCTGAGACCTTTGCAGGTCTGAGAGTCCTGGCTGGCTGTGTGCAGGAGCCATTTGTGTTACCAGGGTGTAGATAGGGACGCTACATGTTTAGTAAGTGCTCGGACGAGCAGGATTTACTTTATGTTTGCCTGATGTTAAGGCCTGTATTTTTGCTTTGTTTGCTTGGAAATAAACCCAGGCAAAGCCTGGACTAAAGACTTTATCCTATGTGTCACTGTCTCTGACTGCTTATGCCCAGGTTGCTACCGATCCTAAACGCTAATCCCTCACAATATATATATATATATATATATATATATATATATATATATATGACTAAAACATTCTATATCTTGTTTTACTTAAAAACACAAACTCTCTACTACTTCTAACTCCTTTTCAAACTTTTTGCCTAAAATACCCACATGCTAAAAACCTGAACTCACAAATATATTCAAGACTAGTTCATTCTTACTGCACACAACTAACATATGTCTCACGCTGGGAGGAAGATATAGGTAATACCCTTTCTGAAGAAGATTGGAACTCTACCAACAATAACGCCAGTAACATCTTAATGTTGGAACCCTTATACAAAATATTGCTCTGCTGGTATCTAGTTTCCACCAGAATTGCTCATGCAGTACCAGGTTACTCCCCAAGTTGTTTCCGTGGCTGCTAATCCTTAGGCAATATGCTCCACATTTAGTGGTCTTGCCCTCAAATTAAAAGACTTTGGATCAGAGTATATTGTCTAATTTACTCAGTGATAAATTCTAATATACTTAAAAATTCATGGGAAGCATTAAATAAACGAATCTCAAATATTTCTCCATGTTCACGGAGATTAAATTCTTTTTTTTCTTACCTATGAAATAAACTATCGCTCATTCATGGTAAAAAGCATCCCTAGACTTCTCTGGGGTTGAATGTCGAATGAACTGGTATTTAATCAATGAAAAATTAACATCTATAACTATAGATAGGCAAGAAAGAGTTTTAAAAATCTGGTTATTTACTGTAAGAGCAGTTAGACTGTGGAACTCTCTGCCTGAGGAGGTGGTGATGGCAAAATCCATAGAGGAGTTTAAAAGGGGACTTGATGTCTTTCTGGAGGGGAATGATATTACAGGATATAAATCTTAGGTTAATTGTTAATCCGAGTATACAGCACGTGGGAACTATTAGGGGTTGATCCAGGGAACAGTCTGATTGCTATTATGGAGTCGAGAAGGAATTTTTCCCCCAAAAGGGCTGATTGGCTCCTGCCTCTTGGGGTTTTTTGCCTTCCTCTGGATTAACAACATAGGAGGATAAACAGGCTGGACTAGATGGACATTGTCTTTATTCGGCCTTACATACTATGTTACTATGGTCCTGATGGATAGGCTATGTCCTCCCTTCTCAAAATGTTAGCCTCTAAACCTCAGTATAATATGCCTCTAAAATATTAATTGAGTGCCTTGTACTTTCCTAATTCACCAACTCCCCGGGAGAAGACTCTCCCTTTCTTTCCCCCTTCTCCTCCCTTTTTACCCCTCATCATTTTATTGTAGTTTGGCCTTGGCCAGGCCGCTATCCTACAATTAAGAAGCTCGTACCAAACCTAAAAGAATATTGTCATTTGGAAAATCAGCTGTTATATGTTAGGGTTATTATTCTATATTGCATTTTATGGTACAACTAATTCACAAAATGCTATATCTTCCGTTTATTAAATTTTATTGTAAATTTAAAAACATTAATAAAAACTAATCTTACCCACTAATGTCTATATGTTTATTGTATGTCACTCTGATCATGCTGAGACTCTGATTTCTTATCATCCAGAGTGATCTGCTCTTTCTAAAATGAATTCTGAAAACCTATGAGTCACAGCAGATTGTTAGTGGCGAGTCCCTACAAGACGCATAGCACATACCAGTGACTGGCTTTCCAGGACCGGCATTGATTTTCTCTAAGGCTCATTGATCTGAAGTTAACCTTTAGGATTTCATCATGAATATCACATAACGGCAGTAAAGTGTCACTGAGTAAACATTGCCTATCCCTTTATCTTAACATTTTAACGTTCTCTTTTTACCAAGGCATCAGTATAATACCAGTGAGAATATTTTCTAAAAGACATTTAATGGCTCCATTTACAGAGCCTATAAAACATATACCCTAATTGTCTGCATTGTGTAGAAAGGTGTTTTAAGTATACAGTTTGAGAAGAAAGATCAGTCAAGATTTGCCTGAACAATTTTCTGAGATATAGCTCTCAAATGCTATTCCAAATTCTAAAATGATTTTGCAACTTGAAGGCAGAGCTTCATCATACACAATTCTTCCTTGCCCTATCAATGCTTTCCATTTTACAGGCACTTTCTACTGACAATGAGCTATTAGCTCTGCTGTACCTCTTTGTAAGCATATCCGTTAAGTAAGATGAAATCATTTCTAGGCAGAATCGCTAGGAAAATGAGATGGTAGACAGCACTCTTGAAGGCACGATTTTTTAACATCTTCAGTAGCAATATAGACTGATGGTAACCACGACAATAAGAATGAAAACAAGTGAAGGCTGGTAGTTAACGAGACCTTTTGCCACGACATGCTGCCACCATCATGACTCGTCTGGCTGGTCAGTCGCCATTCACATTCTTGCAGTGGATGCTGTATCCCTCTAGTGCACAATCCCTTGCTTCTGCCCATCAGGGCACACACATGCCCGCTCCATACTTAAAGGGCTCTGTTAAATTTTGCCAAACCTATCCCCTGTTGTCAGCCCTGGCTATATGAGCCAATCCTTTCCCCTAAGGTTCCACCTGTTGTTAAAGCCTGATCAGCTGTTAGTGTGGTCTCCTGGTTTTCTCACTCCAGCTTGTTCCTGACTATTCTGATTTGTCCATCCCTGACCTTGGCTATGTTTATTGGACTACTCTCTCTGCCAGCTGCTTGCCTTGACTTGGACTGTTCATCATATTGCACCTGTTCTGCCGGCCATGACCTCTTGCCTGACTCATGTACTGAAGTTTATGCTGCTTGCCCTGACCTTGGCTAAGTCTCCTGGTTATGTCTCTGTTCACACCCTCAGCTTCTGTCGGTAATTCAAAAGAACACAGATGTCAGCAGCATGACCAAAGATTTCCACACAGGTGGGGGAGCTATACTGTTATAGCGCACGCTTGGTCCAGAATCCGAACTTCAGCTGATAGACCAATATAAACCATAGAAATTCCAGGAAGCAGCACAGCGGGAAAGCATCAGACAGGCTTCTCAAAGCTTTAAAAGCATGTTCTTTATTAAAGTTTCCACAGGTTAAAAGCAAGCGACGTTTCGACTGGCGCAGTAGTCTTTGTTAAACTACGGTATTAGACACTAAGACAATGACCCACATATATAACAAAGTACAGACCAATCACAAAACAGCAAACTGACACACCTCCACCTTATCATCCTGTGGTTGGTCCGTTGTGAGAGGCACCAGGTGCGAGGCCGTCAAGCGTCCAGGATCCATCCTCCTGCTGGATGTCATCAATGGGATTCCGGCACCTGTATGAAACTACGCTATCTAGGGCCAGTGGAAGAGCCTGACCTAGATAACACAGCGCCCTCTCTAAGAAACCTGAATCCAGTCTTCGTGTCCTGAGGTGACACTCAATTCTCTATTGAGGTCTATCTTCCTTCTATGACAAGATCTCCATTCATGAGGCTCTGTTGATGTAACACAGGCTATCAAAACCACTCCTAAGAAGCTACTATCTGTCACTTCTGTGGATAGGGGTGCCTGCCGGACGTCATCTCGTTCAGTACTGTATCCTTGGTCAGGCAGATCAGAGTTTTGCACAAAGATAAGATTTCCTTGTACATCCTACCCAGGCCACTAAATTCTGTATTACTAAGGCTTCCCTGGCTTCGATATATTGATTTCTAGTGAAACCTGAGGGAAAGGAGTTAGTTACTTCCTCCCTCTCTGATACCGATATAATTTGTCCCTATTGCATAGTTCCTTTTAAAATAATTGTATAACCAGAAAGCATTAACATTACACTGTAATGGATATAATTTCTCTGATTAAAGAGTTTGATTTGTATTCTGCATAGATTTCTTCTTTTTTCTGGCATGGTATTTTATGAATTGAGTATCAAAGTGCAATGAATGACTGAAATATGAACTCCAACAAAATGTGCTTAAATTTAGAAAAGTAGACCCAACAGGAAGTTATTTTTGTTATCATAAACTGCAGTAATAAAGTCATTTGGACTTAAGCAGACAACTTTTATAGTATCATAGTATGTAAGGCTGAAAAGACACATGTCCATCCAGTTCAGCCTATTAAGCCCCAATGTTGATCCAGATGAAGGCAAAAACATCCTAATGAGGTAGAAGCCTATTTTCCCCATTTAAGGGGAAAAAAATCCTTCTTGACTCCAATCTGGCAATCGGAATAATCCCTGCAACCTCCCCATTTAAATGCAGCCCATCCCTAAGGTAGAACCTGTAGCCAACAGCAAAGTCAGCCCAGTTTTCAAGAACCCAAACCCCTCCTTCCTACACCAACTCTCGAACCATTTGTTTACCTCCCTAATCTCCCGTTGCCTTTATGGCGTGGCACGTGGTACAAGTAGTATTTTAGAATATACCCCCACTAACAGAACCTGTCTAACCTGCCCTATGCTGCTATTCCCCTACGTATTGGAGCAGACAATCCCCTGGAGGTCAGAGGCCATATCATGCTGCAGCAGTGCTAATCCTGTAATGGCATTCCCCTCGTCTGCCAGCTTTGCAGACTTGTTGGGGTGTGCTAGTTTAGGACTAGCGTACTTGGATCTCTTCCCTCTACCCCTCCTTCTAACTGTCACCCAACTAGCAGTCTGATCATCCTGCTCTCCCAAATTTCCATACATCCCCATATCTACCTCAGCGAGTGCCTTTCTATATTGCCAATGGATCTCAGTGTTGCAAGCTGCTCATTTAGATCCAGGATCCGGGCTTCCAAACGTGCAGCACACTCACATTTTGTACAGCAGTACGCACCCTCAAATGGCTGTTCAAGGACTGCATAAATGGCAAAAGGTGTACACCGGATGGCACTGTCAATCATGGAGCACTTTCTAAACAGGGATTGAACAGATAGATTAGATAAAAAAATACAAATTTATATGCAAATATTTCAAATAAGCATTAACAAATAAGATACTCTTCCAAAATCCCTGACTCCAAAGTCACTGATCCAAAGTCACACACCTATGACACAGTACACGTAGAACACAGTACAGTTATAAGACAGCCACGCACGGTCACTTAAGACTTGAGTTATATAGCTCTTATTTGTAGTGCTTCTGTTCCTCCTGTTTGGAATGCACACAGAAAGTTCTACAGATGCAATTTATTAGACCGTGATTGAGTAACCCCACCCCTAATTAAAGTCCATTTACACACAAAGATGATCACTAAAAGGATGGCTTTTGAGCGATCATTTTGCATAAACTACTAATTGGTACTAATACTAATTGCTAGCTTATTAATGCCTGTGAGCCACTGGGAGCTATATTCAGAATATATGGTCTGTTCTCTGAATACATTCCCTTTGTTCTGCCACTGGGCTGACTGCTGAGACAATGTTATTAGCGCTCACCACAGAGAGCACAGCATGAAGTCCCCGCTATGAGCTCTTCTGCTGAACAATGGATTTTATGCTGAACATAAAATTATCATTCGGTAGAAAAGTGAAAGATGGGCACATTTACACACAACGATTATCGCTCAAAAGATGGCTTTTGAGCGAATTTTGAGCGATAATTGTTGTGTGTAAAAGGCCCTTACTCACCTGTGCAAAACAATGGAGACTGCAACCCACAAGCAGACTCTGTGTGTTTTTTAAATGTAACAATGCTTATCAATATAACCCACCAATATACCCCCCTAGCACAATGTAGTTAACCTCTAGGAAGAAAAGACAATGTAGCACAATATATTGGCTAAACAATTATTGTGCTAGAAAACACAAATAAAAAAATGCAAATAGAATAGAGAAAGATGCACTGAACAATTACACCGATCCCAAGTCCCATACTTATGACACAGTACAGTTAGAAGACAGCCATGCACTCAGCTTGCACGCTTACTTAGGTTTTGATTGATATAGCACAAAGCTGTTTCACTTCTGTTTCTCCTCTGTTTCCTGAATTTATCCACCTCCCCCAATTAACAGTATATTTTGCATAGTTCCCATGTATACTTGCTAATAGGCCCTCTAACCTGCAAGTGTAGCTAATATAGGCGGTAAGCTCAGCTAGCACAGGAACACTAGAGATTTTCAAGAATTTCACAATCAAAGCCTTTCGGGCTACTAGGACATGGAAGACTTCAATCTTATCTTTAGGCGCTAAATGTGCAATGCCTACGTACAGCAGTGCCAAGGAGAAGCTCCGTATTATTGCAATACTTATGTATTTGCAAGGAGGAATTTAGCTTGTTTTCATATATTTGAGATTTAAATTATCCCTGCAGTGATCCAGTTACTAATTGAGATATCTGGAATAACAAAGGGTATCACCTGTAAAGGTAATTCGGGCAGTCTGAAAGGGATAAAAGATTTGGAAATTATGTGTTTTCATACTGTGATCCCAGCTTCAATAGTAAACTAAGGAGATTTAGGTACAGAAACTCCCAGAGTTATTAGCCATAAACATAGGCAGGTCTAGTGTTTGTAAATTATTTTTTCCACCCAATGCTTTGTGACGGTATTGGCTTTACAATATCTGGTTTGATTGATTATGGTCAAACAGTAGTACCAAAAAAAACTTGTGGTAAACCTAATCTGCCTTTATGGATGGGCAGATATAAAGTGTGGGCTGCCACACGGGAGCGTTGCCCTTTCAAAACATGTTTATTAAGAATATTTTTGTAGTTTATGGAGGTAAGACACTGGAACAGGGATGGGGAGATTCCTAAACATATATAGGATTTTTGGAATTATCAGCATTTTGATGGTTGCCGAATGCCGATCCACAATGCTCCATATTTAAGAAAATTGGTTAACTCCTGCTCAATATCTTGGAGTAATGGAATATACTGAGTCAGAAAAAGTGTTTGAGATCGGAAGGGTAGTTCAAACCTTTAATAGGTAAGTGAGTCTAATACCCAGGGAAATGAGAAATTGATTTTTAACCCCTTAAGGACATAACCCTTTTTTTTCCATTTTCGTTTTTTCCTCCCCCCTTTTAAAAAATCATAACTCTTTTATTTATCCATCACTGTCACTTTCAGAGGGCTTGTTATTTGCGGGACAAGTTGTAATTTTTTATTTCAACATATTTTTATTGATTTTATGTTGCATATATAACGTTACTTTAACATATTATAAGAGTGGCGTGGTATTCGCGTCACAGACTTGTTGTTGCAACTAATAAAAATTACAAAGAACATTATGAAAAACAGTGTTATTGTGTGTGAATTATCTTCTGTTAATTGACAGACAAGGGGAAGTGGGGAAAGTATGATATAAGGGGAGAGTGGGGTAGGGGGGATGTCGGGGGGAAGATCCAGATTAGTACCCTTTGGTTATCTTTACTACTTGAGGTGTGAGTTAGCTACTCACAGTTGCCGACCTGTAGCCACCTGGTGATTAAAGGGGAGTTACGTGCATCTATCCAGACTGCCCAGGTGCGGTAGAAATTCTCGAGTCCGGTTGTGTCTTCCTGTAATCTCAATCTCTCTAATCTTTCAATTTCGTCTAGAGCCCCTACCCATGCACATCTTGGGATTTCTGTGTCCTGCTTCCAGAATCTGGGTATTACTTGCCTCGTGGCCATAATAAAAAATTTCAACAGACCTTTTTTGAGTGAATGGGCACCCATTGAAGGGATGGATAGAAGTGCCACCTTGGGTGTCAGGGCCAGTGGTTCCCTGCACACCTTCTCGTATAGTTTTCCCATGTCTCGCCAGATGGGTCTGATCATGGGGCACTCCCACCATATATGTAGCATCGAGCCCACTTCCTCAAGGCATCGCCAGCACATATTTGAAGCCGATGGGAATAGGGCGTGGAGCCTCTCCGGTGTCATGTACCATCTTGACAGAATTTTAAAGTTCAGCTCCTGCAGCCTACTGGCCACTGACATCTTATGAGTGTGTTGGAATGCTTTGCTCCAGAGCTCCCTGGGGAAGGATCTACCCAGGACCTCCTCCCATGCAGCAATCCACCTGGGGGTGTGACCATCAAGTTTCTCCTCCAGTAGCTGACTATATAATATTGACACGGTATGCTTAGGCGCCTCCCCTCTGCTGCATAATTTCTCGAACGGGGTAAGGTTTAGGCTCCACCCCTGTTCTGGCCTCACCTTTCCTAGATAGCTACGAACCTGCAGGTATTGCATCCATGAGCCCAGGGGAGTTCTCCCTGTCCCCTGTATGTTCGCCAAGTCTCGCATGCCCTGGGTGTCCACCACCTCCCCTATTTTAGCTTCCGTACCGGTGGGTAGGAATCCCAAGCTGCGGATGCCCATTGTTGCTGGAATTTGTGGGTTTCGGGTTAAAGGGGTGAGGGGACCTGGGACCGTTGTCTGGCAGCCCCCCTTCCACGCCCCCAGTAGGGTGGTCATCAGACCTGATGCCTCTGTTTTCTCCCAGTTGACCCCTTTCGGGATCCAGAATGCTCCTTTTGGTGAGA
Organism: Eleutherodactylus coqui; assembly: GCF_035609145.1. Classification (NCBI taxonomy): domain Eukaryota; kingdom Metazoa; phylum Chordata; class Amphibia; order Anura; family Eleutherodactylidae; genus Eleutherodactylus; species Eleutherodactylus coqui. The sequence goes on along the minus strand of NC_089838.1, from coordinate 169,988,685 downwards.
AGGTATTATTCTCGTTTTCGATTTGTACCCATAATTTATCTGATTCGTGGTGATGTAGGTCTAGTATTAAGGTTCCGATCGTGGCTTTATGGTATAGATGTAGGTCGGGTAGGCCCTCCCCTCCCTTAGTTTTTGGTTTGGATAGACTTTTATAGCTGAGTCTTTTAGAACCTCCCTTCCATATGAACCGGAGTATCAAACTTCTTAGTCTGTTGAAAAAGATTCTCGGGGGGTTACATGGTGCTGACTGGAAGATGTACAATATCCTAGGGAGGCTATCCATCTTAACCACACTCATTCTACCAAACCATGACAGTGAGCCTCTTGCCCAGCCCTCCATGTCCTTTTTCAGGGTCAGTAGCAGCGGTTTGTAGTTCAACTCAAACAGCTGGGTTGGGTCGGCTGGGATATGAATTCCCAGATATCCCAGAGTCGTTTCCCCATTGGAATGGGAAAGCTGTGGTCATATTGTTGGCCTCCTGTTGTGGGATGGTAATATTTAGGACTACCGACTTCTGAGCGTTTACTTTATAGTTGCTGAACTTGCCAAACGTAGCGAACTCCTGCATGATATTGGGGAAGCTTACGTGTGGTTCAGTGACATACAACAGGAGGTCGTCTGCGTAGAGTGATAGTTTGCGCTCCTCCCTACCAGTCTGTACTCCGTGTATTGAGGGGTTGTTCCTAATTGCATTGGCTAGTGCTTCCATGACTAGGATGTATAATGTAGGGGACAGGGGACACCGCTGTCGTGTGCCATTCCTGACCTCGAATGGGGTTGACAACTTACCATTGACCCTGACCTGTGCCGAGGGGCGATAATAGAAGGCCATTATCCGGGCTAAAGCTCTCGGGTCGAGTCCTATCCTACGGAGGGTCGCTTCTAGGAATTTCCAACTGATTCTGTCGAACGCTTTTTCGGCGTCGACAGAGAGCAGGCATAAGGATTTTCTTTTCTTTCTTGCCCAGTCGATCAGGGCCAGGGTCTTTATGGAGTTATCTCTCACTTCTCTCCCTAAACCGAAGCCCACCTGGTCTCCATGGATAATTCGGGGAATTGCGGGATTTAGCCTATTTGCTATCATTTTTGAAAAGATTTTTAAGTCACAGTTGATGAGAGAAATTGGTCGATAACTGCCACACGACAGGGGGTCCTTCCCGGGCTTGGGTATCAGGACTATGTGTGCCTGTAGGGCTTGGGGCGGGAAGGGACAGCTCCCCGAGACCTTGTTGAGGGCTTTAAGTAACATGTCTGAGATCAGGTCTCCGCAAGTCTTATAGAATCTCGGGGAATACCCGTCTGGGCCTGGGCTTTTCCCTGATTTAATTTCTGAAAGTACCTGTCTGAGTTCCTCTGGCTCGAAGTCTTTTTCCATGCCTTCGGATTCCTCTTGTGAGAGGGGCCCCGGGGCATGAGAGTCCAGGTACTCTGACAACGCTCGTGTATGTTGGCTCTCTGTTCCCACCCCCGTCTCACTTATGTTGTATAATTTAGAGTAAAATGGTCTGAATTCTCCCAATATTTCTTGTGGAGCATGGACCCTCCCCCCTCTCGCTGAGTTAATGGGGTGGGCCGTTCTTGGGTGTAATGCTCTGGCAAGCCAGCTACCGCTCTTGTCAGCATATTCGTAATAACCGGCTTTCAATTTGTCTCTATTGCTTAGGGCTCTTTTATCTAGTATGTCTAGGATTTTATGCCGAAGTTCCGATATCTCTGTTTGAAGGATGGCGGACGAAGCTGCTTTATTGGAGCTTTCCTTTATGTTAAGTTCCTTTATTAATTGGGTGAGGCGTGCAGTGTGGTCTCTTTTGATCCTTGCGCTATGTGAGATAAAGACGCCTCTCAACACGCATTTTAGGGTTTCCCATTTTATTGGGGGGCTAGTGGGGTCTGATTCATGATCCTTTTTAAGATTTTCTTTGGTCTTTCTGACATCCTGTGCGCATGCTGTGTCTTTAAGTAGGCTGTCGTTAAGCCGCCAAGTGCGGGTCCCTCCCCCAGTGTCCCCCGAGCCCAAGGATGCAAATACCGGGGAGTGATCCGACCAGAGGAATATGTCTAAGGAGCACTTGGGGGCCCCGTCGAGCACACCGTGTGATATGAATATGTAGTCGATCCTACTGTATGAATTATGTGCCATGGAGTGAAAACTGTAGTCACGCTTACCCGGGTGAAGAATGCGCCATAGGTCGATCAGATCCATACTCACAAGTATCCTCTGCACCTTGCGAATAGCTGCTTTGGTTAATGTTGAGCGTCCCGTGGAGGAGTCTAGTCGGGGTTCCATACACATGTTGAAATCACTGCCTAGCATGATCGGTGTTCCTTCTGCGAATTCTGCAAGTCCCCGGAGAGCTCTGGAAGCGAACCCCACCTGTCCCTGATTAGGAAAGTACAAATTGGCAATTGTGAAAATTTTGTTAGCCATGAGTATTTTTAGGAATATGTACCGCCCTTCTTCGTCCGACTTTTGAGCCAGCACCTTTGGGGCTATTGATTTATGAAAGGCTATAGAGGCCCAACAGGTTTTGTTCTCAGGGTGAGTAGAGTGGAACCATTTGGGATAGTATTTGTTCCTGCTGCAATCCCGCCTACCGATACGTGGTAAATGTGTCTCTTGGAGCATCGCTATCATCACCCCTTTCCTGTGGAGCCTGTATAGTACTTGGTTACATTTGTTGGGACAGTTAAGGCCCTTTACGTTAAAGGAGCATATCGTCAGGTTGGCCATTGGGACATGTTGGGGATATCCCTAGCGTGTGGTGGGCGTCTTGGTACCTTATCGTTCCTGAGGGTATAACCTGGAGCTGGGGAGGGTATGGGGGACATATGAGGGTAGAGAGGGGAGGGGAGGGAGGGGGAAACATAAATCCACATGTGAACAATGATAAGTAAACAACAGCAAATTTTGTGTTCAATCGTGGGAAACATTCTAACATTTATAGACGACTAACGTCTATGCAGCAGTGTGATGCTGCGGTCCCTAGTGGGGGTGGCTGGGTAAGTCGAGACCGAGAGCCACGCCTCCCCACTCCACGTCTATCATGAAGTATTGTGGTGGGCATCCAGACCCGTTTGAGATTGGGCTGAGAGGGGCAGACGAATGTAACAAGCTAGAGAGGGTGAATAAGTACATGTATGAGTATTAGTATAGATGAAAGGAGGAGTTTCTTATGTTGGAGGGGGACAGATAGGGTCCTCCGATTGTGAAGTTTAGAAGGCCTACTGTTAGGTAAGAGTAGGAAATGATAGAAAGATGCAGAGTACAGGAGGATGGCCTAGATGCCCGGGGTCCTGGGATGAGCCTCCCAGGAGACACAAGTTGTAATTTTTAATGTTACTACTTAATGTGCCATATAATGTACTGAAGAACTTTAAAAAAATTCTAAGTGGAGTAAAATGGAAAAAAACGAAATTCCTCCATCTATGAGTGCATCTTGTTTCTACGGCGTACACACTGCAACAAAAAAGACATGATAACTTTATTCTATGGGTCAGTACGATTATTATAATACCAAGCTTATATTGTCTTTACTTAAGTTTATATAAGTAGCTATACTACTTATATTTTTTTTTCAATGAAGTTTAGTTTTTTAAAATTATTTTCTGCCGAAATCTTCTGATCGCAATAGCTTTTAACATTTTCCATCGACATAGTTGTGTGAGGCCTGCCTCATTTTGTGCAGGACGTCCTGTTGTTTCTGTTGGTACCATTATTTAATACATACGACTTTATGATCGCTTTTTATTACATTTTTTTCTTGGAGATGGGGTGACCAAAAACGCACGATTCTGGCGTTTTTTTTCTGATGACGTTCACTATGCAGCATAAATAATGCATTAGTTTGATAGATCAGACTTTTACGGATGCAGCGATACCAAATATGTATTTTTGTTTTATTATTTAGATTACTTTATTATAAATATGGCAGAATGGTTTTTTTCGTTCAAATAGTTTTTATTTGAATAGATTACACAAAGTACAGATAATAATAGGGTGAGCATCTGCAAGTTGAGCATACAAACCATGATAACAGTATACTGTCCGCGCATTACAGATAAACCTCTCCCAATCCCTATATATCTAAAACAAATTCCATCCATTTTTTAAAATGAAATATAACCGAACTAACCAATGAAAACAAGAATAAGAAAAAAAAGAAAAAATTTATAAAGAAACATAAAATCCAAACCCAAAAGAGGTGAGGAAAGAAGAGAAGGAAAAAAAAGGGGGGGGGGGAATCATGACTTTGAAGCCTGGGGAGGGAGGGATAGAGAAAGGGAGGAGGGTTTGGGGAGGGTCTAAGATGAATCTCTATAACACAATTGTGAAATTGTTCGCCAGTGCTCTCTATTTTCACAAAATACTGGCCTGGTGAAATATAAACCGAGTAATGAGAGAGGGGGTCGCAATCCTCGACCAACCTCATACAAAGAGCATCAAGCACCCCGAGTAATAAAGGAGAAGAGGGAGGGCAAGGAGTCTAGGTCTTACTTGGCCCTGAGGATACCCATTCCCCAGCACTAGCAGTTGTCCTAAAGTCAAGCGAAGGCTGCCAAGCTGCATAAAAGCCTTTCATGGCCATTTCCTCATCTGCCCTCATCTCCTCATACCAGGCTAAAGTGTTGACAGCCTCCATCCAATGGACCCTGGAGGGATGCAAGCTGGAACGCCAGAACCTCGGGATTACCTATCAAACCGGCTGGATAAAGAAACGCAACAGGCCTTTCTTTATGCTTGCAACGGATGCCGGGAACATGGACAGCACCGCCATCTCGAATGTGAGGACCACAAATAGGTCACATATAACATTGTATAGCCCCACTATGTCTGCCCACAGTGCAGCCATGGGGGGGCACTCCCACCAGATATGGAGCATACTTCCCCTGCTACTGGGACAGCGCCAACATGCTGGGGAGGACTGAGGAAACATCTTGTGTATCCGCTCCGGGGTCCTGTACCAATGTGCTAAGATCTTGAAATTGAGTTCCTGTAACCTGGAGTTCCCTGTCCCCTTGTGTGTTAGGGTAAAGGCCTTTTGCCAGGTCAGCAAAGGGAAATGTCTTCCCACTTCTTCTTTCCACATCTGCACATAGCCCGGGGGACCGTCCCCCACCTCCCGATCCAGCAGCATCTTGTAAAGGAGTGAAATTAAGTGCCTGGGAGATTCCGAGGACATGCAGATAACCTCAAAAGGAGTAAGGATTTTAGTCAGACTGGACCCCAGTGTCAGGGAATCCACCGAGCCCCTCAATTGTAAATAAGTCATCCACGCTCCAGGTGGGTTACGGGATTCTACGAAGAATTCTGCTAATGATTTCAACCCTGATTGACCCACCACGTCTTTCAGGCGCGGAAAGGGGATCATGGAGGCAAGCAGCAAGGTCCCATTCTGCGCAAAGGCTTTGAATTGGGGATTAGCCAGCAGTGGCGTGAGAGGACCTGGGACCGACACGAGTGAGCTCTTTACAGCGAAGCCCGCCCAGGCATCTACCAATTGGGTAAGTAGGGGAGATTAACCAGGGAAGTCCCTAAGCAGACCCCCTGGAATCCAGAACACCCCCTGTGTAAGCCTGGGTTCTAAGTCGTATTCGATTTTGACCCATAACTTAGAATCCCAGTGTTTGAGACGGTTTAACACACAATTTGCTATATTGGATTTAATGAAAATGGTTTGAAATTAATGGCAAACGCTCGTGATGGATCCACCGGGAGTTGGACTCCTAGATATTTAATGGAAGTGTCTTGCCACTTGAAAGGGAACTGTCCCTGTAAAAGTTGCTCCTCAGACTTTGGGAGGGTAACGTTCAGGATCTCAAGTTTTTTGCATGTTAATCTTAAAGTTGCCGACTTTGCTAAATCTATCAAATTTCTGCATCAGGACCGGGATCCCCACCCTCGGACATGACAGGTAGATGAGGTCATCTGCAAATAGTGATAATAGTGACAAAAAACTACATAAAGATGATTTAACAAAATCAAAACAATTTTAAAAAAAGTTTTTTTTGCAGATCTGTGTAATTTATTATCCGTGTGACCTACCTGCATGCCTCGGATGGAGTCGTTCTTTCTGATTGCATTGGCCAAGGTTTCCATTGTTAAGATATATAATAAGGGTGACAATGGGCACCCCTGTCTTGTTCCGTTTTGAATGGTAAACGTATCCGACGGGGATTCATTGACCCTGACTCGAGCTGAAGGGTTTGTAAAAAAAGGCCATTATCCATTTCCTCATTCGGGTCCCCAACCCCGCCCTCTGCAGAACAAACTCCAAAAACCTCCATCTTACTCTGTCAAAGGTTTTCTCGGCATCAACCGCCATGAGACAAAGCGGGGACCCCTCACCCCTGGCCTTCGACACCAATTACATAGATTTGATCACGTTGTCCTTGCCCTCTCTTCCCGGGACAATCCCCACCTGATCTCTATGTATCACTCTCGGTATAAACGGTTGAAGTCTATTCGCTAATAGTTTGGCAAATAGCTTTATATCTAAATTTATAAGTGAAATGGGTCGATAAGTCCCACACACCATAGCGTCTTTCCCTGGCTTGGGTAATACTACCAAATGGGCCTGAAGGGCCTCGGACGGGAATGCGCATGCTCTGTCTATCGCATTGAAGGCCCTAAGAATTAATGGGGATAACTCATCTTTAAAGAGGGTGTAGAATTTTGAAGTGTACCCATCTGGGCCCGGGCTCTTCCCCACCTTAGGTTCCTTAACTATTGCTGTTATTTCGGAAAGTGTGAAGTCCCCCTCCAGATCCAGCGACTCCTCCAATTCTATGGAATCAGGAGCACAACTGTCGGGGTAGGCCTCGATCCTGTAATTCTCTGACCCATTCCCCTCAAGGGATTCTGTTTGATATTATATAAGTCCCTATAATAGATATGAAATACCTCAAGAATATCCGAGTTCGCGTGTGCTACTCCCCCTTTTTGGGTCTGAATCTTGGGGATATGGGTCAGAGGAGCCCCGGGATGTAAGGTCCTAGCCAACTACCTCCCACATTTGTCCCCGTATTTAAAAACACTTCTGCGCATTCTACCTCTCTAACCCATTGACTTCTGATCTAGTATTGATAGAATTTGATGTCGTATTGTGGATCAGAATATTTTTTTTAACTTTTATTACTTTTTCTTTTTTTTAATAGTTAGTAAAACTTTTTTAAACTTATTTTTACTTTTTATTTTAGTCACCAGAGGGGACAAGAACATGCAATGCTTTGATTGCATGTTCTTGTCCCCTGCACGGTATAATGTAATGCCACAGCATTACAATATACCGTGGTCTGACAGACATTCTATCTGAAATAACAGCCCTGGGACCTTTCAGAATTTAGGTATACACATATCTAAGATTGAGATTTGGTTACATTTAGCTTGTAATAAGAGATGCTGCTAAATTTATTTAGTATTTCTAACACTGCAGGTAATGAAGGTTCTAGGTTGACAAGGGCTATAACTACATTGTCTGCAAACAAACTGATTGTGTTATTTTCCCCTATAGTAATTCCAGATACATCCCTTGTGTTCCTTACTAGAGATGAGTGAGCGTACTCAGAAAAGCACTACTCGCTCGAGTAATTTGCTTTATCCGAGTATCGCTGTGCTCGGGTCTGAAGATTCGGGTGCCGCTGCGGCTGACAGGTGAGTCGCAGCGGGGAGCAGGGGAGAGTGGGTGGGAGAGAGGGAGAGAAAGATCTTACCTCCGTTCCTCCCCGCTCTCCCCTGCAGCTCCCCGCTCCGTGCCGGCACCCGAATCTTCAGACCCGAGCACAGCGATACTCGGATAAAGCAAATTACTCGAGCGAGTAGTGCTTTTCCGAGTACGCTCGCTCATCTCTACTCCTTACCCATCCAGCTAAGGGCTTCAAGAGCACAGTAAATATTAAAGGTGATAATGGACATCCTTGCTGAGTGCTGCTGGAGATATGAAATGTTTAGAGGTGTATTCTGAAGTTAGTACAGGAGCAGATGGGAGGGAGTATAGTGCCATACCAGAGTCATATGCTACTTCAGATATCCCAAATTTGAGCAGAATTTCACTTAGGTATGCCCAATGGACTCGGCCAAAGGCCTTCTCGGCATCAAGGGAAAGAAGCAGAGAAGGCATCAAAGTTTTTTCGATAAAGATAATTATGTATACAAATCTACAGGTAATATAAACTGAGTACCTACCCTTAACATATCCTACCAGATCTTGAAAAAGTGGGTAAAATATCCGCCAACCTAGTGGCTAAAATCTTTGAATATATTTTTAAGTCCATGTTAAGTAATGATTGTACAATGGAAGGTCTGTCTGGAATTTTCCCTGGTTTAGGGAGAGTAATAATAGTGGCATGTAACATCTCTTTGGGGATTCTACACATTGTTTGCATATTGTTAAAAAGAGAAAGAATGTGAAGGGATAAGGCAGGCTAAGAAACTTTATAATAATTGTTTGTTAAATCATCAGGGCCATGTATTTTATGTGGTTTTAGTGACTCTATAGAACTATTGATTTTTGCTAGAGATACAGGGGCAGATAAGATTTCTAACTGCTGCGCTGAAACATTAGGAATTTCAAAAGTTACATATCTCTGCAGTAGGGGGTTGGGGAGATTATAAAGTGAAGCATAATAATGAGCTACAGTATTCGCTATAGTTTGACAGTTGAATCTTTCCTCATTTTTTGCGTTAAAAATCTCTAGATTTGAGATACGATGCGAATATGCATTAGCTTTATCATTTTGATAACAATACCCAGCTTTAATATTCTGCGGTGCTTGTTCATAGTTATATAAATCTAGTTGGTGTAACTGATCTTGGAGGTTATGTATCATGTCTGATTTAGCTGGCACTACAGTGATGACTCGTTATATCGCGGTTCAATGATTGTGGCTTCAGCGCATCGCGGATTTTAGATAGACCATATATAATTCTGTTTTCGTAGAGTTTTTCGAATTATCATGGAATTTTGCGGTACATACAGGATATACAGTACACCACTAGCGCTTGCCAACGCGAGATTGTGCACGGCACATTATTGGCAGATGGAATGTGTTCCGTATCGGGCGCTGATTGGCTCACTAATCATAGTATCAATCTGTTCACTTTTGCGATTGTTTGGCAGTTCACCCAGCACATTGATTTGTGTAAATACAACGCCGCTACTTTGTTGTTTTTTACGTATCGCGAGGGTCTCTGGAACGTAACCCTGCGATAGACGAGGGATCACTGTATTTTGCTTTGTTTGATTGACTCAAGTGAATATTATTAATTAAGAGATGAAATGTTTTATCTGCAGTTGTTAGCTTATAAAGTGTCCCCTACTATAAGCTTTGTGAGCACACCATATTGTGGATGGCTGTATTTCTGGCGTGCAGTTCTGAAAATAATCAAGACGTATTGAGGACATTTTAGTCTAGTATTTAGAGGTATGTAAAAAGTAATTCTTCCGTTTCCAAGGAATTGTAAGAGGGTTATTATACGTTTCAGAAGTAATTAGAGAGATTGGACCAAGTAATTATACCAATTTTAGAAGTTACTACACGTTGAAACATCAGATTATAAGTGAAGAACATGTCTATGCGAGTGTAGGTCTTCTGCGTGTGTGAAAAATGTGTAATCTTTTTCAGTGGCTAACAAAATACATGCTGTTATAGCGAGCTTCCAAACCTCTCAGGGTTCTTCCTGAGGCATAATGAAATAGATCAGAAGAGGCATGCATATATATACACACATACTTATGACAAGGCACCGACATGGATGTAATTAATTTGCACTTTAAAAAATACCAGAACAGGATGAGTAGGGAAATAAATACTTAAATAGTTCACTGGTAAAGATGTGAAGGTTTTATTATCCCAGAATTAGTGTTAGGGGGTTACCAGGTCAGCAGTGTTATCTGTGCTATAGATTTCTCATACTTCCGAATCATGCATGAATTTAGCCCTATGTTGAAAGTGTCAAAAGTTGTTATAAATTTGTGACTTGAAATTGCTTTTTAATATGGTGCCTTTCATGTGTTCTATGTTGTATCCGTGACTAGAAAAGTGCTTGGCGAAAGGTAATTCTGTCTTCCTTTCTTTAATTGTGTGGTAATAAGACCTCATCCTCACTTTCAGTTTTTGTCCTGTTTCTCTTTGCTGGTGCAATGCATTCATTTCAGCGGCTAGTTTAGGACTTGTCCTATTTTTTGGCTGTGATTAGCCAATGGGAACCGCTGGCAGGCAGAGGGGGAGGGAGTTTAGCACACTAGCACTGCTAATCTCCTGCCCCCTCCCTTTGCCGGCAAGGGGCGGAGAGAGGAAGGGAGTTTAGCAGAGCAAATGTCTAGAAGGTTTGGGTAATTTTGCACTATGAGCTCTATGCTTGACAAAGACCTAGTAACAACAGTGGTCGAAACGTTGCAGCCATGCTTTGGATGGAGGAATAAAGTAATTTTATTATATTTGCATCGTGGTGCTGCTGTGGATCTTTTCTTCATATGTATATCTTATGAAACTGAGGTCTGGGTTCCTTTTACCATTGGCACTGCACTATCGAATCCTGCCCTATTTGGGAATAAGTGAGTGCTGCTTGTACAAACCTTTTCTATGATATGAGCTCTAGCAAAAGTGCAGGATGGTGAGAGGTTGAATTACCAGTTTCCTTGAGAAGGATCGGGTGATGAAGCAGGTGAGGACACTTGTGAAGCTGCTGCACTACTGCCCTCTGATTCAGTGTTCATGCTTCCAACTCCATTTTGTGACCTTGTTGAAGGAAAGAACTATGACTCTTGCAGAGTTCAGTTTGCTTTTTGCTTTCCCCATGATGCGGGAGCACTAAATGAGATATGAGATCTGGTTCACAAGGGACCCACAAAAAATGCTACAGAAAGCCAATTTCAGCCCAGGGAAATGAAGCTAGTGAACGTGCAGCTTACTCCATGTACTGCAGGTCAAGCCCCCAGTACATCTTACTATTTTAATACAGCAGACTGAACATCTTTTTCAAAACACATGTTCCTGGATAACCCCTCTAACCTCTTAGTGACCAGCCATACAGTGCTGCATGTCGGCTTATTTTTGGCAGGGCGACTTGCAGTTTTCATGGGTACAATTTTGAAGTATATACAACCTTTTGAATACTGTTTATTCCTGTTGTGTGGAAGCTGAAAATAAAACTTATTTTGATAGGTTCTCTTTTTTTAACAGAATTAACCATACTGGATAAATCATGTAATATGTTATACTATGAGTTGTTATGGATGTGATGATGCCAATTAGATGTGGTTTTTTTGTTTTTTCAATATTTAAATCAATGTGCGAGGAGGAAAAAGTTTGAAAATTCTTCTTCTGTAAAAAGTTTTGATGCCACTATCATTGCTGCAGGGTGAAGCAGGATAGATGACCAAGTGCTCATTTTTTCACTTTTTCTGGAAAAAGGACGCCCATATGTGAGAAATATGTTGTCTGATAATGGGGGTTGATAATATAAAGGAAAGTCCATGTTACCCATTACCTGGGACAGACAGGAAAATCACAGATGCTGCTTTCAACACCGCCCCATCCTCCCATTCTGCTCTGCAAACAGACATGACTCAGATTTTCCAAGTGTTATGTACATGTGTGTGCGCGCGCGCGCTGTCATTTTAACCCCTTAGTGACCAAGCTTTGTTTTTTCGTTTTTTCCTCCCCCCTTTTAAAAAATTGTAACTTTATTTTTCCATTGACGTCGCTGTATGAGGGCTTGTTTTTTGTGGGACAAGTTGTATTTTTCAAATGGTACTATTTAATGTACCATATAATGTACTGAAAAACTTTTAAAAAAATTTAAGTGGAGAGAAATGGGAAAAAAAAAAAAAATTCGCCATCTTTCGTTGCCTCGTGTCTACGGTGCACAAGCTGCAACACAAATATCATGAAAACTTTATTCTATGAGTCTGTACGATTACTACGATACCAAACTTATATCTTTTTTTTGCTGTAGTACTTGTATTTTCTTCAAAGTTACCTAATTTTTTTAAATTATTTTCTGCCGTCATCTTCTGCATGCAATAGCTTTTTTATTTTTCCGTTCACATAGTTATGCAAGGGCTCATTTTTTGCGGGACGTCCTGTAGTCGAACACATTACTTTTTTATTGCTTTTTATTGCATTTTTTCTTGGAGACAGGGTGACCAAAAAAAAAAAAAAAAGCGCATTCCTGACGTTATTTCCTTTTTCTGACGGAGTTTATTGTGCGGGGTAAATAATGCACTACTGTGATAGTGACATTTAAAGAGTTAACAGCTCTGATGAGCCGCACGGCTGATCGTAGCTGTTGTCGCCATTTGTCGGCTGTAAGAAAAAGCCAGCGCTCATGTAGTATGAAAAGAGATCACCGCTCAATCTCTCTTCATACATAGCCCGCCGATACAGGCCATCAAAAGCCGTATCAGCGATTAAGGGGTTAAAAGTAGGAATCCATGCTTTAAAATGATACCAAAAGCATGTTTGTAGCACTGATAAAACTGGAGCTACAGCAGTTTCAATTGGAACAAGCTCAAGTTGTCCAAAGCTGTAATATAATTTTCCTGAAGAATCAGGAAACTAATTTTCACCAAGGGCCACATCAGCCTTGTGGTTGCCTTCAAAGGGCCAATTGTAAATGTAAAACTGTATAGTAAGGGCTGTTTCACACAAGAGTACGTACGCAGAGTAACACGCAGTGAATAGAACTTTATTACAATGGATTTGTTCACATGAGCTTGTTTTCACACAATCCATTATCACGTGAAAAATATGCGGCATGACCTATATCAGTGCATATTACGCACCGCAATAGGCTATTGAAGTGAGGAGGGGTACCAGACTGCACTGCCTCCACCAGACATGCAGGTTGGGTAAGTAGAATAGTGCACAGTCTTCGGCCACATAAAAGGTAGAGACAAGCTGAATTCGGGTCTTGGGTTTGACATGTGTACTGCACCTGGGGCACATGTCCCACCTGCCCCCTCCCAAACTATGCACCTGCATAAGCATGCATATTATTTAGAATTCATCAGTGTCTATTTTGTATATCCAAGGCAACAAAAATTGTTTTCCAATAAAGGCTTATTTACATTTAGATTTTTATTCAATCTAGGGGTTCCATTATACTTTGTATCTTACAACCTCAAAACAGCACCCCAGGATGGAACCACTGACCACCATTGATTAGATCGGCTGAGATAGAGACTAATGGGTCTCCATTTTGGGAGCTTTTCATTCATTTTCAGCATTTTGAGCCAGAAATAATAACAGTCTATATTATCCTTTCTACCTTAAAATAATGAAAAAGAACAGAATGTTGCGGAAACCTAGACTTACTGATCTCTGTTTCAGCAGGTTTAAACAATGGTGGTCAATGGTTCAATCCAGGGATGCTGTTTTCAGGGATTTAGACACAAAGCCCAAAGGAACCTGTAGACGGAATGAAAAAAGAAAAAAAAAGCTTTGAAAAGGCTCAAACATGTTTGAAAACTTTTCTTGGCCTTTTGCAATAGTTCTCCACATTGCTGTTCATGCCTACTTTCCTTTTCACAGCTGACATCCCAGAGAGTGTACTTTACAATATGACAGACTGGATTCAAACTCAATTATTCCAAAAAGCAGATATCATAGACCCCATAATTTCAGGTCATATACTCTCTCAACTGACAGCCCCTTCAATTCTGGTATAACTGAATTCAGTAACTGTGTCAAAGGATTTAATTTAGACTTGGCCACCTCTCTGCTCACCTCAGCCATTACCTCCTCTTTATTCTTCTTTTACTGTATATTGATCTGACCTTATTTTAGCTTGTTAGTACACGCTTGACTATACATCTAAAGCCTACTGTTTTCTACAGGTCTGTTGCACTTCATGGTGATTTGATTTGAAGAATGTACAAGGAATGCTGCTGACACCTCTTATTATGACTTCATTCTCCGTCTAGTTTTTGACTTACTTACTTTGAATCTTTTTCTTTAATAAAGCTGCACAAAAACCACTGCCAATAACGGTTATTGCTACATGTGGGATGGGGGGAGCGATAAGTGATAGGACAAGGGATATGAGAATTTATATTCTAATGCATAGAGCAAACAAAATTTGAATGCAGTCATGTGGGGTTGATTGGCAGGACTATACACAGAAGCTGCTCGCTCCCTAAATAAAGAGAAGTGTTAAGTGACACAACATATCTGACATTTCTCCCAGGACACTTGTCAGCTCATCTCCCAATTCTAGACAACATTTCACTCACCCCAGACTGCTTTACATCTCAGTGCCCTTTAGAATAAGCGACTTCAATCTCTCAGTTTGACGAGTGCTTGCTCCAAACACAGCATCAAGGATGTCAGTGAAGGTTGTGCTCAACCATATTCAGACTATTACAGATGTAATTACCGCCTTTCTGCATCCAAGCTGTCTGATTTCTGTCACCAGGATGGCAACCTGACATCTATGACTCCTTTGCCTATGTGTTTTGCAAAATTAAACATTTCCATCAAATGCTATTTAGACATTATTGCAGATCTGAAAGAGGCAAACAAGCAGAAAAAAAGTGCACGGGGCTTGAATGCCATCCTCTCAATGCAGATAACACAACTGTTTACAGGAAAATAAAAGCAAACTTACATGCAAAGAAGGGAAGATTTAAAGGAATATTTCCAGTTGTAAACATTTTATTGATAGAAAAATATATATTTACATATCAACCGTTCACAAAGACAAGAAAAATACATTGCATTTCTTTACAACAGACGTTGAGGAATGTTTACAGCCTAATAAAACTGAAGCCTATATATCTATATGGAAAGCCTGCCACCTAGTGTTTCACCTAAAAATAACATGAGGAAAAAAATATATAACAGTCAAAGAGGGTCCTAATTTTTGTAAAATCTCTTCTATGTCTGGGCAAACACGTTTCCAGAATTCTAAATCATGGACAACTAAAGGACTTTACTGATCTACCTAGTAAATTATTAGCGGCAATTAGATGAGCTGTGAACCTCATCTTCATGGGGACTGAGAAGAATAGGAAAGGTAGAACAGATCATGGAAGCACACATTTAGGATTCCTTGTTCCAGTTCTATAATTACTGTCAAAATAATCAGCTTATTTCAAAGCAGCCTGCATTCAAATAGTAAGATGATATGTATATTAGAGAATACTTGGATGAAGTGCAAAGGGAACCTCACAATGTAAGGCTGCAAATACTGTAATCATTAGACATGAGATCAGCTCCCCTAAGTGATCACTAGAATGAAGTAGCCTGTAACAATATCAGTGAAAATAATGAAGCTGCAGCTATCGTCTGCTTTCTTCTAGCGACCAGCAGCAGTCCGGGATCCCGTACCAACACAGATAAGAAATTGATCCTTTGCTTTCATTTTTGCTGCAGAATAGCGAAATCCCAAATGATAAGAAAATTAATTACTATTATTAAAAGAACCTGTCACTTCTCCTGACATGCCTGTTTCAGTAAATCCTTGGATTCTCTATGAAATAACAGTGTTAGTGCAGCTTTTCTTGGATCTCTGCACTATCAATATACTTGTATAGCTCTTGAATATTTAAGAATAAATTGACAACTGAGTATTACCCTTCCTTTTGTTGAAATAGCTGTGTCCCTACACAGTCCTCAATGATTGGACAGCGTCAGTGTGTATGGACCAATTGGTAACACCCAATTGTCAGATTAGTCATAATTTTCCAGGAGGCATAACAAAGGAACAGGACAACACAGAGTTCTAAGGAAATATAATCCAATATTGTTCTTTCATGGGGAACACAAACATTTACTAAACCAGTATGTCAGGAGAGCTGGCAGATCCTCTAGAACTTTCTGGAAAATCCATGCTAATGATTTTAGTTTTTACTTTTGAACATTCTAAGGACGGCTTCACGCTCAAGCTTTTGTGGTAGTTTTCATGCAATTTTTTGAGCCAAACCCGGAAGGGGCTTCAAAAGATGTTGGAAATATAAATATAAAGACTTTTACTGGTTCCACTGCTGCTTATGGCTTAAAAAAACTGCATCAAAAACCCTGTGCCAAACCACCCTAAGGATACTTCCACATAGCGTATTTTCACCCAGCGTCAGTTCCATCTTTTATGCTGAGAACAGCATAGAGACGGAAACCTGGACGGAACCATAACCCTTAATGTGTGACATGGAGACCTCTTTGGTCTCTATAGCTGGATAGAGAACTGCCAAGGACAACACTTTTCTATCCAGCTAATTGTCCATCAGCCTTCTCACCACATAAACCTTTGAGTTTCTTCGCTATCTGGCCAGCGAAAGGTTTTAATCAAAAACAAGTAAAACGTTAATACGTTAACAGTGACATATAGTGCCAGCTCTAGTAGAAGTTTACTTGTTGATGGAATTGATGTATTTAGTTTGAAGATGAGATACGGCAGAATAAAGTATCGGAATTCCATTAATTTCTGAGGAACTGTGGCGAATACTATGCAAACAAAGAACATCAGGAGCCACAATATAGACTTGGTCTTCAGAGCATCCACAAAACTCCAAGCTGCGAAGAGATATGCAGGAACAAGGGCATATTTTACCAACTCGTGTCTCTGGAAGATTTTTTTCCAGACATAAAAAGGGAAGTGGCGGTTATCAGCAAGCAGATACTGGTGAACATACGTGAATTTCCAGATAAAGAACAGAGATATGCAAGCTAAGCTGCCATACAGGAGTGGACGTCTCCATACTGATCGAATGAAGTCTGTCATCTTCTGCATTGAGGTGAAAAGAGGAAATGAAAAAACCAGAGTGAAAGCAAAGAAGTAAAATAACTGGGGAAAATGGAGACAAGCTTCATGATTGCTTCTGTCTCCTACTACAATGCCACCATTAACGATCATAAACCCAAGAAAACACAACACCAAGAGGATATATGGCCATGTTAATAGGGCTAATGTCAGTATGTTCAGAGGGCTCAGCAAATAGCGGCTGAGAAATTTTAAAGCGTCTACAGTCTCCAAAGACCTTTTCTTAGAGGAAGGCTTCTCGTCATTCTTTTTTAACTGTGTCCTCCATACTTCCATTACTTTTTCAGCAATAAGGTTTCCAGCACAGAAAACGATCCATATAATGTTTGTTTGACGAAAGCACAAAGCACAAAACCCAAGAAGAGCTGCACTTTTGTGATTTCCATACAAGCACATTAAATAAGTAAAAAGGACAAAAAATGTTGAACCAGGGTCTGTGTAATACAGGAATGTAAAGAAATAAAGAGTGGGGAACAGATATAACGTAAAAGTGCACAAGATTCTTCTCAAAGCTGACACCTATGGAAGAAAAAAACAGGCATTAGCATTGCGAGCTCACAAACTACTCTATGATATGTTTGCTTACACTCAGGTACATCAAGGAATATTTCTTTCTATTCATTAGCCTGTCCAGGGGTGTTTAGATCCATAGTAAGGAAAAAGCAAATGATACATTCATATGGAAGAGGAAAATACACAGTTGTGTTGAACACTGATGATGTCACAAATGAAGTTTTATAAACCTCCTGTAGCGTTCTTTTCTCAAATCTTGCCCCTTACTCCTTAGGACGCTGGTCAACGGTAAAAAGTGCCAGAGGGCTAATGTATTAGTTTAATTTTTAAGTAGTGCGGTATTTCTGCTAATATGACCATTAATTATTAGATACTGTGAACAGCAGTTACAGGTCCAAGTAATACTAACTGCAGCTTTGATAATAGTTGCTTGATACTATAACTTACTTGACAACATAAGTGCACTGAAAAATATATTTTTAGCACTCTGTTGTGCAAACTCAATATTCAGAAGTGGGCAGTAAACTTGGGTTTTTAATTTGCTCATGGTCACTCAGGTAATATAAATAGTAATCATATCTGTTTTTATATAGCACCAACATATCTTGCAGCACTTTGGAAATCAGGGGTGTTATATACAAAATGAGTCCTAACATACAGTATTAAACTGATGCAAATCTTGAATAATAGGGGTGAGGGCCTTGCTCACAAGAGCTTACAGGCTATAAGTAAGTACACACAGAGTACTATATATACATACATAAAGCTGTATATCGGTACAAGAAGACTATACCTCACATATGTGTGTATATACGGAGGCCTGGATCAAACTGCACCAACCTTATCGCATACGTAAGTCAGGCGCTTCGGAGGAGTCTAGACTTGGGTTTCAGCTCTCTAGGATGTTTTATTCTCGACATTCGCAAAAAATTGGATGCAAAAACTTCAAAATCAACGTCAGATTTCTGCGCTTAACAACCCAGCCATTTTTCTCTATTTTCAATGAACAGACTGCACCTATTCTGAATTTGAGCATTGTCATAAATTAAAACCCTTTAAACTGGTCATGCCTCCGAAAAGGAACCCTGATTTTTTGTAAATATGCTAAACGGTATATCCTAGAGAGCTAAAACCTGGTCTAAAACTTTACAAAGTCTAAATTGCTAAATTGTTTAATAATTTTGTTTTCTGTGTAATTAAATAAGTAATCTCTTACAATAAAAAATTGTTGCATTTTGTAGTAAAAGGTTTACTTAATTGGATATGTTGGCTCCATATCAGTAACAAAGTTTTTACCCACATACAGAAACAACAAACAGTTACATAAAATAAACCCATGCAAAGCGGGAGGGGGGCATTCTGCTAGTATCTAATAAAGGTTAGGTTTTATATGTAGCTTGTAGGATTTGGTTGCAAACTAGCAATTTGTAAATAGTTTAAGATTATTCACCTTGCAGGTAACAGGGGTCATTTATTCTCTTTCTGAGAAATGTGTCACTGCCATTAACTTTTACACTGGATAAAAGTAGGCACTTTTTCTCTACTAGGGTACTTGCGCACATGTATATAATGAGAGAACGAGTTCTCTTATTATGAGCGCATGTCTATGTACTCCGCAAGATGCATGCAGCCATGGATTTGCAAGTGCACAGTGCATGAATGCCGAAGAATGGGGCTGGGTTCCAACGGGGAGGAATTACCGTGGAATTTCCATGCGGACTTTCTGCATGGAAATCCCGGGATTAAGCAGCAAAGCGGACGAGATTTGCAAAAATTCCATCCACACACTGCGGAAAAGCTGCGCTGAAACTGACAAGGGATAGGAAGACACATCTGTATCTCATATGTTGTTCCACTTCCATCAGGGAACTCTCTCTTAGCTACTAAGCAACACCATGGCTTTGTGCCATGGTGCCTATTTTAATATTAATAAAAGCTACTAATACCTGCTGTCATTGGGGGGGTGTCTTGAGGATCTCTGAAAGGTGACCTCAGCATTAAAGACATCTCCGGACATCCATAAAGACTTGAAATACTAAAAGCTCCTATCTGGTTGCTAGGAGTCACAACATTGAAATACAGTAGCCAGCAGAGTAGTTTGCATATTCATGTATGCCATGAAGCCAGGCTTAAGAAAATTAAATTAACATTTCAGCAATGAGAGCGCAGCTCTTAGATACCTTTGTATGGATCCTGCAAAGTATTAAATAGAACATATAAAGGTTGCCAAGACTGAATAGGAGGTTAATAAATCTCAGCATTCCAGACGAGCAAACAACATTCTCACTCCATCCAAAGAGCCAGGCAGCAGGCTTCACAATGCCGACAGATGTCAGATACAGGCCAGGAAGAGTCGTGATCATCGGATCCCACTGGGAGCAAGAAAAATTGAAAACAACATTAGGAAACAAAATGTGCTTTTCCTTGGAAACAGAAAAAGAATAAAAATCTCTAAAGGGCTATGTCACACAGATTCATCCACCTGTTAATTAGCGGGCCAGAGACCTTGGCGGTACATCTGAGGATTTAAATTGTGAATCTCACTGTCACATTGTCCCTACTATATTGCTGTGGAAGAAAGAAAAATTATTATACAATTAAATTAATCTAGCATGTGATGAACGTTCTAAGGGCATTGGAGAACCCCCTGAAAACTTGGTTGGCAGTTCAGGACAACGGCAGGTAAACTCCGGGTAAGCAGAAGGTCATGTGCAGGGTTTTGGTGGAAGCCTCAGCATGGTGAAGCCTTCCAAGAGGCCAGAACTGAAGATTTACAGTGTCAGAACCTTATGAAGACAAAGTACAGTAGCAGTCAAAAGTTTAGACACACCCTTTCATTCCATGTTTTTTTTTTTACATTGTACAATAGATTCATATTGAAGACATGAAAATTATGAACAAACATATAATTAACTAGTAAACAAAAATGTGTTAAATTAGAATATGTTTTATATTTTACATTCTTCAATAGTAGCCCCCCACCCCCATTTGCTTTAATGACTCATTTGAACGCACTTGGCAGTCTCTCAATCAGCTTCATGATGGAGTCACTTGAGATGGTTTTCAATAAACAGGTATGCCTTGTTAAGAGTTGATTTGTGGAATTTCTTGCCTTCTTAATGAATATGGGACCATTAGTTATGTTGTGCAGAGGTAGGGTTAGTACACAGTTCCATACTGTGATTATCCCTATGCAGCTACAGGGTTATTACAAATGATCTTCCCGATTTCAAACACTCATAACTCACATTGAATGACACTCATAAAAAAAAATTGATATAAATGGGGACAGAGACTTAAAACGTTTTATTGCGCAACATCAAAAATGTTTTCAACATTAGAGGTCTTTAATGTGCGCCCCCTTTGTCACTCGACACATTAAGCCTGCCATACACGTAGAGTATCACGATTGACTGATGCAATGGCTTATGTGCACTCACAGATCATACATGATGGGTGGTAAGGATGGCATGTAGACTCTATATTTTACACTCCTCCAGAGGAAAAAAAACAAACCACAAGGCGTAAGTACCGGGGAATGTGGAGACCAAGGTAGAAGTTCATCATCATCATCATGACTTGCACCACCAATCCACCTGTTCGGTAGTCTGGGATTTCCTGTTCTAGCTGTGGCTGAAGTTATATCTGTAGTATGTTCAGGTATGAAATCTCTGTGATTGTTTCCTCATAGAAAAAGTAGGGGCCGTATACTTTCCTACAGGTTATATTATAAAACGCATTGACCCTGGGGGAGTCGCACATATGCTTCACATAGACGGGTGGGTTATCCCTCCCCCAGATTCTGACATTATGTTTGTTACCTGTGTCCAAAAGGTGGAACGCGGCTTTATCACTAAAGATTCCATGAAATGATGTACTTCGATTAGAGTTTGCATACTCTTGCCAGAAGAAGGTCGCCTCGCTTTGTCATCCGGTTTCAGGGCTGGTAACAATTGCAATCGGTAGGGATAACACAGAATCTTTCACACAGTCTGCTGCAGGATGTCTAATTATCTGCTTTCTCCGATGATGGATTTGTGAAGACTCTGTGTGCAACTTGCCTGGACACACTCCACTGATTCTACACTTACTGGTGAACAGCCGGATGATTTTCGCTTCAAGATACTCCAATTTTAGGGGAAAAAGGTTGCATCACTTATGAACTGTGCGCCCGCTGGGTGGATCTTCACCAAACCTTGTTCAAAAATGATGTTGCACACTAATAACAGACTAGTAATCGGAAAATCAAGGACACAAAATGATCTTCTGTTTTCGTTGACAGCAATTTTGTCTTAGATCACCCTAGCAACAGCTACGGCAAAATAAAACATGTTGGGCCTCATTTAGCAAAGCTGTCTAACAATACGATGGTTCTTGTTGCCCATAGCAACCAATCACAGTACAGCTGTCATTTAACCTCAGCAGCTTGAGAAATAGAAGCTGGGCTTTGATTGGCTGCTATAGGCAACAAAAACAGTCTTACTATTAAGACAGTTTTGCTTATTGAAAATTTTTTGAGTTTCTATTTCTGATGATTTCAAATTTATGTATTGGGGTGTCATTAAACGTGAGTTATGAGTCTTTCAAATCAGGAAGATTATTTGTAATAATGTGTTGTAATTCAAATTATGGCAAGAACCACTCAAGTAAGTAAAGAGAAATGACAGTCCATCATTAGTTTAAGACATGAAGGTCAGTCAATCTGGAAAATTTAAAGTACTTTGAGGGTATCCTCAAGTGGAGTCATAAAAACCATTAAACTCAATGATGAAACTGGCTCTCATGAGGACCGCCCCATGGAAAGGAAAGCCAAGAGTTACATCTGCTGCAGAGAGTAGGTTTGTAAGAGTTTCGAGCACCTTAGATTAGAGCCCACATAAATGCTTCATAGAGATCAAATACCGGACATGTCTCAACATCAACTGTTCAGAGAAGACTGCAAGATTCAGGTTCTTACGGTCAAATTCCTGCAAAGAAGCCACTACTGAGGAACAACAATAAGAAAAGAATCTCCTAAGCCAAGAAACACAGAGAATGGACATTAGATTAATGGATGCCTGTACCTTGGACCGATGAGATTTTTGGTTCCAACCTCCATGTGTTTGCAAGACATAAAAAAGTGAGAAGATGGTTTCTACATGTGTGGTTCCCACTATGAAGCATGGAGGGAGAAGGTGTGATGTTGTTTTACTGGTGACAGTGTTGGTGATTTAGTCAAAAATCATGCCACATTTAAAGGGAACCTGTCATCATAAACTATGGGGCTCAAAGGTGAGTGAACAGGGAGTCTGGGGAGCTATGTTTCAAACTCACCAGATGCCCCATACCTGTGCTGTGTCCCCGCTCAAAGGTCATGACAGGTTCCCTTTTCATTGCTCTCAGAAGCATTCTGCAGTGACATGCCATCCCATTAGGTTGCACTTAGAGGGGCCATCATTTATTTTTAAACAGGATAATTACCCCCAAAACACCTCCTGACTATGTTAGGGCTAAGTGATCAAGAAGGAGAATGATGGAGTGCTGTGTCAGATGACATGGCCTCCGCATAACCTAAACCAAATTGAAATGGATAAAAACAATGGAATGAAAAGGTGTGTCCAAACTTTTGAGTGGTGCTGTACATATAATAAAAATATCTTCAACTGGCATCAATTGGACCTGATTGGGTACAAAATTAATGGATATCCCATGTTACTATGTACTCACAGAAAAGTATAGAAAACTCACTTTTACGGAAAGATAATATTCTGAAGAAAAACCAAAACAAATTGATAACGGATAATCTGTTGTAAAACTGGTTTTTATAGAAGATTCTCAAGAAATTTCCAGTAGAAGAGCTCCAACTAACAAATAAAATTCAAGTAGGTCTAGATTTCCCATAATCTGGCACTTTGGCTGTCCCAGGTATTCTGATTGGCTAACTTTGTATAGATAATTGCAAACATAATTGAAACGGATGCTTCAGGTATAAAAGGACAAATACAACAAAGCAAACTTTTGTTACCAACAGTTCTAATGGCATTTAAAGTGCTTTTGTGTCTCACTGCATTCATCTCAAAGAGTGAGATAGTAAAAGCTTTAAAACAAAATGATACATACCCGCTGAGAGATCTAAAAAATGTGTCTACACAAACCTGGCACTACCAATGTTTAGGCAGAAAAAACCCTCTTTCATGCCTCTATATTCATAAATATTCATTTCATAAGGGAAAGCTTTACAGAAATCCACAATCAAAAATTGTCCACATTAATATGTCTGAAACGATTAAATCACAGTCACGCACTTACCAGCCAGCAACTATGTAGGCGCTGGGTGCTGCAGGCCGGAGAATTAGTCCAAGTATATGTTTTTTGTCATAACAGTGTATTACATCCTCATTCTACTGTCTATGCCCTCAGTAGACTCGTCATTGAAGCATTATCTCTCATGTCACAATGGCTCACGTCATATCAAATGACAGCTATTTACTATTTATAAATATTTAATGAGCTGCACATGAAACTGCTTTGTCCTTATAATGTAGCTCCAGGCAACGATTATTAATTGATAAAAGAACTCCTAGTACATGAATGGAATATACTTGCTGTCTTAAGGTTCTCAAGCAATCGGCCATATTAGTCGTAATGACGGGCGCATGGATGTCCATAAGGCCTTTACTGTAGTTCTGTACACATTTGCTTTCATATCAGAATATATATATAAAGTTTGCTGTATGTACGAAGGTATGTTACTGTAGAAGCAATATCACCACACATACAGCACGTGACAGAACAAACAATATTGGTGCAGCCCCTCATTAGGGTTCTGTAAGGCTGGGTTCCCACGAGACAGAAATCCTGCAAAAATCTCGCGACTTGGCCACACCGAAAGCCGTGAAATTGCTGCAGCTTCAAAACCCGCTGCATTTTGCCGTGGGTTGTGGAGTGGTTCGGCTGCCGGCATTCCGTTACGGAAAAAAAAAAAAAAAAAAGAATTGACATGCTGCAGCTGTCAATTCCGTGCTGTAACGCCGGTTCTGCCCGGCTTGGCTGCAACGGATTGTCCGCCCCCTGTAGACGAGATTACATGGCTGGCTAATCCCAGGATTAGTAGTTGCGGACAGATTTGCCGCACAGAAATTCCGCGG
Organism: Eleutherodactylus coqui; assembly: GCF_035609145.1. Taxonomy (NCBI): domain Eukaryota; kingdom Metazoa; phylum Chordata; class Amphibia; order Anura; family Eleutherodactylidae; genus Eleutherodactylus; species Eleutherodactylus coqui. The sequence continues at coordinate 169,964,285 of NC_089838.1, read as the reverse complement.
CAAATCCGTTCCGTGTGAACCCAGCCTAAAGACTGCGCACGCAGCTCTGCAATCTCTGTGAACTTTTTCTAATGTTACCCGTAGGGAACTAGTCCTAGATAGAGTTGAGCGAACATACTCTGCCGAGCTTGATGCTCGTTCGAGTATTAGCGATACTCGAACGAGCATCAAGCAGTGTTCGACCCCACCCCAATGGGGTTCATTACTCGAGTAGAACTCTCGAATTTTACGAGAAGCTCGACTCGAATAACGCGGACCCGGGCATTTGGGTGCTCGCTCATCTCTAGTTCTAGACCAAGCGCGACATCAACTGTGAAGCACCAGAAGTCCCTTTTTCAGATGTATGTATTTCTACATAGCCATTGGTTGAATCTGCAAGACCTTCTGAGGCAGTCTCACTGCTGAGAACCCCAACAATCGCTTTGTTTGCAACCTGGGAAGCCTGCTGTTCAAAGTGAGAATTCATTTGCAGTGAAGAACATTATAAGCAAACAGAAAGCAAGTTTGTGTTGTGATCCAAAGTGAGTTTTGTTGTAAGTGTAAAAAGAAAGCGTTCGGTACCGTGTTAGCCAGTAGAATAAACGGTTAGTGCTCTCAGTAAGAGAAACTACTGTATTTTTTGCTCGTTAATAATCACCTATGTTTTAGAGGCAGAAAATAGGGAAAAAATATTTTGAACTCACCCAGGGACGATGCAGGGGATAGTGCTGGGCAAGGGAGCAGGAACAGAGGTCTGAAGCACCGGGGCTCCGTGACAGGGACACTTGTGCACAGGCTGATTGGTGGAGGCGGGGGAGCAGCAGCAGTTCCCGCCGGCGGTCACCACCAATCAGTGGTACGTAAGGGGCGGCAATGCAGAGGTGAAAGAACTATGAAATGATGGCGAGTTTGTTTGCGCGACTACAACTTAGTTGCGATGGCAACCTTGAATTTCGGTACTTTCGCCCTATATGACTTTTTGCCCCACTTTGGGGGAAATAAAAGTGCGTCTTCTAGAGCGAAAAATACGGTAAATTATCTCTTAGATATGATACCTTAAGAACACACGAAGTACAGTTACATCAAATTCACTGCGTTTGAGGTTTGTATAAGGCCTCGTTCCCACAAGCGTGGGTTTAGCGCATTTTAGGTGCGTGAAAAGATCGCATCTATTACAAACAATGGTTTCCTATAGACGCGTTCACATGAAGAAATTTTAGATGCGCTAAATACTTGCACCAATCAAAGATAGGACATTCAACTGCAATGCTCGCATCTAAGGTCCATGGTGCGAGAAAAGAAAGAACCCTGACCTATTTTTGCAGCATGCTTTCCATAGACTCCTGTAGAAGCTGGATAACACGCACCTCCGATCCTGTGAAGGGGCAACTTCACTGCTAATTAAAATGGCTGGAAATCACCCGTTCAAGCGATCTTTAGTGCAGTACAGCCACAATCTTTTCACACGCCTATACTGCACTCAGCACTCGTCTGAACGAGGCCTAAAGGGGGATTGGGAGCCTTCTCACAGCCAACACCTGCAAGCAACAGCCATGATCAGCCTTAAAGGGGTTGTCTCGCGGCAAACATCAACATTTTACATTACCCCATTCCCCCTGTCACCCCTCTGGCATAAAATAGTATTTTAAAGCGGTTTTTAAACCGCTTGCTACTCACCGATGTGATGAAAGATGAACTTATAAAATTCTTCTCCCAAGATGGCCGCCGGTCCTTTCCCAGGGATGCACTGCGGTTTTCTCCCATGGTGCACTGCGGGTCTTCTCCCAAGGTGCACCATGGGCTCTGTGCCTTCCATTGCCGATTCCAGCCTCCTAATTGGCTGGAATCAGGACACGTGACGGGGCAGAGCCACGCGATGACGCGTAGAAGGGGGTGGAGCCAGAACGCCGCTCGTGCCCGGACCGTCCAGAAGGGAGAAGACCCTTCTGCGCAAGCGCGTCTAAAAAAGCAAGAAGACCCCGAATTTAGACGGAGCCATGAGACGGGGACGCCAGCAACGGAGCAGGTAAGTGAATAACTTCTGTATGGCTCATATTTAATGCACGATGTATATTACAAAGTGCATTAATATGGCCATACAGAAGTGTATAACCCCACTTGCTTTCGTGAGACAACCCCTTTAATTTACCTGATCATACCGCACTTCCATGCTACTATCCACTCTCACAACTGCCCCGCGTTTCCACTTGTTTCTATGTCAAGAAGTGACATCACTTCTTGATGCGGAAACACGTCGGGATTCCACACATGTATTCTGTTAATTAATAGTGCTAAATCTGAGCGCAGATCTGTGGCAAAAACAGTGGCAGGTAGAAAGACGCAGATTTTGTCGCAGTTTTTAGAGATGGAATTCAGCCATGTGAACATACCCCAATAATGTGAGGATGTAACAACAGATCACCCTCTATTAAATGGATGTTCCCAAGATTACATTAGTGGCTCAATGTGTTCCATATATAAAATCATTTATTTTTGCAAATTCATCCATTTTTTAAAAATGCGACAGTTCTGACTTCTCAATCTCCTGAACATCCCATTCTCCCTCTCTGTTTATCTTTGGTTGCCCCCTGGATGCGTTCACCAGTAGTTATTCACTGTGAGCGACTATGATCAGTTCATCCTGCCTTCACTTCTATGTAATGGGTCTATCCCTGACTTTAAAACACATGTTGAGCATGTACAGAGCAGACACTGCGGGGGAAATGTATTAAATACGCTCCCCGATTGCTGGAAGGGGTGATCGTTCTGCCATGGTTTTTTTTCCTTTTTTTTTTTTACAGCGTTAATCATGCAGCATAAATGACATGATACATTTTTTATGCTGGTCGGTACGATTACGGCGATACAAAAAATTTTTTTAAGTTTTTCACTTTTCCACAATAAAGCCCTTTTTTTGAATTTTTTTTTTGTTCTCTTCATCGCTTGTATTTTGCATGATGAGCTGTAGTTTTTATTGGTACGATTTTGCCGCTATTTCTTAGGGGATTTTTTTAAAGTTTTTTCTCGTGCAGGATAAATAGTATATTCATTTTATTGTATGGATCATTATAGATACGACGATGCCAATTATGTGGGATTTTTAAATTGTTTTTATACAAATAGAGGAAAGATCGCAAAGAAAGGGGTGTTTTATAGAGATGAGCGAACGTACTCTTCCGAGCTTGATACTCGTTTGAGTATTAGCGTGTATTAGCGTGTTCGAGATGCTCGTTACTAGAGGCGAGCACCACGCGATGTTCGAGTTACTTTCACTTTCATCTCTGAGACGTTAGCGCGCTTTTCTGGCCAATAAAAAGACAGGGAAGGCATTACAACTTCCCCCTGCGACGTTCAAGCCCTATACCACCCCCCTGCAGTGAGTGGCTGGCGAGATCAGGTGTCACCCGAGTATATAAATCGGCCCCTCCCGCGGCTCGCCACAGATGCATTCTGACATGCTTGCGTCCTCAGTCTGCAGTAATTTTACATAGTATAGGGCCAGTAGTGCTAAGGCGGGGACAGTGAAAAAGGTGAAAGACATATACTGTCTATATAGGCAGTGGGCTTTTCCAAAAAAATTTGGGAAAAAACATTCTATTTGGGCTGCCTGTGACCGTCCTGAGTGTACTGCCTCTCTGCTGGGGGTAGTAGTCCTAACTAATACGCAGCCAGCTAAGTGTTACAGCAGGCTTGCGCAAAATTCTTTCCTGGCTCTGCGTTGCCCGTTACATCACCGCTGTCATCCTGTCCAGAGGGAAACAGTCTGCAGTAATTTTACATAGTCCAGGGCCAGTAGTGGTGAGGCAGGGGCAGTGAAAGAGATATACTGTCTATATAGGCAGTGGGCTTTTCCAAAAAAATTTGGGAAAAAACTTTCTATTTGGGCTGCCTGTGACCGTCGTCAGTGTACTGCGTCTGTGCTGGGGGTAGTAGTCCTAATTAATACGCAGCCAGCTAAGTGTTACAGCAGGCTTGCGCAAAATACTTTCCTGGCTCTGCTGCGCGTTCCGTAAGGAAAATCAGCCTCCAACCACAGGCCAATAAGCGGCACATTTAATTACAGCGTTCTGTTTCTGCACTACTGGTCATACACCATGCTGAAGGGTAGGGGTAGGCCTAGAGGACGTGGGCGCAGGCGAGGACGCGGAGGCCCAAGTCAGGGTGTGGGCACAGCCCGAGCTCCTGATCCAGGTGTATCGCAGCCGACTGCTGCGGGATTAGGAGAGAGGCACGTTTCTGGCGTCCCCACATTCATCTCACAATTAATGGGTCCACGCGGTAGACCTTTATTAGAAAATGAGCAGCGTGAGCAGGTCCTGTCGTGGATGGCAGAAAGTGCATCCAGCAATCTATCGACCACCCAGAGTTCTGTGCCGTCGACTGCTGCAACTCTGAATCCTCTGGCTGCTGCTCCTCCTTCCTCCCAGCCTCCTCACTCCATTACAATGACACATTCTGAGGAGCAGGCAGACTCCCAGGAACTGTTCTCGGGCCCCTGCCCAGAATGGGCAGCAATGGTTCCGAATCCTCTCCCACTGGAGGAGTTTGTCGTGACCGATGCCCAACCTTTGGAAAGTTCCCGGGGTCCGGGGGATGAGGCTGGGGACTTCCGGCAACTGTCTCAAGAGCTTTCAGTGGGTGAGGAGGACGATGACGATGAGACACAGTGTCTATCACTCAGGTAGTAGTAATTGGAGTAAGTCCGAGGGAGGAGCGCACAGAGGATTCGGAGGAAGAGCAGCAGGACGATGAGGTGACTGACCCCACCTGGTTTGCTACACCTACTGAGGACAGGTCTTCAGAGGGGGAGGCAAGTGCAGCAGCAGGGCAGGTTGGAAGAGGCAGTGCGGTGGCTAGGGGTAGAGGCAGGGCCAGACCGAATAATCCACCAACTGTTTCCCAAAGCGCCCCCTCGCGCCATGCCACCCTGCAGAGGCCGAGGTGCTCAAAGGTCTGGCAGTTTTTTCACTGAGAGTGCAGACGACCGACGAACAGTGGAGTGCAACCTTTGTTGTGCCAAGATCAGCCGGGGAGCCACCACCACCAGCCTCACCACCACCAGCATGCGCAGACATATGATGGCCAAGCACCCCACAAGGTGGGACGAAGGCCGTTCACCACCTCCGGTTTGCACCGCTGCCTCTCCCCCTGTGCCCCAACCTGCCACTGAGATCCAACCCCCCTCTCAGGACACAGGCACTACCGTCTCCTGGCCTGCACCCACACCCTCACCTCCGCTGTCCTCGGCCCCATTCACCAATGTCTCTCAGCGCACCATCCAGCCGTCGCTAGCGCAAGTGTTGGAGCGCAAGCGCAAGTACGCCGCCACGCACCCGCACGCTCAAGCGTTAAACGTGCACGTAGCCAAATTTATCAGCCTGGAGATGCTGCCGTATAGGGTTGTGGAAACGGAGGCTTTCAAAGGTATGATGGCGGCGGCGGCCCCGCGCTACTCTGTTCCCAGTCGCCACTACTTTTCCCGATGTGCCGTCCCAGCCCTGCACGACCACGTCTCCCGCAACATTGTACGCGCCCTCACCAACGCGGTTACTGCCAAGGTCCACTTAACAACGGACACGTGGACAAGCACAGGCGGGCAGGGCCACTATATCTCCCTGACGGCACATTGGGTGAATTTAGTGGAGGCTGGGACAGAGTCAGAGCCTGGGACCGCTCACGTCCTACCCACCCCCAGAATTGCGAGCCACAGCTCGGTGGTGGTATCTGCGGCAGTGTATGCTTCCTGCACTAAACCACCCTCCTCCTCCTCCTCCTCCTCCTCCTACGCAACCTCTGTCTCGCAATCAAGATGTGTCAGCAGCAGCACGTCGCCAGCAGTTGGCGTCGCGCGGCACGGCAGCACAGCGGTGGGCAAGCGTCAGCAGGCCGTGCTGAAACTACTCAGCTTAGGAGAGAAGAGGCACACGGCCCACGAACTGCTGCAGGGTCTGACAGAGCAGACTGACCGCTGGCTTGCGCCGCTGAGCCTCCAACCGGGCATGGTCGTGTGTGACAGCGGCCGTAACCTGGTGGCGGCTCTGCAGCTCGGCAGCCTCACGCACATGCCATGCCTGGCCCACGTCTTTAATTTGGTGGTTCAGCGCTTTCTGAAAAGCTACCCACGCTTGTCAGACCTGCTCGGAAAGGTGCGCCGGCTCTGCGCACATTTCCGCAAGTCCCAGGCACCCTGCAACATCGGTTTAATCTGCCAGTGCACCGACTGCTGTGCGACGTGCCCACACGGTGGAACTTTACGCTCCACATGTTGGCCAGGCTCTATGAGCAGCGTAGAGCTATAGTGGAATACCAACTCCAACATGGGCGGCGCAGTGGGAGTCAGCCTCCTCAATTCTTTACAGAAGAGTGGGCCTGGTTGGCAGACATCTGCCAGGTCCTTGGAAACTTTGAGGAGTCTACCCAGATGGTGAGCGGCGATGCTGCAATCATTAGCGTCACCATTCCTCTGCTATGCCTCTTGAGAAGTTCCCTGCAAAGCATAAAGGCAGACGCTTTGCGCTCGGAAACGGAGGCGGGGGAAGACAGTATGTCGCTGGATAGTCAGAGCACCCTCCTGTCTATATCTCAGCGCGTTGAGGAGGAGGAGGAGGAGCATGAGGAGGAGGGGGAAGAGACAGCTTGGCCCACTGCTGAGGGTACCCATGCTGCTTGCCTGTCATCCTTTCAGCGTGTATGGCCTGAGGAGGAGGAGGATCCTGAAAGTGATCTTCCTAGTGAGGACAGCCATATGTTGCGTACAGGTACTACTGGGTGTCGAAGCTGGACACGTGGCCTGAACTCGCGCTGTATGCCCTGGAGGTGCTTGCTTGTCCTGCGGCTAGCGTCTTGTCAGAGAGGGTGTTTAGTGCGGCTGGGGGAATCATCACGGATAAGCGTACCCGCCTGTCAACCGACATTGCCGACAGGCTTACACTCATCAAGATGAACAAAGCCTGGATTTCCCCAGACTTCTCTTCTCCACCAGCGGACAGCAGCGATACCTAAACAATACGTAGGCTGCACCCGCGGATGGAAGCATCGTTCTCTATCACCATCAAAAACGGGGACCTTTTAGCTTCATCAATCTGTGTATTCTATTCATCCTCCTACTCCTGCTCCTCCTCCTGAAACCTCACGTAATCACGCCGAATGGGCAATTTTTCTTAGGCCCACAAGGCTCAGTCATATAATTTTTGTAAACAATTTTTATACGTTTCAATTCTCATTAAAGCGTTGAAACTTGCACCTAAACCAATTTTTATTTTAACTGGGCTGCCCCCAGGCCTAGTTACAAATTAAGCCACATTAATTAAAGCGATTAATGGGTTTCACCTGCCCTCTTGGTTGGGCATGGGCAATTTTTCTGAGGTACATTAGTACTGTTGGTACACCAATTTTTTTGGGCCCTCGCCTACAGTGTAATCCAATTAATTTTTTGCCCACCTGCATTAAAGCTGACGTTACATCAGCTGTGCTGGGCACTGCAATGGGATATATTTATGTACCGCCGGTGGCTTCCTGGGACCCACCCATGCTGTCGGTCCACATGGACTTCCCATTAGGGAGGTGTACGTGCCTGTGTATACTTATAAAAAACTCGAGCCTGACTGGGGCATGCAGTTTGGGCCGAAGCCCACCTGTATTTAATCAGACGTTAGCTCTGCTGTCCAGGGCACTGCAATGGGATATATTTTTGTACCGCCAGTGGGTTCCAGGGAGCCACCCATGCTGTCGGTCCACACGGACCTCATATTAGGGAGTTGTACCTGCCTGTGTCTATGTATTAAAAACCCCGGTCTGACTGGGGCATGCAGTGTGGGCCGAAGCCCACCTGTATTTTATCTGACGTTACCTCAGCTGTGCAGGGCAATGCAATGGGATATATTTATGTACTGCCAGTGGCTTCCTGGCACCCACCCATGCTGTCGGTCCACACAGAGTTGTAACTGCATGTGTCCACTTCTAAAGAACCCCAGTCTGACTGGGGCATGCAGTGTGGGCCGAAGCCCACCTGTATTTTATCTGACGTTACCTCAGCTGTGCAGGACAATGCAATGGGATATATTTATGTACCGCCGGTGGCTTCCTGGCAACCACCCATGCTGTCGGTCCACACGGAGTTGTAACTGCATGTGTCCACTTCTAAAGAATAGTGGGACCTGGGAACTTGAGATGCAGCCCAACATGTAGCCCCTCGCCTGCCCTATCCGTTGCTGTGTCGTTCCCATCACTTTCTTGAATTTCCCAGATTTTCACAAATGGAAACCTTAGCGAGCATCGCCGATATACAAAAATGCTCGGGTCGCCCATTGACTTCAATGGGGTTCGTTATTCGAAACGAACCCTCGAGCATCGCGAAATTTTCATCCCGAGTAACAAGCACCCGAGCATTTTGGTGCTCGCTCATCTCTAGTGTTTTACAAATTTTTTTCACGTTTTTTTTTTCTTACACTTTTTATACCCCTGTAGGGGACTCAAACCATAGCAGCTATGATAAGGCATTGCAGGATTTCTGAACTGCAATGCTTTATCGCTTGTAATAGCAATTATAGGCAAGATATTTGGCCAAAAGCAATCTAATGTCTACGGAGACATGGAATTATACAAAGCCAGAACAATTATAAAGCTCTTCTAATAGAAAAAAAAGCCTCGCAAGAGAGCCCTATATTTCTATATATCTTCAAAAATTCTGAATTCTGGATACTTACCAGGCCATTTAATGTTAGTAATAGGACCCGATGGCTGATACTAGCATGGATATCATACAACTGAAAGAAGCAGCATGGAGGTGCTCACCTTTAGGGTCACCGAGGGTCGTAAATGATTAAATGGCCAACAACAACATTAAAACAAATTCTCCAGAAATCTCGATGTTGCAAAAATGACAGTGGGCATGTAAACACTGGTGGCGTTCAATGTCTCCAAGCGCACTTCATAATTATAGTTTAGATAAACCCTAAATTCTATGGAAAAAGGAAAACTATTATGTTGCAATACAAGCGAGATGTCTTGTACATCACAGACTAAAGTAGCTACAGGAAAGAGAAATGGCATATAGTCACTTGTTACGGTTACCTGATTAAAGTGTCCTTGACAATACTGCTGAGCTTGGGGGATGTGGAAGACTTCATCCATATAGGGATCCCGCTGCTCTCTGGTTACTTTGGAAAACAGTAAACTAGACAGCAAAAAGCATCCGCTAAACAGAGCAGAAAAATAGTAACCTTCCAACTTGTCCATGTTTCCCTCAAAAAACCCTGCAAAAAAGAAAAAACATGAGGAATAACACAATTTCTGGCCATTATACGACTGATATCCAGCCTTATTACACACTTTCCCCCTCTCATCAGGCTGAATATCTAGTATTTAGTTGTCTCTGAACTGGTAAATGGAGACTAGCTGTTATAATGTCTTCCATACACTGCACATGGAGAACACAGCAGATACTGCTCTCTAGCTTTCTGTAGTGTGCACACACATAACTACATCAATGAGGTCAAGTGGTGAAGTACTGAGCAGTGTAGATGTGATTCCAGTAGCTTTAAAGGGGTTTTCCAGCAAAATACTATTGATGGCCTATCATCAGGATAGGTCATCAACAGTTGATCGGCTGGGGTCTGTCACTCGGGACCCCAACAGATTAGCTGAACAGGCGCATGCTGTCAGCGCCGCATTAACACAGATGTTGGAGCAGTGGTCATTAGCTTCTGCTAGTGGCCAGCACTTTAAAGGTCTTGCTTTTTTAGCGCAAAAACATAATTTTAGGTAAAGTAATTTGGACTTTTCGTAGTTATTAAATTAGCAAACAGATGTAATAAAGTTTAACTTGGCTAGGATACCTTGCTGCGACAAGTGCCATTGAAAGGTTACTGTTGTCTTGACACAAGAAAAGCGGTTGAAAAAGCAAATAAACTATGATACAGATAACTATCTTAATGCGTTAGGGGTCAAGTTGTACTTTGCTACATCTGTAAGCACAAATTGTCTGAAGAATTAGTGGCCCTTTAAGAGACAAGCAGTAAACCATTATATAATTATAGTCTAGCTACATTACCATTGTGAAAACCTGCAGAAGAGCAGCTGTAGTCAAACCCATTGGAAAAACAAATATGTTGCAGGTATCAGAAAGAGAGATGGAGGCTTGATAACTATGGCGTTCAGCATGGACTCCATTCGTATCAATGGAATTACAGCATCAAAATAGTAGAACTGCAGCTGTACTTGTAAACCATTGTACGAGCTAAACTTCTACCTGACAGCAGTTAACAAAAGGCGAGGAACAGGGAAGAGGCGGAGAGGAAGCCCATGTCCATCCCTGTGGCTTTCAGGATGGAACTCACACCTCTCAACTAACTTTAGATAGTCTGTCACTTAACCTCTTAGTGATGGTCCCATTGCCTTTTACGTCCTAGCGTTGTGGGCTTTAAACCTCAGGGACGCATTAAAGAAAATAAAAAGGGAAAGAAAGTTAGAGTTTCAGCTCCCCTCACGGATCGCATCCATAAGGGGCGCTGAAACTAACCCTCATCCTCCGCAATGCCTCGCGACGATGTGCTCCGAAAAGGACCTTCGGCCATCTTCTACGCATGCGAGCTAAAGGTAGCCGAGAGCCTGGAGCAGTAACCGAGTGCCCTGGTGAGCGGTCCCTGGTCACGTGATCGCCGTTATCCAATGGATAATGGCGATTACGTAAAAGTTAAAAACAGTTGAACTTTAATGCTCCTTTCGGTTTGGGCCCTGTTGTGCAGCCAGACATAAGGTTAGGGCCACAATGGGTATATTTCTGAACAAGGGAGAAACAGGAGTATCCATTTTGGGGTGAAAGTTTTCATTCATATTTACGCTGTACAAAAAAAAGGTTTTTAAAATGACATCATTGCCAAAAAATGAAAATCGTTATTTTTTCCTTCTGCTTTGCTTAGATTCATTCAAAAACTGTTGGGTCAAAATACGCAGTACACCCCTAGAGGAATTCATTAATGGGTCTAGTTTTCAAAACGGAGTCATTGTGGTGGTTTTGGCCACTCAAGGGCTCTACAGGTGTGCTATGGGACCTAAAACACCTTCAATGGCTATGATTGGTTCATTGAGCACTGGCTCTGATTGGTTCTTGAGCATTGCAGCTCAGCCAATCATAGGCAGCGCTTCCTGCAGGCGGGGGATTTCAGAGCCCTGAAATTGGCTTTACTTGCACTCACTTCATGTGCTGAATGCGCATGCGCTTTCTCGGCCATCACTCGCAGGGTCACCTGACATCAACACTGTCTGTCCGCTGAGCTGAATCCAACAAATGTAGACGGAGTTCTTGGATTATTGTGTATGTCTTTTTAGCCTTTATTTCTTTTGGCGACTGTGTGATATGAACCGACTTTGTGGACACTGTCAAATAAGATTGGGAACAAGCTGCCAGACAGATAGCTACGGTGCTGAGTGCATCACTTAGCATTCCTGGATCCATACTGTGAACTCTTATTTCGGAGCCCTTTATATTTATGGGTGTGTCTACTTCTACAGTATTCTAGATTCCACTTTATTGTTATTGATTCTAAATATTTCTGTAGGCTGCTGGACATCTTTAGTGAAGTACAATGCTTTGCACCTTGTACTTTATATCCCTAAGGGCTCCTTCACAGTGGCGATCGCTATGTCGCCACAAGAAAATTGCAGCAAAATCGTGATATTTTTTTCCAGTGATTTTTGAGCGTCAATGTTGCTTTTTTTTGCAAAATCATCACTGCCATATGCAATTTACTTGCATGAACTTTTAGCGCGAAAGTCAATAGGACTTTCTAATGTTAAAAACGCATCGCACAAAAATTGCACGTTTGTGCGCTGCGATAAAAAGGAGGCTCCATAGGGAAACATGAGAGATTACAAAACACAAAATGCATAATTCTGTGTTTTCACTCTGTCACATCGTGCGATTTTATGGCCATTGTGAAGGCGCCCGAAGGCCACTCTCACACCGGCACTGAGCCTTCATTCATTTAAATGGGGCTTCTCAGACAAGCATGTTAGCGAAGCGCTACTAACGTGCTAAAATGACTGCTGTATGTTCTATTTTCATGCATTCAGCGTGTTTTCGATGCAATACATCACCCATTGTAATGATGGGGTGCGTTAAAAACGCTGTTCTAAAAAGCTGTAAAATGCTGAGTTTTCCCAAACGCCCGTGTGAGAGGGGCCTAAGGGGATTTACTCTTACCGCACTTTATTATTACAATAATTGATACTTTGATTAATGTAGTTTTTTAAAAGATATTGTCCTAGTAACTAACATGGCCTAATAATAGGTATTAGTATTGTCACGTTTTTGAAATGCTGGTCACATTCTGCTGTTCTAGTGATAGGTGGGACCTCAGCAATCGGACACCTATCACCTACCCTGTGGTGGTACGAGGCGACTCTGGGATGGCGTTACACGTGACCATACATGTCACTTAGGGCCCTTTACACTGATACATTCCGATTCTCGTTGGATCGCAACAATCTAAACGATAATGGTTCAGAGTAAATGGCGGCAGTGACTGAATGACTAACAATAATTCGCTCATCGTTCAGTTTCTACAGCTATAACAATCAAACGACAATCAGACTGTGTCAACAGGCAGTTGTTCGTAATGAATGAAGACGAGCAGGCGAAGCGGTTTCTGGCCCATTCCGCCTCCATTCACTGAACAATCATTGTTCCTGTATGAGATCCCAGCAGAGGGACGACCGCTGGATGCAGACTTTGGTGTATGTTCACACAGTACACAATTCTGTGACAAACATAGTAGCATTTCGCATAAGAAACCGCCTCAAAATCCATCCTATTCATGCAGATGTTGACCAGCAGTCTGCTGTATATCTGCAGCTCAGCGCTCCCGCTCACCTTGAACGCGCTCCGTCACAGGGCAGCCTCGAGTGAGCGCCGAGCGCTGGTCAGATGGTGCCACTTCCAAATCACCTGACTAGCGGGGTCCAAATGTACTGCAAGAGTTGGGCTGCTAAAAACAGCTGCAGATTTGTGCTTTGTTATTGGTAAATTCATAGCATTTCCTCTGTGTGAGCGTACCCGTTGCCTCCGCCACAGCGGCTTTTACCTGTGCGCAGGATATTAGTCTAGAGGAAGCCGAGTGACGTGCATGGTCACGTGCTTCATTCCTAAAGCTCAAGCTCTTAGACCTCCCTCACACAGGGCGTTTTTGTACAGCGTTTAGCGCTGCGTTTTCGGCGCTGTGCTAAACGCTGTACAAGGCTCCCATTCATTTCAATGGGACTGCTCACACAGGGCTGAAAACGCTGTGTTGAAAAACGCTGCGTTTTGAAAGCGCTGCATGTTCTATTCTTGGGCGTTTTCAGCTGAGTCTCCCATTGAAATGAATGGGCAGCCTCTTCAGCTGGGCTGAATACGGAGCTGAAAACGCTGTACACGCAGCATTGAAAAACGCAGCGTTTTTGCAAACGCCCTGTGTGAGGGAGGCCTTAGTGAAATCAATAGTAGTCGTCACTGTAGTTACAAGCGCCGTCCGCTCCATCCCCAGTGTACTTGCAGTGATGTCAGTCAATGACTGGCTGAGCGCTGCTTCTGACTGGTCACAGTGCTCAGCCAATCAGAGGCAGTGCTTCCAGGAGGTGGGGATTATTAAATTCCCAGCCAGAAGAAAATGCTGAACAACACTGCCAAGGAGCCAGAGAGAAGCAGTGCTGGAGCCCCGACAGCGCTGCTAGGTGATGTATTAATATTTTTCTTTTTTCATTCAGCTAGGGTTTATTTTCAGGGAAGGGCTTATATTTCAAGCAATTCCCCAAAAATCATTGCGGGGTTTGCCTGCATCCCATTGCTTTCAATAGGGGGGCAACAGCGCCAGCCCCATTGAAAGCAATGGGAGGACATCGTGATCCTCTTGCACAGCTGTGACAGGGGATTCCTTCATCCCCGCTGCAGTCCCCTGATCACTGAACACTGTGGAAGTGCTGTCACAGCGTTCAGTGATGAGGGAACTCTCTGTAACATGACACGATGTTACACGCAGCACAGACCTTACCGGAGCACGCATGCCATATCTTTTGCAGGTGCCAGCATTTTGCACCTGTAAAAAACGGACATGTGAACACTTCATAGGGAATCAATGGTTCTAGTAAATACCATTTTTTTTTTTTTGTGCAAAAACGAAAATGGAAAAAAAAAGGCTGCATCCTTAAGGGGTTAAAGACAATGTGGGTGTCATCAATAAAAGTTCAAACTTTTTCAGGAATGTGAGGTAAAGGCCGCCCGGATGAGGTGTGGCCCCGTCTCACACACCAGTTTGCCCGACAGCTTTTCAAAGTCCGAAATCCATTTTAACCAAAAGCTTATGAAATAATGGAAACAAGAAGTGAAGTGTGAACGCCGGCCTACGCCTCGTTCTCACTAGACTACCAGCGGGGCGGGTGCTATGCTACCAGAAGACCGGACATCACGACTCCTGCGCCCCTCCTGGACGCATATTAGCCTCTTACTCCTCACTTCTACACGAGGCAACCTAAACAACCAATCACCAGGAATCAGCCAACCCAAACAACCAATCACAGGGAATGAGCAAATCCAAACAACCAGTCAGGTTGCGAATGGTGTGCATTTGGGGAGTAATCTAGATATATGCCTCCTGGACTAGATGCCATTTATATATGGAGCACATAGCCAGAATATCCACCAGCAGGGCTCCTTAGCACAACTGCATGCGCAAAAATGCTCGCCGCAGCGTATTCGCACTATGAACGAGGTACATTTGTGCACATATTGCTGTACTTTTGCGCATGCAGGGCCAGTTCACACGTGTGACACACCCTTTCCGTGGATTAAAAGGCACGTCTGTACGTATTATTGCAGCCCGACAGGTATGTGTGGCAGTGGCCTGCGGACTACCAGCCCCGTACAGGAGAACGTCTGGCAGTGCTCAGCGGACTACCAGCCCCGTGCAGGGGGCACGTCTGTACGTGTGACTGCCGCACACACCATGCACACTGCTGAGCCCACAATCACGTGACTGCGGTAAGTGCTGCAGGTGCCGCTCCTCAGCGTGTGATACTCCGCGCTCACACTCACCCACAGCAGTCGTCAGCTGACACGGCCGGAAGTGTGCACTCGCCGCCCGACTCCGGGCGGAAACAGGAAGGTGCGATATACTGGCCGCAGAGAAAAGCATATGGCCGCCGCACCAGCCGGAGCGCCGCGGATGACAGGTGAGGATGCTACTGACTATCGGCGCTGTACGGCTGACTGCGCGCAGGTGCTTCCGGCATTATCCACAACCGCCGGAGAGCCAGCATGGTACAAACGGCATGAAGCGCCAGCTGCTCTTAACAAGACCTCCAAAAGTGTGTGCAGAAGGACGGCATCCTGCGGTTTGTAGACCCCGGCGCGGTAGTTTGGGGTCACCAATGACTTTCGTATATGTGCAGAATCATCAGGTCCTTTTGCAGACCTCCTTGTACTGCAGGATACCGCAGAGAGAAGTGCAACCTGTACAAGCTCCTCCAGCTTAAAGGGCCAGCCTGCCCCCCTCACTGGAGGTGCCTTCTGTGCATCCCTGCAGTGCAGCCTCCTGTCTGATGCTGACCAGGCACCATCTTGAGGTTTTTTACTTTCAGTTTCACATCCATCCCATGATGCATCAGCACAGCATTAGCTTAAAGGGGTTTTGTCATTAGAAAAAAAAAATCAATACTTGCCTATTTACTCCCCTGTCAGTCTTCTTACCAGATCTTCTCCAGTCTCCCAGGGCACGTCACCGCAAGCCAGCCGGATCCTCTTATTCCGGTGACACAGCGTACATTGCTGGCATTCTGCTTCCTGCAGGGCAGTGTACCCGGTCACAAGTGATGTAGCTTTCACTGCCTAGCAGGGAATGCTGAACTTTCGGCAGCCTGCTTTAAAGGGGTTGTCCCGCGGCAGCAAGTGGGTCTATACACTTCTGTATGGCCATATTAATGCACTTTGTAATGTACATTGTGCATTAATTATGAGCCATACAGAAGTTATCAAAAGTTTTTCACTTATCTGCTCCGTTGCTGGCGTCCTCGTCTCCATGGTTGCCGTCTAATTTTCGGCCTCTAATGGCCAAATTAGCCGCGCTTGCGCAGTCCGGGTCTTCTGCTGTCTTCAATGGGGCTGCTCGTGCAGAATGCCGGCTCCGTGTAGCTCCGCCCCGTCACGTGCCGATTCCAGCCAATCAGGAGGCTGGAATTGGCAATGGACCTCACAGAAGCCCTGCGGTCCACAGAGAGACAGGATCCCGGCGGCCATCTTCAGCAGGTGAGTATGAAGACGCCGGACCGCCGGGATTCGGGTAAGTACTACCCGGTGTGTTTTTTTTAATCCCTGCATCGGGGTTGTCTCGCGCCGAACGGGGGGGGGGGTTAAAAAAAACAAAAAAAAAAAAACCCGTTTCGGCGCGGGACAACCCCTTTAACACACATGCCTGATATATCTCGCTCCTAGTGTTGCATATGTTATATATGAAACACTAGCAGCAAGATATCATGCATGCACAGTCACACTAAAGCAGGCTGCCAAGGATACGGCATTTCCTGCTAGGCAGTGAAAGCTACATCACTTGTGACCGGGTACACTGCCCTGCAGGAAGCAGAATGCCAGCAATGTACACTTCGTCACTGGAAGAAGAGGATCCGGCCGGCTGGAGATGACGTGTCCCGGGGACTGGAGGAGCCAGGAGATCGGTGAGGTGATCTGGTAAGAAGACTGACGGGAGAAGAATAGGTAAGTATAGACTTTTTTTTTGACAGAACCCCTTTAAGGCTATATCATTTTTGCCTGCTCGGGGGCAGTTTACATTTTACCTTCTAGAGTCACCTAAATAAGCCACAAACAATAAGTATAGAGTCAGGATGATGAGCTGTGATCTCCTCTATTACAACGGTGTGGTCATTATCAGTAACTGTTACAGGAGTGCCTGTGTCTCACTCTAGGCAGTTTCTGTAGTAGATGCATGTAACACACAATTCCAAGTAGATCTGATCTGGTCAGAACTGAGATCACATGACCATCTAAGGAGAAAGAGGCCCGGAGTTACCGATGGAAAGGAATAACTAACCAAGGTAACACTAGCTGACTTATATATACTGGGGGGATAGCTGCATAATGAATGAATTTAAAAAATCACCGGAGTGACCCTTTAAAGAACAAGTACACCGTTCTGAGTGTGAGCCAACCTGATGTAAGCATTGAAGAGGCTGCAGCGCTGACGGGAACCCTGTGGCCCATTGAAACAGCTGATTTGGCGAGGAGGCTCAGATTGGACCTCAGTTGATCAAATATTAATTGCTTGTCCGAAGGCTAGACCATCAATCTTTAGAACCTGGATAACCCCTTTAAAAAGGACCTTTCATGGAATAAAATCATGGTTACACTTCTCTGCAGCCCTGCTGACTCTACCCCTGTTCTCCTCCCCCCCCCCCCCCCCCCATACTCTCTTTCCCCCCATACAAGATGTGATACAGGCAGGCATGGAGGCTCTAGTACCCTGTTTTATCCCCTCTAGTTTGCATGCAAAAGGTGATATGGGTGGGCATGGAGGCTCTAGTACCCTGTTGGGTTGCCTCTAGCTTGGATACGAGATGTGATACAGGCAGGCATGGAGGCTCTAGTACCCTGTACCCTCTAGCTTGGATATGAGATGTGATACAGGCAGGCATGGAGGCTCTAGTACCCTGTACTCTCTAGCAATTTGTCAAAACAACCATCCAGCTTCCCACATTTCAATAATGCCCCCTCTCAGACTCTGTTAACTGGGCAAAATCTCTTCAATTGCATCGTAGAGGGGTCTAGTGGTCAACAAGCTCCACACAAGAGGATCAAGAGGTCACTTCACACAAGGAGCCTCTTTATAGGCCAAGGATGGAACCACTTATGGCCTCAGGTGGCAAGAACACTCATGTAATACCACACATATAATCATTTCCATATCTGCCTGAGATGTAACCGCATGACGAGTTTTGCAGCAAAATGACAACTAATTCTAGGTGCTTTATTGATTTTGTTAAAAAAAAAAAGTGTATATTCAACTACATTACAGTTTCCAGATCCAACATAACTTGAAACCAGGTTCAACGTACAGACATTGGTTGGATATTTCAGCAATCAGTGTGGTCATTTCATTGGTAAAACCCTGTATTACTGAGGTACATGCATGGGTTGACAGTCTAGTAGCGCCTCTCTACAGTACAGAGTGGTAGTACATGTTCTGTACCGCCCTTTACCCTTACTATGATGAGTTGCTCCTTTGGACACCAGGTGAGGATGACTCTATTATTTTTCTAGTTCTGTGTGTTCTGTGCAGGACCCTACAGAGGCTCCTGTCCTCCGCATACAGAGTGACTTACCGCTACCAGCTGCTCTTCCTGGCTTTGACATGTAAAGACTTCCTTTATCCATATTAGTTACCTGCTTTATTGTATTCAATACTAATATTTTTAAACTTTGAGGTGATTGGGGGCTTCTGAATCAATTTTTTAATTTTCCATCGTGCTATGGGCTCACGTTACAGTGCTTCCAGCTCACAAGGGTCACACCAGAGATAATTAATATGGTAACCTGTGGGACCGCTGTATATGCCTTTCATTAAACATACTTTAAAGTTTGTGATATGCCCTTTCTCTACAGGGTGACTCGTGAGACATAATGGACGTGACCTATCAACTTGATCTGTTTCCTCAGCATGGAGTGACCATGCTTTTGTTTAACAATGTGAAGAATGCGGCTCAGCTAAGAAAAAAGGCCATGGATGGATCAGTGGACGGGACCTTACTCAGCCCTGCAATGGTAGGCATCTCCTTAGATTTTTGGTTTATTCTTATTCACTTCCTTATTTGAAGGGGATGGATAGAAATTCATGTATAAAAAGTGTGGACTGCTTTCTGTACACCAGTATTAACCCCTTAAAGGGGTTGTCCCGCAAAAGCAAGTGAAATTAAACACTTCTGTATGGCCATATAAATGCACTTTGTAATATACATCGTGCATTAAATATTGGCCATACAGAAGTTATATACTTACACCCCCCCCCCCCCCCCCCCTGGTGTTGGCGTCCCCGTCTCCATGGCGCCGACCGAAGCCTTCTTCTGCCTCGATTAGACGCGCTTGCGCAGTCTGCCTCTTCTGTCCCGTTGAAGGGGCCGCTCCGGCGTGCTCACGCCGCACAGGTCTTCTGAAACTTTTTTTTACAGAACAATTCTTTGTTGGCCACAGCAACCAGTCGCAGCACAGCTGTAAAGTGCTCTTACAGAATTAAAGATGTGCTGTGATTAGTTGCTGTAGGCAATAAAGACCGCTTCTTTGTTAGACCGTTTCATAAATCTGGCCAATTATCTCTCTTCCACAGACTGATATCTCATTACCAAAATCTAATGTGTGAGACATTCCCTTAACCCCTTGAGTGGCACGCCCGGACATTTTCTGGGATGAGCTCCACTGCCCATAGGGATATAGCCTGGAAGATTTCCGGGCTATGTATCATTATGGGAGCTGCAGAGCACACTGCCATAAACTGTGGCATTGTGCTCTGCCTGCATAGACCCACACAGAGCAGTGCAGGACTTTGAAAAACAGAAGCAGGAAGATATTGCCGAACTGCCGGCAATTTTCCGCTTCTATTTTCAAAGTCCACTGCTTTCTCTACAGGTTGCCATAGAGACCATCAGCTTGCCAATGGTCTCTGTGGCAGGGAGAGCTGGTGCTTGGCTGTCAGAGGATAGCCAGGCACCAGCTCTACACAGCAGAGAATGGAGAAAACCTCTGATCTCTGCTGTGTTAACCCTTTACATGCCTCGGTCTATGCCACTGCAGCATGTAAAGGGCTGACAGAGGGAGGGAGTTCCCTGTCAGAAGATAGCCAGGCACCAGCTCTTACACAGCAAAGAATGGAGAAAACCTCCGATCTCTGCTGTTAACCCTTTACATGCTGCGGTCTATGCCACTGCTATTGGAATGTGATCAGGGGGTCCTTATGGGTTTCTGTGGAAGTCCCCTAAAGGGACAAAAATTAAAAAATTATTTAAAAAAAAAATAAACACTTGTCTCCCTTTTACTTTGTAAAAAATTAAAAACAAATTCACACATGTGGTATCCCTGCATCATAATGACCCAGAGGAGGAAGTTAGAACATTATTTAACTCCTTAATGACACGGACCCTTTTTTTCTTTTTTCCCCTTTTCTTTTTTTCCTCCCCCCGTTTAAAAAAATCACAACTCCTTTATTTATCAATCAACGTTGCTGTATGAGGGCTTGTTTTTTGCAGGACGAGTTGTATTTTTTAATGGTGCTATTTAAAGTACCATATAATGTCCTGGAAAACTTTTACAAAATTCTAAGTGGTGTAAAATGAAAAAAATGATATTCCGCCATCTTTCTGAGCGTTTTGTTTCTACGGCGCACAAACTGCAACATAAGCGACATGATACCTTTATTCTATGGGTCAGTACGATTGCTACGATAACACACGTGTATTGTTTTTTGGGTTTTTTTTGCTGTAGTACTTGTATTTTTTTCAAAGACATTTAATTTTTAAAAATTATTTTCTGCTGCATCTTCTGCCCACAATAACTTTTTTATTTTTTCGTTGACGTACTTGAGCAAGGGTTCATTTTTTGCGGGATGTCCTGTAGTTTACGTTAGTGCTAATTCGGAATACATACAACTTCTTGGGGAAATAAGTGAGAGGAGAGCGCCAAGAACAAAAATTAGCAGCAATCAATTATGGTGAAATTAAAGAAAAACACTCACCGGGTGCTCAGGTGAGACTAGACTAGTGCCCAAGTCTCACCGGCACCATGATCCTGAATAGCGTGCAGAAATATAAAGCTGAGTTCCTTATCCGTGGAGAACCGCACAGCAAATATACGAGTATCCACCCAAAAATTATGGCGGCTCGTCATACAATCATTGAAGAAATCAAAAGAAAAAACAATGCTTGCGCTCACGGGAACACAGGAACGATGACTGAATTGATTTAAATTACAATCAATTTATTTTAATACACAATATACTGAGCTACGCGTTTCTGCGACCATTCTGTCGCCTTTTTCAAGCTCAAGTAACACAGGTTAATACAAACTATTTATACATAATTTTAAAAAGAATGGCTTACCAATGTGCACACCGTTCTCTGAATGAATTGGGCGGAGATTCTGCTACCTGGGAGGGTCAGGTTAACGTGAATACCTCACTCTTTGACTCGCATCATGCGTGTCTATTTTATTTTTTTTTCAATAAAACTTTATCTTTACTTGTCAACACTGTCGAAACTGTTGACAAGTAAAAATTCAGTCATCGTTCCTGTGTTCCCGTGAGCGCAAGCATTGTTTTTTCTTTTGATTTCTTCAATGACATACAACTTCTTGATCGCTTTTTATTGCATTTTTTTCTGGGAGACAGGGTGACTGAAAAAGTGCATTTGTGGCGTTCTTTTTATTTTTTTTTTCGGACTACGTTCTCCGTGTGGGATAAACAATGCACTACTTTGATAGATCGGACTTTTACAGACGCGGCGATACCAAATATATATTTTTCTTTTAGGATTTAGATTTTTTTTATTATAGATCTGGCAAAAGGAGGGTGATTTAAACTTTTATTACTTAAAAAAAAAAACTGTGAAAAAGTTGCGAAGAAGAAAAAACTATTTCAGTTTGGTATTGGCATAATCATACTGGCCTGTAGAATTACTTTAATATATTATTTATACCGCAGAGGTAATGCATTGAAAAATAAAAAACATGCCAGAATTACAGAATTTGTAAATCTTGCCATTAGAAAAAATGGAATAAAAAGCGATCAAAATTGTACAAGTCCCAAAAAATTAGATAAATGAAGACTAGAGTTCCTCCCACAAAAAACAAGGCCTTCTAGAGCTCTGGCAATGAAAAAATAAAATGAACACGGCTCTTGGAATGTGGCGACACAAAAGCAAACCTTTAAGAAAAAAAAATTTTTAAATGTACGAAAATAGCAAAACATAAAAACTGTATAAACTTGGTATCGCTGAAATCGTGTGACTCAGAGAATGTTATCACATTATTTATTCTGCACGCTGAACGCCGTAAAAAGGAAATCCAAAAAACAAATGGTAGAATTTCTTTTTTTTCCCCCCCAATCTCCCTACAAAGTTTTTTACAAAAGTTATGCAATACATTATATATACCCAAAAATGATGCCACCAAAAAGTACAACTTGTCCCGGAAAAAAAAAAAAAAAAAAAAAGCCCTCATATGGCCGTGTCCATGGAAAAAGTTTTGCCCCTGAAACACAACTGGAAAATTAGTTGAAATTAAATGATTGGCCCATTTAAAAAAACCTGCCCTGGTGGGTACGACAGGGTGGTAAGAAACCCGCCACTCAAGGGGTTAAGGTGCGTGTGAGAAGAGCCAGACATGTTCCGCTTTTTTCCAGAAAAGTTTTAGGATTGCTTCATCGTGTTATAATTAGTATGATATATGTATTTGTCTTTTGTTTCCCACTCTAGATTATAGATCCTCTTCAGGTTCTTGTAGCAGTAAATAAAGCGATCCATTTACACTTAGTTGGAAAAATGAAAACTAGAACTTTGAACTCGGAGATTATATTCAATTTGTCCCCAACTAACAATGTAAGTATATATTTAACCAAAGGAAACAAATTCCTAAACTGCCATCCCCCATTGTCAAATAAAATAGATTTTATAGAAAATGTATCCATTTACAAGAACAATATAAAGATTTACTATTATGCACAGTATTTATAATAAATACCTGAGCTATGATTAAAAAGGTACTGTATCCCCCTCATTTATCATATGTCAAAAGCTCTGGAGTATTCTAATATACCTTGTTTCAAAATCTCTGCTAGCTGTCTGTATAAAAAGAAATAATCTTGTTACTTGTGTAGCGCCAACTTATTCCGCAGCGCTTTCAAGTAAATTATGTATTTATCTATTTATGATCTAGGCGATGTTTTATGCACACAGTCGTGTAACAGTTGTCTCTAGCTCAGACATATATCAGTTGTGTTCAGCCAGTTGTTTTAAGAGAAAAGTATGCAAATTAGCTCTCCTCCATGAAGAACTCTACCTCTCTAGTGCCACCTGCAGGTAGCTACCCTGTAAGTCAATGTGCGACCTATTAAATTGTCTGGAAACATGGCTAGGGTTGTTTCTAGTTTGGCTAATATCCCTAACCTGTTTCAAGTTTTTTTTTCAATCGGTTGGACATTGACTTACAGGTTAGCTACCTATAGGTGGCACTAGAGAGTTTTGCACTTGTGGAGGAGCGCTAATTTGTCGACTGGAGGAAATGAATCTGTATAAACAAGAGATGTCTAAAAAAAGAAGTGTAACTAAATGAATGTCTTTTCCGTTTAGATTTCGGAAGCTTTTAAAAAGTTTGGCCTGTCAGACAGCGATTCTGGAGTTCTTGTTGTTTTGACTGACGATGGAACTAGACCTTTGGATTCTCAAAAAATAATCTCTGCTGTTGAAGGCCAGCAAGTTCCTCTAGCAAATCTGTCACAGCTGACAGACTTCACAAAAGTGAAAAAGGTACCTTCAGCCTTTAGGGCAATACATACAGGTTTTGTTAATGCACTGCTTGCTTCTTGCTGGAGTCCTGGAACTGTGATATATCCTAATCTGTTCTTTCATATAATTGCTTCACTTCATCAGGTCCCTTATGGATTAACGTAAGCTCCCCAGTCAGCAAACTCCAATGTAGTTCAAGAAATCAAACATAACTGTATTTAAAGGGAATGTGTCATCACAAATTACCTATTGATTCTATCAGGTTTTATGTAAAAAAATAGTATGTCTAAAATGCCATAGATTGTTGAGTTTTTGGCCACGCTGCCTGTGGATTGATGGTTAAACATTGGACAGGGTGTTCTCTGCATTTATATAAATCAAGTTAGGGATGGTCACATGATTTACCTACTTGACTGCTTCCCCGGCTACATTCCCTTCTGCTATGTGTGAATCATGTGACCGCTGTTATTTTAATTTCTTTGGACATGCCGCTTCCAATGTTTACATATCATATCTTAAGGTGCATTTAGACTGAAGGATGATCACTCAAATGACAGTTTGAGTGACAGTTTTGAGCTATCATCTTTGTATAACTCTTAAGTAGCTGATTAGCTACTTAAAGAGTTATGCAGGCAGAGTGGGACACCACTGTTAACTCGGAGAACAAAGCAGCTGTTTTGTATATGCAAACAGCTGCTTTGTTCTTGCGGTGTCTCGCTGAGCTGCTAGCTCTGAGAAACAGCAAGAGCGCTGACAGCTCCTTTTGTTCTCCGAGCTTTCAGCTGGTATCCCGCTTGAAAGTCACAGCTTCTGTACTTTTACTCAGGAGCGATCATTGCTTAGTGAATGGAGATGGTGCGGCATGGGGATCGTGCCCAAACGCCTGCCTCCATACACCATAAACGGGCAGTCATTCATAAATGTACGATTGCCTCTTTGCACAGGCTGATCGTCATTTGATTTATTTTTTTTTGTAATTTTTTTTAATACCTGCACGATTGAAATGACGAACGAATTATCGTCTGTCGTCCAGATCCTGCAGACATCTACACTGAGCAATTATGAATCATATTATCGATCTGATTCTCGCTGGATCACAAAAATCGTTCACTGTAAAAGGGTCTTAAGGGATCTGAACTACCTTCAACAAACCACTCCATGTCCATTCTGTCACCTGGTATGAGGTACTGATTAATTTAATATTTTGCTGATTTTTCATTATGTCTTTGTTTAATTTCTAGGTGTATAAAATTACAACAGAAGAGGAGAAAATTGGTTCTGTATTGGATGCCGTAATCTGCAGAATGTCTGTGAAAGATGTCTTATGAAGAGCATTTTTTTCAGTATTAATAGCGGACTGTATTTCCATATGTGAGCATAAAGGCAAATAAATGATGTAGGGCACAAAGTAACAAACCAAGGCATAACTATCAGTCCTATGTCCCCTGGGTCCACTGCAGCTGATGCGGTCACATGCCGTATATTATACATGTGGCCGAGCGCTCACGTGCACATTGTACAACACATGACCACTGCACCAACTTCCTGGTTAATGCAAGCAGAGTTGCTTCATACATTATATCGTACTCTAGGCACAGCCACGACTCTGTTCATACTGTTCACATTGGATTTTTATTGCTCCTGACTGGCAGTATTGTACAATCTACCGCATTCTTCTACCTTGTAAAAACCTGAGAAACCCATCCTAAGTCAGCGCTGCACGATCCATAAGAGTCCATCATACTTGTCCTGGATTTTGTAAACATAGAACTCCTGACTGTGAGCGGCGCTCTCCTGTACTGACATTTTGTATGATTTTTAAATAAAACAATTGAAATAGACATTGTGATCACCTTGGCTGCTGTTAGACAAGTGCTTGTCCTGAAGTGTTTACAAACACAAGCCTGTACAGGCGCTCGTTAAAGATACAAGCGGCTCCTGAACTTTTAGGCTATGGCCACATAGGGTGGAAACTTTGTAGGAAACAAATCCACAAGTGTTGGAAGTGGATTTGTTTTGTACTTGACTGCAGAATTCGCCTTACGCATTGAAGCAGGGGAATTCTATAGTGAAAATAGACCTTTTTGGATTTAAACTGTAAACCACATGTCAATTCCACTGCAGATTCTGCATGGCTTTTTTTTTTTTTCCTCCATTTACATGAGATTTGTTGAAATCTCATCTACATGGCATGTATCACAAATTCTGGTAATTTTTCGTGGACTATTCCACTGCAGCAAAACCAAAGCCGCAGAATTTGCGCTATATGTTGACATATCTAAAACCCCTTAATGACACGGCCCCTTTTTCTTTTTCCATTTTCGTTTTTTCCTCCCCCCCCCCCCTTCAAAAAAATCGTAACTCCTTTATTTATCCATCGACGTCGCTGTATGAGGGCTTGTTTTTTGCGGGACGAGTTGTATCTTTCAATGGTGCTATTTAAAGTACCATATAATGTACTGAAAAACTTTTAAAAAATTCCAAGTGGAGTAAAAGGAAAAAAAAAAACGACATTTCGCCATCTTTTAGTGCGTCTTGTTTCTACGGCGCACAAACGGCAACAAAAGCAACATGATAACTTTATTCTATGGGTCGGTACGATTACTACGATACCAAACTTGTATAGGTTTTTTCTTACTATCCCACTTTTTTTTTTTTTACCCCAAAGATATTTAATTTTTTTTTCAATTATTTTCTGCGGTCATTTTGTGCGCGCAATAACTTTTTTTATTTTTCCTTCGACGTAGTTGAGCAAGGGCTCATTTTTTGCGGGATGTCCTATAGTTACCGATAGTATCAATTTGGAATACATACGGCTTTTTGATCGCTTTTTATTGCGTTTTTTTTCTGGGAGACAGGGTAACTTTCATTAGGCCCCCGGCTGCCATCACACCTGCACGGCTCCCCAATCTCACAGAATTGACAGCAGCATTTAAATGGTTAATAGCCGGTACGTCATGGAGCGGGAAGGGGTTAAGGTAGGGTCCCACACAGCGGCAGCACCAGAATCCTGCCACGCACTTCGGGCCGGTTAGGCAAATAATTAAAAGGGGCTTTCCCAGAATCACTAGTTATCATCTATCCACTGGATAGGGAATCACTTGCTGATTGATGGCGTCCAACCATTACGATCCCCACCAATCTCGAGGTCTAGGTTATGAAGCGTTCAGTAACGAAGGCAGCAGTAGAACAGCACTGCTCCATTTATTTCACTGGGGTCGCTGAAAATAACCAAGCACACATGCATCTCTGTCACTCCAATTGAAATAAATTTTTGGGGAGCAGTGGGAGCTATCTCTTTTCTTGTGGACAGGGCATAACTGGCAAATCTGGAAACATTTTAATCACTGCTCTTTCTGAGCTTAGGAGCACCCATTGGATTTCTATCAGTGACTGGCAACATTCATTGTATGACTGCATAGAGAAATATCTGCCAATCACTGATATGGCCGCCCACTGGATCACTAAGAGCAGAAAGAGCAGCAAATAAAATGAGTAAATTACAAGGTATACAGAATCTTTTGACACAAACTTCCTATATCAATCTCCTTGGCTCCCCTTGCTCTATAACCTGCTGCCTGTAGAATGCACTGCACCTTCAAGCTGACAGGTTCTCTGTGTAATGTCTGTGTGGCTTTAGACTAGAGATGAGCGAGCGTACTCGGCCACGCCCCTTTTTCGCCCGAGTACCGCGATTTTTAAGTACTTCCGTACTCGGGCGAAAAGATTCGGGGGGCGCCGTGGGTGAGTGGGGGGTTGGAGTGGGGGGGGGGGGGGAGAGGGCTCCCCGCTGCTACCCCCCCGTGCCGCCACGCCTCTCCGCCCCCCGAGTACTGAAGTACTCGAAAATAGCGGTACTCGATCGAGTAATTACTCGAAACGAGTACGTTCGCACATCTCTATTTTAGACACAACACATAGAAATTAACACCTAATTTGCTCAACATGCCAACTTGCATGATGGCAGGGCTCTTGACGACTTCTTGGCCATTACATGGGACCCTACCCTTGGTGTTCTGCATATATTGC
The DNA here is from genome assembly GCF_035609145.1 of Eleutherodactylus coqui. Taxonomy (NCBI): domain Eukaryota; kingdom Metazoa; phylum Chordata; class Amphibia; order Anura; family Eleutherodactylidae; genus Eleutherodactylus; species Eleutherodactylus coqui. The sequence goes on along the minus strand of NC_089838.1, from coordinate 169,936,751 downwards.
TGAAACCATGTTTCTTCCATCAATCGTAACAGATTTATAGCTGCAAGAAAAAAGGAAACCCTTTTGCCTTACGTGGATTTCTGTACTGTGAATGGTTCACTCAGTGTTCTCAGTAATGTTATGGGACACAGTAGTGTATTTTATGTGCTGTCCGTGTAATTTTGTGAACAGCATTCGGCCCTGTTATAGCCCATAAGGCTATAAACGGATGCTTTTTTCACACAAACCAATGGTCTGCGCGAAAAAGCTTATGGTATGACCTATTCCTGTTCCTGTCATGGAGTAGAAATAGGACACTTCAATGCATATAAATGTGTTGTGTCCTTGTATATCGGAGGGGGGGGTCAGAAACGCTATCTTTTCTCCTTAGGGAGAGCACCTAAGCAAAACCAGACTCCTGCTGCACACTGATGAAGGGCAAATACCCTGAAACCGCTGTCTGTAAATGGAGTCTGGCTTTGCTTTTAATTCTCATTGATACAAGGCTTGTATAAAGAGTCTAACTTTGGCTTGAAGGAATGCTGCCTTCCAATAGGTGGCACTGTGAAGATATAATTCCATCTTCCTTATTTTGTATATCGGACAGCACACAGACGGCTGTTCAATTCAAGTTGTGCCCGAGCCTTGAAGACATGAGCGAAACAATTGTTTGCGTGTTACATTGTCTATAATTGTGACTCAGAGAACACTCAATACTGAAATCCAGCTAATTTCAAAGTCCATTTACTTTTTCTTGCAACTGTAGGACTTGCTGATTAAATGCTGAAGCAAAGCACATAATATATACAACAGTGAGAATAACTGTCATTTTTTTCTATCCTTGCAGTATGTGCTTCCTGCACAACTAGCGCCTCTAGTGAAATGTATCAAAATGCAAATTGCCAGGTTTATAATATCGTAAGGCTCTGTTCACATCATGTTTTATGGCATATGTTTCACATAACAGGAAAATCTACTATATACCATGCAATATATTTTAGCTTATTTAATTTCACTGCAATACTGTTGCATGGAATGGTCTATTCTATATTATTCTGGGGTGTTTTTTGTTTTTATTGTTGCAGTATGCTTACATATACTGGCCTCTTTTGGTCTCAGAAGATAATCCTATGGATGTGTTTAGTGTACATACTATGTGATGTGAACACACAACCTCCAGCATCTTTGAGTGGTGAGAATCCTAGCCAGATAACACGAATATGAGTCAGGGGAAGAAGTGGTGAAGTTCTGGGCTGTAGAACGTCTGGATTTACTGTGACTAACATGTTGATAGTACTGGTCTATTCCCATATGCCCTTTCAGCAAACAAAATGTACCATCTTTGTAAACAGTAATCTTTCCTGTGTCAGACGGAGATAGCTTTGTTTATGCATTCATAATTAATGTGTTGCTGAAGTTAAACAGGTGTCACAGTGATTCACATCTGGGCACTCACAAGACAGCCAGCCCGAGGATTCTACTTCTGTCTTGGAATACATGCAGTATTTCCCATTTAGTGGATACATGACCTTCTCGCTCATATTTCTGTGTGGAGATCTGTATTGACGCTTGTAGAAGGACAATGGTACTGCGTAATATTCTAAACCTAGCCCAAGAACTAGTTTCCCAAATTCTTCCTACTTCAGGGAAACTTCTGCTCATAATGTGCGCATAGTTACTTCTAATGCCGATATTCCAATAGGTTATCGTCCTCTTCATTTCAGTGGAAACTTTACCTTTAATACCAAACCTGGCAAACTGCTGATAGGCAGGGGTCTTGACTAGCTGATCCCTGCTGATTTAGGGTTGCTTCCCATATTTTTTTTTTTAAACACACTTACAGAATTTGATGCACTTTTTTTGAGCCAAAGCCAGAAGTGGGTTAAAAGAGAATGATCTATAAAGGAAGTTTTTCTATTTCTCCTTCCTGCAGGCTCCACTTCTGGCTTTGGCTCAAACTTTATAAAAAATGGCAAGCGTGTTTTTAAAAAAAATGCCGTGTGTGAAGCCAACCTAACAATTAATGGCCTTTCCTGAGGATAGACCAACGATGGTTTAAAACTTGGCAACCCCTTCAAAACATGTAGCTGAAGTGACCCCGCGACAACACTTAGTTAATAATGCTGTTGTTCGGCCTTGTAGATAGATGATTGTATAGAAGTAATTCTATAGCTTGTGTGTAATATTGCGGCTCAGCTCCATTCATATGGGTGGTGGTGTTGCTGTAGAAAGGCAGATGTGGTTTTTAAATCCTGAACAGACTCTTCCACATAAAGCTAGCGGGCAGAAGTCATAGATTACCAACACCTACTTTTCTGTGGCAAAATTCCATGTTCTGGAGTGGTTAATTCTAAGATGTACTTATTTTTCAAATGCAGAGAAAGTTTATATTACAACTATAAACCGTTCTTAAGCACACAGTATGAACAATGTTTTACTTTGTGTTAGGCTCGTGAATTTATTCTCCTCAACAATCTTTAAACATAACTCAGAAACCCCATGGACAAAGCTTGAGCTACTGTGAAAGACAAAAATTGGAAATCTTTCTACATCTTAGTGTGGCAGATGAGCATTGACCAAGGAAATTTGTTATTATTATAATTTATGCTTTACTATTATTTTTCCCTTTTTTTTCCCCCCCAGATGGACAAAATGAAAAATTCCAACCTGACTGTTTTATAGAATCTAAATACTTGTGTTAAAATTGCAGATAAAAAATTTAATGAGCGCTACAGAGCAGATGGTTCTCCTCGTGAGTAATGAGGGTAAAAACATACGATGCAGGCAAACCACATCCACCCACTGCATCCAATGTCTGCACAATGTTTCTGGTAATTTGTGCCACCATTGCCTGCCAAGGATGGGCTTGGATTGACACTTTTGGCCAGCTGTACTCTGTGTTTTACACTAAATCTAGAGGTTTATATTTTGAAATTCTGCCCTGATGCTATTCACAGCCTATGCAGCTTCCTCATTTTAGGGTAGGTTCACACAACATGGATTTGCTGCTGAAGAGAGGTGGCGACCTGCTAGTGGTTTGGCTGTCTGCACTTTGATATCAGAAAACTTTTGTTCGCAATACAAATTTAGAGTTGCAAGGGAAACTCTACACTTTGCCTCCACCTAGTGGACAGCTATTGTACAGCTGCGGTCTTTGATGTCCTACCTCCAACTACACACAGTATTTCTTAGGAGTCTGGCTCCAATGTTTGTAAGGATCCTTAGTGCTGAGGGTCTGCGCTGGTAATTCTCTTGAACTGGGCGCACATACGTAGGTTCTCACAGCGATCATGTATAGCTTCTCACCACCCCACAAAGCTATCTTCAGCGCCATCAGCTATATTCCTACTTCCACTAGCAGTTTAACATAGTTGAAAAGCCTACCACGGGTGGATGGCCCAGGGAAGCCACGTAAGATCGAAGGTTTCTCTGAATGGGAGTGAATGCTCCATTAAGGAACTCTTTGAAACGGCACCAACTCATTCTCAGGCACATGAAAAACAATGATGTACGGTCCTATCCACCACTCCCCTGAGCCATCTCAGCCTCCTGTCAGCCCTGGAGTGGATTCTTTTTGTCAGAATTCTATATTCCCTGAAGGATCTAATGCCCCTTTGAGGCCCAATTTAGTCAGAACACACTCTCTTCAACTCGTGGGCCACATATACGAGGCCAGGCCAATTACTCACCAGATGCATTACTTCTCTCCAGATTTAGAGATCTTATCACTAGCAAACTTTCGAAAACCATAGCTACTATAACAGATACCCTTTAACACAACCTTTCATATATTGTAAAACGTTTGGACTCTCTGGATTCAAAAGTATAGAATGCCTGGTTTGCTCCCACCTTATAAGCTATCAGAACACACTCTTCTTCACCCCCCTACAGTCCGGCTTCCGCCCGCTGCGCGTGAAAGAAACTGCCCTTACAAAAGTGTTAAATGACCTCCTGACAGCCAAATCAAGGGGTGACTACTCCCTACTGATCCTCCTCGGTCTCTCTGCAGCATTTGACACTGTTGACCACAACCTCCTCCTTGCTATGCTTCGCTCCTTCGGCCTAAAGGACACTGCTCTTTCCTGGTTCTCCTACCTATCTGACCACTCGTTCAGCGTCTCCTTTGCTGGCTCTACCTCCCCTTCTCTTCCCCTTGCTGGTGGAGTCGCCAGGGCTCGGTTCTCAGACCCCTCCTCTACTCCATCTACACAGCCCCTATAGGACAAACCATCAGGAGTTTTGGCTTTTAGTACCATCTCTATGCTGATGACACCCAGTTATACACCTCCTTCTGTGACATCACAGCAACATTCCTCTAGAATGCCACTGACTGTCTGTCCTCTGTCTCTAACACTATCTTCTCTCTTCCTAAAACTGAATCTCTTAAAAACTGACCTACTCCTGTTTCCGCCCTCTACTAACCAACCTCATCCTGACATCTCCATCTCAGTGTGTGGCACACCATAACTCCCAGATAGCTCGCCCGCTGCCTTGAGGTCATATTCGACTCCGATCTCTCCTTTACTCCCTATATCCAACCTCTCACACGAACATCTCAGCTGCACCTCAAAAACATTGCAAGAATCCACCCCTTTCCCACAGTGGACACGCTAAAAACGCTCACAGTTGCCCTCATCCACTCTCAGCTCGATTACTGCAACTCGCTACGGATCAGCCAGACTCTCCCCTCTCCAATCCATCCTGAATGCGGCAGCTAGGCTCATCTTCCTGTCCAACTGCTACTCGGATGCCTCTGCTCTGTCCCAGTCACTGCACTGGCTGCCCGTCAAATACAGAATCCAATTCTAACTCACTACCTTCATCCATAAAGCTCTCCACAGCACCGCGCCGCCCTACATTGCCTCCCTCATCTCAATACACCACCCAGTCCGCGCCCTCGGCTCCACTAATGAAATCAGATTAAGTGCCCCTTTAATTCGAACCTCTCATTCCCGCCTCCACTACTTCTCCAGAGCAGCACCAGTCCTCTGGAACGTGCTACCCAAAACTATCCTGGCAATCCCTGACACACGCCTTCAGGTGTGCTCTAAAAATGCACCTCTTCAGAGAGGCATACCATATCTCCTAAACCAAACCCCTCTTTATTCTGCCTGATGACCTGCTCCCTGCCCTCTCTGACTGCAATTCCTGCTAGCTGTAATCAACAGCCCCCTGCAATCATACCGATTCAGCCACCACATGGCTTAAGTCTGGCCATTGTCTATGTATACAGCATCCCTCACTCTCCACCTCGCTGTACCTTGCACATCTCCAGCCCCTTTACCTTCTGTATCACCCCATTACCTGTAGTATGTAAGCTCGTTGGAGCAGGACCCTCACCCTTACTGTTTCCATCAATCGATTACTACCTGTAACAGTGGTTTTTGTATCTTTGTTTTTTGTATCTGTTCTCCCCTATCTTGTAAGCGCTGCAGAATATGTTGGTGCTATATAAGTAAAGATTATTATTAAAAGTAGATAACACAATCAAAAAGAAATCCGAACGCTCAGATGGTGGCTAACTTACAGGAACGACTTGAAGCTGCTAACACGAAAATAGAGGACCTTGAAAACAGATCTAGGAGGGAGAATTCTAGGATCAAGGGGTTGCCTGAAAGTATAACAGAGATTCTTGTGGTATTGTCAGACCTTTTCAGGCTGTTGATCCCCCGAAATCGACCCCATCCATTTGGAAATGGATAGAGCGCACTAGGCCTTAGTGGCCCCCAGTAGAGATGACCCTCCATGATAAAGTGGTGAAACCCCATTTTTACACTGTAAAAGAAAACGTTATGCAAGCCACTAGAGCTCTCCAAACCATTTCTGTTGCAAGTCATGACATCCAAATAGTCTCTTACCACCAGGCTTAATACTTTTATAAGCCAATATGTTCATCCTGACTAAATTAGATTTATTCCAGGCCGCCAAGCCACTGATCAGACCATACAGGTAATAGACATCATCTTTGCAGAGCGTTCAGATTGTCACGGATAGGCAAGGTCTTCTTTATAGCTTAGGCTTAAGCTAAGCTTTTGATTCGGTTTCTTGGCATTACTTATTTTTTGTTCTTGAGCGGATGGGCTTTGGGGACACTTTTTGATCTATGATACAGTCTTTATACTCTTTTCTGTCAGCTTCTGTTAGGAGCCGTGGCTTTGAATCCAATAGCATAGCAATTGAAAGGGGAACAAGGCAAGGCTACTCCTCTCTTCCCTGGTATTCACATTGGCAATCGAACCCTGGCATCCCTACATAGCGTCGATAAGAATGTTAAGGGCTTCTGCATTGGAGGGCAAGAACATAAATATGCTTTATTTGCTGATGATATCCTGCTACTCATTTCTTCCCCCTTCATCTCCCTCCCCAATATTTATCCTATTTTTGATAAATTTGGCTTGGTCTCGGGTCTTAGAGTTAATAATTTTTTCGGCCCCAATACTCAAACTTTTAAAGCTTAATTTAGATTTTTCATTGGGTTACAAAGAACTTGCTGTATTTGGGAATAAATCTTACTAGTTCCTTTGGGACTCTATACCAAGCTAACTATTCCTCATTCATTAAGTGTCTGAAGCAGAATCTTACGACTTGAATCCCCTAGAAATTATCTTGGCTGGGCAGGGTTGGTTAAAATGACATGGCTTCCCCCAAATTTTATACTTTTTTTTGCACCCTACTTATTTCTGTCCCTGCAGGCACAATTATTATATTCTCCCATTACTATAGGCCTACCTGGGTAAATATTGAATTTCTCATGGTTCTCCCCTCGCCCCTTGAACAAACTTTTTGGTGTGAGTCCAGGAACAGACCTGCAATTATGTGCCTGGCCCTGTCCTCTTCTTTAATGTTGTGGAACAGATTGCCTAGGAGGCACGACTTACAATTTATGTAAACTGACTGCCTATTTACACGGGCCACTTGTTGCTTGTTTTGTTCATCAATGTAGCTGTATGAGACCTTGTATTTTGCAGGATGAGTTCTAGTTCTTATAGGAAACAATTTCAGGTACATATAATATATTCAGTAACTTTCATAATATTTTTTGCTGGTAGGCAATGGGAAAACAAATGTGTCACCATTGTATTTTGAAATTTATTCTTTGGTGTTCCAAGTGTGACATAAATATTATATTAGCTTTATTCTACGAATCAGAGAACTTATGGCAACACCAAATTTATAGAGGTATTAAGTTTTACTATTGCACAATATAAACACTTTTTTTTGCAAAAATACTTTTTGTGTGGTGCCACATTCCATGAACAGAGCATTTTTATTTTTCTGTCAACAAAGCTGTATCAGGTCTGTTTTTTTGTGGGACAACATGGAGTTTTTATTGCTACCATTTTGAGATATACAACTTTTCAATTATTTTTTATTCCTGTTTTAGGGAAGAGAGATTAGCAGAAAACAGCCATTTTGACTTTTTGTGTTTTTTTTTTCAATATTTGAAGCTTTGTATGAAGGGAAAATAATTTTAAGGTTATTTTCTGTAAAATCGTTTAGATTCCATGGTCAGCATTGACTGCAGCATCTGTGAGGTAAAACAGTGTAGAGAAGTAAAGGATTGAATAAGCAAATTCTCATCATTTCACTGCTTTTCTGGAAAGAAAAAAAATGTGACAATCAGAGAGCAAATATACTCTCTGATTGATAGGGGTGTGGGATAATATGAACAAAAATGTATGTCCTTGCTCCACTGAGACAGGGAGATTTATACAGATCTTCTCTGCTAATGGTCTCCCCTCCCTCTCTGCTCTGCACAATGACTGCATTAACAGCTGTAAATTCAGTATTCCCAACCCCACTTCAAACAGCTGTAGCTGTTTCTGTAAGGGCTACCAAAATGCTTTTGGTGGCATTTTAAAGCCAAGAATCTTAGCTGATATACCCAGAGTCATTTAAAGTACAAAACTGTATTATTACTTTCCTGCAGAACAAACGGAGCTCACCTTAACCTGCTAGGGGATTAATTCACCATAGAATGCTAGTGTGATCCAAGTCCTGTTCAGTAGAATTATGAGAGTCTCTAAGTATTGCCACCATAATATGAAGGCTAAAATGCAGTCTCATTACATGTATCTGAAACATTAGGATCATTTAGAAAATGGATCAGTTGTGTCAGATCAAAGCTGCACAAAAAAAATCCTTGTTCTGTACAGCAAACTTTGATCAGTCTGCAATCTCTTCAGGGAATGTTTTAAAACTGACTGCAAAAACATGTTGACCTGAACAGTGGATTTCTAGAGCGTGATTTTGTGTGCATGAGACTAACCATTCATTGTTGTAGTGTTGGCCCGTCATCACGGAAAATAAAAGGTATGTTTAGGTTTGCTGACAACGCTAAAGAGCATGGAATATTTCATCAAATATATTGGCAAGATGCTTGACACTATTTTGGTAGCTGCACTAACGCGCTTCAGCAGGTATGATTCTTACACATCCTTTTTTGAACATGCTCACAAATTTTCTTTCTTTCGTGTAAACAAGAAGTATTACTGAGGATAATCTAATGCGTAAAGAGTGACACACAAATGATGTAGATGTGATACCATTAGCTCACTGGTCTGAGCTTTAGTACAGTGTGATATTTTGTTGCATAGGAGTACCAGTTCTATCTTAGAAGAAAAGTGATGGGATGCTAAGTGATCTCTTTCTACATAGGTCATTACTATAGCTGAGTATAATCCAATTATTAGCTTTCAGAATAATTCATATAAAACAAACAGAATATTAAATAAATTAGTACTAAACCCCCTCCTAGTCCAGCCCCCCATATGTCCTGCACGCCATCAAAATGAGACCAGCAAATTAAAGATTTCATATGCATAAACTTTATCACCTAGCTTATATTATTCATACAACCTATGGTCTACGCCCTGCTAAAGAGAAACACAGCTGATTTCTTGTCTAGGCGATCAGCTATGTTTCTGAAGATGGCTGGTGCTGGCTGTGCCAAAGCTACAATGAGTGCTGTCCGCAGTGAAGGAAATCGTGCACTCTTTTAATATGGGCTGCAGTCACAGCTTATAGGCTACATCTGTGTGAAAAGAGCCTGTATTAATAAATGACAGTTTTCCTTCACTTATTTACTAAGTGGAGTTTGTCAATCAGCTATGGTGGAGGAGGGGTCTGTAGGGGAAAAGAGGAGGGGTCTGTAGGGGAAAAGTACTACATGGGAAAGAAGAGAGGAAAGGTGCATTATAGATAGGGTTACCACTAGAGATGAGCGAGTATACTTGCTAAGGCACTACTCACTTAGCCGAGTATCTCCCCGTTCATTCCTAAAGATTCGGGGGCCGGCAGGGGGCAGGGAGCGGCGAGGAAAAGGGGGAGAACGGAGGGGAGATCTCTCTCTCCCTCTCTTCCCCCCGCTCTCCCCTGCTCCCCGCCGCAACTCACCTGTCAGCCGCGGCGGCCCCCGAATCTTTAGGGACGAGCAGGGAGATACTTGGCTAAGGCACATTACTCGAGCGAGTAGTGCCTTAGTGAGTATACGCGCTCATCTCTAGTTACCACCTTTGACACAAAAAATACTGACCAAGCTAAAAGGGGTTGTGGCTTATCACATAATATATTTTTCCCTTTGTTATTCTAGTGGCCAAAACTAGTGATTGCCCCCTCTTCAGTGGCCTCAATAGTAATAGTACCCCCCAGTAGTAATAGTGGTACCAGAAGTGGCCACAATAGAAGTAGTGTTGCCAGTAGTAATAGTGCCCTTGTAATGATCCCAGAAGTATTAGTGACCCCCTTAGTGGCCCCAGTAATAATAGTGACTCCCCCTTAGTGGCTCTAGTAGTAATAGTACCCCCTCCATGTACCCTCCCTACCGTTAAAGTCTTGCTGGGGAGTAACACCACGTGATCAACTATTTCAGTCACTCCATAGCTCTGGTTTGACCGCCACCACTATAGTCCCAGCTGTGACCCCTGAATCTCATCCTGGCATCTGCGCTGCATACAGGACATACAGGAATGCAGATGCCGGAAGGTAAGGGGTCAGAGTCTCTGATTACTTCAGCACAGGCTTGAATCGAGCTACAGAGTGAGTAAAATACTTGATGGCATGTGGTTGCTGCCTGGCCGGAGGTGCTCACTACTGACAATTATTTTTTTACCAGTCATTAATATGGACAGTAGAAAATAAATACCAGCACTGGTCTTTTGACTTAATTACCTTGCAACCCTAATTATGGATGGGGGACATGGCTATGTGGGCGGGAGGTGCATAGATAGTGCTGTCAAAGATGCACTGTCAACTTAGACAGCACTATATAAGCAGTTAACGGAAGCGATCTGAGCTAGCTATAGTGTCAGCTGTCATAAATAGCCAGCATCTCGGCCCACTCCATTCACCACCTGCAACTGCTTGTGGTCGTTAAGGGGTTAAAATATAAACAGTTTTAACATGCAATCTATCAGCCATGGTAGCCCTGGTGGCCTTTAGGAGGCCTTCAGAAGGCCCCAGGCTGCAATAGCAACTGATCGTCAACCTTGCAAAATCATCACAGGAGGCTGTTCGAGACCACTGAATACTGATTGGGGCATTTAAATGCTGCTGTCAGAATTGAAAGGTCAACAGCTGTGATCGGCATACACGCTAATCGCAGCTGTTGTGGGTGGCTCCCAATCCCGCTCTTCACTTAAACCCTGGCTTAAGGGGTTAAAAACAAAATCTACCATGTGGGATACTGTTTTTTGGAGATGTTCATACACTGTAAAATAGTAACATCTGCCTTTGCAGTGGAGATGAGGCAACAAAATATTGCAGCGGAATCAGACCTGGCGCCCCCCAGAGAGCCTATACTCACCTCTCCGGATCCTCTGCTCGTGTCTCGCCCGGCGGCACTCATGCGCAGTGCAGCGCATAACGCGCGGCGCTGGGCTGTGACTGCGCAGAATATCGTAGGACGGACGGCTTCCACTGACTGCAAAGGAAGCTGTTCGTGCAATTTTCCACACAGAATAGAACATGCTGCGATTCTCCCCCAGAAGCTGAAAATTGCAGTTGAACTTCGCTTGTCGGCAGGCGAGAATTGTTTACCACAGCATATCTATGGACGGACATCGCTGCAGAATACGTGGCGGGTGTCTGACCAAGAATTCCGCAGCGATAATCCGTCCGTGGGCGTTCAGCCTTAGCTAAGCAAATGTATCAACATGTTAGACATCTACAATGAACATACATCACAAATGTGATGTGAACTGAAGAGCTGTATCCTTTTCATTCCGGGTATGCAAAGACCAATATAACCACCAGTAACCATAAGGCAATAGATACCATTGCTAGACCCCTGCACTGCAAACTGTATAACTGATTAATTACAATACACTTTAATTCAATATCTCACCTCACAGGTACAGTCATCTTAGAATGGAGTCATTCTCTTTTCCTCACTTTTCCATCCAGAACAGATCCCCAGGATGACTTCTTCCAGAAACTAGTGTTCGCAAAGTTTGCAGCACAGACATTTTTGGCTCCCTTTTTTTAACACCTTTTCTACTTTTTACAACCTTTAACAAACTTGTTATACTGCTGCTATCTCAAATTCTGTGCCTTTTGTTAACCCAATTACTGTATCTGCAATGCTGCACGGTACTCCCAATTACTGTGGTTCAGAATAAATGGGGTCATTGACACAAATCTCTCTTTTTCCTTGAAGACCAATCTGTCTCTCCGATCTTTTAGCAAGAGGTTCCATCACATCAATCCTGGAGAATTTTCATCTTAGAGCGTTGAATTTTCTCCCATCTTCATGCTTCCTACGCAGTCGTCACACCCATGTTGCCTGTTACAGGGGTGAACATTACATCCACTAACGTAGTACATAACTTGTAATGTCTACATTTACTGTCATAATCCTTTTTCTCTTACATTTTCTGTTCAACACAGAAATTGAAGACACAGGCCTGTGATGGAAATTGTATTTCTCCTATAGTTGGTTTTTGTGTTTCAGTCTTTGAATCTGCTTGTGTCACTAACCACCCCCCCCCCCCCTATACACAGAGGGTGTTAATTCCATTTTATCTCGTATCTAGAAACCTTTGAAAGTAAATGAGACAAACAGCAAAACCATCTCTTCATCTCTGTACAGGAAACCAGCAGAGAGAGAAGATTCATCAGTGTTTGTCTAACTTTGCCATGTGGCAAAGACTCTACTGAGCATGTCTGTTAATTCCCCTCCCTTTCTTGATTACCTCATGAATACTTCCCATAAAAATGACCCAGTATGTTGTACTGTATCTGAATGTCACACCTTCTTTTGTTTGAGTTAAAATATAAACTTTCCCACCAAAATTAAACCAGATATCCTGTGGTTCACACACTATAATGCGTGTCTTTCATTGGCCTCACTGAGCTTGTATTAAACATGTCTAATATGGCACCCACAGTATATCTAAGTGCATATTTGCGCTAACAGAAATTGGCGCCCGAACAGGGACTCAGTTGCCATTTTCACCTTTTCCGGACCTTGATGGGACTTCTATTCAAAGATGGATAGATTAAAAGGATCTCTATAAAGGTAAGAAGCTTTATTCTTACACCTATGTCATCCGTCCTTCTCTAGAATGATCAGCTCTATGTCCGGGTGAGCGGCAATATTATAAGTCTGTGTCAAAAGAACTCTGAAGTAGATGTACTTTGTGGGGTTTTTTTATGTTGTCTGTGAAGCAATGACCTGTTTGTGTAAAGGATGATGTGTGGTTTTATATGCTGTCTCTGAAGTAGAGAATGTAGGCTCTGACTGTGTAAGTGATGACTTAGGGTGCGTTCACACGAACGTATATCGGCTCGGTTTTCACGCCGAGCCGATATACGTTGTCCTCATGTGCAGGGGGGGGGGGAGGCTGGAAGAGCCCAGGAGCAGGAACTGAGCTCCCGCCCCCACTCTGCCTCCTCTCCACCCCTCTGCACTATTTGCAATGGGGAGAGGCGGGACGAAGGCGGGGCTAATTCACGGCACTTGACCCCGCCCCCGTCTTGCCTCCTCTCATTGCAAATAGTGCAGAGGGGCGGAGAGGGGGTGGGGAGGAGGCAGGGAGGGGGCGGGAGCTCAGTTCCTGCTCCTGGGCTCTTCCAGCCTCCCCCCCCTGAAATCTAGGGTTAAAAGGCTTTTCTGAGAGTTGAGAATGACATGTAAACTTAAATGTGAAATTACACTTTTACTGTTTAGAAAGACAAAAAGTCTGTTCTTTGAATACGATTGTCCACAATTTGTAAAGAGTTTTGTTTTAAAAAGTTATGTTTTAATTCGGGACATTATTTACAGTTTATTGTGGCTATAGGCAGTTTAATTTAATTAAGCATTGTAATTATGACAGCATTGTGATTGTGGCATCATCATGATCATTGTGTCCCTGCTAAAACATAACTTTTATCAATTTTATTAAATTGATAAACTACAGGACATCTAACTAAAACCTACAAAGCTTGAGCTGGTGGAGAAAAAGGGGAATATCAATGTCAGAAATGACTATCTGGTCTACCTATTAAACACTTATATATCTCAGACCCTATCCAGCGCCTAGAGTATAACCTCCTTACTAATGCAATATAAAGATATTACTAGGGAATATTTTAGCTGAAGTCTAAGTTACCCTGAAATCATACAACTACCAAAACTAAAGCTCTGTACATAAAGATTAAAGACACAGCCTCCCCCCCCCACACACACACACACACACACACACACACGCATGTTTTGCCAAAGATCTGACTTCCTCAAGGGAAAATGGGGCTATTTGGCAAGCATCCCGCACTTGACAGAAATTAAATAGGCTCAAGGATGGAGCTAACCGTGACTTGGCCAATCAGATAATCCATCAGCCGTGTTATTATGAGTGACAGGCAATCCTGCAATTGTGCCATTCCTCATTATGACCTACCACCAATCGTCAGCATCCTTCTTGCCTGTGCGGACCTCCAATCGGTGTCGAACTCTGGCACAGCAAGCAATCCTGATGGTATCATGCATCATGCCACATAAAGGTCCTGACCCATGGAAAGCAGCATGTGTACTGTAGTCTCAATACCGCACTTCAATTCACCTGGTCAGTAGATCTTCTGACAGCCAGTGCATGTGTGGTGTAACAAAGAAGTACTTAAACTCACAGTGGTGAAAATATATGTATGCATATACTGAGCTATAATGTATGTATATACATATGTCTAAAAGTCAGGAACAGATGATCCCTACTTCACAGCCATGCATTCTTACAACTCATCAGCCTTAAGACACAGTTCTGATGTACTTCAATTTCTATTTCAAAAGTTTTATTGATTTTCAAAACAGAAATTACAAATACAACATGTAGTCACGGCATCAAGGTCATATTAAATGAGCATGAATACAGAGACTACATGAACAAACAATCAAAACAAAACAGATAGTCCATGAATATATAAATCACTTGGAGATTGTATCTTAGTGAAATTTAGAGCACATCCCTTATAAAAAAAAAAGATAATAGAGCCTCATGAATGGTCCCACACTACTCGCTTCTGCTCTCTCAATTTCTCAATGAGTGCAGGCTTTGTGACATTTGGAAGGATTTGCATTGTAACAATAAATACTATACATTTTACTCTATCTTTATACTTTCCAACCCCTGGCCCAACCATAAAGCAGTTTTTGCCTCTTTGTTACGCTCCTTGTCAGCATCCCCAAATTGGCATCTTAACGTTTCCATGCTATCAACCTCTACCATGTCCCATGCGATTAGGGACCTCATTGTTCAGTTATTTAATCTCAATGCTAGTTCTGTGATCTCTCCCATTACTTTATGGGAAGCTGCAAAATTTACTTTATGGGGGCAACTAATTAGTTTAACCTCCAGGAATAAGAAACACGAAAATAACAATATCAGCTCATTACAATCCCAGTTGGAGGCAGCAGAGAGAGATGTGGAAATTACATCCCACACTGGCCCTTACATCCAAGATTGATGCATTAAAAGTGGAGCTCAACCTTTTGCTTAATGCAGATACTGAAAAATGCCTCAGTTGAACCAAAGAGCAGTTTCACTCCCACAGGAGCAAATCAGGCCCTTTCTAGCCAAACAACTAAAAGCCCCACATCACTTACTTCTCCTATTAAGCTTAGGAGATCAAACGACACTCTCATAGTCAATCCCTCTAACATTGTCCATACATTTAGTAAGTACTTATTCTCACTATACTCAAAACCCTCAAGCCTAGAATGCTTCTGCTTCAATTCCCTCTTCCCCAATCTTGCACTACCTTCATTGTCTCCTGAGCAGAAAGAGTGGATGAATGCCATAATTACTCTTGATGACGTTTTGAAGGCCATTGAGTCTTTGAAATCTGCTAAAGCACCAGCGCCTGCTGGTTTATCTCTTTTTTTCTACAAAAAATTTGCTGATGTCCTGGGCCTACACCTGGTGGCCTTGTTCAATGCTACGCTTGACTCATCTTCTCTTTCAGCTAATATCACAATGATTCCCAAACCAGATAAAGACCCATTAAATCACCTCAATTACCTCCCTATTTCCTTACTTAATATTGACATTAAGCTCCTGTCAAATTTCTGCGTCTCACTTAAACATATTTTTACCTTGCCTTATACATAGAGATCAAGCAGGCTTTGTACCGGTTTGTCAGGCTGCAGACAGCGAGGAATTAGTTTAATGCCAAGATAGACTATAGATGAACATTCCCAATGAATGGTATAGTTGGATTTCAAAAGATTGAGTTCCTGCTGGGAAGGGGATATGTTAAGGGCAATATGTTTGTCTGAATTGTTAAGCCAGAAATAGAGGCAAAGTTAGTAAGGAGTAGTTGAATATTGGGAAGGGAGGTGTGGGGCTGAGAGAGGAAGAGGAATATGTCGCCAACAAATTAGCTTATTTTATGGTGGACTCCAGCCACCTTCTATGTATATTTGGATCTTCCCTTATGAGTGTAGCCAAAGGCTCAATAGCAAGCACAAAGAGTATAGAGAACAATGGACATCCATGCCTTGTTCCTCTCTCTATTGGAAAAGGTGGGAAAGAGAAGCCAGCATAGCATTCACATATAGTGAGGCAAATCAATAGGGAAAGCGCAGGCCAAATCCTAATTTTTTGGAGAATTTAGTGCATAAAATCCAAGGGTGGGGAATCAAAGACTTTGTTAATTTTCAATGACAGAAAAAGACCATGAAGGCCTCATTCAGACATTAGTTGGGCTAGAGTTAGCAGACATTTAAATTCATGTTTCATTTGCAGGAGAATAAACCACAATATGGCACATTTTCCTCTATGGTACAAAATCAAAAAAGTGTGAAAATCGCTGACAATATTGGTTGGATAAAATGCACATAAATGCTCCATTTTAACTGAAGGATTTTTGAAGTAAGCATGAAGAAAGATTGTAACCAATCCTGCCCACCAAACAGTGTTGTTTTTCGCAATCTATAGTTCCTCATTAGAGGATGAGTCATCTCTTCTTCACACTTTGTGCTTGCATGGAAGTTGGATCTGGGATCTTTTTCATCCACACACTGGGACAGGGTAGTCTTTTTTTTTTTGCTCAGAAAATTTCCATCTCCTGCAGAATACAGGAAAATTCCTATAAGATTCTTTCTGCATGGTATAAGGCCCCAGTCTGGATCCACTTTGTGTTCCCATCCAGTCCGATAGGTGTTGGAGATGCAATGGGGAAAGAGGTACAATGGAACATATTTGGTGGGGCTGCTCGAAGATGCATCCTCTGTGACTGGATGTTCAGAAACTATTTATTCCACATAAACATTCAGTTCAAGTCAGATCTGACACATCCATTTTTCCGACTTTAGTTAAAGGGGTGGTCTCGCGAAATCAAGTGGGGTTATACACTTCTGTATGGCCATATTAATGCACTTTGTAATATACATGGTGCATTAAATATGAGCCATACAGAAGTTATTCACTTACCTGCTCCGTTGCTAGCGTCCCCGTCGCCATGGTTCCGTCTAATTTCGGTGTCTTCTTGCCTTTTTAGACGCGCTTGCGCAGATCCTTCTTCTCCCTTCGGCTCCGCTCGGCAGCATCGGCATTTTGGCTCCGCCCCCTTGTACGCATCATCGCGTAGCTCCGCCCCATGATGTGTGCCGGTTCCAGCCTCCTGATTGGCTGAAATCGGCACGTGACGGGGGCGGAGCTACGCGATGATGCGTACAAGGGGGCGGAGCCAAAATGCCGATGCTGCCGAGCGGAGCCGAAGGGAGAAGAAGGATCTGCGCAAGCGCGTCTAAAAAGGCAAGAAGACACCGAAATTAGACGGCACCATGGCGACGGGGACGCTAGCAACGGAGCAGGTAAGTGAATAACTTCTGTATGGCTCATATTTAATGCACGATGTATATTACAAAGTGCATTAATATGGCCATACAGAAGTGTATAACCCCACTTGCTGCCGCGAGACAACCCCTTTAAGTAAGTTAAATGTGGTTTATTATGCCATTTCCTCACAGCATCACAATTATTCATCTCCAGGGCTTGGAGATCAGATATTCCTCAGTCTCGGTCCCAGTTGGTCTCTGAGCTTAACCAGGTTACATGAATGGAGGATATGATCTGCGCAAAGCTAAGCTTCTATCCTACCTTTATAGCCATCTGGCTACCGTGATCCACCTTCTGGGACTCTCCTCCTTTCCAGATGTGGTTGACATCTATGTGTTTCTGAGTGCCTTCTGTAATCCTGCCTTTATGGCATCCTTTCATGATTAAATGGCTAATCATTGCTTATATTTGTCTCACAAAGAGAATGCTACTGATGGCCGTGACCCTGAGTGGCACTAAGTGTATCACTCCTCTCTATGTGGTTAGGGGATTGGCCACCTGTGATAAACTGGTGCCGATTAGAGATGAGCGAACGTACTCGTAATGAGTACTTACGCACCCGAGTACCGCCATTTTCGAGTACTTCAGTACTCGCGCGTAAAGATTCGGGGGGCGCTGGGGGGCGGGGAGAGGCGCGGCGGTGCGGGGGGTAGCAGCGGGGAACAGGGGGGAGCCCTCTCTCTCTCCCTCTCCCCCCCACTCCCCGCTGCAACCCCCCGCGCCGCCACGGCACCCCCCGAATTTTTTCGCCCGAGTACGGAAGTACTCGAAAATCGCGGTATTCGGGCGAAAAAGGGGCAGGGCCGAGCACGTTCGCTCATCTCTAGTGCCGATCATGTGACGGGATTGACACCAATGACGTTCGTTACAAGTGGCCACTCCCCTCAATAAACACAGCAGAGTGATAGCCTTAGTGCCACCGCTATCAGCGGCACTCTCTTCATGAGACAGACTGTAGTAGGATAGGCCTATATAATTGTTCTGTGGGTATTTCCACCTAATGTTACCTCCTTTCCCCTTTTTTGTTGTCCTTGGACTTTTGTTGTTCTCATTGTTATTTTTTGGTTAATAATTTAAAACTGGCTCTTCCGTGAATGTTATGTATCACAGACAAGATACAGGCTGCTAACTATATCTTGTCTTAATTGTTGACTAGCTTGTAATGGTTCTCTGTATACCGTTGTTTCAGAGTTGCAATAAAATCTAGTTTGAATGAAAGACGTTCTTAAGGTTTTTGAAAGCTTTTTTGTGTTTTTTTTATACACACAAATTTTTTTCAGGCCACATTATCAGGCTAAAACAGTACTGCGGGCCACAGTAAAGCTAAAGGGGTATTTGTATTCATGACATTTATAGCATATTGACATAGTATCCCATAAATGTCAGTTTGGTGGGTGTTATGGAAGTGGAACCAGCACTTATCATGATAATGGCGCTCCCCTTCTCCACACACAGAGAGGAGGAAACCATGTAAAGTTGTGGCCAAATGTTTTGAGACTGACACAAATTTTGATTTTCACAAAGTTAAAAAAAAGCAAATAACTTTACCCCAGTCCTCTGCAGTTCAATTCATGTACAGGATTTTCTTTTTGGACTATTTCTTACATCTAGAAAAATGATTGTCCGGAGAAGAAGAGGTGAGCTCTACCATGAGTCCTGTAAAACTCCCCAGATCTTAATTTCAATCAAAACCTGCTGTCAATCCTCAAAACACAGATGGACAAACAGAAACACAGAAAATGTGATAGATTAGGCAAGAATGAGTTGCCATCAGTCAGCATTTAAAAAAGTCTTTTAAAAAAACGCAACACTGTAAATAAACCATGTGTTTGGCAATAAAAAAAACTTATGAAATGCTTATTCCTGTGTTTCAGGTTACCATAGAGGCATCTGACTGAAGGCTTATTTACACAAGTTCGTATCGGCCAGCGTTTTCACGGATGGCGGATACACGCTTCCATCTGAGTAGTCCCCCCTTTTCTTCCCCCTGACCAGATCTCTGCCTCTCTCCGACGTTTGCAATAGGAGGGGGCAGGGCGGGGGCAGAGCTAAGCTCCGCTCTGTCCCGCCCACTCCCATTGCAGGTTATGGACAAGGGGCAGGGAGGGGTTGGAGCTTAGCTCCGCCCACTCCCATTGCAAACCTCTTGGAAGGGAAAAGAGAGCCGGTAAGGGGGAGGAAAGGGGGGGGGGGACTCAGATGGAAGCGTATATCGGACAGCCGGGAAAACGCCGGCCGATATACACTTGTGTAAATAAGCCCTGAGGCCGCTTTCACATAGCCGAAAAAAATTGCATGAGATTTGTGCATTGTGAGATGCACAAATACGAACCCCTTTCTTTTGACTGGAGTGATATGTACAAGTGTTGCAAGGAAAATAAATAAATTAAAAAAGAAAAAAAAAATCGCTGCATGTCCTATTTTCCAAAGTTCCTTTAAACGCATCGCCCATTGTAGTCATTGAAACTGTAAAACACAAAGCACAACATGCGATGCAAGGTTTTCCTATGGAAAACAATGCAAAACACTTGCTGATCCTCCAATGTGGCTGAAAGCCAACCCGGAGGATCTCTACATCCCAGAAGTGATGGAAAGTGTTTTTGACAAAAATCACATGTTGGCGAGAGCGATATTGGTCCGCATTTAACGGCCTGATATTACGCTCACCTATGTGTAGGTAGGTTAAAAGATCAAAAACCCTGAAGCAGCAAACTTTGTGCAAACCATAATTTGTGTCATTCTCAAAAGCTATGCGCCACGACTGTATGCATGTACCTCCTTTGCACTGTATTTTATAGCATGTGAGTGGCTGAAATTTTTGAATTACTCCCATAAACAAGGAAGATGTAGTCATCTGCTCCTTTCTGGAGTGCTGCAGAGGAGTTAAAAGACCCTCATTCTGCCATTACATGGGGGTCTTAGAGATAGTCAAACTGTGCAGCATTAGTACTTACCCGTCCTTGCTCGCATATTACTTGCCATTCCTCCTCTCTCTGGCTTACAAAATAAATGTAAGTAGCCACCACACACAGAAAACATGTGGGGCTACACAGAATGGCATTGTGGGCCTCACGTGTGCTTCCCAGACCTTGAGCATGCTGCTTTTTGAAAAAACTGCCCTGGAACCAAAAAAACATACCAAAAGTGAGGTAAAAAAAAGCACAAAAACTGCACTGCTTGTATTGTGTTTCATAACACCCTATTGGCCTGCAGCTAATATGGCCATAACAGTTTTTGCCAACAAAAGCACCACTGCACTTTCTTATTGCAGTTTTTTTTTAACCTGAAGCCAAAAGGAGATACAATAGGAAGGAAAAGACCTTCTTTTACATTCCTCATTCTTATTGAATCCACTTTTGGCTTTGGCTCAAAAAACTGCATGAAAAACTGCCACAGTTTTTTTCTAAAGATGACGTGTGCAAAACCATCCTTAGGCCTTAGTCACACGGGCGTAAATACGCGCGTAAAAAAAACGCGTGACCATGTCCATTGCCACCAATATGTTTTTTCTTTTGTAGGTGCGTTTTTACGCGCGTATATACGCGTGTATTTACGCCCGTGGGTTTTTATGCGCGTATTTACGCCCGTGTGACTAAGGCCTTAGGCTGACATCACACACAGTCTTATATACCACCATGGGGACACCTTTCATCTCATTCAATACCATAGACTATTTTAGAGACATGCAAGTCTCCTAGAGGAAACACCGTATTTACACTACTGTAGTTACCAGGAGAGAAGAAAATATTGTCAGAATTTTCCATATATTAAATCTTTTGACCAATTTTATTTCAGGGACAGAACCAAAATTTACTGCAGTATAACATGTCTTACTGCTAAAAATAGGAAAACTCTTTTATTGTAGAATTCAGTGTACGGTACATTATTTAAGTTTGCCACAGTACTGGACCAACTGCGACCACAAACAAACCAGAATCCCACCAACATCACTTCTTGCATTGGCACCGAAGTGTTGATAGCAAACTTCAGGAAGCCCCACTGATGGTACAAAATTAGTGATAACCATCCTTTCCTTTTGTATGAGAAGAAGGAAGAATCGTGTTTACTGTACGAGACAATGACTTGGAATTATGGGAATTGGAGTGTATGGCTAGTATGCAAATACTGGAGAAAGAGCAATAAAATAATTTGGGTTGCGTTCACATGTTGCTGATTTGTTACGATTTTGTCAAGGATTTTAGTGCAGATTTGCAGCATATTCAACCCCTTCAATTTGAATTGAATGAGTGACATCTGCAGCACATCGGCACCAAAATCAGTGACAAAATTCACAGCAAATTGGCGAAGTGTAAAAAAGGATTATGAAAATGTTCATGAATTAATAGGTCACACAAACCCAACAAGGTGTACTCATTGCTTTGCTATGTACACGTTGCTAATCGTGTATTATAGGATTTGTTTCATTCTGATAAAAGTGTCCCACAGGCACAGCTATTCCTTCCTACACAAATCATTCTACAAATGCAATTCAGAACAAATCCCCACTGATACTTGTACAGAACACAATGTAAACATTAATTTATATCCATCGAAACAGTGAATAGCATTACATTTTCTCCACATAATAAATATCCTTCAAATAAAACTTTGAAGCGGATGTGATTTGTCTTCCACAAGAAAAGTCAGACGATTTCAGAAATGCATCCTGTTGGGTGAAGCGGTCACGGTGTCACGGGTGTGATCCACTGGACTCCTACATATACAAGTCCTTTCTTGCCCAAGCTCCCAATAGTGCAATTAAAATAATCATGGTTATTAAGAGATACGTAGCTAGTTCATCAATGCACCATTGATCTTTGCAGCTGCAGGACTGAGTTTGCCAGGTATCCACATAGGTTATAGGAATCCTCTGTCTGTGAGCCCGCAGGGAGTGTATTCTGAGGAAAAGGAAAAATAAGGGATTTTTACTGATGAATAACAATCCTATTTAATTACTGTTAAATGTCCAGAATCATGACTGTACGTGGGGCTGATAAGTCTTTGACTTTGTGTTCTTTTCTTGTTTCTATGGTAACGAATGTTACATCACATGAAAGCCTTATGTGTCTAATATAGGTTTTCAAAATTTTGTGTTTGTAGCTTATGGCAAAAGTGATCTAGGCACGCGGGAAAACAAAATGGCGGAGTCTAAGGCAATATTCACAGCAAATGAGAGCAGAGGAGTGATAAAATTCTTGTTTCTGCAAGGAAAGTCCGTGAGGGAAATTCATGGTGATATGTCGCAGACATTGGGGGATCAATGACCTTCATGTTCTACAGTTAAGAACTGGGTTACCAAATTTAAAACGGGCCACTTCAGCACCAATGATGAGGAACGTCCTGGAGGACCAAGAGAGGTTGTTGTTCCGGAGATAGTCGATGCTGTGCACAACCTCATACTGGAGAATCGGCCAATTTCAGCTAATGGAATAGCAGACATCATGGGGATTTCTGGTGAACGTGTTTGTGTCATTATTAGAGATGAGCGAACGTACTCGGATAAGCACTACTCGTCCGAGTAATGTGCCTTATCCGAGTACCGCTGTACTCGTGCAGAAAGATTCGGGGCGCGCTGCGGAGCGGGGAGCTGCAGGGGAGAGCGGGGAGGAACGGAGGGGAGATCTTTCTCTCCTTCTCTCCCGGCCGCTCTGCCCCGCTCCCCGCTGCGACTCACCTGTCAGCAGCGGAGCGCCCCGAATCTTTCAGCACGAGTACAGCGGTACTCGGATAAGGCACATTACTCGGACGAGTAGTGCCTATCCGAGTACGTTCGCTCATCTCTAGTCATTATCCATTAACATTTGAACACGAAGAAGGTATCTGCAAAGTGGGTCCCCAAATGTTTGACAACAGATCAGAAAAGCATGCGAGTAAAAACGTCCCGGTCCATTTGTCAGCGTTTCCGGACTGATAAGAACTTCCTGGATCGACTGGTCACTATGGATGAGACCTGGATTTATTTGTATGACCCTGAAACCAAGGAGCAGTCAAAAGAGTGGAGGCACAGTGGTTCTCCTCGCCCAAAGAAGTTCAGGGTGCAAAAATCAGCCACTAAGGTGATGGCGTCTGTGTTCTGGGATAAGGAGGGTGTGCTGCTAGTGGACTACCTTTAAAATGATTCCACCATCATTGCAAGGTATTACATTGAACTTTTGGACCAATTGAAGGCAGCTCTGAAGGCCAAAAGGAGCGGCACGCTGTCTAAAGGAATGTTGCTCCTGCATGACAACGCCTCCGCTCACACTGCACAAGCGACCACGGCAAAACTGGTGGAACTAGGCTTCCAGTTGGTTGACCACCCACCTTATTCTCCAGATCTAGCTCCCTCCGACTATTATCTGTTTCCAAACCTGAAGAAACACCTCAAGGGTACCAAATTTCACACCATTTCCGATGCCATGGCTGCTACAGATGACTGGTTTGAGGCACAACCTAAATCCTTCTTTTTACAAGGCTTACAGAACTTAGAATACTGATGTAAGAAGTGTGTTGACATCAGTGGAGAGTATGTGGAAGAAATGTAAAGTTTCATTTTCCTATCTCGCTTCTTTCTGGGTAAAGCCAAAGACTTATCAGCAGCCCCTCATATTTAAAGGGGTTGTCCCGTGCCGAAACAGGTTTTTTTTTTTTCAACAGCCCCCCCGTTCGGCGCGAGACAAACCCGATGCAGGGACTTAAAAAAAAAACCGCACAGCGCTTACCTGAATCCCCGCGCTCCGGTGACTTCTTACTTACCGGTTGAAGATGGCCGCCGGGATCTTCTCCCTCGGTGGACTGCAGGGCTTCTGTGCGGTCCATTGCCGATTCCAGCCTCCTGATTGGCTGGAATCGGCACGGGGCGGAGCTACACGGAGCCGCTCTCCGGCACGAGCGGCCCCATTCAGAAAAGAAGAAGACCGGACTGCGCAAGCGCGTCTAATCTAGCGATTAGACGCTGAAAATTAGACGGCACCATGGAGACGAGGACGCCAGCAACGGAACAGGTAAGTGAATAACTTCTGATAACTTCTGTATGGCTCATAATTAATGCACAATGTACATTACAAAGTGCATTAATATGGCCATACAGAAGTGTATAGACCCACTTGCTTTCGCGGGACAACCCCTTTAAGACATTAATGAGTAAAATAGAAAAGAATACTTACAACATGTAAACTGCTTGTTAGGCTGGGCTCACACGGGCGTATGATTTTTGCGTATTATTGTGTGATACGCAATCAATTACATTGTCTTACGCAGTTGCATAATACGCGAGCACAAAAAAGAATGCAGCATGTTCTATTTTGCAGCGTATAAATGCACACAAGAGCCCAACAGCGTGGGAAATATAAACAAAGAAAACAAAACAGGTGGACTATGCATGACAGCGTACGGGAGATATGTTGTCATGTGCAGTACAATTTTACTGCCATATGCGTTAATAGACGCGGTCACTGGCGGCTCCACATAGCGTTTTATGTTTATGGCCATGCAAGCCCAGCCATAGTATGGTTTACACATTTGGTGACATTTCTTAATAGGCATATGCAGCACTAAGATTCTGCACTGCAATGCGTATTATATTGTTTAAGAAGGCATATGCCTTTTGGGTAATATGGTGCAGGGTGCTGAGCATAGCCAACTGGTATTCAATACTGTTCACCACACCATCTCTAAACATGTGATTGTTCCCAACAAGAGAAACCACGTAATCTTGTAGATATGATAGCTTTCAATGGCTAAAAAAAAGACCCCCAACAGGAAATTTGCTACACATGATAAGGTACACAACATCTTACGTGGAGCATGTGAATCGCCTGGAGACCCCCCATCAGTAATTCAGGGACCATAAAACTTTCACTGCCTTATCAGTGTCTAGTTAAAAATGTTTATGTTTCTGTTGTAGTATTCCTTTAAGTGCGAACCAATCACATCCATATCTGTGCCTTGTCATAAGTATGTGTGTCATAAGTGTGTATAAATATGCATGCCTCTTCGGATCTATTTCATTTAAGCTTGAAGAAGAACCCTGTGTTGCTTTGAACGCTCACATTAACATCATGTATTTTTGTTAGCCATTAAAAGGTATCATATCTACAAGATTACTTGGTTTCTTTTACTGGGAATAGTCACATTTTGCTCTACTGGCTAACACGGTACCAAACGTTTGTTTTCATTATCTCTAAACATAAATCAATCAGACTTGCGAGGGTAATTTAAAAGCTAAAATCCTTAGGATAGGGTTACTAATTGAGCCACAACACATCACATTGCTAGGACCGTATTTCGAGTTCATGCTGTCCTAGGCACTTTTCATGCTCATGTCGCCTATCAGTAAGTCAGGTAAAAACTGTTGTCCATACACTTTAGCTGCCTGCCTGTTACCATGCTGATATTGTGGCACTATGTTCTAAGACCCATTCTACTAAGGTGCTAACTATCAATGCCTCCTGTATTATGTCCCAAGCTGATGATGGCCTTGTAAGAGGTCGGTTGTAAAATTTTAGTCTTGTGGCAAACACACAGCACTGGCCCTTGAGTAGCTTCCCATCCTAAGAGAGAAACACACGGTGCAGCTGCCCATGTCCACCTGTGACAGACAATAGCCACTAAAATATCAGCAAAATTGCATTGGTCATGTGCAGCCAGACATGCCATATTTTTCCACCCTTAACATATGGGAGTCTATGGGAGGTGTGCAAATGCACTCACAATACACAAGAGCATGGGCAATACGCTGCGTAAAACCACGGGGAAAAGAACACATCCGGACCTCATTAGGCTACATAGCCTTTAAAATCAGGGTGATGGGTGTAGCACACACATCTAAACATGCTTTAAGCGTGCGCAAAAACGTACAGCAGTATGCGCAGACATGTACGCAAATTAATCTCAATCACTGCACAAATATGTTGCGCTGAGGTGAACATGTTTGTGCGTATGCTTGTCCTAAACCATCCTTCAGATGAATACACCACTAGAACTAACCTGTGTGTGTATATATATATATATAGCACCAGAGCCAACCTCAGACCGGAAATACAGCAGCAAAGCCAAGTTCATACCATTAAGGCCTCCTTCCCACGAACGGATTTCCGCCGCGTAATTCGCGGCAAAAATCCGCTGCGTTGCCCGCAGCTATTAGGTTCTATTGAACCTAATAGCTCAGGGCACACGGTGCGGAATTCCACCGCGGAATTCCGCACCGTGAAATCTCCCATCCTCAACCGTGGCATGCTCTATTTGCCACGGGTGTACGCGCAGACGGCTTCCATTGCAGTCAATGGAAGCCGTCCGTTCACGCTATCTCCCGCTGTAGCACAGCGGAAGATAGCGTGAAAATGCTTCCCCGCCTACTACCGCCGCGTCATATGAAGTGGCCGGAGCGTCACATGACACGGCCGGTCGCGTCATGTGACGCGGTGTGCGTGTCATGTGACGTGGCCGGTGCATCACATGACGTGGCGGTGGGCGGGGAAGCGTTATGCGGGAGCGAGGACGTCGAATCCGCTGGTAAGTATGGGGTCTCTGGGGGGGCGCCGTGACGGGCTTCGCCGCAGAATATTCTGCGCCGGAGCCCGTCACGGCCGTGTGCAGCCGGCCTAATACTGCAGCAGAACCAAACTCGTAACATAAATACAACCCAGAACCAAGCTCATTACATATATACAGCTCCAAAACGAAACTCATAACATAAATACAGACCCAGAATCAATCTTGTACCATAAATACAATACAGGAATATATTAAGCTCATAACATAAATGCAACAACAGAACCAATGGCATAACATAAATCCAGCACTACACCCAACACCATAACACATATACACCCCCAAAACCAAGATTTTGCCATAAATATAGCACCAGAATTAAGATCTTTCTCTATGTAGACAATTTCAGAGGAGCATATTAAAGTCGCATTTTTGGATTTAAGATGCTGTATGTGTGAGCTAATAAAAAGCTTGAAACTGGCCGGATAGTGTTACAGTGCAGTTACCCCAAGTGACACAGTCAATGCCTCTACAGAGTGGAGCCTCCCACCTTTCCTTTGCTATCTGAACCCAGACTGCTATGAAAACTTCTTCCAGCCAAGACTCATCTCTGCACAGTCTTCTTATCTTGCTACCTTCAATGCCCCTCTCAGCATTTCCCTTATAGTAATAATGTCCACTCTATGACCTAACTTAGTTATAGCGCCCACTTTGTGGCTCCACTTCATTACAGTGCGCAGTCTGTAGCCCCATCTAGTAATGGTGCCCACTCTGTGGCCCCATCTAGTAATAGTGACTTTTCTGTGGCCCCACATAATAATAGTGACCCCTCTTATCTTTAGTAGCCCCTTTGTGGCTCTACTTATTAATAGTCACCCGTCAGTGGTCCCACTTAGTTACAGTACCCACTCGGTGGCCGCACTAGGGAGACAGGGATAGCAGCACTTAGGAGAAAATAAAGTAAAACCTCTTTTATTGCTTTTAGTCCCCTAATTATAGGACGCCCACTACCTACTAACAAATACTCCCTTGCACTTGGCCAAAGATTGCAGTATAGCCCTGTGACATTGCAACTTAATGACAGTGAATGTGCTAGCATTGCAAGGGAGAAGTTGCCATGACCCGTCAATTGCAAGCAATGCAGCAAGTCTAGTCTGTGTGAAACAAGCCTAAGGCTACATCTGCGTGGACATATTTTCTGCTTCAGATTTTTTTGCAGATCCTCGGCAAACTCCGCAACAAATCTGCTGTAAAGTTCGCCTATGTTGAATGTGGAGTTCTTGTGGATATTCGTGCTTGGTCACTGCAGTGTCACCCCGACATTCAAAGGGGTTAAATTTGCTGTGAAAATCTGCAGTGTAACTTCCCTTTAGCCAGTATAGTTTCTCTTTAAGTAGACCATGGGCCGCTGGTCACACAACTTGGGCCGCACAAGTGCCCAATAACTATAGTCAGCAGTACCAGCTTTCTGTGCCCAACATCACTGTTTAAGTCCCCACAGCTTGTTTCTACACACCCTCCTCATCGTGCTGCTACTCCCTCTCACATGGACTATACCTCAAGATTTGCCAATGCCTTACATGGACAGCTCCTCGTCCTCCCCCTCATTAAACACACAACTCCTGGTGCTTCTACCCTTTCTTTATTCAGAAAGTTTCTGAAGGTCCATTGACAGCTTCTCATCTCTCTTCCCTCTCAGGCTGGCTTCACAAGATCAGATTCCTATTGCGGAATCTGTGGTCGGCGTCCATGCGGAGGATCTGCAGGACATCGCACATATTAAAAACTATACTTTCACATCTCTAACCCCATTATAAAACATTCCCTCAAAGTCTGGGTTTCCATAAAGTACTCCGGCAAATTAATCTCCCATCACTTATCCCTCCTACCATTTTTGCATACCTCCACCGGATCTTGACTCCCCATTGTTCTTTGAGAGTTGGATAAGCAAAGGAATATCCAAAATACACCACTTACTTTCGTTAAATGGTATAATTACATTCCCTGCCCTTCAGGAGAAATCTTCTGAAATATTCCGCTATTTACAACTCAAGAATTTTATATCCTCTCTTCTCAAAAATACAAACTCCCCATTAAAAACAATCCCCTTCGAAACATTCTGTCTCAAATACCCATAAACAAAAGGTCTTATCTCACAAATATATTCAGGCCTGGGAAATACCTTGGACCATTCGCAACTTCCATATGTAGCAAAATGGGAGCGAGATATAGGCAACATTCTAGACGATGATGAATGGTCCCAGATTTGGAGATCAACCAATTGGGGTGCCCGCAATACACTGATTTTAGAAACTTCGTATAAAATCCTATTGTACTGGTACTTAGTCCCTACAAGAATTTCTCACGCGATTCCAGGCCTTTCTGAAGACTGTTTCTAGGGATGCTCCTCCCCAGGATGTTCCACATATGGTGGTCTTGCCCTCGAGTCAAAAGACTCTGGATTAGGGTCTACTTCCTCATCTATACAGTAACTAATCATAACCTGTGTAAAAACCCATGGGAAGCCCTACTGACCAAAGGGATTACAAATATATGTCCAAACTCTAGAAAGCTGATTTCGTTCTTATTCCTAGCTGAAAAACAAATTATTGCTAAATCCTGGCAAAAACCCTAACTAGACTTCTCCCAGGTTAACCGCCGCATTAATTGGTACCTAATTAATGAGAAATTAACAGCAATATTAGAGGATAGGTACGACAGCTTTCTAAATATTTGGACCCCATGGATAGTTACACCCTCCCTACAGTGGAGGCTGGCACCTCAACTGCACTATAAATACAAAGCTCGAAAGATAACCTCGGGGATCCCTCCCCCCCCTCCTTGGGTTGCTGCCCCATGAGAGAAGAACCCCCCCTCCCTACCCCATCCCAATACCTGCCTAGCTCCCTCCTTCTCCCCTACTGCAAGTTGACCCTGGCCAGGCCACTGAGATTCTTGAATCGTTTCTACGAAAAAAACAACAGTGAAAGGCAGAGAAGAATCTGGCTATAACGGATTATATTCCTTTGTAAAATGGAAAATTTTCAATAAAAATTGTTAAAAAAAACTATACTTTTGCTTAGTCCTTGTGGAAACAAATTGCGTATTGCACGTGCAGTGGAAAAATCGCAGCATGCTCTATTTTGCTGTGGATTGTGTGCGGACGACCTCCATTGAAGTCAATGCAGGCCGTCCGACCTGCAGCCCATCCACAATTAACATTGCGGATGGGCCGTGGGTACCCACGTCATCGCCTAGTGACCGTGTGGGAAATACAAGTATTTTAAAATAAAATCTAAATCTATACTGTGGTCATCCGTAGTACAGATTTTGCAGGTACACAGGGTTGTCGGCCGGGGCCACAGCCTTTTCCGCTGCGGGATCCCGCATACGGAATTTGACCCGGTGATATGGAGCCAGCCTTACACAGAAGGACCCAGGACCTTCACCTTGGACTGACTTCCTCTGGTTACACTGTTGCTGGTTCTGATCCAACCAGCCAATGTAAGTTAAACTACTAACACTGTCTATAAGTTCCATGGCAGATATCGGTGTAAAGCTGCAGAGTAGAGGAAGGAGTTTCTCTCTGTCTGCTGTTCAAATAGACAGTGCCAGCCGCTACTCCCCCTATCCTGCACAAGCTGTATTGCAAACAGGAGAGGGGGATAGTGGGCTATGTACAGGACATAATTAGACTGTGAGGTGTGAAGATGGCGGGACAGTTAGGGCGCCGTGGACCCACCTCAGGAGCCTTGGGCCCTGGTAACCAACCATTCTGCCTCTATAATAAACTGCCATTAATCCATGGTAGGACAGAGAAAAAGAAGCGCACCAGGTAATATTACTCCTCCTTTTTTCAGCTTGGGATAAATTTTGCGCATTAGGTAGTCAGAGAATTGCTATGGCCATCTTGGAAGACGAAATGGGGGCGCAGGCACCCAGGATCTGCAACACAACGCTAAAAACAGAGTTCGGCAGCTAGTATTACTGTCCACCTACAGACAAATTCAGTTACAGGCCTGCAGGGTTATATTAGGATGCTTTCACAGAAGACAGAATAAGCTGCACAGACATTTCTGCCCTACAATGTTATCCTTTTGGGGCTTGAATTCTGGATCTGTTAAAATCTATGTACCTTTATACCAAAACTAAATTCCACAGCGGAACGTTTTCTGCAGCAAAATTAAGGATGTCTTTCAGAATTGTTGATGTGGATTTCTAACACACAGGTGATATAATTCTGCATTTATGGTCTGTGGAAATTTCGCAAAACATTCTGCAGTTAAAAACGCAACAAAATCCACACTGATTCACAAAATCTGCAACTGTGCTGTGTCCTGCAGACTAATTCTATCACATGTGAAAGCATCCTTAACCCCTTCATGATGCGGCCTTTTAGTTTTTCCATCTTCGTTTTTTCATTTCCCCTTTAAAAAAAATCATAACTCCTTTATTTATCCATCGACGTCGCTGTATGAGGCCTTTTTTTTTGCGGGACGAGTTGTAGTTTTTAATGGTGCTATTTAAAGTACCATATAATGTACTAAAAAACTTCTAAAAAATTCTAAACATTATTCGGGGGCTTTAACCGTCGCTGTCAGAATTGACAGCGGCATTTAAAGGGTTAATAGCCATGTACGGCCGATCGCGGCTATTGCCCGTGGGTGTCAGCTGTAGTAAACAGGTTAGAGGGGTTAAAGGTTTTTTTGTATTAAAC
Source organism: Eleutherodactylus coqui (assembly GCF_035609145.1). Lineage (NCBI taxonomy): Eukaryota > Metazoa > Chordata > Amphibia > Anura > Eleutherodactylidae > Eleutherodactylus > Eleutherodactylus coqui. The sequence continues at coordinate 169,905,269 of NC_089838.1, read as the reverse complement.
TATTGATGACCTATACTCAGTCAGCACAGTTCATCAATAGTTGACTGCTGGGTGTACACCAGGGGTGTTCCTAAAGGCTTGGGGGCCAGGGTGCAAAAGTATAGCTTGGGGCCCCCCCAGGGCCTCGGCCACTCTGATAGATATGATATAGATAGATAGATATGAGATAGATATAATTGACAGCGGCATTTAAAGGGTTAATAGCCATGTACGGCCGATCGCGGCTATTGCCCGTGGGTGTCATCTGTAGTAAACAGGTTAAAGGGGTTAAAGGTTTTTTTGTATTAAACTATTGATGACCTATACTCAGTCAGGACAGTTCATCAATAGTTGACTGCTGGAGGTACACCAGGGGTGTGCCTAAAGGCTCGGGGGCCAGGGTGAAAAAGTTTAGCTTGGGGCCCCTCCAGGGCCTCGGCCACTCTGATAGATATGAGATAGATAGATAGATAGATAGATAGATAGATAGATAGATAGATAGATAGATAGATAGATAGATAGATAGATATGAGATAGATATAACATGTAGATATGTGAAAGATATATAGATAGATATGAGAGTGATTGTGATTTGAAAATCCGCAACATGACTATTTTCCACTCCTGTAAGTGAATGCGCTTTGTTAAAACCCCATTCACTTACATTGTACTGGACATTACTGCAGGATTTTGGCTCGAATTCTGCAGCAATTCCACTCCGTGAACTCACCCCACCTGTGCTCTACATTCTGCTAACTTCCACTCCTGAATTTTCTCATGCTGCATCAGTTCACTGGTATGCGAAACCCCAGAAAATCAGGACATGTTCACAACGTTGTGGAAATACTTCAGGGTTTTTGCAGCATTTTACTGTACCAGCAGTGTAAATGAACTTGCGGTGCAGATTTTAAATCCACATTTTGTAATTTATGCTGCAGATTTTCAGTGTGGATTTCACTTCTTCAAACAGGAGGGTAAAATCTAAATCAAGATCTGACTCCTTTCCTTTTATCCAACAGAAAGTAGTTTGAAGACAGCACAAATTGTGCTTTATCAGCCTACAACGGGATTGTAACAGACCATAAAGCCATGTCAATCTACCCCAGCTTCAGGACCCCAAAATAACAAGCTTTATGATCCTCACATTGTGTTTATGATATATTAAGAAGACCATGAGGATATGCTGACATCACAAGACTTTTAATTTCCTTTCCTTCTATATTTCTTCTACATTCTTACTCAGAAGCGGATCTCTTTATTCAACAGTATGCCTAATGCACCCTATATCTACACACACACAGATACTAGCTGATGACCTGCTCATGCAGCTTTATATATACTATCCTTTTGTATAAAAGATGGCTGGACCATAATACAGAACAAACACTTTTTATCTTCTGAGTCATTTGTATTTCCTCAGATTGCAAGCTTTTGCAAACAGGGCCTCCCCCCTACTGTTTGAATTACTTTTAATTTGATTTTATGTTATGTCTGCTTTTGTCTCTACATGTACCCTCTGATTTGTCAAGTGCTGCTATGTTGTCACTATATAAATAAAGATGAATATTAAAAAGACTATTAACTGCTAATTATTCAACTTTTCTAAAGTTTTCTATAAATACCTCCCAAACTCTGTTCACTGCTCATCTGATTTAGGCTATTTTTACATCTGTGTCAGAGACTCCGTTCGCAACCTCTGGTGCAGATCTGGCACAAAAGCCAGATAGATCCCATCATAGCCAATTGGATAGCTTGGATCAGGCATATAATGGAACCAAACAACGGAAAAAAATGGGAGGCCGTCGGTGCATGAGTAAATATGCCCCGAAAGAGGGCATTTATTTTTGAGAATCCATTTTCATAAATTTCATTAGGGAAATCTGAGTAAATGGGGGCGTCCTCTGTTCAGGATACTGATTATTTGGCCAGAGTGAAGAGTGGTTTCAAGGAGCATCTCGCTTTTATTCAGTATTACACAGACAACCCAGCAATTTGCTTTACACAGGAGTGATAGTCGTTCAAATGAATGTGGGGTGGCTGGTGATCCTTTTGGGCAACTGCCTCCATTCACAGTATACAGGAGTCGCTCAAACATTAAGCGGCTCTTGTGTACACAACCTGACAGTTGCTTGATTTTTAGTTCTGCTAAAAACCAAGCGATTGCGACAGGTGATCGATTTCCAGCTCAGTGGCCTGTCAGAGGCCACGTGAAACACGGGAAGATTATTGCCCGAATTCTCTGTTTCCAGTGAGAATTTGGGAGATAACCACCCAGTGTAAAGGTATCTTAATAATTAGGGATTGTCCACTATTGAGTGATACTATTGATATCAGCTTTTTATGTCTGTATGATATTTCCCTTCTGTGATTTTTCTGATATTAGCTGGTGTAAAAGTCCAAGATAATCAATGAGAAACAATAAAACTGTTGTTTATCGTTGATTAAAATTGGTCACACAATTTGCAAATTTGCTACATGAAAAGGTTTGCCTTTCGACCTTTCCAATTTATGTACAATTTGGCCACATCAAATTAACATTCGCAATGGTGGCACCTGTACAATAATTGTAACAATGTCAACATTCACTCAATCATCATAGCAATATTCCGAACTATTGTTTCATAAATTGTGGTGTGGAAATAAAGCTTTACAACTATCCTCTTCTCACACATGTCTAGTGGATTTCTCCTATGCAGCCTGCTGTATGGAATACTCTATCTAATCTTATTAAACTTACCCCTACCCTTACTATACTCTTCTCTACCATATATTATGTCATCAGCAGGGATGCAACAATGGCTACTGCTAGCATATTGTAACTTTATTTTACCAGGACTCTTCTTATTTATGTGTTTCTATATGGATTTAGCTGAAGTGTGCATTAAACTTCTATGTCCTGCAATAAACAGCACTATTTAAATTACAGTAGCATATTATTAGCTTTTATTTTTAAACATTTTTAGTGGTGATTTGCTAGATTGTTATTGCATTATTATAGCTATTATCATTGACTAATAATAATAACTTCTTTTAAAAGAAAAAGAAAACCTGAGTTATTATTAATCTGTCTAAAATCTGTAAACATGAACATGAACATGAAAAAAAAACTCCCCAAAAGCACATACACCACCAGCCAATATTCTTTGCACTTATTTAATAAAAACAGGAAATGGACACAGACAGGACAGAGGGCATACAGAGACTAGAGACATAGTGTGAACAAAGCCTTCTAGTAGTTATTTAGATTTTTTTTGCAATAAATAATAATCCAAGAGTTATGGATAGGCTAATACATTGATAAAGATATCCGCTAAAATGCCTTGTGCAAAAAGTTTCTTTCAAGTGGAGTGATAATTGAAAATGTGTACATTTTATTGAAAGATCAGAAACCATTAAGTGGTATAAAAAAAATCAATAAGGCTAGGGCTAACCGCAACAGAACCGCAATAAGTTGTAATACATAGGCTGATCACAGGGCTACACTGCAATCTTTGGCAGCGCGACCCCTGTTGCAGCCAAAGTAGCCCTAGCCTAATGGGAAGCATGTGTCATGGTACAACGCACTATAACGGAAGCCGCATCTACAGTTTATGATGGCCCCCTCAGACTAGAATATCTCTGTGTAGCCATCCCCTTCATCATGCCGCTTATTATATAATGTGATCATAACTTTAAAATAAATATTGCTTATTTAATACCTTTTAAAGGATAAATCTCTATTTGCAGGTGTGATAAGTAGTGCATATATCAGAGTGAGTATAAACCAAGAAGCAGTGATTCTTATATATAATAAGACGCTAACATTGTGCTTAAGCTAAGTAGCAGTACTGCCTTCTTACCGTCTTGAGGAATTCATCTTGATTTTGTCCAGGATATGACAGCTTATTTTACTCCTCAAACTTTAGTGTGAAGAGCTCTTTCAGTGTCTCAGGGTATGCGCCTTTGAGGTCACAGATATTTGATTTAGCATCTTTCTCCGTTCCAGCTTGTAGTTAGTCAGAGTTTATTTCCAGAGTTCTTTGTCTATTACACTGGTCCACTGGCTCTAACTATATCTGGTCCTGTGTTTTCAATGAATACAACCCCCTAATCCTTAGGACACTCCCAGTTAGAATTCCTGGCTGGAAGTGCCCATAAAGATATGACTGATGTTGTCAAGCGTTGACTTTGCAGCTGCTCTCAAGAAATGTTTCCTGAATAAGCCAAGAATGATCTCACTACAGTTTCAGTAGATCTGCCAGCGGTCTTTTTATTGCCATAAACGAGACAATCAACATATTTCTACCATGTTAAGAGAAGTTGTACATGAAAATACTGAAACTACGTAACACCTTTAGGGCTCCTACACACTTGCGTTTTTTTAACGCAAATGTCTAATGTTAAAAACGCACAGCACAAAAATCGCAAAGCACAAACTTGCGATGCCTTTTTAACATTAGATAGTCCCATTGACATGTACGTTAAAAAACACAGCGATATCACAGCGTTAAAAAAACGCAAGTGGGTAGGAGCCCTTAAAGCTGTTGTTAATGAGATTTGATGATAATATCTACTAATTAACCCCTTAACGACCAGCCCATAGTGATTTTACGTCCTCCCGAAGTGGGCTTTATTCACTGAGGACGTAAAAACATGCCTCCTGCGCAGAATAAAGCCCCTCGGGCTCTGGACGTGACAGCTCCATGCTGTCGGTGCCCGCAGGTAGCCGACAGCATGGAGCTGTCATCCTGGGCTGCGGGCAGTCCCCCCCCCGGCATTGCGAATGGCGCTATCCAATGGATAGCGCCGATCACAATAAAGTGTAAAAAAAAGTAAATAAAGTTAAAGATTCAGCTGCCCTGATGGATCGGATCCATCAGAGCAGCTGAAAATACTCACTCAGGTTCCCCGATGTCTGCTGCAGAGAAAGGGTCCTCCGGGACCCGGCGCGGCTCTTCTGCGCATGCGCGCCATACGAATGACGTCACACGCGTGGGCAGAAGAATGGGAACTCCGGGGAGTTTAAAATCTCCTGGTTCCCGGCTCCTGAAGGTAGCCGGGAACCAGGAGATGTCCCCGGGGACCGCGGTGATCGCGAAAAACTTTTAAAAAAGTAAAAATCAGCTTAATTTCACGGATCCATGAGGGGAGGTGAAAATACTCACCCCCCGGTCCTCAGCGGCGTCCCGGTCTTCCGGGACCTGAGTCCCCTTCTGCGCATGCGCGCCCGATGATTGACATCGGGCGCCTGCACAGAGGGGCTCAGGACCCGGGAAATTTAAAATCCCTCTGCTCCTGACTGCCATGTGTAGCCCGGAGCAAAGGGATGTCACTGCAGAGATGATCACTGTTATCCAATGGATAGCAGTAATCATTTAAAGTGAAAAAAAGTGTAAAAAAGTAATAAAAAAAAAAGTTTAAAAAGTAAAAAAAAAAGTTTCAAAAGTAAAAAAAACCTTTAAAACGCTTACATTTCATCTCCCCTCACGGATCATATCCGTGAGGGAGGATGAAATTACGTACCTAAGGCCCCCGGATTTATCCGCGGACCTTACCACAGCTTCTGCGCATGCGGCCGTCGCCAAAGCGGCAGACGCATGCGCAAAAGCCGTGGATTGCCAGGATAACTTAAAATCTCCCTGCTCTTGGCTACAAAACTTAGCCGAGAGCCTGGAGATTTCACGGGGGGCCGCGGTGAGCGGTTCCTGATCACGTGTTCGCCGTCATCTAATGGATAATGGCGATCATGTAACAGTAAAAAATAAAAAGTTAGTTTCATCTCCCCTCACTGATGCGATCGGTGAGAGGAGATGAAACTTTTTACCGGAGGCCTCCGTATTTGCACCCTGGCGCGATCTTCCTCCGTGAACTTTCCCGGATTCTGCACATGCGACTGCCGGCAAAACACCGGACACATGCGCAGGAGTCAGGGAGCCCAGGAAACTTAAAATCTCCTTGCTCCCAGCGACCAATGGTTGCCGAGAGCCTGGAGCAGTGAGCTTATTGAGCGGTCGCCGGTCACGTGACAAAAAGGTAGCGATCTACCTTAGGCCAGTCTCACATGACCGGATACGAATTACGGATTCCGCATGCGTTTGATTAGCGGTAATATGCAGATCAATCGCATTGGATTACACAATTTCGCTCACATTAGTGGGTCGGAATTGCATAATCCACTCGCAGAAAAGAGAACGCAGCAGGTTCTATTTTACTGCGGATAACCGCAACATAAAGCCCATTGTGCTCCATAGTCGCGGATATACCCGCTGCCCATACGCAACGACATTGTACTACTGGTACCCGCGTCATCGCTAAGCGACGGTGCGGGAAATACAAGCAAAAAAAAGTACTGCGCATGACCGCCCGTGTAAGTACGCAGTTATGTGCAGTACATTATGTGGCCGTACGTAGGGTCACAGCCGGGCTCACAGATGGGATCTTCTGCGGGCCTCCACAAGCAGATTCCGCCTACGGCTGCGTGAGCCCGGCGTTATTCAGACCGCTACCTGTAATCCGTAATTTACAAGAAGCCCCGGGAACGTTCGCCTTCATGCAGTTCCAGGAGCAGCTTGTTGAGTGCCTTCTGTGTGAGACCGCCGCACTGCAGCAAGATTACAAAGCCTCACAGAGCGCCACTTTTTACACCCCATCCCCGCCGCTGAGGTCACGAAATACCCCTAAGCGAGAGAGGAGGGGGGATACCCGGTTTTCTTGCCCCATGTACCCATCTCAACCAGCCTCCGTAATTACCCCTGTCTTTGGACATAAAATGCGGTTTATATTATTACTTTTATCTAATATTTAGGGAATGTCAAAAAATGGGGATGGCGGAGGGGGGGGGGGGGATTATTTTTAGGAAGTCAATTATTTTTCCGGATAAGTGGGCAATGGGGCCTTGAATTTATTCAGTTGTACCCTGATATCCAGCGGGCATTACCTCCATTATGGGCCTAGCGATGTGTCTTGTAAGTAGTTTAGGGCCACAATGGGTATGTTTCTGAACACGGGACAAATGGGGGTATCCATTTTGGGGTGAAAGTCTTCATTCCTATGTACACTGTACAAAAAAAACAGTTTTTAAATTGACAAAATTGCCAAAAAATGAAAATCGTAATTTTTTCCTTCTGCTTTGCTTAGATTCAGTCAAATACTGTGGGGTCAAAATACGCAGTACACCCCTAGATGAATTTGTTAAGGGGTCTAGTTTTCAAAATAGGGTCATTTGTGGGGGTTCTAAATCGTTTTGGCCGCTCAATGTCTCTACAAGTGGGCAAGGGGGCCTGGAATTTATTCAGTTGTACCCTGAAATCCAACGGGTGCTCCTTTCATTATAGGCCTAGCCATGTTTCCTTTAAGTAGATTAGGGCCACAATGGGTATGTTTCTGAACATGGGACAAACAGGGGTACCCATTTTGGGGTGAACGTCTTCATTCCCATGTACACTGTATAAAAAAAACAATTTTTAAATTGACAAAATTGCCAAAAAAAATGAAAATCGTAATTTTTTACTTCTGCTTGGCTTAGATTCATTGAAAAACTGTGAAGTAAAAAAAGTCATCGTACCCCTAGATAAATTTGTTAAGGGGTCTACTTTTCAACATGGGGTCACTTGTGGGGGTTTTAAATCGTTTTGGTTACTCAAGGGCTCTACAAGTGGGCAATGGGGACTAAATCTCCTTCAAGCAAAATTTCTGTTCCGAAAGCCACCGGTTGCTCCTTTCATTTTGGGCCCCATTGTGCATACAGACGTAATACTAAGGCCACAATGGGTATGTTTCTGAACACGGGACAAACAGGGGTATCCATTCTGGAGTGCAAATCCTCATTTTCATGTGTACTATAGAAAAAAGTCCTGTCTTTAAAATGACATATTTGCAAAAATATAAAATTTTAGTTTTTCTCTTCTAAATTGCATTGACTCCTGAAAAAAAACTGTGGGGTTAAAATACTCATGACACCCCTCAGTGAATACATTAAGGGGTGTTGTTTTTAAAATGGGTTCACTTGTGGGGGTATCTATCATTTTGACTCCTATGAGCCTTTGGAATCTTGGCTTAATGTAGGAAAACAAAGTGTTCCTCAAAATGCTGAAAAGTAATGTTAAATTTGTACGTCTTCTAAATGGTTAAAAAAAAACGAAAGTTTTTCCAATGTGTACCCAAAATATAAAGTAAATGGATGGAAATATTTATCTTAGCAAAAATTTCTATATTATGTTTGCACATATTTGAGATATTGCAGTTGGAAATGTGAAAAAATGATGATTTTTTTCAAAATTTTCCAAATTTTGCCGCTTTTAATAAATAAACACAAATTCTATCGGTCTTTTTTTCCGCCTAAATGAAGTACAACATGTGGCGAAAAAAACAATGGCAGAATCGCTTGGATATGCAAAACCTTTCTGGTGTTTTTCCATGTTAAAGTGACACATGTCAGATTTGCAAAATTTGGCCTGGTCATTAAGGCGCAAACAGGCTTGGTCACTAAGGGGTTAATAAAATAAAAATAACACTAATAATATGACCATTTGTACATGGAACATTCTAGTGAATTGCACACATATTTAAAAGGAATGGTTTACTTTCAGCCAAAAATATAGCGTTGTTTACTTACTGTATGTAAATGTGAAAGCGCTAAAATCATACAGGGAAAAAAACTAAATATGTAAGGAAAAGATCAAAATTGCTAAGGAGGAGAAAGAAAGATTGATCGCCAAAGAGAGCAAAAATAACCTTAAACTATTCTTCAATTATATTAACAGTAAAAGGATTTGCACTAAGAGCACTGGCCCTTTAACAAATAATGCAGGAGAAATTATAGAAAACGATGGGAGGAAGGCAAATCTATTAAATAGTTTCTTTTCAAGTGTATTCATGAACGAAAAAGGAATGTCACACGAGATGCAGAGGAATAAAACAAACCCCCCCACTAAATATTCCATGCCTAGCACAGGAGGAAGTGCAGAGCCAGTTAAAGAGGATTAAAATCGATAAATCGACGTGCCCAGATGGAATACACCCAAGGGTTCTAAGGGAACCAAATGACGTGATAGCTAGACTGCTATTTCTTATATTTATGGACACTATCAAGACAGGGGTTGTACCATTGGATTGGTGTATTGCCAATGTGGTTCCAATACGCAAAAAGGGGTCCAAAAGAGAGCCTGGTAACAACAGGCCGGTAAGTCTTACTTCAATAATTGGAAAAATATTCAAGGGGTTTCTAAGAGATGCCATCCTAGAATACCTCAAGGAAAACAACGGAATAACTCCTCATCAGCATGGGTTCATGAGGGGTCGATTATGTCAGACCAATCTGATCAACTTCTATGATGAAGTAAGCTCTAGGCTGAGAGAGTCTATTGATCTCGTATATCTGGATTTCTCTAAAGCATTTGACACCGTGCCGCATAATAGGTTGATATATAAAATGAGACAGCTCAGTCTTGGCGAAAACGTGTGTATCTGGGTTAAGAAGTGGCTCAGAGATAGAAAGCAGAGGGTACTAATAAATGGATCATGCTCTGATTGGGCCACCGTCTCTAGTGGGGTGCCACAGGATTCAGTATTAGGCCCCATTCTGTTCAATATATTTATCAATGACCTGATAGAGGGACTGCACAGCGGAGTATCAATATTTGCAGATGATACAAAATTATACAAGGTAATTAATACAAAGGAGGACTATATACGGCTGCAAATGGATAAACTGGGAGCTTAGGTAGAAAAATGTTAAATGAAGTTCAATGTTGATAAATGTAAGGTTATGCACATGGGCAGAAGAAACGGATGTCCCCAATATACACTAAATGGGGTACTGCTAGGGAAAAGTGATATGGAAAAACACCTGGGGGTACTAGTGGATTGTAGATTGAATTGGAGCAATCAATACCAGTCAGCAGCTGCAAAAGCAAATAAAGTCTTGGGGTGCATTAAAAGAGGCATAGGGGCGAGGGGGGAGAATATTATTCTTTCACTATATAAGGCACTTGTCAGGCCTCACATAGAATACTGTGTACAGTTCTGCACACCGGTGCTCAGGAAAGATGTTGCGGTGCTTGAGGGGGTTCAAAGAAGAGCAATTAAAGGGAATGAGAGGACTGGAATACCCAGAGAGGATAACAGAATTGGGATTATTCACCCTGGAAAAAAAAAAAGACGGCTAAGGGGTGATCAAATAACTATGTATAAATACATGAGGGGACAATACAAGGATCTCTCCCATGATCTGTTTATACCCAGGACTGCGACGGTAATGAGAGGGCATCCACTACGTCTAGAAGAAAGCAGGTTTCATCACCAACACAGAACGTTTTTTTTTTACTGTAAGAGCAGTTAGACTGTGGAACTCTCTGCCTAAGGACGTGGTGATGGCAAAATCCATAGAGGAGTTTAAGAGGGGACTTGATGTCTTTCTAGATCGCTACGATATTACAGGATATAGACATTAGGTGACCAGCGGGTTGTTGACCCGGGTCTTACATTCTGGTAGGAACTATCAAACGTTGATCCAGGGATTATTCTGACTGCCGTTATGGAGTCAGGAAGGACTTTTTCCCCTGAATGGGCTGAATGGCTTCTGCCTCGTTGGGGTTTTTTGCCTTCCTCTGGATCAACAAGGGGGGTTGAAACAGGCTGATATAGATGGCCATTGTCTTCATTCAGCCTAACATACTATGTATGTTACTATGGGTGCCACCTTTACTGGGTGTAATGGATACCTGGAAGAGGATGAGATATGTCCCCCTGATACCAAAACCACTGGTAATATATATAATTTCCTATAAAATTACACAGCATGAAATGACCCTTGAGCACTTTACCATATCATTACTCAACAAGTACAGTGAATCAATTCATATCCGTATCATAACCTATAGGGCATGCTTCATTGTCTTGAAGTGCTCTTAGTCTTAGGTCTCTTTCACATGGGTGTAGGCATTTTTACGTTTGACTTCTAATGCCTACATAGAGGCAATTGTAAGCTTTGCGCAGAGTTGGACGCTGCAAAAATGCCTCCCCCTCCCTTTTTTCCCCTGCTTCCATAGGAGTCTATGGGACCGGCCTATATTGGCCAAAAGATAGTTTCAGAACTATCTTTTTGCCCAACGTATATGCGTCGGCGCGTATTTTCGATGCATATGTTCCATTTTTAAATGCGTATGTTCCATCAGCACCGGCCCCATTGAAAGCAATGGGATAGCATTGCGAACTTCTGCCACAGCTGTGGCAGAGGATTCATTCATCCCCACACAGAAACGTCACTCCCCGGCCGCCGGCTCCACTCTGCGCATGCGTCTGCTGCCCGGCAGCCGGCACATGAGAGAGCCGGAGTTGCTGGAGCGGGTGAGTTTCGCGCTGCTCTCTGCAGGCGCTCGGGTCCCGCTGCGGCCTTACTCTTTAACCCCTTTCTGAGATTTGCTGCACGTGTATGTCAGATTTCGGATGTCAGTGTATGAAGTAGGCTGAGGAGCAGAGCCTGCTACAAACCTTGCAGATGACAGCAGACCCCTGGACACAATTGCCAGGATCGGAGTGTGCAATGCAGTGAATGAATTCTGTGGCGAAAATCTGCACCAAAATTTGATTGGCTAACTTCACACAGGTGAGTGTGATATCGGGCCGTGAATATCGTGATATGGCGCTTGCCACCATGTGAATTCCCCATGGATGTGAGGCGCTTTTATGTCAAAAATGGCTCGCATCACTTTGGGGATGTAATGATCCTCCTCCGCAGCTGATTGCGGTATTTCTCTCATTGTTTTCAATAGCAGACATCGCATCGTGTGCACGCAGAAATATAGAACATGCTGCGATTTGTTTCCCTCATTGCATCGCAGTGCCATGTGGGAAATGTTGCTCATCTGTATGACCCCATTCAAAAAAAATGGGGTCCATGTTTGTGCAGGATTTCTCACATCGCACAAATCTTGAGTGACTTTCTCGCCCGTTTGAAGGCAGCCTTAGGGTGCATTCAGACGACTGTATATCGGCTCGGTTTTCACGCCCAGCCAATATACGGTGTCCTCATCTGCAGGGAGAGGAGGCTGGAAAAGCCGCGAGCAGTCCTCTGAGCTCCCGCCCCCTCTCCACCCCCTGCACTATTTTCAATGAGAAGAGGCGGGACGGGGGTGGGGCTAATTTCTGGAATTTAACCCAGCCCCTGTTTTGCCTCCTCTCTTTGCAAATAGTGCAGAGGGGCGGAGAAGGGGTGGAAAGGAGAAAGAGAGGGGGCGGAAGCTCGGAGCACTGCTCCCGCCTCTTCCAGCCTCCTCCCCCTGCAGAGAGAGACGTGAAAACCCAGCTGATATATGGTCGTGTGAATGCACCCTAAGGGCGCCTACCCACTGGTGTTGCCGATTTTCATGCGTGAAAAACGCAGCGTTTTTCGCACGCTTTCCGCACGTTTTCCGTGCCTTTTTCGTGGCGTTTTTTGCGCCTTTTTCGCTGCGTTTTTCGTTAATTTCCATTGACAATCATGGGTGCATTAAGAGAAAAATAAGGACACATATGCAACTGACAGTTCCTATGTGAAAAATTGCAACGAAACGAAAAAAAAACCCAAATGGACAAGAACACATTCTATGCTAATTGCTCTTCAGAAAAAAACGCAAAATGCAATTTAGCATCGCAGGAAAAAAAATCGCCAGTGGGTAGGCGCCCTTAGGCTTGTGTCACACGAGCGTATTTGCGTGTGCATTTGCACGGGTTTTTGTCCATCAGGCATTGTGTATTCACATGCGAAACAGCGTTTTTTACGGTACTTTTTATGCGCAAAAAAACACACCGATGCTCTGAGGGTGCATTCACACGAACGTATATCGGCTCGGTTTTCACGCCGAGCCGATATACGTTGTCCTCATGTGCAGGGGGGGGAGGCTGGAAGAGCCCAGGAGCAGGAACTGAGCTCCCGCCCCCTCTCCGCCCCTCAGCACTATTTGCAATGAGAGGAGGCAGAATGGGGGCGGGGCTAAGTTTTGTGAATTAGCCCCGCCCCTGTTCCGCCTCTCCCCATTGCAAATAGTGCAGAGGGGTGGAGAGGAGGCAGAGAAGGGGCGGGAGCTCAGTTCCTGCTCCTGGCTCTTCCATCCTCCCCCCCTGCATATGAGGACGACGTATATCGGCTCGGCGTGAAAACCGAGCCGATATACGTTCGTGTAAATGCACCCTAGGGCATTGAAATGGCCAATTAGTTCAATGAGTTCAAGATGTCTTCTTTTCCTGTGTTATTGTGCAGGAAAATAGAGCATTCTGCAGGGTTTCTTGCGCGCCCAGAACGCGTATGTAATACATGCACTTGTGAATTAACCCATTGACATCGAAGGATTCTATTTTCCGTGTATTTTGTATGTGCAAAATTTTTGTGCGCAAACACACCTGTGCGACAGATTCAAACGGACATATTTGCACGCGCTTTTACGCCTGAAGAATTTGTGCATGCATGATGCAGGAAATAGAACCTGTTGATTTCAACTGGTTCGCTCACGTGTGTGTATTTGGCGTGTGCAATTCCATCATACAAAAAAAAACTAATTGGCCATTTCAATGGCTGAGAGCATTGGTGCATAACTCATGCACGCTAAAAGTACGGTAAAAAACGCTGTTTTGCAGGCAAATACGCAAAGGCGGAAGCACAAAACCTGGTCCAAATGCGCACACAAATACACGTATACTTATGTGAATCCGGTCTATGATGTGCGATCCTATCCTTAGAGGGTCGCATTTAATATAAAGTAATTAAGGAAAATAATAGGAAGAAAAGGGTAAAAAAAGAAAGCATAAAATACAGCTGTTTCTCTCCATGCAACCCTCTGAGGAATGAAAAGAACACAATGACTATCAGCCTGCGAGTGGAGGACGACTGTGGCCGGATAGCGATCCATTATTATCACAGTAATTGTAAAGAAGGTCCTTATGGAAATAAAACTACACTTCCCATCAGGCATTGCTGTACGTCCTGCACGTACACTCCGTGGTCTTTAAACCAACCAATCACAGCTCTCTAACTCCTCACGTGGCTCTTTCCGAGGTCGGCGAGAAGTTTGAATTGTGCAGTCGTTAGTGGTGTCCGGTGTGAGTCTCCTCGGACTACCAGGTGCGGGGACTTCCGTGGTGGGTGCGGCGGCTCTGCGGCTCGCATTAGATGTGTCGCACTAGTTCCACATCGGCGGCTTCTCCCGTGTACGCGGTGCGGCGGGGCTAGCTGTATTCACTGGTGTGCGGACACGACGAGCAGCTGTGTGCAGTAGTGTCCCAGCTACCGGGTGTATCATAGGGGCGCCGCCCGCTGTCAGCAGGACCGGTATGTAGGCTTCCTGCACACAGGCAGATTTGTATTGCCGAGTACAGAGTGGGGTTCAACCTCCGGATTCTGCAGCAAATCCAGTCCATAGCATGCTATGAGAAAACCACTTCCTACCCACAGGGGAGAAATCGCAGCATGCTGCAATATAGTGTGGGCACTGAAGTCAATGGGAGGCAGCCGTTCCGCAGTTCTCCTTGCGGTATGGCTGCAGGAGCCGTGTCATAGTGACTGCGCAGCGACCTCTCAACTGCGCATGTGCCAGCTGGCACATCTGCAGCGGAGCAGGCTGCGTTATTGGCATAGCGACGGTGCAGCGTCCCCTGTATTGCCCTCTGAATGGCATATTTGCAGCAGAGGAAAAGCGCGGTGGAGCGGTAAGCTGTGGGCACCAACCTGGCACAGTAGTTCAGTGAGACTTCTGCAGCCGAGGCAGAGTCACAGCCTGCCCTGTCCGGCGTGGGTTTTTGAGCGGCTCCGCTGCCTGTATTCTGCTGCGGCCATCTCTCCCCATAGAGAAGAGAGCCCGCAGTGGATATGGTGATGCAATTGACCTGTTGCGGCTCTGAATTCCGCGCTGCATGTCGGGTTCAGCACGGTTGACTGCAATGGATCAGCCGCAGCATGCAGACGAGGTTTTTGCAAATCTCATCCACTTTGCTGCTTAATCTGGGATTAAAATTGCAGGTGGAAATTCTGTGCAGAAAGTCTGTGTGGAAATTCCGCCCCGTGTGACACCCCCCCCCCCCCCCCCCCAGCCCCGGGGCTTCTGCACACTTGTGTTTTTGTCGCGTAACCAGTTATGACCCTGCTGCACCGGGTGACAAATCCTTTAGATTCCTGCGAGAATCGAAGCAATTCTGGTTCAGTGTAAGTGTGTGCCTGAGCGATGAATGAGAATTCGTTCATTCGGTTTATGCATGCAGAAAACTGATCGCTGTATCGGCATGTTTACTGTGAATGAAGGCGGTCTGGAATGATGCCCAGCCGCTCCACCTCCGTTCACTGAGCGATGATCGCCCCTGTATCCAAGCGCAGCAACAGTTATTGGTGGGTGACGTGTTGGGTATCTGTGCCCAAAGGGTCGCCTTATGTAAAAGGGCCCTAAGCTGCACCTCCCAACATTTGAACACTGAAAGGACAACTGTAGTGGTGTGCTGCTGCCAATTTGTATGACAGACCATGCCACTTTTTATGCAAAACTAAACCTCTGTATCCCATAATGGAGAGCGGCAGCTCTGGATGAGTTTCATAGGTAGTATAATACACTGCAATACTTCTGTATTAGGCCGGGCTCATACAGCCCAAAGCATAAAACACTGTGGGGGTCCTGCAGCGATTTACAGCTGTTGAGTCGGCCGTGACCCTCCTTACTGCCATGTATGGTGGCAAAATTGTAAGGCGCCATGACCGCAGACTCACATGTGCTGTCATGCACACATATAGGCCGCCTGCAGACGGGCGGGTCGGATCCGGCGTCGAGAATTCTCGCCGCGGGACCCGACCCGAGCGCCTGCAGGGAGGAGCGCGTACTCACCCGCGCCCCCGGCTCTTTCATGTGCCGGCTGACGGGCAGCCGACGCATCCGTACACCGGAGTCGGCGGCCGGGTGAGTGACGTTTCTGTGCGAGGCTCTAGGAGCCCCGCACAGAAATAGGACATGCCGCGGTTTGTTTGCCGCGCGACATTTCGCGCGGCCAAACCGCGGCCGTCTGCATAGGAGTACGTATTGTAATGCACTCCTATGCAGGCTTTCAGTGGCGGAAATCCCGCGGGATTTCCGCCCGTGTGCAGGCGGCCTTACGGTGCTCATATGCAATGTAATTGTGTATAGGCGTGCCTATAAAGAACAAGGGGCTCTATATCGCGTGTATACGCAGCAAAGTGGAACATTGTAAATAAATAGCCATGCCAGAATTGCAGACTTTAGCTTTTTAGTTTTGAAAAAATATATTAAAAAAAAACCAGTGATTACTGTGACATGTAGTGATGCCAGGCAGGCAAAACTACATGCAGCTCACTGCAGATTGCTATGGTTTTGCAGTCAGTCACTGACCACTTGGTTTTCACTGGTGAAAATGTGTTTTGTTTTGTTTTTTTTAAAAAAAAACAAACAAACTGCATTGTATAGCCACAGCAAATGGTAAAATCCCTGCAGTTTTGCTGCACAGTAACTGGTGGCACGCTGCGGTACGTATGAACCAGAAAGGGCTGTCACCAGGAGCATGAACGCTTACCAGTCTGATGTAAAAGTACAGGTAAGTACAGTTTCTCACTGGGTTGCACTTAATAAATTAAAATAAACTAGGCTACAAAGTGTGCCCGTGCCAGCTTACTAGTGCAGCAAACTGCTTAGCACTGATGTTACCCCTGGCCAGACCCCAAAACTATATTGGATATTCTATACACAGTGGAAATGTCATTTGCATAACCTCCATACTGTCACTGAACAAAACCTGCTATACAAAGACCAACATGACTAATAATACTATAGAAGGGCTAATAATACCGTCATACTGTGATCTCGTAATACTAATGCCACCATACGGTTACTGACTAAAGATCAATACCCCACTGCATGAGGGCCAAATACTGCCACACCAAGACCATGTATTACCGCCACATAGTGATTGAAGAATACCACCTTATTGTTACGCAAAAAACCCTCCAGTAAGACCAATATTGGTCTTTGACCAATGGAAGACCAATATTACCGAAATTCAGGGATCATATAGCGGTAGCACTACGTAGGTGCTCTGCAGATGGTATAAGTAGTGATTGGCGGGAATCCCGAGCAGCCGATCTCCACCAATCGTCTGACTGTGCCGCAGCACCCGTACAAGCGCGGTGACCCTTCAATGTTTTCATCGGGATGTGGTTGTAATGGTGCTGCAGAGCGCTGCATTGTTTGTAGCTGCCGTTCTGAGTACTGCAAGCTTGCTTCGAGTGAATGGGACAAGCCACTAGTATTTGGAAGAGCCGCTATCAATGGCGGACTGCTGTATGAACATTGAAGGGGCAGTAGCGCTCGTACAGCTGCTGTGGCACCTTCATTCAGCTGATCGGCCGGGATCCTGAGTGCAGATCCGCACCCTGAGGATAGGCCATCAATTTTACTAAGTTGGATAACCTTTTAAGGCCGCAGGATATATATTTATATTGTGGGGGCACAGAGTTTATATAGAGTGGAATTGAGGGGCCAATCCCACTGCATACATAATGGGTGCCAGCTGACACCCGCCCACAACAGCTGCAATTGGTGCTCATGTTAACCCTTTAAATGCAGCAGTGACTCTTAACGACATTTATATGCCCCAATTTCTATTTGGGGGTCCCAAACGGGGCTAGATGGCAATTCTCAGCTGCTCAGCGTGCTTTGTGGGAGGCCCGGCCTGACCCTGCAGCTAGTTTTCTATGACTTTTGCAGCCCTAAGCTTGCTGCCGGTTGGGCAGATTCCCAGTTCAGGTCTGTATGTATAACTAGAGGTAGGGGAACAATGACTTCCGAAATCCAGGACTGGCTGTTGGGGGTGGCATGCTTAAGCACCCGATTGCTATCCCAGCTTCTATGACTTCACACTGAACGGAGGCGGACTGCGCCGGAGATCTCTTCCAGCCGCCCGCCTCCATTCAGAGATGAACGACTGCCTGTTTGCATGGGACAGCTGGCAGGTTCTTGCGTCTCCATGAACTGAACGGCAAACAAATCGGCATTTGTTCAGTCATTGATGGGGTTTACAGTGAAAGATCAAGCGATGATATCTGGTTCATATAAAAGGGCCCTTAGTGAAGGCAAATACACCTACTTTATGGGGGAGAACAACTGGCTCAAATCTGTCAAAGCCTTTTTATGTCACGGCAGGTTTAGTCTAATATCGAAGTCCTGTGAAGAGTGATATTTGGGCAATTTACTCACAGCTGGACTTCTACTCTATTGGCCAATGTCGGAGAAGCTGCAGATTCTGGCCATTTAACTCCTTGATGGTATATCTAAATGCTGTAGAGGGAGGGGGGACTACTGTCATCCATCTGCTTCCCCCTGTAATGTGATCCGTGGGGTGCTAAGTGACTGTTAGTTCTCTGACTGCCGTGACAAAGGCACCAAGTCCGCCATGTAACTTGGCCCATGTTGCAGGCAGGGTCTAATAAGGCTGCCTGTCATAGACATAGTACACCGCACTGCAATATTGCAGTGTAGTGTGTACATTCAATCAAATGTAAAAGCCCTCTTGGGGCTGAAAGTGGTTAAAAACGGTTTAATTAAAAATAAAAACATTTCCCCTTCAGAACCCCTCTTAGTTATAATCTGCATTTATCTAGAAATATTTTCTGTAGGACAGCTCTTAGGGAGTCAAAAAGTAGGGATTTTTGTTTTGGCGTAGGGAAGGGAAACCACTGGTGGCTACCAGCTCAGCACTCTGACAACTCTGCCGGACCAATCCCTGTATTCAGGTTCTCGATGGGTGACATTGTGCACCTTCTGTGCTTGGTCGGTCATTCATCATTTAGAAAGATGTTTAGTGAACTTTCAGAGTAATCCCCTTGGATGTGGGATCCATGGTTCCCCTGGCGTGTGAGCTAGAGGCTTATTCCCCACTACCTGTTGAAGTTGGGATACAGCTGTTTTCTGGGGGGATAGCGTTATTGCGAACCAAATTGAAGAGATGACTTTCCCATAAGTATGCTTGTAGTACTCTCATTTACGTTATATCCTTTCTCTAGGTGGAATAAATCCAGACGGTTTCCACAATGGATGCGGGTCGCGGTAAGAATGCTCTGGTTTAGTTTTATGACAAATATTTCATTACTAAATTCAGATTTGTTAATAAGCAATAATTGGACTCTATTCATTTAAAGAGTTTGTCTTGTTCAGTAAGCTTTTTTTGTATGTCCTTTTTCAGAGCATTTTAGGCCAGCTTCACACCTGTGTCAGAACCTCCGGTTGGTGGTGCCATCGCAGATCCGGCTGCAAATGCCCAAAAAATGCTGCGTGCAACGCTTTTTCTTCCATCTTAAAACCAGGCAGCTGGGTGTACCCCAGTATAGTCAATGGGGTCCACCCGGCGCTGTTGGGTTCACTACACAAACAGAACCGTTCAGCCGCAGGGGTTACCCTTTCCTGCTCCACAAATGGATCAGGAAATCGGAATCCCCGGTGCAGGTGTGAAAGCACCCTTAGGCCTCCCTCACACACGTTTTTGTACAGTGTTTTCAGTGCTGCAGTAAACACTGCACAACGCTCCCATTCATTTCAATGGGGCTGCTCACACAAGTGTCAAAACACAACGTCTTCAACACTGAGCTTTGACATTGATGCATGTTCTATCTTTGGCCGGTTTTGGCTCCGCGTTGCCCATTGAAATGAATGCACAGCGGTTTCAGCGCTGCCAAAAACGCAGCACAATGAATGGCTGTGATTGGTGCATCCAGCGCTGGTTGTGATTGGCTGAGTGGCAGCCAGCTCAGTCAATCAAAGCAATCTTTTGCTGGAGGCAGGGTCTTCAAATTCCTTCACTAGCAAAAATCCTCTGTCTGCTAGACAAGTGCCCAGCAGCCAGCCCAGAACTACGGAGAACACTGGTGGGGACTCTGACTGCACCTGCTAGGTGAGTATTTATTTATTTTTTATATTTTTTTTCCTTCGAGCGTCTTTTGGCTGCGTTTTCAGCAGTGCTGAAAACGCAGCCAAAATGTTAGCATAATGCATGCCAGCGCTGCTGAAACCGGGCTGCAACAGCAGTAAACACAGCACTAGCACTGAGAAACGCTGCGTTTCTGCAAACACCTGTGTGAGCAAGGCCTTAGGGCTTATTCACACGTCTGTGATTTCACTGCATATTACGCACGCAATGCACTGCCGTGTGATACACGGTTAATGGAATCAATAAAAGTAAATGGATTTTCATTGATCCATTCATATTAGCATGTAAAAGCTGCGTATAGATACGCGCTTGAAGAAGGTCGCAGCATGCCGTTTTACTGCGTATCACGCAGCGTGAGCTCTAGATCTTTCTATGGGTAGTGTATGTAACACTGTCAATGTGCAATACATAAGCAACGCTGCTTTTAGATAGTGGGGAATTTTTGGCTGTGTTAATAAAAGTAGCTGTACTCAACTAATTGCAGACAATAGGAGGCCACAACAGTCATGTGATCTCCTGGCATCATGACTCCCATCTGAGCTGTGATGCCAGGAGAATTGCATGTGACCACTGCAGTAATCAGGTGGGTAGCCTTCTGTCAACAGAATGGGAGAACCACAGGAGCTGCAGCACTGGTTCATGGAAGGAGTAAACAGGAGAGTATGGCTACTTCTGTTCTTTTAACACATTTGTAGCCATGTTTAAAAAAAAAATAAAATTTTAAATTGTTCTTCATGTGGGCAACCCCTTTAAGACAGATATATGAAATACCAAGCTAAGTAAATCTTTCTCATAGTTTTATGCAAAACTTCACTGCCTTAAAGGGGTTCTCATTAATAAAAAAAAAAAAGTTAAAAAATTCTATACTTGCCTATTCCTCCTCTGTCAGTTTACTTACCTAATCTTCACCTCCCTTATCTTCTCCTGGCTCCTGCAGTGCAGGGGGTCACCTCACCTCCAGCTGGCTGATTCTTCTGCTTCCTGTGAGGCTAAGTACACTGGTTGGCAGTCTTTTTCCTGCCAGCCAATGTATGTTACGTCACAGCTCACAGGCCAGCAGGGGGAGTGCCGATCTACTTTATTGATTGCTCATGCGAGCTCTCTGAAATAGATTAGCATTCCTTCCTAGCCAGTGAACACTACAGCACAGGGACGTGACCTTCACTGACCCGGCCGGAAGGAATGTGAGGAATGCCAGCTTCATAACAAGTCAGCCAGCGTGCGATGAGCTGACCCGGGGCACTGCAGAAGCTCAGCTTGGAGAAGATGTGGTAAGGAGACTGACAAGGAATAAAAAGGTGAGTATAGAATTTTTTATTTTTAATTTCCTATATTTTTTTGTGTCAAACTAGTGCACATATATGCCTGCTTACTACAGGTGCATGAAACTGTATTGTTAACATGTCACAAGGATAATCCTAATCAATAAACTGAGGTTATTTAGTTTAGAAAAAAAAAAAACGGCTGAGGGGCAACCTAATAACTATGTATAAATATATCAAGGGACAATAGAAATCTCTCCCATCTATTTATACCCAGGACTGTGATGGTAACAAGGGGGCATCCTGTACATCTAGAGGAAGGAAGGTTTCTACACCGACATAGAAGGGGTTCTTTACTGTAAGGGCAGTGAGACTATGGAACTCTACCTGAGGACATGGTGATGGCAAACTCGATCAGTCTAAGAAGGGCCTGGATGCCTTTCTTGAGTGATACAATATTATGCTATCATTAACTTCAAAAGGGTTGTTGAAACCCTAGGATTATTCTGACGGCCAGATTGGAGTCAGGAAGATTTTTTTTCCCCCATAAGTGGGGGAAAATTGGCTTCTACCTCATTGTTTATTTTATTTGTTTTGCCTTCCTCTGGATTAACATGGGGGGGGGGGGGGGTGATGAGCTGAACTGGATAGACATGTCTTTTATTTTATTTTGGGGGGGGGGGGGCTTACACACTATGCAACTGTTACTATGGCATGTCATAAAGACATGTCAGAAGGTTTGGGAAAGATTGGTTGCCATTAAGTCCTACGTTTTACTTCAAGTTGATGAACTTTTTCTTTATTTAAATGCTTTAACTCTTATCTTTTTTTATTTTCTCTAGATTTTACTCTTCTGACTGATGAAAAATTCGACTTTGATATAACTCTGTCTCCTACAAGGTAACTGACTGCCCTCTGTATAGAGGGGTTGTCTGCCTTTTCTACTGGTGACCTCTGGATAGCTAATTAGTAGTTGATGGATGGGGGGGCTGCCACTCCGGAGCCCCATCCAGCGTGCTTTCAGTGCATCGGACCTGACATGGTAATCAGTGGACTGCCAATTTCACTCCCATTAAAATCGTGAGAGCCGTGCTGCTACTCCACTGGTCAGGAAATCACATCCAGTCCTGACCAGTGGAGGAACAGCACAGCTCTCCCATTATTTCAGTAGTGAAGCCTGCACTTTCCCTCACCTGCTGAGAACGTCTGGCTCACTGCACTGGACGATCAATGATGGATGGTCGGAGCATAGGTAATCAGTGGAAAAGAGGGCAGACTACCTCTTTAATTCTGAGATTTATGTCCTAGATTCATACTTACATGTTTTTTCCAATAGTGCTAAAGAAGACAATGAAGACTGTGATGATGAAGTGTTCATTGGGCCATTGGGGCATAAAGAGAAATGTGTTAGTGCTGCATCAAAGAGTCAGCAGTCTGAGGAAGAAACCTCTCCGCTGAACACGGAACAGGTGGTGTGGAGTCCGCTGAGTGGTGATAAATTTGTTGAAATTTTTAAAGAAGCCCATTTACTTGCCCTGCAGTTGGAATGTTTTACGGTCGATGACCAAAAGAAAGGAGAACCTGCACAAATAGTACCAAACCCAGCTGTGGAGAAATTTGTTCAGGAGTCCAAGTCAAAACTGAATCTTTTTGATGCACTTAATGAATTTAATAAAACTCCAGTGGCCATTAAAAGAGAGACTTATTGTATTCAGGATAGTCCGTTCCACCAGCTTCCCCCATCAGTTCAGCAAAGCCTTACAGGATCTAACAGAAAAGCTGAAGAGTCATGTGCTGCTGTATCACAGAGCCTCAGTACCCCCTTGAAGGTACCAAAGCTGATAAAAAGCCACTGTTCATCTCCACTTGCACAGAAAACTAAAGCTCTTCAAGTAAAAAGTGTTGGGCCGTTGGCAAACAATAGTAGAACTGTAACCAAACTTCAACCGCTGAAGGCGCCTGCTGTACACACGAAAAACAACCGTTTAGCTATTGAGAAGGTATCTATTAAAATGATTTTGTTTTCATGACTGACGTCTTTGTATATACTCACAATTAAGCTTTTCTGCAGCAAAATCTTCAATACAGCGTTAAGGATGAGATTCTACGTAGCAGATTTTGGAGCAGTTCTACAATATTTGGTGTTAGTTTTGAAGCATTTTTTTTTTCAGTTGATCCACAGATTTTACCCTTGCAATTGAAAGGGTGAATTTTGCTGCGGATCCATGTGAAAAGTTGCACCAATGGTGTAGTTTAACATGGATTTTGGCATAAATTCTGCTGCAAACTTTCTGCTGCAGCAAATCTGCACCAATTCCACTGTGAACGTACTGTAAAGGCTTAATGCCACTCTAGGCACTTCTAGCGTATACACAAAATATCACTGTAGGCCGTAGCTTGTCTAAGAACTTGTAATTTTTTTTTCTGTTAATGGGTTTACCATCATAGAAAACAGATAAGCTTATACTTGCGTCTCCTGTGCCATTCTCTGTGCCTAGTCTTTGTTTTGCTGGCTGCAGTCGGTCTGTATACGGTATGTGAAGGCTGCTGCATTCAATAACAGACCTCAGTGTTTGAGTGCTGAGGTGTGTGATTGGCTGTAGTAGCCTGTGATGTCCCATCCATGGGCTGCTGCAGCCTGTAAACACTGTTTTGGGGTGACCCGGAGGTGTTGGAGATGCTGGGACCCAGGAGGAGTCTGCATTGCTTGCCTGTTGCCTTCTATGATGGAGTGTGGAGTTAGCAGTTATTTATCTGCAAAACGGCTGAAAGAATCCCTTTTTAAAAAGGCTGTCTGCCCTATCTATTTAGGAAGGAATCATAGCTTTTATTAAAACTGTCAGGTGCAATGGTGAATTTCATCATTAATTCCCAGCTGTCAAAGCCCACCCAAGCTTGCTTTATACAGACCTGAGTGCTTGATTTTATGTAAGATTGTCACCTTATTGACCATTAACTTGGGTGTAAATACTGTGGGGAGTCATTCAGTCGCATACAGCTGAGCCACCACATAACACTAAAGATGAAAGCAGGAACTTTCTGATAGAGAAAGGTTGGAAGAATGTTTAATGTCAGTCTGAATAGATCTTTATATAGATATTTTTTTTTCTTCCTCGCAGCCCAAAACTGTTAGGAAAATCAGCCCGGCTAGTAAGAAAAATATGACCAGTATGGGTTCCACTGAGGATCTGCTTTCTGATAAATCCAGCATTGGATCTGATATCAGCGATTCTTCCATCAATACCAGCATTGTGGGCCCAAGCAAAAGGATTCTGCCAATGCCAAGCAAGGTAATTGCTCGGTTAATAACTTTGATGGTCTGTCCAGCCAACACTACTTAGATTTAAAGGGAACCTGTCGCCTCCCTGCAGCACCATTACCTAAGTTGTGGTGCTGTTTGAGGTGACGGGATGCCGGATGATGTGTATTTTTATACTCTCCTGCTGAAGTCCACACACCACACGTCTGACTTCAGATTGCCATGAGAATGCTCTCCCATAGACTTGTATAGGAGGGCATGTGCACAGCAGTCAAGAGTTGGATTCTTGTGCAGGACTTCAGCAGGTGACAGTGCGGCATGAGTATTAAAACAAAAGACAAGTAAAATCGCCCGACATCCTGTCTCCTCCCCAAATGGCAACATAACGTAATTAATGGTGCTGTAGGGAGGTTACAATAACTGTCAACACTTGTTAAAACTTCTACGTCTCTATAGAAATTCTGTTCAGAATGAGTATTTTTTTCATATTGCATTTCCTTTTGAAAAGAACTTGCTTCAAAGCTTATTAACCCCTTAAGGACACTGCCTATTTTGGGCATAAGGATGCAACGATTTTTTTTGGGAGATTTTCACCTCCACTTTTCAAAAACCGTTACTTTATTTTTCAATCGACTCGGCCATATGAGGGCTTGTATTTTGCGTGGCAAACTTTGGTTTTTATTGGTGCCATTTTTGAGTAAATATACTGTAATGTCAAACTTCTATTCAATTTTTTATTTTGCTAGCAGGGAGACAAAACGCATCAATTCTGCCATTGTTTTTTTTCTGTGCAGGATAACTTTATTTTTATTCACGCGAATAGGGGAACGAGCGCAAAAAGGGTTTTTTTGCAATTCTTTTTTTATGCTTTTTGTATTCCTGTAGGGGACTTGTAACATAGCAGCTATGATAAAGCATTGCGGGAATTCTGTACTGCAATGCCTTATTGCTTGTAATACAGATCATAGGAAATAGCAAGCCAGGACACCTGTATCTGGTGTCCTGATGCCATGGCAACCCATCGGCCCTCCACGATTACATCGCAGGGGTCCGTTGCATTCAGAGGGAGCATCTTCCTTCTGTGAACCCTTTACATCTACATAGATTGTGGCATGCAGGGAGTTAAAAGTGGCAATCAATGTTGTCCTTGATCTGGGTGTTGCAGGAGGCTGGCTGCCGATCCTGTGCCATCCACATGACTTGTGATTACGTCATGTCGTGTTAAGTACCACGCTGCCATGACGTAACGTTAAGGGGTAAAAGTTATAACTAACGTAAACTGAAATGGACATGGTGCCACATTACTTACGAACGGCATGCACTCTTGCATCCTACTGAACTATGTACATTTATTACTAGCCGATCTTATAGATTCTGAATTGTCATTTTATCCTTCCAGTTTGGGTTAAACAAAGCACAGTTTAAAACCCCATCAGCTATGCCCGGCGTCATAAGGAATACATCCTCCTCTTCCTCCTCCCATTCCAGTATGAATGCTAGTCTGAACTCCAGTTTGTCCTCTCCACCTGCAGCTAACGGTAGGACGCACTCCCCTTGATAGTCATTTGTTGTCCTCGGCTCTTTGGATCTTTTACTAATTTAGACTTCTCTTTTCAGCCAAACTAAATACATCTCTGAACACGTCTGTCACCAGTTCAAGACTAAAGCCAAACCCAAATCGGCTTGCACTTGTTCGCCCTCTTGGTGGCATAAGGTCTTCTTTAAAAACCACCACTGACTTGCCTAATGGTCCTCTAAAGCAAAGTGCAGCAGCCAAACCAGCTGCTAATAAGTCGTCTTCAGTCTCTATGTCCCAACAGCGAACTCCAGCTGGCAAAATTCAGAGACAATCGTCTGCTCCCAATCTGCAAAAACTGCTTCTACCAACTAAAACTGAAAATGCTGTAAAAGGAACAAGTGCTAAACCCCAGGCAAAGGTAATGCCTACTCCAAATAAACTGAAGTTTCCACAAAAGCAGGATGGTAAGGGCTTATCTATTTCAGGTCTGAGCTGTCATTATTTTCCCCTTGATACTTGGTCAGTAATACTTTGCTTTTACATATATTTCCATGCAGGACTGTCGCCTGATATTGCTGTGGGAAACTCCAGTAAGCCAACACGGCTACCATCTTGTGGTGAAATTGGCAGGTAATGAGCAGTGCAGCTTTTCTATTATGTTTATTCCCACATTATAAAGTGGTGATACAACACTTTAGGATTCTGGGGAGGGGGTGTCCAACCCCAGAAACCCCCATCAATTCTTAGAAGAAAGGAACCATAGTAAGTCTAGCATTGCCTCACCCTTCACTTTTTATCCATACATAGTGAGACCAAGGTTGCCAACAATCAAGAATTTCCTGGATAGTCCATGAAATTAGGAGACTTCTTCCAGTGTCCTTGAATTTATATTTTTTTCGTCTAGTGGCACTCAAGCAGGTCACTGCAATTTGTTATTGTCCTAGTAAGTGCTTGTAATGAGTTCATATCACTGTCAGACCTAAACATGTATCACTTATACGCTTCATTATAGTTTTCCTATTTGTCTGTGTGCTTTTTTTTTTTTTAGTTTAGAAAAATTAAGGTTGGCAGCCCTGCGGGAGACCCTAGTCATTCACTTAAGGCTGAGCTAACCAGCTGCGTGCGCCACCATGCAGGGAAAACTGAGTGCTGCATCCCTTTCTATTAGCACTCTGGCACTTCCATTCTTTGGTAGGGGTCCCAGAGGTCAGACCACCAGTGATTATAGTGGTGCTGGCATATACTGTACCATTTTGATAAAATGGTACCAACCCCTTGTTACGTTAGAGGCTTCATGGAATTTGATTGGTGTAGGTACAGTGCTGGCTATAGGGGCAGATATATAAAGTTCTGCAATGAAACTTTTTGTTGCCCATAGCAACCAATCACAGAAACTTAAATTTTTCAAGGAAAACTATACTGATTGGTTGCTACGGACAACAGATATAAATCTTCCTCACTGTGTTTTTAAAGACTTCATTATTATTATTATTTTTTTAATCGCTCAGATGCTGTGGTAAGAGTTTGACTACTATTTTTGCTTCTTTAGTAGCATTGCTGAAAGCACACCACTGGCAACCACAAGAGGAAAAACAACCAATTCTAATATAGCATTCAGGGGTATGTCCTCTACTCCCATCTCAAAACCTGTGTCTGCCTTGCCAACACCCATTAGTCGCAGAACTCCTGGAATTGCAACACCGAGAACTATCCCAAGACCCATTTCTACTCTGCGACCTGCAGCAGCTGGCGATAGATCTGCCAAAATGTCTATTGGGTAAATGAATTAAAAGTATTTGTTTGCAATTTACCTTTTTTTATTTATTTTTTTTTCCCGTGCGCAGAACATTACTGGCCAGACTTCTCCGATTAGTTAATGGGTGTACCTGGGTCCCACTGGTAAACTGTCATAAAGAGAAACTTAGTTGCTCATAGCAACCAATCGCAGCATGGTTTTCATTTCTTATACTGCCGAGGTAAAATAAAAAAGGAGCTGTGAGTGGGTGCTGTGGGCAACTAAGACGGATCTTTTAGGGCTCATGTCCACGGGCAAAATAAGAATTAAAATCCGCAGCAGATTTTAACTCTTCTCCTGCCCGCGGATCCGCGCCCCATAGGGATGCATTGACCACCCGTGGGTAGATAAATACCCGCGGATGGTCAATAAAAGGGATTTTTAAAAAAAAATGGAGCATGAAAAAATCTGGACCATGCTCCATTTTCGTGCGGGTCTCCCGCGGGCTTCTATTGAAGCCTATGGAAGCCGTCCGGATCCGCGGGAGACAAAAATCAGAATTTACTCACCCGCTCCGTTTCTTCTCTTCGCCGCGGCGCCATCTTCTCTCAGTCGCGGCCGGATCATTTTGCTTCGGGCTGGCGCATGCGTGGGGCACGTCACCGACGTCATCCTGCACATCCGCCGAAGAAAGAAGATCCGGCCGCGACGCAGAGAAGATGACGCCGCAGCGAAGGAAGTATCCGGAGCGTGCGGGAGGTGAGTTAATTCTGATTTTATTATTTTCAGCGCTCATGTCCGCGGGGCAAGAGGGACCCGCTGCAGATTCTCCATGGAGAATCCGTAGCGGGCCTGATTTTCCCCGTGGACATGAGGCCTTAGTGTTTCGTAAATCTACCCAGAAGTCTCTCCTCTGCCACACTAGGTATCCATGGCCGGCCGTTGCAGCACTGCTAGTTTCTTTATGCTACTTCAAAAGAGCTAGAACAGCACTTCTTGAGACTTCATTCTGCTTTGAAATTTTTGCCTGGGAGAGACCTTGCTGATGTAGTATAATTACCATGTGTCTGTGCTGTACTCAGTGTGACATCGCATGTCTTCCACAAGCACTTTGGTAGCAGTTTAGCTGTTCCTCACCCAGTTCTAGGTGCTTTCACATGTAGCAGAAGCACTGTGGATTTGTTGTGGAATTTTTAAAGCAAAACCGCAGGTTAGAGTAACAGTACAACTACAGGATTTTTCTTTTTAAATACCATTCACTTTAATTGTAAATGTTTCTGCTGCACAAAACACGCAGCGTTTCCACAATGTGTGAGCATACCCGTAAGCATTTTATACTGCGGTTTATTTCCACCTCCGGATTCCGCAGCAATAACCCTCCATAGGTTGAAACAATCACCTGTTTAGTATAATTGGCTAATCATACACCTGGCTATAATCCTACAAAATCCCTGACTTTGTAAAAGTTTACCAAGAAGAATTAATGCGGTTTTAAGCAGAGTGGTCACAACAAATACTGACTTCATTTAGTTTTGTTTTGATGAGCCACTTTCAATTTTGTTAGCTGACAAAAACAAACTATTGACATTTTTTATATTTGGCAGTATTTTTTCCACAACTGCCTAAGGCTGCCTGTCCACAGGCGTAGCGATATCCCACAGCAGTTCTCCGCTGCGGGAGTTGCTGCCGGGGAGCAGGAGCCAGCAGACGGTTCTCTGCACTGAGCCTATCTGACAGACAGGCTCACCGCTGCAAATCGCAGCATGCCACGATTTGCCGCCCACGAGCGGAAATTGCTCATGGACAGGGGGGGCTGCGCTTTCCATAGCGTTGCAATGGAAAGCGTTCCCTGTGGCCGGATTATCTCTGCGGGGAATGCAATGAAAATACGCCTAAAACACTTGCACAGTACTGTATCTGCAAGGGTATGTGCAGATACCAGATTTCTTCTGCTGCAGTGGGTCTGATGTGTAACACAATGCATTTGTTTCCTGCATGCGGAAACTGCAATTGATGAAAAATTTCAGCATGCTCCATTTTCTTGCGGTTCCCGCACGGAAAGCTTCCGTTGAAGTCTATAGAAGCCATCTGACCCGCGGCCCGTCCGCAATTGACGTGGACAGGCTGCAGATTCTGCGGTGTTAATTGACCATCCGCAGTACAGAAAAGATAATATAGGTACGTGTGAATGCCAGCTGGGCACAGTCTGAGTCCGCTGTGGGTTCCAACCAGGACCTGTGCATGTGGCCTCAATCAGTAGCTAATTTGTGTGTGCACATGGAAGGGGGAGGATGACTTTTCACTCACTCCTATAAAGTGGTATCTGAAATCTGCTTCTAGGTCTGCCAAATGTGAACAGAATAAGCCTGAAGTCACCAAGAGTCCGTGCTCACCTACTGAGGAAGACCATGCTGCTTATAATACGATATGCTGCTCCTTGAACTTTTCTCCAGAGAAGACGCCTGCCTTCGTGGCACCAAGTCAGGAGAAACAGTCAATGGCTGAGAAACCATCAGAAGTAAGATTTACCACGTGTACTAGATTGTCATCCTTAGTCTGCATATCTTCAGACACTAACATGTTCAGTTCTTAACTAGGTTTTGTTGATTGACATCGAGGTGAATAAAAGTAATACAAAAGTAAGAAAGCCTTCATCCTCCGATATGGACAGTCAGCCACTTATTGATCTCTCAAATACCCCTGAAGTCAACAAGAGGCTTGCCCTACTAAAACCAGTTAATAATTGGCAGGTAAGTTACTTATATGTTACAATAGCTCCAGCCTAACCCCTTAAGGACCTGAGATTTTTAACTTTAGTTTTTTCATCCCCCTTCTTCCAAGGACCATAACAAAGATGGCCACAGCGCTATTCTGACTACCTCATGTACATGACATGCTGCTCACTCCTTAAAGCGGCATGATGTAGTGCCTTATTCTAATTGGCGTTCAGTGTAAATGCATGCCCTGACTGAACTATGAATGAGAATTTTTGAGTCTCGTTCGCCGTTGAGTTTCTACATGCAGAAAACTGAACTGATTGGCCTGTGTAGACAGGCAGTCCTTGACTTATGAATGACTGTCTGCTTACTGTGAATGTAGAAGGGCAGGCCAGAACGATCCCCGGCCCACTCGTCCTCCATTCACTGAGCGATGCTTGTTCCGATGTAAAGGTGCAGGGTTCACCTGTCTGGCATCTACACCTGACAATTGGTCCTTGTAAAAGGGCCCTCAGTTGCTCAGAGAAGCTGGTGCAGCAATCTTTGTTTGCCCAGGCCTGAGGAGTTGCTTTAAAATGACCAATTCTTGAGTTTACTTCTGGCTTTGGCTAAAACTGCATGAAACTGCTAGAACTGGCTTTATAAAGAAAAATGTGGGAAACCGTAATTTACCAGTTTTCTTTGGTAGTAACCCAATTTTTTTTTCAGTTGATTGATCTGAGTTCGCCTCTCATTGAGCTGAGCCCAGTACGGAACAAGGAGAATTTTGAATATGATTCTCCACTCCTGAAGTTTTAACAAGAAAGAATGCTGGACTGATTCATAAATGAGCAAAGTGGAACATTGCTCACAAGACATCGCCTAACCAAGGGTGTTTAATACTCCAATGGAATTAATGTGTTTGGGTGTTCTCAAATATGATGCAGCTGATGACTTCCTGGGCATCGTGCACTACACCATCATGTGGTTTTATTGTCAATCACATAGTTGTAAATACGAACTTTAGCAAAAGTGGAATAGTAAAAAAAACCTTTTTTGTGCCCTTCATCTGCTGCCAGTTTTCTGTACAACCAGATCTCAGCCTGTACATTTAGCGAAGACGGTAGTTTGCCATGTGAGCATCATGAGAAATAGAGCCGGCTTTGTACTTGTAGAGCCAGCTTTATTGGTGTGTGGACTTGAGTTTTCAGTGCAGAAGACCTATTCAGAGCTTTACATACATTCATGGGGGGAGGGGAAGGGGGTGCATGTACTGGCTGAGCCATAACTGAAGGAGGATAGAGGCTGAAAACACGAATGACACAGTAGAAAAATAACAAAGCTTACAGCTCTGGTTTGTTCCACCGATGGCAGCCTATGATGCTGTTTAGGGTTCAGCATTAAACCAAGGCAGCCTGAAGGGAAGGCTGGATGTGGGGGCGCCTGAACAATGTGTGAATGTAGCCTAAGAAAATGAAATGATCCGCATCTGTCAATTCACAGGAAAATAAGTATTTATTAAACTGGGACATGTCAGGAGAACCCAACAGTCCTTTTGTACAATTTCTCTAAGTCAATGCAGGCTTATTTGTATAGTAGACATGGTAAAAAAAAAAAAACGGGTGCCCAAAGTTCTTAATGCATTTATGGCTATGAACATGCGGTACACTTTAAAAAAAAATAAAAATGTTTTAAATATGCAGTAAATGAAAAGAATGGAATGTAAAACGATTATCAATACTTGATTCTGTTATTTTATATATACCTTTGTGTGGACTAAAGACTTAATAAATCTTTGTATTGTGATTTTTCTCTTATTTGATGTACAGTATATAATCTTTTATAAAAGGGATTTCCTGGGATATTCTAATAATGACCTAGCCGTAAGCATAAGCCAATCACAGCCAGCACTCTGAATGGCTGTGATTGGTTCAATCCCTGCCTTTCCTTGAGCGCTGACTGTGATTGGCTTAGCGGCTTCCAGTCACAGGGAGCACTTCCAGGAGGCAGTGGGGATTTTCGAAACCCTGGCCAGAAGAGATCACTGCCGGAGACCCGAGGAGAATACAGCCTGTGTGTTTGTTTGTGTTTGTGTTTGTGTTTGTGTTTTTTCTGCAGCCAGGGCTTAAATTTTAGCTTTGACAGTAGGATTTCCTACTGTCAAAGTTGCACCGCACAAAATCGCGTTTTCATGCGATGCAACATAGGAAGGCTCCATAGGGAAACAAAACCTTACGAGTCGCGTGCATATAGCGGGACCCGCGGGGTTTTTGTGTCTGATTGTTGGATGCTACTCAATATCGCATGTGTGAAGTAACCCATAGGAAAGCATGGGCTTCTCATACATGCGATTTGTAGCCCGTGTGAACGAAGCCTAAGCTGGCTTCACTCGGGAGTAAGTGTATTGACTTGTGCATTTGCACAACAAGAGTTGCATTTTTTGCATGCCTATATGTATTTTACTGTGTTTTTTTTGCTTGTGCAAGAAAACATGCCATGCTCCCATTAAAATTAATTTTAATTGGTTTGTGCTATTTTCGTGTGCAATATGCTTGAAAATTTAACAGAAATGTGTGCACAAATGCATGTGATCAAACTCCTTAAAATCAATTTGTTCTTTCTACTAGATAGTAAAGAGTTTTTAGTAGTGTTAGCCAGTAGAACAAAATGCAATTGTTCTCAGCAAGAGAAACCAAGTAATCTTGTAGATCTGATACTTTAATGGCTAACAAAAATACATGTTATAGCAAGCTTTTGAACCTACTTGGGGTTATTCTTCAGGCTGAGGCTGCATTCAGACGACCGTATATCGGCTGGGTTTTCACGCCCAGCCGATATACGGCGTCTCTCTCTGCAGGAGGAGGAGGCTGGAAGAGCCGGGAGCAGTGCTCGGAGCTCCTGCCCCCTCTCCGCCCCTCTGCACTATTTGCAATGAGGAGGTGGAATGGGGGTGGGGCTAAGTTCTGGGAATTAGCTCTGCCCCCATCCCACCTCTCCTCATTGAAAATAGTGCAGGGTGGTGGAGAGGGGGCGGGAGCTCAGAGCACTGCTCTTCCAGCCTCCTCCTCCTTACTTACAGGCGGATCGGAGGGCAGTGGGTCAGCCTGTCCTCCCTTCCTTGCCAGACGACTCCCGGGACGCCACATGGGGTGGTAACCCCCGGGCCAGGTTCCTCCCGCGGCGGCCCATGGGGGTACAAAGCGGGAGCCTCAGTCCCCCTCGTCCTCCCTGCAGAGTTACAGCGCGGCACTCCAGGAAGCCCTTCGGCGGGGCGCCGCGTTACGTGTCCAGCGCGATGACGTCATCGCGTCTGCATCAGGAGCGGAGGGGGCAGGGCTTAGCGCAGGAGCGCGAAAATTTAAAAAGATAGGAACCTGAGAGAAGCCAGAACAGACCAGCACTACAGGTCGCAAGGTGTCTGCAGCACCAGTATAGTAATGAGTGCTCCAGCCCCAGAGACAGCTGAAGCCTCAGCGGCCGTAAGTAGCCAGTGCGGCAAAAAATACAATGCAAATATCCAGTGTATTGTGTATGGAAAAATTGCATATTTACCTGCAAAAATGCTTTATTTGTCAGGGGGATAAAAGACAATTTCCCCCCCCCCCCCCCCTCCCAGAACAAAAGAAAATGCGTGGAATGCGGGACAAGACTGTCAGCTATGTACCGGAGGCCTCTATGCAAAGCATGCGTAGCTAGGCTACTCAAAGAGGAATCGGGGGGGGGGGGGGGGGAATTCATGGAGGAAGTTAGGAAGCTGGTGAAAGAAGAGGTTAGATCAGCCCTAACGTCACAGCTGGCGCCGCCAGCGAAACGCCAGAAAAGGGCGTATGTTCCTGACGAGCCTTCTGACTCCGAGAGTTCTATTGGGTCAGAGCAAGAGGAACAGGCGGCCGAGGAGTCCTCAGATAAGGAGGACTACAAAAGATACTTATTCCATCAAGACGACTTAACGGAATTGATTGTCAGTCAGGGCTACACTAAAAATGGAAGAGCCCAGAGAACCACGTACCTTACAAGATGAGATATTTGGGGGACTAGGGGAGAGGCGCAAGCATACCTTCCCTGTCCACAAGAATATCACCAAAATAATCCAGAAAGAGTGGAGGAAACCAGACGCAGGCTCCTTCTCCACTAGAGGAGTAAAAAGAAGGTACCCATTCGAGGAGGAAGTTTGCGCAAGCTGGGAGGAAGTACCTAAGGTAGACGTCCCAGTGGCCAAAGTAGCCAGGAAAACGACCCTGCCCTTTGAGAACGCCGCACAGTTAAAAGATCCCATGGATCGCAAAGCTGAGGGCCTTCTAAAGAAATCATGGGAGGCAGCGGCAAACATACTTAGGCCAGGGATCGCAGCCACTTGTGTGGCGCGGACTCTGGGGGTATGGCTAGAACAGCTACACCTAACCAATAAGACGCCGAGGGAACAGATGCTAAATTCCCTTCCGATCCTGCGTATGGCAACAAATTTCCTAGCGGATGCCGCGGCCGAAACTGTCAATCTCTCGGCGAAAGCTACAGCCCGGTCTAACTCAGCCAGAAGAGTGTTATGGCTGAAATCGTGGTCAGGCGACCTAGCCTCAAAAAATAAGCTATGCGCCCTCCCGTTCTACGGCCAGTTTTTGTTCGGACCGGACCTTGACAAGATTCTAGAGAAGGTGGCCGACAAAAAGAAGGGATTCCCGGAAGAAAAGCCACAGAGAGGGAAGACCTTCTTCCGGGCCCCAGTGTAACAGCCCGAGGCCTACCGAGGCAAGGGCAAGACAGGCCGCTGGAGTTACCCCAAGGGGGGCAGAGGAAGGAACATCCTCTTTAACCCCCACCAGGGGGAGCCAAAGCAGAGACCCTGACGCCATCCCCCCAGGGGCCAGGCTGGGGGGCTTTGTGGATCAATGGGCCGTGATTTGCGAAGGCCCATGGATCCCAAAGATCTTACAGCAGGGATACCGGATAGAGCTGGTGTCCCTCCCCAGAAGAAAATTCGTTATCACGGGAGGCTCCAAACAACAGTTACACCTACTAAGGCAAAGCGTTCTGGACCTGCAACAACTAAACGCAATATCCCCCGTACCGCAAAACGAGGAAACCCAGGGCCATTATTCCAGGCTCTTCCTAGTAAGAAAACCCTGCGGGAAACAGCGGATGATAGTGAACCTGAAACCTCTGAACACCTGCATCAGATACAGAAAATTCAAGATGGAGTCCATCTCCTCAACGATAAAGTTGATTCCCAAAGGAGCCTACATGGCATCCATCGATTTAAAGGATGCTTATTTCCACGTACCGATCCATGAGGGGTCCCGGAAATACCTAAGGTTCGCAGTGGATATGGGCAAAGGAATAGAGCACCATCAATTCAGATGCCTGCCCTTCGGGATCTCCTCAGCACCCAGAATCTTCACCAAAATTATGGCAGAGGTAGCCGCCTACCTGAGGAAGAAGTCGGTCCTAATAGTACCCTACCTGGATGATATTTTAATAATAGCAGAGTCCAGAGAACTCCTAATGAAACACCTGAGGATAGTGCTAGAACTTCTCCAGCCTAGATCCCGACAAGCAGAAAATGTTTCTGGGTATAACACTCAACTCTGAATCGCAATGCTCCTGCCTACCCGAGGAGAAAATACAAAAAATCCGACGGCTAGTCAAAACCTTTCTACGTAGACGATTATGCACAATTCAGAAAGCCATGTCTCTCCTGGGAAGCTTGACGTCATGCATTCCAGGAGTGGCATGGGCCCAGGCTCACACCAGAGCCCTGCAAGCCTCAGTCCTATCCACGTGGGACAAAAGGCAGTCCTCTCTAGGGACTAGAATGTACATCCCAAGCGCGGTGAAAACATCCTTGCGTTGGTGGACATCTCCAGAGAACCTGCGGAGAGGGGTTCATTGGCTACAAAACCCAGCCACTCACATCACAACAGACGCAAGCGCCTGGGGATGGGGAGCGCATGTGGGGAACCAGTTCTTTCAGGGCCCATGGCCTCGAAGGACAAAAGAACAGTCCTCAAATTACAGGGAACTACAGGCCATATGGCAGGTCCTACAGCAGTTAGGGAACTCGCTACGGGACCAGCATATAAAGATACTGTCAGACAATATCACCACGGTCGCCCATATACGACACCAAGGGGGCACAAGATCTCCCGCCCTGCAAAACATCGCACAGAAAATTTTCCACTGGGCAGAGGGCCGGATCCTCTCGATCACGGCAACCCACTTGAAGGGGACGCTAAACCAAAAAGCGGACTTTCTCAGCAGGAGGCAAATAGACCCAGGAGAATGGTCTCTCTCCCTGGAAGCATTCAGAATCCTGACCAACCAGTGGGGGACCCCACAATAGGACCTGTTCGCAACCAGGGAAAATGCCAAAGTAAGCAACTTCTTCTCCCTCCGGCCAGGAGATCGTCCGACAGCAGTAGACGCCCTAGGCCAAGACTGGGGAGAGGGGCTGGCGTACGCCTTTCCTCCTATACCGTTGATCCCCAGAGTCTCATAACATTTCAGAACCCAGGTATGCACACTAATCCTGGTGACCCCCTTCTGGCCCAAGAGAAGCTTGTTCGGTCTTCTAGCAACATTGAGCATCCAGGACCCAGTCACCTTCCCTACCTGGACAGATCTTCTATCGCAGGGCCACTGAACCATCCGAGCCTAGACAAGCTCCACTTAAAGGGGTTGTCTCGCGAAAGCAAGTGGGGTTAAGTACTTCTGTATGGCCATATTAATGAACTTTGTAATATACATCGTGCATTAAATATGAGCCATACAGAAGTTATTCACTTACCTGCTCCGTTGCTGGCGTCCCTGTCTCCATGGCTCCGTCTAATTTTGGTGTCTTCTTGCTTTTTTAGACGCGCTTGCGCAGATGGGTCTTCTCCCTTCGGCTCCGCTCGGCAGCAGCGGCGTTTTGGCTCCGCCCCCTTGTACGCATCATCGCGTAGCTCCGCCCCCGTCACATGTGCCGATTCCAGCCTCCTGATTGGCTGGAATCGGCACATGTGACGGGGGCGGAGCTACGCGATGACGCGTACAAGGGGCGGAGCCAAAACGCTGCTGCTGCCGAGCGGAGCCGAAGGGAGAAGACCCATCTACGCAAGCGCGTCTAAAAAAGCAAGAAGACACCGAAATTAGACGGAGCCATGGAGACGGGGACGCCAGCAACGGAGCAGGTAAGTGAATAACTTCTGTATGGCTCATATTTAATGCACGATGTATATTACAAAGTGCATTAATATGGCCATACAGAAGTACTTAACCCCACTTGCTTTCGCGAGACAACCCCTTTAACAGCATGGCTCTTGAGGAATCCTCACTAAGAGAGAAGGGATTCTCAGAGAGAGTAGTAGAAACGTTAATGTCCAGCAGAAAAAAGACGACCCACCTTATCTACCAGAAAGTTTGGAGAAGGTTTTCCTCATGGAGACAGGGAAGGGATCGCAGGGATTCTATCCCGGACATACCTCTAATCTTAGAGTTCTTGCAGGAGGGCCTAGAGATGGGCCTCTTTCCAAGCACCCTGAAGGTCCAGGTCGCAGCCCTTAGCGCCATATGTGACACAAAGTTCGCAGACAACAGATGGGTCAACAGGTTCCTAGCAGCAGCAACTAGATTACGGCCTAGGCCCATAAATCTTTTTCCAGACTGGAACCTTAATTGGGCTCTAAGGGCCACGACAACGGTACCATTCGAGCCGATCAAAGCACTACTGATAAAAATGCTTACTATCAAGACCATTTTCTTAGTAGCCATCACCTCCGCAAGGCGGGTTAGCGAGCTGCAGGCCTTGTCCATTCGCCACCCGTTCCTGAAAATCTCGGACACCAAATTAGTATTTAAAACGGACCCGGCTTTTATGCCAAAAGTAGTATCACATTTTCATAGGTCCCAAGATATAATAATCCCCTCATTTTTTAGTAAACCTAAAAACGAGGAAGAAAAAACCCTAAGCTGCTGGATGTTAGGAGAGCAGTCCTAGGCTACATAGAGGCGACAAGCCACTGGAGGCAGGACGACAACTTGTTCGTCCAGTTCAGTGGCCCAAACAAAGGGAGCAAAGCAGCGAAAAGCTCCATAGCCAGGTGGATCCGCCTAGCCATCATAGAGTCCTATAAGGCCCTCGGGAAGGAAATCCCTTTAGCTCTTAAAGCCCATTCTACAAGGGCAGTGGCATCTTCATGGGCTGAACACAGCTCAGCCTCGGTCGAGCAGATACGCAAGGCCGCAGTCTGGAAGAAACCCCACACGTTCGTTAAGCACTATAGGGTAAAAGTGCAGCAGGACGAGGACATGGCCTTCACACTGCTAAACTCCCTTCCACCTGCATTCTCCGGCCATTGTCATTGGCTCCCAAAGGAGCCCATGCAGCAGCTGATGTATTCCAGCCCAAAGGATAGTTCCAGGACTATCATTTGGGCCTGACGGAAAACCGCCCAACGTTATATTGGCCGGCCAGGCACTTTTATGTCACGGGAATACGGCCATGTGATCTGATGCATTGGAATGCAATGCATTAGATCATAGCGTATATCGGCTGACTGTGAAAACGGCGCCCGATATACGCTTGTGTGAAAGAGCCCTCAATGTGTAATGGTGACTTGTATTTCCCTGCACATATGCATAAACTTACAATTCTCAGTGTTAAACCTCATTTGCCACTTTTCTGCCCACGCCCCCAGTTTATCCAGATTCATTTGCAACCACATCCTGCCCTCTCTTGTGTTATTACATTACATAGTTTTGTATCAAATGCAAATGTTGATATTTTACTGCATAATCCTTCTACCAGTTCATAAATAAATAGATTAAAAAGAATAGGGCCCAATACTGCCCCCCATAATACCCCACTAGTAAAGGTGACCCAATCAGAGTATGCACCAATTATAACCACCCTCTGCTTTCTATCACTGACCAGTGACTTACCTACTTACACACATTCTCGCCCAGACCAAGCATTCTCATTTTATATGCCAACCCTTTATGCAGCACAGTATCAAACGCTTTGGAAAAGTCCAGATACACAAGATCCAGTCTAGTACTCACCTCTTCGTAGAAGCTGATCAGGTTGGTTTGACAGGAGCAATTCCTCATAAACCAATGCCAATATGAAATTTTACAGCTAATTTCCTTGAGGTTCTCCAGGATAGCGTCTCTTAGAAACCTGTGAAATATTTTACCCACAATAGACTTACCCATTTTACCCATAGTTAGACTTACCAGCCCGTAGTCTACAGGTTCGTCCTTTGACTTTTTGAATATTGGCAGTACATTTTAAATGCACTAATCCAGTTGCACAGACCCCATCAGTACAGTCATTAAATATAAGAAAAAATGGTCTGTCTGTATCACATTACTTAATTCCCTTAGACCCCGAAGGTGTATTCCATCAGTACCCTGATTAAAAAGAATTCAAGAATGGTCTGTGCCCTCTTATCCTGTTCTGGAATTCTTCTCAAGTGCAAATTAACCACATCATGTCTGTGCCCTCCCATGTGATCATGTGTATATGTATTTATATAAATGTCTTCAGATCTGCTCCATTAAGCCTGAGGAAGAACCCTGAAAGGCTCAAAAGCTCGCTATAACATGTATTTTTGTTAGCCATTAAAAGGTATCAAATCTACAAGATTACTCGGTTTCTCTTGCTGAGAACAATCACATTTTGACAGAAACGTCTAATCTAATGATATCTGCAGGTTTTGGCTTTCCAGTTTATATCCGGATAATTAAAGTCTCCCATAATGATTCCCTCATTGTGATTTTCTGCTTCATCTATTTACCTTAGTAATAGGTTTTCCGTGGCTTCTGTTATATTTGGTGGCCTATAGAAAACCCCTATGATGATTTTATTACTGTTTTTCCCTCCATGTATCTCCACCCATAGAGGCTCCCATATATATTCCTGGTATGTGAGCTTTAGTGCTGTTTCAGACGACCGTATATCGGCCGGGTATTCACGCTGGGTGGGGGCGGAGCTAATTAACGGAAACGTAGCCCCGATCCATCCCGCCTCCTCTCATTGAAAATAGTGCAGAGGGGCGGAGAGGGGGTGGAGAGGAGGCAGAGAGGGGGCAGGAGCTCAGAGCACTGCTCCCAGCTCTTCCAGCCTCCTTCCCCCTGCAGAGAGAGACGCCGTGTATCAGCCGATAATACAGTCGTCTGAAACCGCCCTTAAACAGGATTTTACATAAACACAAGCCCCTCCCCCTTTCCGGTTTTTACAATTTCTTCTAAACAAACTGTAAACCTGTAAATTCACTGTCTGGTCAGAGCTTTCATCCAACCAGGTCTCAGTTATTCCTACTTTTTTCACATGTGTAATAAGTGTGTATGAAACACGCAGGTCTGAATGGCCCAATCTAACTCAACGGGATTTTAGCTCTGCGTAATACACAGGCTAAATACACTTGTGTGAGTGAGCCCTGATTGTCAGTGCTGTATTGCAACGGGCGGTCTAATGTTACTGTGATCCAAAACTTTTGGAATTTTGGCCACAGGTCAGAGTTGGAATGTGACTTTAACACCAATGACTGCAATGCATCTCCAGTGTGACTTGTCTGCAATTTGGCTGTTTTTTTTCTAACTGCCAAACCGCTGCTCAAACAGTCATGTGACCGCAGGTCACCCATGTATTGTTTACACCACGTTTCTAAACTTAATGTCACACAATCAAAGTCGTCATGTAGCTCTAGCTGTATACATGACGCCCAACGTGACTTTAGTCCTGAAAATATGTAGACCCCATAAATTGTATGATAAGCCTGATTATATAGATGCCCAAGAATACCCATATTACCGGGCTGCTCAACTTGTAATATGAATTGAAGCACCGCCATCTAGTGGCAACTGCTGGCTTTACACGGGCTCTTGTCTGTCTCCAGGAACTCGTAGTCTGGGATGAGTTTCTGGTCGGGACGTTATGAGCCTGACACCGGCACAGTGCTGCGGGGACCGGCGTGACTTTGCCGGAGGAGTACGGGTGACATGCAGTCGGTGCGGCGGGTGGTGTGCGCCCTGTCCGGCGGGGTGGACAGCGCGGTGTGTGCGCTGCTGCTGAAGAGGAGAGGTGAGCGCGCCGGGAGGCCGGCCAGCACTATGTATAGCCTGCCTGCATGTATATATATATCGGGCACCCGGGAGTAGCACGGCGCAGTGTGCCGCTAATGGGGAGGGTGCCCGCGGTTACATTAACCCCTTAACGGCCAGGCTGCTTCGTACCTGAAGGACCAGACACTTTTATGTGGGGGTCTTTTACTGCAGGATCCTTTTTTTCTGTTCTTCAGCTATGAAACTATGAAAATCAGTTTTTTTAAAGCTTTTTACCCGAATAAAACAAAAAAAAAACTCAGTGAAAATAGCCATATATGTCACTGGAAAAAATGTAGCAAAAATAATTTTGGTAGCTGAAGGAAAAAAATAGGGCAGTAAAACCGCCACATGGGTAAATCCCTAAAAAATGTCTGGTCCTTAAGGTACAAAACAGGCTGGTCCTTAAGGGGTTAACATCTAAGTCCCCCGAGACCTCTGAGGTCACTTCCACTATTTTCTTTACTTATTATTTGACACTTTCGGACTGGGGCATCCACAGAGCAGCGGCCGTACAGGGCAAAACATCCCCTGTAGTGATGATAGTCACTGTCAGAGCTGGTCAGGGTCTTCTAGGACCCTGTAGCTCTGTTGTGTCAGGTGATCCCAGCGATCACTGGGATGAATAGCAGAAGTAACACTTCCGTTTCCTCGCTTTACTACATTACGCTTATTGAGCGCTATGTAGCCTTCAAGAGAGAAGGTAGAAGTGGTTAAAAAAACTGCTTCTCCCTTCTCCTCTGGGTCTTTGGCTGTGTATGACAGGTGAGGACGTGACCTGCTCCTTGAACATTGCAGGAGCTTTAATCCAGCGCCACATTTTTTACTATCGGCTGGGATTAAAGCCCAGGACTAAGCGCCATATATTTATGGCGCTTAGTCCTTAGTGGGTTAATAAATGTGCCAATTTTTGGTGTTATTGCATCAAGAAAGAAATGGACTTTCTACTTTGCATGGCTATGAGGGCACCGCCGCTTTTACCAACACAGACTATTTTCCTTTGTGCCTGGACTGGCAGTTAGATGTATTCTCCAATACCACCGGAGAGCTGGCACAGTGCCCACTACGCTGCCCT
This sequence comes from Eleutherodactylus coqui, assembly GCF_035609145.1. Classification (NCBI taxonomy): domain Eukaryota; kingdom Metazoa; phylum Chordata; class Amphibia; order Anura; family Eleutherodactylidae; genus Eleutherodactylus; species Eleutherodactylus coqui. Next base: position 169,862,742 of record NC_089838.1, on the reverse strand, counting down.
CAGACTGGCTCATGTACGCAGGAAGACCGAGGAGCGATGTGATACCTGCAGCCCACGGGGATCGGAGGAAAGGAAATGGTCCTTGGCTCACTGAGAGGAGCCATGGCTATGAATGAAGCCCCTCATGGTGTTCATGAAGACGCGCTCCCGGTTTTCCTGCAGTCATGGAATCTGTTCCTGTGGACTAGCACATTTCGCAGCACTGGTCCTCATCTGTGGGACCAATGTCTTCTAGATGGTAATGAACAATCCCCGGTATCACACTCCTATATTTCCATTACTAGGTTATCAGGTGACGGGTGTCTATATGAACAACTGGGACGTGGTGGACGAGCACGGTATATGCAGTGCGGAGAAGGACTGTGAGGACGCCTACCGAGTCTGCCAGACGCTGGACATCCCCTTCCACCAAGTGTCCTATGTGAAGGAGTACTGGCACGAGGTGTTCAGGTGAGGCATCTTCTCGGCACTTGGTGCTTCTCCTATGTGCTCTTGTATAACATACTGGCTCTTCATTTCAGTTATTTCCTGAGTGAATATGAGAAAGGAAGAACCCCGAATCCAGACATCCTGTGCAACAAGCATATCAAGTTCAACCACTTCCTAAACTATGCTATTGATAACTTGGGTAAGACCTTGTGGAACCAACGCTGATCACATTGTAGAGAGTGTTCACACGCAGCAGATTTCTTGCAACTAACAAATCCGTTCCGTGCATTCTGGTGAGATTGTCTGTGCGGGGTTGTCTGCAGGCTTCCTTCAGATAATTGCAGAGATGTAGATAGCAGGGGCCAGTGGCCCTGGTATCACTCCAATTGTGGGGCCCATGCAGATTCCTGGCCGAACCTGACTCTCTCAACTTTATAGGCCATAGAGTCCCTGCCCTACCATTCTACAACCAGCAGGCCGCTTCATAAAGGAAGTCGAGACCACAGACATTCCAACATCCTTGCAATATGCTGCTGTGCCGGGCAGGAAGAGCACACTGCCCCTGTCAGGGTCAGGTAAGTATATGGTTTTTTTTCTGTTGCATAAGTTGCTGTTTGAGGGCACTATATCTTTTTTTTTTTTTTTTAGGGGGCATACAGGATGCATTACCATATTCTAGCGGGCACATTCTAGGTATTAGAAATTGGAATAAGATATCATGGAGATCTGGGCCAGATGGCAAAATTGTTTGACTCCAGTCAGAGAAATGGGCTGTAAGTAACAAGATTGTACTGCAATCACCCTATTTGTAGGGTGCCTGTGTAGAAGGCCACAATATTGGTCTTTATTTAACCACTGTGATTAGAAAGCATCTCTGCAATTACGAATATGGGTTACCTGGATTGGGACCCATTCAGGATGTTTTCCACCCCTGGCTACAGCACCTGGATGATTGGGACAGTCAGGAACATTTCTTCAGCAAATCTGCTGCGTGTGATTCTTCACCTCTGTCTTTGGGGCTGAACAACAGAAAAATTGGAAGTGGTGGACCAAGACAGTGGAGAATTGACTATATGACTAAGGCCTCATGTCCACGGGCGGATTTTTGCTGCGGAATCCGGGGCTGGCACCTGCCTCTGGATTCCGCAGCAATAACCTTCCATAGAATGCTATGGTAAAAGGATTCTTTATTAGAGATGAGCGAGCGTGCTCGTTTAAGCCTGCTACTCAAGCGAGAAGTAGTCTTTTCGAGTAACTGTGTACTCGCCAGAGCAGCATGCGGGAGGGGGGGAGTGGGGGGGAGGGAGATCTCCCTCACTCTCCCCCGCATGCTGCTCCGGCGAGTACACAGTTACTCAAAAAGACTACTTCTCGCTTGAGTAGCAGGCTTAAATAAACACGCTCACTCATCGCTATACTTTATGCACATGAGTGGAAACTAGTCGTGATTGAAAAATCGCAACATGCTCAATTTTACTGCGGTTCCCGCACGGACCGCTTCCATTGAAGTCAATGGAAGCCGACTGATCCGTGGCACGCCCGCAGTTGACACTGCAGATTCCGCGGGAAAAGCTAAAAGCAGGAGTAAAAAAAAAATCTGTACTGTGCATGTTCAACAGCGAGCTGTGCGGACCATCCACAGTACAGACGAAGGAATCTGAATGGCAGGTACACAAGGACACCACTGCCATCAGGGTTAGGATTCCGCTGAGGAGCTCCTGCATGCAGATTCCGACCCGGCCGTAGACATGGGGCCTAAGAGTTATAATATCTTTAACTACAGAATAGGCTTTTCTTTTTACCATAATAGGGGCAGACGCCATAGCCACTGGACATTACTCACGAACATCACACGAGGATGAAGAAATATTTCAGCACCAATATTCAAGGGGTCCTCAGACTCTTTTTAGGAACAGATTTGAAAAAAGAAACTGTAAGTAGTAGTGTATACTATGTTATATGAATAGTTTGTGCATAGGTATAATTGGCGTGCCCCGTCCATCACATACATGGTTGTTAACCTCATTTTTTCTTGATCTGTAAAATAGATGTGAAGCTTCTTCAAGCCGCTGACCATTTTAAGGACCAGACCTTCTTCCTCAGTCAGATATCACAATATGCTTTGAGAAAAACATTATTTCCACTTGGAGGTTTAACAAAGGACTTTGTGAAGAAAATTGCAGCAGAAGCAGGATTCCACCATGTTTTAAAGAGAAAAGAGGCAAGGACTTCTTTATGTGCAAATTCTAAAACTACAGCATCATCAGTCGAATAGTTGCTCTCTGGAAAAAGCTGAAAGCCTCGGTTTTGTTCACAATATCTGTAACCACCCTCATAGTCCTATATTCATCTTATGGAAATGGCAGCATGATACAAAGGGCCTATCCATGCACTAAACCAAGGCGCATGGACAGCTTCAAGTTTATCAAGCTGATGATGATAGTGGCAATATTCGGTATTCCAGAAGATAAAATTTGTTTTCCACCAGCTGTGGATGTCCATTTGGATGGAAGATCCAGAACTAGGATATGTTTCTCGTTTGATTAATTGAAAGGACACTAAGGAAAACAGTTAGCGCCTCCTATGCAGAACATACCAGTCTACAGGCACTGAGCTAATCAGTTTTAACTTGGTGTCAGCAAGAGGCAGGCACCAATCTGGTTTCCAGATCTGTTTCTACCAAATGTTTTCAGTTTTGATAGATTTTCTACAGTTTTTTTTTCTTTCTTCCCTACAGATCAGCGCAACAGAGAAAGAAAGGCCTCTCTGTCCTCCCAACCACCAGACGAGGGAACAGCACTGAAATGAGTCAGACTGTTGCCTCTCTCTTGCTGATGGTCTGACCACAAGGGGACATGCCAGAGGAACAGGAGCACTATGTTACCCTAGCGATGAAGACAAATCCGTGCCAGCTAGCTCCTGCCTGCCCGCCTATCAAAGTGTAGAGCAATGCAGTAGAGCTGCACCAGTGCTTTCAGTCTTCATGGCAGACAAGTATATCTGTTCCTCGGCCCCCTCATTTTCTTTGGTCATTCCTTCAGTCTTTTGGGCTCCCTGTGGAGGAAGTCCTTCTTCCCCCTTTACTCTCTGTTTTTATTTCCAAGTTCTCATCTTGCCAGAAGGCCACTGGGAGCCTTCCTCTGTGTCCCACCCTTTTACTCAAGCCCTTCTGGAACCCCGACCCTCTCCATCTTCACACTCCTACCCCACTGGTCAGCTGAGCCTCTGGTACCCTGGGCCTGCGTCTGACGCCGGAGTGGACTGTTTAATTTAGCTCGTCTCATGGCCTACTTTTCAAGTCTAGAACGTTGGTTCTACTACTATCCCTTGCGCATGGTTAGTCCAGGCCTCTCTTTAGTCTCCTTTTTTCTCGTCTTGGCCTTTCCTAGCTCTAGGTTCTCCTGAGGAAAGACTCTTGATCTTCCTTAAGAGTCATTTCCCATTCTTTTTGCCTCTCAGACTCCTTTTGAAATCTGGACATGCTTTGAGATTCATGGAGGATACTCGTCTTACCGTTCCTGAACAGGGTTCTTGAGAAGGGGCCAACCTTCCCCCACCTCCAAGAGACATATTTAGGAAGGTTTTAGAATCTGTTTGCATTTTCATGTACGTGGTTACACTTTGTATTCAGTCATAGGTTGTTCTAGACAAAGCATCCGATTGGGAGAGGCTATGCAACTGTTCTAGAGCACGTGTGCTCCATTTCAGAAGACAAATGGGTTCTCCTATCCAAAACCAAAGTATTCTGACTGTTCCCCAGTTTTCTGACCCCCCCCTCCCCCCCCCCTCCTTCCCCGTGTGCAGATTCAGAGCATGAGGTACATACATGGGGATGGTGCCTTTTAATGCCCTTTTGGACAACTATCTCCAATTGGACCAGTTCTTTCTGTGGCACCTTGCATGCAAATTGATTTTTCTTCTCCCATCTCCGAACCATGGTCCCTTATTCTTATTTTCTTCTGCCTTCTCAGTTCATAGTGGCAGTACGTCCTTTGTTTATAACTCTCTGGACAAAGAGAGGTTTTTTTTTTGTTTGTCTTTTTCCACTCCAGCACACAAACCATGACCTTGGAACCCCAGGAATGCTTTTTCTTCCCGTTCTATGTTCTATGCTACAGCTGTGACATTTTTTTGTATCCCTGTATCCAGTGTAGCAACCTTCAGGAGTTGGTTGGACCTTGCTGGGGCACTATCTGCCATCCACTCTCCCAGGGTGGCTATTCGGCCAACTACCTCCATTGGTAGCTACTGTTTCATAGTGTTTGGATTTCCTACCCTCTGCATTCATCAGCTCTGCAATTATCAGTACTCTTCTGTCGCTGATGTACTAGTTTTCGGTTATTCCAACATTCCACGAGTAGCACAGGTTCATCGCCAGAATGAATTCTAGAACCCGGATTCCCTCATAAACCTTCAGCTTTTTTTTTTCTTTCTTACTAGATCTGCATGGAACAAACTTCCTGAGTGGGTGATTCAGGCCTGGCCTGATATTCTAGGCATGTGAATGTTGTCTTCCTCATTCAAGACACCCCCTGGGCCCATTTCAACTAATGCTACATTTGCTTTTTTTTCTCTCCACTCTTCTTACCTTTCCACAGTCCCACTGTAGTCATAGAAATAGTCCTTTGTCCTCCTGCTGAGCCTGGTCCCCAGCTTCAAGGTTGCGTTCATGGTCCCCTCTGTTCTTGTGTGGGCTCATTTCTCCTCTGCCCCCATTCTTTGTTTGTTTATTCTCACACCTATACAGGCCATCCCCTACTCTTAAGATGTATTGTCCTTCTGTGGTACCTCTCATTCATCTTTTTTTTAGAATCGGGTGGTGTGTTTTCCGATGTCTCTTCTGCCCCTTTTTTCTGGCAATATATGCGATTTATCTTTCCCCTAAAGGGATGATTCAATAGGATATAATGCAGCGTCTTATATCTGCCTATGCCTCCTTTCCAGGGAGTGTTTTCTCTATGTGAATGCTCAGTTTGACTTTCCCAGATTGTCACTCCCTTCCAGGGTGATGCTGCATTGCCCACCTTCTATATACTAGCCCTTTCCATCATACAAAGACACTGTGCCTGGTTCATCATTCTTTTTTTCCCACCCCAGGACGTCCCATTGTTTCCTCTGTCCCCCCCAATTAAACAAACGAGAAAAGAAGATTTTTGTACTTGCCGTAAAATTTTTCTCATAGTCTTCTTTGGGGGACTTAGCAACCTCCCATTGTGAAGGTTATTTTTTACTCCTGGTGGCGTTTCTTTGTTTTTCTTTTATGTCATGCTTCTACTACTGGAGTATAAACTGATTAGCTCAGTGCCTATAGGCTAGATATAGTCAGCATAGGAGGAGTTAACTTTTTTTGCCTCAATGGTGGTTTACACCAGACGATTATCAAACAAAATGAGTTCAAACTAACGAAAATGTGCGATAATCGTTATGTCTAAATGCAAAAACATCCTTACTATTCATTTACTTTTCATTATCGCTCACTTTCAATCAGCATAAAAATCATCGCTGGATAGCTGACTTGTCGCTGCGTGTAAACGCTCAGCGCCTCGCATAGAATGGGAAGCACTGAGTGTGAAGCCATCAAGAAGTCGGTGGTGACGCTCTGCACGTGCGCTCACAACCTTAGTGGTGATGTTGGCGCTCGTTCAGCCATTTAGCTGACGGCCGTCCCTTGTAAACCCTGCAGTAGTGTCACGCCTCCTGGTGGCAGCAGCCTATACCCATAGTTTCCTGTATCCCCCAATGAAGACTAGAACAGACTTTACGGTAAGTCTAAAAATCCTCTTTTTCCCAATGTGTGTAAGCCTTTTATTCTGACTGACTTTGAGACTCTGTATGCAGTTATGTAATTGTTTGGTTTTCACTTTTTCCTAGAGCATGGGGATTTGTTTCATTGGTGAGAGAAACTTTGAAAAGTTCATCCTTGAGGTTAGTTTATGGAGGTTTGCAGTAAGACTGGAGTATCAGACAGTTTTTGTGGCAGTTTTTTTGTGCCAAAGCCAGAATTAGATTAAAAATAAAGCAAAAGTATTGAAGAAAGACTGACACTGCTCCTGTGCTTATCTCACATCTGGCTAAAAAGAACTACATCAAAAACTTCCGTGAAAACCGTATGTGTGATAAGTAGTAAATGTTATGTGGCATTTATCCCTTCATATAGAATTTTTTTGTATTATTTTTTTTTTAGTATTTAGAGCCCCAGCCTGGAAACTTTGTTTCAATTGAAGATGGAAAAATCTTGGGCACTCACAAAGGTATTGTTGTTCCTGTGCAAATGTGTTTTTAAAGTTTATTTTACTTTAATTGCTTTGAGGTTCATATGTTTCCATGTGTAATATATAAGGGACACAATATGCAATATATAGTATGGCCTTCACTTCTAATATGGAGGAGCATGCGTGCAAAATGGAAACATGCTGTACGCTGAGTAACGCTCGCCATACGTTTGACAATATTGCAGATGATGAATTGGAACTTTGGCACATGTTAAAAATGTTTGGCAGATAGACAGCTGTGATTCCCCACGGAGCTTGTGTACAAGCCTCAAAGTGTGGCTTCACCAAAGCTGCAGTGTGCTCTACAAATGATGTCACGGATGGCTGCTCAGTCCTTTTATACTGCAATTATCTAATTAACTCTGTTAGCGGAATATGTAAGAACTGTCCAATGATAAAGAAGATTTTAAGAAGTCTAATTGTATTCTTGTACCATCAGGTCAGCAGCGACCTGCTGTCAGCTGTGTCATAGACTTGGAGATACAGTTCTGTCTTACAATAATAGTGTATTAGATGAGGATGCCTTTTAACCCCTTAACGACCAATGACGTACCTGGTACGTCATGGAGCGTCGGGGTATGTATGAAGAGAGGTTGCGGCTATTAACCATTTAAACGCCGCTGTCAATTCTGACAGCGGCATTTAAATCCCCCGAACGATGTTCGGGGGTCCCGCGCGGCCCCCCCGCGGTGAGATCGGGGGAGCCTTGCATGTATCATGGCAGCCGGGGGCCTAATGAAAGGCCCCAGGGCTGCCTTAGCAGACTGCCTATCAAGCCGTCCCCGTGGGGTGGCTTCATAGGCTGCCTGTCAAAAAGCAGTATGACGTAATACTATAGCATTACGTCATACTGCAGGAGCGATCAAAGCATCGCATCTTAAAGTCCCCCAGGGGGACTTCAAAGTAAAGTATAAAAAAGAATCAATAAAGTTTTTTTTTAATTGAAAAAAAAAAAAAGTTGTAAAAGTTTAAATCACCCCCCTTTTGCCATATCTATTATTAAAAAATCTAAATAATAAATTAAAAATATGTATTTGATATCGCCGCGTCCGTAAAAGTCCGATCTATCAAAGTAGCACATAATTTTTCCCGCACGGTGAACGTCGTCCGAAACAAAAAATGAAGAACGCCAGAAATGCACTTTTTTTAGTTACCCTGTCTCCAATAAAAAACGCAATAAAAAGCGATCAAAAAGTCATATGTATTCCAAAATGGTACTATCAGAAACTACAGGACATCCCGCAAAAAATGAGACCTTGCTCAACTACGTCGACGGAAAAATAAAAAAGTTATCGCGCGCACAAAATGACCACAGAAAATAATTGAAAAAAATTTTATGTCTTTAAAAAAAAAAAAGAGGAGTATAGTAAAAAAAAACCTAAACAAGTTTGGCATCGTAGTAATCGTACCGACCCATAGAATAAAGTTATCATGTCGTTTTTGTTGCCATTTGTGCGCCGTAGAAGCAAGACGTACTAAAAGATGGCAAAATGTCGTTTTTTTTCCATTTTACTCCACTTAGAATTTTTTAAAAGTTTTTCAGTACATTATATGGTACTTTAAATAGCACCATTGAAAAATACAACTCATCCCGCAAAAAACAAGCCCTCATACAGTGACGTGGATGGATAAATAAAGGAGTTATGATTTTTTTAAAGGGGGGAGGAAAAAACGAAAATGGAAAACGAAAAATGGCCGCGTCATTAAGGGGTTAAGGGGGTTTTCCCTTCATGGACATCTGAGGTGTCGCTGGAATATGCCACCAAAAGTCAGATCAGCAGTGGTCAGACTACAGGCACTACTTCTGGTCCTGAGACCACGGGGGCGCTGTTCTACGTTTTTGATTGATTTAGTCTCTTTACATTAATGCAGTTATTTCTGTATCTCCCATTCACTATAGTGAAAAGTGACCGTGCAGGTAACAGACTTGGACTGAACAGGGAATTTCTGATTTGCAGATCAGAAGCGTTCATGCTGAAGGCATTTCCATAGCCAGTCTATGATGAACGTTCTGAGCTCTGTTACAGATGTTGTAGTGCAACTATTTGGGGGCACATATAATGTATTGTATAACTTTTCTAAATTATCTTTGGAAGGTGGGGATAAATGACAAATAACTAAAATCGGAATTCCACTGCTGTTTCTATGTGTTTTTTTTTATTTTATTTTATTTACCACGTTTACCGTACAGTATAAATATGTTAACTTTATTTTATTGGGAAGCTAAATAGTAGAGGAAGGGGGCACAATCCGAGGTTAGTTGGCAGGAAAATCAGAAGCAACATCAGGAAAGATTATCAGGTGCTTGGAACAAACACCCCACAGACGTGGTTGGAAAATAAGTGAATAAATACAAGAATCCAAGCGTGTCTGGGATAAACGTATATCTATCCTATGAGTACCTGTCAAAGTAGCTGTATGAGGTCGCGTTTTTACAGAATTAATTAGGGCTCATTCACACTACCGTCTCTTCTGTTAGGAGCCTCTAGAGCAGATTCTTTGACAGCGTTCAGCTCTGTTCTTCCTGACAAAACGATGGACACCATGAAAGAAACCCAACGCCCCTTCCCATTATAGGTCAGCAGGGTCCATCGGATCTAGAGGTTTCCACTTTAATGGAAACCATGACACAGATGTGGTAGAGCCTCATGTGTAGTTTATTTTATCCTCCCAATTAATAAAACATTTTATAAGTGAAAATAAGTTTTATTTGGTGTTGCATGCATAATACACTGCAGTAGCCCTGTATTGAGGTGCGTAGTGATCAACAAGTTTCTGTCACATGTCTATCGGTCGTGACAGTTATTCAGGCTGCATTTTGTGAGCGTCTGTGTACTACTGTACTTTGTGTGGCAGCTGAGTGACCTCTTCTACTTTTTGTCAGGTTGGTTTCTGTTTACTTTGGGTCAGAGAGCAAGAATAGGTGGCCTACGAGATGCATGGTTTGTGGTTGATAAAGATGTTGCCACTAGTGATGTTTTTGTGGTGAGTACATCATTCATCTCAAAGTTAAAGTATAACTAACCTTTTAAAAAAGCTTTGACATGTCTTAGTGATGTGTCAGAAGTTTTGATTGGTGGGAGCTTGGGTGCTGAGATTCCTACTGATTGCTAGAATGAGGGGGCAGAACCCTTCAGCTGAGTGCAGAGACCATTCGGCTGTCACTGCAAGCAGAGTACGAACTCCATAAACATTCTATGGAGTCCGTACACATTTTAGTGATTGGTGAGGGTCTGTACACCCAAACCTCTACTGATCAAAACTTCTTGTCACTATCGCATGTCAAAAGTTTTTGAAAAGGTTATTAGCCCTTAAAATGTAATTCTTTTCACAGCTATAAAGTCTTCAGTTTAGAAATGCAGTAAGTCTGCCATTTTGAATAAGTTGTACCAAAATTCAGTTTTTTTTCGCTATAATAATTTTTTTTATTAGGGATCCACAAGACCTACAAAGATAAAAAAGAAATCTTACATAATATACCAATGTTTACATTTTTACATTGGATAGGCACATCTTGAATTATATGTTTACTACGCAGACACATTAGTTAATTAAAACAGATGTTTTAAGATTAGCACATGCATCATGTCATTTATTATTGTAAAATTCAGGGTTTTTTTTCATTTAGCCACAGGATAGGTAATAAAAGTTTGATCAGTGGGGGTCTCTTCGCTGAGTCTGCACTGATGCTCAGAATGGAGGACATGTGTCTTCCTCTTCTCGACATTGTGGAGATACTTCCCCCACCCACAGTGCTGTAAAATCCAACAGAGCGATGGCTTTGCATGCGTAGTGCTGCTACATTCATTTTCAGTAAGGCTGACAGAAATCACTGAATGCTTGCACTTGGTTAGTTTCACTAGTCCCATTGAAAACGAATGGAGCTGCGCATGTGTGGCCATCGCTCGATTCAATTTCCTTCTCATTTTATGGGGTATAGTAAGTCCACAGTAAGGCGGATAGGGGGACACGGGACCCCCATTTGTGATGCTGAGACCCACTCCCATCGGACTTTTATTACCTATTCTATGGATGCGTAATAAAAGTTAATTCTGCTACAGCCTCATTAACCCCTTCAGTGGCACACCTGGAAATTTTCTGGGACTAGCTCCGCTGTCTATAGTGATATAGCCAAAACTGGTTGCTCATTGGGACCTAAAATAGCTTTGTTGTTAAGAGTTTAATACAGCATGTATTTTTTTAGTTAAAGGCTACAAATACCTTATGGGGGGGATTTTTTTTAACATAACATGTATTTTGGGCAAAAAAAATAATTTTTGCAGTAGTGTTTGATTCACAATTTTGCACCGTTTTCTGCAGCTTCTACATATCACTGTATGTAGTAACTGCAGACTGACTTTCACTAAGAGATTCATCAGTGAAGCTGGATTTTTCTCTCTTCTGAACCTTATTACCAGCTGAGATTGATAGGCTGTAGAGTGATCAACAAATATTTGTGCGTATGTTTTATTCTGCGAGGGCCCCGCAGTTTTAGTGTTATCTTATTGAGTGTTTAGGCTCTTTACCTTTGTTGATCTTAAATATCAATAGCAATACTTCACAATATATTTTCTATACATATTTTCATTCATTTATAAGTCTCCTGGAGACCCAGTAATCTTGTTGCTCAATACGGTTTTGGGGGTGTCTTTGGTTGTTCTGCCAAAGCACTTGTTACCATTGTGGAGCCCTTTCATCTACTGTATTTAATGCCATCACTTACCTAACAGGGTGCTCTACAACACTGGGTGAGGAGAGTTGCTGAGCACATGACCACTACACCGCAATCAGGAGCCGCCGTGACCCTTTACTAACACTTTTAGGATTCTTTTACCATTGATTAGTCTCTTTTAAAGTAACCCTCCAGGAAAAATCTGAAGATGCAGTTCTTTTCTCTAAGGGAAGATGGCCACCCCCAAATATACCTCTCCTCATCATTCCGGAGAGCCATGGGGGTCCTTACGTGGACAGCCTCTTCAGTAGAAAGTGTCCAGTTATTTTGCCTACAGGTTCCAGGGCAGTTTATGACAGCCATGGTTTCAGAAATGGTGCAGCCAACCGAGCTGAAGGAGCCACCTACAACACCTTGGGGTTGGGGTAGGTTCCTTCCCTTGGAACCTACCCCAACCCCATTTTCTCAGGTCACTTTTGTCTTTTGAATATGTTGGACTCTAAACCTCACATAGACAATGATTTACTGTTCTCAAATTGTGTTTTGAAGGCCCCGTGTACAGATCACCCGGCCTTGTACAGGGACTTACTGCGGACTGACAGAATGCATTGGATTTCAGAGGAACCTCCTGCAGAGCTGGTGAACACCAAGATGATGGAGTGTCATTTTAGGTTTCAACACCAGATGGCGCTAAGTATGTTTGCTATAGCACATAAACTATTACTGTCTTCTGCCTGAATTGAGCGATCATTATTGAACTTTACATGACTTTTTTCTTTCTGATTATACATCATGTTCAGCTATATTAGAAATGTGTTTACAGAGGATCTGCCTCTTTTTATGATCTTTTATACTACAGATCTTCACATAGTATGTTAACTTTAAACACATGCCCGTGGGACAGTTGTCATGCGATATACATGGAGTCCCGGCATGGACTTCACAATATGTTACACTGATGGTGTGTTTTATTGTTTCAATTTTCTTTGCTTGCTTTCAGACAGCTCAAACATTCTTGTTTACCTCCAACCTGTCCTGATTGTGTGCTGCTCACACAGATTCATACAGGGCAGGTTTAAAGGTTTTCTGGGATTTTACTATTGATGACCTATGCTCATTGGGTTCAGCCTCCTCATTGGGAGCTGTGCCAGTCTTTACCAACCTGGGTTGCTGCAATGCGGATAGGGCTTCTAGGTTCATCTGTACTGACAGCGGGGCTGACAGCAGCTGATCGCCGGGAGTACTAAGTGGCAGACCCCCCCCATCGATCAACTCTGGAGGATAGTTTGTCCCTAGTAAATTCCCAGAAAATCATGGTAAATGGTGTTATATTATGCTGTTGAACCTGAATACAAATTTGCTGTGAAATCAACATGATACATTTGGATCTTGTTCCAGAGGTACTTGCCTGTTTCACCCACTGTAGTGAATGAAATCCATAGTGCAAATCTGCAGCCTTTTCATAACAGATTGGTAAACGGAAAAAAAGGTTTGGTTCCTTGTCAAGCAGTAGAGAAATCTGTCATTGCTCTCAGGGCTTATTCAGACAGGCTTATTATAGCGGTCGGGTTTTAACGCCCAGCCGATATACGCTGCCCATCTCTGCAAGGGGAGGAGGTGGGATGGGAGCAGTGCACTGAGCTCCCTCTCCGTCCCTTGCCACTGTTTGCAATAGGACGGGGACGGAGCTACGTTCTGTTCCGCCCCTTACCATTGCAAACAGTGGAGAGGGTGTGGGAGCTCAGTGCACTGCTCCCGTCCCGCCTCCTCCCCTTGCAGAGATGGGCAGCGTATATCAGCCGGGCGTGAAAACAGGATTGATATACGCCCATCTGAATAAGCCCTCAGTAAGAGTAAAAAAGGGCTAACAAAAAGAAATAATGATAAATGGAGCAAGCTTTCAGGACTGCTTAGGTTTCTTCATCCTGCATACTAAAGACCAGCCTGATGAAGAGACCTAAGCAGTGTCAAAACCTTGCACTATTTATCATTTCTGTTTGTCAGCCATTAATAGTCGTCATGTACAAGATTATCTAGTTCCACAACAGATTGGGCATGCTGCATATTTCAAATTCCGCAGCATGTATAAAATCCATGGGGTTTGTGTAACTTGCGTTGTGCACCACTTTGTTGTGGATTTTCAGTGCAGCTTCTGCCACGTGTGAACCTGCCCTAATGGGCTAGAGAGTTCATGTGCCTGTGTGCATTAACATCTAGTTGGTCTGTACAAGGTTTACCCCCTGGATTTACAGAAGAATGTTTCCATACTTTGATTGTAAGCAGACATTTTGAAAATGTTGGCGAAAGTAAAACTTATTATAAAATGTAATTATTTTACAGTAGTAAGAGTAAGCTGTATTTCCATAATCTAGAACCCCCCCCCCACCCACTAGATATTTTTAAGCAATTTTCATGTGTCAAGCGTGACTTCAGGGAAAGTGTACATATTGGTTAGTACAGGGAGTGCGCAGTGTTTATTATTTCATAGTGCGATAAAAATAGTTTTAATGTGTTAAAACTGATATTTCCAATCCCGTCAGATGTACTCGGCATGTAGTGCTGCTAACACGGGGACAGTTTACAGCCTGCTGCTAAGGAATATGTGACAGAATTGGAAATGTCAAGAAGCAAGTCTCAGCAAAACAAAAAGATATCCTATAATTTCTCTAAGGCTATGATCGCACATTGTGGTGTTTATCCCATGTGCAGCCGCTGCGTTGCAATGAACAAACTCCGCTGAAAATCTGGAGTGTTTCCACAGCAAATGGAGCATGCTGGGCATCAGAATACTCGCAGTGTGACCGTCTCTCGCTGTGGATTTTTTCCGCTGTATGTAATGTCATTTGGTAAAAGTCCCATTCATTGACATTGCTGTGGAATTTCAGCTCATGTCCTGCAGCAACTTCACTGTGTGAACTCTCCATAAGGCCGGATTCACACAAGCGTGTGCGTATTGGCATGCACAATTGCACCATGTTTTTGCACATTGAAGGTTGCGTTTTTTTCCTTTACATGCTTTTTTTCTATTTTACTTTTTGCACGTGCAAATTGTGCAAATTTGAGTGTGAAAAAATCTGCAGCCATGTTCCAGTGCATTGAAATGGCTAGTTAGCCTAATTGGTTTCAAATGTTCATTTTCCAGCGCAATTGCGCAGAAAAATGGAACATGCTGCTTATTTATTTATACACAAGGAATTACAAGCTCCAGCCCATTACGCAGGGGTCAGAACAGTTTTTTTTTTGTGGTTTTTTTTTTTAAGCTCCCAAAACCAAAAATAAGGCAACGTGAAGAAAGCCTAATATTGGCTCATTTAGTCTGCAGTTGGTTAGAAGTCTATGAGTTTTATTAGGACTTGGAGAATCTTCTTCAGGAATCGCCTGTATAGCATCAGACTGATTCGTGCTGCAGAGTATTCAGAGTAAGCCTATGGCCTTTATTTTCAGTTTTGTGCGTCCCAGGTTTAGGATAAAAACAATTGGCATCGGGTCAGACCGCTTCTGCCTCCTGTGTACAGTGCTTGGCTATACGTTCTTTGTGGGACAGGACACACATCCATATTTGTAGCCAGTGCCGGAGGTCATTAGATTTTGGAGGATGTCTTTGCTTGGCATGCCTGTGTGATTCTAGCAGCTCTTGGGAATTATGCTGTAGGACTGGTTGCTTGATGTAAGGCACCCACAGTGTTCTGTAATCCCCAAGAAATGTGCTGCCTGTCACGTCTTGTTGCCTAGCTTACAAATTATGTCTGAGACTTTTATATTTTCAATGGCTACATTGTTCACAGGGTGAAGTAAAGTTATAATTGCCATGGGCATGATATGGGATGTAAACTATAATTAACGCTGTGCACAGGGTTAGAATCACCTGAGCTTCATGCCGCTCTTAAAGATCCACATGTACATTCTAGACACTCATGCAGCACTTTCTACAAGGAACATCACGTGGGTAAAAAGATGTGGAGATGGGAAGATTATTTTGAAAAGTAGGGAAGTAATAGTAAAATGATCTTACTTACATGTGTGTTCTTGTGTAAGTGTGATATTTCCTAACAGACTCCTATATTTACAATTTCTAGTTCCATGTGTACTAACCTTAAACCAGGATGGCACAGTTTGGGCAACATTAGTAAAGCCGATAAGAGCCCTAACACCTGGACAGGTAAGTAAGAGATTGGATTCTATACTTTTTGGCAGTAATTTCTCATAAAGGCAAAAGTCCTTTTTTACACGCATAGATAATCTTTCAAACGATTGAAAGTTTTAGCAATCTTTTTGCATAAAGTGTTAATGGCCACTGCTGGCTATTAACACTTTAGCATCTTTATTTGCATATAAATGGGCTTCCAGGAGCTGTTTGCAGAGCCCAGCCTGTGATTATTCAGCTGGATTGTTCTCATTGCGGGTGTCAGCAGAATACAATGTTAACTGCCAGCTCCCCGCGGAGATAACAGCCTGCGGTCTACTGACAGATAACAATAATATGATATAATAATCTTTATTTATATAGCGCCAACATATTCCGAAGCGCTTACGATAAAGGGGAAATAACAAGACAACTCTTATATGAAGTAATCAATTGATGGAAACAGTAGGGGTGAGGGTCCTGCTCCAACGAGCTTACATACTACAAGTAATGGGGTGATACAGAAGGTAAAGGGGCTGGAAATGTGCACCGTATGGCGAAGTGGAGAGTGAGGGATGCTATACGCACAGACAATGGTAAGGCCGTATAGTGGCAGAATCAGGATGACTAAAGCGGTGCGTTTTTAGAGCACGCCTGAACTTTAGCGTGTCAGGTCTTGCCCAGATATTTTTTGGTAGCGCGTTCCAGGGGAAAGGTGCTGCTCTTGAGAAGTCTTGGAGGCGGGAATGAGAGGTTCGAATTAAAGGGGCATTCAGTCTGATTTCATTAGCAGAGCGGAGGGCACGGGCTGGGTGGTGAATTGAGACGAGGGAAGTAATGTAGGGCGGGGCGGTGCTGTTGAGGGCTTTGTGGAGGAGGGTGGTGAGTTTGAATCGTATTCTGTATTTGTTTGTCACTGAAAGTGCCTGAAACTAAAATATAACCTTTATTAATATTAATGATAAAAAACCAATACTGCTAAGGCAGGATGGTTCCGACCTAAACGGACACAAAATGACAGACAACCATACAAAACAACCACAAAATTAATTGCCTATGGGATTAGCGCAATTTGCTTAAGTAATTAGAATGACTCAAATACAGAATTTTAATATATTATTTAAATTGATAATGATAAGAGGGGCTACCAGATAAGGTGGTGACCGTAGCGGGCCGTTATCAGGTATACAAGGGACCAGAAAGTGGTAGCGCCTACTGAGATAACTCCATGTTGTTATGCATTAATAAGAACATGCCTATTGATGGAAAGACACTGTTCCAAAACAACGAGAGCGTCACTCATAAAACCCTAAGTGGTGGATAATGACAATTAGATCATCCACACTAGACAAATATTATACTAGTACACTCGCTTATGGGAGCACTGTACTGAGTCCGTAACCTTATTTGTTACTAGACTTATTCACTTCCCCATAGGGTCATCGATCTGACAAGACCCAGTTCTTAAATTAGGTCAAAGTCTGTATCATCGGAAACAGGCTAGAAGGCTGGACTTGTAATGACAATTAAGTCAGGAGAAGTCCAAGCTACTTATAATATATGTCAATTCGCAAAATTGCAAATTTGATGAACATATAAATAGTTAGCTGAAATCCAATGTGGACCAGGGCGAACAAGATCGTCCGTAATCGTCAATCGTCAACGCGTTTCCGCAGCGCAAGACAGATTATTTGGCGCGCTGCTTCATCAGGACGAAAATAAGACTGAATGATGCCCAAAAATTGTGCGATGCCAATCAACTGCACACAATTTTTGTTGCAATGGGTTCGAATAGCAAACAGCAGTTGCACAAAAATTGCGCGTAAGAACTGGTTTTTTAATGCGCCAATGTAAGAAGGCTGGTAGATTAATTGCACATTATGTAAAAGCAAATAGAATGGTTTTTAGTGTAGTGTAATTAATAACACTGCTTTACACTAAACAGACGACTGTGGAGGCTGATTTACACAAGCAGATTGATTTGCGATTATAATGCAATCAATCTTGTTGCCTTACACTAGACAGTCGACTGTAAAGGCAACCCGATTGGTTTGCAAATAGTGCAATTGACCATGCTGTTTTATATGAACAGACAGCTGACATAGCAATCCTTATGTTAGATAGGTCCATTAAATTGAACACTATTCAACAAACATAGGTGCTAGTGATTAAACAGTCTGAACACCTGATACTTGGCGTTTATTGTCCCAGACTGACAAAAGAGCCAGGGAGGTCAATTAGAAATTGTGATGATAAATTTTCTAACCTGGCTAAAGTACAATACGGTCCTAGATGGTGACCGCTATCTAAACTACACTACCAGCCCCTGTGAGGCATTATTTCAAACTGTCAGACCATTAATATTAATAAAGGTTATATTTTAGTTTCAGGCACTTTCAGTGACAAATAGTTTAAATTGCTCGAAGAGCCTTGGTTGTCACAGTGATTAGTATTCTGTATTTGACAGCGCCAGTGCAGTGACTGGCACAGGGCAGAGGCGTCCGAGTAGCGGCTGGACAGGAAGATGAGCCTGGCTGCCGCATTCAGGATGGATTGAAGAGGGTAGAGTTTGGTGCAGGAAAGGCCGATCAGCAACGAGTTGCAGTAATCGAGCCGAGAGTGGATGAGGGCAACAGTGAGCGTTTTTAGCGTGTCCATGGTGAAAAAAGGGCATATTCTAGCGATGTTCTTGGGTTGCAGCTGACATGTTCGGGCCAGAGATTGGATATAGGGGGTGAAGGAAAGATCAGAGTCGAATATGACCCCAAGGCAGCGGGCGTGCTGTCTGGGAGTTATGGTGGTGCCACAGACTGAGATGGGGATGTCAGGATGAGGTCTGTTAGTAGATGGTGGAAACAGGAGGTGGTCAGTTTTTGAGAGGTTCAGTTTTAGGTAGAAAGAGGACATCGTTTTAGAGACAGCTGACAAGACAGTTGGTGGTGTGTATCATCAGCATAGAGATAGTACTGGAAACCAAATCTCCTCATGGTCTGTTCAATGGGGGCTGTGTAGATGGAGAAGAGGAGGGGGCCGAGGACTGAGCCTTGGTGGACCCCAACAGCAAGGGGAAGAGGAGGGGAGGTAGAGCCAGCAAAGCAGACACTGAAGGAGGGGTCGGATAGGTAGGAGGAGAACCAGGAGAGAGCAGTGTCCTTTAGTCCAATGGAGCGAAATATACTGAGAAGAAGTTTGTGGTCAACAGTGTCGAATGCTGCAGAGAGGTCGATTTGGCTGTCAGGAGGTCGTTTGACACTTTAGTCAGGGCGGTTTCTGTTGATTGTTGGGGACGGAAGCCAGACTGTAAAGGGTCAAGAAGAGAGTTATCTGAGAGATAGCTTATAAGGCAAGAGTAAACCAGGTGTTCTAGTAGTTTGGAGATAAAGGGCAGGTTTGAGATGGGTCGGTAGTTGGCAGCATTAGTCGAGTCAAGAGTCGGTTTCTTTAGCAGCGGTTATATGATAGCATGTTTGAATGAGGATGGGAAAATGCCAGAGGTCAGAGAAAGATTGAATCTAGTGGTGAGGTGGGAGATGACCACCAGAGAAAGGGACCGCAGGTGTGAGGGAAGAGGGTCGCTAGCGCAGGTGGTGGGGCAAGCGGAGGAGAGCAGTCTGGAGACTTCTTCCTCTCTTGTTGGTTTAAGTGCAGAGAGTGAACAGGAGCTAGATGCAGTACTGACGAGACTAGGGTCAGGGCTAGTCTGAGATTGGAAGGTTATTTCCTGACGGATGTCGTCAATTTTCTTTTTGAAGTAAGTAGCCAGCTCTTCAGCACTGAGATCCGTCATGGGGAGCTGCAGTTTTGGGCTGAGAAGAGAGTGGAAAGTGTCAAAGAGTCTTTTAGGGTTATGGGATAGTGATGAGCTGAGAGAGGTGAAGTAGACTTGTTTGGCATGGTGGAGGGCAAGGTTGTATTTTCTGAGCATGAATTTAAAGTGGAGAAAGTCTGCAGGCTTTTGAGACTTTCTCTATGCCGTTCAGCATACCTAGAGAACCACCGGATGAATCGCGTTTGAAGCGTGAGCCAGAGTTGCCGCAGTCTATATATCGGATGGCTTGGGTTACGGGGGGGCACCACTTTATTCAGGGCATGTTTGAGAGCGGTGTTATAATGTGCGGCAGTCAGGTTGGGGCAGGAGAGGAGAGCGATGGGGGACAGAGAAGACTGTAGAGACTCAGCAAAGTTTTTGGTGTGAATGGCCTGAAGGTTTCTGCATGTACGGGAGGTAGGAGGGTCTGGGGAGATACTAGGAAGCTTAACAGAGAAAGAGAGGAGGTTATGGTCCGAGAGCGGGAGAGGGGAGTTAGTGAAGTTGGAAGCAGGGCAGAGACGGAAGAAGACCAGATCAAGAGTATTACCACTCTTGTGAGTGGGAGAGGCTGTGAGTTGTGAGAGACCAAGGAAGGACGCGAGCGATAGAAACTGAGAGGCAGATGGGGTTGTTAGTGAGGATGTTGAAGTCTCCTAGGATGAGGTTTGGGATTTCTCAGGAGAGGAAGTGGGGGATCCAGGTGGCAAAGTGTCCAGAAACATGCGAGGAGCACCTGGGGGAAGCGATAGATAACTGCTACTCGCATGGACAGCGGACGGAAAAGCGGTAGGGCATGTACCTCGAATTATGGGTTGCGGATAGGTTATCAATAGTTGATCAGCTGGGGTCTGTTGCTCGGGATCTGAACGATTAGCTGTGCAGATGCATCTGTCAGTGCCGCAAATACTCAGAGGTCTGAGTGGAAGCCTCTGCGCCGACCTCCGTGTAGTGGCCAGTGCTTATAACTGCAGGCCCAGCTTGTGTTGATTTCAATGAGAACCATGCCTGGAGTTACAAGCGCCGGCCACTACACAGAGGTCAGTGCAGAGGCTTCCACTCAGACCTCTGAGTATTTACAGCGCTAACAGCATGCACTCGCTCAGCTGATCGGTCGGGATCCCGAGCGACGGACCCCAGCTGATGAACTATTGATGACCTATCCTGAGGATACGTCATCAATAGCATTCTCCCTGGAATACCCCTTTAATGGAATGACATGTAAGGGTGTGTTCACAGCAGATTTCACCCATTCAATTTCAATTCAGATGAAAGAGGAAAATCTACTGCAGATCTGTAGCCAAATCTTAGAGTAAAGCAGCAGCGTGTGAACACAGCCTAAAGTAGGACTTCAGCCCCAAAACCTGAGCCATATGGTTTAAAATGTTGTGCATATCAGATGCTCATTAGTTAACTTTGGTAACCATGGTTATATATAATCTCAAGGAATGTCAGATGCGGACAATATGTCTACCAAATGTTAGCAACAGACGCTTCCAACAATATCCGCTTCCAGAAGAAAATGTATTTTGCATCGTCACCAATCGGAATGATTTTGTTTTTAAGGAAAATATTATAAAGATGAACAATAGGGGGTAACAGGCTGAGCTGGACGGGCATATGTCTTTCTTCAGCCTTACATACTATGTCACTATGAACTGCATTTGAATAGAAGTGTCGCCCATGAGGAGTGGGCAGCAGGCTGGTTTTCTTGGAAGCAAAGAGATTTCTGTCATCTGTTCTTCCAAAACTGTAGTGTAAATGCACAAACGGCGTTTATAGCATGATGACTCTTATCACGCGTCTACTCCTCCCAGCCAGGAGTTAGCTGTGGCCAACAAAATCCTTTCTATGTACACAAAGCATAATTGGTGAAGCTAGGTAACTGTTCAATGCTGTGTAATATAAGAAATTGGCATGCCTGCCTTTAGTTACTAATGCAGATGACTACATGTCTATATTCTAATCTCATAACAAACACATTGTATACTGTACTACTGAGACCATCTCTAATTGCCCAATTTTGATGATGCCCATCATTGATCTGCCCCCTCAGTGTTTCCTCATGAGTTTATTCCCACATACACTTAAAAGCTATGGATGCAGGTTTTTTCACTTACATGCAATATATATATATACTGTATAATATATAATTTTTTTATAAGTGGAAGTTGCAGAAGACTGCAAAATTTTTAATCCTTCGACATTTGCAATAATGATGGTCAGCCCAAGTTACATGCATTTATGTCTAAAAAAAATTGCCTCTCAAACTTGTCCATAGGCCTTTCAATGATTTTTGAGAAATAGCATTTAGTCTTAAAATAAAAAATGAAGCCCCAGTAAATAAAATCCAGGACATGTGACTAGCAGCCCAATGGCCCTGTTAAGCTGCTCCTAAATTATATCTGCATTTTGCCGCTTTCACATGGCCGATAAAATTGCTCAAATCTCACAGGAATGTGAACCCCATTCTTTTGAATGCAATCATGTGCGTGTCATTTTAATTTTAGTTTAATTCTCAGTGAGTGTGTTTTTACGGCCCCGGGGATTAAAACCCAGCAATCCAGGATGTAAAAAGGCAATGAAGATCAGAACTAGAGATGAGCGAATATACTCATTTCGAGTAATTACTCGATCGAGCACCGCGATTTTCGAGTACTTCAGTACTCGGGTGAAGAGATTCGGGGGGCGCTGGGGGGCAGGGGGAGGCGCGGCGGAGCGGGGGGTAGCAGCGGGGAACAGGGGGGAGCCCTTGGGGGTAGCAGCGGGGAACAGGAAGTACTCGAAAATCGCGGCGCTCGGGCGAAAAAGGGGCGTGGCCGAGTAGGTTCGCTCATCTCTAATCAGAACATATTGGTGCAAAAGATACTAATACACTGTCTTAATAAGACAATGCAAACCTGGTCTGAAAATGCACCAGATCTCACAGAAACTCTGCAGGATGATAGATTTTCTGCATCTTTAAATATTCTACTATAATTTTATAACACCCGTTGGTTTAGTTTTTCTACATATTATGGCACATTCTGACAAATAAAGGTTCAATAAAGCCGTGTCTCTTTTTACAGACTTGGCAAACAGAGCATCTAAAACATGTAAAGCATGTAACAGGATTTTCTGGCACATTTTCAATAGTACATTCGCCCCATAGTCTATAGGGAACTCCTCCAGCTAAAAAGCTAGTGAATGTGGGATTGTATAGGTTTATTATTGGCCGCTGAGCAGCCAGTACTGGAGCCTCCAAGCCCTCTAGTCATCCCGTTGTGCGCTTTGGAACAGTTTGTTTGTTTGCTACAAGCTTTCAGCGTTATAATTCTTGTTTATTTTGCTTATTTGCCAGTTTGCGGTTTTCTACAAAGGACAGGAATGCCTTGGAAGTGGTAAAATTATGAGGCTGGGACCTTCACTGTACACATTACAAATGGGCCAAGATAGAATGAAATCGGCGGCAAATCTAACAACAAAGTCTGTTAAAGACGCGGATCCATTAACCTGACTGCTGCAATCTCTCTGGCTAATTGGAAGAATTCAATCAAACCCAAGCCAGCCAATTATGGAGGCACGAAAGCACACACTGTCTCTGCGGTAATTAAGGAGCAAGTTCTGACAGATAGCGGCGTGGCAGCCTACCTCTACCTCTTCCATACACAATGCTGGATTGTGTTCCACAGACAATCTGTCAATCTGTCTGGGAGAAAAACTGTCCAAAGACAATTACATTACAATCCTATTTTTACTTGAAGACTGTCAGACTGGACAACTAGTGTAATATAAAGATTGTTTTGCATAATTTACTGGTTTTAGTAATGTTTTTCAATTAACATTGTGGTAATTTTGTGATCAAACAGAGGTAACTAGAAGAAACATGTTTAGTATTCAACAAAAGATAAAAGACGGAAGTGTTATAAAGGTTCATGCGCATGCTTGTATTACCTCTAACTTGGCCAAAGCCATAACATGTAACCAAATACAATGGGGGTGCAGGGGAGCCCCAAAGTAGTAAATTGATATAAAGACGCCATGTCAGGCCATTACACCACCTCTCGCAATGCACAAATCTTGTGCGATTTTCTCGGCCGTGTGACAGTGACCTTAAATCGACATTTACAGGCTAGAAATTTTTGACCGTAGATGTTGAAGCATCAGCTGTAGCCAATGATGGATCCACAAGGCTTCACAGATTCTGCCAATCACCCCCACTTTCCTTGGTCTATCTACTCATTCCGGAGCATAAAACGAGAATACTGTAACATCCTGCACATGCTTGTTTATAGAATGGCGTGCAGCTCCAGAGGAGTGAAATAATTTCTTTATATAAGAAAGGGGCTCTGCTAGCCTTACTTTTAAAGAGTGTGACGTCTAACCAATGCATTTTTTAATTTGGCACATTTTACATTGGATACACTAAACCGTTTGGCAGTTCATAAGGTATTAATAGCCGTTCTCAGGCCATTGTGCAATTTAACCCATTAAGGACTAAGCACAGTAAATATATGGTGCTAGGTCCTGGGCTTAAAACCCAGCCGTATGTAAAATTACGGTGGGGATTTAAGCCTCCTGCTCTGCAATCAATCAGAGGCACGACGGGTTGTCAGCTGTTCCTTGTTTTATATAATGGGCATTACTACCTGGCCATTTATGCCATGACTAAGGACTGAATAGAAGGAAACGCATAGGGATCCATTGCACTGATGGGCCGCTGATTATCTTACTTTGTTATTAATATTCCAGAATAAACTGTTTTTTACTTTTCCCTGATGCCTCCTTTTTCCTATTCTAGTAAAATTCCAATAATCCAAAATCCTCGTGACCACCAAGTTGCTGGCTCATTAGATTTTTTGGAATGGGTTCATGGGCTTTTTTTTTTTTTTTTTTAAATCAGATCATTTTTATTGAAATCACATTTTTAAATACAACTACCCCTTAGTTTCTATGCATTCATATATGCATAAGTATTAGAGATGAGCGAACGTACTCGTCCAAGCTTGATGCTCGTTCGAGTATTAGCGTGTTCGAGATGCTCGTTACTCGTGACGAGTACCACGCAATGTTCGAGTTACTTTCACTTTCATCTCTGAGACGTTAGCGCGCTTTTTTGGCGAATAGAAAGACAGGGAAGGCATTACAACTTCCCCCTGCGACGTTCAAGCCCTATACCACCCCCTGCAGTGAGTGGCTGGCGAGATCAGGTGTCACCCGAGTATATAAATCGGCCCCTCCCGCAGCTCGCCACAGATGCATTCTGACATAGTTCAGGGAAAGTGCTGTCTTGCTGGAGTTGCTATAGGGAGAGTGTTAGGAGTATTTTAGGCTTCAAGAACCCCAACGGTCCTTCTTAGGGCCACATCTAACCGTGTGGAGGCTGCTTTTTGCAGTGTTGCACTTTTTTTTTTTTTTTTGTATATCGGCCGTGCAGAGCATTGCGTCCTGCAGTAATTTTACATTGTCCAGGGCCAGTAGTGGTGAGGCAGGGACAGAAGACATATTTAGTGTATATAGGCAGTGGGCCTTTCCAAAAACATTTGGGAAAAAAAAATCTATTTGGGCTGCCTGTGACTGTCCTCAGTGTACTGGGTCTCTGCTGGGGCTAGTTGTCCTAATTCATACGCAGCCAGCTAAGTGTTACAGCAGGCTTGCCAAAATTCTTTCCTGGC
Source organism: Eleutherodactylus coqui (assembly GCF_035609145.1). Classification (NCBI taxonomy): domain Eukaryota; kingdom Metazoa; phylum Chordata; class Amphibia; order Anura; family Eleutherodactylidae; genus Eleutherodactylus; species Eleutherodactylus coqui. The sequence continues at coordinate 169,837,784 of NC_089838.1, read as the reverse complement.
TCTGCTGTGCGTTCCTCCCAGCCTCCTCACTCCATTACAATGACACATTCTGAGGAGCAGGCAGACTCCCAGGAACAGTTCTCGGGCCCCTGCCCAGAATGGGCAGCAATGGTTCCGAATCCTCTCCCACTGGAGGAGTTTGTCATGACCGATGCCCAGCCTTTGGAAAGTTCCCGGGGTCCGGGGGATGAGGCTGGGGACTTCCGGCAACTGTCTCAAGAGCTTTCAGTGGGTGAGGAGGACGATGACGATGAGACACAGTTGTCTATCAGTGAGGTAGTAGTAAGGGCAGTAAGTCCGAGGGAGGAGCGCACAGAGGATTCGGAGGAAGAGCAGCTGGACGATGAGGTGACTGACCCCACCTGGTTTGCTACGCCTAGTGAGGACAGGTCTCAGAGGGGGAGGCAAGGGCAGCAGCAGGGCAGGTTGGAAGAGGCAGTGCGGTGTCCAGGGGTAGAGGCAGGGCCAGACCGAATAATCCACCAACTGTTTCCCAAAGCGCCCCCTCGCGCCATGCCACCCTGCAGAGGCCGAGGTGCTCAAAGGTCTGGCAGTTTTTCACTGAGAGTGCAGACGACCGACGAACAGTGGTGTGCAACCTGTGTCGCGCCAAGATCAGCCGGGGAGCCACCACCAACAGCATGCGCAGACATATGATGGCCAAGCACCCCACAAGGTGGGACGAAGGCCGTTCACCGCCTCCAGTTTGCACCGCTGCCTCTCCCCCTGTGCCCCAACCTGCCACTGAGATCCAACCCCCCTCTCAGGACACAGGCACTACCGTCTCCTGGCCTGCACCCACACCCTCACCTCCGCTGTCCTCTGCCCCATCCACCAATGTCTGTCAGCGCACCGTCCAGCCGTTGCTAGCGCAAGTGTTGGAGCGCAAGCGCAAGTACGCCGCCACGCACCCGCACGCTCAAGCGTTAAACGTGCACATAGCCAAATTTATCAGCCTGGAGATGCTGCCGTATAGGGTTGTGGAAACGGAGGCTTTCAAAGGTATGGCGGCGGCGGCGGCCCCACGCTACTCAGTTCCCAGTCGCCACTACTTTTCCCGATGTGCCATCCAACATTGTACGCGCCCTCACCAACGCGGTTACTGCCAAGGTCCACTTAACAACGAACACGTGGACAAGCACAGGCGGGCAGGGCCACTATATCTCCCTGACGGCACATTGGGTGAATTTAGTGGAGGCTGGGACAGAGTCAGAGCCTGGGACCGCTCACGTCCTACCCACCCCCAGAATTGCGGGCCCCAGCTCGGTGGTGGTATCTGCGGCGGTGTATGCTTCCTCCACTAAACCACCCTCCTCCTCCGCAACCTCTGTCTCGCAATCAAGATGTGTCAGCAGCAGCACGTCGGCAGCAGTCGGTGTCGTGCGGCGTGGCAGCACAGCAGTGGGCAAGCGTCAGCAGGCCGTGCTGAAACTACTCAGCTTAGGAGAGAAGAGGCACGGCCCACGAACTGCTGCAGGGTCTGACAGAGCAGACCGACCGCTGGCTTGCGCCGCTGAGCCTCCAACCGGGCATGGTCGTGTGTGACAACGGCCGTAACCTGGTGGCGGCTCTGCAGCTCGGCAGCCTCACGCACGTGCCATGCCTGGCCCACGTCTTTAATTTGGTGGTTCAGCGCTTTCTGAAAAGCTACCCACGCTTGTCAGACCTGCTTGGAAAAATGCGCCGGCTCTGCGCACATTTCCGCAAGTCCCACACGGACGCTGCCACCCTGCGCACCCTGCAACATCGGTTTAATCTGCCAGTGCACCGACTGCTGTGCGACGTGCCCACACGGTGGAACTCTACGCTCCACATGTTGGCCAGGCTCTATGAGCAGCGTAGAGCTATAGTGGAATACCAACTCCAACATGGGCGGCTCAGTGGGAGTCAGCCTCCTCAATTATTTTCAGAAGAGTGGGCCTGGTTGGCAGACATCTGCCAGGTCCTTGGAAACTTTGAGGAGTCTACCCAGATGGTGAGCGGGGATGCTGCAATCATTAGCGTCACCATTCCTCTGCTATGCCTCTTGAGAAGTTCCCTGCAAAGCATAAAGGCAGACGTTTTGCGTTCGGAAACAGAGGCGGGGGAAGACAGTATGTCGCTGGATAGTCAGAGCACCCTCCTGTCTATATCTCAGCACGTTGAGGAGGAGCATGAGGATGAGGAGGAGGGGGAAGAGACAGTTGACCCACTGCTGAGGGTACCCATGCTGCTTGCCTGTCATCCTTTCAGCGTGTATGGCCTGAGGAGGAGGAGGATCCTGAAAGTGATCTTCCTAGTGAGGACAGCCATGTGTTGCGTACAGGTACCCTGGCACACATGGCGGACTTCATGTTAGGATGCCTTTCTCGTGACCCTCGCGTTACACGCATTCTGGCCACTACGGATTACTGGGTGTACACACTGCTCGACCTAGAGCTGTGAAGCTGATAAGAACCTCATCTTCCACGGTTTGACTCTGTTAGAATGAAATATGTATGCTCTCAGTTGACCTGCAGGCTTCTTATTCAACCCAGGGTGTGGAAAACAAATATGGCAGGGATTAAGTAGAATAATAGATCTGAATGCAGCCTGTCAGCCATGACATTTGCATATGCTTGATGAGTGAACTGCTGCAGCAGAAGAGAAGGCTGGGAGCTCTGGACACAGGTAGGACATTCTTTACTACTTCCACATTTTAACATTTTGGACTTTTCCTTCACGGGTTTCTTATGTTGGTAACCAAAGTATGCAGCCAGACATTCATTCGTATTCGTATAACTGAAATCCACGCATGGTTACAAGACACGGCTGAAACCTTATCGGCTGGATCAGGTTGCCAAGCTATTGACTCGAGCTTGACATGCAGACAACAGCTCTTTTGCTAGACTAGAATTTCTTGTGTGTTATTGGCTGGGTATCTATTGTGTACATTCACAAAGCTTTAACACACTCAGGCGTACATGACCTAAAAATGTCCAGCACAGAGTCGGTATTATCATGTTTTAGGGGAATTAGTCGTGAATTTTTTTATTCTACACATTCTGCATCACACTAATGCTTGGCGTACCGCACCATTTAATACTCTCACTTGGGTTGACCCCCTTTTTTTTTGTTTAACTAAACTGTCCTATTAAGAAACAAGGAAAAGTAAAACTACTTTCATTGTCCCTTCTTCTTAAAGAGTCAGAAGAGTGAACTTTATAGATGCAGCTAAGAGAATTACATGGTCACCAACTTTTCAAACAGCTTGTGCTTATATGATAACTCTCAAAACTATTTACTTTACCTTAAATGCTATTTTTGTGCTGAAAAATCCTTCTAAAGTGCTGGCCACTAGAGGTCTCCCTTTTAATTTGCTGTCCACTGCCGTAGTCAAGTGTGTCACTGTAGATGGCAGAACAAAAAGTGGAGGAGGGGGATGAATCATTTTGCTCATTGAAATGTATTGCGAGCAGTGGGGAGGGGCGAAGAGAATGAGACACTCACAAAGCCTGCAGCTAATGTAAGTTAATGTTTACAGTGTTTTGGCTACAGAACTCGCATCTCCACTGTTCAGTATTGCTGCAGTGTTCTATATGGTAATGCATGTGTTTGTGTGTGTTGCAGACAGTTTTAGACAAGGATCTGCAGTTCTCTTTGCCCCAGTATATAGAACACAGCATAACAGCACCCAGACTCCACCACCAGTCCCAAGAGAATAAGAATCAGATATATACCCTGCAATGGGGAAAAATACAGAATACAAGTCATATAATTTCCAGAAATTGTGTTATTCCTCATAGACACACAGGGCAGCTTATTCTGAAAAGTTAGGTATGCTTTAAAGCATACCTAAATTTCTAGAATAAGCGGTCGTGTGTGTATTCTGCAGGTTGTATCTCTGAATTTGTTTTCTTTGAGCTGGTGGGAGGAGTGTTATGCTGTGTTCTATACACCATGCAGAAAAGACTGCAGATGGTCAAGACTTCAGAGATTTTTCAGCATAAAAATCTACATTTTAGATGAAGCAAATGGCACTTTTGCTAGTTATTTTTTGCATTATTTTTCAAACAACTCATGTTTGTGTTATCTAAGTGGCCATTTAACATGCTAGGTTGAGAAAAGGCGAGTTCTGGGCAAAATATTGGGGTGATTCAGAGGGAGGGTTTCAGACAAAGCAATGGCCAAAAGTTGAGATAGAAGTGGGTTGATTGCTTTTACACATACTGTAGAACATTTGATTAACATTGACTTCAACAAGAACACAAATGATCCAGCTCTTATAATAAAGGAGGAGATAAAGTGGAATTGACAAATGTGGCATGTGAACTGTTGTGAAGGAGTCTGAAGATCCAGAGCTGTTCACTGCAGTGAAATAGGTGATCATCCAAGAATGGCCTTTCATGTTCTCCTCTAAACAATAAGGCTCTTGCACACTTGCGTTTTTCTTGCACATTTTTTTTCACACGATATCGTTGCTTTTCTTTTTAACACAAAGGTCAATAGGACTTTCTAATGTTAAAAGCACATCGCACAAAAATCGCAAAGCACCAACTTGCGATTTTTGTACAATGCGTTTTTAAAATGTTGAAAAACCTCCCCCACACAGGCATTTGCAAAAACACAGCATTTTTTCAATGCTGCATTTACTGGGGTTTCAGCCTGGTTTCAGCAGCACTGGCATGCGTTATGCCAGCGGTTTCAACACAGCTGAAACACACAGCCAAGGATGCTGGGAAAAAAAAGCCATTGCAGGTGCCATCGGGGTTCCCGCCGATGTTCTCTGTAGTTCAGGGACGGCTGCTGAGCCCTTGCCAAGCCAAGCAGCAGATTGGTGAACGGGGTGTTCTCTATAGAGAAGCAGGGGGCTAGTGCTTCTCTCCTTTTCCTCACCTGGGGATATGTGTCCTGAATAAGCACAGGCACAAAAACCCTTGCGATACCGGCTTAGCGTCCCAGTATGCATATTGCATAGGACGAACCGGCTATCCAATCTCTGGACAGAGACGGATTGCTCCAATACTACTTTACTCACAGCATAATACTGCATCCCTATGGTATGTTTCTGTGAGTAGTAGCAGCTTGAACATTCCCGTATCAGTCCTGAACACCCCACGCCAGACATTCGCATTCAAGGCTGATTTGGGTCATTAGGATACGCTATCTCTGGCAAATCTCAAATTATTGCTTTTGTCAATAAGAGAAATTTGAGTATCGAACTTTCTACCCAGGCTAGACCTGATCCTTTGAGAAACCTGCTGCATGAACAGGCCCTCCAAAAATTAAGATATTCGTTTCTTTATCAATTGGTCTATTGGTGACCTCATGATATCATCTATACTGTCTCTACTCAATCCCGATTTATAATGCTCCTGATGATCCACGAGAATTGAAGTGGTGAAACGCGTCGAGCAATTAAATACGAGAATCAGCATACTAAAAAGGGAAATTTGAATACGCTTGGGCCAAGTATTTACACTACGACCCTTATCTATAGAGGCGAGGCCGTCCTATACTAACCGGGAGACTCTCTCTGGAGGTTGGCATCATACATATCTAGCAACCTCGGGAGATGATCCCTACGGCCAAGGCCAATTCCGACTATCCATTTAGGAATTGGTCAGGTACCTCTACCCTCCTTTGAAAAAAAGGGGGGGGGGGGGCAAAAAAGAATTGTGAAGAAACGAACGTTCAAATCACTAAAAATTGCATCCATCTACGGTGTGTGGGCTTTATAAATAAAAAAGACCAAAACAACTGGGGATTATCTTACAAACCCCAAGTACCACTATACCCCTGCCTCATACATTACCGGCTTTAAGCAGGACAAAAAAACTTCGTGGTCGCCGGTGACCAGATCACACAAACACCCACACACACAGCACAATTGGATGCCCATCTTTAGTGACGGTGTGGTTGGATGGTATTTACCACGCCCCTTACTTACTTTTTTTGTTTTTGTTGTTTTATGTGTTGTGCCCCTATATGTGCATTTTTAAAAAGTTCAAAATAAAAATTATATTTTTTAATTCAAGTCACCACTGTGAAAGGGCTACTCAAGTTAAATTTGGAGACTTTTTGCTCTGCCTACTCTGTGAAATATTGTTGAATGTATATGTTCTTGCACATGTATTACAAAGGGGTGTGATGGCCCGCGGGTCTAGTGACCTGAGCTCACGGTATCAAAGATCCCAGAAGGGAACAAGTGTCTTAATATACCTTTACATGGGCCGATAGTCGCCCAAATAATTGGTCAAATGAGTGATTTCAGGCAACTGTTGTCCCATATACACATGGCCACAAACAGGGCACTGAGCGAGAGTCCCTCGGTTCTCGCTAGTTGTTCTTTTTCAGCTCACTGAGGGAGAAGCCGCTCAGCGGTCGTTCTTTTTCAGTGTTCCGCCTCCATTCCCTTGAACGGCTATCACTCCTGTCTGAAGCACAGGAGCGGGAGTCACTGGATCAGCTGTTGGGCACACAGTTGTCCAGTGTTAAGAGTGCTTCAGCCTAAACATATATAGCCAATAGTGAGGCGTTTTGTCTGCCTGGAATTCCCCTTTAATCATCACATAAATAAAACATTTTGCAAATTTGCAATTTACTTTTGGTTCAGTGTTCCTTACCATTTCAATAAATCTTGCTATGACTGAATGAGAACACTCAGACAGATTTACTAATTCCGTCTAAGAGCTAGACAATGCAAACGTAGACCAGGTAGTCTAAAAGTATTTAGCTACAGTGCTTAATCTGAAGTAGTCTGGGACACAACCTCTGCCTGCCATCTCTGTAGCCTGAACCAATGATGAGACAAGGGGCATTTCCTAGACTACATCACACTTGGCACTATAGCTAAACTATAGAATCATAGAATGTTAGAGATGGAAGGGACCTCCGGGGTCATCGGGCCCAACCCCCTGCTCAGTGCAGGATTTACTAAATCATCCCACACAGATATTTGTCCAGCCTTTGTTTAAACACTTCCACTGAAGGAGAACTCACCACCTCCTGTGTTGACCTGTTCCACTCATTGATCGCCCTCACTGTCAGAAAGTTTTTTATAATATCTAATTTGTGTCTCCTTCCTCTCAGTGTCATCCCATTGCTTCTAGTCTTTCCTTGTACAAATGAGATTGGGGCTGATCCCTCTGCACTGTGACAGCCCTAAGACCTGTGCGGCGTGAGCACGTTGGAGCGGCCCCTTCAACGCAAGCGCATCTAATCCAGGGGGAAGGCGGCTTTGGTCGGCGCCATGGAGACGGGGACGCCAGCACCGGAGGGGATAAGTGTATAACTTCTGTATGGCCAATATTTAATGCACGATGTATATTACAAAGTGCATTAATATGGCCATACAGAAGTGCTTAACCCCACTTGCAATCGCAGGACAACCCCTTTAAGTCTCCTCTCAGCCTTCTTTTTTGCAAGCTAAACATTCTCAGATCCTTTAACCGTTCCTCATAGGACATGATTTGCAGACCGCTCACCATCTTGGTAACTCTTCTCTGAACTTGCTCCAGTTTGCCTATGTCTTTTGTGGGGTACCCAGAACTGGACACAGTATTCCAGATGAGGTCTGACTAAGTAAGAGCAGAGGGGGATAATGACCTCACGTGATCTAGACTCTATGCTTCTCTTAATACATCCCAGAATTGTGTTTGCCTTTTGGCTGCTGCATCACATTGTTGACTCATGTTCAGTCTATGATCTATTAGTATACCCAAGTCTTCTTCACATGTGCTGCTGCTTACCTCAATTCCTCCCATTGTGCTTTCTTTATTTTTCTTGCCCAGATGTAAGTCTTTGCATTTCTCCTTGTTAAATACCATTCTGTTAGTCTTCGCCCACTGTTCAAGCTTTTCTAGATCTTTTTGAATACTCTCTCTCTCTTCCCTAGTGTTAGCTATCCCTCCTAGCTTTGTGTCGTCGGCAAATTTTATCAGTTTCCCATTGATTCCCTCCTCCAGATCATTTATAAAAATGTTGAACAACACTGGGCCTAGGACCGAGCCTAGTGGTGCCCCACTTGATACATTCTTCCACTTGGATGTTTCAGCCATTTATGACCACTCTTTGAGTACGATCACTCAGCCAGTTGTGAATCCACCTAACAGTTGCTTTGTCAATCCCATATTTGGTCATTTTTTCAATAAGTATGGTATGAGGTACTTTGTCAAATGCTTTACTAAAGTCAATATATACTATATTCATTACAAATACCTGATCAACCCAGTCGGTGATTCTGTCATAGAAGGAAATTCGATTCGTCTGGCATGACTTGTTTGTTACAACCCCATGCTGGCTCTGGTTAATTACTCCATTTTTATCCAAGTACTTGCATACATGCTGTTTAATAATTTGTTCAAAATCACAGTTCTATCCTACTAGAGCTGAGCTAAAAATGGGAAGATCACCCCTGTAGGTACTAGACATTTTTGAGTAGCTGACTGGAGATCGCTTTAAGGAGATTTATCTGGAATACAGACTGTTAACCGTTATGGGGTGTAATACCCGAGTGTCCTAATAAAACCGGGGTCACAGATTAAAGTCATTATTAATTCCCCCTCCACTGTGGCTAACTCCACTATATATACCTTGCAGCGCACAGGCATTAGTGGTTGAATCTGTGTATGAACTATACACTTTGAATTCACTTCCACATACATTTGTCACTGGCAGATCTAATAATAAAGTAGTAATGGGCCAAGACACAGGGACAAGTTGAACATTTTAATTTACCATTCCATCTTATCAGTTCAGTTTTTTCCAGTGTTTTGTACATTAATAAATATACATGTAAAAAATCCAGTGTTTAGTATTTGTCATAAAAATAATTTTAAAAATTAAAAAACACCTTGTCAATATTTAACACTTATTTGCTTTTCCAATCATTGAGCAGGGTGACAATATACATTTTACATTCTTTCTCTGCAGTGGACCTATGTACATAGATACTGCATACCATCTGACTCCATGAATGCACTGACGTAGACAGAAACAGTATAAAATATTCTCCAATGGACATTTTTTTTAAAAACCATCAACTCTAAAACAGGTATGAAGGCAATAAGAGAATGTACACAGGGAAAAACAATGATTAAACAAGTGACTTGCTATAAGGCACTTCACGGACCTCATATATCTATTACATGTGGAGCAGTTGAGTTTCTTTCAAACGAAAAAACCTTCCTACTTAATCAGTGCAAACCTCACATATACTTGGCCACGCTGGGGAGATGTTGACACACAGCGCCTTGGGGGAAACTGCTGAATCTAAGGCCGCTGTCAGATAACTGTGATACCCAGATCTCTCATGGTTCTACTGAACCAGAATTACCATAGAATCCTATGGTGATCCAAGTCCACAGCAGTGACATTACCAGTGTATTTACAATTCTCTGTATACAGTATAAATGTTATTATATGCCATACTGCATGGCAAGTACAAACTATATAAATTACCCGATACTACAGAGGGTTACAAGGGCTTAAATGGGTTGAAACGTGTGCGAAAACAGTTTCTCTATGGCAAAAACACAATAAAAAGCTCATACTTGCCTCTCCCTGCTGGTAGCTCTGAGTCTTCCCTGTGACATATTGATTACAGGCTGCAGTCAGCCTGTGATATCCTGTAAACAGGCTGCTGCAGCCAATGACAGAGCTCAGCAAACACTGAGCCCTGTCATTGGCTGCAGCAGCCTGTTTATGGGAAGACAGAGGAAACCCAGAGCTAACAGTGTGGGACTTGAGAGGAGAGGAGAGTATGAGCTCTTTATTATGTTTTCACATAAAAGTTTTAAATTGGACAACCCCTTTAATAATAAGGTTAAAAGTGCTAAAACTTTGCAGTACACAGTCTTTTTATGTATTTCCTACATTTAAAAAAATACTACAAAATTCATAATATAATCTCCTTTAATCCTGCCCTTTCTCATATTGGAATCAAAACAGTGCCAAATATATAAAGAACAAGATTCTGTGCATCTCGGGAGCACTTACCTTCTCTCCTCACAATCTGTAAGACTCTGGCTCAAAGATGAGGCCCGTTACCTGTACTATCAGTAGGAATATGGAACCCTACCCTCAGCTGCAAATTAAAGATATCAGGGAGCGCCATGGTCAACTTTCGGTTTACTTTTTTCAATACTTTTTAGGCTTAAATGCTCCTTTAAAGTCTATGTAACCAACAACTCTTAAGACTCGTTGTTCGGCGATGCCTTGGAAGAACATTGACCTTCACCACACTGGTTCCCTGTGGACAATTTTAACAACCTTTTAACAGAATGCACAGTAGAAAGTTTCAGCACTTTTTGCAAATCCCAGACAACTCCTTCAAACTACCTTGACCTCTCTGTAGCACAAAATGGCTACCTGGTGTATGCATAGACTACAATGACTGAAAAGGAAAACAGAAATGCTATGTTGTTCCTTCCAAAACAAAAGGATTCAGTAAAATGAAAATAACACATCCAGTGATTGGTTATTGCTTTGTTAGTTGTATAATAAGGGTTCCTTAAAAGAATAGCAGCACCCAAGACGTGCGGGACAGGACTTTGAAAGGACATGTACTGCAATACAAAGTATTGCAGTACATGTTGATTCTGGGTACGATTCACCGCACACAGTTTGTGCCTTTTTTACATGGAGCCGGACAACACATTCCAGCAGTACACGATATGGAGGAAAGCTCTGGGAAGATTTACAACTGGACGGATATTCATAGAAGGCCTCAAATCCCAATACAAAAAAAAGAAGGCAATCATAGTGAACTGATGTAACGACAAGGACAACAATTACTTGGCAGCACAATTACAGGATTTTTGTCGTGACTTAGGGCACAGATTTGTAGAATAATCACCATTAAAATTTTCACTTTAAAATAAAAAAATGATGAATTTTCTGAAAAATAAATGGTTAAAATTCAAGTAACATTGTGCAATCTGAATATAAAAATATCTCATCAGCAGGTCTCAGTATCAAAGGAACAAACTAGTCCTGGTGGAAAATGTACAAAAAGAGCTTAAGTCTTCATACAAAATATATAAAAATATCTACAGTCCGTGTTATAGATTTTTACATCGGGTGAGAATTTAAGACACATTAGAAGTGGTGAAATGAATGAAGGGCACTTGGTGTCGTATTCCGGTGCATATTGTTCAGAAGGCTGGAGGGTCACATTGTGACAGAACACAAGAAAATCAGCACTGACGGGCCGTCCGTAGAACGCCGATTTCAACATAGTAGTCCCATTGTATTTACATTAATTCAAGAGCCGTTAGCTTAGACTGAAGCTCGGAGCAGTCTGCTCTGCAGTGTATGGCTGTGGGGGTCCACCAGTCTCTACGGTTATGTCCTTGTCATCCAGGGCAATGGAACCTTGCTTATCGTCACACATTTGGCACTGGGTGCTGATAGCACAGCCTTCCGATATAGATGTGTATTAGGAAGCAGTCACAAGTCTGCCATATTAGGTCATTGCATTAGCAACAATATATCCTCAACCACGACACTCGTGCTTTTCTGTATTATCCCAGGTGTTGAGGGCATCACAAGCTTGGGGCGAGGCTTCCTGATCACTACCAGCCTTCACGGTTTCCTGATGATTCAAATTGAAGTTTCATTACTGCCGCTGTTCATAAAAGAAGGGATCATGCGAGGTTAGGGTTAGAGAAGAACTTCATATGTGCATGATGTTAGTTTGTCGGTCATGCAAGAAGGGAAAGTACTGACAGAACAAGCATGGAAATAGAACCCTGCCCGCACCAACTGGCCGTGTTATGTCCCGATGCAAGGTCACTAGTGATGCGGAGATCTATTTACCAATTGTATTGCTTTACAACATGTTCACCATATGTTAAAATCTGACTTCATGTCCAAGGGAAATCAGATTGCTTGTTACCCTATAAAATAATAGGACAACTTGCCTAATGCTCACGGGCGGATTTGAATTGCAGAAGACCCACAATTTAAGCAGCCCATTGGGAAGCATAAGAGTCCACACATGAATTAAAGCATGCAGACTTGTTTTGCGGACCTTTTGGTCCGGAAAACAAATCGCAGCAAGCTCCATTTCAGTGCAGTTCCCCCACAGACAGCTTCCATTGAAGTCAATGGAAGCCGTCCGGATCAGAACAGCTGACACTGCGGACGGGCCACACATCCCTAGGGAAAGAAGGAGTTTAAAAAAAAAACAGACAAAGAACTCCACTGCGCATGTGCACCTGAGCTTCCACACACATCCACAGGGAAGAAAATAGAAGTACCGGACAGGCACGTAGAAGACCCGGATGGGTAAGCAGTGTCTTCAGTTGCGAACAGGGTCGGATTCCGATGCGGGCTCCCAAATGCAGAATCTGATCTGCCCGTGGACAGTGGTCTTTAGGCCCCCTGTCCACGGCCAGCGATATTTTGCTGTTGGGGGACGAGAGGGAAGGGCTGTCAGGTCTCTCTGGTGAGCCTATCTGACAGATAGGCTTACTGTGAAGAATCGCAGCATGCCGTGATTTAGATTGCTATGATTCTCCGCTCGTGGACGCCGCCGCTGCGCTTTCCATAGCAACGCTATGGAAAGCGTTCACTGTGTTACCCGCGGCCGGATTATCGTCACGTGTAACGTAATGAACAATGGCCTGTGGACTGCAGCCTAAATCAGAGTGCCAGTACTCTGACAATACACGGGACAAGTGGGCAATCCAGTGGCATACAATGGAAGTAGAATCTGAAGGAGGGGGTTAAGCAATGTGCTTGTATTTGTTTTTCCAATGTGCTATGTTATTAGTACTGCTGCTAACACCCATGAAGTGGCGAGGGTAGATGTGGAATTAAGAGCACAACATTCTTGCCTATACATGTCAGGGATGTATACAGTGTACACCACCGGCTTGGATGATCAGTGCTGATGAAGAGCTCACACGGCTCATCTCCAGGGCAGCACAAGTATTGAAACACTTTCATACTGGTCTTATTCCACACACAGGGGAATGTATTGGGTAAGACGACATAATCATACTAAGTGCCTTGGATAGCACAGCTGTTAAAACAGCCTTTGGTGTTACTGTAGCTATCATGCACCCACATTTAAGGCCAAAGACACATCGCTACATTTTCAGGCCATGTGAGGTGTCTGTATTCCGCACACAGCCCTATTATGGTCTATGCGGGCTGCACCTCAGTTTCTTGGGTGCAACCCACATATGGCCGTCTGCTTTTAGTCTTCGTGTGATACATTTTTAGAGACATTCTGCTCCATATACCACTGAGGCACTCACGGTTTCGGCACCATTGCTTTATAGAGCAGTGTTTCATGTATTTGATATAGTCCCCCATTTATGCATATTTATACTTACTCTGAATCTGAAGTTTCACCATTGGTAGGCGCCACCTGCACACTCATTGCTATGCCGTTGAGCTGTTCTCGAGAATGGTCTCTCCGTGAGTTTTTCAGGGTTATGGCATTGTCTGTTACTGGACGGACACCATCATTCGAACATACAGAGGAAGTCCTTGATGAGATTGTACTTTGATTATAGTCGGCCAACTTCTCGCGCAGACGATTTTTCATATTCTTGTCCGTCAAAGGTGGCGGGTACGTGACTTTGTTCTTCAGAATTCCTATTAAAATCAATTTAAGAGGTAATAGAACGTAGTGCACATGAATAAAATATTATGAGCCGACTCAGGCCACGTTCACATAGAGAGTTTGTGTGGCGGTTCATTGGCTCGAATATTTTGCTGTGATTGCCGCATATAGCATACTAGTCATGGAAGGCCAGGAGGTCTTCGGTTTCCCATTTTGCTAGTGAGGCTAGATTAGGACTAGCTGTAGTCTAGAGTATTTTGCAGTATTTATATCTTATCTTATCATCAGTAAATGAAAACTATGGGGCAGATTTATGAAAGCGGTTTAAAAGAAAAACCCTTTATTGCCCATAGCAACCAATCACAGCACAGCTTTCATTTTTCAAGAGCAGTATGAGTGAAAGTTGTGCTCTGATTGGTTGCTATGGGCAATAAAGAGTTTTTCTTTTAGACCGTTTCATAGCTTTTCCCCTTTGTGTTGTGGGCAATCTGCCAGTCATTGTCTTCTGTTGTAATAGTACAGCAAGACCATGGCCTCTCCTTTATAGATCACTATACAGGGCAGATAAGAGTCCGTTTACCGCATTGTGCTCTGGGCACCATTACAACATGCCATGTTATATTCTGCCACAAATCTTATACTGTACATTTTAAGAGGGGCCTTGGGTGACGCACGAGGAATGGGTCATGTATGGCTTCTGTGTTCTCGAGTAAACCTGACATGTCAGGTGAATATATGGGCAGGACGCCTATGAAGAGAACACATACATCACTGTCACATGAGAGCTGGATTGTTATTGGCTATATAAACAGAGAGAATCATTCCTAGAAATTAAAGGGGTTGTCCCGCGCCAAAACGGCTTTTTTTTTTTCCCAATAGGCCCCCCGTTCGGCGCGAGACAAACACAAGGGATGGGTTAAAAAAAAAAAAAGTTTAGTACTTACCCGAATCCCCGCTCTGCGGCGACTTCTTACTTACCTTACCAAGATGGCCGCCGGGATCTTCACCCACGATGCACCGCGGGTCTTCTCCCATGGTGCACCGTGGGCTCTGTGCGGTCCATTGCCGATTCCAGCCTCCTGATTGGCTGGAATCGGCACACGTGACGGGGCGGAGCTACGCGATGACGCGTAGAAGGGGGCGGAGCCAGAACGCCGCTTGTGCCGAGACCCAAGAGAAGGGAGAAGACCTTTAACTTCTGTGGACAGCAGTCTCATCTGATCCAAAGATGTCTAAACATGGTCCCAATATTCAAGCCAATGTGGCGCCAAGATTCAAAAAGGGGTCAAAAAAGGAACCTGGAGATTACAGGCCGGTAGGTTTTTATGCTTCGCCTAGACTGAACTGATCATTCAGCAAATCGTTCAAACGAGCGAAGCTGAATGATTACATTGTGCTACACATTTTTAAAACATTTCCATACCCGAAAGTAATTGATATGTTTCTGTAAAATTAAAACATACTGCTTACACTGATAAAACTGACTAATAAACAGCTGACACGTCTCACTTTCAAGTTATTCAACCTCTTAGTGGCCAAGCTTTTTTTAACCATTTAAAAAAATCGTAACTTCTTTATTTATCCATCGACGTCGCTGTATGAGGGCTTGTTTTTTGCGGGACAAGTTGTATTTCTCAATGGTACTATTTAATGTACCATATAATGTACTGAAAAACTTTAAAAAAGTTCTAAGTGGAGTAAAATGAAAAAAATAAATAAATACAAATTCCGCCATCTTTCGGTGGGTCTTGTTTTTACAACACACAAACTGCAACAAAAATGACAACTTTATTCTATGGGTCAGTGCGATTACTACAACAAAGACATTTAATTTTTTTCTAAATTTTCTGCCGCCATCTTCTGCGTGCAATAACATCCACATAGTTGTGGAGGGGCTCATTTCTTGCGGTAAGTCATGTAGTTTGTGTTAGTACTATTTTGGAATACATACAACTTTTTGATCGCTATTTATTGCATTTTTTCTTGGAGACAGAATGACCAAAAAAGTGCATTTCTGATGTTCTGAATTTTTTTTTCAAACGACAATCACCGTGCGGGATAAATAATGCATTACTTTGATAGATTGGACTTTTATGGATGCAGCAATACCAAACATGTATTTTTGTTTTATGATTTTGATTCTTTTTATTTAGTCTAACCAATGACCTGAAAAAAAACAGTTCATTAATTACAACTAACTGGTGGATGATACGCAGTGTTTATGCCACGTGGAAACATACCCTATATGTTACATAAACCTACCCTTAGCGTTCATTCAGTATGCGGTGTGTAACAGTGATTGCAAAATAGTTGCTCATTATTCTTTTTATTAGGCAAGGTTAATGGCGAGCCGACTGGATTAATTGTATAATTGTATCGGCATATTTCCAAAAAATACAATACAACGGCAATTGGATTACATTATTCCCCATAATTGGAAAACCTTACGTGGCAGAAAAAAATGGATATCATATTTGAATTCAACTCACTAAAGTTACTATAAGCCACCTATCTGCTTATCGGTTACAAAAATTGTGTTGCACAGTGTAATTGTCCCGTTTAAATGAAGCCAATGACTGAATGACCAATGAGGATCATACTCTTATCATTCGTCGTTCAGTTTCACTCGGCATAAAAATCAGCACCGGTTCATGCACTTATTATGCAATTTAAACACTGAATATTCAGTGTTTCACATACGAATGTGCAAATAAGGAAGATGGAACAATACCTCTGCAGCGCCACCTATTGGATGACAGCATTCCTTCAAATCAATGCTTGACCTTTTATACTGAGCAATGATTGGGAATTGAAAGTGTAGCCAGAATCCACACATAGACATGGATTCTGGCTTGGCTTTTAATTCCCAATCATTGCTCTACAGACCTGTATAAAGGGTCAAGCACTGATTTGAAGGAATGCTGCCATCCAATAGGTGGCGCTGCAGAGGTATTGTTCCATCTTCCTTATTTGCATATTACTCAGAAGAGCATGGGTAGCCTTGTAAGTCTCCTCACTCACCTTCTTGGTGCTCTCCCTAAGGAGAGACATTACCACTCCCAACATAGGAATATGAAACACTGAATGATTAGTGCACAAGAACTGCACGATCTTCAAAGAGAATCATGCAGTCTAAACACACTGCCCAAGCGCAAACAAGATGGTGATGACATCACTAGCTCATTCGCTTGGACAAACAAGAATAGTGAGATTCTCAGCCCATGTAAAAGAGTCATTACTTCTATTGTGGGTAAAATGTTTGAAGGGTAACTAAGATGTAATCCTGGAGGACTTCAAGGAAAATAGCTGTAGAACTCTGTATCGGCATGGGTTTATGAGAGACTGCTCCTGTCAAACCAACCTGATCAGCTTCTACGAAGAGGTGAGTACTAGACTGGACCATGGAGAGTCACTGGATCCTGTGTATCTGGACTTCTCCAAAGTGTTTGATACTGTGCCGCTTAAAAGGTTGGTATATAAAATGAGAATGCTTGGTCTGGGTGAAATGTGTGTAAGTGGGTAAGTGCCTGGCTTAGTGATAGAAAGCAGAGGATGATTATAAATGGTACATACTCTGATTGGGTCACCGTTACTAGTGGGGTACCACAGGGGGCAGTATTGGGCTCTATTCTTTTTAATGTACTTATTAATTACCTGATAGAAGGATTGTACAATAAAATATCAATATTTACAGATGATACAAATCTATGTAAAGTAATGAACACAGGAGAGGACACAAGGCAGTTGCAAGAGGATCTGGATAATTTGGGGGCTTGGGCAGAAAAGTGGTAAATGTGGCTTAACACTAATAAATGTAAGGTTATGCACATGGGCAGAGGAAATATACACTAAATGGGAAACCACTGGGTAAAACTGACATGGAAAAGGACTTGCGGATGAGCGTTAACTGTAAGCTTAACTGGAACAACCAGTGTCAGGCAGCTGCTGCCAAAGCAAATAGGATCATGGGGTGCATCAAAGGAGATATAGGAGCACGAGATGAGAGCATTGGGAAAGATTTATAAAATTGTCTAAGATGAAAATTGTCTTTGTTGCCCGTAGCAACAAATCACATAGCAGATTTAATTTTTAAAAAAGCAGACTCTGAAATGAAAGCTCTACTGTGATCGGGTTGCTATCTGTAACAAAGACAGTTTTTTATTTTAGACAGTTTTATAAATCCTCCCCATTCTTCTTCCTCTTTATTAGTTAATAGTCAGAGCACAAGAAGGACATATCAGTGCTTTAACGGGTAAAAAGGTAGGCAGCTAAAGTAATTAATGGAATGGGTGGACTACAATACCCAGAGAGGTTATCAAAATTGGGATTATCTTGTTTAGAAAAAAACAGCTGAGGGCAACCGAATAACTATGTATAAATATATCAGGGGACAATACAGAGATCTCTCCCATCATCTGTTTATACTAACGACTGTGATGGTAACAAGGAGGTGCCCTCTATATCTAGAGGAAAGTAGGTTTCTACACTGACATAGAAGAGGGTTCTTTACTGTAAGAGCAGTGAGACTATGGAACTCTTTGCCTGAGGATGTGGTGATGGCGTATTCGATGAGAGTTTAAGAGGGGCCTGGATGTCTTTCTTGAGCGATACAATATTATATATGTTATAATCATTTATAACTTAAAGGGGTTGTCTCGCGGCAAACATCAAAATTTTACTTTACCCCATTCCCCTTGTCACCCCCCTGGCATAAAATAGCAATTTAAAGCATTTTTTAAGCCGCTTGCTACTCACCGATGTGCTGAAATGTGAAGTTTTAAAAATCTTCTGCCTAAGATGGCTGCCGGTCCTTTCCCAGGGATGCACTGTGGTTTTCTCCCATGGTGCACCGTGGGTCTTCTCCCATGGTGCACCATGGGCTCTGTGCATTCCATTGCCGATTCCAGCCTCCTGATTGGCTGGAATCGGCACACGTGACGGGGCGGAGCTACGATGACGACGCGGTGAGCAGCTCTCCGGCACGAGCGGCTCCATTCACCAGGCAGAAGACCGCACAGCGCAAGCGCGTCTAAAAAGCAAGAAGCCAGCGAAATTAGACGGATCCATGGCAACGGGGACGCTAGCAACGGAGCAGGTAAGTGAATAACTTCTGTATTGCTCCTATTTAATGCATGATGTACATTACAAAGTGCATTAATATGGCCATACAGAAGTGTATAACCCCACTTGCTGCCGCGAGACAACCCCTTTAAGAAGGGTCGGTGATTCAGGGATTATTTTGATTGCTGATTTTGGAGTCGGAAAGGAATTTTATTTCACTTAAAATGAAGAAAATAAGCTTCTACCTCATTGTTTTTTTTGCCTTCCTCTGAATCAACGTTGGGGGAATATAGGCTGAATTGGATGATCATGTCTATTTTTCAGCTTTACACACTATGTTCCTACTGGATGGTGTGTCATTCCCAGAGCATACACTTATGGCATATCCATAAATGTCTGATAGATGCGAGGCCCACCTCTGGGACGCCCACCTATCTCTGGACAAGGATTCCCTGACTCTATCCCAGCTCACTTCTGCAGACACCAGTTACCCGGATTTTGAAAACAGACGAACTAGTTGTTCTACCCCATTTCCGTAACTACCACTCACGTCTATGGAAGTTACAGAAACATCATAGAACTGTCAATCCCGCTGTTTACCTGTCCAGCATGCGTGGCTGCATCATTAAGATCAGTTAATGATAGTCAACGTTTTCCATCCTAAAATGGGCTATAAACGAATAGTTTGTATTGGCATCCTCAAGACAATAGCAATAGATGCAGCATTGCCCACAGCTGCCCATATTGAATCGCCATGCATGTGTTAACAATAAAGAGGAGAGGCCAGTCAGTGGGCGGCCCAACCCCTGGCACCCCTACCGATCCTCACAATAAAGAGGCCACAGCTTTTACCAGCTGTATGAATAGCTGTACCTTTCCTGAGCTCTGGCTGCTGGTTATTTTGATTGCTGATCAGTTTGCCATCTTTGTTCTGAGCT
Organism: Eleutherodactylus coqui; assembly: GCF_035609145.1. Taxonomy (NCBI): domain Eukaryota; kingdom Metazoa; phylum Chordata; class Amphibia; order Anura; family Eleutherodactylidae; genus Eleutherodactylus; species Eleutherodactylus coqui. The sequence continues at coordinate 169,818,248 of NC_089838.1, read as the reverse complement.
TCATTCTCCTTGTCATGAGGGGTTTCTCCACAGTGATTGACCTTGTTTTCATTGTGCATCTCAACATTTACTTTGGTTTCCACTTTCAACTTGCATTTGCCATTCTGATCCTCACTGTCGCTGGCCGTCACGCGGTCAGCTGGCCAGTAGGGTTTAACATGATTCGGCACTGCATCCACTGTACACAGAGGTAAGACAGGAGTTTGTTAGGTAAAGATATTAACCCTCTCCAATCCAATTTCCCCACCACTCGCACACTCCCCAGCTTTTAATTATTTTTGGTTCATTTTGGATTCCTGGAAATTACTTAACAGAAACACATCAAAATGAACTGTCATAATGATTTTATTAGCAATTTTTTGAAATTTTCTAATTTCGAATCCAGTGTCAGCCCTCGACATTAAGATTTCCCTGCATAGCTCTGATTAGGGCCGACATGTTTCTAACAGTATGCAGGACAGAGCTCCGATGTCTGAGGCGGTTCTGCATATGTATGCTACAGTAACAATACAATATGTATGTCAGAGTAGCAATTTTAAAAGAAACGTAAATGTTGCAATCCATTTTGGTGAGGCAGTCTGCGCTTTTACTGCAGTTTAAAAAATGGAATGCAACGGAGAATTGACAAACTGATTGGAACTGAAGGGCTTCAGGTTTAATGCATGTCTATAGGCACAAAAACGGAAGCATTTCCTTACCATTTAGCTGCTTCCATGACAGAACAGCTATACGGAAACAAAACCGCTAATGTGAACAGGCCCTAATCACATCAGGTTGCTTTTTTGGTGTCTCTTCTGCTACTTTTTAAATAAATTTCCTCAAATAACTTTCCATTTTCAGGACTTGTTTTGCACCAGCAGATTGTGTTGGTTCTCAGTAAGTAATCTTGTAGATATGATACCTTTTAATGCATTAGTGCTTTCTGATTACCTGAAATTGGAAGTACTGGGTGATCATTACCTTTCGGGGTGCTATGAACTGGTCCCCGCTCATTATTTTTAGGGCTAGTTGGCTTCCACTGTTGCTCCGTTTCAATCTCCTCCTCTTCGCTGTCCGAAGAGCGAGAGGAAGCGTATGAGCTGCTGTGCTCATCCATGGAAAGCTCACTGTCCGAGTCAGAGTCCTGCCCTATAAAGAAGAAGCAATAGTCACAACTGCTAACAATGTTCATGGAATCTATTAGACTATTCTAAAAAGAAATTGCTGGAGCAACAACTCATGAAAGTGTAGGGAATATTAAAAGGAAATATACATGATAATGAAAATTATTTTAGAAGGTGGACCAGATTTCTTACCATGAGAGTGCATGCGGTTTATGTGGAAGAGGGCAGCGTCAACTTCTGTTACCCCGGCACGGGTCTGTCCTGAAGACAAGCTAAGCTTCTGAGCCGCTTCATCCCTGTTTTTAGTAAGCATTGTAGAGTTCATTAAAATATATCTCAAATGGCTTACACAGACCAAGAGACCTGCCATGCTCTACTTCTGACAAACAGTAAGCAAAGGAAAAAGTATATTATGTATTACATGTAGGAGATACATGGGGGAGTAAGTTCTGTCTGCCACAATTATCAACTCAGCTTACTAACATGCAAGCCAAGACCATTCAAGTCAAGGAGACAATCATTTATTAAATAGGCTTATGGAATTACATACATAGAAACATGTATTAAGCTAGTGGATAGTACAACATGTATTACACATTTTGTACTATACAACAGATTAACACAAGGGGAAGCCAGCCATGCAGAAAGCAGCACCTTTATTTTGCAGTACATGTAAAGAAATGTAGTAGCTGTATTTCATTTCACATTTGGGCCTCGTATGTTACGTCTGATCTATACTCTTATATATAACAAAAAAACATCTTTCTATGGACCAATATATGCCAACGGACTTTACAGGTAAAGTCAGTGAATGACTATATAGAAAACAAGTGTGTGTGGATCCAATATTACTATGGCATATGTTTTTAAAGTTTAAGTTCGGACCAATCTGAAAAGGTGAAGGAAAAAAGAAAGAAAACAAACCACCCCGCCTTTCTAAAAAATTGGTCTGAACTAATACCGAGTTTTTACCAAATGCATAAATTGAGAGAAGGGTCCATTAAGCTGAAGCCTGAAAACAGGTTACAATACACCTAAAATGTTTTGATCATATTTCTGCACTACCGGTCGAAAACTCTCCACCATAACTACATGGCCCAAAAGTGCAGTGAACAGATCCTCAGCTATCGAGATTGTTACTTAAATAGACAGTTTGCAGTCTGCAGAGTAAAGACTTCTAATTCTGTTACCCAGCAGTCCTGGCTTCATACTGTCATTCAGTTGTTTAGAACTTTCACAAATCCCACTTTTAATACATCAGCATTATTGAAAAAGCACACAAGCCAAGCGCCATGCACCCGCCACCGCATTACCTGAGGATATAAGCAAGGTAGCTATTGTGGCTCTTGGCTGACCTGACGGTGCTCTCCAGCGAGACTGTAGATTCTCCAATGCCTGTCCTGAACATGTTGGGGTCATAGGTGTTATTGCAATTTAGTGTCTGCTACAAATGAAAAAAACAATGAAACTCTCATTAATAGTTTCCACGTTTCTATTTCTCAATAGCTTTTATAAATGAAATCTACTTAGTGGCAGCTGAACACCTGCTAAGCTCAAAGGTTGACACTTATCACCCTTGGTTCACAAGTTCTACTGACAACTGATGAGCAATGCTTATATAGTTTGACTTGAAAATGTCCTGCTAAATTTGGCAAGATAAATCAAGTTAAGGGGGTTGTCTGGGAAGCAGACAACATTGCAGCAGACAGGTTTCGTACTACAAGCATAGCTCCCATTAAACTTAATGGGAACTATGTCTTCAGAACCAAACCGGCCTGCTGCAATATGGACAGTGCTATCTGCAAGGTCCATGTTGACAGTGGTCAGCTGATCGGTGGGGACCTCATCTGATCAACTACTGATGACCTATCCTGAAGATTAGTCACCAGGAGTAAAAGTCCCAGACAACGCCTTTAAAGGGGTTGTCCCGCAAAAGCAAGTGGGGTTATACACTTCTGTATGGCCATATTAATGCACTTTGTAATATACATCGTGCATTAAATATGAGCCATACAGAAGTTATTCACTTACCTGCTCCGTTGCTGGCGTCTCCGTCACCATGGCTCCGTCTAATTTCAGCGTCTAATCGCCCGATTAGACGCGCTTGCGCAGAAGGGTCTTCTCCCTTCTGGTCCGTCCGGGCACGAGCGGCGTTCTGGCTCCGCTCCCTTCTACGCGTCATCGCGTAGCTCCGCCCCGTCACGTGTGCCGATTCCAGCCAATCAGGAGGCTGGAATCGGCAATGGTCCGCACAGAGCCCACAGTGCACCATGGGAGAAGACCCGCGGTGCATCGTGGGTGTAGATCCCGGCGGCCATCTTGGAGGAAAAGAACGAAGAAGCTGCAGACAGGGGATTCGGGTAAGTAACATTTTTTTTTTTTATTTCATCACATCCCTTGGGTTTGTCCTGCGCTGAACGGGGGGCCTATGCAAAAAAAAACAAAAAACATTTCGGCGCGGGACAAACCCTTTACCTTTATGTAAGAAAAAGCGTATGCTCTCACAAGATGCAATCTCTCTCTCTTTACTACTGAACCATGGGTGATGACAGTATTATGTGAAGTAATTATAACAGACATGCTAGAATCTACACATATTTGACATTCTACAAAAACTCCATGAAGTGTGCTGAACAATCTAATAACATCACTACTAATACTTTAGTCATGTTGCTCAAACTGTTAGGCGCCCCCTATTTGTTGATAAGACACATCTCATCCGCGGAGGCAGTTTGGAAAAAAATAATCAAAAGCTTCACAGTCACTTCTCTGGCTGCACCAGTCTCTGGTGTATGAACACTACAGACTCATTCTGTGAGTATGTGTGAATATATTCGTGTCAGCATGGACTTCGTACAACAGTTTGATGGCCTAGGCATCATCATGATGTGGTTGACAGCCCGAGAAGAAAACATTTGAGAAGCTATGCTTTACAGTTAAACACGGGGACCATGGGGGAAAAAAATCTAATGACATTTAAATATTCCAAGGAGAATTATGTAATGACTTTTGTAACATAGGTGCTGCAAAACCACAAAGGGGAATTAAGGCAACAAGCACTTACAAGGCTATTGCTAAATGTCTTCAAAGCTATACAGACCCAGATACATTTTCAAAATGAGATCACAACTTTTAAACAGGACTTTCCACAAACTGCTCTGAATATTCTGAGTGGCATCCACAGAGGGCAGTAGAGAGACATCAGGGAGGTGACTTACAGTTAACAGCGTGGCTCTTGTTGTCGCACTGTCATCTGCAAGGTATTTCTTTCCAGTAAACGTATTCTTTAATTGCTTTCTGACTTCTTTGTTAAATACACAGTGGAAAAAGAAAATGAAGAGTCCCTGCAGTTAGAAAAGGTGAAGAATATGTTCAAGTTAGCGGTCTTTTTAATGGTCCAAGAACACAAATAATGTGACCTGAAGAACTTAATGGCGGCATTCAAGTGACATGGAGCAACCAGCTATGCACACTTTGGTTCAAACCTACATGTTTAAGGTCGGCTGTCTTGCCCCAAGACCAGAATGAGCCTACAAGACTAGTTAATCTGTTAAACAGCCTACGAGGAAATTAGTAGAATTATTTGCTATATCAGTAGTGTTGGGTTTACAAACTACAATTACACTAAAATCTAATGTCCGTATCTGATGACACATTTTTAATAGGTCACATTGATTTAATTTACACACTGGGATCACAGAGACTGCAGACTTGTCTCAACCCCCTTGCATACAATTTTCTGGAGAACTTCAAAAAGTGTTTTCCCCCTGCATTGCTTTAAAATTCAACTCAACTTCTGATCAAAAAGGACGTACAGGAGAGCAGATCTGCATAATGTCATATGAGGAAGCCTAAGGAGGGACTGGCTAAAAAAAGTGGTCATCACAAGGGGAAAAAAAACCCACCCACTGTGCCTGTGACATATCTGAAGGGGTGTAGATGGTGGCTTATACTGAAGCAAAGTCAAAACTAGAGATGTGATGACTGCCAAAAGAGGTAACAGCCCCACGCATGTGTCTGAGCAGTAAGCACACATGGGGAACCAAAGAGAAAGATTGGGAAAATTGGCTTTAAGAAAAAAACAATGTGGAATGTGAATTAGTCACTCTAGATGTCCTGGTTAAGTTGACTTTACAGGTGAACAGACTATCCAAAGAGGAACAAAGTCAAGATGGGTTGCAGGATGTGATAAACGAATGGGTTACTGTGACAGAATGCATAGTTAATCTTAGGCAGCTTACCTGCATACAGCTGAAGATTGCGAAGAGGTAGTGAAAGGTCATCACATCGCTGTTGACAGCCATGAGTCCCAGTAACCACGTGGCACTGATCAGAAGCAGCAGGAGGAAAGCTGTTCTCAGTGTTGATCTAGAAACATCAATTTCTCCATTAACATGGCATCTATATCATGAAATGCACTAAAACCCTTCTAGAAGTTCGCAGTCTTCAGTATCTGTTTATATTTATGACATATACTACTTTTTCTTATTAAAGGCCAGGTTTGTTACTTCTATGTATGTTATGTACAACTGTATGATCGACATTGGTTTAAATTCTCTAAACTTACAAAACACCGGTTTTCTCAAACGCCCGTTGCCTCCGTCCACATGATCTCTTCACAGCGAGTACAAAGATGACGGTATTTATCTGGAGATGAAAAATATCATGGTAATGCCATGCCAGTAAAATGCTCACTTAATATCCACGACACCTTCAGCAGATCAAGATACTTCATACAACCACATTCTATCTTGCTGGTGCTATTCTCTACTCACACCCATTGATACAGTTACTAATAAAGGAGCTCTAAGTCCACAGAATTCAGTCTATTTCCCCAGTACAAAATATATTGAGAATTCTCTTGGGACTAAAAAAAAGGAATTAATTAACATTGAAAAATATTGAAAGACATATCTTGGCCTCACCACTAAAACTGAATGGTTCTGTTCTACAATTTATTCTGATTACACTTACGGCAACTACAACACCGATGGGGCCAGCAAAACTCCAGATTAGGGTGTCATGTACTGAGAGCCAGCAGAAGTCCGGGTTTCCATAGCCTTGAGGATCCAGGCCAACAGCAAGCCCTGAAAGTGAAGCATGAAATGCAAATTAATTAGAATTATATCAAGCAGATGAGAGAGATTAAGAATAAAGAGATGCATTATGGGAATGCTAAAGCCATGTATTCAGCTCTGTTCCTATAGGGAGATTGGGATTATAGCATGGCAAAAAATACTAATGGTAATAGACTCTTAAAGGAAAATCTGAAGTGTGAATGCTTATCACATTGCCCCATGTACAGCTGTAGGCCATTTTTTATATTACGAGTTAGTTCTATTTCTCTTGCTTTGTTTTATTGTGATTTTTAGTATAAAACAGGTTACATATACAACAGTTACAGACTAATCATTGGAAGTATGCGTTAGCAGAAAAGATGTAAAACCTCTGATAATACTGCTAAACTTACCAGAAGTTATACTGGTTTTACCCTGAGTCACAAAAATGAACCGATTTATAAACATTGTAGTTCTGCATCACTTACAGAATTTCCCCAGCCACTTAACCAATATATAAATCAGCAGAAGGAACTGTAATATATTCCCCTACAGACAGATGTCTATGTTACCAACATACAAGAGGTATTAGTGTACCATGTCTCCACCGGAACTATGGGTGGAGGCATAGGTTGGCAGCCTTGAGTTACAGGGACGGCCCATGTGATAGGCAAATTTGGTGATTGGCTGCTGCAGACAGACCTTCTCGGGGCTGGACTGCCTCCACCCTCAGAGCGACGGCCGCGCTAGGCTACAGCCTCCATCATCCTCTTTCTTCTAGGGCTTCTGCTGTACAGCCGCTATCTTCATCAGCCAGTGGCTGTATCACCGGCGGCGGTAGCTGACGGCCGCCTCTGTAAAACCCGGCAGCTCACGGAAGCAGAGATAGGAGGGGGAGAATACACTGCAGCCCGTAGACAAGTGGCATTGCTGCTGACACCAGGGCAGCTGGAGGCAAGGCCGGCATGGAGGCAGACAGCGGGTCCGGCATCACCGAGGGATGGGAGCAGATAATGTAGAGCCCCAGTGACGTGTGTCATTGGAGGACGGGAGCGGACATCGGAGAGCAGCAGGTAGACTGTCAGAGGGAGAGCGAAAATCTGAGAGCGCCAGTAACACCTCTCAGCAGGGACAGCTGTAAGCAAGAGGGAGACGAGATCCTACATAGGCAGGGACAGCTGTAAAGTGGATGCTGTGGGCATCACCTGGAAGTCAGGACAGCCAACCCATGTCTCCACCCATAGTTTCAGGAGAGACATAGTACACTAATACCCATACAAGAATGTGGTGGAGGGAATATTGCAAGACTGCTTAATAATGGTAGATATCAATAATTAATTAGTGCAACAAATACAGTAACACAGGCATTAGTAACACTGGGTGGTTCTCCATCTGCTGCTCCAGTATTATAAGCAAAGGGTCAGAACATGTCATACCATAAAATAGAAGATGAAGCATGCACTATGAGCCAAAGCTCTGTGCTGCGCCTCATACCTGTAATAATGGCTGGTATCCCATAACCAATCACGTAGTAGAAGCGCATGTGACCAGTGTCAATGTTCCTCACTTCTGTCAGCATACGGTAAATGTGAAGCCCTTCCACAAACATCCAGGCAAAGGTGCTCATGTAGAAGTAATGCAGAAGGATGGCAATCACTGTACAGACAAACTATAGCAAAGATAGAAAGCCAGTTAACAAATTGGTTGGTGCAATCTTCATCTTAAAACATACCTAATTCTGCAGAATAAGCTGCCGTGTGTAGAGTAGTACCGTACTAACACTATTTCTGGCCATTATATGACTAGTATCCTGTATTTTTCCTCTTCCTCCCCTCCGTAGGGTGTAAATCTGATTCTTAATCCTTTTAACTGGTGGGAGAAGCTACACACATGTAACATCATCATGTAAGAGTGTACAGCAAGACTGAGCAATGTGCATGTGAATAAACACCAGCAGATATCTCACCATGAGCTCCTATAGCACCTCTCCCCTTCCCTCCTCCCCCTCTCCTCTGCTTTTATAGACATCAATGAGCAGATGACTCTTTGCACTCCTACACTTCCTGTTCTAACATAGTGTGTCTCCTGTCATTTGACATCAGGCAGTGGACAACACTTTAGTGATTTTTCAGTACAAAAAACATCATTTTAGGTAAATAAAGTAAACTGCAGTTTTACTAGTTATTGCACTGGCTACAATATAAGCTCATGTTGTCTAAGACGTAGTATCCACTTCAATCTATGCCTAAGCAGTTAACCCTCACATTATTGTTTTAGGAAGAATGACAAGTTGTTCATAGTAACAGGACTCAACACCAGGAGAAAAGTCAACACAATAGGCGTATGACTGCAAAGCAGATCAACCCAGGACATCCGAAGGACTGGTTTCTTTCCACTATTGATACTTGCGTAGAGTTCAATGCTAAATAAAGGCTGTTTTTCCACTAATTCTGCATCTAGAAACTCAAATAATGATGCCTTTACTAGGAAAGAAACCCGATGTAGAGCAAAATTATTACTCACTTAAGTCCTTTTGTTAAGGGGGTTTACAGCCGCTCCCTGAAACAGTATTGTTTGCTAACAGAAAGGCAATAAATCAGGCTGGGAGCCAAGCAGTCATGAATTATTTCAGCTCCAGCATTCCTGCCCCGTCTTGGGTTTACCAGTGCAGAACGTGTCAGGCAGCAGATCAAGTGCAGGTACTTAGATGATTAATCTGGTACCACAATGCCAGGGATGCCTGACGGTACCAGTGCCAGATGGAAAAAACATCCAGTTGTGAAATAGCCAATATTAATTCAGGCATGGGAATCTGCTTGTAAAATTAGACTCTACACAGACACCTCATATACTGGCCAACAAACTGCACCATTCACAGATGGCAGATCAACTATCAATGCAGAGGACATAAACTTCCATAAGTTGGGATTTCATCCATCAGTACAACACAATGCACATGGAAATACGCTCACTTACTGGATTTTCAGTCTGGTTGATGCCAATGAGAAATATCAGCTCAGAAAAGAAGAGGGTCGCCACAAGGTTTTTGTGGATATTGTGGATGTTGGATCGTAAGGTTCGGATGATCATAAGCAAGATGAAAGTCAGCAGCAAGGCCGCCAGTGAGACTGACACAGACGTGTAGGTGATGATCTTCAGAGGAAGCACCTCACCATTCTGTTGTGGAGACAGTTCACACATCATTGTGGCAAACACAACATTGGTTTGGACTATGCATACAAATGATGTATTGAGAAAGGTTTTCAAACTATCACAAGCAGGGCAAAAGTAAAAAAGGGCGGAGCATTGTGGCAAATGGCCCAGGGCCCCCCATAATCTAAGGGTCCCCCGCTCCAACACTACTTTCAGCTGCCCATCCATAGAAGGAAAACAGATTGTGAGCTTCTGAAAAACACTCCGGCAACACCACATCGATCACACATGCACCCTCCTATGGCATCTCTTCAGCTCCATCTCGGGCACCACTCTACTATGTCATGACGTTGTCCAGTGTCAGGATGTGGCGTACAGTGGCACAGACAATGTCCTGACATTGACCTTCAGGACACAGTACACTTGTGCCCAGACTGATGTGGAAGAGAATCTATAGGAGGGTAAGTATATACCATATGGATGCAGCAGCAGCAATAGTTGTCTAGTCTAGGGTCAGATCATAACATCTAAAGAAAAATAAATAAATTAAAAAATTTATATAACAAAAAAAGTCTTAAAAATGTTAAATATAAAAAACAGATGTATTTATTAGATCATTTTTGGATAACCTATACCCTTTAAATTGTCTAAACTCCCCAGCCTATCAGACATACCAGATCTGATGTGAAAATATAACCCTTCTTTCATTTGGTAGACGATACCACTAACTGCTGTCCTAATCCCAAACCAACTTTAAAAACAGTGTTTTGTTAAGCCCCCCGTCCACAACTATCCGGCCCCTAACTTTTTTCCTATTACCATGTAAATTTCTATATAAATTATGAGCACTTTGGACGGCCATGCTGCCCGTAGTTTTGACCTTCTATTCTACATACAGTATACGCTACTGATAAAACTTCTGTTTTACCAAAAAGATTTATAGCAGCAAACAATGCAGGGAAGAATGTCTACAAAACGCTTGTGCACCAGAAGGCTGGTGGCTTTATGAAATACCCATAAAAACTTCATTTAGGTTCAGACCGCCAAGTCCAGTCTGCCAAGTTCTCTATCAATGAAGAACTGATACTGTGAGAAAGTTAATCGGTAAGTTCTGCTGTAGAATAGGACCGGTGGTGGTTAGCACTTTTGCATGCAAGAGATAGTTTTCTTCTCTGCAACTTACCTCTCGCTTGGAAATGTCCATCATCACTGCAAAACTGGTCATATGATTACACTGGCAGGTAATGTGGCTTTTATTTCTGAAGACCAGTTCGCAGCCTTTGGAGGACCACCCTCCTGTGCCACCAGTTCTTTTTGGAAAAAGAAAATAAAAATGTTCTAATCTTAGTCAACTGATACAACTTTCTTAATTGTGGAGGCAGAAACCAAAATTGGCAGCAGCACACAAAATAAATTCACTATCAGAGGTATACAAACCTATAATCTAACCACATTAAATAATGCAAGGTTCTTAGTATATAATTTGATCAAATTACATTGGCCCATCTACCAACGTCCAGGTGACCAAGCTCTCAGATGGGTCCTAACATTAATACCAGGTGGCTATCTTAACCTGGGAAAGCTGAGTTCCTACCTCTCAAAATGCTCCTCTCTTGGGACTAAGCCTACAAGTAAAACCGGTGAGGGTAGGATACTATATAGATGTTTCAATGGGAGGGACAGGAGGTAAATGGGCGGCAGGTGTGCACGACCCAGTGAAGGCAGCCAAAGCTTCACAATATTTGTATAGAAAGAGAAAAAAGGGGGGGTCAGCACTACCCAAAAAAATTGGAAATATATCCCAATAGAAATGTATAGGTGCACGCTAAACCATGGCTGCAACACACAGTAGAGGCAGAAACCAAAATTGGCAGCAGCACACAAAATAAATTCACTATCAGAGGTATACAAACCTATAATCTAACCACATTAAATAATGCAAGGTTCTTAGTATATAATTTGATCAAATTACATTGGCCCATCTACCAACGTCCAGGTGACCAAGCTCTCAGATGGGTCCTAACATTAATACCAGGTGGCTATCTTAACCTGGGAAAGCTGAGTTCCTACCTCTCAAAATGCTCCTCTCTTGGGACTAAGCCTACAAATAAAACCGGTGAGGGTAGGATACTATATAGATGTTTCAATGGGAGGGACAGGAGGTAAATGGGCGGCAGGTGTGCACGACCCAGTGAAGGCAGCCAAAGCTTCACAATATTTGTATAGAAAGAGAAAAAAGGGGGGGTCAGCACTACCCAAAAAAATTGGAAATATATCCCAATAGAAATGTATAGGTGCACGCTAAACCATGGCTGCAACACACAGTAGAGGCAGAAACCAAAATTGGCAGCAGCACACAAAATAAATTCACTATCAGAGGTATACAAACCTATAATCTAACCACATTAAATAATGCAAGGTTCTTAGTATATAATTTGATCAAATTACATTGGCCCATCTACCAACGTCCAGGTGACCAAGCTCTCAGATGGGTCCTAACATTAATACCAGGTGGCTATCTTAACCTGGGAAAGCTGAGTTCCTACCTCTCAAAATGCTCCTCTCTTGGGACTAAGCCTACAAATAAAACCGGTGAGGGTAGGATACTATATAGATGTTTCAATGGGAGGGACAGGAGGTAAATGGGCGGCAGGTGTGCACGACCCAGTGAAGGCAGCCAAAGCTTCACAATATTTGTATAGAAAGAGAAAAAAGGGGGGGTCAGCACTACCCAAAAAAATTGGAAATATATCCCAATAGAAATGTATAGGTGCACGCTAAACCATGGCTGCAACACACAGTAGAGGCAGAAACCAAAATTGGCAGCAGCACACAAAATAAATTCACTATCAGAGGTATACAAACCTATAATCTAACCACATTAAATAATGCAAGGTTCTTAGTATATAATTTGATCAAATTACATTGGCCCATCTACCAACGTCCATCTGAGAGCTTGGTCACCTGGACGTTGGTAGATGGGCCAATGTAATTTGATCAAATTATATACTAAGAACCTTGCATTATTTAATGTGGTTAGATTATAGGTTTGTATACCTCTGATAGTGAATTTATTTTGTGTGCTGCTGCCAATTTTGGTTTCTGCCTCTACTGTGTGTTGCAGCCATGGTTTAGCGTGCACCTATACATTTCTATTGGGATATATTTCCAATTTTTTTGGGTAGTGCTGACCCCCCCTTTTTTCTCTTTCTATACAAATATTGTGAAGCTTTGGCTGCCTTCACTGGGTCGTGCACACCTGCCGCCCATTTACCTCCTGTCCCTCCCATTGAAACATCTATATAGTATCCTACCCTCACCGGTTTTATTTGTAGGCTTAGTCCCAAGAGAGGAGCATTTTGAGAGGTAGGAACTCAGCTTTCCCAGGTTAAGATAGCCACCTGGTATTAATGTTAGGACCCATCTGAGAGCTTGGTCACCTGAACGTTGGTAGATGGGCCAATGTAATTTGATCAAATTATATACTAAGAACCTTGCATTATTTAATGTGGTTAGATTATAGGTTTGTATACCTCTGATAGTGAATTTATTTTGTGTGCTGCTGCCAATTTTGGTTTCTGCCTCTACTGTGTGTTGCAGCCATGGTTTAGCGTGCACCTATACATTTCTATTGGGATATATTTCCAATTTTTTTGGGTAGTGCTGACCCCCCCTTTTTTCTCTTTCTATACAAATATTGTGAAGCTTTGGCTGCCTTCACTGGGTCGTGCACACCTGCCGCCCATTTACCTCCTGTCCCTCCCATTGAAACATCTATATAGTATCCTACCCTCACCGGTTTTATTTGTAGGCTTAGTCCCAAGAGAGGAGCATTTTGAGAGGTAGGAACTCAGCTTTCCCAGGTTAAGATAGCCACCTGGTATTAATGTTAGGACCCATCTGAGAGCTTGGTCACCTGGACGTTGGTAGATGGGCCAATGTAATTTGATCAAATTATATACTAAGAACCTTGCATTATTTAATGTGGTTAGATTATAGGTTTGTATACCTCTGATAGTGAATTTATTTTGTGTGCTGCTGCCAATTTTGGTTTCTGCCTCTACTGTGTGTTGCAGCCATGGTTTAGCGTGCACCTATACATTTCTATTGGGATATATTTCCAATTTTTTTGGGTAGTGCTGACCCCCCCTTTTTTCTCTTTCTATACAAATATTGTGAAGCTTTGGCTGCCTTCACTGGGTCGTGCACACCTGCCGCCCATTTACCTCCTGTCCCTCCCATTGAAACATCTATATAGTATCCTACCCTCACCGGTTTTATTTGTAGGCTTAGTCCCAAGAGAGGAGCATTTTGAGAGGTAGGAACTCAGCTTTCCCAGGTTAAGATAGCCACCTGGTATTAATGTTAGGACCCATCTGAGAGCTTGGTCACCTGGACGTTGGTAGATGGGCCAATGTAATTTGATCAAATTATATACTAAGAACCTTGCATTATTTAATGTGGTTAGATTATAGGTTTGTATACCTCTGATAGTGAATTTATTTTGTGTGCTGCTGCCAATTTTGGTTTCTGCCTCTACTGTGTGTTACAGCCATGGTTTAGCGTGCACCTATACATTTCTATTGGGATATATTTCCAATTTTTTTGGGTAGTGCTGACCCCCCCCTTTTTTCTCTTTCTATACAAATATTGTGAAGCTTTGGCTGCCTTCACTGGGTCGTGCACACCTGCCGCCCATTTACCTCCTGTCCCTCCCATTGAAACATCTATATAGTATCCTACCCTCACCGGTTTTATTTGTAGGCTTAGTCCCAAGAGAGGAGCATTTTGAGAGGTAGGAACTCAGCTCTCCCAGGTTAAGATAGCCACCTGGTATTAATGTTAGGACCCATCTGAGAGCTTGGTCACCTGGACGTTGGTAGATGGGCCAATGTAATTTGATCAAATTATATACTAAGAACCTTGCATTATTTAATGTGGTTAGATTATAGGTTTGTATACCTCTGATAGTGAATTTATTTTGTGTGCTGCTGCCAATTTTGGTTTCTGCCTCTACTGTGTGTTGCAGCCATGGTTTAGCGTGCACCTATACATTTCTATTGGGATATATTTCCAATTTTTTTGGGTAGTGCTGACCCCCCCTTTTTTCTCTTTCTATACAAATATTGTGAAGCTTTGGCTGCCTTCACTGGGTCGTGCACACCTGCCGCCCATTTACCTCCTGTCCCTCCCATTGAAACATCTATATAGTATCCTACCCTCACCGGTTTTATTTGTAGGCTTAGTCCCAAGAGAGGAGCATTTTGAGAGGTAGGAACTCAGCTCTCCCAGGTTAAGATAGCCACCTGGTATTAATGTTAGGACCCATCTGAGAGCTTGGTCACCTGGACGTTGGTAGATGGGCCAATGTAATTTGATCAAATTATATACTAAGAACCTTGCATTATTTAATGTGGTTAGATTATAGGTTTGTATACCTCTGATAGTGAATTTATTTTGTGTGCTGCTGCCAATTTTGGTTTCTGCCTCTACTGTGTGTTGCAGCCATGGTTTAGCGTGCACCTATACATTTCTATTGGGATATATTTCCAATTTTTTTGGGTAGTGCTGACCCCCCCTTTTTTCTCTTTCTATACAAATATTGTGAAGCTTTGGCTGCCTTCACTGGGTCGTGCACACCTGCCGCCCATTTACCTCCTGTCCCTCCCATTGAAACATCTATATAGTATCCTACCCTCACCGGTTTTATTTGTAGGCTTAGTCCCAAGAGAGGAGCATTTTGAGAGGTAGGAACTCAGCTCTCCCAGGTTAAGATAGCCACCTGGTATTAATGTTAGGACCCATCTGAGAGCTTGGTCACCTGGACGTTGGTAGATGGGCCAATGTAATTTGATCAAATTATATACTAAGAATCTTGCATTATTTAATGTGGTTAGATTATAGGTTTGTATACCTCTGATAGTGAATTTATTTTGTGTGCTGCTGCCAATTTTGGTTTCTGCCTCTACTGTGTGTTGCAGCCATGGTTTAGCGTGCACCTATACATTTCTATTGGGATATATTTCCAATTTTTTTGGGTAGTGCTGACCCCCCCTTTTTTCTCTTTTTTTTTCTTTTTCACTTTCTTAATTGTGGGTATCCATAGAAATGGATGTCTGTGTAGAATAATGAGACGACTCTACAAATGATAGATATTAGAGGAAAGTAGATACTTACATGATAGAGTGGTTCCAAAATACGCACACAGGTTTGGTCCTCTCCTCAGTTTCCAACATTGTATACTCCAGTATAATTGGTTTGTCCAGCTGAGATGGTAGTGGATCCCCTTCAATATGCACAGATGCACTTACAATGGCCGTGTTTATAACTGGTCGGTTAGGAACCCTGGGGCAAAAGAGATACAAAACTACCAATGAGTACAAGTTTAACAAATGATTTCTTAAAGGGTCATCATGTAGCTATACCCCTCCGCCCCATGTACATATAAGTGGGCTAGTGTTATCTTGATCAGTTATTTTTTTCTATCTGAAACTCCTGGTCCCTTTATCTCCAGATGGTCATGTGATCTCAATTCTGACCAGCTCAGATTTATTTGGAGTTATGCTGCCTAAAACAAGTCAATTTCACACTCTGTATGATGCTGTTACAAGGGCCCTAACACAGAAACTGCATAGAGGGGGACACAGGCACTTCAGTCACAGTTATTGGTGATGATCACACAGCTCTTGTCACACAGTTATAATAGAGGAGATCACAGCTCAAGTCACACAGATATAATAGAGGAGATCACAGCTCAACTTTCAGACCGTATAATTTAGGTCTGTAGCTTAGTTAGTTGAGTATAGAAGGTAATGATAATTAAACTGTCCCCCCAGCAGGCAGAATGGTATAACCTCAGCTAATGCATCATGGAATAGATTTGAAAGTGAAAATCTCACTCTCATCATGGTAATCATCAGACAGTGGGCTGCTCTGCATGGAAGTGATTGCAATACCCAGAGGAATCATCTAGAGTGTGACAGGCAATGAGATGAGGGGGAGGCAGGCATGAAAAAATGTGTTTTGTCAGAGTGGCCCTTTAAATTGCAGTTAACATCCCTTTCAAAATGTGCTTTACTGAGGTTTATTTAACACTTAGGCGTTACATTTAGTTTGTTTATAAAGCAGCATAGTTTTTCAAGGAGTTGAGCCTCTCTTTACTGTTCACGGGTTTTGCTTATGAGCACATGATTTTTCATGCTGGCCACACAGGCCCATTTTAACGGTCCAGAGAAAAAGAAGCATTGGTAGGGAGAAGTGCTTCTGATTTCAAAAAAGTTCCTAACCATAGACCGATATTACAGTATCACATTTCCCTCTTCTTATAGAAAATGGGAACGATGATGTTCTCAATTTCTGCATCCTTGGCCCATTAGCAAACACACCCACATACCAGCCTGTCTATGTTCATCTATCCTTATGCCTAGGTTTATTACTCTTCTGGCTTACTGGACTGTAAGCAGTTACGTTATATTCCACCATCTTGAGACATATACAACATAAACTACAGACTCACAGGACAAGAACAGCATACATGTACATGGCAAAGGGGAACTGGAAAGGTGTTGTTCACTCTGAGAGTACCTTAAGCTCCTGCGGTCAGGATCATAGTGTTCTGGTAAGAGCTGTCCCAAGGACCGGTATACTATGACCATAGCAATAGCGTGCTGATTGGATGGATCCGGTTGCCTCTTTTTACGTTTGGAGAGATGGGAGTCAAATTCCTCATCACTGCTGGGATATTTCTGGTTGAAAGGCTTAACAGTGGGCAGAGCTATAAAAAACAAATAGTTGGGGTGTAACCATGTGGATTATTACAATGTAATTATGTAAGCATCAAACTTTACATCAGGCTGTACACAAGAGTAAAATGCTGGGATTAATAGGCAAGGCAGCAGAGTAAAATAAAGTTCCACAATGGAATCTGTGGACAACTAATAGAATTGCTCTGTTTCCATGGAGATCATTAATATACAATATATACAATGTAATTCTCTGCAATGACAGATGTGGACAGTCACCGAAAGAACTGGTATTTATTAGCTTCCCGGCAGTCCTGTATTACACATCTACGAGAGCACTGTAAGGTTTTTTTTTAGTCGCCGAGATGGTGTGCATGCCATTACATTAAATAGCAATGGTATATAATCAGTTCCATCTCAGCCTATACCAGTACATCATTTACAGCATTCACTATATGTCAATCATGAAAGGATAACTTGGTTTCCCTCTTATTTTCCCATCACTATGAAAGCAAGTAATGAAGGAAAGTGTTCACATAAGTGCTACATTCATCTCTTGACGAGCTGCTAATCCCCATTATTCAGCCATACATTCAGTCAATTTCCCTATAGACTGACCAAAGTTAATTTCCCCAAGATAAAGATGACCGAGGCTCCGTTGTTTTCCTCGGATGACACCAGAGCTGGCTCATGTATTTGAAGTTTACACATCTAGATCTTGTAAAAAGATTTCCTTTGGAATCACACGTCCGGTCATGTCTTTTCTGCACCGTCACGCACATTTTACAGATGACACATCTATTATATATTCACAGTACTGTACAAACGTTTTAGGCAGGTGCGGAAAAAATGCTGCAAATGAATAATTTTTTTCAAAGTTGGTTGACTGACCCCAATTTTTCTCCTCCAGCAGGACAACAACCCAAAAACATGCAGCCAATATAATAAAGAACTAACTTCGGTGTAAAGAAGAACAGGGATTCCTGGAAGTAATGCTATGGCCCCACAAGGCCCTGATCTCATCATCAACTTTACCTGGGATTGCATGCAGAGACAGAAGGATCTGAACAAGCCTACATACCTAACACAGGAGGAGGTGCGGAAGCGTCTAAAGAAAACTAAAATTGATAAATCGCCGGGCCCAGATGGATTACACCCAAGGATACTAAGGGAACTAAGTGACGAGATAGCTAGGCCGCTATACCTAATATTTCTAGACACTATCAAGACCGGTGTAGTACCATTGGATTGGCGCATTGCCAACGTGGTTCCAATTTACAAAAAAGGGAGCAAAAGTGAGCCTGGTAACTACAGGCCAGTAAGTCTCACTTCAGTAACGGGAAAAATTTTCGAGGGGATTCTGAGAGACGCCATCGATGAGTACCTCAAGGAAAACAAGGGAATAACTCCTCACCAGCAAGGATTCATGAAGGGTCGCTCATGTCAGACAAATCTGATCAGTTTCTACGATGAAGTAAGCTCTAAGCTGGACCAGGGAGAATCTATTGATCTCGTATATCTGGACTTCTCTAAAGCTTTTGACACCGTGCCACATAATAGGCTAATATACAAAATGAGGCAGCTCGGACTGGGCGAAAACGTGTGTACGTGGGTAAAAAATTGGCTCAATGATAGAAAGCAGAGGGTGGTAATAAATGGTGCGTACTCTGATTGGACCATAGTCGCTAGTGGGGTGCCACAGGGTTCAGTTTTGGGCCCCACTCTGTTCAACATATTTATCAATGACCTGATAGAGGGGCTGCACAGTAAAATATCAATATTTGCAGATGACACAAAATTATACAATATAATTAATACAACGGAGGACAATGTGCGGCTGCAAACGGACCTGGACAAGCTGGGGGCTTGGGCAGAAAAATGGCAAATGAAGTTCAATGTTGAAAAATGTAAGACTATGCACATGGGCAGGAGTAACGGATGTCACAAATATTCACTTAATGGGGTACCACTAGGGAAAAGTGATATGGAAAAGGATCTGGGGGTATTAGTGGATAATAGACTAAACTGGAGTAACCAATGCCAGTCAGCTGCTGCAAAGGCAAATAAAGTCTTGGGGTGCATTAAAAGAGGTATAGGGGCGAAGGACGAGAACATCATGCTTCCATTATATAAGGCACTTGTCAGGCCTCACATGGAATACTGCGTACAATTCTGGACACCGGTGCTCAGGAGGGATGTTGCGGTACTGGAGGGGGTTCAAAGAAGGGCAACTAAACTAATACATGGAATGACGGGACTGGAATACCCAGAGAGGCTATCCAAATTGGGTCTATTTACTCTAGAAAAAAGAAGGTTAAGAGGGGACCAAATAACCATGTATAAGTACATGAGGGGACAACACATGGATCTCTCCCGCGATCTGTTTACACCCAGGACCACGACGGTAACAAGAGGACATCCGCTACGATTAGAGGAAAGTAGGTTTCATCACCAACATAGAAGGGGATTCTTTACTGTAAGAGCAGTTAGACTGTGGAACTCTCTGCCTGAGGAGGTGGTGATGGCAAAATCCATAGAGGAGTTTAAAAGGGGACTTGATGTCTTTCTGGAGAAGAAGGATATTACAGGATATAAATATTAGGTGAAGTGTCAATCCGGGTATACAGGCAGGTAGGAACTATTAGGGGTTGATCCAGGGAACAGTCTGATTGCCATTAGGGAGTCGGGAAGGAATTTTTTCCCCAAAAGGGCTAATTGGCTTCTGGCCTTGGGGTTTTTTGCCTTCCTCTGGATCAACAAAGTAGGATAGACAGGCTGGACTAGATGGACATTGTCTTCATTCAGCCTTACATACTATGTTACTATGTTACATGTGCAGAAGATCTGTGGTTAGTTCTCCAATACAATAAAGGAATGTGAGTTCCTTCAAAAACTGTGTACAAGTATAACTAGAAAAAGTGATGCTGTTTTCATCACACCAAATATTGATTTGATTTGGACTCCTGTTAACACTTTTACTTTTGAAAGAATTTTTAATTTGCAGCATTTTTCCCTCAGGTGCCTAAGGGCTCGCACACACTTGCATTTTTTAAGGCAAATGTCAATAGGAGTTTCTAATGTTAAAAACGTAAGTTTGTGCTTTGTGTTTTTAACGTTAAAAAGTCTCATTGATATTCACATTAAAAAAACGCAGCGTTAAAAGACGCAAGTGTGTGGGAGCCCTAAAGCTTTTACACAGTACTGTATATATAAACATTGGCAGCTTTTACTGTCCATCGATATATACTATGGTATATCTCCACTCCCACTTGATAGCAGTAGCTCGTATAGTGTTGTTAATATTTGTGTGGCTGTTTCTGGTACTGCAACTTAATCTCAAGTGAATGAGAGCTCGAATCATAGGATCCTGCAGAAAAGAGCAGTCAAGGACCCTGCTGATAAAAAACTGGAGTAAGGATAGGCCAACAGTGGTTTACTGTGGAAAACCCTTTCAAAATCACAATTCACAAAGTCTGGAAGCTTAATTGCATTACTGAAATCACAATTGTGAGATTAGCAACTATTTGTCATTTGATAGTCACCCACAGTGGCTCAGAGTCCGAAACTGATCATTTGTAGTACTGCGTTTCCTTGAAAATAAGACACCGTCTTATATTAATTTTTGCCCCAAAAGAGGCACAGTGTCTTATACTTACCTAGCCAACGACTTCCCGATCCCTCGCACTGGCCTGTGGCACTGTGGCAGGCTGCCATGTCCTCTACGCTGACAGCATTCTCTTCCAGGTAACTAACGGGTCTTTGAATGCCCCGCCTCCAGCAAGTGAGTGCTGTAATAAGATCACGAGTGCCCTGGCTCAGCCAATCAGAGCTGGCGCTCAATGAGCCAATCACAGTTATTAAGTGATGTCATTCACTGAATAGCTGTGAATTATCGAAAGCCGGCTGCGATTGGCTCGTGATCCAATCACAACACTCACTTGCTGGAAGCGGGGTATTCAAAGCCCCGTTACCAGGAAGAGAATGCTGTCAGCGCGGAGGACACAGCAGTCTATTGCAGCGCCAGAGACCAGACTGGGATGCCGCCGGCTAGGTAAGTATTGCTTTTTTTTTTTTTTTGTGGGTAGCTAGGGCTTATTTTTGGAGGAGGGCTTACATTTCAAGCCCCCACCTCCCCTGGGGTAGGGCTTATTATCGGTGTAGGTCTTATTTTCAGGGAAACACGGTAGACCGCCTGACTCTTTTGACTAAACTCTAGTATAACTTTGTGTTTTTAAGGTGATGTGTGGTACTGACATAAATACATGTGGAAGTTAGCAGCAGTGATTACTCCCAAGACCTTGTTTGTGCTGGCTTAACTTCATTAGATATTAATGTGAATAGGGAGGCAAAGCCTTGTAATATCTAGAAACAGAACTATATCAAATTACAGCAAGTGTCAAGAAATACCCATTACCACTGTAAGCGTATTTATGCGCACATTTGCGCGATGTGTGTTGCATGTTTGCACACGTCTGTGCGTATTTTACTGTATTTTTTGGGCCTGCATGCCCTGCCCATTTGCGCATGCAAAGAAACATGCAACCATGCTCCCATCGATTTCAATGGGCGATTAAGTTTCATTAAATCTGTGATATTTCCGTGCGCAATATGCATGAAAATAGGAGATGCTGCGCTTTTTTGTGCAACTGAAATGATTTTGCAAAAAGGCATGGGTGACCGTAAGCATTGAAATCAATGGATTCTATTCACTGCGTATTGTGCGTGCAAAATTTGCATGCATAATACGCAGCTGAAATGCATTCATGTGAATAAGCCTGTAGTTGTATTTACGAAGATGAATGAAAAAGACTGTAATTGTACCTTTTCTTTCAGGGGGCTTAAACAAAGTATCCGGGAACAAGACTGAGGACTGCAATTCTTTAGGGTAATCTTCATATATCTCATTAAACTCGGGGACTTTGGCTCCACTGAAATTCGCCTTGTCAAATATGTCTACAGCAATAACTGGAGGGAAAAATACAGAATTAAAGGGATGAATTACATTCTAACTGCAAACCAAAAGCCTTAGTGGAACATTATTTGTACAACCCCAATTCCAAAAAACTTGGGATGCGGTGCAATGTTTAAAAATGAAATGGAAAATGTCTCCTTTTATGTTCTATTGTGAATAAGATAGGGGTATGTGAGATTTCCACATCATTAAATCCTTTTTTCCCATTACATTAATGTACATTTTTTTTATTTGGGGTTGTATTATATCGTTTTCAGTTTTCCTCCAGGGATCTTCAGAAAATATATGATGCGATCGTGAAACCCTAAATAACTTATCACTGGAAAGAACTAAATTACCATATAACTTTTATTAATATCAATGGATAAAATGATCTCGGCATATCAGCATCAAACTAAAACTCAGTATTTCAATTTCTATATTAATAGCATATAGAGAGAACAGTCTAGAAACTCCTGTGCCACTCAATGATTTACTGTCATTTAGACCAAGCTCTATAGAGATGAGCGTGGATTCACGGGAGCCAAATTACCATAGGGGCACACTGAGGACCCCCTCTTAGTAATAAACGTGCAGTGATGATGACAATGTGTCCAAATACTGAGGAATAAACCCCAAGTCCGTATCCTAATGTATAGTTGGACTACAGCAAGGACATAACGGTTCTCTCCTATCGTTATTAAGTCACTCCTACTATCTCATAAGATGTTGACCAACATAGGGAATAGAAAGTCTATGAAGAGGAGAGATGGACTGTTGTTATCAAGTTATCCTTTATTCTTGATAGATCTATAGATATGAATATCGTATTAATAGGTCTGTGTGTACAGATGGTGAATTGTATCACTCGGGCCACATGGTATACATTGATAATAATACCCCAACCCTAATTCACTGAAACCTAATAGGTGATGCAAGATATTAATAACAGCATCATCAAAGTGGATCAGTAAAAAAGCCAAGCACTCCAAGTGGAGGATGCAGAAGACAAGCGGGGTGGCCCCGTTTGTCTTCTGCATCCAGCTGTTCCCCGCTCGGTGTGTCCGTCTGTAATAAAGTTGAGCGCTCCGTGCCGGGTATGGAGAACACAGCTGGACCGCTCTGTTCTTCATACCCAGCCTGTAATCAGGGAGCGGAATACAGCTGAAACAATAATATCTGAAATAAATGTAAAGAGCTGCTGTTCTTGAAGTGGAAATCCATAAAAGCCTTTATAATAAGAAGTGCTACATAAAAAGGGTCAGATGCAACATAGACATAGGACGCGTTTCGACTCTGTAAAGAAAGAGTCTTGATCACCTAATTTGGGAAGTTACATCA
The DNA here is from genome assembly GCF_035609145.1 of Eleutherodactylus coqui. NCBI lineage: Eukaryota > Metazoa > Chordata > Amphibia > Anura > Eleutherodactylidae > Eleutherodactylus > Eleutherodactylus coqui. The sequence goes on along the minus strand of NC_089838.1, from coordinate 169,794,901 downwards.
CTTCCTTAAATATCTGACCATTTTTTTTTTAATTCCTGATGGAATCCTGAGCCAGACACTATACTGGGAGCAGCACAGACATCAATGGGTGAGCGCTTTTTCCTTTATTTATCGTGAAACAATTGTATCAGCTGTATCCCGGTGTGAATTGCTGATAACTGATCGCTTATCTTTCAGCATGCTGAAAGACAATGATGATCGGCGGCTTAACGAAAAATGCACGATATCCGTGCAGTTAGACACTACGATTATCGCTCAAAAGACGGCTTTGAGCGATTTTTAAGCGAAAATCGCTGCGTCTAAAAGGGCCTTTACTGATGGATTTACTATTGCAGGGTAATACTCACTGATGTTTTTAGTGACAATGACAAAGGGCTTCATATACGTCTTTTTCATGTTCCGTGCCATGTTGTTGGCATAGTCTTCATAATGTTTCAACAGGTGTGCTGTGCCCCCTTCAGTCCTCTGGATCTGGTCCCAATGCTCTTTGTTGCTGTGATCTAATATTATGCTGCCTGCATAGATGACATTCTGTAAAATGAAGTATCAGAGTGACATTAACATTACAGAAACAATTAAAAAAACTTAATTACCAGGATGTCCTCATCTATATTAATTAGGCAGTTTTTTTTTAATTGTGTCTCAGTGGGCATGTATTTCACCTTCCTTCTTTCTCCCCTCAAGATTGCCAGATTGTGCAAAACAGGGAATTTGGGAATACGGGAGGGGCTTATACTCTGCTTCACTCTTCTGTCAGTAACCGTGGCAGAGCAGCTAAATCCCCTGCCAATTCCCACTTCAGGGTAGCAGGTATCCAGGAAGATATAGACCCTATATTTTCTGACAGATAGTACTAGGTTTGGTAACCTGATAAAGGACTGAAACTCAACGTCATTTTGTCTCTGCCATATTGGTTGCAAAGTGCATTACTTACCAGTAATCCCTTAAGAAAGCTTTTCAGTGGTAATTCTTAGCCAAGTTCAGAGATTACGGTAATTATTTCACTAGAAACCCAACACTCCTTTGGCTTCAAATCTCAGTGCTCTTAAATTATTAGGACTCAGTTTCCAAAACTCTTGAGAAGAGTGAAAGCGGCTTAAAGCCCCAGGCAGCAGACATATTAACCTGTCTTCAAGGAACACTGATGATCTTTAGATACTGACCGCCAACAATCTGCCTTATATCAGACTTACATGTCCCATTATTTACCGTTCGTTAAGAGTTTAGTTACCATAAAACCTCACTGTATTCTATACAACTGCCATCCTCAGAAATCCAATCTGGAGACAGTTGGGGTTGCAAATACACTATAATCATAAAACATAGCTATTGGAAATAGTGGAGACATAAAATCAGGAGTACAAGCGCGTAAATTGAGAATAAAGGCTGTGAATTCACTATTCACTATATGTATACATATGAGGTCTAAAGCCATTCAATTGTTTGAATGACTCTTCATTGTTTTTAATTATTTGTATATTTTATATATATTTTTAAGCACAGAAAAATATGCTTTTTTTGCCATTTATACATTCATCAACACTAGCGTTTATAAGGTCCAATACTTTACTCAGTGCTGTACAATGTGTATGCTGTCACTGGTTGCATGATATAATAATACATTACAATGAAGAGGACACAGTATATCGAATGAAGCAAGATGCGTTCTGCAGTACCATGAAGTGCTATGTAGAGCAGGTAAGTATACCTCATTAAATTCCACATCTCTAGTTGCAGCCAAGTCAAAGCCTTGCTGCTGGCTCTCATATTGCAGCACCCTCACTAGCATCTGATAGCTGGTTCTGATGTCATTCCCGTAGAAAGACGTAGTCTGGTTGGTTGCATTCTGCAGGACTCTGGCGATCTCAATGGACTTGACGCCATCCAAAATAGTCTCGTTTCGGTGAAGCTTTTCATTCTGCAAAAAAAAAATCGAGACTTAGCTGCTGAGTGTACAATAAGCACAAAGTATCACGTTCACAATCCATATTATTTAACTTTCGTAAACTATTGAGTATTTACAAACTCACCAGTTATAATACATGTGAATGAGAAATGTCATGCAAAAGCTGGTGTGAGCTCATTAACAAGTTTATGTTACTTTTATGCAATTTCTGTGTGAGCTGTGCACAAAACTCCCCATTATTGGCACTAACCGCACAAAACGTTCTAAGCATACCATCAAGTATATTGGTGTTGTGGAATTAATAGGAGACGTATAGCAGCAGCACAAGACATGCACATTCCTGGCATTCATCTCAACAAAGTGTGTTTGTGGAGCTGTGTACATAGGCTTCAGGCCGTCGGTGAGAGAAGAGTCACTTTACAAGAATATCCATTATTGAGCAGTATTCAGACTAAGACAGGCCATGTACAGAACCAGGGCGCCCATCAGCATATGCTAGTAAAGACTAGTTTTAATGGGACACAAATCGTTTTGGACAAATTTGTTTATTATGAGAACTTATTGTAGAGATTGCAAGTAATAAAGAGGAACCAGTCACAGTGACAATGTAGTCCAATCTACTGACATCATGTTATACGCTGGAGGTGCTGAGCAGATTGATATATATTTTTCTGGAAAAACATTTAGTATAACTAGTAATTTATCCAGTTAAACCTCTGCTCATTCTGGGTTTAGGAGTCCAGTGGGTGGTCCTTCCAGTGATTGATAGCTATCTGTATGCATAATGATACAGGGAAGGCTGTCAATTACTTAGTAGTACCGCCCACTGGACTCCTAACTCTAGACTGAGCAGATATCTTCAAGCTGCTTGTGTGTAACGGTACATAATGGATACATGAGCTGTTCTGATAACAAACTGCACCACAGCGGGCTAACATGTATACATATTAGATCTGTTTAGCAATAAATGCTGCCCACAGATTGGGCTGCATTCACGTTAAAGTACAACTAAGTATCCAGTACCAGTGACATCCAAACATCTGGCTGCCTGGGTAATTTGGGTCAGATGTAGGCTTCATAAATAGTTTAACTGCTTTGTTGCCTACCAATGGTACATGAGCATGCTGAAGAAGAATACCACGTGAGATCGTCCATTCTGTTTGCAGCATTTCTGTGCAATCTGATGCAGCTTGCCCCTGAAAGGTGCGCTTGCATAAAGGAGTTTAGGACAGGGATGTTAAAATGGACTTTGTGTCTGGGAAGCTTAGTAGGGCTCTTACCAGGGTTTTTAGTTCCAAGAAGGTCAGAGTGGTGCAGTTGAAGAGTTCGGGAGGGAGCCAACCCTTTTCCTCACTACAGTGCCGGATCGCATTCCCTAAGGAAACAAATGTATGGGCTAAACATAATCCTAGGTACTCAATGCTGTACAATATTTTATTTAATCATAGGCTAATTATTATTCATCAAGAACCAACAAGAATGCAACATGTTATAAAAATAGAGAATACACGGCTGTACTGGAATGTTCTCTCCAGTTTTTCATGGCTTTGATCAAGACCACTTGCCTCGCTTCACTTCTGAATGGAGGAAAAGAATGGACATCTTTTTTGGGCGCCATACAATTTTGTACCCCTGGATTGGCACCCGGGCCAATGATCTACGCATCATGAAGACTTCAAGGCTTCTTCCTTTCAAGAAGGCACTACATGAATGCACCACAGCACTGATAGCCGAGCCCATAGCATTTGGCTTGTGTACATACAGATTATTAACCCTTTCCAATCCACTGTCTGGCGTCTGAAGACATTCTGATTGAACGCTGTACAGCTCCGATGTCGGAAGACGTCCGGCAGGGTATTCTTACTGTACATTACTGGCCGCTCTGTTGTTGAGGGCCTCTCCAGCATGTCCTATACCACAGTACTGGCTCTAGCCAGCAGATGGCGCCATTGTATAATGGCAGAAAGAGAAAGCCCTATAGGAAACCCTGAATCCAAAATTGGATTGCAAAGGGTTAATATAGGAGCTAAGTGTCTGATTACTGATAAACATTATAATATTTTACACAATTTGAATACACAAAGTGATACGAAATAACTAAACTAAAATAAAGTTGCTTGAGAAGATCAGGCGTTTGGTCTTATCCAATGGTGTTTTACATCATGCTAATTGGATGGGCGTTTCTGACACAGAGCTGGTGGGATCTATGAAACATCTGTCAAGTCTTTTGGCTGGACGTTTTATATTATAGGTCACTCTGTACAGATTTCCCTCAGCGAAGCAATACAATGACAATCCTTTCACGGCATTTAAACGGTCAGTTCTCAGTATAATCAAACCATAGTAACACATAACCGAGGACTAGCTATCAATGGAGACTCATGAAGCGCAGAGTGTTATGGCAGCATAATGCAGTCCTAAGCTCTTGCTCATGACCTAAAGGCTGCGGATTCAATCCCCGCATGGTTCAGGTAGCCGGCTCAAGGTTTACTCAGCCTTCCATTTTTCCGAGGTTGGTAATATGAGTACCCAGCTTGCTGGGGGTAAAGATAACAGGGAAAGGCAATGGTAAACCACCCTGCAAAAACAATCTGCCAAGAAAACATCACCCTAGGAGTTGGTCATGACTTGGTGCTTGCACCAGGGGGCTTTACCTTTAGCTTATCACTATGACTTTACCTTTAGCTTATCACTATACTTAGTATTTTTTTTTACACTTTTATGTTTCTGCTTTATAAACTCATCTAGTAAAGTGGTCCTGTTTTTTAAATCAAAAAGCATAGTGTTACAAAGCTCTATGAGTCTCATGCATCAGTAGCTGTCACATATAGTATAAAGCATTTTCCCAATAATTACATTGCCATTGTACTTGCTGCACTTCTGAGGAGATGAATAGTCTGAGGTGTGCAGGGTATGACTTAGAGTGTAAATAATTTAGTGTCTAGCTTGTCAGGCCTACTGTGCACTAAACTGGCAGTGCATAACTCTGCAAGTAATGGATGGGGAGGGAAAAGAAGTAGTGGGTGAAAAGGAACCTTCTGTAATTATCAGCAATTATAGTGTCTACCGCACATATGTTTACCGTGTCAGTGCTCTTTAAAAATACATTATGCTCTGATTTACAATGGAAGCTTCCTGAACAGTTTTATTCCGGAACATAAATGAGGTAAGTAATCCTATAAAGGCATCAACAGCATAAAATAAAATTCTCCGTGGCTTGCAGGGCCAGCATAAAATCAGTTGTGGATGTTACAAAATGTTGGATTCCTTAGTCCCCCACATAAAAGGTACTAGAATGCCAATATAATCCTCAAAAAGGGAACTATTTTTTATTGTTGCTGTACAAGCCCTAAGAGCAGCAGATTCTCATCAGCTCTATGGTATGATTAATTACAACCACTTCTAAAGTAACATAATATAGTATGCAAGGCTGAAAAAAGCCAAGGTCCATCCAGTTCAGCCTGTTTCCACCCCCTCCATGTTAATCCAGAGGAAGGCAAAAAAAAAAAAAAAAACAAATGAGGCAGACATCAATTTACCCCAATTGGTAGAAAATCAATTTCCTTCCCGACTCAGTCAGAATATTCCCTGGATCAACATTTGAAAGTTCCTACCTGACTCCAGGACCCGGATCAACAACCCTTCGAAGTAAACTGAATTAAACATCTATGCTGTACGGAACTGCACTAGGTCTCTCATAGTCCACTAGTGGTCCATACAGGCACTTTTATATGGATGCAAACAGTTGTTTTTCTCACAAATGCCAGAAGAGTATAGTGCCTCATATAGGCACCGTATGACTACAGATGAACATTGCAGTTCATGAGAAGCTGTTTTTGTGGAGAGCTGGGCCATCAAGACTGGGATCTGGTTTCAAGAATTTTAAGAATAACAGGTTAACACACTTTTCTTGTTTCTTGATTCCTTAAGGACCAGGCTGTTTTGTATGTTAAGGACCAGACACTTTTTAGGGATTTTACCCATGTGGTAACCCGTCCTTCTTATGATTGACTGCAGAAGCAGGAGGCTTTAATCCCTGCCGTAATTTTATATACAGCTGGGCTTTAAGTCTGGGACCAAGTGCCGTAAATTTACAGTGCTTGATCCTTAATGGGTTAAAGTTCATCATTCTATGATAACATATTGTTGACTCTCCAAGCGCTTTCCACTTTACTGTATACTGATACAATTAGGTTTTGTAGCTACACTTACCGATAGATCCCTTGGGACAAGGAACAGCAGCTGGTTGACCAAACTTGGTCTGTGGCCACCAAATTCCAGCCTCGAAGGCTTTGGGACATGCATTATAAATCACTGCGAGAAAAAAAAACACACATGCACATGGTTCATACTGATGTCTGTGATTGACTGTTACAGTTAACCTGCCATCTAAATAATTAATTTATCTAATCTTCAGAAATAAAACATAATAAGGAAATGACAGCACTATAGAGATAGAATAACCATGTATCATACATGTCTGTGTTATTATACAGAACCACAATGGTGAAAAGACAATACCAGTGCAGTCAGACTTTCTTTCAATCTACAATAACATTTAATTTCTTGTCACCCGCTACTATTCATGAGCCAAGAATAATAAAATGGTCATAGACTCTGCAGCTGTTCACTGCTGACTCATCACGTGCCAAAAAGGGCTTAAAATAGGAAAATTGACAGTTGCTTGTAGTCATTTAGTAGGAAAGCTGGTGATGGAAACACACATGGTTTCCGGTCTTCTGAGATTATTGTAGAGGAATACATAAACCCCTGTGGAAAACTGGAAACAATCACTGATGGTGTGTTCACAGGTCTACATGTGGGCAAACTAGAACCTGACCCTACAGTACGCATTCAATCCCACCCGCTGGAGGCCTGGAAAATCAGCTAGAATTCCAAGACTGATGAACACATTGTAATCAAATTTGGTCAAAACATATCTTATGCCCCATTTAGATGGAGCGATTATCGTTCAGAAAATCGTTCAAACGAATGAAACTGAACGATGATCCTTCAGTTTAGATTTGGGCAAACAGCTGAATGATTCTTGCTCGCGGTGGCTCGTCAACTTCTCGTGCCATTTAAATACTGATCTTCAGGGTTTCTCATAAGAATGTGAAACACTTAACAGTAAATGCCCAAGGATTGCACAATTGTCAACGAGAATTGTGCAGTCTAAACGGGTTGGCCGAGCGCCGATGAGCTGGTGATGACATCACCAGCTCGTTCCATCGGGCAAACAAGAATTATGAGATCCTCAGCTCATGTAAAAGGGCCAATACTGAATGAGTATCAGGAAGCCATCATAGCATATGCTGGAAGCATCCTCCATTTGCAGTCAAGCACACCTGAACCCAACGCTCCATAATGCTGAACCTGCTGGTAAGCAGGTCTGGCGTCACTGCAGCTATTTCTTGCGGGATGTCCCTTTTCAGTTGCTGGATAGTTCTTGGCTTATCCAGTAAACTTTCCCTTGGGTTAAATCAGGTCACTGCGGTCACCAAACTCCCTTAGAAATAATCTGATCCCACTAAAAATGCTCAAGTCTCAGGCATGATCGCATTGGAGATGTAGCAGGTCGCTCCATACTGTTGGAAATAGTCGCTGCTAATTTCCTCATTGTCCACTGGTCACAGTACTGTCAAATCAGATATGATTCAGTTATGCGTCACAGGATATCACACACCAGAAGCATATCTTTTCGGCATGAAGCAGTCTCATGGATTTTGTGAGTATTTTCACCTGCCCACATCCACCTATTCTGAGCATTTACATGGTCTGATAAGTGAAACCATGCCTCATCTGTAAATTACAGGACATCAAGAATATTCTGACTGTTGGAGACAAATACTTCAAACCAACAGCAGTACACAAGATCTTTTCTTTGTTTTTATTCGGGACCTTTCAATTTATGCACCAGTCACTTGGTATGCATGAGGATGAGCTCTCCTTGCAGCTGTTCGCCATGTGCTCTTGGATGTCCCCATCTGCTGAGCCAATCTGCATAAAGATGCCAACAATCTGTCTTTAACGTTCTTCACCATTTCTTGGGGCATTGACATCCTGCCTCCAAGAGGGCACTGTCCTGTCTCCATGTCACAACCACGTTTATATGCTCCTGAAGGGAAGCAGTCACATGGATAATCTGTCTTTAACGTTCCTCACCATTTCTTGGGGCATTTTCATTCACCTCCACCATGTAAATCCAACAACGTTCTGGTCGTTTCCAGTTTCCTTACTATTCTCTGAATACATGACTTTGTTGACTTTAAATTTCTTCACAAATTCAGTTTTCCAGGACTTGATGGATCCTGTTCTCCAATAGGTAGGCACAATGAACACACGCTCTTGCACAGTATAGGGAGACATGGCAGCACAAGCTCCTACTGACTACATGGCTGAAGCGAAACATGACTGCTGGGGTGGCTTAGTGTGCCGAGTGAGACACCCAGACTAGCAGTTCCTTGCTGGTGACTGCTGCCATGAGAATGGAGGCATTTGGGTTAAGGAGTGCTCAACAAACATGTTATAAGGTATGTGTTGACCAAATTTGATTCAAACATGTTCGTTGGTCTTACAGTTCTAGGTGATTTTTCTGGGCCTCCAGCCTACGAGTAGGACACCCGGTACAATGTCATGACCTATCGAATAGGGCAGAAGGCTTTGATATTACAGATTTCAGATATTAAATGATTTGTGATCTGGTGGAAAGCAAACATGGGCTACAGGCACATAGTTCACCAAATTACAGAGGGAATTCATTCTGGAGATGATATCCATATGATATAGACATGATACAGCAGTGAAAAGAAAGAAGGATTCACACAAACAGTACATTGTTAACTGTGCAAACAGAGTTTGCATTTCATGTAAATACCTTCACAGCCGTCATTAGTGACCTCAGCAAAAGGATTGTCACAGCGGTTACACTGCCGCCCAATAACGCCCGGTTTGCATGGGCACTGTCCTGTCTCCATGTCACAACCCCGTTCATATGCTCCGGAAGGGAAGCAGTCACATGGATAACAAGTGTCACTGGCTTGTGGCTTGTAGTAATTTTCCTGCAAAAGAGAAAAAAAAACGTATTGAAACAAAGTATTTATCTGATATTTTTTTACCGTACTTCCATGTTTAGGGCTCCTGCACACGAGCGGATTTGCGGAATCTGGGGCTGCCGGCTGCCCCTGGATTCCGCAGCAAATACCACCAATAGCCTCCTATGGAGAACCGCTGCATCCTGCACATGAACGGCAGAAAAAAACACAGCATGCTCCATTTCTGTGCAGTTTCCACTTGATCAGCTTCCAATGAAGTCAATGGAAGCCGACTATGCAATCATCATTGCCGAAAGATCGTGGGATCCCCGTCATCGCCTAGCGACGGCGCAGCTTAATCTGTACTGCACATGTGCGCAGCCCGGCGCTTCCACAGTACAGATAAAAAAGAATCCGGACAGGTAAGTAGAGTCACCGGCCAGGCACGGGATCTGATCCTGCTGCGGGATCCTGTATGCCAGATCTGACCCCGATGTGTGCAGGAAGCCTCAATGTAGAATCGTATATAATAATTTGGATGAGTGATAAACCGTGACCTCTGCCCAAATAGTAGTTCAAAAACACACAGGGATGCCGCATCTATGAGGCAAGTTGAGTACTCTGTCTCAGGCGGCGCTCCGTCCTCTCTGAGAAAGGACCCTCAGAGGTCCGAAAGCTTGCAATAACATCATGTATTTTTGTTAGCCAATAAAAGGTATCCTATCTACAAGATTACTTGGTTTATCTCACTGAGAACAATCACACTTTACTGTACTGGCTAACACAGTAACAAACCTTTTTTCCATTTTGGTTATGTAATGGACTGTTATAGTATTAATGATTACAGTTTTATATAAAATGGTATTTCTTCATTTTCTTTGTTGTGAATGAAATATCAAGCAGCAGAAAGGCTAGGGGCAACATGAAGGTCTACCATATATTTATATAAATATTGTATTCGTGTACACATTTTTGTTACATACTAGAGGTGATTGTAACACATCCTTACCTTACACCGGCATTCTCCATTGGTCTTATTACAGTCAGGGTCAAATCCTTTACTGACCTCGCAGTTACAGGGTCCACAGACAGGATTACCCCACCAGCCTCTGGGACAGGGCAAATCAACTCTAAAATGGGAGATAAGAGTCAGTGCAACTCTGAACATTAAATAAAGCAAAGATGACAAAGTAGAGTAACCACTACAGGGTGGAATCCAAGGACTGCTCAGTGTGAAGATGGAACATTTGACAGGGATAAGACAGACAAAAGTAGTTTATTCATTACTTGTTTTCACAGTATTGTCCGTAGTAGCCTGCTCCACAGTCACACGTGTATCCATGAGAAGAGCTTGGCTTTCGAGCACAAGTAGAGACATGCTCACAGGGGTTCAGGCTGCACACATCTACACAGTCCCTCCCAAAGAACCCTAGAGGAAAGTAGAGGATTCAGTTACATGTGCTACTGGAGAGATGCCATATCAGACACAGAAATCCTTCAAATGACTAGATGAATATAGAGATAATGCTGCGTGTTTTATAGGCCTGAGAACGAGTGCAGATCAATCACTGGAGTCAACCGTGTAACTGTTCTGCATACAAGGACTGGGTAAATGAGCATCACACAGTAAATACTACTGTAGTATTACAGTAGTATTAATACAATTATACAATTACCAGTCTTCAGCCAAGGTATACTGATACATTATTGCAGTTCTTCACTAGTAGAATAAAGTACTGTTATTTTTAAGTAGATCTACCAATTATGGTTAAAAAACAGCAAATGGTAGATATAGTTTTTCTAAACTCAACCATTCTACACCTGTGCGATAGTGAATATGAAAGACTGTCCATTTTATCTGTTGCCTCTTAATTAAGACAATTCTGGGGATGCCTTGAGTTTGATCATACCCAGAGGTCAACAGTGAGCTCTTCTTTCATGATCTCAGCCTCTAAAGGACTGAAGGTCAGTACTTGTAATGATGTGGTTAGGTGTGCATATGGTTGGGAAAGGATATTGTAGCACTTAAAGGGAACCTGTCACCAACTATAAGTACCATAAACCAAATTATGGTGCTTATAGTTTAGGTGACATGAAGCCCGGGGAGCCTTTTTTATACCCATCCGATCCCCTGGCAAAGTCAGTGCAAGCACACAGCAAGTTTGATTCTTTTCGGAAGGCTGTATGTGCGTAGTCCCATTCATCTCGGTGTGATTGTATGAAACAGCATTCTGTGAAATGTCAAGCTGGTGTGCATGCACAGACTTCCTCAGGGTACACCCCAGCAACAAAGGACCAAGTGAATATGAAAAGCAGCTCATTAGACTGCACATCGCCTAAACTATAAGCATCATCACTTGGTTTATTAGTGCTTATAGTTGGTGACAGGTTCTCTGTCTCATAAAGGACAACTCCTAGGCATATTACATGGTTGGCTACTGCAGGTGAAATGTAAAGTCAGACAAGGCCCCCTCCAATGATGGCAACCGATTGCTGGCCATTGGAGAAACCAGACGCTTGGTGATCAGTTGACTGCCTAAAACATTTCTAGTTTTTTAAAAATATTTGTTATTTTTATTATATTTTCCAAAAATGAATGCAGAGAAAAAACAAAAGAACAAAATAATCAAATAGCAACTTGTAATCAAAATACAGGAACAAACAAAATATGAGGGCAAAGACAGGTCAGCAGAAGGAAAATAAGTCATGTCACAAAATTTGTTGACATATCTGAATAGAAATACAGTAAAATATGGCACAATTTCAATTTAACCTAACCAAGGACCGGGTATAAGACCTCCTTTAATAAAAAAAAAGGTTCAACTTAATGCAGCAAAATACAACCAAATGAAAGGCCCTAAACCACAGCGCCATTTAACACCAACCATCAAAGAAGGCAAAACAAACAGAAAAAAGGATAGGAATGACACAGAAAAAAAGGTTTCTATGTAAAGGCCCATTTACACGCAAAGACAATTGTTCAAATTATTGAAAGATTGACAGTTTTAGCGATCATTTTGCATAAACTGTTAATGGACCCTAATGTCCATTAGCACTTTATCAGCTTCATTTGCGTGTGAGACGTTTGCAGATCACAGCATGTGGTCCAAGGAGATGTTTGCAGATCACAGCATGTGGCCTGAACTCTGCACACAGCTCCTTTGTTCTTGCAGGAGCTGTTGGCTAAATACAATGTAATCTCCGACTCCTGTGTAAAACACAGTGTGCGGTCCCTGTTATCTTCTCTCTCTGGCTGAATGATGAATTTTAAGCTCACCTTAAAATCCTCGTTCAGCTGAATAGTGAACAATGGCAACGTTTACATGCAACGATTATCGTTCATAGGCCATCGTTTGAACAAATTTTGAGAGATAACAGTTGCATGTAAATGGGCCTTAAGAAGGGTTCTCTTAATTAGACATATCCTATAAAAACACATTTTTTTCATAATACTACAAAATTTACTCATAGTATTATTTCAGAAAACTTTAATACAAATAATGTATTTTAAATGTCTTGCTAGATTTTTTCACTAATGCAAAACATATAAAGTGAATCTTACCTGGCTCACAGTTACAAGAAAAACTGTGCCACTCATCAGTGCAGTCACTATTGTATGGGCAAGGATTTGCATCGCAAGGATTTTCCACTTCGCAGCCACTTTCCACGTTGACAATCTCAGCTTTATTCATGTTGAGGGTTCCTATATTCGTTGAGGTTTCTCCCATTCTTACTCCCTAAAAGACATTGAAAGAAGGCATTTACACCAATAGCCAATTGATGAAGTGATTCATGACGGCAGTTTAGTTCGTTTTGCGGTCTACTGGTAACAGCACAAGCACATAATGAGAACTATTTTCTTTGATTATTCAAGAGAAAACAGGAGAAGGACAATTTCATGTTTTCATCTTGTCAAAAGCAACATAATGCTGGGTAGAATACTACAGTACCAATGGCCAAGTGAATACGGAGTTGGATGGCTATTTACTTTACTAAGTTATTTAATACAACAGTTAGTATTAGTTAAATCGTACCTTCATGCAACCAGTAAAGCCCTGTGTTACAAGGCCGTCTGAGTCAGACAAACCCCCAACAAAAATGGCCTTCAGCTTCAAGCCCGGCAGATTATTGCCAATTTCCACCGAATTCTGTCAATACATAGAGAAAAACAGCGTGAGCAAATAATCACTGAGTTTCAGTTGCTAGTAAGGGTTATTAAAACTAGAAACACATACCTGATAAACGCCATAGTCCAGATACATGATAGCTAAATACTTGATGTCCTTCCCATCCTTGGAACTCTTCAGCTCTATGAGCAGGTGATGCCATTCGCCATCACTGACCCTCATCTGCTGGATCTTCATGCCCCCTATACGAGTGAAGCCACTGTATACTTCAAAGTCGAGGTAACTGTTCAATATCTGTTTGAGAAATATAGTCTTGATAATGCAATCCTTAACAGGCAGTGTGCCATCAAATATTACCCAAACTGCAATCTCACGAAAGCTCTTTTCGCGCATCAAACTTTTATCTAAATTGCCACAGATTTCTAATTCTGCTCGAAAAGAGAACATTGCATGCCATGAAACAAGGCTTCCAGAACATGGTGGATGAAAATGGCTTGAAGAAACCATGGACACCCACAGCCTGGTTTCTACATCCCCCTAATAGCATACTGTGCAGTAAAGCTCAGTGATAAAGTAACCAAATTCATTAGTAGTCATCGGCTTATAAAAGCACAATTCATAAAAAGAGTGGCTTATCAGGTTTAAAAATACATCCTGAATTGGCACTCTATTAGACACTAATCTAGTAGCGCGATGAGCGTACTTTAGCCTTTGGAACCATAGCAATTCATTGTGGCATAGATCCAACTAGATGTTCAAATTGTTCTGCAGGGGAGGGGGGGGGGGGGTGCCAATAAAACTAACTTTACTCCACCTTCACCAGCTTGAACTGCTGACACCCAACAGGAAGAGCTCATCGATTCCTCCTGCTTGTGCAAAATTCTGACCCTCCCATCAGTACGGGGCAACAGACATCTGGATTATTTCGAGCCGGCAATATTTTTCCACTGTTGAATAATCCAATTTCTGAGCGCTTTTGCCCACTGGAGTGTTATACTTCTGTTTCTGTTAGACAGCAATGGCACTCACTTGTTGTCCACTGTCATAGCCAATCTGTGCTAAAGAATGACAAGTTGTGCATTCACACACAGTAGTCAGAGCACCCACATTGTATTTGGCTGCTGTTTGATTGACCATGAACCGGCTGTTGGTCAGCTCTGTCATCAAAGAGTTGTTCAGGATCCCTTTTTGCTGGATGCTTTTCCTTGATCACACCAGTCTCAGTATTCACTGTTGTATAAGAAAACCCCACAAGAAATACCGATCCTGAATATTCTGGAACTGGGGACCCACAGTGTTCAAAGTCGCTCAGATCATTCGATTTTCGCATTTTAATGTTGTTCACACTGAAACTAATTCACAGAAAACTCTGATTTGCTGCACTCTGCATGTGTCTAATTTCCATACAAGGAGGCTCCAATCACAAAAGGGAAGATGCCTTTATTTAATAAAGTGGCTATTCAGTGTACATGCAGATGTGTCTGCAGGTTCTTCAAAACTGGGAACTAGTAGGCCCATGGCGATGGGTTGTCATGGGCAGGTTCTCTACATCACTGTGTTACGTAAAGAAGGGTTGCCATTAATGGATTCATTAACGTATCTACTAACCATTGTGAAATTATGCTTTGTGATTGTGTATTTCAGCTTCCACATCCTGTACAAAAATTATTGTGCCGAGACAGACGTATGGAACCAGAAAATATTGGGAACTGAAAGTAATCTGCTGGCATTACCCGTAATGCTGTTACCCCTGTGCCTGGAGCCGGATGTGGAACTTTTTGTTTCTCGTGAGGGCTACAGATGTACTGCTAGGCATTGCTCTATACTGACACGGACACTTACCTGGATGTTAATCTTTGTTGAGGAACCTGCATTAGCCTGCATCAGCATCCCGTTAGGTCGACGAGTTCTAAACATTATCCCAATGAACCACGGCACAGACACTGTAACATCCAACTCAGGCCAAATAACAATTCCATCCCCTTGGAACCGTTGTGGAAATGGCATTACTGCGAATACATTATTAGCAATTATTAGAAACGTTAAAGATGAAAAAGACCACAAAAACATAATAAAATAAAGGGGTGCAACATATCAGAAGCTGCTCCAAACACGCTATGGTCAACATACTGCTGATTAGGCTAAACTGTAGGCAGTAATGACAGTAACAGAGGCACTTACCTTGCTCACAGTTCTTTCCTCCATAATGCAGAGGACAGTCACAGTAGTATGTGTTCCACCTATTGACACAGGTCCCCTGGTTCTGGCACAAATTGGTATCACAAAAGTTCCGCTTTGCAGAACAACCTTTGAATAAAATTATGAACAAGGAGCCATTAAAAAACGATGCAAGGACATTTTTATATCAGCTGTATTCCATGTTATTCCAGCTATTTCACCTTAGATGCCTACTGAAATTACACTTAATCATTGCTAATCATAGGATATAGATATTCTTTATTAGAAACTTCCATTCTCTGTTCAACAGTTTAAGTTTAATTCATTATATATTTTATAAATTAAACGAACCCACAAACTTTTGCATCTGTACCTGGTAAAGTGCCATTGTTGGCGATATAACTAGCCATATCAATCGGACTACTGTCAATTGTTAAATTCCTTATGCAGCCAATGAACTGTCTGTTCTGTACAGGGAAGTCCTCAGGCAAGTCTGGAACGCCTCCCAACAATAGTGGTCCGGTTAAGTCAAGAGACCTAGAAAATAAGATTACATGTTACATACATAGCAACTTATTCATCCGGTCAAGCAAACCAAAATAGCTTGCCGAGATGCATTAGACACTGGCCAATACTAAAGTATTAATGGCTATGAGTAATGCCTAAACAGAGCAAGCAAATTATATGGAACTGCCAAGAAATATGAACTTACTTCTTGGAGCCAGTCTGGGTCCCCTGGGCAGCACATGTGTAGTTCTTGATATGGTTCCCAAACCTTATAGCTACAGCTGTGTCACAGTCATCTACAGTAACTACAGCCACCTTCTCTCCAGATGGACCATGAGGGATACCCAGTCTTCCAATGTTGGGCTTCAAGGAAACAAAATGTAAGTTATACATCAATGTATAATATTAGTAAATGTTTAGAAACGGCAAGTAAAGAATGAGAAAATATCTGTCAAAGGTTTCTTGAAAATATTTCCCACCCCCACTTGACCCCAGCAGGGCTAAGTATATTCTGCTTGACTTTTCTAAAACAGCCTTAGGGTGAATAGTTCCTTGACTTCTGTAGTTGTTGAACTGGGTCTGGACAATGTTTGCTATAGGCTAGTGCCGGCCGCTTAGACATTGCTGTTTTTAGTGCAGGTCTGGGATTTACATGGATCTTATACCTCTCTGTAAAGTAGATTTATAAAGTGGACTGGTGGTTTGTGTGAGCTCCTGCAGCTATGGCGGTCTGTCAGGTATTCAGTAAGACATCTGCATGTCAGATTTTAATGACCAGTGACAATAGGGCAAATTTACTAATACTGTCTATTAGTTAGACAATGCAAACTTAGACTAGACAATATTTAAATGTACCTGATTTATCACAGCTCATGCTGGAGGATAAGCCTGGTGCATCCTTAGACTGTCTAGTCTAAAACCTCTATTACATAGGACGGCTGTCCCAGTGATGATCGCTCGTGTACTTTTGCAAAGGAGCGACAGTCACTCTTAAAATGAAGGTGTAGCGGTCTGGGAATCATTCTAGCCCGCCCGCCATCATTTACAGTACACAGGCAGTTCATAGATCCACTGCTCAATTATCATGCAAACGGCTTGATCTAATGATAATCTTCATGTGTAAAAAGGGTTTAACTTTATATCACCTATTAGTTAGTTTAGGCCTCATGTCCACTGGGAAATTCAGGCCCGTGCGGATTCTCCATGCAGAATCCCGCAGCGGGTCCCTCCTTTCCCGCAGACATGAGGCCTGAAAATAGATTTTACTCACCTGTCTGGACACTGCGGGTTCCCATCCGTCGTGGTCGGATCTTCTTTTTTTCTGCCCGGCGGATGTGCTCGGCAGCGCGCCGTGCACATGCGCCGTGCATTTTTTTTTTTTTACGCCTGCTCTCCTGCTGCAGAGCAGAAATTCAGCTGCGGGTGTGCTGCGGATCCGGACGGCTTCCATGGAAGCCTGCGGGAGCCGTCCGTGCGGGAAACCCACAGAAAAGAGAGCATGCTGCGGATGATTTCCCGCATGTGCGATCCGCGCGGCACTATAAAATGACATCCGCAGGCATCTATTTACCTGCGGGTGTCCAATGTATCCCTATGGGCGCTGATCACGCTTGTCGGACACCTGCGTGGATTTTGTAAATAGAATTATCCAGTGGACATGAGGTCTTCGTTTTAGGCAAAAAAATGTACCAAAATTAGCTGCAATTTTTGGCACAGTGTGTCACATGTAAGCCATGCCTCCTTCTCCCACAAAGCCATGCCCACTTGTCAGAAAAGTTATGAAAAGTGTTCAAAAGTGTCTAAAAACATATAATA
This sequence comes from Eleutherodactylus coqui, assembly GCF_035609145.1. Lineage (NCBI taxonomy): Eukaryota > Metazoa > Chordata > Amphibia > Anura > Eleutherodactylidae > Eleutherodactylus > Eleutherodactylus coqui. Next base: position 169,777,334 of record NC_089838.1, on the reverse strand, counting down.
AATGTGGTGCAAGCCATGTAAAACAGTTTTCTGGTGCAATTTGTGCCAGAAAACGAATACATTTTGATTAGTAAAACTGCCCCGGTAAGGTTCATAGAGGTGACCCACGCTGTGACAAAGGAATTATACTGTTATCTACAGTGGATATAAGACGTCTACACACCCCTGTTCGAATGCCATGCTTTTGTCATGTTAAAAAAATGCAACGAAGATGAATAATTTTAGATTTACTCCCGCCTTCAATGTGACCCGTTATCTGTACAACGCCAGTGAAAAACAAATGGAAATCTTTTAGGGTGGAAAAATAAAAATAACAAAAACTAAAATAATGTGGTTGCAGAAGTGTGAAGACCCTCTTATATTTGGGGATGTGCTTGTGTTCAAAAATGAACGTCCCTCAAAAATTGATGAAAAGAGCAGAAGAAAATTGGTCCAAGTGGCTGCCAAGAGGCCTACAGCAACATGAAAGGAGCTGCAGGAGTTTCTGGCAAGTACTGGTTGTGGGACAACCATCTCCCGTGTTCTTCATATGTCTGGGCTGTGGGTAAGTTGGCAAGACTGGCTAGATTTTGACAACACCTCCATTAAGTCTGCCAGAAGTATGTGGGAGAACGTGTTCTGGTCTGATGAGACCAAAGTTGAACTTTTTAGCTATAATTCTAAAAGGTATGTTTCGTGCAAAGCCAACACTGCGCATCACCAACAGAACACCCTATCCGCAGTGAAGATGGTGGAGGCAGCACTATGCTTTGGGGCAGATTTTCTGCTGCTGGAACTGGGGCTTTAGTCAAGGTGGGGGGAATTCAACACAGTCCCAAATATTAGTCCATTTCTGCACAAACCCTTCAGGCCTCTGCTGAAAAGCTGAAGAGGAATTTCACCTTTCAAAACGACAACGACCCAAAGCAAACCTCTAAATCAACAAAATAATAGCTTCACCAGAAGGTGGTCAAGGTTTTGGGATGGCTCAGCCAGAGGCCAAACCTGAATCCCATTAATCTGTGTATTGACCTGAAGAGGGCGCTACACACAGCCAGATTTGGAGCATTTTTCCAAGGAAGAGTGGAAAAAGATTGCCAAGTCAAGATGTGCCATGCTGATAGACACCGACCCAAAAAGACTGAATGCTGTTATGAAGTCAAAGGGTACAACAGCAAAGTATTCATTTAGGGTGTATATATTCCGGAGTCTACATTATTTTAGTTTTTTTTTATTTTTCCACCCTAAAGGATTTCAGTTTTTTGATGTAATTGTACAGATAATGGGTCACATTAAAGCTGGAAATAAATCTGACAGGATTCATCTCAGTCGGATTTTTTACCATGACAAAAACATGGCGTTTTAGCAAGGGGGTGTAGATGTTTTATATCCACTGTAGTAAGCAGCATTCAACCCTACAAATAAGCTGTTTGTAATGGGCACACAAGTATTTCTATGTACTCCCAGCTATAAATGCTTCCATGACCATCTGTAGTGAAGCTATATTGGATGTATGCTGTATAACCCCATGATCCATCATTTACTGCATTTGTACAGAAATATTTAATATAGTTCAGAAGCAACAATCACAGACATCAATTTTCTACATCCCAGTCAGATAGTTAAATAGTTAAACAATACACATGCCTTCTTCTGCTTCTTATAAGTTATTAGATCATCGTTGGTTATTCAGAAACATCAGGTCGTCTACAGAAAATTGAGGAAACTTTCACTTGACCTAAACTGGAGCCCAGATTCCTGCAGCGCTGCGAGGCTCTGCTATTGAAACCACCAACAAAAGTTCCTTTGGCGTAATATTACATTTCAAGCCTCACCTTCTGCCACTAATCCCTACATCAGCAGCTTCAGGGACGGACCTCTCACTGCAGCACCTAGTCCAGCATTTCACAGCAATGTGACCTACTAGCAAACATCTCTTGTATCGGTTATTATGGCTGTTTCCATTACGGATCACTCGGCATTCCTGCTTCCTACTCTATTATCTTTATCTTCCTGGTGGTGGAAATAGGGATGTTTAGGCTTCAGTCCCCGGTGAGGCATACCAAGAGCCATCACATCCCACACCGAGGCCCTAACTAATCATACTTCACTGCTTATGAACTATATGTCATATACACACATGGATTACTGATATAACGTGTTTAGGCACTGCCTCGATAAGACCAGCAATGGTACAAGCACATGAATGAAAGCTGCGGGGAACAATGATCTCCTTCATGCTACCAGCCTGGAAGGAACAGGACCTGGCTAATAGTCACGCTCTGTAGTTTCTGTGCAACCTCTACCTGTATTAAAGGTAATTCATTGCAAAGCGCTCAGGTAATTGTTGTCCTCCTCGCTACAGGGAGCTTTGGCATTCTTGTAGAAAAGGTGTAAAATAAACTGCTTAAAAAAAGTTTGAGAAAAAGTTTTAACCTCTTCCTCCAGTTGTAAAGTACATGCAGTAAATGGTAGCGATGTTAACCTTTTAAAACAAGCTATCTTAAAGTGATACCGGCTCTTTTGTGTGGACCAGAGGTCAGCCTATATATTCCTATCACACACTCTGTGTAGGTCTCATAGGAATGCATGGAGTGACTGATTTGCAAGCTTGTACAATTCAAAGAGTCAGTCATGTGGTATGACAGAGGACTGGAACAAAGCTGATAAATCATGAATAAAGCGCCTGGTAAGAAACTTAAAGGGGTTTCCCAGGATAGTATTGATCACCGATCCTTCAGATATGTCATCAACAGTTGATTAGTGGGGGTCCATATGGGTCCACTGTCAGTGAAGGCAGAGCCAGGAGCAGACAGCTCTATCCATACTGCAGTGGCCCAGATTGGTATAGCAGGCACAGCTCCTATGGAATTCAATACCAATCTGGGCTGCTCCATTATGGGCAGAGCTGTCTGCCTCCGGCTGTGTTCCCATTGACACTGGACTAAGCAAAATGCTGATCGGCCAGAATCCCGAGCAGTGAATCCCCACGTTCAATTATTGATGACCTATTCTGAGGATAGGCAATTAATAGTAACGTCCAGGAGAACCGCCTTAATTGCACTACCCCATTTACCCCATGTGCCTTATATGGAGGAAACAATAAAAAGTTATCCTGCAGCGAGGTTACAACAATCAAAATGAATTTCATGCAGCGAACTGCTGATGCAAGCAGTTTGGAGGACAGCATCGTGGAGCACTAGGTTGGCTGTCTACAGGCGATAGTTCATAGTGTGATCCGCGGCGATAAATCGCACATGGATCCCGCTTGAAATGCTTTCCATAGGATAACTATGGGAAACACAGCCCTATGTACACGAGCGGAAAATCCAATTCAATTTTTCACTCACGTCTAAAAATTACGACACGCTGCGATTTTCCGCCATAAACCTATCATAATGATAGGCTCATTGCGGTGACTTTAAATGATCTCCCGGGGTGGCAAATCTGCATATAATGAGATTTTTCTTATGTGAAAATAAAAATAAAAGGCTTAATCATTATATAACGAGGAATCCTACAACTTTGTAATATACTCTGGGCATATTCATAGATGGACCTCAGTGTGGGTTCTGTTCCACAATCCATATGAGAGTCCAAGTGAAAACCACGTGTGTAACCCACTGCCCATTGTTCTCAATAGGAATCTGCAGTGTTCTTTGTGAAGATTTCACATCCAAAAAGAAAAAAATGAAATGTCACTTCTTGAGGCAGATTCCAGACGGAAGCCATCGTGGGTAACCACACGTGGATTATCCTGCATTAGCCCCTAATCCCATGTGGATTTTGCATCATGTCTGACTGCAAATCTACTGAAGATTTTCTTACAGGAAACTCATGTTTTGGCTTTTGTGTTTTGTTTCTATTTTCAGGATATCTATCTGAAAACCCCGTCCATGGAGTACTTATCACTGCTGAAGCAAGAATTGGGTCCAGTCTAAGCAATAAAATACAAAATCACAAACTCGAATGATGTTCTGTTCTGATGGTTTGCTGCGTGTAAACCGTATCAGCCTGGAGATCACAAAGCATTGGATAAATTTGATACATTTGTAAAAATAGATGTAAACAAACATTTTCCTCGCTTACAGCAAGCAGAGGTCTTGAAAACAGTGAGGATTGAAACACAATATATAGTAGAAAGTTGGAGAACTTTTTACTATATATTTATTAAAGCTTTATTTGTAGAAGACCTGAAAACTCCTGCAAAATATTGATTGATTTAACAGATATTCGCTAGACTGAATACTACAGGGTGCTGCAGCCAGTGTCTGTGCTTATTGGAATACACTGCTATTATAAAGGTGGCATAGCAATCTGATCAGATAATCTCTCTAGTCTACAGTTCATCTGTATAAACAGGATGTAAAGTTAGCACAGTTCAGACAGGAAAATGGAAATAGCCAAACAAGTTCATGTTCCATTAAAAAAAGAGGTGGCAGGTTATGTGTCCATCAGTCATACTGGGTGTTATCACCACTCTGCTGGACACATCTACAATTGGGCGTGAAGAAAATGTAACAGACGTAGGCTGCTGGGATTCATGTAACCAATTATTGTGTATGTTAACACACTGTAACATAGTATAAAAACATTAGAGCCATTATGTATGTATTGATGGGTGGGGAGATAAAGAGTGATTCATCATTACTAAACAATCATACTACTTCATCAATAAACAAAATAACAGTTTGGTACGGTGTTAGCCAGTAGTGCAAAATGTGATTGTTCTCCGCAAGAGAAACCAAAATATCTAGAAGATGACTTGGTTTCTCTTGCGGAAAGCAATCACATTTTTTTCATCAATAAACTTTTTATTCTATGCCCCTCACTGATTGGGTTTCGGCCGTGTTCCCTTATAGCAGTTGTGTCCAGCCAGGGATATCATGTCAGAGCTGGAACCAACCGATGTCACGTTGGTGCATGCTCGCTAAGTAGCGGTCCAGAACCCATAGCCTTGCATTGAGCGTTTCATTATAATATCAGGGGGGAGGGGGGGGGAGTCAGACCACTTGATGTATGGGAACCTGGTCTAAGAGAAGGTATCAATGGGCTTCCACCAACCTAAGTATATACCTAATTTATATCCAAGTATGAATTACATAGTAGATATTTGAAGGCTCTACTATTTGAGAGAACAGTAATACCGATTTTCAAGCTTTCTATGAATGCCCCTTAGCAAACAAGAACCCAAGAGCAACTGATAAGTCATAGGTTATAATTAGAGGTGAGCAAATTGATTAATTATTTTCAACTAATTTGGTTGTTCACATAATACAACAGGAGAATCAATTCAACTTTAATCATCATAAGGCCTTAGGGCTTATTTACACAAGCGTATATCGGACGCCATTTTCACGGTCGGCTAATATACGCTACCATCTGATGCTTTGGATACCAATGCATCAGATCACACAGGCATATTCCTGCGGCGGAAAACAGCCCAGCTGGCCAATATATCGCCAGGTGCTTTTACAGTCCTTGAACTATCTTTCTGTTCAGAATACATCGGCTGCTGCATAGACTCCTATGGGAGCCAATGACGGCAGCCTAAGAAGGGAGGTGTGAGGGAGTTTAGCAATGTGACTGCTAAACTCCCTCCCTCTTCTCTCCTCCCCTCCAGCTGTTTGCAATGGGAGGTGGTGGAGCTAAGCTCTGCCCCGCACCTATAGCTGCCTATGCACAAGGGGTGGGGAGGGGGCAGGGGCTTAGCTCTGCCCCAAACCGCCCTCTCCCATTGCAAACAGCTGGAGGGAAGTGGAGAGGAGGTGAGCCAGCGAGGGGGAGGGATGGGGGCGACAGCTTAGCAGAGTTAAGCTGTCTCTCCCCGCCCCACGGCATTGCGGCCTCGGCATATATGCGCTGGGCCTGGGCCATCTGAAAGGGTTCACAAATGTTAGATTTGTAAGCCCGTTTGTGCGTCTTTACGTCGCCGGCGGGCGCCGTAAAAATGCCCACGGACTTGTAAAAAGAGCCCTTATCCACACAAGCGTTTTTATGTGGCTATTTAGCCGCGTTTAAACGTTAGCCAACAATCGTGACCATCTAATGCATTGGTTTCCAATGTATTCGTTCAGCGGACCGTGTTTTTTGCCGCATAAAAACACAGACCTGGCAAAAATAGAACAGATGCAACCAAATACAGTACACTATCTTTTGGCTGATATATGCTGGCGGCTCCCTAAGTCTCCTATGGGAGCCGCAGAAAAAGGGAGGGCGAGTGAGTTTAGCTGTGAAAACATGACAGGCGCCTGCATTTAGGCATTAAAAGTAATTTCGAGGATTAATGCCAACTGAGGGATTTCCGGGCTACAGCGTATTTTTTCACTAATGCGTCATACCCGGCCTTGTGAGTGGACGAGAAAAAGCTAGTTTTAGCTGCGACTCGATTGTGGCTTTTTCCCATGCATGCGTCTTTCACCTGCGATGCGGCCAGCGTAAAAACGTAACACTCGTGTAAAGGAGTCCTAAGTGTGCCAGGAGTGGAACTCAAAACAGGAATCATTTTGTTATTCCCTCTTAATGGCCCAAAAATCAGCAAAATGTAAATAGGGAATGGGTTCTTATAATTTACAGCTTGTGGTAGTACTGTAAATGTTCATATAAAGTGCGTTTATATGGAACGATCACCCTGCAAAAGCAATTGTTGGGTCGTTCAAATTTGAATGCTAGTCGTTCATTGTAAACACAGGCAACGATTGAATTATGAACAATAGTTCATTCGCTTATCTTCATCATTCATTTTATGCCAGTATGAAAATCATGTTTAAATACCGATCGTTCAGTCGTTCTCATTCATTTATACCGTGAATGTGAATGAACGATTTAGCGAGCCAACGATTTATCTGCCTGTATAAATTGCTCCATCTAAAAGAGCCCTTATGCAATCTGATTTTATCTGAAAATAAGCATAAGTTCATAAAATCTAGTCCATACTGCAAACAGGAAGGCAAGACCGGGATACTTGGCTGCGAGTCATAGAAATGTGGAGATAATCCAAAGGTCTCCAAAGTTAAGACAATCTGCTCATTAGTTGTCCAATCATCCCTGGAGAATCATTTCATTAACCTGCTGGCCTCAGCCCAACAATCCAGTAGATAACATGATGGAAAGTAATTTCCCAGGCATCCCCTTCCTGCTTCACTGCTCACTAGTCCCCATTACCTTTTATGCAATAGCAATAACATACATTGGGAGAAACATTAGTAACTACCTCTGACAACAATTTCAAAAGTCTGTGACATGTCCCATCCCGGAAAGCATGTTCCCACAGGATCCACTTGTGGATAATTGTATACAGAAGGTAAATAGCCCACCTAAATTTCTTATGTATCGGCTTTACTACAACATCACACATAGCAGGACAGACGTTAGACGGCCATCAAGTAGAATGTAAAGCCCTATTCACCCAGTGGAAATCTGACGCAGATCCGCTTCATAATCTGTGGCAGGAAAATCTCGGCTGAGCTGTGGATTTGCACATGCAGTTGCAGCTCGGATTCCCATGTGAATTACTCCTTTTTTTCCAATCAGGCGACTTCAAGTGCAGATTTTCTGTCACGGAATCGGGATCACAGATTTCAAATCTGCACAGAAAATAAATGCCCCATTGAAATGAATGGGATACTAATTTGTAAGAATTTTGCTGTAAATTTGATGTGGAATTGGTGCCAAATACACAGTAACATCCACCATGTGAGCAGGATCTAAAGCTTTGATCATCCTGATCTTCTGGATCCATGGAGTAACTCTGCAAATGATACTACTAGCATACAGTATTTAGCCTATTAGGTTCAATTGGTTACACTAAGGCCTCGTCCACACGGGCGACATGGCATCGCCGCGAGAAAATTGCAGTGATATCACATCGCTGGTCCATGCGCAACTTTGTAGCACCATATGCAAGGATTTTCAGGTGGGGGGCTTGAAATATAGGCTGTGATTGGCTAAGCGTCAGCCAAATCACAACCAGTGCTTCCAGGAGGCAAGGATTTTTCAATCCCCGGCCAGAAGATGATGATCAGAAACAGTGCTAGGACCCGTGAGGAGCTGCAGTAGTGTCGGACAGCGCTTCTAAGGTGATGTATACAGTTTTTTTCCCCTGCAGCCAGGGCTTAGATTATAGCTATGACAGTAGGATTTCCTACTGTGAAAGTTGCATTGCACTGCACGAAAATCGTGGCATATCACCGGACCCGCAAGGTTTCTGTGTTGGGTTATGGCCTGCTACAAAACATCGCACAAGTGAAAAAACGCATAGGAAAGCATGGGCTTCACATACATGTGATTTTTAGCATTGTAGCAACGCAATAAAATCTTGCGAGTCGCCAATGTGAACGAGACCTAATGGACCATGTAGTGGCTACATGAAGGTTTAGTTTAAAGCTCCTGGTGCAAAAGCTATACCCAATAACTAAAAGGTGCCATCTGTGCTTTCTGCTGCTCGTGACATTGTCATGCCATATATAGCTTCAGTGCACCCTTATGTGATTAGTGCCTTCACTTCACTTGTATGTAATGCCGATGTTCTGCTATGTAGCCTATGGCTGAATGCACACAACCATAACTGTGAGCTGCCCCTGAGAGACCCGGGAGCAACTCGCATTGGATGGCACATGGACACCAATCGGTTTGCTGTCCGATATACACGGATGGTGCAGATTATGGGGCATTGCAAGTCTAATTTCTCGTTCATAAAATGGACATGAAAAATTGCCCACGTGTGTAGCCTCATAGGCTATAATGGGTCCACGTGCCGTGCGTCCATCTGTGGAATTACGTGGAAAGCACGCGGCCAGACGTGTACACCTATCGCAAGGCTGCTATTACACTGCAGGGTTTCTCCCGCAGGGCTTGTCCTAGTGATTGAACTGACAGGTACAAGTGCTGCCTGAAATCAGCGTTTCTCTGTAAGTGTGTAATAGTAGTCCAAGGGCCCTCCAGGAGTCGGGGGTAACGGCTACCTCTGAAAACCTTAGAGCTATGCCACTGTCACTCAATAGGGTTTATAGGGGAAGGAGAGCAAGAGAACACTAATCACCAGGACAAACAGGGAGGCGGGTATTTATCTGGGCAAATATTACTGAGAGCTTTCCTATGTGTTACCACAATGCACTCTAGATTTAAAAATGTGCGCTCTAAGGGGACGTCACAAGAACTATTTTTATGCAGTTTTTGAAGCCAAAGCAAGAAATGGCTGGTAAAGGGAGTTTTGGTTTCAGTGTGAATACACCCTACCAGGAATACAATGATCTGACATATCTATAAAGCAAACTGTTGGCGAACGGTAAATGGAAATGTATCTACTAATTCTCATAAAATTACCATCACTACATGATTCTAGGGGTGTTGTGATTGCCTCTCTCACATATGGTTCCTTAATGTTCCTATAAGGACCACTTTAGCCACAGAAAAAATAGTGCCCATGCCCCAGACCCCTGATGGCGGCGCTGTTTTCAACTGTTTTACGATTCTCAAGATTTGAATGTAGTTGAGAAAAAAGTAGGAAGAATGGAGGTGCTAAGGGAGTCCGACTGTCATGTTACTTCTTCTCTAATCAGCTCCTTCCCAGCAGTTGTTACCTCTATGGTGACCTGGCCTATCATATATGTCATGACACACGTCCTGGTATTGTGTGCATCTATAATCCTGCTCCCCTGTCGTCTGCTCTCTGGTTCTTCCTACTTTGAGGCACTGAAAAGAGGAGCAGAGTTGAAGATACACACATTGCGGGGCCATGTGTCACTATGTATGAGAGAGACCAGGTTAATAAAGTAGTAATAATGAGAGGATGGAGCTCATTCACAAAGTATTGTAACGGCATTCAGGAAATGAAGGCGGAAGAAAGATGGTAAAAAGTTACTGTGGAAGCACATAAGGGACTAGAAGGGACATCAAGGAGCCATTATTATTCTGTGATAGGCAGAGTGGAGGAATTATAACTGTCTGAAGGTACTATTAAAGTGTAGGAGGTACTAGGGTAGCAGTAAAATAGGGAGCTTGCGAGTCAAGTCATGGCTAGAAAGTCTTCATGGTGGTCTGGGCCAGATAGAGAGCGAGGCCTGTTCAGAGCATTGGGGTGAAGAGCTAGCTTGCAGTGGAGCAGGCAAGACGGAAGAATGGAGTCCTGGAAGGAGTAGAGCTGCTGCACTGGAGGAAGATAGAGAAGATTAGGAGCTACATCCAGAGAGATGAAGCATCATTGCCGGGTCACACCAGGAGAGCACAGTAACAGTTGAGTGCTACTCATGTGGGGCCAGGTGATCATGTGAGGCTCAGATACCTATGGATTGGCCTACCAAAGGCCATGGCTCCTATGGATGAATAACTATGAAGAGTCAATAAATGAATGTTGTACTAACATCATGTCAGTGTCTTCTATAGATAGCCACATAGATGATGGAAAAAAGTAATACATTTAAATCAATGGAGATGCAAAATGGTTCATCTTCAAGTAAAATGTGAGAAATGATACTAAGATGCAAGTCAATCCAAAAGAACATCACTGGTATTTATTCTACCTGAAGGCCTGACCCACAAATCATTTCAATGCCATAAGATGAACATAATGAATTTGGCTTTCTTTCTGCGATACACCACATTTTCTGCTGTATCTGCAGTATTTGCTATATCCAGGCCAATATGTCAAAGTGGAAAGAGTAAAGGGACTAATCAGAGAAGTATTTAATATGATTGATGTGCATGTCAATAACAAGACAGTAGCAGTTGACAGCCTTTGAGTTACTTTGAATTATGCCTGATGATCAAACGTGATTGGTAGAAATCTCACAAATCAATTACTTGGAGTTGTAGTAACGAGTACCTTCTATGTGTAATGAATAACCCCCTTGGAACACTTATCTGGCTTAGTTTATGTTTCAGCTTGCTGAGCAGCCAAAGGTCTAGGACATACATGTAAGAGCCCCAAACTCAAACAGAACCACAGATCATCTCACCAGAATGCTTCCAAATTTACCTATAGGGCCAGTCTGGTGAAAACACATTTTTCTATGCCTGCTGCCCTCACCTGATTGCCTGTCACATTCTAGAGGTCTTCTTTGTGTATTCCAACCATGCAGTGCAGCCCTCTGTCTGCCACAATCTTGACATTTTGTACTTTCAGTGTCATATCTATCCCATGATGCAATGAGCCCAGCATTAGCTGGGGTTATACAATTTTACCTGGGGTGGGGAAGGTGCAGTTTGCTTATTATTACCATCTATATTTACCTGGGTAGGCTACAGCCCATATATGTACTGTCAGCAGGATGAGCTGTTGTCTCCTCTGTTATAACTGTGTGACAGGAGCTGTGAGATCATCATCAGTAACTGTGATAGGAGTGTCAGTCTTTGCCTCTAGACAGTTTCTGTGGTAGATCCATGCAACAGAATCACACAGACTTTGAAACAGACTATAAACTGAATTCATAACCCCTAGTAGATCTGAGCTGGTTAGAATGGAGATTACATGCCCATCTGAGGAGAAAGAGGCCAGGATTTAGTTATTTCTTTCAGGCAGAAAGAAATAACTAACCAAGGTAACACTAGCCCACTTATGTATACTGAAGGGATAGCTGCATAATGGCCATTTGAACTAATCAGTAAAACATGCAGAAAGGTGGTATCTGAAAATGTACTCTTTCACAGATGGGAGAGGGAGAGAAGGGGAGACCCCAAATCTATCCCACTTCCATCATAGATTTGTTACAGATCGACTAATTCAAGCGCTCTCACAGCTGTGAACACTTGTTATGGCAGAGCCTCGATCGATCACGCTATCGGGATTGCAAGCACAGAGTCGTTAGAATACAGGCAGATTTGTACCAAGCTTTACAAGGCTTCTGTACGCATGCAGAACGAAAGCTCAAATCACCCCCTGATGCAGTCTAATGAGTCCCGCACTCTACAATACCCACACACACACACTCGCTGCCACCACCAGCTTTGGTTTCCCAGGCAAGCTGGAACCTACACAATCTTTGGGCGTTATGATTTATTTTAAAATGTACAACGTTTGACTAATAAATTGCAGATTTATTCTAAAAAAAAACTAGCAGTGCCAAACAGTGATGTACATACAAAAATATACAGAAAAACATGCTACAGTAGAGATAAGGTTCACAGGCATACACAATAGACAATACTTAAAATAAAAAAAAGAAATAAAGAAGATACCAGATTTGGGATGTTTGGCTCAAGGTTCTGATTGTGTAGAGTCACTGGAAGCAAACGGGAAAGTCCTTACGCTGTGGTATCTGTGAAGGTCTGACAATCGGTCTCTCTAACCCACCAGTTTGTAATGTTTTCCCAGAATCCACCTCCCCACGCCCCCTCTGAGGTCATTCAGAGGAGGGAGAGGTAAATGTGTTTGTACCAGTGAAAAACCATAACTCCCCATTTAGGAGCATATCTCCACATATCTCTGATTGAGAATATAGGCCTGGCATATTTCTGGTCATGATTTTATCCATTCAACGACACCAAACGTGGCACATAAAATAATAACCAGGTACGCGGATACACCATTTGGGGGTGTTCGGGGCCCGCACCTCAGTAAGTTTAGATGCATTCTATTCAGCTGACTCACCCGATTCCGAAAATATAATTCATATTGGGCTAGGACCTACACACGACCAATAATCCTTATTAAAAGATTTTTGCCCCAATATGAATCTTGTAGCCAAAGCATCTGTGAGAATCCAACTCCTAGGTGAATGATTTACCTTAGACTTCATAAACAAGTAAATGGTCACACAACATGAAAACATTCAAAAGGCCATAGGCCTGAATGGGATTATACCGCAGATACCAAATGGAATCTGAGATAGGTCTGACACACACACAACAAAATAGCTGACAGCGTACCAGTCTCTATATTACACACTCAACTCATGGTTTTCTCAGTTACTACATATTCTTACATTAGCTATGTTGAGATATATATATATATATATATATATATATACATATATACACACACATACACACTAGCTTACCCGTCGCACGTTGCTGCGAATACATACATACATACATACATTCGTTTTTATACGAATATAAAATATTTATATATTAACTTTTCCTATTTATGACAATCAATGCTCGTGCCAAATTTCAAGTTTCTATGACATTGGGAAGTGAGAAAATTAGATTCCGTACGTAAAATATGGACGCTAATTCTTTGGCGCTTAGAATTGAATAATCGAGTTGGAACCCATTAACTTTTCCTATATATGACATAATCAATGCGCGTGCCAAATTACATCGGGAAGTGAGAGAATTCGATTCCGTACGTAAAATTTGGACGCTAATTCTTTGGCACTTAGAATTAAATAATCGAGTTGGGACCCATTCACTTTTCCTATTTATGACATAATCAATGCTCGTGCCAAATTTCATGTTTCTACGACATCAGGAAGTGAGAGAATAAGCGGCAATGATGGAAATCGAACGATCTACATGGGGGGGCGTAACTGTCGACGACTCTCGCACGCGCACCATTTATCATAGGATAGTTGTACTATGCCTATAATCTTCCCGGGAGTGTACTCAACTTCACAAAGTTTCATGGCGATCGGATGAATGGTGTAGTAGCGCATAAAGGACAAACAGACAGACATGCATACATTCAATTTTATATATATATATATATATATATATATATATTTATATATATTACATTTACACATGCATACATACATGCACACACATATATACATACTATAGAAATGAATCATAGCATAGGATCCATGAGACCAGGAGAGTGTTCGGTAAAATATACAAATAGCAACCTGAAGATACACATATAGAAAACAGTTTCTGGGAGTGTACACCTGCTCTCTGAACAGCAGGATTCAAATTCATCTGACTGGGTGCATGAACATAGTTTGTATATGTTACAGTAACTATTGCTAATATATGAAGAGTTAATGACTTTTGAACAAATAGTACAATTAGCCGCATGACTGATACAGTAGTTTGAATTCTAAGCCATGTTTGCTGTCACTGAATAAACAATTCCTTATCGTACCATTTTCATCAGTTAGGTTAGTTTTTGTGGCCAAGTCTTGTCCCTTATGACTTTAAGAAGAGACCTACTGACCCCTGAGCAGTGGCTTCCTGACATGTCTAGCTCTTTAGACAATACATCACCTCCACTGGGTAATATAAAACAATAACGAGGGATGTCAAAGGTTTCTGCACTGAGCACTACTCAAACTAAATTCAACAAGAGGCTTCTTGCTAAGCGCTCTCCCAGCTTCTAGAACATTGTGCGTTGAATGCACTATTCCTATTATTTTATCCCGTACATATAATTAACTGTTGTTTTCCTTTCTATTAAATTTGCTGTTGGAGACTTAAGAAATGTTCTGCATTTTCTTCCAAAGAAATAGAGCCACATTTGACCATAGGTTGTGTCTGGTATTGCAGCCCAGATTCACTCAGTAATATCAGGACGCAGAAGGAAGTCTTCATTGATGGTAATAAGGGAAAAAATGGTGCACTGATAGGCAGATCGTATGGTTTCTCCATTGACTTCTAAAGAGGCTAAGACTTAAAAAAAATAGTCTGGGAGAAGGCAGTTGGTGAGGAGAAACCTTGAATTTTTTGTATTTGGGTTGGGTTTGTACCACAGTAGAACTACGTCCAGTGGATCCATCACAGGGTTAATTCCTGAAGAAGGGATTCAAGTGGAAACCTGGGATGGAACCACAGGCTTCCACTGCTGTAACAGAGACCAATAAGGTTTCCATTTTAACAGATTTCTGGTCATTTCCAGCATTTGTGTCGAATATTAAGCCAAAGAATCCCTGCTCAAACTTTATTGGTCTCGGTCTCTATTTCAGAAGTGGAATCATATGGTTCCATCTCAGCGTTCCATCTGAATCCTATCTTCGGGGATGTGATGTAGTTACGTTGTGGTATAAACTCAGGAGTATCAATCATTGGAGATATTGCTGTATAATTGAACAAAGCAAAAGTAGCATGAGATAAGGCATAGTAAAACACATATATGGTAAGGTGCTACCTGCAGGGACCAAAATCAAGAGTTATGCATACATACATGTATATGGTGGCTCTTCTCTCACTGGTCCTTTCAAAACTTGCCCACTGGCTGAGGGGGATTCTGGGAACTGTTTTCTTCTTTGGCGTTCTCAAGCCAGTTACATGCAGGTATTAGGAAAAGGGGCCCCTGCATGTGATTATGGACATATGTAGCAAGATTCCACTTGAACCTATAAGGAGCCATTTAGTGGGTGGGATTATTCTCATTAAATAGTTTTAGTGATTGTGGATGCAGTCTTCTATGCTACTGCAGAATCTATTAGAACAGATGCTACGGTCTCAAAAAGTTATGACAGCAAAAAGCCTTAATGGCACAACTGAAAAAACCAACATCAATGTGTGTAAAGTCACTACAGAATAATTATAGGAGTGTGTTATAATAAAGTATCCCTTTACTGTGAGGACACAAAACATCTGCATTGCCGGCAGTGCGGCCTTAAGGCCTAATGAGACCTGTCATCTGAGGTATCACAGACTTGCTGATCTCTTACTTGAGAGAGAAAAATATGATACTTTTCATTGCCACAAATTGCTCTAAGGTAATTAACTTCAAAGAGGCAAAAAAACAAGACGCGTTTGCCTGTTACATTGTATATAATTTGGAGTTTTCATGTAGACTACAGAGTAAAGGTTTGTCTCATTGTTATTCTGGCTTGTTATGACAACACTAAAGCTTTAAATCCAAAGGCAAAATCCCTAAGACAGCAGAAAAATATAATTACTGGCACCTTATGGATTGATGATCATTATAGTTAGGACTGCAAATGCATGGGCATTATAGAGTGCATCTCAGCTCTGTAGGACCACCAGCAATCAGCTTCACTTCAAGGGACTTGCTATTACCTTTAGTGTACCTACATATACTTGGTATTAGTGTACCTTGACACCACCGGAAGTTAGGGGTTTGACAGGAGGAACGCCCCTCTCACATCCCCAGCTCTCGATAGGGTGAAGGTAGAAAGGTCCTAGCAGCACAGTGTGGATAGATTTGTCCCAGCACAGCCTTACACTCAGGGTTACTACAGTTATTAGCCTTACATTATAATCTGTGAATGGTGGCCTGTTACCGCTGTAACATGGCAGCATTTACATGTCATAATGTAAGGCTAATAACTGTAGAAACCCAGAGGGTAAGGCTGCAGCACTGGAATGCAAATCTTTCGAGACGCTGCAGTATGTTTTTTTGGTCCATTACGGGCGGTATTTAAAGCAAGTCTAATACTCTGTTGCCTGCTCACCTATCAGTACCGGCTGACACCGCCGTCCCCACTGCTTTGGCATTACGCCTTGGTCCTGGGCGACGGCTGTCATTTACGTTGCGGTGGCCGCATCAATGACCCGTGACGGCCGTTCCCGGCTTAGGTTTCCTCTCCCTGCTGGCGACGGCGTGCAGCGCTTAAACCATGAGGGGACTTCTGGGCTGCCTCCACCACCAAAGAATCCACTTGTTGCTGCCAGGGCTTCTACACTGACGGAGCCTTCCGCCTCGCCGCCACAGCCGATGCTGCTGGGCAAGGCACTTGTTCCTGGGGATTTCACGGCTGCAGCGCTGGCGTCCGCTGTATGGATTCTCTATTTTTTGTGTAGTGCCCTTGCAGGACCTGGGGGCTCTCCCCCTGTGCAGCCAAGCAGTTCAGGGGGTGTCACCCTCCTTTCAATCTTGATTCCACCTGGTGGCGTCAAGATACACTAATACCCATATACTGTAATATTATGTATTTTAGCTGTGGAAACACAACTCTTTAGACTTCCAAGCTTTTAGTTTCCTCATCTGTGAATGGTGGATTTTGAATGCGAAAATTCAAATAGTGAAAATACATGTTAACTTCATTCAATTTCACTTATTTCTTATCATTCCATCCTTGATTTTTTTGTTCGTATTTAGAGACATAATCCATCCACCATTACTGTTGTGCTGGAAACCGTGCAGAAGGAGCCCACCAAGGGGATCACAATGTGAATGGGGCATATGAATTCTAGAGCTTTCAAAATATTTACACAATGGTATGTATTGCACAATGACATTAGCCTGGCATTTGCTATATGCTTGGAGGATTGTTTGAAAGCCAAGTCTATGTAAGGTATTCTTACATGGTATTCATAATAATCCAGGAAAGACACTGACCCTTATAAGGCTGGCAGCTGCTTATGGTGATAAATTGTAAACCTAATCTGAAGTCAAAACTGTAAAAGCCACAAGCTAGAAGAAATAAATCTTCTCAACCATCAACCTGACTCCTGCTGTCTTGTAAAAGTGAAGTGTCTTTTACTCCAGCTGTCCTGCTATTTACAAGCATCTATATTAGAATAATGATTGTAGTGCCAAGATTACCGTTATGCTGATTGGTAAATCAGTGTCGCAAACATCACTTAAGCCGTGTTGAACATGTACTTAAATTATATGATCAGAATAGAAAGAAAACTATTAAACAAGTCCCACTTCAGACTGCCGAAAATGTGGATGATGCTTTAGTGCTAAAAAATAGTTAAATGATAACTACTGCTATCACTTTCTTTTTTATATCCACAAAGTTAAAGGGGAGGGGTCATAAGAAAATGATTAAATGAAGTTAAACACATTCTTCCTAGAATTCTTGGCAATTTTTTTCTACATTTTTGGTGTCACAATTTATATATTTTTTTAAAATCCTAATATCTTGCAGTTTTCACTTTGGCCACTAAGCCTAATAATAATAATAATAGTCTGACACTTCCTGTCCAGAAGCCTGATGTATCATAGAAACAATAGAAAGGAGAGGCTCATTGACTTTTATAAGAAACTGTTCTAGGCATGCTCTGTGACCTGTGCAGAGATCATTGTGCAAGCAAGTTAGATCCAATGTTATCCATGAACACAGTTAAGTCACATTATAATGATCAGCTCCTACTTTCGACATCGGCAGCACATGAAAGTGTCGTTGGGCTGGTTGGTGGGTATATAAAGTGTGCGATAGGCTGTTTGCTCACATATCACTCGCTGTTATCATGGGTAAAAAAAGCAATTTATCAGAGTTGCAAAAAGGGATGCTTATTGGCTTTTGAGCCAAGGGTGGCAGTATTTTCCAAAACACCACAGTTTGTTAACGTGCTGCTGTAGTAAAAGTGCGTCATGAGTGGACAAATGGCACCATTGGGAAGAGCTGACGTGGAAACTGTGGAGCACCACGGGCCACTGATGTGAGAGGGTAACGTTGGCAATGAAGGTGTGCAAGGGCTGAGTGATACGCTACAGTAGAGCAGCTCACCGTGAAAATGAACCAGGGGGCTACTACAACAACAATCCGGCTTACCGTACTGCATATGGAGCTCCAAAGCAGACGAATGGTCACTGAACCTGTGCTAATAAAAGTGCATTTCAAGTACTTCAATTTGCATGACAGTTTCGGTACTGCACCACCGCTGATTGGCAAAGAGTTACCTTCTCCGATAAGTCTTATTTTCTACTTCATCGAACAGATGGAAGTTGGTGTGTCAGGTAAGAAACATCAGAGAGCAATCACCCTGCAATGACTGTTGGAAGAACACAAGCTGGTGGAGACAGTGTTATGGTCTGGGGAATTTTTTCATGGTATTCTCTGGGTCCGCTCATCCGTGTGGAGGGCGCTCTTAACAGATTTGGTTATGAATCCATCTTGCAGCGGTTGGAAGAGCACGACTAAGACTTCCAAATACTTCTTTGGCCCTCTAATTTTGCAGACTTTAACCCTATTGAGCATCCGTGGGCCCAGTTTGATTGTTGTGTTTGCTCTATGGATCCTCCCGACATGAACCCTCCAGTAACTGTGGGATGCACTGCAGTCAGTATGGCTCCAGATACCTGTGACCACCTACCTGCACCTTACAGAGTCACTCCTAGCCCATCTAACTGCTGTCTGTGCGGCACACGGCAGTTGGTTACTTTGGATTTCGGCTAATGGTCATAATAATGTGACTCGACTCTGTATATAGGTGTTACCTTTCATTGTAATCCTGTTCTGTAGAGAAAACTTTTGTTTAAGTGGCCTAAAAAAATATGACCAAACGCTCTAAAAATGTTTAACATAAAAACCTGATTTAAACAATACATTAGGTTATTTTCGGATTCCATATAAAAAGTAAAGTTTTTTTTGGATTTTGTTCAGACAAATGCATGTATCTGTTGCTCTAAATGTGCAGTCTGACATTGGCCTCACATGGCACAAGTACACCAAACTACAGCCCTTTAAATATCCACACATACAACCAAACCAACCAGAAATGGGCCAGAGCTCGGTCCTCCATGCAGTCATTACTGTCAATAGATTTTCTTACACTTTAGAAATAAATAGAGTAATGGAAATGTGGTAACTGTGCAACTTTGTTTTTTTTTATTACGAATTGGTCATTAGTAATGATATTAGTGGTGCCCCGACACCATCATTGTGTATCATTACAGTACAGTGACACCAATGTTATATATGGACTTCGGTGTAAGAAAAATTGTAGGGATTTTTCCCATTGGCTGTACACGATCCCCAACCTGGAGGTGCTAATGTTAGAACCAATCAGAGTGTCTAACTCAATACAAAACATTACAACTGTCATTAGATGGGGTCTCACCCGCCATTGATAGCAACTTGCAGGGAGGTGTAGAGCTATGTGTTATGGTGCATCTGAGGACATCTTAATACTGGTACTGTACAACAATCAGTAGATACAAATACTGTATCATTCATAATAGAACTATTTTACATCCACCTGAATAAAAACAGTCTATTGCAAACATCCAGGAACAGGAAAATGCATGAAAAGATGGAAGTGTAAAATCTGTGAGCCTTTATCTCTAATTGGGAATGCCATAAAATGTAGAACACTTGTCCTCATTATGATCTATTCTAGCAGCTTAACACTATTTAAATTCCAAAATGTTGGAGTGCCTAAAATTAGCACATATGTAGTGCTTTTATATGTGCAATCTGTCTCTGAACCGCCGTGTTGTGTCACTGCATTTTTAATCACTTGGATCAGCATAAAAATTAGCCTTCTAATTGTATTCCTATAGAGAGGCTCATGTGTCCTTGCTATTTGCATGTGCACAAAGAGCAATGAGCCAAGGTACTGTCATTAGTGGTCTCAGGAAGTCACCCCAAGAGGGCCGCACAGGCCTCCTTTGTAGTGCATATGCCTGCTGCACACAATAACTCAGTATGTATTAGACTACTAAAGTGAATTAAGCATCTGAACCCTCGAAGGATCCAGGTCAATGAACTACATCCAATTGGTCAACTCATTGTCCACTTTACTGGATCACTGCCTTTGTATTGGAGGGATTTTATACATTTCTTTCCTGAAACAGAGATATTCTGCTACACATATGGTCAATAAATAAGACAATAGATCATCTAAATATATACCAAAGATGGAAAAGGTTTTCTTATATAATAGTCAGAATTTATGGAATTAAAAACCTTTGACTGCAGTCCAGTGACCCCTACTGTGCCTCACAGGATAGCATTACCTCCAAATCCTTTGTGATGGAAGGTATCTCGGCTAGGATTTACCATAAAAATAGGTCAATGCAAAGAGAAAGGAAGGAGTTCTTAATTTTAGATATTATCGCACACACATACTATATATATATATATATATATATATATATATATATATATATATATATATATATATATAGTAGTTGTAGGTATAGAATAAATGACTTTATTATAAGCTGCATAACGCCACACTGTCAAGACCTGAAATCTCCCTAGAACACCATGTGAGGCTTTGATGAAGGGGTTATGGAACTACCGAATCTTCTTATTGTCATTATTATTATTATTGTCAGGATTGGACGTCCTTCCATTTTTTTAGTGCAAGAAAAGTATGGGTAAGACATCGAAAAGTTAAAAAAAAAAAAAAAGAGAACGCATGAGGAGGCAAAGTGCACATACACCACCTAAAATGCTGCAATTCCATTCTCCACAGACCAAAATTGGACATGCTTGTCTGGAGAAGTCCTTCTTGTGATAATGCTAACAATCCATGTGATGGATAGGGTACACATCAAGCATTATTATGACCTGTTGGAGGGAAAGCCTCCTTCCAGTGAGTTGTGACTTCATGGCCTCCTGGAGTCCACTACTCAGCATGAAGCTGAAGACGGATGATACCTGCTGGCAGCAGATCCCAGGAACACCTTCACTCTTTGTATTTGCATGTTCAACACACAACTGTCTCACATGAAAATGCAGAATTAGGAACAAGCCAACAATTGTAGAGCAGCACTGTATACAAGATGTTATTTTCCTCTTGCTACAGTTGCCTCTGTTCTAAAACCGTCCACAATGGGATAAGACTGCTCCCCAGCAGCCAGCGCTCCAAGGATGATACGAGTTACAATGACCTCATCTTGTGGAGAAAGTTGCTAAGAGACAAATGGGATATTCCTTTAAAAAAGGCTTTCATGGTTCATGGGTACATTTGTCCCTGAAAAGTCAATAGGCAGAGACCGTGCCCTCACAGCGGAGAAGCTCTGAATAGAGAGCCGAAAGGTAAAAAATGCAATTTCCTCCATTTACTCAGCAAAGAAAACTCAAAATGTGAGATTCAGACTTTTTGTTCAGGGACACTGTACTTCACATAGTCAGGGCGGTGAGATGTTAACCCCTTCAGGACCAGGGTGTTTTGATCCTAAAGGACCAGGCACTTTTTAGGGATTTTACCCATGTGGTGGTTTTACTGCCGTATTTTTTCTTCTTCAGCTACCAAAATTCTTTTTGCTGCTTTTTTTCCCCATTTCATATAGGGCTATTTTTAAATATCTTTTTGCTGACTTTTCCCCCCTGTTTTTTAGTTTTATTAGGTGTAAAAAGCTAAAAAAAAAAAAAGGTGTTTTTTTTTAAATTTATAGTTGTTTATTTTTAAAATGAGTATGCTTACGCTAAAGTACAGGAATGGATTCCTCATTTTGTTTCGGACGCTTTGATATAATATGTATGGTTTCGGATTACAGGGCGCATACGGCGAAGGTTTTGGTTGGTGTCGGTGGTGGGTCATTTACATATATATTTTTTTTAATTATTATTTATTTATTTATTTTTTAATTTTACTTTATTCTGTAATTTTCTTATACTCATTTTTGTAACTTTTTTCTTAACATCTATGTCCTCCATGACCTCATATAAGACCTATGGGGGTCATTCACATTGCCTTTTTTTCCCCACATTTTTCCACTGTAGCTTGGGGATCCATGAAAGCCACAGTTACAGAGGAAAACATCCCCCTGTAGTGACAGTAGTCACTAATAGAGCTGATTAGCGTCTACTAGGACCCTGCAGCTCTGCTGTAACAGGGAGCACCTGGTAGTCATGTGACCGCCGACTCACATAGTGGAAGAAACACTTCTACTTTTACTTTTCCGTACACAGCACTCATTGAGCACTATGTACCTGGTAAAGGGGAAGGCAAAAGCAGTTCAAAACCGCTTCAACCTTCTCCTTCGGGTCCTGGGCTGTGTCTGACAGCTGAGGACCCAACCTGTTCCTGCTTCATGGTAGGAGCAGAGGCTTTAATCCCGCACCGCATTTTTGCTTTTGGCCGAAATTAAAGCCCAGGGCCAAGCGCCGTAAATTTGCGGTGCTCGCTCCTTAAGGGTTTAAAAGGCAAAGTTTCAGGTTCAGTAAGAAAAGCAGTATATGGTCACTGTGATAACAATCCATTTTCCATCTATACACATATAATACACAACAGGGGTGTTACTTGAAGCTCCTGACCCCAATGCAAAACCTGTAACAGGGCCCCCAACTATAATGCTTTATTCATACTACTAGGCTTACTATATGTAGAAGGGGGGCCTTATGGGCCCCCTAAGGCTACTGGGCCCGGGTGCAACCGCATCCCCTGCATCCTCTATAGTTACGCCAGTGATACACAAGAAGAACTGCACAAATACATACGTTAAAAGTGAAACTGCAAAGCTGACCATAAATTTATCCCAGCAACAGAAGTTCTTGGTTTTCCTGAGGTTAGCTTGTGAAGTGAAATTCTCTCAAGCCTCCCAGCCTCGTGTGTCACAAGAAAGGACTATTTAATAACTTCATTACATTTATATTATCAGAATGTATGTAGTCTCTTGTATACTCTTATGCAAATCAACCTTTTTTTAACAGTCACCCAAATCCATCCTTAGAAGTTCTACAAAGGGATTATAGAGTTTACCAGTTACTCTTTCCTGTTCAAAATTTGAATTAAAACATGAAACATTTTCTTTCCATAATTCTACATTTAGACTAGGAATGTTCTTTACCCTCAAAATCCCCAGAATTCCCAACATGTCACTGTAGTTCAGCCAGGTCACAAGCATGACTTGCATTGTTTGCCGTACTGAACAGCTGCAATGCCCGGAGAGGGGAACAATCAGCCAACAATTACTCCTGGGAAGGGGGTGCAGCTGAATGCCATTTTTTTCTGCTAACAACACTTAGTCGTAGAGGACCCAAGGGGGTGGGGGCAAACAAAGGGTCTTAAAGACAACGTTTCACAAAATGGCATTTTTTATAAACTTTACATTTTGGGTACAAGTTGCCCAAAAATAGAGCTTTCATTAAATGCAATTTTTGAAATTAAAATTTCAAAAAAAAAAAAATAATTATATATATATATATATATATATATATATATATTAAAATTAGAACTAAAAAACAGTTTCTTATAAACGTGGGCCTTTTCTTTTCTAGATAACACTAACATCAATCCTAAACTATAAACAAGCATGATGACTACAAGTCATTACTGAAAGTCAGATTATTCCCAGTGGGAATGAATGAAAAGTATCTAGAGTCGAGGATCGGTAACACCGACTGAAACTTACTCAACTCGCTCTAGAAACATTCTGGATAATTAGCAAAAACAGATTTTCAAAGGCTATTCTGGTTTAATATAAAGGCACAGTACAAAGAGCTGATACTAGGGGTTGGACTCAAATCACTCGGGATTGCTGCCCACTGACCTGGAGGAAAATGGAACAAGAAAAAATGTCATTTTAACACTTGGGACTGAACATTCCAGAAACATTACCAGCCCTTCCATATGTACAGGAGTAACACTATCCCCAGCCAACGTCTGGTTAATACGCCAGTGAAACCTGAGCAGCCCATTTACGAGCCCTGGCACACCTTTTGTTCACCTCTCCCGCATCATTCTAGTTCTTAGTTTTCAGCTTATTGTTCAGCATGAAATCAAACACACGGCCACCATCAACCACTCTTGTGTGTCAAAATGAGACAAATTTTCGAGACACTTCAGTATGCCTGCAGGTTCAACAAGGTCTTGGTTCCCTCAACCAATCAGAGCAAAAAATAACTTCCCTTTACAGTGGCTGTTACATCATGTACGCTTGTTACTTGGACAGAGAAAGCTGCTCCGGGTAAATACATACAACCTGCCTGGAGGCTGCCGCTTTCATTACCTATTAAAGGGGTTTTCCAGGACTAAGATATTGAAGACTAAAGGACCTTTTACACACAACAATTGTCGCTCAAAATTTGCGTGATAATCGTGTGTAAATGTGCCCATCTTTCATTTTACTGCCAAATGATGATTTTATGTTCGGCATAAAATCCATCGTTCGGCAGAAGAGCCGATAGCAGGGAATTCACACTGTGTTCTCTAAGGGGAGAGCTGGTAACATTGTCTCAGCTGTCAGCCCCGCAGCAGAACAAAGGGAAACTATTCAGAGACCCGACCACCTGCTGTTCTCTGAATATAGCTTCTGGCGACTCACAGTACCAATTAGTAGTTTATGGAAAATGATCGCTCAAAAGCCATCTTTTGAGCAATCATTTTTGTGTGTAAATGGGCCTTTATCCTCAGAATAGGTCATCAATATCAGACCAGAGGGGGTCCTCCACTCATGACCCCTGCTGATCAGCTGGTTGTAGATTGGCCTCCTTTCAAGCACGTCACATCAACTAAGAGCAGCTCAGTCCCATTCAAGTGGGGATTGAGCTGCTATACAAGGCACAGTCGATGTAAAATATATGGCGCTGTGCCTTATATGCAGTGAAATGGAAGCGGAGCTCACCCTGCTTTCAGAAATAAGTAATTTATGGCACATAAAGTTTCTTTAGAAAACAAATACAGTGACATTACTTTAATCCAGCATCCATGGGCTAAGAAAAGTTACAAACTATTTCAGATTACAGGTAAACGTATTGGACGTAACCCTCTGACAGTGTACAGCAGGTTTCCTACCTTGTTGTAGTACTGCACTTGTACAGAATGCCACTGTCCATCGCTCACCCCTCCTTCAATCACTGGGCTGACTGTAGTAGTGCTTTCCCCTGGAACAATGAAACACAGCAAGTGTCAGTTTTCAATTAAAATCTCCAACAATGATTTTCACATTAAGACCAGTTTCAGACGAGTGTCTAGTCACACGGAGTAATAGGAATCCGAAATACAGAAGCATTGCGGATTTTATAGCAACCGTATGTCATCAGTGTTCCATCATTGTATGATCTGTGTTTCCCTGCATAGTTATTGTCATTGGTTTTATTTCCAACTGAGTAAATACTGATCTTCATTTGCCCAATAGAAAATATTACCAATGAAAGCAAATATAGAGGCAAAAATGCACAAAAATAGTGTATGCTGCATGTGAGAGAGAACATCAGTGCAAACATATACAAAGATTTACCTTAGTCCTCTGTAATGGTAAAACACAGACCAAATACAGAGCAAAAATACGCTTTTACCTAAGAGCGGCCAAAATGTCTTCACTTACAACACCCATTTATGTTTCCCCACTTCATGTGTTACAGTCCAATAGAGAAACTGACAACAGTCAGGGCTGTTCACACTGGCGTTATTGGTTTCTGTTCCGTTTTCAGAGCAGAGAAACAGAAATGAAACTGAATTAAACATTTCAGTTTTTTCCCCATTCAAAAAACGTAAAGGTTTCTGTTTGATTGCATTCCGTTTAATTTCCGTTTAAAAACGGAACAAGTAATGCAGAAGTTTGCATTGTTTTTTCTTACAGTGGTCACTGCATGGGATTAATAATGCGATGGTTTAATAAACTGAACTTATTAAATGTTTTATTTTATTTTAGATGCAACAACTAAGAATAGATGGGGTTAAACTTGACATTTTAATAACTTTAAAAAAAAACAAAAACAACAAAAAAACAACAACTTTAATTTACGTGTTTTTCCTTTCTTCGTTAATTTCAGTCCCTATAGGGGACTTTAACTTGCGATCATCTGATGACTTATACAGTATAATGCAGTATAGTATTGCATTATATTGCATTCTGACCACATTCTATTAAGACGCGCTACAAACAATCATTCATGGCAGCCCTGGAAGCCTTCAGAAGGTCCCATACTGCCATGACACCTGGTCGGCACACAACTATTTCAGAACAGGGAGGCATTCTGGGCATTAGAATCTCAAGCGAGGCATTTTAATGCTGTTGGCAGAACTCAAAGTGGCATTTGAAAGGTGTTAACAGCCACAATAGGAGTCATCCGCTAGTGGCTGTTGCAGGTTTTTTTAACAGTCTGCTTTTCCTGAGTCACCGCCAATGTGATTGCAGACGGGCCGGGGATTGGACGGCTTCCATTGACTTCAATGGAAGCCATCAGTGAGGAATCAGCACAAAAATGGAGCATGCAGAAACCGCAATTGGTTTCCACAAGTGTGTAGGAAGAATCAATTTCCCATGACATGCAATGAGCGCTATTTTCTGTGGATCCGCGGAGCGGACGCCCCTGGCGGAGACTCCGAAGCAAATATCTGTCCGTGGGCAGGAGCCCTAAATCCTTCAACTACTTCTACCTAAGTGCAATGTTCCTCTGCAGAGGATGCAGGTGCTGAAAAAAGGGACAAAAACAAAAGAAAACAAAAAGAAAAATCCCATCGGCATGCAGCAATGTGCCCTGCAGAGATCGGGGAAATCAAATGGTCTAACAGGTGAACAAAACAAACATTTACAGAACCTTAGAGAAGCGGGTAAATAAAGGCAAGGCTCTCTGAAAGTCAAACACATTCAGCTTCTCGGCCAGATTTCATATGATAAACACTTCTGTGTGAAAAGCATTGATACACTGAGATAATGTACCGCCAGCTTCTTACATCACACCGGGCTCTATGGGGACACCACTATTTGATGGTGAACCCATATGAAGCTTTTAAATTAAATGGCCACTAACACTGCATTATATGTGACAGGCAACGGTGACAACTACAGTAGGAAAAGAGCAAGTAGCTTGTTCTCCATGGCAAAGTTACTTATGAGGGTGTTCTACAGAGAGACAGAAGAGCGGGATCACTTCTCTGTGCACACAGTGTATGGGAGACACTAGAAGGGTACTTTACACGAGGCGATTATCACCCGAATTCTTGCTGGAAACCACTAATTCAGGCAATAGTAGCCCGTGTACGCACGGTCACCGATAGGGCACTGATTGAGAAATTGCTGACTTTTTGGAGTCGCTTGGTTTCAGCAGAGTTAAAAACCAAGCGACTGTCGTGCCGTGTAAACAAGAGCCGCTTAATGTTTGAGCGACTCCTGTTCACCGTGAATGGAGATGGGCAGACCAGAACGATCCGCTCCAGCTCCACCTCCATTCATTTGTCCGGTGGCAGTCATTTGTAAGGCTGTGGGGTGCTCAGAAGTAGAGACCCTGTTATTCCTCTGGTACATGTGTGCAACTTATTTACTTACTTATCTTCCCTATATAGCGCCAAAATATTTTACAGCGCTATTCACATTTTTTTTCTCATAACAGTCTCTATTAGAGATGAGCGAGCGTACTCGGAAAAGCACTACTCGCTCAAGTAATTTGCTTTATCCGAGTATCGCTGTGCTCGTCCCTGAAGATTCGGGTGGCGGCACGGCGCGGGGAGCTGCAGGGGAGAGTGGGGAGGAACGGAGGGGAGATCTTTCTCTCCCTCTCTCCCGCCCACTCTCCCCTGCTCCCCGCTGCGACTCACCTGTCAGCCGCAGCGGCACCCGAATCTTCAGGGACGAGCACAGCGATACTCGGATAAAGCAAATTACTCGAGCGAGTAGTGCTTTTCCGAGTACGCTCGCTCATCTCTAGTCTCTATCCCCCATGGGGGCCACCATGTTACTTATTCTGAAAAGTCACCCAAAAAATTGGGTTAATTTTTAATTCTCAGACTACCTTATATAGAGTGTGCTTCAGTTGTCTAATATACCCCCTCTACTTTTAGATGAACCAGCGATGATCTCAGGTCCCTTGCCTTGAGAGTAAGGGGGGTGTCTCAAACTCACAAAGCCCTCTTTACTATAAGGTAGCTCTCTCTACTATAAGGTAGTCTCAGAATCTGGTGGCAATTTTACATAAAGAGGAATGGGACTGCAGCAGCAATATTAATAAGGAGTGCCCCAGGTTTGTTACCTGTAAATTCTGCATGTATGGTGACATTTTTACTGTGAAACAGTGGGTCATTTTAAGTCAGAAAGTTTCCAGCGTCACCCCTAAGGACCCTTATACACGGGCGTAAATGTATGCCACAACCAAACGACAAACGAGAATTCTTTCGCTACTCGTTCAGTTGCAGCATGCAGAAATATGAACTAGGGATTGGCCTGTCTAAACAGGCAGTCGCTCACTTATGAACGACTGCCTGTTTACTGTGAATGGAAGCGGACGGTCCGGAACAATCCCCAGCCAATTGTGCCTCCATTTACTAGCGATACTCATTACTGTATAAAAGCACAGGAAGGATTACTGCTGGGACTACTTGTTGGACATCTGCGCCTGACAAGTCGTCCCGTGTAAAGGTGCTCCAAGTTTTGAAAACAGGCCCATGAAAACCAGTAGCATGTATCTGCTCCTTACTTGTCTATAGGGTGTTGTCAGTTCATATACCAATTCCTAAATATTTCATATCTCATGTAAATCAGGCAAAACAATAACGGATTAAAACTGATCAAACAAGCTAACAGTTTGATAGTATACATTTGTACATAACCGTAATTTAGGTGGAAATGGTTTTTCAACAATTGCCTTATTTGTATGCCAATTCCCAGCGCCACTTAGATTTTTCTAGCGTCAAGGTTTGTATATGCTGTATATCTAGTATTCATGTAATAAATCATATAAAGCTCATAGTAAGATATCTACAGCCACAGACAAACTACTACACACGGTAGCTCCCTCTGCTGATGACAGCGGGCTACTCTCTGCATAAACCCTGCCAGCACGGATACACAATTTACTAGTTTCAAAGCGAGTGGAGGGGGTCATTGTCTAAAAAACGACGGCATGTCACTGAAGGTCTTTCGAGCATTCCCGATTCATTCCAGTTTGAATGGCATCACACTTGATTTTTTTCTCTCGACCTTGTTTTCCCAACTTCTTACAGTTTTGTAGCCCGGCCCTTTCAAGTTCTGACTTTGCACCTCCCACATGAACACCCAACCGCAAACTCCAAAAATCTATCCAAATGACTTCTATTAGGAGCGGGTTCCTGTAACAATGCAGTCAACTGATTTTCACACACCCTTTATGGTAAGAAGCTTCTAACTAATTCCAAGAAAACATTGGGAGTCTTGGTTCAGACTTGAAAGCCAATAAATTAATCTTCAACCAGCAATAGATAAATAAATGTGTCATATTCCCCCTAGGGTCTTGTAAAACCAGAAACAAGCTGCTGCATGCTAAACCGCCCATAATGGAGGAGGCACAACACTTCAATACAATATGGCAGTGGCCGTATTTTCAAGAATTAATACAAATCTAACTTAATCTCGACAAATTACAGAAAAAGGAAATATCCGCAAGACGTGTCGGATGGGAATAATATAAAACACTGCAGAACACAAATTAAAAACACAAATTAAATGGAGACTGCTTTGCCGAGGCATGCAACCATTCCGAGCACTCTGTAATTATAACTTTCCTAGCGAGGTTATATGCAATTACGTTATATCCAGAGGCGGCGAGGAGCACAAAATTCGTCTAAATATTATGACAGACGTTCATACAAGCCGGATTGTATATTGTGGGCTGATGGCGTTTGCGCTATTCTTTAAAGAAAATTGTGAACCCGAGCAAAATATAGACATTTTGGGGGGAAATAATTGACAACTACAATGAAGATGAGAATAGCTTTAATTAAGGCTTATTTAAGCAATAAAGACTTCATAAGAATCAGGTCTTACCAACTTCCCCTTCTTTATCTCCAAATTCACTCCCATCACACCTCCGAGGTGAGAAATGCTATCTGTTTGGTTAGTAGTGAACAGGGCGTACAAAGACAAGAAGAGGTACATAACAGAAGTCGTAATGGGCTACAAGTTGACGCTATTTCATAACATCCCACCCGCTACTTTAGATGGGAGGGTCCAATGCTTGCTGAAAACAAAAGTTTATTCGGTATAGGCAGCCATCATGACAATTCGGCGGGATCGGTCCTTCATAGGGGAAGCCATGGAGAGTTTGTCACTGCCAATACTGTAAAAGGGGAATAATACAGACTTGTACCAGAGCCCCTTCTTGTCATGGACCTCATAGCAGCTAGAATATGTCCACCCTTGGTTGCTGCCTAATGAGTAATACCCTTTATATGTATTATCAAGCTGAGAGAATTTCAATTATAAAGTTGACAGACGATTTGGTAGTTGTACGCCACAGATGTTACATACCTTTGGTAGAATGGTTCCATGTTCAACAAATGCCAAAAACACAATCCTATGCCGACATTTGCCGTTCTACACCGATAGATCGTCTGCTTTTTTACCTTATATCAGAGCTTTGAATAATCTGACATTATTATATATATGTGGAGTATAAAAGCACTACCATGATCACAAGTAACACATTCACCGAGTTCCCAAAGTAAGGTTTGTTCTACTGAATCCAGGAGTGAAATGATTGGCAAACGTAGGGCTCTGGCCAGCAAGGTGACCCGTTGTATGTCAGGGTTCCCATTCCTGACCTACGTCAGGGTGACATGGTCCAGCATCGGCGACTACTTAGATAGATGGGTTACAGGATTGCTGTTAGAACCTAATCTGCTGGTAATTGCTCCTGAAGGGTTCTATGGCAAAGTAGCTTAATCCTGTGATAATAGTCTCACTTCTGCTGGCAGCTACCTGACCTTTACTGGTCATTTACATGTGTAATTGCATTTGGCCTAATAGGGTATTGACTACTTAGTTGTGTAGGGATGAAAGACTTAATCTGTCATCGGTTGTTATTAATATGTGTAGACTAAAATAGTCATTCCTTCTTCCTTTAGAGCAAGAGGACTGTGCAAAGACCTAAAATATTACATTCAGACATGGAGTGCAACGATGATATAAAATTATGTTATATGCCATAAGATATTCTAATTTGAGATATATTCTGTGTATAGTAAATTAAATTAAAAACTTTATAAGAATTAAGAAAAACTCTGTGAAGGTGACATAATGTCATAATGACATAATGTTTCCCATACTTCCACATTAAAACAACGGTTTAAAAAAATTCCTTGTACCAGCGCTGGGGACTGGTGATCAAGAATGGCATCAATATTCTTCAGCATAATGGGTGACCACAACACAATGGTGATCCAACATGGTCATTGTGTGCTGGCGGCACTTGTTCCTAAGCCACCTCCCGATTTAGGCCAGTTTCACATTTGCGTTAGAACCTCCAGCCGGAGGGTCCATCACAAATCTGGCTCTCTGCAACACTTTTTCTACCAACCAAAAGCCAGGCAGCTGGACAGAAAGCGGGTGGCCACATTATAGCCCATGAAGGTCCCCCCCGGCACTGTTCGGTTCTGTCCAGAGACGGACCTGTTCAGCCATGGGGATTCCCTTACCTGCTTCCCGAATGGAGAAGGAAAGTGGATTTCCCAGTGAAGATGTGGACCCTCCCTTATTTGTGCCATAGTATTCACCTCTTATGAGCAATAGTAGCGGCACAGATACAATGCCTTGAACAGAAATACTATACACAGTCCAGATAATATCTACATCATCTCATCACCATATTGAGAATACTACTGGAATTATATTCAACAGCAATGCAAGTATTTCGGAAATGAGTTTAGAAAGTGTAATTGATATTATCATTAGCATATTCAGCTATAGGAACAATCCTATAAAAGACTGTAAACCATAATGGTCAGAACTCACCTGCTGAGAAAGTAAGTTGTATCTGCTCCTCAATAATCTCTAGTGCGATGAAGTCATGCTTCTCATTGAAGCGACCATTGTAAAGTATCAGTGCATTCCGCTCCCTGGTAGCAAACCTGAAATACAAAAGCCACCGCATTCTTTACATTCAATGACAGAGCGAGAGGTCAGAAGTCAGGCAGAAACCAAAAGAAGCCGCATAACACCCCAGAGTCCACTCCTAGGTAGGTGTCATCCATGTAGCGCTGCCAAGTCTCACGTGCGTTGAGGCCATCAACCGCTGCATGTGCAGATTAAGTGTCCTTATTGTGTGCAAATTTGCATTGCTCATCTTTGCATACGCCAGGGTTGATGACTTCTCCACGTACACGAGACTTGGCAGCGCCATGTTAGACGATGCCTACTGCATCATCCATGTCTGAAAAGGAGAGAGGGGTGAACTGCCAATGCCAGGAAATGCCAATGTTTAGCTATCTGAGGGATGCTCAAGACCACTGGCTAAGCCCCCTTCACACAGGTGTATTCGTGCGCAAATGCACAGAGAATAGAACCCATTGATTTCAATAGGTTGGTTCACATGCCCATATTTTGCATGTGCATTTTGGTCGGGCAAACAAACCCCCAGCATGCTCTATTTCCAAGGGTCCCCATAGAAGTCTACGAGGGGTGCGCAAATGCACAGGCAATACACAAGGAAATGCATGATATACTGTGTAATGTGTTGACAAAAAGAACACAACTGGAACTCAGATTTATTAGCCATTTCAATCGGTTTGCTACGTGCAAATGAACATGCCTTGTGGGCGGGGGAAAGTACAGTAAAATATGCCGATACCAACGTAATAAAGCACCAATCAGTGCAGAAATAGGTCGAGCTAAGGCATGCACAAATACACATGCGCTCGTGTGACGGGGGCATTAAGCAGATGCACTTCAGTCCACGGCTAGTCCAGCTTTATGGCACTGTAAGACCTTGGTGTAATCATTGAATAACATGGATACACTGATGACACGGAGCACTTCATCGTGGTATCCCTCACTCCAGTGCCCAATATGGATGAATAAGAAGGATTTGGAGTCAGAAATGTGGGCTCTATTATACCAATAGATTGCTGCTGTTCCGAGACACACATATATATATATATATATATATATATATATAATATAAAGATATATAAATAAACAAAACTTTTTTTTTTTTTGCAGAAATCCCCATCCATGTAATCCTGATTTATTTTCATTTTCTGTAGCACCTTATATCCCCAATACTGTAGACTTACATAAGAGAGACTGTAAAGTGGAAGCGCTGCCTTAATCCTTTGAAGGTAACAAAGGACTGTGGGGGGAAGCTTCTTGTGGTCATCTCACAGTATGGCTTCTCGAACTCTCCAGGGGGACACTTGCACTTAAATCCCCCAATAAGCAGGTTGATGCAGGTGCCGCCATTCTTACAAACCCCGGGAACACAGCGGCCGGACCTCGAGCTCACGTCACAGTGTTCTCCTGAGGACAAGAAGGACAAGACTTTAGTATTCAACTAGCTTCAGAAAACTCTACATTTACTACAGTTCCTATGACTGACGTTAGAACATAGAAACCAGGTGGATGAAACAAAGGTTGGACATGCTCATATGTACACACAAGATCAGGTTATAAATCACATTTTGGAGTTATTAAGATACATTTTACAATTGGCATTCCAGAGAGACAATGTATTCAGCAGTTGGAGACATCCAGGTTTGAGGCAGACATAATGGGATCTGGAGTGCAGTAAGGACTGTAAGTCCATCTAAAACATACTAATCCTGCTGTCCTTGTACGGCCATCATTTGTTCGACCCAGAAGAGTCACAGGATCCATTATTAGTAGCATTCATACTTTGGCTAACACTTTAAGGGACTGTTTAACGATTGCTCCATTTTCAGAGAGCTATCCTGTCGGCACAGTCCCCTATATTCTGGTAAGAAGATAAGTGTAATATGAAGCCAACAAGACACTTAATTAGTAGAATCTAAAGTGTAATACAAAAGAACCTGAAATACCATGGTGAGAATTGACGGAAAAAAGCAATGTACTGTTTTCCTTCCTTCTGACACAGAGGTCATCAGAAGACACAGTTGGTGAAAGTTGTTCAGCTAGAAAGTCGAATGTTTGACCAACAGAGACTAATCCCTTTACTAGAATGCACCCTTGGGCCAAATGAGAGAATAAAGGGAAATGATAGGGGGCTGGAAGACAAAACCCTTCACACTTATGGGTCCCAGACATCGGCCATTCCTTATCACAGACACTATGGTCTTCTGATGTTAGTGAGGCAGAGGACCAAGTATAAAGAGTAGTAGCACCATTATTTAGGAGGCACCCAAGAACAGTACTTTACAGAAGTCTCTGATCACTGGCAGACTTATCCCTTAAAGGAGATGTCCCGAGGCAGCAAGTGGGGTTATACACTTCTGTATGGCCATAATAATGCACTTTGTAATATACATTGTGCATTAATTATGAGCCATACAGAAGTTATAAAAAGTTTTTTACTTACCTGCTCCGTTGCTAGCGTCCTGGTCTCCATGGTGCCGACTAATTTTTGGCCTCCGATGGCCAAATTAGCCGCGCTTGCGCAGTCCGGGTCTTCTGCTGTTCTCTATGGGGCTCCGTGTAGCTCCGTGTAGCTCCGCCCCGTCACGTGCCGATTCCAGCCAATCAGGAGGCTGGAATCGGCAGTGGACCGCACAGAAGAGCTGCGGTCCACGAAGATAGAGGATCCCGGCGGCCATCTTCAGCGGTAAGTATTGAAGTCACCGGACCGCCGGGATTCAGGTAAGCGCTGTGCGGGTGGTTTTTTTAACCCCTGCATCGGGGTTGTCTCGCGCCGAACGGGGGGGGGGTTTAAAAAAAAAAAAACCCGTTTCGGCGCGGGACATCTCCTTTAAGACACAGGAGACTGTGACAACAACAGGTGGCAGAAGCACCGCAAGTAAACACCCACAGGACGTCTCTTCAGTCCGCGGACAGCGGTTACTTACTGTACATTAAACCACAAATTGCTCTTGAATAGCTTAACTGCCGTGTCGAAAAGCAAGTATGCTATACTGGTGGCCTAAAAACAGCGATAACCTGCGCCAAGATCAGCGATAGAGAAAATATTGTGGCCTATCGGAGCGATTCACAACCAGTCTAACTTATTACAGGTCTCCAATGAGAACTTCTGTAGACAGAGAATTAAAACAACCAGAAGGTTGAGGTGGCCAATGTTATAGGTATAATGGCTACTAGCTCCTGAAAGCACTGATTAAAACACATCTGCAACAACAAGTAGTATATGTAAAGGCATTTAGGAAAAAAGCATTAAACTGGATGAAGTATAAGCCGGCCATAGACATGAGATATTTATCTATGAACATTTGGCAGATCCAGCTATTGGATGAGCTCTGCTAACAATTGGATGTCTCTGGTTATCACACACCTGAGGATAACACCAGATGTTAATACAATAAGCTGGATTCATGAATAATCAGCAGGTCTGTGGCCAGCTTAGGTTGCCCATATGCATGAGATAGTTGCTAAACTCCCTCCCACCTCCCTTCTCCGGCGGCTGTCATTAGCTACCATAGGAGCCCATGCAGTGACCGATGTATTCAGGCCCGAAAGATAGTTCCAAGACTATCTTTGCAGGCCAGCGTGAAAGTGCTCGGCACTTTAGTGGCCCAGCCAGGCGCTTTCACGCCGCAGGAATAAGGCCATGTGATCTGATGCATTAGAATCCAAT
This sequence comes from Eleutherodactylus coqui, assembly GCF_035609145.1. Taxonomy (NCBI): domain Eukaryota; kingdom Metazoa; phylum Chordata; class Amphibia; order Anura; family Eleutherodactylidae; genus Eleutherodactylus; species Eleutherodactylus coqui. Next base: position 169,741,410 of record NC_089838.1, on the reverse strand, counting down.
GCATCAGATTGCAGTATATATCAGCCGGCTGCGAAAACGGCGCCAATATATGCTCGTGTGACAGAGGCGTTAGAGCCCAGGTGTCAAACACAAGGCCCGTGGGCTGCCTCATTTTATGTGGACCGCGGCGTGCTGACGGGCGCTCACCACTGTAGCTATTACCAGCTGCGGTGTCGCAGCTTCCCGCTGGTAATCATGCTGGCAGCGCTGATCCCGACGCACACTCTAATGTTAGTGTGCAGCTGGGATCCTCCTCCCCTGAGTCCCCTGCTCCTCAGTTCCGCAGGAGAGGACTCAGGGAGGAAGCATGCTGAGTGCACACACTGATGTCAGTGTGCATCCGGGCTCAGCGCGAGCAAAGGTGGAGTGGCGCTGACAGCAAGGAGGAGGTAAGTATATGGGTTGGGGAGAAACTATTATTACTGAGGGGGGTTAATATTGGTATTGGAGGCTAATATTACTGAGGGGTGGTTAATATTACTGGGGGGGGGTTAATATTACTATTGGGGGTTAATACTATTACTGTATGGGTCGCTATTACTACTGGGGCCACTGTGGGGTACCCTGTTACTACTGGGGCCACTGTGGGGGTCGTTATTACTACTGGGGCCACTGTGGGGGTCATTATTACTATTGGGGCCACTGTGGGGGTCGTTATTACTATTAGGGCCACTGTGGGGGGTCGCTATTACTAATTTGGCCACTGTGGGGGTCACTATTACTAATTGGCCCACTATGGGGGTCAATATTATTAAGGAGGCCACTATGAGAGTCAATATTTTTACTGGGACCACTATGAAAGTCACTATTTTTACTGGGGCCACTATTTTTACTGCGACCACTATAGGGGACACTATTACTACTGTGACCACTATAGGCGTCACTATTAGCGCTCATTCACATGATCGTATTTTGGTCACACAAATACGCTGCGTATTTGCAAAATCGAAACTCGCTTATGCCTGCATATTTGGGCACGCAAAAAAGAACGCAGATGGGCCCACTGAAATGGTACGCATATATGCAGTGAATACATAGTTCTTTCTCACTGAAGTCAGTGGGCTCGACCAATCTACATTTAATATGTATAGCCACCATTAGTCTTCATGCTTTATACATTCTCCACAATCATCTGAATATATCTTGCTGAGCTTTCCACTTGATCCTACATAGGACTTTTCGGGTTAGATCGGAGGAAGGAAGCCTTCCTGTGGTAATTAGAACTTATTAATATAACAACTAGCTTTGCATTATTTAAAGTGCCTAAAATGAGTAGCTGCCAGCCCAGAGACGTGTTTGAGGAACGTTATGCTAGAACAACATTAGAATGGTTTAATTATATATTCAGATAATTCAATATCTTTTGCAGAGAATGCAAATTAAATACATAGTTAAAAGGAAAATCTAACTTGATACTTGGTTCAGCAACTGCAATCATTTTTTTTAACTACAACTCAATATACTAATTACAAAAACCAATATGTAACCGAAACGCTGGTGCAGAACAGGCCAGAAAAATCCACATCAAAAGCTGCATTTCTGGTTGTCAAAATCAGCCTCCGCTATGCGAATGGCAAGGAGAAAAAAAACGTGCAAAATTAAAGACAAACTTTCAAACTAAATGAACAAATCTACAACATCTCCTTTCTGCCATATTTGAATCCACAAGAAGTCTGCCATGTGTGAGCAGGACCATATCACAAGTCTACAAAAAGGAAAATGATGATCCAAACAGAAGACCAACAATCACCAAACTGAAGGCCGGGCTCAGACGGCCTCTATTCACTGCAGAAAGTATGGAAGGACATTGTGTACTTGCTGCGTGCCGCCAATCGCCATGCACTATATTGGCGTGTATACATGTTATACGTGCCAAGGTAGCACATGCTGGCATTTTTCTTGCATGTGCATTTCAAGTGAGCGCCAACATGGGAGCCTATGGGAGATTGGTACAGCATACTACACGTATAATAAACTGTGACCATGCGTTCGTGTGGGCCCAGCATAAGGGTCCTCTACTCCGCTCTTCAGCCGCTCCTGCGGGTCCTCTACTCCGCTCTTCAGCCGCTCCTGCGGGTCCTCTACTCCGCTCTTCAGCCGCTCCTGCGGGTCCTCTACTCCGCTCTTCAGCCGCTCCTGCGGGTCCTCTACTCCGCTCTTCAGCCGCTCCTGCGGGTCCTCTACTCCGCTCTTCAGCCGCTCCTGCGGGTCCTCTACTCCGCTCTTCAGCCGCTCCTGCGGGTCCTCTACTCCGCTCTTCAGCCGCTCCTGCGGGTCCTCTACTCCGCTCTTCAGCCGCTCCTGCGGGTCCTCTACTCCGCTCTTCAGCCGCTCCTGCGGGTCCTCTACTCCGCTCTTCAGCCGCTCCTGCGGGTCCTCTACTCCGCTCTTCAGCCGCTCCTGCGGGTCCTCTACTCCGCTCTTCAGCCGCTCCTGCGGGTCCTCTACTCCGCTCTTCAGCCGCTCCTGCGGGTCCTCTACTCCGCTCTTCAGCCGCTCCTGCGGGTCCTCTACTCCGCTCTTCAGCCAGTCCTGCGGGTCCTCTACTCCGCTCTTCAGCCAGTTCTGCGGGTCCTCTACTCCGCTCTTCAGCCAGTCCTGCGGGTCCTCTACTCCGCTCTTCAGCCAGTCCTGCGGGTCCTCTACTCCGCTCTTCAGCCAGTCCTGCGGGTCCTCTACTCCGCTCTTCAGCCAGTCATGCGGGTCCTCTACTCCGCTCTTCAGCCATTCCTGTGGCTCCTCTACTCCGCTCCTCAGCCATTCCTGTGGCTCCTCTACTCCGCTCCTCAGCCATTCCTGTGGCTCCTCTACTCCGCTCCTCAGCCATTCCTGTGGCTCCTCTACTCTGCTCCTCAGCCATTCCTGTGGCTCCTCTACTCTGCTCCTCAGCCATTCCTGGGGGTCCTCTACTCTGCTCCTCAGCCATTCCTGGGGGTCCTCTACTCTGCTCCTCAACCATTCCTGGGGGTCCTCTACTCTGCTCCTCAGCCATTCCTGGGGGTCCTCTACTCTGCTCCTCAGCCATTCTTGTGGGTCCTCTACTCTGCTCTTCAGCCATTCCTGGGGGTCCTCTACTCTGCTCTTCAGCCATTCTTGTGGGTCCTCTACTCTGCATTTCAGCCATTCTTGTGGGTCCTCTACTCTGCTCTTCAGCCATTCTTGTGGGTCCTCTACTCTGCTCTTCAGCCATTCCTGGGAGTCCACTACTCTGCTCTTCAGCCATTCCTGTGGCTCCTCTACTCTGCTCTTCAGCCATTACTGTGGCTCCTCTACTCTGCTCTTCAACCATTCTTGTGAGTCGTCTACTCTACTCTTCAGCTATTCTTGTTTTTCCATTACAAACAATACAACAAACTACAAATATCTGTCCTTGAATTATAAACTTCAGGTATTTTGATTATTACATTGTGAATTGTAATTTAGAAAACGTTAATTACCCTGTTGTCATGTTACCACAAAAATGCACCTTGTGGATCGGTTTACCTTCGTGTCAGTAACAGAAGACACTGAAGATAAGGTAACTTTCATCATGTATAAATTGCTAATAATTACTGTAGGCCAAGTAAGGGCCTTCAAAGACCGGGGAGGAAGAACACTGACATTAGATGATGATTATCCTTCGAAAAAAATGGCTAAGGGATTTTTAAAGTTTGGTTACCAACTGTGATTTGTGAGGTGACCGGCTATCTCTGCTGCTCTCCATCATCAGTTCTAAGTAACGCTTATCACAAGGATGACAGATTGGAACATTCTGCAGGACCAGATTTCTGTAATGCTGTCTGCTGAAAGGGTAATAAGAACATCATGGAGTCCCCCGGCCGACGAACATTCCATCCGGCATTACCCCACCAACAGGGTTATTCAACTGCAAGTTCATTCACAGGCCGAACAATAGTTCACATTAACATGCAGCAAGTGAGCGCGGATCGCAGTACACACATAACATGGCGGTTAATAACAGGCTTTACCGGGCCGGAAATTCACAGCAAAGATTATTTCCAACAAAGGAACAGAGTCACCCGGGGCTCACCCAACACAAAGTCACCCGGGGCTCACCCAACACAGAGACACCCGGGGCTCACCCAACACAAATACACCCGGGGCTCACCCAACACAGAGACACGCGGGGCTCACCCAACACACAAGACACCCGGGGCTCACCCAACACAGAGACACGAAGGGGCTCACCTAACACAGAGACACGCAGGGGCTCACCCAACACAGAGACACGCAGGGGCTCACCCAACACAGAGACACCCTGGGCTCACCCAACACAGAGACACCCGGGGCTCACCCAACACAGAGACACGCGGGGCTCACCCAACACACAAGACACCCGGGGCTCACCCAACACAGAGACACGCAGGGGCTCACCCAACACAGAGACACCCGGGGCTCACCCAACACAGAGACACCCGGGGCTCACCCAACACAGAGACACCCGGGGCTCACCCAACACAGAGACACCCGGGGCTCACCCAACACAGAGACACCCGGGGCTCACCCAACACAGAGACACCCGGGGCTCACCCAACACAGAGACACCCGGGGCTCACCCAACACAGAGACACCCGGGGCTCACCCAACACAGAGACACCCGGGGCTCACCCAACACAGAGACACCCGGGGCTCACCCAACACAGAGACACCCGGGGCTCACCCAACACAGAGACACCCGGGGCTCACCCAACACAGAGACACCCGGGGCTCACCCAACACAGAGTCACCCGGGGCTCACCCAACACAGAGTCACCCGGGGCTCACCCAACACAGAGACACCCTGGGCTCACCCAACACAGAGACACCCGGGGCTCACCCAACACAGAGACACGCGGGGCTCACCCAACACACAAGACACCCGGGGCTCACCCAACACAGAGACACGCAGGGGCTCACCCAACACAGAGACACCCGGGGCTCACCCAACACAGAGACACCCGGGGCTCACCCAACACAGAGACACCCGGGGCTCACCCAACACAGAGACACCCGGGGCTCACCCAACACAGAGACACCCGGGGCTCACCCAACACAGAGACACCCGGGGCTCACCCAACACAGAGACACCCGGGGCTCACCCAACACAGAGACACCCGGGGCTCACCCAACACAGAGACACCCGGGGCTCACCCAACACAGAGACACCCGGGGCTCACCCAACACAGAGACACCCGGGGCTCACCCAACACAGAGACACCCGGGGCTCACCCAACACAGAGACACCCGGGGCTCACCCAACACAGAGACACCCGGGGCTCACCCAACACAGAGTCACCCGGGGCTCACCCAACACAGAGTCAGCCGGGGCTCACCCAACACAGAGTCAGCCGGGGCTCACCCAACACAGAGTCAGCCGGGGCTCACCCAACACAGAGACACCCGGGGCTCACCCAACACAGAGACACCCGGGGCTCACCCAACACAGAGACACCCGGGGCTCACCCAACACAGAGACACCCGGGGCTCACCCAACACAGAGACACCCGGGGCTCACCCAACACAGAGACACCCGGGGCTCACCCAACACAGAGACACCCGGGGCTCACCCAACACAGAGTCACCCCGGGGCTCACCCAACACAGAGACACGCAGGGGCTCACCCAACACAGAGTCACCCCGGGGATCACCCAACACCGCAACACAGAGACACACGGGGTCTACACTACGATGCACAAGACAGAAGGTGTGTGATAGTGGAGGCTGCGGGACAAGCTAACCCTTGTGTCATGGTTGTCTCCATAAACTCAAGACAACACTGATCTGGTTCCCTTTCAAAGTGCATCAACTACTTTATAGCATACAACCAATGGTGGATGAGAATAGGGGTGACGGCCCAGACCCGAGGGGGTCCACAGACGCTTAAACTGCCCCCATTATAATCCGCTGATCGTAGTTAGGCCAATCTTACGCAAGCGTTTTACAGCTATTTCAAACAGCGTTTGACAGCATTTTTAACACACCCCATCACTGTAATGGGTGATGTTATGCGTTAAAAAGAACTAAAACACACAAATAAAACAGACAACATTCTATCAGCGCTAAAAACTGCGCTAAAACGCTCCACTGAGAAGCCCCATTAAAATCAATAGAGACTCAGTACAGCGTTTTTAGTGGGTCTTTCAAACGCACACCACAACGCTGTAAAAACCGCCTGTGTGCGAGAGGCGGCCCCGGCAAAGCGCCGCGATTTCAGGTGTTCCTGCCTCCGAAAGCGGGTTTAGCACACCCAATCATTGACAAGGTGTGCTAAACGCTAAAAAATTGAACAGACAGCGCTTGAAAATCGCAGCGCTGAAAAGCGACATGTTCGAGCATGTCTGCGAGGCTCCATTGAAATCAATGGGAGTGTTATACCGTAATTACCGCGGCTTCAGCCTGATGAGTCTGGACAGCTAGTGGCCGACAGATATCTAAAGTATATGGACAGCTTAAAGGGGTTTTCCACTTCAGACAAGTCCTACTTGTTTAAAGGGTCCTTTTCAGTAATCTGATCACAAAGTGTCCCACAGCAATTAGCTGTAATCTGTGCAGAATTTTCCTGTAGCGCCACCACAGGGAAAATAAAGCATTACACCGTGTCCATTCAAGTCAAGAGGGTGTCAGTGTAATGTAGGGCAGAGAGATCCTCTCCAGTCTGGTTAAAACACTAGAAACTAGAACACGGAACCCCTCTATTAACGCACAGTACTCTGAAAGGGTGGTACGAAAAGCATTGCTTTTAACCTGAACAACCCATTTAAGCTAACCCCATTCCCTTCAACCGATTAACCGAAATATGGAGACAACCAGAATAATAAGGACTGTGTGTTAAAGAACTGTGGAATAGTCTTGGCGGGCTGACCAACAGGTCTAGGATTACTGATACCTTATCATTTTGCCCTATTGCTCCAAAACAGCAAAAGAACTGCCCAACAACTCCAACATAAGAGGTTAATTCACTGCACACTTCAAAGCTAGGAGTATACGCGCGCAGACAGCCAGCGTACGAGCATAGGCGCGCAGACAGCCAGCGTACGAGCATAGGCGCGCAGACAGCCAGCGTACGAGCATAGGCGCGCAGACAGCCAGCGTACGAGCATAGGCGCGCAGACAGACAGCGTACGAGCATAGGCGCGCAGACAGACAGCGTACGAGCATAGGCGCGCAGACAGACAGCGTACGAGCATAGGCGCGCAGACAGACAGCGTACGAGCATAGGCGCGCAGACAGCCGCGTACGAGCATAGGCGCGCAGACAGCCAGCGTACGAGCATAGGCGCGCAGACAGCCAGCGTACGAGCATAGGCGCGCAGACAGCCAGCGTACGAGCATAGGCGCGCAGACAGCCAGCGCACGAGCATAGGCGCGCAGACAGCCAGCGCACGAACATACGCGCGCAGACAGACAGCGTACGAGCATAGGCGCGCAGACAGCCAGCGTACGAGCATAGGCGCGCAGACAGACAGCGTACGAGCATAGGCGCGCAGACAGACAGCGTACGAGCATAGGCGCGCAGACAGACAGCGTACGAGCATAGGCGCGCAGACAGACAGCGTACGAGCATAGGCGCGCAGACAGCCGCGTACGAGCATAGGCGCGCAGACAGCCAGCGTACGAGCATAGGCGCGCAGACAGCCAGCGTACGAGCATAGGCGCGCAGACAGCCAGCGTACGAGCATAGGCGCGCAGACAGCCAGCGTACGAGCATAGGCGCGCAGACAGCCAGCGTACGAGCATAGGCGCGCAGACAGCCAGCGCACGAGCATACGCGCGCAGACAGCCAGCGCACGAGCATAGGCGCGCAGACAGCCAGCGTACGAGCATAGGCGCGCAGACAGCCAGCGTACGAGCATAGGCGCGCAGACAGCCAGCGTACGAGCATAGGCGCGCAGACAGCCAGCGTACGAGCATAGGCGCGCAGACAGCCAGCGTACGAGCATAGGCGCGCAGACAGCCAGCGTACGAGCATAGGCGCGCAGACAGCCAGCGCACGAGCATACGCGCGCAGACAGCCAGCGCACGAGCATACGCGCGCAGACAGCCAGCGCACGAGCATACGCGCGCAGACAGCCAGCGCACGAGCATACGCGCGCAGACAGCCAGCGCACGAGCATACGCGCGCAGACAGCCAGCGCACGAGCATACGCGCGCGGACAGCCAGCGCACGAGCATACGCGCGCAGACAGCCAGCACACGAGCATACGCGCGCAGACAGCCAGCACACGAGCATACGCGCGCAGACAGCCAGCACACGAGCATACGCGCGCAAACAGCGCACGAGCATACGCGCGCAGACAGTGCACGAGCATACGCATGCAGACAGCGCACGAGCATACGCGCGCAGACGGACAGCGCATGAGCATACGCCACAGACAGCAAATGTACGAGCATACGCGCACAGCCAGCGTACGAGCATATGTGCGCAGACAGCCAGCGCACGAGCATATGCGTGCAAACAGCCAGCGCACGAGCATACGCGTGCAGACAGCTAGCGCACGAGCATACGCTCGCAAACAGCCAGCGCACGAGCATACGCGCGCAAACAGCCAGCGCACGAGCATACGCGCGCAGACAGCTAGCGCACGAGCATACGCGCGCAGACAGCTAGCGCACGAGCATACGCGCGCAGACAGCCAGCGCACGAGCATATGTGCGCAGACAGCCAGCGCATGAGCATATGTGCGCAGACAGCCAGCGCACGAGCATACGTGCATGGACAGCCAGTGTACGAGCATACGTGTGCAGACAGCTAGCGCATGAGCATACGCATGCAGACAGCCAGCGTACGAGCATCAATGCGCAGAGGGCCAGTGTACAAGCATAGATGTGTAGACAGCCAGCGTACGAGCATACATGCGCAGGCAGCCAGTGTACGAGCATACATGCGCAGGCAGCCAGTGTACGAGCATACATGTGCAGGCAGCCAGCGCACTCCTGTTGACTTCTATCTTTTGTCCCCTTTTTTGTGTATTGCCATACCTGTATATTCTTCATGACACTCACAAGAGTAGCCGCCTTCCCTGCTTCTACACAGTCCATTCTTTCCGCAAGGATTAGAGTAACACAGATCAATTTCGGTTTCACAGTAATCCCCGGTAAATCCAGGAGGGCAGCGGCACCGCAACCCATTGATGGGGTGAATTGGGCGGAAAAGTACAGTATTGGAGCTTATGAAAGGAGCTGAACTGTCAAACTTTAAGACAGACACGCACTTCATGTAATTTTCACAAGGTTCTCTCAAACAAATGTTATCGTCAAAAGGCAAGACGCGCTGCGTGGAGATCATGGTGAGCAGAGTTCTGTTCAGGTAGATCTGTTCTTGGAGATCTTCAGAATGGAAGAACTTGTTTCGGACCCCACCCGGGAGTAAGGCAGAAAACGTCACATTAAGTATGTTGGAGCTCACGTCAGTATCGTTTTGGATATTGAAGACGAAGATCCCCTCCTTGGTGGTAGACAAGACGGTGGCCACTCCTTCCACGAACAGGGATAGAAGCGGGGACAGGAACCTCTCCTGGGACATGTTCTCTAGCCGGACGGTGATACTGTTGGTCAACATGTCATCCGTAATGATAGTAACTCGTAAGGTGCAGTGAGCAGTGACACTGTGAACCCCGTCTGCAAGGGAAAAAACACTGAATCAGTATATACAAGACACCAAAATGACATCATCTGGAAGGACAATTAGACATCGGTCAGCTCACTTACTTGTGGTGTAAAAAAAATAAACTGAATGAAGTACTTTATGACATTTGGACTCTTGTATTCTGTAAAGACCTAAAGGGGTTGTACCAGAAAACATTTGTATCGCCTATAGATGATAAAAGGGTGACTGGTGGAGGTCTCACCGCTGAGAACCCGATGAATCCCAAGAGCAGAGGTTCCGTGCCCCCTCTTCTGTCACTGCGGGTTCTCTGCACCCTCCTGCAGTGACATCAGACTGAATGGCGCGGTGCAGAGCAAGCATGGCCGCCACTCTATTCATGTCAGTGGGGCTGATGGAAATAACCAAATACAAGTACTTGGCTATCTCCAGCAGCCCCTTTGAACATGAATGCAGTGGCACAGCACATGCGTGACCACCATTCTATTCAATCTCCTCCTCATTACGGGGGGTGCAGTAGGGCCGCAGTGAGGAGAAGAGAAGACATGGAATCCCCCCCTCCCCCCATTTTCTGGATTGTTGGGGGTCTCAGCGGTGAGAACCACACTGATCACACTTTTATCACCTCTCCTATGGATAGGTGAGAAGTGTTTTTTCTTGTACAACCCCATTGAAGGATTTGTCCAGGACTAGAAAAGCTTCCCTTGAAGAACAGTGCCACCCCTTTCCATGGGCTGTGTCTGGTATTGCAGCTCAGCTGCATTGAAGTGAATGGGACAGAACTACAATACCACAAACAAGATGTGGAGAGGTGGCTTCAATTGCTGGAAGAAAGCAGTCATGTACAATCCCTTTAAAATCTCTAGATGTTCAATGCACATTTTACATCCGTTTTATGAGATCCTTGATCTGTTGAGATCATCTCCTCCCATAACAGTCTTATCATAGCATTAAATTACATATCTTATCCACTGGTTATTACTTTTGTCTAGGCACAAACTTTCCCAGTATAAATACTATTTCTATACAATCCTATTACCAAAGCAAGGACTTCTGAAGGTCTGTACAAAGACAATGCAAAAGCCTTTAAAGCTGGCCATACACATAGATGCCACCAAGAGCAGATCTATGGGGAGCAGCCGAGCCAAGATGAGTGATCTTCCGTTCCCTGGATCTAAGTGGGAAGGAAAACTGATTGTCATCTCTTCTTCTGTCCCTCACAATGCAGTTGGCCATGTGTCTACAATGGTTTGTCCTTGTGATGAAGCATCCACAGAAGCTAAACAAAGGGACATGATGCTACTCAACAACTCCCCGGTGAGCATCTGTCAGACTCATAACCAGCCATGAATAAGACACAACCACCGTCTGCAATCGTGAGAGAACTACATTATGTCCAGTGAGTGATACAATTATATAGGATATATACAATATATCACAATATACCTTTTGGAAGAGGCATTATTTTTTTAAATAGAAGGATTATTTGTATGTATGTATGTAGAAAAGATATTTAAATGGTTGCTGACTTTTCAAACAACGTGTGTTTATATGATAACCAATGTGATAACTAGCAAAACTGCAAGTCAATTTAGTCACATAAAATGGCATTTTTGTGCCGAAAAATCCCTCTGAAGGTTGGCCGCTAGGGGGCTACATTCTTCTAATTTCCTGTACACTGTCTGTTGTCAAGTAATGCCTGTCTCTAGTAATAAGATGACAAGACAACAGAAATGATGACTCATGCTACCCATAGAAGTCTATAGAAAGGAGAGGGGAAGAGAGAAAGACTGACAGAGGCTCGCACAAATGTTGTAGTTAAAGAGAGGTTATACCAAGATTACAAGTTATGCCCCATTCGTAAGATAGGGAATAACTGGCTAGGTAGTGCGGGGTCTCACTGCGAGGCCCCGGTGATCTTTCGGTCATTGCGTCACTGTTAATGGAGCGCTGGCTGACCATGCGTAGTTGACGCTCCATTCATTTCAATAGGAAACAGGCTGGGGCAGAGGGGAGACCCAGAGCGGCAGTGTGAGACACACATGGAGAGTACATGTCGGTTAGTTACGTTATAGCATGGGGAACAGGGTTTTACTAAAAAATTCAACTCAAAAGAGTTGGCCTGAATAGAAACATTTATTTGCCCGATCATCATATGATAATCCCCCCAATCAGTCGCTGAATAGGCAAATGCTCGTTTATTAGCTAATTGGATCTTGTATGTGGGCACAAAAATACATTTGTCAATAGCACAATTCTCCCATGTAAAAGGGCTTTAAAGTGGTTTTCCTGGGCTAATACATACACCCTTGGGATACATCATCAATATCAGATTGGTGGGGGATCTGCTGCTCGAGACCACTACTCATCAGTTGATCAAAGAAGCTGTGGCGCTTGGGTGAGTGCCGCAGCATCTACTCAGGCCTCTGGTGTCACATTCATGGCCTAAGAGCAGCTCCGTCCCATGAAAGTGACTAGAACTGAGCTGCTATACCAGAAACAGCCACTATACAGTGTACAGCACTGTGCCTGACCCTCACCAATCTGATACTTATAATCTATCCTCACCAATATCTTAGTGAAAACCCACCTTTTAGATCTATCATTACAGCAAGCATCCTAATGTTTCACCAAATGAAAATATATTTTAGATATTATACATTCTTTTTAATCAATTGACATACTGTTATATTTGCATAGTGAAATCCCTCATTGTTTCTACGTCCCCTTAGTAAGTTCCTGTTTACTATAAAACTTGTCATACGGATTGAAACATACAAGGCTAGATAATCTAGCGGAACCAGCCACACCTTACAGATCCATTTAGTATAGAGGCTGCGACGATCCCTGTGCAAACTCAGCAGGTGTATGAGGGCAAGTTTACATAATGACGGATGGCGCAATTATCCAAACATGTCTTGTTTGCATTAACTCCTGGCACTAGTGACATCATACACATGTAAGGGAAAGTGACATTAGTTTTGGACCGCTGCCACTAGAACCATGCAAAACACTTTAATCAACAGAAAAATGTGTTTCCTGTTTTCCGAAAGATGAAAACCTGCGATTGTTGTACAGGACATCATTTTCCAGAGTCTGAGGTCTCGGTAAACTCTTCTGCTAAACCCTGCAGACCAACTATCCATCCCATAGATATGTGGGAGTATTACAATGGTGGTCAGGCAGGGGTGATGGGGCTCTGCTGTCCTGGCTCCCTCCAGGACCAAGAAACCTTCCTGGTCTGTACCCAGATACATCCCATTCCCATAATCTACTGAGATCTCTGGGGGAGGACGAGGGACATCAGGACACGGTCATTCAAGACGTAATGATCCCGATGAGGGGGGAAGAAAAATTCCCAAGATCTCCTCATTGCAGAACCCCAAACAAACTAAGTTTGGACTTTTAGGACTTGACAAATCTTCTTGATGTCCAGGTTTATGTTCTAATGTTTTTTAGTAAGGGAGCAAAAGCTAGACTAAAGCCTAGTAGAGCAAAAACTGCCAAATCTAGCAAGAAGGTTATATTCATGTAACATATACAACTCCATACCGTAGTAATGTAGACGTCCTCCTCTGACCTTCACAATACAAGAAACCTCTACAGGCATAGCAAAGAGGACTATCTAATAGAATGACTGCAATGTTAATGCTTCAAAGCATCATTATGAAATGGGAGACAACGGGTCATTGTTCACCTCAAACACAGAGGTGCTAAAATGGCCAATAAAACCCGCAGAATTAGTAGCTCCTTTTTGTACAGAGAACATCTGCCAACAAATGTGCTTTGTGCTACCGGCTAATGTGACAACAAGAGGGATTAATGTAAAAAAATCATTGTTAAATAATTGATGAAGCAAACCATATGTAGATTTAGGCTATGGCTAATAAGATGTTACTACAGCCCTGTCACCGCCGAAATACAGCAATAACCATTATATAGTTCACTGGGCAGATAAATGACTGAGTTTACTGAATAGCAAACCGTCCCCCAGAACTGCCACGGACAGCAGGTGAATGGGGTAACGTGGGGTCTAGTAAGTGGATGGTGTGGGAGCAGGTTTATTCTGCGCATTGGAACAAAGGCTGCATGTCTTCTCATAGGACGTGATTGATCTGACAACCTTTATGTCTACGGTTATCTTTAGGGTATGGCCAGACGTACACTCCTTGCGGCAAATTACACGGTGAAGCAGCTGCCAAGGATTTGCAGAGATGTCGATCTGGGAGAACCCTTCAGAGAGGAATACATGATCAGCAGATCTGAGCTAAATCTAAGTGGCTTTTCAAAGTTGGGTGGCTTATATAAGTGGGCAGGGTAAATTATATTCAGACCTCCTTTATTAAACTCTAACCCTAGATCAGAGCCTTAAATTAATTTCGAGTTGTACCATCTGTGGACCAACCCTTCCCCATGCGATAAACTGTCATATACTCACTGTGCCCACGCGGGCACTCGGTCACCGGCTCCGGTCTCTGCTGACAGCTGTAGTCCCACCCGGTTTACGGGATGTCACAGGGGCTGCAGCCAATAACAGAGCTCAGGGATTGAAAAAAAAAAAAAGTTTATCATTTGTAAGAGTAGTGATATATAACAAAACCTCAATAAATGTGGTGTCATAAATTGTAATGACCAGTAGAATAAAGCAGACATAATTTTTATAACACACAGTGAATACTGTAAATATAAATCCCCAAAAAGAATGATGAAAAAGTCACCTTTTTGGAAGGGTGACTATTAGGGGAACAAGTGCTCATTCATCGGAGGATCGCATCTTTTGTGCAGCCGTAAAAGATCATTGTTGTCAGCCACTTTGGCAGTCGTGCGACCAAAAGTGGTGAAACCGTACAGGGAGCGAATGGTAGATCATCGTTTGTCTCCCATACTTTCTTTATCGCCCCGTTAAAGACCAGTTAAACAAGCGCTAATCTTGTTGATCTGCGCTAGTCATCGGGATGCTACTGGACGGCATAAAAGAACCCTTAGGATGGCTGCACACAACCAGATTTACATTGCGGAAACCATGATAGTCACCGTGCCAGACGATCCGCGATATTCTGCACCTATTGAAAAAAATAGAACATTCATTCGTATGTCCGCTCAGATGAGTAGATAGTGGTCTCAATTTCCACAAGCAAATGTAAAAATCGCAGCATGTTCTATTTTTGTGCGGAATCTGCACGGATGGCTTCCATTAAAGTCAATGGAAGCCATCTGACCTGCAGCCTATCCGCAATGTCAATTGGGGATTGGCTGCGTGTAACGAAAAACAAAAATTTACAAAAAAATATCTAAACTGTACATGTCCGACGACGAGCGTCCACGGTCATCAGCAATACAGAAAACAGAAGGTATGTGGGGTTCCCGTCTAGGGTCAGAGACGGATTCCGCTGTGGGCTCCCCCATGTAGAATCTGACTCGCCTGTGTGCAGCCGGCCTAGGGATTTAAGGCTATTGTGAGTCAGGAGGCTGAACATTGGACTTTCATGCTCTGCTCACATGTACGTCGGGGCATTCCATTTCCATTCTGTCACGTTACGGAATGCACTTCACTGGGAACCAAAGAATAGAATGTCCGTGGAGAAGTGATTGCCACTCCCAGAACCAAGTACCAACCATGCCAATAGCTTCCTCACAAGTAGACTGCCATCACTAATACAGAAGGAGCAGACAAGAAATAGTGCCATGAAGCACAAGTATGAGCATGTCCTTGTTAAGCCGGGCTCACACGAGCGGATTTGAATTGTGTATTACACGCATATAATACATGGTATATCACACACATTTAAATACATTGATTTTCACTTTTACGCTCACGCTAACATTTTTTCATTGTGTATAATACGTGAGTAAAAGAGAGAATGCAAGTTCTATTTTTCTGCGCAATAGAGCCCTATAGTTCTCTATGGGTGTGTACAAAATGCAGTACATAGGCAATTACATTGCATATGTGGGGCGATTATACTCAATGTCGCTAAGCAACAGAGTGGAAAATTAAGAAAATAAATAAATGAATCCAGGAAGCCTGAGCGTGAGAGCCTGTGTGAGGTCCGCTGTCAAGTACAGGCAAAAATCGCTGCCATACGCAAGTCCATACTGTTCTATACGCAGCATTTTACTGCCCTTCCTATACTCTCCAACGGCCAAGGTAAAGCAGCAGAAGAAGTCATCCAATATGGAGAGTCCTGCTCTGCCTAACTGGAGTATCACTTCCACAGCTTCCTTTGGGGCAAATATCAGGACTTTGTAGACATTGTGGAATTTAAATTTAAAGAAATACTTTTTAAGGGCTAATGCCCCAAATAGGAAATTCCAGGATATGTTCATACAGGGCTTACGGGGAAATCTTGTTTAACTTGATACATGGTGGGAATGAGAACACTAATGCCTTCAAATCCTTCTGGAGTGGAAACATTCTACAATGAAGATGGGGGGTCAGAGGAGTAGGATAATGGGGTCCATCATCTCGTCTGGCATGTTGCTCGACAAAATCATACAGCATGCCAAGCCATTTTATCCAGGATTTTGTGTGGCTTCTATGTTGGTGGCACGGAAATCAGTTTGTGGCGTGGAGGTGCACAGAGCCTTACCTGTCCCTGCACCTCTACCTATTCAGCACACAGTTTAGTCCTTCCAGTCCAATACACCGAAAGTTCAGTCAGTATATTTCAAAGGGACTATAAATTAACGGTGAAGTGCTTCTTAACCTAAGTTCTGCTAAACTATGTCGAGACGAGATCAAAGGATCAAAGAAAGTAACATAAAAGCCAAAACACTAGCAGTCAATGCCATTGGTATGTGTACATGAAAACAAAGCATCGTGCTTTAATAGTTTGTGGCTGTTGACTTCTACTACCATGGAAATGATGGGCTTCTCTCGGCTGCCTCACATCTACAAGCTGGGTGGTTAGGGAGCGATATGTTGTGGTCTTCAGAAAGAAGAGTCACCAAGCTATGGCAGGATAAGGGTTAATACAGGACTTGTGCTGGTATGCCACCGCCTGCAGCAAATGCTGATTTATCCCAGATACAGTTAGTTCCAGGCTTTGGGTGGTCATGACTATCGACTGATAGTGCAGCCTCTGACCCCCTCTACAAACTAATAGCAAGAGCTGAAATCCATAACTCTCTTGCTGTAGACTGGCATCAGATCCAAGGTAGACACCTAACCAGCACTACATTTTAGTGAGACCTTCCTAGTATCAACAGAAGTCTATGGAGGCGGACGGACAAGAGGGATTGGAAAAATGAATGTTTATGTATCAAATCCAACTGTTGGCTGTGGAGGTAAGAGGGACAAGACGAGTCTGTAAGCTACTTATCTCACTACATGCTGATCTCAGAAAACTGCACAAAAAAAATTACTAAATCTTAGTAAAAATGAATTTTGCATTTTTAAGTAGTCCAGCTCAGGTAAGAACGCCGACAACATTATTCAATGCAATAAGAAAATGGTGAAATTATTTCATGCAATTAGTACAGGAGCTCCAACACCTTGTGTCCTTGTAGACCAGCAGATATGAACATGATGCCAATGCTTAATCATCATGATTAATACACTGAATTATGCCTCCTGATTGGAGCTTCCCTGTATGGTAATTAGTGTGAATTCACATTAGAATGGGACAATCAAGTGATCTGAGGGACGGGATAATTATGTTAGACCAGCCACGGCCAGTATTTCAGAGAACTCTCATGCAATGGAGCCCAAAGTATGTGAAGAATGATGTGATCAAGGAAACACATACAGCAAAGGGGATCCTGTGTCCATAAACAACTTGTTGACGAATGGAATCAGCAGAGGATGTAAAGATCCTTCTGACAATCAGGCGCTGCTTAGTCAAGCTGATTATAACCAAATACAATGCTGGTGCTCCAACTAACACACAACTTGTCATTCTTTAGCACTGTTAGACTAGACGACCTACTCCAGTACAACTGCTGTCTAAGGTCGGTGTCACATCTTCTAATATATAAGCCTACAGGCTTTTTCGTGCACCAAACTTTGACCCCTTTGCTTGACCGTTGGTGGATGATTTTGGTGTTATTAGATTTGTAACATCCTCACCACCGCCGTAAAATCATAACATTCGAGTTTTGTACATTGAAGGACTGTCAGGCAAGGGCAAAGTCCCTATGTGAAGTCTAGCTGCGCTGTTAGGGAGAGTCAGGGCTCCTTCACATTGGCAAGATATCACCCTCTTAATCCAAGTGGAAACCCCCTGGATGCGAGGCATTTTCACATGGAAACAGCCTCGAATCACTGCGGGCTTAAGGAATCCCTTGGGGTGGCTGTGACAGCGACAGCAGGCGATCACGATGATCTCTCATTATTTTCAATGGTGCTGCTGCCACCGGTCCTATTGAGGACAATGGGAGATATTGCAAAAAGAAAGAACATGCTGCAATTTTTCCCCCCGCATAGCATCGCAACGCGCTGCCATGCAGGAAAACATCACTAATGTGAATGAACCCATTTTATGGTCACATAGCGAACATCGTGCCAGTCTGGTGTATTAAACACATTTAAGAGCGCATCTGTGTATTTGTTGCGTATACAAAAAAAAAACCACACGCAGGCATGCTTCCATTCACCGAAATGGACAATTAAAGGGGTTTTCCAGGGAGAATACTACTGATGACCTTTCCTCAGGATAGGTCATTAACCCTCTCCAATCCACTGTCTGATGTCTGAAGACATTCTGATTGAGGGCTGTACAGCTTGGAAGATGTCTGGCAGGGTATTCTTACTGTATATTACTGGAAGCTCTGTTGTCTGGGGCCTCTCCAGCATGTACCATACCGCAGTACTGGCTCTAGCCAGCAGACAGCGCCATTGTAAAATGGCAGAAAGAGAAAACCTCCTAGGAAACCCTGAATCCAAAATTGGATTGCAAAGGGTTAATAGTTGATCAGCTGTGGTCCATCGCTCAGGACCCAGACCGATCAGCTGAGTGGGCACATGCTGTCAGTGCAGCAAATACACAGAGGTCGGAGCGGAAGCAGCAGGAGTCTTCACACCGACCTCTGTGTAGTGGCCAGCCCTTGTAACTGCAGGCATGGATCTCATTGAAATTAACGTGAGCTGTACCTGCAGTTACAAGCACCGGCCACTACACAGTTCGGTGTGAAGCCTCCCGCTGCTTCTGCTCCGACCTCTGCGTATTTTCAGTGCTGACACCATGCGCCCGCTCAGGTGATCAGTTGGAGTCCTGAGTGACTGACCCCAGCCGATTAACTATGGATGGTCATCAGTAGTATTTTCCTTGGAAAACCCCTTTAAGTTAATTAGTTCATACGTGATATTTTTTGCGCAAACAAAATGCATGTTCAAAATCCGTGCATGAGAACAAAATCATTGAAAATTATTGGGTTCTATTCACTGCGTGTGCAAATTTTGCACGCACAAACCGCTGCACAAATACATTTGTGTAACACGGGCCTAAGATAAGCAGAAAGGCAAAACTCTAGAGTGCAAAAAATTGGATTACTGTACAGTGCAAAGATTGCCTACTCAGACAAATCAAGATTTCTGTTCGTTGCACCATGCTGAAATGAGGGTCAGATTTTGGTGCAAGAAGCATGAACTGATGAACCCTTCCTGTCTGCTATTTAAAGCATGTCAGTGCTTCCACTTGGCAACTGCAGGAGGCCATCTTGTCAGCGTGGGTTAATATTCCAGTACAGAGATCTCCAACTAGACCCCAACGACCAGCTGCGGGGTTCTGAAAGCCAGAGGAGGTCCAATGTACTATTATTAGATGGGGGTCTTTAATAGAGAATATATAAAATGGTTCACACAAAAGAAGTATAAACTAGGAGGGTAAAAGATCACTAACAATTCAGAAGACGGAACACGGGCTGCTGTATAGTTATTTCTGGATAGCTGCAGCTGGTAAATGAGGAGATTGTGACAAATTTAGTCAGTCCCAAAAATATTCATTTGGTGAACCGTTACTAAGAAAGGCATCACCACAAAGTGTGCAAATACACACAGCACACTCTAGTTCTATGTGCCATTCAGAGAGCAAGCGTTTGTGTAGCTGTCGGGACAGGATACATAGCACCAGGCTCGTCTACAGTCAGCGACTACTAATGGAGAACAACATACAACAGAGCTACATATAAGCAGCGCCCCCCCCCCCCCTCCCCCTCCGTCCTGTACAGCAGATGCAGGGGCTTCTGCATATAACATGACATGAGCCTTCCAGGTTGTGTACATTTCATTTCACATTGTCACACAGGGGAGGGGATAAACGAGGGGCAGTCAAAAATTATCCACACTCCAGCCGAAGAATTTATTTTAGTCAACTTTCAGAAAAAGACAAAATACATTATCTTTCGACAGAATCTCTCTGCTTATTAATACATTCTGCCCATCTATCAACAAGCTTTTGTATTCCCTCATTAAAAAATGTTTTCGACCGGGCTGCGAGTCACAAATGCACCGCTGTCCTCACCTCTTCATCAGACGTGACTCTTATCTTAGGGCTTCTTTCAGGGATCGTCCAATGGGGCAAGAACAGGACTATAGGGGGGATGATGGGGCAAGATCAAGACTATAGGGGGGATGATGGGGCAAGATCAGGACTATAGGGGGGATGCCCTAGCACTTCAAAACTACATTTTTTCTTATTCGTCAAGTGAAAGTTATGGAGCGGATCTCACCGCCCCCCCCCCCCCCCCCAATCACTCCTATTGTTAAGTATTTCTGAGTTTAAATATTCCAATGTATGGGAAGCCCAGTGTAGTCTAGAATTATATTCCGTGTTAACAGGTCTGTTTTCAGGACCATCCTATGCTTTGAATGATAAAACTGTTATGCTTTCCTTAATAAAAAGATGGAACAGTAACAAGAAAAATGTTGTTTTATTGTTCAAATGCTGGCCCCTGAGAATCCCGGAAAACTGGAAGCATCATTTTTCCAGCTGATGGTTGACTATTGAATTTTTACTTTGTCGGCGATTGAAGTTGTTTCCATTCCATACTCTGCAGTCTATTCTCAGGCTCAAAATATGAATCACAGCACGCTGCTCGCCTTTGTGCAAATTACAAGTGGGGCAGACAGTTTTTCTTGCACTGCAGTCAAAAGTTAGGTATATAAAAAGGTATGAAAACTGGCATCTAGAGAAAATATAAGGGAGGCTAGTAGAAGTCCACAGTCTCTAATAAAATATTTTCTGAACATAGGTGTAGACCCGGGGTACAGCTGCTCCAAAAGATACCATTATGCATTTTGTGGAGAAAAGACAAACAAGCTGTACCCAGAAGGTTCCAGCACACATCCCACACACTTTGTGAAATTCATAAGGGTATTTTCTATTGTTATTGCTGATCTATCATCAGGAACAGGGGCGTAGCTAAAGGCTTATGGGCCCGGGTGCAAAGGTTTATCTTGGGGTTCCCCAACTTCTCTTAACCCTTTAACGCAGAGGCGTAACTTGAAGCTCCTGGGCCTCAATGCAAAACCTGTAACAGGCCCCCCAACTATAGTGCTTTATGCATAGAATGGGCTCCCTATATGGGGAAGAGAGGCCTTATGGGCCCCCTAATGGTCCTGGGCCCAGCTGCAACCGCATCCCCTATAGTTACACCAGTGCTCAGGATATCCTGAGTACCAGACCCAAGCCTGTCAACTATCGATGACGTATCCTAAGGATAGATAATCAATAGTATGGTATTATTGTATCTTGATGCCACCATGAAGTAGGGGTGGAGACAAGATTGTGGGTGCTTGACAGGCCGGTGAGGCCCCCTGTTCGTGACTGGCTGGACAGCTACCTCCCCTTCCTCGGCCTCACAGGTCCTGCCACTGAGCACTGCAGTCTCCTGTGGTGAGTGTCCCGCTACCATAGCTCTCTCCCCTTACCATGTCCCCTTTGCGGCCCCGCTATCACTACACTCGCACTCTCTACTTTAGCACCTGTACTCTGTAGTCTCTGCAATGGTAGTGTCTCAGCTCCTGCCCCGTTGTCGGCCTGTGACACCTGCGGCCCCCCTACCACCTGCACTTTGAATGTCACCGGTGGCTGTAATCTCTGCAACTGCAGTGTCTCACCTCCTGTCCCGCTGTCTGCCTGTTGCACCTGCAGTCCCCTTTACCGCCTGCGCTCTGACTGTCCCCGCCGGCTGTAGCCTCTCACCTCCTGCCCCGCTGTCAGTCTTCTGGCTCCTGCTGCTGTGGGGGAGAAGGCAGAGAAGAGACCCGGCACTCGGCACATGTCAGCGCTGCTGAGCGGAGCTGGGATGGTGGATGCAGTAGAGGAGTAGGCAGAAAAGAGACCAGGCGCTCGGCACATGTCAGCGCTGCGGCGGCGGATGCAGTGGGGGAGAAGCTAGAAAACACACCCGGCGGTTTATGCCTAACTGGAAAATTAACAGTAAAGCTTAAGTGCTAGGACCTTCTCGAATTGAGCCAATTGGGAGCTAGGGGTGTTACAGGGGAGTTTCTGCATCCAAGCCCTGTGAAATCACTAGCTTCCGGTGGCGTCAAGATATAATAATACCCAATAGTATTTTGCGTGAAAACCCCCTGTAAAGATACACATGGGATAATGGTGTTAACCACATTACGTCATTGGGCCATAGTTGGGAGTTGCACCTATGGCCCTGCAATGTAGGGTTTTTGCCCATTCCAAACAGATGTGAGATAACATTGGTACGGGATATATAAGTGAATAAGTTTATTGTTTGCTGGTGAAGAAACTGCCAAATGAGATTCTATTTCGCTATTCCACTCCTCACTAGTATGAGGGAATGATAGCTCTCCATTTATACTACATTTTAAGTCAAATACCAGCAATCTTTGACCAGATAAAATGGGTGCATAAAATGGAAATTAATCCCTTAGGATCCTGTGTACGCAATATATCAAAGGGTAGCAAGAGATGGACATGGCTCTGGGTACTGGGCATACATAGCATGTCGTACTTGGAAAAACCTAAAGATCCATGACGTAGGTATCTGGTGCACCGGCTGTAGCTGCTCAAACGACTCGTACGTGTACCAGAGAGGTGACCGTTCCACCCAATATTGTGAATGGAGGCTAAGTGTGGAATTTCTCTATTTCCCCACAGGAGTCTCCGCAAAGCGCCTGTGGTCTGCTTAGCCAATTTACATACCTGGGAGGCTTGTTTATGAATAGACTAAAGTTGTCTAAAAAAATATAGCTAATGGTTTTCCGGGACTGACTAGCCCAAATCCCATTTTAACTAATATTGCACTACTATAATCCAGTTGGTACTCTTCAGTTATGTTTCAGAGTTTACTTTATGCTACAGTTTATTAGTTTATCATTTATTTTACTACTACCCTTTTACCCTGTTCCCACGATGCACAACCCTTCTATGCATTCAGATAACTGTAACAACATCTACAACAGACAGTGCATTATATATGACCGCAGTGATATAACCGTAGAAGAAGAAAATGCTAGAGTCAAGGTAAAAAAAAAAAAAAATGTCAAAAGCCAATAACTAAAGAAAGGATTCTCAGCTTTTAAGTAAAAAAAATGCAGAGAATACATAAAAAAGAAATGATGCTGTGATGTGCCTACAGATTATGTGTAAAGCGGCAGCGAACCCCACCCCGCTCCGTGCCTGTAACCGCCACTGCCGCACACACCCTTCAATAAAGTCTGGGCCTCAAGGAAGAAAAACCTGTACAATAGTTAGTCACCTGTAGACCAACATTTACTGAAACGCTGACTAATGCACTTTCAAAGATGAGCTACCCTGGAAGGAAAATGCATTGTATGAAATCTAGGGGCCGGACCCAAAGTCTGGGATAAAGTTATAGGGTTCTTTACAACACTTGTGAAATCATATAGCCAAGGATACACTGTTCACACTTGCATATATGCGGCTAATGAATAGAGGAATATGGTAGAGGAAGGGGCTTCAACCAAGCTACTTCACCACAATATATGTGCTCTATGAACAAGGTAAAATTGGACGTGAATCAGCGCATTGTGTACTTTTTGCACACGCAGGAGGGGGAGGGGGGTTGTGCTTGGCCACTACCATGGCCTGATTTAAATGGCTCTTCAGCCTAATGAGTTCCAGCTGTGTTCATTTTTTCATGGAAATGTGTAGTGCATCTGTGTGCACATTGTGCGCCTCCCATAGACTTCTATGGGGACACTTGGTGCAGAGATGTGCACCAAAATAGAGCATTGAGCGCAAAAAAGGAGGTGAGAATGAACCCACTGAAATTACTGAGTGATATGCAAACCAGAAACCGGCTCCTCTGCAGTCGCTCCCACACAAGGACTGGCTGGAAACCCCAACTGATGCACAGGAAAAGGGAGTAAGTCCAGCGTAGGGTAAAAGCTCTCACTCTTTATTGAAGCATCCAGACACACATAGAGGAACAGGAAGCATGTGCCGTCTTACATGTTTCAGGCAAACGCATAGCCCTTAATCATGATTAACAGGAAGCTTGTGCCATCTTACATGTTTCAAGCAAACACATTGCTTTTATTCATGATTAATGGAAGCTTGTGCTGTCTTACATGTTTCAGGCAAACGCATAGCCCTTAATCATGATTAAGGGGAACATGTTTGCTTGCAACATGTAAGACGGCACAAGCTTCCATTAATCATGAATAAAAGCAATGTGTTTGCTTGAAACATGTAAGACGGCACAAGCTTCCTGTTAATCATGATTAAAAGCAATGTGTTTGCTTGAAACATGTAAGACGGCACAAGCTTCCTGTTCCCCTATGTCTGTATGGATTGTTCAATAATGAGAAAAAGTTTTTTACCCGACGCTGGACTTACATTTTCCTGTGCATTGAAATCAATGAGTTCTATTCTCAGCGTACTGGGTGCGAAAATCATATCTTAGGATTTAAATGCCCAAAGTTTCCACAGCTTGAGTTCTACGAGACCCAATAGCCCATTTAATACGGTTATTAAATCACTACTGTCATTCTAACCCTTGGTTTGGCTGTCCAGCTCCATGTAGTGTGACAGGAGGTGTTTCTGTTATTAGTACAAGCACAGGTAGCTGCAGGTGTTCATATGTTTACTTCCACTGTTTATACAAGCAGCATTTGTCCAAGTCTGGGTGCAGCGTCTTGGAGGACTTGTTTCAAGGTCACTTGAAGGTCTGACGCACTGGGAAGAAACACCATTACATAAGGATCGACTTCAGTGTCATTTCCATGGATGTAACTAACATTTCTCACCTATGTATTGATCTATAACAGTACTGGTCTCTGACAAGTGTGACAGCGTATATCTACAATATAGAGATTAGCTTCCGTCTATACCTAGGAATGGATGCATTCCATTATGCTCCTTTTACACCTAACCAAAAGCTCGCGATTCTCATTTGCCCGAGTGTACAAGCTGGTGCCCGTTTAGTCAGGCAAATCATCGTTTGGAATTGAGAACTTCTCGTTAAACGAAACACGAAGCCAATGAGCCGGCGATGATCTTTATGGCAGCTGTAACTGAATGATGACAGAGAAGCGCACAATCCTCGCTTAGTCATTGGCCGTGTTTAAACTGAACAATTAGCATTCACTTTCGTTCGTTTGAACGATTTTTGGAAGGATAATTGTTCGGTCTAAACACACCCTAAGGCCTCATGTCCACGGGCCCGCAGTGTTTCCCTGTGCAGAATCCCGGACTCCACCCGACCCGCAGACCTGAGGCCAAAAAATACATTTTACTCACCTGTCCGGATGCTGCGGGGCTGTCCACTGTCGCAGCTAGATCTTCTTTCTTCTGCACAGCGGATGCGCTTGGGAAGTTTGCTTTTGTGGTCAGGAACCACTTGTGGTCATAATCCTGCACTGGGTACTGAAATGCAGAGATAAAAAAAAGGAGCAGCATCCAACGACGTT
Organism: Eleutherodactylus coqui; assembly: GCF_035609145.1. Taxonomy (NCBI): domain Eukaryota; kingdom Metazoa; phylum Chordata; class Amphibia; order Anura; family Eleutherodactylidae; genus Eleutherodactylus; species Eleutherodactylus coqui. The sequence continues at coordinate 169,715,975 of NC_089838.1, read as the reverse complement.
AAACTGAAGATATCAAATGTATAGCAGACACAGCTTGTATATCTCAAAGCATGGTATCTTTTATTTGCAGCTGCAAATTGGTGTGTGGGAATAAAAGATACCATGCTTTGAGACATACAAGCTGTGTCTGCTATACATTTGATATCTTCAGTTTAACATCGTTGGATGCTGCTCCTTTCTTTATCTCTGCATTTATGGATCTACTGGGGACGCCATTCTAGTCCTCACAGGAAGCTTGTATCATTGTGCTATTACTGAAACAGAACCCCTCCTGAGCAGGATTTGTCGGTGAGTGCTGCTGCCTAAAAAGATCTGTCTGCACTGGGTACTGGTGCATCTTGTCTCCGCCACAAAAATGGGTGGAGACCTGGGATTGTGCTGTGAGAGCTATAGGGTACGCCCACAGCTGCTGATTGGCTGATCTCCTGTCTCAGCTGTGCGCTATGTCAGCTCCTCGATGCCCTCCTTTCTCAGCTGCAAGCGGCTTCCCCGCCGGGCTCCCTGCAATGCCCCCGGCGTAGAAGCTGCCGGCACTCCCACACCTTCTCTGGTGGTATCATCCGCCGAGCGAACAATGTCACAGTTTGCTTGTTCGTTTGGAAAGTCAGTTTAGACACCAGGATAAATCATTATTTTCTTTTGAACAAGATCGTTCGGCTCGCTGGACCAGTAAATGAGAACGGCTGAATGAGTGCTGTTTAAACCAAACGACTCACAAACGAGCCAACAATGATTTTTGCGCCTGCATAAAATGACCGATAAGCGAACAAATTATCATTCAATGTTGAATTGTTGGCCATGTTTACACTAACGATAATTGTTCCGTGTAAAAGGGCCTTAACATATGTTATTATGTAGGGGGAATGACATGTTCCATACATGCTCACCATCCACATAACTGAGGCAGAGGGGACATTCATGTAAGGGCCATGGGAGAGTCTCATCCCCATATTATTTAAGGAGCTACTGAATGTACAAGGAAACAGCAATCCTTTCATTTTGCCTGAACTAGTTATCTAGAAGAAGCGGGCATCTGCTGAGAACACATCTCTGCCATCACAGAAGCTCAGGCTGCTATTAATTACAGGCTGGCATGGGGGAGACGTGGAAGAATGTAAAGCACTGCCAATTATGTTTTGCCTTCTTTTCTCATGTAAACATGTCCCGGTCTTACCAGAAAACTAGAAGAGATAAGAACATGGAGAAATACTGGGCCAGGCACATTCCTACTAACAGCCAACTAAGTGAAATAGCCGAAGGGGAAATGTCGTACAACTGTAAGAGTGATATGTTAGCGCTTGTTCACATCCGCATTAGGGATTGCGTTTTCTTGTTCCGCCATATGAATCCTTGTCCAGAACGGATCTGTCCTATAACATAACCAAATGGACCCATTGGCGTCAACAGCCTTTGTGGCTCCCGTTCTGCCCGTGGGCATTCTCCCGGATGGAGCAGCTCCGCAAGCAGCGCTCTCTAGTCTGGGAACGTAACTGCAGTCTGTGCCACGGGCTCCAAACATACCCGCCCACCCAGATGTGAATGAACAATCCCTTAATGGTCGCCTGGACCATCTTTACAATTCATTCTCCAGTGTAAACATTAACAAGGACCAATGAATGAGAGTTCGCTCATTTATTGTTGTCCCACAAGTGATCATTAGCAGCACATCCCATCGTGTAAGCAGACATCCGTCGGCATTTGTACTTGAAACCGCAAGAGGGCGAAAACCAAGCAATTGCACAAACGTCACAGTTAAAAAACTTGCTAATGTCCACGATTGCTGCTTTGTTTTATGGCAATCCATGGACAACGCCCCTTAGGTCTTGTTCACATCCCTGCTGTTCAAGCAGTTCACTTGCTCTGCCAGACGCGCAGAAACTCTTGGTTGTTCCTTTATACTTCCCATCTATTTTGAATCCACTTGGCTTTGGCCCAAAAAAAAAAAAAGATTCAGTTTTGACGCAGTTTTTTGAGCCGAAGCTAGAAGTAGATTGAAAAGGAATGGGAATCATAAAGGAAAGCCTTTAATACAGGCAGACAGTCATTCAGATTCTCGCTGGATCTCGGGATTCTGTAAATGTCAGCAGCGACTGAATGACGAACGAGAATTCATTTGTCAGTTTCTGCAGGCATAAAAAGAAAATTACGATCGGCCTGTTTACTGTACAAAGAGGCGGGCGACTCCACGATGTTTACAGTACAAGACAAGTGAACGGGCTTTTATAAATCGCTTTCACACATGGCAGATTTTTTTTCTGCAGCGCAAATGTAGGAAATTTGAAAGCATGTAGGATGCAAAAAACTGCATGGAATTGCAGCAGATTTTCGTCTTCGAGACCAATGGGAACATAAAACCTTCTCCAATATCTGCACATACACCTTTGTTGCTGTCTGGTCACACCCCAGAATGCTGGCTGGGTAAATACTGTCTGCACCCATATCTCAATCACACTGTATCTCAATCGTCCACACCAGATAATCTTTTATCAACTGAGATAGGAGGGCATTATAAACGCATCAAACATAAATCACTTCTTGTTTGGACAAAAGCAAAATAAAATGAGCTAGAAAGGCTGGAAGAGGACCGTTCGTGCAGGGGCGCCGCAGCATACGGCATTTACTGGTGACCAATCCCCATCAGAACCCATTGGGAGCTCATCACTAATCCCCAGCAGCCTCTGCCATGACCGAACTGAAGACCAACACCAAAGACAGAAAGCTTTACCACTGTGGCCAATCATGTGTAATATGTATTAGGTTATAGGCCTGTATACAAGATCTCATGGGCTGCAGCTTCCCTGCCATTCCACACTAGTAATTAGGGAGTTACTTCATTTACAAGTCTCCAATACTTACATATACATGTGGTGGAAAGGGTTATTTTTTTTGTCCACACACAAAATGCCGGAAACAAACCGAAACCTGCCAGAATGGAGTCATTTTGGTCTTTGTTTCAAGAGTTTTCATTAACCCCTTAAGGGACCCCGATGATTCAGTCCAGAAGGACCAGACACTTTTTTAGGGATTTTACCCATATTGTGGTTTTACAGCTTTTTTTTTTTTTTCTTAGCTACCAAAATTATTTTGGCTGCATTTGTTTTTTCTGTGACATATAAGTATAGATTTTTTATATCCTTGTTCGCTGAATTTTTTCCCGTTATTTACATTTATTAGGGGTAAAAAGATTTTTTTTTAAAGATTTTTTAATTTATAGTTTATTTTTGTAGTTTGTATATCTAGACTGAAATTAATTAAAGTACTGGAATGGGTTTCTGATGTTTTCATTTATAATTTGTATAGTCTCGGATTACATAGCACATATGGTGATGGTTTAGGTTGGTGTCAGCAGTGGGTTGTCTTTTTTTTTTTCAATCTATGTCTCCCATAACATCATATAAGATCTCTGGGGGTCATTCACATTGTAACTCCAATTACAGGGGAAAACATCCCCCTGAAGTGACAGAAGTCACTGTCACAGCTGATCTGGGCCTGCTAGGACCCTGCAGCTCTGCTGTGGCAGGGGGCACCTGGAGGTCACGTGATCGCCAAGTTAAATAGCGGAAGTTGCACATTTGCTTTCTCTCTTCACTACATAGCACTCATTGAGCACTATATAGTCTTCTTCTTCGGGTCCTTAGCTGTGCCCAACAGCCAAGGAACCAAACTGGTTCTGCTACATTGCAGGGGCTTTAATCCCACGCTGCATATTCGTCAAAGCCCAGGACCAAGCACCATAAACTTACAGCACTTGGTCCTTGTTGGATTAAAGGTTTACCTCACTTTCAACAAACATGCTTATGCAATAACTGGCAAAAATGCAAATCGCTTTCTTTACCTAAATTAATGTCAGTTTTTTGAAAAATACTCTAAACTGTCTTCTACCATTTGTCAAGTGAAACCCCTCTCTAATAACAGAGACACAGACGAAACACAGGAAATTTGTCTTTGCTTGCTCATGCTGCCAATACAAGTCTATGCAGAGAGAGCATGAAGCAGGAGGAGCTGCTGGATGTTAACATAGACACTCATTCCAATGTGGCTGCAGCTTCTAGTGTTTTATCTCTCCTCAGTGCTGGATTCACATCTACACTGCTCAGTACTCCTGCTTAATGTCCTCTGTGCTGCTGCTGATTCTGAGCATGTGCTACAGAGAATTAGAAGAGCAAGATTTCCTTTTCTCAAAGGAAACAGCAGTCTCCACCCACCAGCTTAGGAAAAACAGAGAATTAGAGATAGAGCCTGCATAAGGGAAAACTGGCAAAAAACGTAAGTCATATAATGGTCAGAAAAACTGTTATTACTCATGCACACACAGCAGCTTATTTTGAAAAGTCACCTGAAAGTATGGGTACACTTTAAGGGGCTGTACAACAGCTACAACAGAAAAAGGCTGCACCTTAGAGTGACACTGACAGCAGTGTATACACAATCATAAACTACCACACAACGAAACGTTCTATGCAAATCAGAAGACTACAATGGTCATGATTTAGACAGAAGCAGATGGAGCAGGTTCTGTGTAATACATTCACTTGATTGGCTTATAATTAGCAATATGAAGTTATTACTTACTGGCTAAAATCCAAGTGTCTAGGTTGTAGGGATTGCGTCAGGAAATAATAGAGAAACATTCCTGCTTATGTAATAATTTGCCAGGGTCAATGATGCTTCCTATTATCACTTACGGGCTTTTAAAACACTGTTAGTCAATACAACCACAATATGCACTGTACGTTATTGTAAAGTGATGGTCTACAGAAACTCTGTGGGGTTACAGTTGTAGTCCATGTGCAAATGTCTCCTGAACCAGTCGGGCTGGTAAATCAATACTTCTGGCAAGAGACCGGAGATAAGAGCAAAGGAGACATGACTGAGAAGCATGCAAGGATCGTGCTCTTCTGGAAGACACAGCAGCGAGCATCCGTTACATAAGACGTCATTCTCTACACTTATTACACTGTGGACCCCATTGTTTTCCATGTCTAGGTGACGAGTTCTTGAAGTGTAAAGAATGCAATAACTTAGAGAAAGAAGAAGTCCACTGAGAAGTCCACACCAGCTCCATGCAGTGTTGTCCGGGCAACTTCTAGAAGTCTAAAAAAGTGAAAGCCCCTGCAAAACAGATGCCCTCCTGGTGTGTGTGGGGGCGCTAGGTAGAGACCCTTTTGTACATTCCAACCTGCATCCAAGCAGATGGTTGTCAGAATTGCAGCAGCAGGAGACAAAAGTGCTATCATGTCAATGCTCTGTTTACTGGTGATTGAGGGCACAGCTGCATATGCCAGTGGTTGAGCCATGGTGATAGGAAGACAAAAGAAAGAAGTAGGTGGTAATAGACTGGCAGAGCATAAAAGGACTAGGGCACCACAGAAGAATGGAGCAACATTTCACACATGCCTGGCCGTACTGCCTCCCTATAAACATGGACAATGAGATTAGTTGAGCGGATGTGCTTACTGCCTTAAGGAGAGGAGGCTAGATACTGCTTATTGCCTGGGATCAGATTATAAAGCCAAGCAGTCCAATGCTCGTTCCCCCGACAGTAGAAGGCAGACACATGCGAACCTCCCCAAACAGGACTTGTGTATCTCTGAGGCACCTACTGTATACGTATGGCCATATATACCTTACTTATTGTATCTAAGCCATGGGAAAAATGGAAGCCTCCCCAAACAGGACCTGTGTATCTCTGAGGCACGTACTGTATATGTATGGCCATATATACCTTACTTATTGTATCTAAGCCATGGAAAAAAAATGGAAGCCTCTACATTCTACCCCAAAATACAGCATGTAAAAGCAAAGGTATTTTGTTATATTTTGTGGCTGTCTGTAAAAGGCTGCTGATATTTACAGTAGATGGAAGCCAGCATAGTGTTTGCTGACTTATCTACCTAGAGGGATAAGCCATTGCAATAGGTAGAAGAGAAGCCACTGACAGATCGTTCCCAGCATACCATCGGTTACACAGTGTGTATTATTCCATGCCTAAACTTTATATTCGTGTCACGGAAAAAAGAGAAGTGACAAGTCACAGTCAATATATAGAATCCATATTGAGAAATCTGCGCGCAGACCTACGGCTGCAACAATGGTAAATCCGCGGCAGAACACTAGGTTAAAGGCTTAAACAACCGAGCGTGTATTACCGCCATTTTGTGCACAGAAGAATACCAGCCACAAAGCGTAGAGAACAGAACCCAGTGATGTCAAGGGGCTCATTCTCATTTACTGTATTATTTGCGTGCCCAAGTTGTGTGTCCAAAAAAACACAATTAATTTAATCAATTCAATGCGCATAAAATGCACCTATTGTGAACGAACCCATTGAAATCCAAGGGTATTCACTGCGTATGGTGTGAAAAAACCACTGCGCAAATACGCCCGTGTTACACTGGCCTAAGGGTATAGCCACATGCAGATTTCCTGCAGAGATTTTTGGATTCTATTTACATGAACGGGAATTGGATGGATTCTACAAGATTCATTTGTATGTAGAAGATGTCTGCAACCATCCCCAGCGTGGGAAGCTATGCTGAGATTGTAAGCACCAATTATAAACTCAGCAACAGCTCTAATAGTTCTTCCTGTAACTCTGTATTACAGCTTTAATGCAGTTATGTCATCTATAAGCCGTCTAGATGCAACAGGAATGGCTCCATCCTTGCAAGTGGATACAATTAAGTTCAGTGTTGCATGTGATCTTCCTTATTAGATGGCCCCTAGGCACACATAGCAGACATAATGCAACATTGTGGTTACTTCTGACTGATGAAATCAACTTTATTTTGATCCTCTTAGAGGAAAACCTTGTAAAGGCACATCCAGCTTTCAAAACATTTTCATTCCATCAGAGCTGGAGCTGTGGATATATGGTGAAGAATGAAGCCTTGACTGCAACTAGCAAAACTGACCTCATTCTTTATCTGTCCTCCGCTAACAAATCTATACTGCGATCCGTCCTCACCAACACCATGGCCAGATGTTACCTGTAAGGTAATAGGCGCATCCCAAACGCACTAGTCAGCTGAGTGCATACCTACTGGATGCACAGAGGTGCCCCGGGCACTAGAAAAGGGGAAGTCCGCCATCCCTGTAAACTTCATACAAGACCTTATTGTTCTTTGCAGTGTTTTTCTTCACTACGCTTTTTCTCGGGTCCACGGAATGTTTTATCTAAACACATTAAGCTCAACTATGTGACATTTTTCCATAGGTTTCTCTACAGAAAAAAAGAGGCCTGAAAAAATGTATGGATGAAAGGACCACCACCAAAAAACATGGTTTTTACAAACCAAAATGATGGTCTTTTTTTTAATAAAATCAAAATTCATGAAAATGCAATTCCAACTGTGCAATTATTTTATAATATTGGGGTATGTCATTATTCAGAACTTTTGAAAGTCCCATTAATTCCAGGGCACTGTACGTATAACAAGGGTTTCAGCAATACTAAGTATGACTGCTACATTAGTGATAGACTGCTACAGCCAGTAGGACGCTGTATTACCATCTTCCAGTTTGTTGAGGATGTCCCACCGTCAGTCCATGAGAATAGTCAGCTGACCACATCACTGCGGTGCTTCCGTTATAAATCTGCATGTACGACATGTGAATTTGGTGCGGGTTCTGCTGCAGATCTCACCGCCCTCATTGACATGGGTGAAATCTGCAGTAACACCACGCAGCATAAATGGACATGCTGCAGATTCTGCCAGGACTTGATCTGCAGCATATAGATAAGATCTGTAAATATATATTCTTCACACATCCAGAAAATCTGGAAGGGAAATCCGTGTGAACACGCCCTAGGAGTTGTTTCATGCATTCTTTTTAACTGGAGTTTTTGATGCAACTTTTTGAGCCGAAGTCGGAGGTGCATCCAGCAGGAAGGAGAAGTAGAACTGCTTCCTTTTTATTGCATATTCTATTTTAACCCATTTCTGGCTTTAACAACAACAACAACAACAACAAAAAGGAGAGAAAAAAATACATCCTTCTAAAAAAAATGAGTTGTGGGGCAAAAAACTAAAAACAAAACAAAAAAAACCATGAAGAAAGCTGAAGTCTGTAACCAGGGCTACACTTCTGTCTACTATGGGACCTAAACTGCAGAGGTGACTCAGTGAGCACGTTAAATAGGATATCCGAAAACAATAAACAATGAAGACTAAAGAGTTTCTTCATATAGCAGGTTACCCGCTCTGCCATAGTCCGAAATATGATCCAGATCCGAAAGGTCACAACGCAGACAACGTAAAATCCTCAATCATTACCCCACAATACAACCAATTAATTTCCAGAATATGTGCCTTCACAATGGCTGGCCAGGTACAGGGAGCCAAGAAATAAAGAAGCGCAATCATCCATTATAGCTTTATTATGGTGGAGGGTAACACTTGACCCCCCAGTGAGAACGCGGAGGTGGTGGAGGCACAATTGGTGGCCTCTTGTAAAGTGCTATTTCTAGTGAGATTAGCGCCTCTTCTATAGAAAGGATCCTGTTCGGGACACTTTTATTAGCAACTTTAATCTCAATACCAGTTTAACGACTGCACACATCACACTATGCATACTAATTACAGGGGGTGGAGACAGGGGACAAAGAGGAGAAAGGCTCGGAGGCTCATCCTTTACAACAGCACATGGATGGGGCTCCCCAAGTTACTCCGTCCTTCTCTGTGTAGTGGCGGACCAAGAAGATTGTGATGTCAGTAGTATTTCTGGAATGCCCAGTGCTCAGCGGGGAATCACACAACAAGCAATGACTTTAAGCTTCTTAAGAGATAACAAGATAATAAAGCTACTAAATATTTCACAAACTAATCTTCAGTTTCTTTCCATCCCCAGAACTGCACAATGACTGACATGGGGGATGGGGACTGACAAAGAACCCTGCCATGCTTCTGACAGATCAGTACAATTATCCCATCATTCTTTAGGAGCAACCAAAAATGTGTATTCTGTGAGCACCTCCTGACAATCCCATAAACAGACAGACTCCACAGTGCTATGGTCCTTCACATCTACCAACGTCTTACAGTCAATATCCTTCTTCACTGGGAACCAGTCCACAATTGTGGAAGAGACTACAAGTCAACATTCTGCACTGAGACTGATGAAACCGCGCGGATATTGTAGAGGATACAGGATTATGTACAAAAACTACAGAAATGTAATCTGAAAACTTTATCTTTCTGCACTGTTTATGCCAAATTCCAAAATAAAGCTACCTGCACATGAGCGATAATCCGGCGTGTATTTTGTGTGTCGCGGGACGCACAACTCACACGAATGTGAACTCCATTTTTCTTGAATGGAGTTATTCACAGAAGTGATTTTTTTCCCCTCACAGCGACACAGAGAGGTTAAAAATGGCGGCACATTCTATCTCTTGATGTTCTCTCGGAATGCCTCGCCCCTTGGCCTCAATTGGACCTTTAAAGACATTACATGGGACTTGCTTGCCGTGTGAGGTGCATGAGAGTTCGATGTGATGTTTCTCATTGAGATCAATGGGAAACACTTGTGATTCTCCAGTGCGCATGAACCGCGTCTGATGATCACAACTTCACAGAAGTGGTACGAGGCCTTTTTGAATGAAAAACGCCTTGCATGTGTGTGTAAAATGCGTGTTGGCAAGCGCGATATTTGGCCGAGTTTCTTGGCCCGATATCGCGTTCGCCTGTGTGAATCTAGTCTAATAATTACAAAAAAAGCATATCTGGGGAGTCAAAAATCTAAAATGTTGCATTTCACTGCTTTAAAGTGTACCTTAAAAGTTAAAGCTGCCCCTTTAATTCAAACTTCTCATTCCCGCCTCCAAGATTTCTCCAGAGCAGCACCGGCCCTCTGGAACGCACTACCAAAGGCTACCCGGGCAATCTAGGACTCGCAGAACTTCAGGCGTGCTCTAAAAACGCACCTCTTCAGGGAGGCATACCGCATTCCCTAAACAAACCCCTCTGTACTCCACCTGATAACATGCTCCCTGACCTACTGACTGCAATCCCTGCTAGCCGTCATAAACCGCTCCTGCAGTCATACCGTTTCTGCCGTCACACGGCTAAATGTCTGACCATTGTCTATGTGTATAGCATCCCTCACTCTCCACCCCGCCATACCGTGCACATCTCCAGCCCTTTACCTTCTGTATCCCCCCATTACTTGTAGTATGTAAGCTCATTGGAGCAGGACCCGCACCCCTATTGTTTCCATCAATTGATTACTATGTAACCGTGGTTCTGTAATGTTTGTACTTTTGTCTTTCTGTATCCCCCGTCTATGTAAGCGCTGCGGAATATGTGGGCACTATACAAATAAAGATTATTATTATTAAAAAGCAGACTGACATTACTTGGTTGAGTTAGTGAATTTTACGGGAACCAATCAGAACAACTTTTTTAGTTTGAAAATCCCTGCAGAGATCCTGTTGGCTAGGCCTTCATATACAACTATTAAGGCACGAGGACGTCACAGATGGGGGACCCCTTGGCAATGTGCTTCCATCTGGCAGCCCAGGCACGTCCCTACTTTACATGGACGGCCGACAACTCACTTCTCTATGGCAGCTGTCACATGGAAAGTGTAGAGGCAATGAATACAGGCGTCAGACCCAGGGGATTACTAGGTAGGATAACCCTTTAGAAGGGCTCAGTGGATGGCACTACTACCACTACTGAAAACACGGGAAATAAAGTTTTATATCAGTAGGGTATTTTAATAACCCCCTCATTAGTAAGAAAACCTTTAAACGCTATATACAATATAATGTGTGGTCTTCTTCCTACTAAAGAAAGCTCTTTGCCTGGCAGAAAATGGGCCTTCACATTCTCTTGGGGTCCCTCATGTTAAGTGTAATTAAAGCGGCCATTGATGCACAAACAGTGTTCCAGAGCACCATTGATTTGCTGGTGACAGAAATCTGCATTAACACAATAACATGGATTCGTCGATTTAAAGGGTCTGTAGCTCCAAAAGGGACTACAAAGGTAAATCTTGCCGGCTGCATTTACTGTGAAATGCTTTTGTGAAGATTCCAGTCACTATGGTGACCCCTTTATTACACCAACACTTTTTCTAAGCCAGACAACCATTGTCTTTTCAAAGGGCATGTTTCGAAATTCTGCCAAAACTCAACTTAAAAGCATCAGTGACAAGAAGATAATGGATGAGGTTACACGTTTGGCAATCTGCACCCTATTTATACCCTGGAAGATCCCAAGCTGGCAGCTCCTGGATTTTGCCTCTATGCTTTGCTTCACACATTATGTTTCACATTTAATCACATGCACAACCATGTAGGCCCCTTGGCACATCATACCCAGCAGGTCAGGGCAATGCCCCCGTCTCCACTTCTGAAATAGAATTAGTCATATCCGCTCCTCTATGCATCATAAACATTGTGCTATATAAACTATAGGCTGAGAACAGGATACAAATAGGGGAGTCGTACTCCAAAGTGGTCAACTTAGAGTATCAACAGCAAAAAACGGCTAAAGGCCCATTTAGACCAAACGATAATCGCTCAAAAGATGTCGCTCAAGCAACTTTTGAGCGATAATCGTTGTGTCATTTACAGCTCAAGATAAGCGACCACCTTGCGCTGCCAGCGCAGGATGCAGAAGACAAGTGGGGTGTCCCCACTTGTCTTCTGCATCCAGCTGTTCTCCGCTCCGAGCGCCTGGCTGTTACACAGTTAAGAAATAGGTAAATTGCAGAAAACAGCAAAAATTTCCAAAGAACACAAGTTCAATAAGTATTAATCACACTAATAATTACAATACACTGGAGGGGGGGAGATTTTCTACTATTGTTTTGGTGTTTTTTCAAAAAGTTTTTAGGCATTCTAACCCGGCTTGGGAGGGGTATCATCTCCTTATGCCTCATGCCCACGGCCGGGTCCCCCAGAGACCCTATACTCACCTCTCCGGATCCTCGGAGAGTGTCTCGCCCGGCAAGCAGGGGGGCATACATTATGCACCGCATGACACGCCGGTGCTGGGCTGTGACGCGGATTCTCACAATACTTCCGCAGTGCTCACTGCGGAAATATCGTGGGTTGGACGGCTTCCATTGACTGCAATGAAAGCCGTTCGCGCAATTTTCTGCACAAGATAGAAGATGCTGTGATTCTCCCCCGCAAGCAGAATCGCAGTTTATTTCCACTCGTGGGCAGGGGAGAATCATTTACCACAGCATGTGTATGGATGGCATAGCTCAGCCCCTGTCCATTGCAATCAGCCGGAGGGGAGGAGAGAAGAGGGAGGGAGTTTAGCAGTCACACTGCTAAACCCTATCCCACCTCCCTTCTCCGGCCACTGTCAATGTCCCATAGGAGCCCATGCAGCAGCCGATGTATTCCGGCTTGCTAGAACAGTGTTTACACCAGTATGTAAAGCAAATTATCTGAAATCATGAATGCCTTGCTGATACTATAAATCCAAAGATACCCTCCACTTCATCATTCATCCCCACTATGGTAACAAGAGTTCGGCAGCCACGTCACTTCTGTGCACCTGAAGGCAGAATGAGGATTTACCAAATGCCTTAATGTGCATCTCATGGATCAGTCCGCTTAGTCCTTCACCAATGGTCCTACATGAATGTTCTGTATCTGCAGTTTGTATTATTCAATGTTGGGGGTCCGCTGAAATAAAAAGATTCCAGAGAACAAGAACAGGCGTGGTGACACGGAGGGGGACCGCCTGGCAGGGTCCAAACTCCTAGGCACAGTGTGAGCAGTCAATACTGTAGTCCCACAGTGCTTGAACTCACATACCAGCCTATTAATAAGTGACAACGAAGACAAATAAAAGCCATGAGAACTTCACTTGTTAGAAAAGACACTTAAGAATACACAGACTATTGTGACAGGAGAAGACACCATTAATTACACATTAAAGAATTACTTTAGGTGTAAGAAAAACAGGTCCTGTGGTTCTCCGCCACTAATCACCACTGGTGGCGCCCGTCAGACGGCGGGCAGGTAACACCACTCACCACAAGGGTCGGGGGCTGTTAGACGAGCCAATTATGGTTTGTGCAAGGGACGTCACCACTGTTTATACAGGCAGATATATCGCTGATCTCTCACAGTCGCTGTATAACTGAATGAGAAGGACTGAATGATCGCTGTTTAAACTGACCGATAAGTGAATGAGCCAACGACTGTGAAATGAATGACGAACCAGAAGTGAACAATTATTGTTCGTTGTTCAATTGCTGGTTTGTGTTTAGGACTGAACGATTATAATTATCATTCACTTTCACTCATTTGACCGAATTATTCCATGTAGAGCCCCTTCAGGTAACGAGATGACGATGTACTCCCACCTCCACCGCCGGCTAGGCAGCAGACAGATGACACTACCGTGCATTCTCTGGGGGTCAGAATGCCAAACTGATTCTTCTCAGAATTGTCTTTTAGAATTCAAATGAGGTTTCTTAACAGAACTTTTGCAATTTTTTGAGAACTCCCCGCTGCCTACAGATCTTCAGCCTGTAATGCCTGGGGTTCATCTTCACATATAGGTGTCTTTTTGCTAGTAAGCCTTATACAAACCTCCTTTGTTGGACACGTTCTAGCATCTGCCTTGACAGAAGTGTACTTCCAATTTCCACATACTTCACCCTGACATGCTGCGACTCATACGCTGCACCCCCTGGTGCAGCACACCCTACAACGTCCCTAACATGTGATTTATTACAGGTTAGCAACTGACAAGGAGGTGAACGGAAAATTGCTCCTCGCTTATTGCTTTTGAAAGAAACTATAAATTAATCAGACACGTCTCTGGCGCTCAGGGCAGACCGCCCGTCAACAAGACCTCATTTTACTAGAAAATACTATAGGAAAAGACAACGTAGATAAGGAAAGACAGTAGAGATGAGCGAGCGTACTCGCTAAGGCAAATTACTACAGCGAGTATTGCCATTTTTGAGTACATGCCCGCTCATGCCAAAAGATTCGGGGGCCGGCGGGGGTGAGTGGTGAGTTGCGGGAGTGAGCATGGGGGAGCGGGGAGAGATCTCTTCCCCCTAGTTCCTCTCCGATCTCCCCTGCCGCCCCCCCGAATCTTTTGGCACGAGCGGGCATGTACTTGGAAATGGCAATACTCGCTGAAGTAATTTGCCTTAGCGCGTACGCTCAGTCATCTCTAGAAGACAGATCTAATGTTCTAAAAGCTCCATATCTACGGACATTCTTACACGTCATTCTCTTTATCGGGCCTGAACGCTGTTTATTTACCACACATGCAGTATCATCTGCTGTATGCCAGAGAAGAACCAGCAAAGCTACAGCCGGCTGCGACTGCCTGAAGAGCCCCTCATCGAAAACCGCACAAGGGAAGAAAAAAAACTTAGTTTGCAATGAGATTCATAATTTGCTATGGACCTAAAATTAACATTTGGCTGAAATGTTTTTCATCAAAAATACGTCAAGAAACGCTCGTAAAAACATGCAGTCTTTATGGAAAACGCTATATGTGAAACGGCCCTTAAAGGGATTGTCTGAGATCCAGTAATTAAAGGCTCTGTTCATATCATATCCTGCTTGAGTTCTGGGAAGTGTTCCCGAGGTATATGCCAAATGTATTCCTAGCTTCTAATGAGCCCGTCACATTCCATGTCCTTCTAGGCATTTGCCCAGGTAGGAGGCGTTGCCACAACTTTTCTCTCACTGCATTTACTATGTATTTCAATACAAAAGGATTTAAATAAACCTATATATTATTACATGAAGTGGTCTGCATGATGATTGTTAGGTGGAACCGTCCGCAGTGATAAAACGCTGATCAAACCTTTCATGCAGACCTAAAACTCATCTTTGGTCTGTTGCTGCACCGTCCTGTGTAAATAGGCAGACACTGGGGGGCGTCCACGCGGAAATTGTGCAAAAATAGAGCATGCTGCGATTTTTATTACGCTCTCAGAAACTACTATTACTAACCCCGTCTCTGAGCGAAGCTGCAAAACGTCATGCCTTTCAATGGCCGCGTATTACTGTGCATCATCTGCACAGGTGCTGATTACAGAATACGCAAATCAAATCACGTGCAAGTCACCTATGCTGTGCGCAACTCAGCAGTTAGAGGGCTATTATGGTCATTTAACCCTTTGTAGTACTAATGAACTATCCTGAAAATAGGTCATCAGTAGTTGATTGGCGCCGCTCGGGACCCCTGGTGTTCAGCTGCTCTTACTGCAGCGGGTTGGTTAACAGTAGATATAAATGAATAAAAACCAAGCTATTTTGTGTAGTTCCCCATAAAACTCTCTGAGCACTGGGGCTGCAGTTTGTATAGCATGTTCCAGCTGCCCATTCCCCTTTACAGTCCTGCGCCCCCTGCATTACACCACTCTACCCCTTATGTAATGGAGTGATAGATTGTGCCAGAAGGGCTCTCACCAATACAAGTGTATGGAGCGCTGCATTACTCATCCTAGTAATGATTAGCTGCCGGTTTATCCCTAATGGCAGGAAGCTCATGGAATATTTATTGGGAAGTGGCGGCTAGCAGATGCTTAACCATCCTCATCACAAACCATTCTCCCTCGTACCTGGTACTGCAGCTGGCATATTAATTGATGTACAAGACATCCTTTTCATCATCAGCGGTCCAGGATTCAGGCAAACAGGTGGCATGCTACTATTCGGGAAAAATCAACATTTATTGGAAGGTTTAACGCACACGTGTTGGCCCGCCACATCATCGTATGTGGTCTGGACACAGAGGGACCGGCTACTCGCTTTCCCCGAAGGGCATAGCCAGCACTTGGCAGAGTGGGCAGCACCAGGCAATCGACTAATTCTGAACACAGCCACATTCCCAAGTATAAGAGGGTGTTCACATTTATGCAACCATATTATTTTGTTTTTGCTATTCTTAAAATTTCAGTTTCTTTTTTAGTGGAATTGCACAGGAAATATGTCTTTCCAAGAAAAAAAAATACTGTTTTTGGAACAAATAAATGTAGGTTTCAGGCTGCATATGATCCCCATCCTCTTGTAATGAAGGCAGCACTCCTTGCCATTACACTATCCAGCCGCCCCGTATTACACAGTGTCCGCTGTAAATCACCCATACAGTACAACACACATTTACCTTCCAGATCCCTTTTCCAACAAATCTGGAATAAGATGTATACTATACACACACCACCCAGGAATGTAACCTTTATCACTCATTTAGGCCGCATGCACACGGCTGGGTTGGATTCCGGATGTGAGATCCCACACCAGAATCTGACCCTGTACCCCCCCCCCCCCCCCCCCGGCGGTGACCCCTGTGTACCTGTCATTTGGTCATCGCACAGTACAGAGTTACCTGCGCCATCACTGACGCGGATCCCGCGACCCTCCTACTTGCTCACTGTGGAAGGGCAGCAGGACGGACAGCTTCTATTGACTGTCACCGTCATCGAATTCCGCACTGCAAATATGGCCTTGTGCATTGGGCCATACCCAGTGTAAAGGCTCATTTAGACACAATATCGCTCAAAAGCGGTCTTTTAAGTGATAACCGTTGCGTCTAAACGTGCGGCCATCGTGCACTGTTCATTCATCGCTCATTTCTAGCTTTCTAGAAATGAGCGATGACTCTTATCAGCGGGGACGATATCTCAGCAGTGCTGATAAGATTCTCTCAGCTGGTATCCCGCTGGCAGTTCTCAGCAGGACACCAGCTGAAAGCGCAGAGAACAATGCAGGTGTTTGCATATGCAAAACAGCTGCATTGTTCTCGTAGTGATTGCAGTGGTATCCAGCTCGACATGCATTAACTCTTTAATAGCCAATTAGCTACTTAGAGTTATGCAAACATGATTACTCAAACTGTCCTTTGAGCGATTATCTTTCAGTGTAAATAAAGCATGATTTCCTATCTATGAACAGATAACATTCTACTGCCCAACGCATGAGAGCCATCAGAGCAGACACAGCTAGAGGGAGAAGGCTGTGGTACTGGGCTGTGTTAGTGAGCATCCAGCATCCTCTTCTGAGGTTACAATAATAATAATAATCTTTATTTGTATAGCGCCAACATATTCCGCAGCGCTTACATAGACAGGGGGAATACAGAAAGACAAGTACAAAAAATTACAGAACCCCGGTTACATATAGTAATCAGTTGATGGAAACAATAGGGGTGCGGGTCCTGCTCCAACGAGCTTACATACTACAAGTAATGGGGTGGTACAGAAGGTAAAATGGCTGGAGATATGCATGGTATGGTGAGTTGGAGAGTGAGGGATGCTATATACAGACAATGGTCAGACATTTAGCCATGTGACGGCAGGATCAGTATGACTGCAGGAGCTGTTTATGACGGCTAGCAGGGATTGCAGTCGGTAGGTCAGGGAGCATGTTATCAGGCGGAGTACAGAGGGGTTTGTTTAAGGAATGCGGTATGCCTCCCTGAAGAGGTGCGTTTTTAAGTCCTGGATTGCCCGGGTAGCCTTTGGTAGTGCGTTCCAGAGGACTGGTGCTGCTCTGGAGAAGTCTTGGAGGCGGGAGTGAGAAGTTCGAATTAAAGGGGTGTGCAGTCTAGTTTCGTTTGCCGAGTGGAGAGCCTGGGCTGGGTGATGGATTGAGATGAGAGAGGCAATATAGGGGGGCGCTGCGCTGTGGAGGGCTTTGTGGATGAAGGTAGTAAGTTTAAATTGAATTCTGTATTTAACGGGCAGCCAGTGCAGTGACTGGCACAGGGCAGAGGCGTCTGAGTAGCGGCTGGACAGGAATATGAGCCTGGCTGCCACATTCAGGATGGATTGGAGAGGGTAGAGTCTGGTGTGGGGGAGGCCGATCAGCAACGAGTTGCAATAATCGAGCCGTGAGTGGATGAGGGCAACAGTAAGCGTTTTAAGCGTGTCTGTGGTGAGAAAAGAGCGGATTCTTGCGATGTTCTTGAGATGCAGCTGACATGTTCGGGCGAGAGATTGGATGTAGGGGGTAAATGAGAGATTGGAGTCGAATATGACCCCAAGGCAGCGGGCATGTTGTCTAGGAGTTATGGTGGTGCCACACACTGAGATGGAGATGTCAGGATGAGGTCGGTTAGTGGAGGGTGGAAATACCAGTAAGTCAGTTTTAGAGAGGTTTATTGTTAGAGACGGCGGACAGACAGTCGGTGATATTTTGGAGGAAAGGTGCAGAGATGTTACGGGAAAAGGTATATAGCTGGGTGTCATCAGCATAGAGGTTTCAATTGTGCCTACAGTCATAAATATTCTTGTGGCTGGGACAGGATGGTCAGGACAGGAAGCTGAGAGCCCCTGACCATGCTCATTACATCAGGGAACAATCTCAAAACCAGGACAGCAGGGGTCATGTGATTGCAGCACAAGCCCTCATTTAAGGTACATAAAAGGCATTGTTGAATGCTTCACTGAGGCTGGAAGTGGTAAAAGGTAAGAAGTTTGCAAAGTCCTGAAATACCCCTTAAACTAGTTATAATCACCTAGTGTTGTTATAAGAAATAATGTAATCCTTAGGACCCCTGCACACTGCAGAGCCGGATTCCACATGTGAATCCAGCTCTGCTAGCAGTGGCGTCCGTGCATATCTGCTTGTTTTCATTTTCTTCTGTACGGAGGATAGTCCGCACGGCTCGCTGGCGGACACGCACAGTACAGATTTTTTTTTTAATTCCTACTTTTCCCACATCATCACCTAGTAATGACGTGCAATCCGTGACCTTTCTGCAATGTCCGTCCACGGGCAGGAGCCCTTAAAAAGGCCTTTCCCAAAATTGAAACCTACCAGACCTATTCATGGGATGTGTAGTAACTAATCAATGGGGCTCAAAGTGCTGTGGCCCCCTTTGACCACAAGAGTTGTGTCTCTGTTTAAATGTTGGGGCAGCAGCAGAGTATGACTATCTCCGGTTGTCCTATAGAGATTAATGGAGCAGCAGCAGAGTAGGACTATCTCTGGGAGTCTTATAGAGATTAATGGAGCAGCAGCAGAGTAAGACTATCTCCGGCACCTCCAGCAGTGCGCATACTCAACTACAGCTCTATTCATTCGGAGACACTCAAGACACCTGTTCTTGTGATCAGTAGGAGTCTCAGCAGTTGGATCCCATCAATCAAAAATCTATCCCCTCTCCTAAGGAGAGGGATAACCTTCAACCTTGGGAAACCCCTAAGTGGTTTTTCGCGCTTTGAGGAACATTAGAAGTAAATACATATCACTTATAACTAGCCCTGTCTAAACATTCCTCTCTACAAACAGTGTTCAGGGCCTTCCTTCGGTTGCGTGAATCACCCAGACTTTAACCTCATCACAATGGCTGACTTCTATAGGCTGTATATTACATACCAATCAGTATGACTATAATCTACTTCGTTATCACAAAGCAGGAGTTTTTCCTTTGTCTGGTCGGCTGGGTCCGCACGTTGCTACAAATCAAAGGACTTCATTATTTTTAGTTGCCTTTGGTGATATGGAAGCATAACCTGCAGATATGATTATGGGTATTATAGATTATAGACTGTATATTTACATGGCTCTGCACTTTGTGACAACTCGTGCTTATATGATAGCCAATATGATACTTATCAAAAGTACAATCCACTTTATTTACCAGAAAGGAGCTTTTTGTGCTAAAACCCCCTCTAAACTGCTGGCCAAGATGATTGGCCTCCTTAGAATCTGCTGTCCTCTGCTTGTTGCCAAGTATGGCCTGTCTCTAGTAACGGGGATAACAAGACAGAACACAAGAAGTGGAGGAGGGTGGTGACTCATGCTGCTCATAGACATCTTGCCAGAAAGGAGGGAGAGGGAGTGGGAGAGAGAGGAAGCCCCATTTACACTGGACGAGTGTTGGGCAAACGATGCCCGACACTCGTCCCTGTATCCCCGCACTCCTGTGCTCCTGCACGGGAGCTAGCAGAGCTGGCTGGGTCACGGAGCGGCCAGTAGGGGGCGGGGTATTGCAGGAGATTTCTCTCCTCTCGCTCCTCCACCCCCCTCTATTCACATAACACAGCGGCCGTTCGCTATTGAAACTGCAGTGTGAGCCAAGAGCTTCATTACTGATCGTTTATGCAGCATAAATGATGAGTGATGAAGCTCATCGCTCATTGTGCAGTTTAAACAGCCGCCGTTCAGTAGTGAACGGCCGCTGTGTTATCTCAATGGAAGGGGGCAGGGGAGTGAGAGGAGAGAAATCTCCTGCACTGCCCCGCCCCCTGCTGGCCGCTCCGTGTGCGAGGCAGCTGTGCTAGTTCCCGTGCAGGAGCAATGGAGCGCGGAGATACAGGGACGAGTGTGGGGCATCGTTTGCCCGACACTCGTCCAATGTAAATGGGCCTTTAGTGATGTCTGGCTAGTGCCTGCTGGAAACTACAGAAGATCCTGTAAAAGTGCTTTTAGACAAAATGATTATCACTCAAAAAATTGTTCAAATGAGCAACAGTGAACGATAATTGTTCGGTCTAAACACCGCTAACGAACACTAATCGCTCATTCATTCAATGTTCATTTTATGCAGGGATACAAGCCATCATTGGTCGTTCACTAATCGTTCAGTCCTTCTCAGTCACTTCTACAGCGAACCTGAAAGATGGAACCATATTGGTGTGAAGGAGCCAACAATGTATCTGCCTGTCTGAACAGGCTGTACGAGGGCAAACGAGCTGATGGTGACGTCATTCGATCGATCGAACGATCATTGGCTCGTCTAAAAGGCCCCAAGTCATATAATAGCGATAGCCCCTATGTACACAGGATCATTGGCTCGTCTAAAAGGCCCCAAGTCATATAATAGCGATAGCCCCTATGTACACAGGATCATTGGCTCGTCTAAAAGGCCCCAAGTCATATAATAGCGATAGCCCCTATGTACACAGGATCATTGGCTCGTCTAAAAGGCCCCAAGTCATATAATAGCGATAGCCCCTATGTACACAGGATCATTGGCTCGTCTAAAAGGCCCCAAGTCATATAATAGCGATAGCCCCTATGTACACACAGCGGCTGATTATGGAAAGGCAGCTACACTTCACTACAAAGACACTAAGAACAGCGTACTGTAGAATATACAGATTCTCAAAGCCAACATAACCGTATACAAGTAAGACATACTTGTGGTCACGGGATATCAAAGTGGACTTGTCAAGCCGAAAATACCTATTTTATTGGATACTTTTATTACCCAGACATAACAACTCTGAAGACTTTCTTAGAACGCTCCTTTCTGCTGTTTCTCAACCTTTCCTCTTACCAAATAATGTGTTTCCTCATATAGTCTGACAGTCCTCACTGATTGGAGATGTATGGCGCCCTATGCGAATTCTTGCGCTGTTTGGCCACTAGGAGTACAGACCTGTAGCTGTACTAACATAGGCCCTCCGATCCTGGCAAACAAAGATGGCCGCACTGCTTCCCTGACTACCCTGAAACATGCTGTGCATAGTATGTATCATTAGTCTAAGACAATACGCAGTGTACATCAGCTAGTCAGAGAAGCAGTGCGGCCATTTTTGTTTGCCAGGATCGGAGGGTCACTGTAAGCTAATAGATCTGCTGTAAGGTGAATAAGTGCAGACAAATGAGGTAGTTATCTGCCCCACTTATCTATGAACATGCATCCTGGACACCCACTATGCACTAAACATTCAGCATTAAAGGGAACGTGCCATATGTATGCTGCCTTCACGGAGACAGCAGGAAGTAGTGACAGACTTGCCGATTCCAACAGTCTATCAGTTACGGACTAATGTTTTGTGGTTTCGGAGAACTTACATGTTCCTTCCACAGTGCTGCATAGCAAGAAAATGGTCAATGTCGGCAGGCAGAAAGGGGCAGGGAGTGGCATCTCATGAATAATCAGGACTCACCTCTCGGATGGAGGGAGAAAGAAAAGGGGGGAGCAAACCAAATGAATATCCAGAACCCAAAAGCCTTAGAGAGAGTTGCAAAAATGAGATGGAGGGGCTGCCAACCAGATGGACCCACCAATGGTGGGCAAGCTAGATGTGTAAGGAATAAAAAAACTGGTATCTCAGCGCCACTCTCCAATAAAGGTAGTAAGACAGTAGGATGTAATATTCAACTTCTCTATTATTAAATAGATTAAACACCAGCATAAGATACGCGCTTTGGGGTGGACCTCTTCATCATTGAAGCTGGGTAGGACATCACTCCTTGGACTGGAGGACTATGGACCCTAAAGTGCTGGTGATAGCAGTGGTGGACAGAACCGGGGCTGGGAACACCCTGAAATACTTATCTCATGCTGTTGTTTAATCTATATAATAAAAGAGAAGTTGGATATTACATCCTATGGTCTTACTACCTTTAATGAAGAGTAGTGCCGACATACCAGTCATTTCTGGGATGAACATGCAAGTTGTCCCAAACATTAGTCCATAAGTGACAGCCCGCTGGAATCGGGGTGTCCGCCACTACTTCATGCTGCCCACGTGAGGGAGCATAAACAATAGGACGTTCCCTTTAACATCCTACCCCAAAGTCACAGCGCTGTAAGCAAAAGAGGAATAAAGTCCCTGCGCTGTAGGAGTCATTGTTTATTTTGCAGGCTTTGTTAGCCACGATCCTTAAAAATGTTTGCAAGAACAGGTAAGGAGCGGCCTGTGCTCATACAGAAGGTGAAGTAATAGCGCATTCAAGTTACTGTTTAATGGATCCAGACAAAGACCGGTACTTGAGCAGCTATACAGTGCCAGGCCCACAGGAACAGAAAAGCAAACATACTGGTGCTAGTCTGACAATTGTATTCCTCTGGGAGTTGACTGGTGTAGTACCGTCACACCTCTAACTTCCTGCTCCTTGCAACGCTCAACTTCATAAGAAACACACAGGCGAAACTCAAGATGCTTCGGGCGAAAGCTGAAAAACTATTTGGCCCATCCTACCCCAAAACTGAGCTTACATCTATCCTGCCACTTCACAAGGTCTTTATGCAAAGTGCTTGTTGCAAGTTCAGACCATAAGCACCGCTACCGGGACAGTACGGCTAAGTAGCGGCCGCCCTGGATGGGAATTCAATGGGAACTTTGCTTGTAATACCAAGCCGGGTCACTGCAGAGAGAACAGAGCTGTCTGCTTCTAACAGCTGATTGGTTGTGGTCTGACCTATTACTGATGGCCTAACCTGAGGAGGGGCCATCAATACTATACAACTGAACAGCTCTTTAAATATAATAATGACCTATCACATTACTTAAAGGGGTGTTCCAGTTAAATACTATTGAGGACCTATCATCAGGATAGGTCATCAATAATCACTCGATTGGGGTCCGCCGCTTGGGATCAGCTGTGCAGGCTCAAGCTGTCAGTGCCACAACACAGAGGTCGGAGCAGAAGCCTCCGTGCCAACCTCCCATGTAGTGGCCGGCGCTGGTAACTGCAGGCACGACTCTCATTGAAATCAGGCTTCCGCTTCAACCTCTGTGTTATTGAAGTACTGACAACTTGCGCCCACACAGCTGATCGGTCGGGGTCCCGAGTGGCGGACCCCAACCGATCAACTATTGATGACCTATCATGATGATAGGTCAGCAATAGTATTTGACTGGAAAACCGCTTTAATTCCCTTAGAAGCTGGGAATGAATGCCATCTGGACCTGGGGATTTGTCGGTTTTAGTCTTTGTAAGACGGCTCTGCACTTTCTCCTGGATTATGGCCCTCTTACACAGCATGGTTATTATTCAGAATCATTGGATTCCCGTGCTGCCATGGCAATCTGAACAATAATCGTCGGGTGTAAATGCACGCAGCGACTGAACGACGAGTCGTTCTGTAGAAACAGCAGTCGCTCACTTCTGAGCTGTCTGTCTGCTTACAGTGAATGGAGGCGGTGGGGGAGAACAGTCCCCGGCAGCTCCACCTCTATTCTGAGCGATGCCAACAATACTCGCTCCGGTGTAACGGCCTAGGAGGGAGCATCACTGGTAACAGGCCATTAGACTGGCGACATTTAATGGAGAATTTACTCTATCACTCTGCATTTCATTTTCCTCTGTGAATATTGTGGGGGGGGGGGGGGGAAACTATATGACAGTTTTGCTTTCTCCTCATTGCCCTCTAAAATTGTTCCCTCATTACTTTTTAAAAATTCAGTATCTTCACACTCCCGGACAACCCCTTTCACTATTTTGCCATTTATATGGTTGATAAACATGTAAGGGTTAGTTTCACTCTCTGTGGTAACAGGTCTCTCGGTCTCAACCTTTGCTGCCATCTACTTTTTACATGTTTTAATTTTTCTTACAGCTTTTTGATGCTTCTTTGCTGCGCCCCGAACATCCAGCTGTTCTCTGCTCGGAGCGCCTGGCCGTTATACAGCCGGGCGCTCTGAGCGGGGTATGGAGAACATAGCTGGACCACTCTGTTCTTCATACCCAGCCTGTCATCAGGGAGCGGGATACAGCTGAAACAATAGTATCAGCTGTATCCCGCTGTGAATCCCTGATGAGGCTCATCGTTGTCTCTCAGCACGCTGAAAAAGAACGATCAGCGACTGCTTAACGAAAGCTGCACGATGTCAGTGCAGTCACACACAACGATTATCACTCAAAAGACGGCTTTTTAGTGAATTTTGAGCGATAATCGTTGTGTCTAAATGCACCTTAAGTCATTGTGATTAGCTGCCTCGCCTATTTGCCTAAGTAACAGATTTTCTTTGGATTCTGTTATATCTGGTGGCTTATAGCAAACTCCTATTAGGATTTTATTATTTTTCCCCATAGAGGCTCCACTTAGTGGCATCCATTACCCACAGGCCATCACAGTAAAACAAAGCAAAAGTATACCATGTGTTATCAGCTTTCATCACTGGATGCTTCTGTAAGGAATTCTGCACTATTCCATGCAGTTAAAAACCATGTTAACCCTAAAGGACACCAGCAGAATGGAGGCCAACGGCCTCCCTTGGGTACATGGGGGTCTGTGGATCTATTTATCTTTAGTGCCATGAGCTTTCCTGGCACGTATGGTAAACCTACCCTACATGTGCAGTGTGAGAAGCCCCTTGGTAGTTTAGGCTTTCAACTCTTTCATATGCAATTCTGATTTCTAATGCAACAAAGCCAACAATTGTAGATCATCTTATATTGTATCAGGTTTCATTCAGTGCGTTGGCCAGGATGAATGTGGTTATCTAGACAATTTAGCGTAAAACAGATTTGTTTCATTATCATGCCATGGCCCTTGGCCATTTTATCAGCTGTGCGGAAAGCCCCATGGGGTCTTAATCCAGTTCTGGACAGATTGCATATCTGCTTAGTACTATGACAAGCCTCACCCTCCTCCTGGCCTTATCCCCCTCAGCTTACACTTTCTCCACCACCTGGTGTTATTTACCCACCGCGGTGTGAAGAACGCACAATCCCCAGGGCTACTTGTCAGAAGAGTGCTACATCTCCACCGGCCCAACAACATACTATACGCACAGAGAGGGGCCTGAGTAACCAGCATTACATAACATTGTAGGAGACCCCTGGTACATAGCCGGGCAGCAGAAAGAAATGCCCTTATCTACTTCATATCCAGCCATATTAACTCTTTTCAATCAGATCATCTTTACGGAAGTTACAATTCTGAATACAATGACACCTTAATTTCTAGACATTTATACATGCATAAGTATAATATACACGGAACATAACACTATCCCACCCAAACAATGCCAGGCTCACACAAGCGTAATTTCATCGCATATAATGAAAACAAAGATCTGGTACCGTGTTAGCAGATTTAGCGTTTAAGCCGGAAGAAGTACCCTGCGTTGGTACGAAAGCTCGCTATTATTACATCATGTATTTTTGTTAGCCATTAAAAGGTATCATATCTACAAGATTACGTCGTTTCTCTTGCTGAGAACAATCACATTTCATCGCATATTACACGCACAATGAAAAAAGAACGGAGCATATTCTATTTTAGCCCGTATTACACGTGATAGAGCCCTACTGCTCTCTATGGGCATGTAATAAACGCTATACATAGGTAATTACATTGTGTATGTATGAAGTTTATACAAAACGTTGCTAAGCGACAGAGTGGGCAAGAGAAAATAAAGGAACAAGTCAGATTGTACATAAGGGTACACTGTCAAGGGCAATCCAAAATCACTGCCCTATGCAATGACATGCTGGCTGCAGCATTTTCCGTATACCCTCGTGAGCCGACCCGGATCACAACTAGATTCAAACAAATCAGAATCTCCTCCGTCCCCAGTCAAAAAATATTTAGACACATACAAAGGAAAAAACAATGTAGCTCTTCTCCGCCTTCTCACTTCTCTCCCTCACCCTCTCTGAATCCCATTAACTTTACTACAATACCTCAATGCAGCCAGCACTCAATATACAATACATATATTAAACCACTTCCCGCAGCGGATTCCGACTCTGACCCCGGCCAGCGCCCCCGCGTACCTGCTCTTGCTGTTCTGCGGAGGACCGCGGACACTCACCGTTGGTCACACGCAGTACAGATTCTTTTTTATATATTTGTTTTTCCCGCACTGTTAGGCGATGACGCGGGTACCGCAGCGTATCCTCAATGTCAATTGCGGATGAGCTGGGAGTCGGATGGCTTCCATTGACTTGGAAGTGTTGGTCCTGCATCCCTTTAACTCATTCAGTGTCAGAGGAGCCTCAAATATCACTGATCATCAGACAAAGTTGGCAATTGATTTCCACCTGATTAGTGGGTGAATATATATATATACAAATGCTCAGCATCTAAAGCTCGTCACTGAAGGGCCCTAATGACATCCTGAGATTTAGGCTTATGTAGGCTAATCTTCTGTATATAATGGCCACATAAGTACCTACACTACAGACAGTGAGGAAGAACCAATATTAATCTGAAACAATTCTAATAGAGCCCCCCCTGTTCTAGCATTACCATCAAGCAGATTCAACCAAATGGGATTTAACCTCCAAACTCTCCAAACCAAATCCGTCACGACTCATAATCAATGACAAGTAAGGCGGAGAGCGATCAGACCGTTTGCGGTAGATATGCCACTCTACGGACATAAGGAAGCATAGATGGAGTACCCATCAGGCGATCTATTCTAGAAAGTGAGAAGTAGAACAACAAGGGTACAGATGGTCCCCTACTTGCAGGGGTTCCAGGAACCTGTTTGCAAGTACATTTGTTCGTATGTTCGAACAAATGTTTGTATAGAGCAGGATCGCGGATGGGTCCCGCTCCATACGTGGGGTGCTGGCTGTTTCTTACAGTGGACACCCGGCGGCAGCAGGTCCGATGAGCCCCGACAGAACTGCTGCTGCCAGGTGTCCGCTGTAAGAAACAGCCGGCAACCGGTGTTCAGGGGCCCGTATATTGTCCCGTGATAAGATCGCGGGACGCTGTGCAGTTGCTAGGCAGCCGGGGCCTTCTGAAAGGCCCCAGGGCTGCCTATGCAGAGTGCCTATCTGACCGGACAGGCTTCTATCAAGCCATAGCCTTACATCATACTGGGCAGGACAGATTGTTTGCATCTTGTGAAGTTCGTAACTCGAATGTTCACAAGTCAGGGACTATCTGTATTGTCAAACTTCTGGATTTCTCCACCTCCACAGATCACACAAGCCTAATTTATTAATAAACGTAAAATAGCATTTGGGTGTCCCGCACAGATTCTGCAATTCAAATCCGCCCGTGGACATTGGGCCTAATTTTCTGCAAATCGTGTCATATAAATTCAACATAGATCGGATTCACACAAGTGTAATTTAATTGCGTATTACGTGTGCAATGTACTCAAGCATAATACATGATGAATGGAGTCAAGGAAAGTACATTGATCGATTCCCACATATATCCATTGTGTCTAATACAATCCATGGTATCTCGGCGCACACACTGCAAGCATTAGGGCCACTCTCAAGCATCCCCTAAAATGCTGTACTGAGCCTCCCTTCATTTCAATGGGGCTTCTCAGACGATTGTTTTAGCGAAGCGTTCTAATGTGCTCTAAAACGCAGGCTCTATGTTCTATTTTCGTGCATTCAGCACATTTTTGACGCACCACATCACCTATAGCAATAATGGGCTGCGTTAAAAACGCTGTCAAACGCGGTCGAAAATGGTGTTTTTACAAGTGCCCTGTGGGAGCGGCCTTACTGCCACGTGGTTGCTGCTACGCCGCAGCTTCATGCAGACATTCCTAAGAGATCTGCAGCTTGCATTGACGTTTTATGTCAGAGGGGCAAGTAAGAAATTGTTGGGTGATGGTTAATAATTGACTACATTGCTTTCCGAAAGCAAATCAGCCTGTCAAATTACCCTGCAGATTTAATGAGCAGCAGCCCAAGAACAGACAGACAGCCGCCATGTCAGCATGCAACAACTGCCGCCCTCATTGGATATATAGATTAATAAATGGCCAGCACCTGTGACCCGCATGCTATATATATATATATATATATATATATATATATATATATAAAAAGACCTGGAACAAGAGGTCAGTATGCATGTGCTATGGGCAGACATAGGACAGGCTCTGCTCAATGCCCACATCTGGATCCCTTCCTGCCCTGAAGAGTAGCAGCTGTGAACATTAACAATCACCACAAAATGTATGTGTTGACATATCGCTTTTATCATAATGGATGTCCCTACCAAACGTGTCCATTGGAAAGGATACATTTGGATCCATCTGAAGAAAAAGAATAAGTGTTCAGTCGTCCATTGTCGTATGCATGTATCGCATATTTGTGTGGGGAGACGTGCGTGTTTGCGCACCTCCCATAGACCTCTATGGGCCTCCTTGGTGCGCCAATACGCACAAGATAGAGGAGGTCCTGCCTTTTTTTTTTGCTCGCTGTTGCAAAAACAGGAAGTGAGAATAAATCCAGTGAAATTAATGGGTTCTATTCTCCGCATTTCACAGGTGGGATTCTCCTGCGTGCAAAATCGCGGCATAACACGCTCTGCGCCGTTAAAGTAACATCAGGCTGCAAGAAAAAAATTAACATTAAAAAATCCTGTAAGAACTGCTAAATGGTGTGTGTGGATGCAGCCCAATCTCCCCATGTAATGATGTTACCTTGTACACAGCGTGGCATCTGGGATAGGATATGTAGCCCTGCCAGTACTCCGCTGCCCAT
Source organism: Eleutherodactylus coqui (assembly GCF_035609145.1). Lineage (NCBI taxonomy): Eukaryota > Metazoa > Chordata > Amphibia > Anura > Eleutherodactylidae > Eleutherodactylus > Eleutherodactylus coqui. The sequence continues at coordinate 169,686,874 of NC_089838.1, read as the reverse complement.
ACACAAATATCAGAGATGGTGAATGAAATATCGGTCGTTCTCTCAATCATTGGCCGGGTATGTACTTGTGAGACACGGCTCTCAGTGGGATTAGGTAACAGAGCTGGCAGTGCCAGTAAGGAGGAGTGCCAGGAGGAAGACAAGAGTGAATAAACCCTGCTATCTATCAGGCCTGGACACAAAGGGCCGTGGAGCGGAGGAGAGGAGCTCAGGTGAGCCAGGGACTGCAGCGCAAATCAAAGGACCCATTTTAAGGTTTAAAAGGCAACGCTTTTCCCCTTTGTTAAGCAGCACATACCGAACTCTTCTTCTGCCGCGGTGGACTCATCGGTGCCGCTTTATAGCGTTTTACACGTGGATGGGAGATTTTTTTCGTTCAAAAACTCCTCGCATCACTGCTGTGAAATAGCTTCATATCCGTGTGCGTTTTGTACGTCTCGCAACCCACAAAACCTGTGCAAGGTTGTCACCCATGTGAATGTAGCCTAAGGCATTCTAGAAAAATATAGAAAAAAAATCTGTGTTGCAAATTAGCGTACCAAACCTGACTTGTCCACTACACTGGCCTGTCCAGGGGTGAGGAGAGGGACTAGAACCGGTGTACACCCTGCGAAGTCTGATGGTGCTATAGAAACTGGAGATAAATATTAATTATTGACATTACGATAGCTTTCTTTCCACTATACCTACATATTCTACAGCACTGCACAAACATCACATTAGACCGGCTTACCACTAACTTCACCTATTAGTAGACTTCTCTGTATGAGCCACAGGTCATCCCCATACTGCCAGAAGACCTGGACAGAGCATAGGCTTCCACTAATGAAGGCCATTGGGTTTCCATCATTTGCAGCAGCTGCTGACATGGAAGCCTACTGGCCGCAGCCCGAGCAGGCATCATCAATGGAAGTTTGCGGTTCAGGTTTCGGTCTGGACGCGGTTATGAATGATACAGGCGAAGAGCGGCGACAGAAGCCAGCGAGGAGAGAAAAAAACAGAAGTAACTTCACACTAGTGTAGGCAATAAGGGGCGGTGAATCCTGCCCCCATATAGCGCTCCCCAACATGTGAAATCCCCATGGATGCGAATTAATTCAGGGATCCTTCGGTGCTGCTGTCACAGCCGCAGCCAAGGGTCGTGGAGTTTCTCCCATTGCTTTCAATGGGGCCGACGCTGCTGCCGCTAGCCCTACTGGTAGCAATGGGCGCTGTGATGCGAGTGCATGGACAAGATAGAACATACTGCGATTTGTTTCCTGCATCGCATGTAGAAAAGAAAAAAAAAAGGATCGCTCATGTGTATAACCCCATTCAAAAGCATGGGGTTCATATTTGTGCGTCTCACAACGCACAAATCTCATGTGATTTTGACGCCCGTGTGACGCAGGCCTTATTAGCAGACATATCTGTTAATGGTTTGGTTTAATTACATAAATATCGGACACGCGAACACTCGAACACATTCACGTGCATTTACAGAGGTGTTCCCAAAATGGTCTTTTATATCCAACCTTAGAATAAAAGTCTGATTGGTGTGGGTCTCACCACTGTGTCCTCCACCAATCCTGCGACCAGGGGTTCTGTGGCCCCTCTCTTCTGCACTGCAGGCTCACCACACCCCCCGAGAGGAGAATGAATGCAGCAGCAGCCGAGCATGTGTGGTGCCGCACAATTCATTTCAATGCGGCTGACGGAAATAGCCAAATGTAAGCGCTGGGACGTCTTCGTTAGTTCCACGGAAGATGAATGGAGCGGCACCGCACATGCTCATCCATAGCTTCACTCAATCTCCTCCTCACTGTGTGGGGGGGGGGGAGACAAGGGGGACAGGAGACCCCAGTTCTCAGGATTGTGGGGGGGGGGGGGGGGGTTCTTGATGAAACCCTCACGGATCCTATGGATAGGTATTAAGAGTTATTGGGGAATACCCCTTTGACACTACTTATTTGACTGCTGGATACTCACATATGAGGAGAAAACAACAATGTAACCAAAATGTACAAAGTATCAGTTTTATCAACTGCAGTGTGTGAAATGCCATGCAGAAGATATACACAGAATGGACCGCTCCACCCATATAGCCAATGTAGGAGAGTGCATGGTGAGCATCCACATACCATACACTAATATACATCTGTTCCATAAGTGAGTGATCAGGAGCCGCTGCAGGGAAATCCCATCCCCAGAGTTGTTCTTTGGGTGCCGTCAGCATTACTATGTGAAGAGAGAGCCCAGAACAGTCACAGCCTTTACCAGCCCTGCTAGCCAACAGACTACTTCTTGGGCGGCTTCTTCATGAACATTCTAACTGACTAGACAATAAAAATGGTAACTTATCTTCTTTAGTGGATCCTGAAGCGTAGAGTATTTTTTCACCCGTTACACCATTTCTACCTGCGGGCAACACCATAGTTGGCATTCAGGATGCTCATTTAGAAGCATTATTGCCCCAAGTACAGGTTCTAGGATTTACACCAAATGTGAACTATTATATCACAGCGACTATCATTCTCATATGTGATCACCCGCGTTTATTATATATTACCCAACACAATAGTTACAGTACCGCTATCATTTCCTTTAAGTCCGAGCATCCAATCACTGAGATACACAGATTACATGAAACCGTTTCCGATGCCAGAAAGTCTAATTGACCCCTGTGACCGGCTCCGTCCTGCACTGGGGAGAGGATATCGGGTCATTCTGCACATTTGTGGAGGAAAAGACAACAAGAATTCCAGCAATTTAACATGATACAATAAAACGGGCCACGATTTAATGAAGTGGATTACGGAAACTGTCAGATTTCACTGTTCTTTGATGTGATGGCAACAAAGTCATGTATGAACCACGGAGTAAGGGCTCATTCACATTGGCGCTATTCAGGGAGCAGGAAAACTGTAACGCCTGACTGAATGGAACAGAAAGGCGCCAAGATGGACCCCATTGGCAATAATTGGGTTTGTAACATTTCCGTCCATCTGTCATTTTGCTAAATGAATTGTGGCTGCGTGTGGCGCTACTAGAGGGCAGATTCAGACGATCGTATATCGGCTGGGTATTCACGCCCAGCCGATATACGGAGTCCCTCTCTGCAAGGGGAGGAAACTGGAAGAGCCGGGAGCAGTGCACTGAGCTCCTCTCCACCCCTTGCCACTATTTGCAATGGGAGGGGCGGAGCCAAGTTCAGTTTGAGCAGCTACATTATATTTTGGTATTACATTATATATATATATATATATATATATATATATATATATTATATAAACTACATTATATAAATGTTCACACCAGCACCCAGTTTTTTTGTTTCCATCCTAAGGCCACTCTCACACAGGCGCTTTTTACCGTAATTACCGCAGCGTTTTGAACACCGTGATATAATGCTTTTATTGATTTCAGAATCATGATGCAGAATCCGTGACCTGCCACGGGTCGGACGGCTTCCATTGACTTTAATAGGAGCTGTCCATGCAGACACAGCACTAAAATAGAGCGTGCTGCAATTTTTCTTCCACAAGTGGAAAAATCGCAATTGATTTCCGCTCGTATGCAGGAAAAAGCACTTTTCCATGGCATGCTATGGAGGGCACTTGCTGCAGAATCAGTCGCGGCAAAGCCAGCAGAAGCCGGCACTGCAGTGCGGATTCTCCAGCCGCAGCATGTCAGTTTTTTACGTTGCAGCTGCGTTCTCCTCTATGGGAGCACCGGCTGCAACGGAAAAGTGGGTTTTGAAGCAGCGCTTTCCAGGCGGAAATCTTGCATTTTTTTGCTGCGGCCAATCTGCGAGATTTCCGCCAGGAATACGTCCCATGTGACCCCAGCCTTAGTTTGCATCAGCTGGGGATCAGTATTTTTTGTTTTGAAAAAAAAAAGGGAATCCATGAATAATGGATAAATAATACTGATGTGAGCATAGCCTAGAGAGACTAGCACCATCTTTTTGCACCCCTCTTTGATGGCAGTATAAGGTGGTGACAGTCACACTGATTAGAGTGATATGTCTGCTGCATGCAACTGTGCAGTAGTTTAGGAGAAACTTACATTTTATTAGTAGCAGCACATGTATAGAGCACTACTTAAAGTAGATCTGGACATTGATGAGTCAGTCGTTCCTATTCCCTTGAACAGCCCGCTGAAAGACTAATAATGGTGCGAGTTAACGAATGGTAAAAAAAACATTAAGGATTATTTGTTTGTGTAAACTAACAGCATTTTAAAGAAAATGACAAGGTCATCATTTACTTATTCCAACGATTTCTTGCTCCATGTACAAGGACCGGATCGAACATGCTGCATTTGGTGGGGCACTTAGAAGATGCAGTCATGCCCATTACTTTATCTTCTACAGGGCATTGTACAGATACCAAAATCTAAAAGAAGGTTGTCATAGTTACAGGCTCCTTTCTTCTAAGAGCTCCAACACGTTAGCGCTGAGGAGCAGAACAGCACCCACTTCCTGACGCGTCCATCCTAGCAGTGTCAGGTGCAGCACACTGACTAGAATGGGACTAGTAGACTACTCTGTCCGGTACTGTAGAGGACCTCAGTGACTGAGGCTGTGAACAGATGTGAGCCGAGCCCTACATGCCCACTATATAGTCACAGGTATACTGTGTCAGCTCAGGACGAAGCGGTTCACCCATCCCAACACACTACACTACCGGCAGCCCAAGGATCCTCCGAAAACCTACAAATATGCTAATGAGAGCCCCGATACACAACGCAAAGAAGGCATTTCACACCTAATATGGTAATGGGAAGTATAAACATTACTATATGCGCCCATTTCTTTAACAATATTTCATCCATAAACACAAAACACAACAGTCCGAAACAGTAACAATGATTGGACCACAACACATTAGTATTTACTTTATCATAAGGTGATTGTTCCCAGCAAGAGAAACCAAATAATATTGCAGATAGGATACCTTTTAATGGCTAACAAAAATACATGATGTTACAGCGAGCTTTCAGAGCTTCCATGGACCCTTCGTCAGGCTCAATAGAAGATCCGAAAGCTCGCTATAACATCATGTATTTTTGTTAGCCATTAAAAGGTATCATATCTACAAGATTCCTTGGTTTCCCCTACATCACACTTTGTTCTGCTGGCTAACACCTTACCAAACTTTTTTTTTCGGTTTTATCACAATGGCACAGCTATCAATTAGGATGTTTACCAACAAATCTCCATCCGCCTCCCAATCATAGTCTTCTAGGGAGAAGTTATAAACACAACCAGCTTAGTAAACCCCAGGAAGCCACAGAAGCTGCATGGAGGGTTGTATATTGGTGATCGTGGACTCTGCCAATATCCGTCCCCCATAGAACAGACATGCAAGCTGCCCATTTGGCTACCCTTCCACACGTTGTGTGCCGCCTCACACAGTAGTTTTGTCTGGAGGGGATAGCACGATTGGCTCGTAGGAACTTGCTTCCTTTAAAGTCTCAGGTGAAATCAGGTTATGGCTGAAGGGATTACTACACTGAAATATCTTGTCACCCAGATTACAGGAGCGACCGGTTCTTACATTCCGCTGACTAACAGCACACGGGGCGAAGCACTTTATCCCCAGTCTACAGTATCCAAGAGCTACAGAAAATACCCAATAAAACTTCATGGGATAGGGAGGTTCTCTGACAAGTACTGCCATCTATCACATGAGCAGCTAGAGCGTTATAACCCAATAATAACTCATGTAAATGTATGTATGGCCATTCCATCAACCACACCGTTGTCCGCTCCCAACAATTACACGTAGGGCTCGTTCACACGGGCATCAGAGGTTCAGTCTGGAATGTCAGTTGCCAATTTCAGATAGAAAACAGAACTAAATAGCACAACAAATTGCATTATTTCACCCTGTAAATTCCAGCAAAATGCTGGACTTCTGTCTGGAAATCGAACGGACCCCATTATAGTTAACAGTTCTGTCACAAGGCGGGACTGTTTGGCCAATGGGTGCCGTTTCCTGGTCCGCGAACGCTGATGTGAACAAATCCGAAGCCAACAACGGATACGTCCACCAATACAGCTCCCGCAGGGGTTGTCATCCTGCTTTCCTGACTCTACGATGTCCAACCCACCAAGCCATACAGAGATCCATGCCTAGATCTCCTCATCCCTGTGTCACTAGATAGCATTGCCAGTCAGGACTGTAGGAAAGCTGAGTGACAACTGCAGTGGAAGAAGGGATGGCACTCATACAGTTTCTTGCTGAAACCTTTAGATAATTGTAAAGTTTTAGGGAACAAGGAGAAACGCTGCCAAGTCTAGTGTCTTCCACCCCATGAGACCTCTACAGGGGCAGCTCCCCTGCTTTATGTCTACAGTAACACTAAGTAGAGCCAGTAGGTCCCTGCACGAGCCAGGTCCATCCACCGGGGCCGGGCGTTCTCGTGGCAGCATCAGGCTCCACACGAATCCTCCAGATAGAACAACTAACAAATCACGGGGATAAACTGCAAGTAAAATAAGCTGACAAACTGTAGAAGACGGGATTAAACTGCTCGGTGAACACATTCTCCTGGCATTCCAAGGCTACAAGTCAGGCTCCACAAACATGAGAACGCTGGATTCACACACCGTTTGCAGCATTTTTTGTAAGATTTTTTTTTTACCCAAATGCTACTTTAAAGTTTATAAAGGCAAATAACCTAAATGTCTTTTTTCCCCAAAACATTGCACGCTCTAGGTACGGCGTTGGGCTCCTCTATGGGGCTCGAGAACCAGCAGGACAAAAATGCAGGTTTTAAAGGTTAGGAAAATAAAAAAAAATTCTATGAAAAATGCTTGAACCGCACTGACATTCATCAAGTTAGAGCAAATGCTGGAGTTTGCAGGAAGGGAGCATTAAACAAGGCATATTCGCAGTCCGTCTCTGGCCCCTCTCTCTGAGCCGTATGTGCGAGCTCTTCCCTCCCTACACGCTTTATTTTGGAGCCGTAAGATCATATAAGTGGAAATCGATTGTGAGCATGCTGCGATTCTGTGCAGCTTCCGTGCGGACGGCTTCCACTGAAGTCGTCCGCCCCGCGACCCTTCCGCAATCATCATTGCGGAAAGGTTGCAAGATCGGCGTCATCGCCTAGCAATGGCGTGGCATTATCTGTACTTTACATGTGCACCGGCTGGCACATCCGCAGCACAGATTTGATGACGGCGGTCACAGGGTCGGATTCCGCTGCAGCCTTCATATGGATGTACTTGCATGCGCAGTATGCATAGAATAGAACCCATTGATATCAGTTCATTCTCATTTCCCTTTTTTTTGTGCACACCAAATTGTTCCAAGTCTACTGCGCACGCAATACGCAACGGGATGCGTGGAACACAGCACAAAACCGCGGAGGGGAAAAAAAACACATCTGGACCTCATTAGGCTAAATAACCTTTTAAGTTAAGTCTGGGGAGTGTCCAGCACCCATGTGAACATGCCCAGCATGAGCAAAAAAGTACAATAAAAAGTGCCAATATACGAGCAAAAGTGCCTTATTCATGGTGCAAATGCGTTGTGCGGAAGCAGGTGCAAAAACGTGTATGCCTCTACGAAGCCGCCCTAAGAAGAACGTAAGTAACGATCAATACTCCTCAAGGATAAGCATTCTCTTGTTGCCCTGGACAATTACTACAATCACCCCCAGACCTACAGAACTACTACCTTGAAAACCGCCAACACAGCGAATATTCGTGACCTTCTACACAATCTTACTCCACATTCTGCCATCAAGCCCTTTGTGAATGACGGCCTGCGCTCACAGCACCAGCTAACGGCTCTGTCCTTAATATAGTGTAAGGGACCATTCATGCGAGACGGAATCAGTCCGTGCGGACATTTCTGCGTCACAGCGTTATCCCTATGAGGTTTCAATTCTGCATCTGTTAAAAGTTGCGCATATTTACTTCAAAACTAAAGGATTAAATTCCACCGTGGAAAAGCTTTTTGCTGCGGAATGAAGGACATTCTGCGGAATAGTTCTTGTGGATTTCTAACATACAGAAGGTGTAATTGTGCAATTGAAGTTTGCGGGGGAGAAAAAAACTAAAATAAAAAACGCAAGAAATTCCGCAAACTGTTCCTCAGAACGCACTCTGCAATTAAAGGTGCAAGAGAATCTGCAGCCTTTATTGTTGCAAAAAATGTCCACATTCCGAGACCTCCGAAATCGCCCCCACACGGCTGGTACCGCAAATGCAGAATTTTCGCAGCGTTTACGGCCAATGTAAAGTTGCCCTAAGGGTATGTGCCCATGGGGCAGAAAGTCTGCACCAAATCTGCCCCACAGTTGTGAATTTCCATCTCACCCACATATCTTGTACTGTGTGGTAAGTCTGCACCCCCCCTGCGGGAATTAACTGTCTCCACAAGCCAGAAGTCCTAACATTTCCAGAGAGATAAGGTCTGCATGCCAGAGGTGGGGGGGCCGTCTCTGGACCCTTGCCGTCATATACAGAAGAGCAAGGTCTTCTTGCTGTCAGGAGGCAAATGCTGCCAAAAGCTCCTTTTCCCATGAAAAATCTGCTCAATTGTGTGAGAAGGGAAGAAATGAACACGCCGGCATTGCGTTTCGTGATTAACTTGGTTTTGACTGATACCTCTGTAAAGTGAGACAGAGTTTCCTTATCCAATCATACAAAAGACTAGTTCTGGGCGATCTGTCCCAACATGTCAGCGGCAGGAACCCTCCAGGAGCTGTTTAGTCTGCAGATAAGAGGGAGGATGGGGGTGGAAGGTCGCCCCTCTGCCAGGACTCCATAATGACTTTCACCTCGGTGGAAACAAGACATGGGTCGGGGTAGTATCCATCACCGATGCTTCCATGCAGAGTGAAATATAGCATATACACTACACACCGTGTGATAAACATATCTCCGGGAGCTTCTCCACCGGGAATGGAGACGTATCCAACCACAGAAACTTAGGGCTCGGATCTGCACTGCATGCAGTGAATAGAACTCATGGAATTCAATGAGTCCGTTCACATGAGCGGATGTTTTCAGGCGATGTGCATTCATGTCCCATCTTGGTGCGTATTACACGCTGTAAAAGCCCTCCGAAACCAATGGGCGGGAGAAAATATCTGCAAGATATGCATGAAACCTGCACATTTGCTGTGCATTTAGGCACAAGATCAACGAGATTTTGTGCGTTTTTTGAGTGCGCAAATACAGTCTATTTGTGCACACGAAAACACACTGCAGCAGGAATACCTTTAAGCCCTTAAAGGGGTTGTTTAAATGATGTCACTGCATCCCCCATAACTTACAATTCAAAAAATAACAAAAAAATAAATCAGCAGTAACTCCCCTCCCCCATTCAAACTCCGCCAGCAGCTCAGGTCTCTGCTGTCTGTTTACAGGTAGACGTGACATCCCGTAAACCTGCTGTGGCAGCCAATGACAGTGCCCACCCATGATTGCTGAGCGCTGTCATTGGCTGCTGCAGCTTAGAATCTAAAAGGGACCTCACAGAGCAGACCGGAACCGGAGGACAAAGGGGGAAGCGGGGATTGGCGAATAACTGAGGAGTTTTTTATTATTAAGGCATGGGGAACCTGGTTACAGGGGTGTCCTTAACACAAACAACCCCTTTAAAAGGTTGACCCACCATATACAGACAGTATATTTCCAGATTCCAAGAGTCGATCGGAAGATTGAGCGGTGTTAGTTTTGTTTTTCAGCTCAATGTACATCACAAAGCATCAAGAATCTTTACCATTTCTTCCTATTTTACTCTTTTAAACGGCATTTCCAAACTTCTGCAGAGTATTGCACACTGGGTCCTTCTCATATTACTGAACGGACAGGCTCTGGGGACAATGTACAGGGGGTGGAGTATATCCGCTACAATGTGAGAAGGTTTCCACGGTTTGGTTGGCCCACTATTGGCACTCACATAAGATCCTCCACAGCCGGGCATGAGGTCAGCAGCCCACTTACTGCATGGGATAAGCATTTATTTGGGTCATAACACAACCTATATTGTGGACTGTGCAATCACAGGCTTATTAGTAATATCGGGACAATGGCGTACCAAGGTATCTCAGTACAACCTACACAGCAGGTAACAGGAGGTCCTACAGCAGACACATAATATCCACCTGTTGTGTCTAATGTATTGGAACTCCTGGAATATGTATAAGACCTGTCCAACATCTCTGATCTGGGAGACCGAAGAGGAGACAGAATGCTAATGGCTTACACATCTACATCCATAGAACATATTGGCAGTATATATAGATGGATACACATGGTAATACAGTGATCTCACGACGAGCTACCAGCAAGCAGATCCTACAAGGTTACAGTACAGATGAAATCCCCAGATCAGTAAAACCAACTCACAGGTACATATAGTGCCGCGTCTTTACTGGTCTCTCTCTATATGAATATATATATATTGTTCATTTACATAGTGGCAATCTAAATCCCAAATTAAGACTACATTCACACTACATCTGGGTGGCCGTCTGAAATTCCAAAAATGTCATTGAGACAGAGCCCTGAGCAGCAGCGTCGGCCGTCATTACCAGCCGGCTGCAGAATGCTTCTGGACACATTCGTGTATTCCACCAGCTTCCATGAAGAATTCTAGGATTGTCTGCACCGCCTGTGATTTACTGACAGCTTTCCTGCCCCGACCCATATCCCCAGGAGGTTTGCCATGCCTCCTGGAGTGACAGTTCTTGCTGCTACTGTCTTTAGGGACCCCGTGACCAGGTCCTAACAACCCGAGGATGCTGGGAACACAGCCAATATAACACATGACCTGTCAGGAATCATACATGCAGACATACCTTGCTACGACACACCTGATCTATCTATGAGGTCCTGGGCAATGGGAAATTCTGGACAGGGATCATTTACATTATTGTAATATTATACAGTGATTGATCGTTAAGGCACATCTGATAATCGAGTGCCACCATACACACTAAAGCAGCAGCCACCATTAAAGCGAGTCAGTGTAGCGCTAATGATGCAGCATAAAATACAATCCCGCTGCTACTGTAGCGTTCTACATCATAGCCAGCAATATACTAACAGCCGTGTGAATACAGAAGCCGTGCCCTGCCTGTATCCAGAATACATCAGTATGTATAATAACACATCACATATTGTGACACCCTGCATCTAATAAATGCAGCATGCAATACAAATACGGAGTTGTGAAATATCCATCTATTGTATATAAGCTCTAAAGCATTTCTGGAGCCTCCCGGCAGACAAGACGGTACAGGCTGGAGATCTCCAGCAGGTGGTCCTCCAGGCTGACGGCGGCACCTGTTACATACATCACCGGGACCTGTCATCTACATGCTAGACACATACAGACACCCACCTGTAACAGAGACTCTCATCAGGGCTTCCAGGGGTCTGTTGTTGTCCAGGTCTCTACTGAGCTTCAGGTCTCCGGTGGACGGGTCCAGGATCAGAAGATTTAGCTCGTTGCCCTGGATAAAGCTATAGTGTAGTGTATCAGTCACATCAGGGTCATAAGCTGGGATCTTCCCGATGACTCCCGATGGGAAGCTGTTGGACTTATTGGTTACGTAGTTGTTAAAAATAATTTCAAAGTCCTGTAAGACGGGGTCATTGTCATTCTTGTCCAGCAGTTTCACATGGACGGTAGCCCTGCTCACCAATGGTGCCGAGGTGGCCTGAACCACAATGACATACTCGGTCTTCACTTCATAGTCCAGGTCCACTAGAGCTGTCAAGTCTCCATTGAAAAGATCCAGCTGGAAGACTTCTGGATTGTTACCTTCAACTATCTGGTACATGATTTGGGCATTGGTGCCTTCGTCGGGGTCTGTAGCAGTTATCCTGGCCACGACAGAGCCCACCGGACTGTTCTCCTCTACGAATATATCCAGCTCATCCTTCTCGAACACTGGAGGGTTGTCATTGATATCTAAAACAGTCACCTGGATGTCCACAGGAGCTTTCAAAGGTGGGTTACCCCGGTCTACTGCAAAGGCTTTGAGGTTGTACACGGGTACATTTTCCCTGTCCAATCGACGATTTGTCCTAATAATACCAGAGGTGGGCTCAATGTAAAAATCACCGTCTCCATCATCCCCTCCCTGAAATGTATACATGACCCTCCCATTCATTCCAGAGTCCCTGTCTGTGGCAGAAATCTGAAGCACACTGGTGGAGACTGGTACATCCTCAAAAACAGCACCCTGGTACCTGTCCCGTAAAAACTGAGGCATATTGTCATTGGCATCTAGAATTAGTATCTCTACGTAAGTGGTATCAGACTTCTGGGGAATGCCATTGTCCTTAGCAGTCACAGCCAGGGTATACGATGCCTGGTCCTCATAGTCTAGCTCTATTAAGGAGGTAATGGTCCCAGTATCAGGATCTATCTTAAATTGGGGAATGTTATCCTCCATGATGTATGTTATCCTGGCATTCTCCCCTGTGTCTTCATCAGTTGCACTGATGGTAACTATGGACGTGCCTATGGGTTTGTCTTCACTCACACTCACTGTGTAATGTGAGCTCTGGAACACTGGCCGGTGGGTATTGGCATCGGTGACGTTGATGAAGACCAGCACAGTGTCGGAACGAGTGCCATCGGAGGCTGTGACCGTAAGAACATACTGCCTCTCCTGCTTGTAATCCAAGGGTAGCGCTAAGGTGATAAGCCCACCCCCACTCTGGCTAGTAATGGCAAAACGGTTCCTGGTGTTGCCACTAGTGATCTGGTAGGTCACCACACTATTGACATCCCTGTCCACAGCGGTCATGGTGAGGACACTACTCCCCACAGCAGCATCTTCATTGAGCCTCAGTTGGTAGACCTTCTCGGTGAAGGTGGGGTTGTTGTCATTGACATCCAGCACAGTAATGGTCACGCTGGCCGATGAACTCATGACTGGTTCTCCATTATCTCGGGCCTCAACCCCAAAAGTATAGGACTCCACAGATTCCCTATCCAGCTCCGCAGACACAGTAATCCAACCAGTGTTGTTGTTGATAATAAAGGGGAAATTAGGAGGTATGTCCGTTAAACTGTATTGTATCCGAGAATTCTCTCCCGAATCGGCATCGTTGGCTTGGATGTGAACGACAGAGTAGCCTACGGGAACGTTCTCCAGGACGGTGGCCTGGAACGGAGTGCTAACAAAGATAGGGGCATTGTCATTAACATCCACCACTTGCACCGATACCATGCCGGTTGTGTTGATTAACGGAGGTCGGCCACCATCTTGGGCTTTTATTCTTAATGAGTATTCTCTGACCGCCTCAAAGTCCAGAGGGTAAATAACATCGATGTCTCCGGTGAATGAGTGGATGTAGAACTGGCCTTTGATGTTGCCACTCACAATGCTGTAGTGGACCATGGCGTTGTTGCCCTTGTCCTTGTCAGTGGCTTGGACCTGCAGAATTTTGGTGTTGGGATTGACGTTCTCCGGGACCTGCACTATATATCGCTTCTCCGTAAACTGAGGGTAGTTGTCGTTCTCGTCCTCTATGTAGATGTACACAGTGGCTGTGGCACTTTTTGGGCCTGGGTCCTTCCCCTGGTCATTGGCCTCCACTATGAGCTGGTAGTCAGCCACGGTCTCCCTATCCACCTGCCCCCTAGTCCTCACTACCCCAGATCGAGGGTCTATCTCGAACACCGCATTCACCCCATCACCATTGACCAGTCTGTAGAGCATGTTGGCATTGGAGGGGGCATCCCCATCGGTGGCCCTGATGGTCATCACTTCATAGCCCACTTCCAAGTTTTCCCTTATGTTCTCCCTATACTCCGACTGCTCGAACGCCGGGACGTGGTCATTGGTGTCACTTACTGTCACTGTCAGGTAGGTGATGGCTGACCTCCTTGGAGAACCGAAGTCGGTGGCGGTCACCTTAAAGACATGGGTGTCCTTTGTCTCCCGGTCCAGAGGCTGGGTGGTGGTCACAGTCCCGGTCTCGGCATCTATGTGGAAGTAGTCGGCCGACCGGCTGTCGAACAGAGCCTCCATGTAGTACTCCACCCGGCCCGCATCGCCCTGGTCCTGGTCGGTGGCCCGCAGGGAGGTCACCCGGGTTCCTGCAGGCTCGTTCTCGGGCACTGACGCCTGGTAGTTGTGCAGCTGGAACTGCGGGCTGCTGTTTGGGCTCCTCCTGAGCCTCGTGTGCCCCCCAGATGCCCTCGCAGAAGGCAGCAGCCTGACCCGCACCGGCAGCGCCCGAGGGGAGGCAGCGGAGCGGCAAGCCAGGTGCGCCGAGGAGTCCCCGCAGTGCGATGTCCGCAGCCCGCAGCCCGAGACCCCCAGCACGGCACTCAGCAGCTCCGCAGTCCGGTTGACGAGCTCCGGGAAACAGCCCGACATGCCCGGGGGCGCCGGGTACTCCACGTCCACAGCCCGGTGCTGAAGCTGGCAGCTCCGCCCGTGTGCCCGCACATCCAGCCTGATGCTCAGCGCCGTCCGCCGGCTCCGGGACCGCATCTCCACGTCCAGCGGGGACAGCCGATCGCAGCGGGCTCCGCTCCTCAGCCTGAGCCGCCCCTGCTCCGTCTGCTCCGCATCCCCGCTCATCACCCCCCGCAGCCGGTACGTCCAGTCCGAGCCCAGGGACACATTCACCGCTGCCCCGGGGTACAGGTGCCCGTCCAGCCCGTCCGCCGGCTGCAGCAGCCCGAGCACACACAAGCACAGCGCCCACATCTCCGGCTCTGCGGCGGTCAGCGCGGGCTGCGGGGCGGCATGTCGGCTCTCCGCAACTTCACCTACACGTCCCACGGTAACTTTACCAGTGATTCCAAGATGGCTCCCACCCCCTCACAGGCTGCCGCTCCTCCGGCCTCCTCCCCCCGCAGGCTCATTACCATAAACCTGCTCTACTGTCCGCCCTGCTGGGAGCTGCTACAGCGGCCCCCGTCACCTCACCGCCGGCCCGGGAGGAGGAGGAGGGGGCGACGGAGATACTGCAGCGTCACCGAGCACGGAACATCACATCACACAGCAGTCACATCACACCGCACCTCACAGTCACCTCACTACATCCACCACATCACACCTGATTACATCCTCCAACACATCACACTGCACACCTCACTGCATACATCACACTGCACAGCAGTCACATCACACTGCACCTCACTACATCCAACACATCACACCTGATTACATCCTCCACCACATCACACTGCACACCTCACTGCATACATCACACCGCACAGCAATCACATCACACCGCACTTCACAGTCACCTCACTATATACATCACATCACACAGCAGTCACATCACACCGCACCTCACAGTCACCTCACTACATCCACCACATCACACCTGATTACATCCTCCACCACATCACACTGCACACCTCACTGCATACATCACACTGCACAGCAGTCACATCACACTGCACCTCACTACATCCAACACATCACACCTGATTACATCCTCCAACACATCACACCGCACACCTCACTACATACATCACACTGCACAGTAGTCACATCACATCACAACGTAGGGCACCTCACTACATACATCACACTGCACGGCACCTCACAGTAGTCACCTCACTACATACATCACATCACCTCATTACATCCTCCACCACATCACATCACACAGCAGTCACATCACACTGCACCTCACTACATCCAACACATCACACCGCACCTCACAGTCCCAACACATCACACCTGATTACATCCAACAACACATCACACCGCACACCTCACTACATACATCACACTGCACAGTAGTCACATCACACCGCACTTCACAGTCACCTCACTATATACATCACATCACACAGCAGTCACATCACACTGCACCTCACAGTCACCTCACTACATACATCACACTGCACAGCATCTCACAGTAGACGCCTCACTACATACATCACATCACCTCATTACATCCTCCAACACATCACACCGAACACCTCACTACATACATCACACTGCATACATCACACCGCACAGTAGTCACCTCACATCACAACGTAGGGCACCTCACTACATACATCACACTGCACAGTAGTCTCCTCACTACATCCTCCACCACATCACACCGCACAGCATCTCAAATCACACCGCACAGTAGTCATATCACTACATACATCACACCTCACATCATCCTCCACCATCACACCGCACAGCAGTTACCTCACTACATCCTCCACCACATCACACTGGACGGCACTGCACATCATACCTCACAGTAGTCACCATCACATCACCTCACTACATACATCACACCGCACGGCACCTCACAGCAGTCACCTCATTACATCCTCCACCACATCACTAAGCATGGAACCTCACATCATACCGCACAGCCAATAACATCACACGGCACCTCACATCATACATCACACCGCACAGCAGTCTCCACTACAACACCTCACTACATACACCACACCGTACCGCACCTCACTACATACACCACACCGTACCGCACCTCACTACATACACCACACCGTACCGCACCTCACTACATACACCACACCGTACCGCACCTCACTACATACACCACACCGTACCGCACCTCACTACATACACCACACCGTACCGCACCTCACTACATACACCACACCGTACCGCACCTCACTACATACACCACACCGTACCGCACCTCACTACATACACCACACCTTACCGCACCTCACTACATACACCACACCGTACCGCACCTCACTACATACACCACACCGTACCGCACCTCACTACATACACCACACCGTACCGCACCTCACTACATACACCACACCGTACCGCACCTCACTACATACACCACACCGTACCGCACCTCACAACATCCTCCACATCACATGGCAACCACTACATCCAACAAATCATACCGCACGGCACCTCACAGTAGTCACCTCACTACACACATGACACCTCACATTACACAGCACAGCAGTCACATCACACCGCAAGGCACTTCACAGTAGTCACATCACATCACACAGTAGTCACATCACTACATACATCACATCACACCTCATTACATCCTCCACCATATCACACCGCACTACATACATCACACTGCACAGCAGTCACCTCACTACATCCAACACATCACACCGCACAGTAGTCACCATCACACAACCTCACTACACACATCACACCGCACAGCAGTCACCTCACTACATCCTCCACTGCATCACACTGCACATCATACCTCACAGTAGTCACCATCACACCACCTCACTACACACATCACACCGCACAGTAGTTACATCACTACATCCTCCACTGCATCACACTGCCCATCATACCTCACTGTAGTCACCATCACATCACCTCACTACATACATCACACCGCACGGCACTTCACAGCAGTCACCTCATTACATCCTCCACCACATCACCAAACATGGAACCTCACATCATACCGCACAGCAATCACATCACATCATACATCACACCACCTCACTACATCCTCCACTGCATCACACCGCACGGCCGCTCACTACAACATATCACACCGCAGAGCACCTCACAACATCCTCCACATCATGTTATACAGTAGTCGCCTCACAACATCCTCCACATCACACTACATGGTAGCCCCTGTAACCAGCATTGTCAGACCGCACTCGGTCATCACACCTCACAACATCTTCCTTATCACAGTATACAGTAATCCCTGTACCCTGCACCATCATACTGCTCAGCACTCATCACACCTCACAACATCCTCCACATCATGTTATACAGTAGTCGCCTCACAACATCCTCCACATCACACTACATGGTAGCCCCTGTAACCAGCATTGTCACACTGCACTTCGGTCATCACACCTCACAACATCTTCCTTATCACAGTATACAGTAATCCCTGTACCCAGCACCATCATACTGCTCAGCACTCATCACACCTCACAACATCTTCCTTATCACAGTATACAGTAATCCCTGTACCCTGCACCATCATACTGCTCAGCACTCATCACACCTCACAACATCTTCCTTATCACAGTATACAGTAATCCCTGTACCCTGCACCATCATACTGCTCAGCACTCATCACACCTCACAACATCTTCCTTATGACAGTATACAGTAATCCCTGTACCCTGCACCATCACACTACATGGTAGTCCCTGTACCCAGCACTGCCACATCAGTGATCACACCTCACAACATCATCCACCATTATACTACACATTAATCCCTGTACCCAGCACCATCACACTGCACAGTAGTCATTACACCTCACAACATCCTCCACCATCACACTACACAATGCCCACGATGATATCACAGGGTGCCATTCAGTTGCCATGGCAGCTGAGGGCCTTCTGAAAGCCTCCAAGGCTGCCATTGAAAATCACCCATCAAGTCATGCCTGTGACTCGATAGATTACGATATAATGTAATACTATGGCATTACATCATACTGCAGGAGCGATCAAACCATCGCAAGTTCATGTCCCCTGTGGGGACTTAAAAAAAAGTGTAAAAATCAGTTTAAAAAAGTTACGAAAAAACCTTTTGCTATATTTATAAAAAGTTACACATTATTTACCCCACATGGTGAACGTCGTCAGAAAAAAAACATCAGAATTGTGTTGTTTTTTTTTTAACCTCATAGATGATCTCCATTCAGGGGTCCGGCCAGGGTTTCTGTTTAAAAACCCCGAAAACCGGATGAGCCCCGAATGGAACCTATGTCAGCCATTAATGAAAACTGCCGCAACCGAGATAGATCGGCAGCTCTCTGATTCCAGAGTTTTGTGCAGACAGAATAATGTGGTGGAATGTCTGATTTTTTTTCCCACGCGAAATACCAGAAACAAACAGAAACCTTCCAGAATGGAGCCTCATTGGTCTCCGCGTCAGCAGCTTTCATTAACCCCTTAAGGACCCAGGTGATTCGGTCCTAAAAGGAGCAGACACCTTTTTAGGGATGCTTTTACAGCCCTATTTTTTCTTCAGCTCCCAAGATTCTTGTTGCTGCATTTTTCCTGTGACATATTTTTGTAATATCTCCTTTCACTGTATTCTTTTTCCATTTCTTTTGTTTTATGAGGGATAAAAAGCTAAAAGAAAGATGTTTTTAAAATGAATAGTTGTCTATTTTTTAAATGAGTATATTTACGCTAAAACAAAGTCCTGGAATGGGTGCTTCCCTTTGTTCCGGATGTTTGATAGATCCTTGTCTAACGCACAATCCAATGATTGTTTTTAGCAATAGTTGTTCCGTGTAAAATGGGCCTTAGGAGTGGAAATAGGGGCTCCCTGCGGATGTCCAGACGGTACCCCATGGCTGTTAGTCTGGTAGTACATGCACTACTCATTACAGCATCATATCATGCATAGTTACTAGAGATGAGCGAGCATACTCGATAAGGCAAACCACTCAAGCGAGTAGTGCCTTATTCGAGTACCTGCCCGCTCATCTCTAAAGATTCGGGTGCCAGCAGGGGGCGGGGAGCAGCGGGGGAGAGCAGGGAGATCTCTCCCTCTCCCCCCCGCTCCCCCCTGCTCACCGCCGCAACTCACCTGTCACCCACGCCGGCAGCCGAACCTTTAGAGACCAGCAGGCAGGTACTCGAATAAGGCACTACTCGCTCAAGTAGTTTGCCTTATCGAGTATACTCGCTCATCTCTAATTGTCACCCATCTAACACTCGTAGTTCCTATACACAATAAGTCACTAGAAACATCTATAATGCTTGGACAGATCAGTGGCAAAAGAAGACCCGATGGCTGATACTGTCAGAGCTGATACTTGCATGGATATCACACAACTGAAAGAAGCAAACCGAACAACATGGAGGGAGCTCGCCTTTAGGGTCGCCGAGGGTTGTGAACGAATAAACGGCTAACATATACAATAAGACGAAAATCGCATGATATGACCCGAACATTTGCAGAGAGCATTGCATGGTGCACATCGCCCTTTAGCTGGAGCCACACAGCACATACATGGCTTCCATGCATGTTGGTAGATGAACTATGTCCTCGCCAGTATGTTGCATTACAAGTCTTTCTTGGATGTATTTTCGGTTTGTCAGCTCCATCCCCCACCCCACACGCAGAGTGCTTGCCCCACCTGTTCCACTGGCTGAATAGCCCACCGCCCGGGGGAGGCGCTCAGGAGCAGGCATTCACCACTGCTTATTTTGTATCAATAAATGGTATATCCCATGTAATAGACGAGGACCTATATACATGCAGGCTTTATCACACAGATACACTCACACACATTAGGGGCTGGGAAGAGGGCGTCCTGCTGTTTGAGGGGGGAGGGAGTTTCTATTCATGTTGGCATTACTGATTAACTATTCCAGCAGGCATGGGCAATTTAACCCTTCCTTCTTACTGCCTGCTAACTGGATGTGGTCATTGTGAGTTTTCCCTAGGAAAGATTCAGGAATTCCTATTTAGACAAAATGAGTGAAATAAAATCTTCTATTTGTAAAGGGAGTGAAGAGTTGTGATATTTCCCATATTCTCCTCCCTTTTGAAGAACCTGACAAAAGTTATTTAAAAGAGAACAGGCAGAGTGTCCTCCTCCCGCTGAAGTCCCAGCCAATGAGCGCTCAGCCAGCGCTGAAAGAAACTTTGTTGCATCAGTTTAAATCTATTGTTGAGAACACCGAACGAAGCGTGTGAGTTATTGTCTCCATGGAGATGGCAAGTCACTGAAGCGTCCCCAGGGAGGGGTATACCCAACACACCCATAGCCTTATCACAAGCTGCTGGAATCTATCGCCACCTAATGGGAACTTGGAGGTTGCAGCCGTTACATCCTTGTTCATTTTACACCAATGGGGCTTTCATTTTAGTTGTTAAAACATATTTCCAGTGATTTGGGGGATGTACTAACTATAGCCGCAGCAGCCACAGCAGGTGCTATGGGGCCCAGAGGTTGAAGGAGCATACTCGGTTGAAAGAACACTACCCCTAATTGTAGGGAATAGCACGTTATTGGCTTTTTGCTGCACAAGGATTTGGGTTCTTTAATATATGGTGCTATTAGCCATACTTTTAATTATTGCAAATTATGCTGCTGCTCCAGTTTTTTCTGGATAGATGATAGGAGCCCATCTCATTTCGCTATGGTGCCCTATGAATTCTATTTACACATCCTGCTCACAGGGTATTACTATAAAATAGCTATAGCTGTTCCTAAACTGGCCTTCCTCCCTTATTTTTTATACACAAAGTTCATAAAAGTTAAATGACTTTAACAAAACTAAATTCAGTTTAACAAAATATTATTGTGTGCCCCTTCTTTGTTACATAATGGTATTCTTTACCAGCGCAAAACTATTTCCTGCATCACAAAACTATTGTTTTACAATATGGCATAATGTGATGCATGATGGCACAGCGTATGTCATGAACAATGATAAAGAATCAGCTGGCCAATCATAACGATGCTTGTATCCGCATTTCATGAAATGTGACTATTATTACCAAGATGCAAATTAAAGGGATTGTCCAGCATTAGACACATACCTATTAAATGGTCTGCCTGCACTAATATACTTTGGGGCAGATTTATTACTGATGTTTTCTTACTAGCCGGTGTTACCTGACCCCCAGCGGTCACATGAACGTCGAGCCGGGAGCCTGCACCGTGGGGGGACCTGCTTACCTGTCCAGCGTCTTCCACATCCTCCCTTCTGCCTCTTGGCCGGCGATCATGTGACCGCTGGATGCCACCTGACCCCAGCGGTCACATGATTGCCGAGCTGGGAGGCAGAAGGAGAATGCAGAAGACGCCGGACAGGTAAGCAGGATCCCCCACAGTGCAGTGAGCACCTGCACCCTCCTGAACTCTGTCAGTTCAAGAGGGTGCAGGGAAATGTATTTTTTCTCATCCATTCTCCCCAGCTCCGATTTATTTGGAGCTGGGGAGAATGGATGAGAAAAAATAAATGGATTGGAAAGGGTTAAACCTTATACTGTACAGCAAAATTGTCTGATAGAAAATCTTCCTCCATCACCCCTGCCATCATGGCACACTAACAGTATTAACCCACAAGCCCTTACACCTTCACGGAATCAAAGTTTTGGGATTTCCGTTGCCTTCAGTGATTTATTACTCTTACCGTTTCAGTATTAACCTTTAAACCACTGTGAGATGCAAGAAAAAGGAAGGTATTAACCCCCTGAGTGCAATAGTTCAGTAGAGAGCTTTCAGTATTAGTATTGTTAGACACTAATTAGCCATAACATTAAAATGCCCTACCTAATCCTGTGTAGCCTCCCTTGTGCCACTAAATCATCACAGACACATGGAGACATAAAAAGCACAAGACCTCCACATGTGTCCTGTGATATCTGGTACCAAGGGGTAAAGATGCTCAAGTGAACATTGATCGTGCAGCACAAACGCCGCCAACGACTGAACAGCAATCACTCACTTTTTATTCATCATGCATTTTCTGCAGGCATAAAAACCATTGTTGGCTCATTTGTTTATTGCTCAGTTTAAACGGCGCTCGTTCAGACTTTTGGTGGATGATTTTGGTGTCATTAGATTTGTGACATCCTCACCATCGCCACTAAATAGAGTTGAGCGAACGTTCTTGATGCTTGTTCAAGTATTAGCATACTCGATGGTGCTTGCTACTCGAACGAGCATCACGCCGTGTTCGACCCCGCACCAGTTTTTGGCTCCTCCCCGCTGTGACGTGCCTGTTTTGGCCCCTTCCCCCCGCAACGCAGCGCTTGCGTCAATGGCAAATTTTTGGGCAGGCAGGGAGAGAGAGGGAGAGAGAGAACACACGAACCAAGAAAAAAAAAAGCTCGGGACCGGGCGGGTCCCATACAAAAATGCTCGAGTCTCCCATTGTAGTCAATGGGGTTCGTTACTCAAATAGCGCTCTCGAATTTTACAAAAAGCTCGACTCGAATAACGCGGACTCGAGCATTTGGGTGCTCGCTCATCTTTACCACTAAACCATAACATTTGAGTTTGATACATTGAGTTCCCTGTCAGGCCCGGTCAAAGTTCCTATGTTAAATCTAGCGGTGCTGCTGTGCTTCAGCCAACAGCGCCGCCAGGGAGAGACAGCCGTTGCTGAGCGACGTTCATATCAAGTGCTTACCAGTTTGACTGTTGCCATGTCCCCAAAACGTGGAAGACCAAGCCGCAGATGGCGTACAGTTCATCGAAGTTGGTACACTGAAAATGGAGCTTATCCTGAAGTCCTTGCCAATTAAAATAATCAGTTCTTAAAACATTTACAACCATTGTTCTAAACATTTTATGTTCGTGTAGCGAAGATCGTGTCCATCTAGTAAGATATAAATCTTTTACACAACCTGATTACTTTCCGACTATGCTCTGTCGGTGTACTCCACGGACAGCACATAGACCAATAATAGCCAATGAGGCTATTTACACTATAATACCGATGGTCTGTGTGCAAAAACTGTGGCATTTCTTATTCTGGTCCATGTCCATGGATGAGAGTCGGGCATGCAGTGTATGGACCTCTGAGCAAATTCGGCCAGCGTGCAGTCTGCGTTTGTGTGTGGTCTTATTCTCAGGGCTTAAACACATGGACATGTTTTTCTCCCCTTATATAGCTATGATAATCACGGCCGTATAAGGAGACAAAACCAAACCACTGATTTCAATAGCAGTTCAGTGGTTTCGTTTTTACTTGTGGGATTTCTCAGCCGTGATTTGTACGGCTGAGAGCAGATAGGACCTGCCCTATGTTCCCCGCACGCAGTGAATACATCATGCAGGGAAGATATCAGCCGCCATCATCCCACTAGCGTTGAGTTTGAACTGCCATTGAGGGAGAAGAAATCTCCCTCGTTCAGGCGCAGCTACGCTCCGTACAGCTGAGCGTAGTTTGCGCCCACGGCAGTGTGTTTTAGCCCTCAGACCGAACACGGCAACAGCCATGTGAGTAAGCCCTTCATGACATGTTTCCACTTTACTTAATAATAAAAGGCATTTTAATGCCATAAAGTTGGCCTTCCTGAAGTTTAATGTTCTCTAACATAACTCCTCTACTAAACTTTTAAAGGATACCGTAGATAAAAACTTACTATCATTATTACCTAAGTGACTCCTGAGATGCTATCAAGTCTGTGGCTTCAAATTAAAAGTTCCCCCAAGTTGGTAAATGGGGTTTTGACATCCACTGCTGCGAGTCCTGAAATGTACAGCATTGGCTGCTATTAGCTATGGGGCCATGGACCTATAGAAAGTAAGTAGAGCCTAGTAACCTGTGTGGACCAGAGTTAGAGAATTACATTACATTTTCTTTAGAATAAAAAGTCACTGTGAGATAGATATAAATATATGTATACATGAGTATGCATTTAGATCCATTTGAAGAAACACAAAATTTACCCTTAGAAATGCATTTCAAGAAAAAAAAGTGATATAGGGCACAGATGTAAGGTGGCATTAAGTCTCCGTACGGGACTTGGAAATATGTCAGCACCATAATTCTACATCAGCCTTGTCCTCAATCACTGATACCGGTACTAATCTTCAGAATTCTATTATCTATAGATGGCATACCGGATTGTCCACTGTATAAGGCTTAAGGGTGAATTTTCAGTAACGCAAGCACTGAATTCCAGAGTGCTGATAGAACAGACAGGCTCAATATGACATCTTTTGAAGTTGTCTGCATGGGGTTTTATAACTACATTTGCCCCTGGTAATGGGGAAAACAAGCATTAAAAGAAAGCGATTTAAATAGAAATACAAGCGATATTTTGGAAAAATCCCTTATAGGGAACCTGTCATCAACTATAAGCACCATAAACTAAGTTATGGTGCTTATAGTTTAGGTGATGTGGAGTCCGGCATGCAGTTACATCTCAGGCAGATATACAAATGATCAGAGTTGTGGTATGATTAGATGGACGGTCTTGCCACCTGAGGCCCTAAAAGTGGTTCCACCCTTGGTCTATAAAAAGACTCTCTGAGGCTCCTTGTGTGTAGTGACTAGGGATGAGCGAACGTACTCGTTTCGAGTAATTACTCGATCGAGCACCGCAATTTTCGAGTACTTCAGTACTCGGGTGAAAAGATTCGGGGGGTAGCAGCGGGGAACAGGGGGGAGCCCTCTCTCCCTCTCCCCCCCACTCCCCGCTGCAACCCCCCACTCACCCACGGCGCCCCCCGAATCTTTTCGCCCGAGTACGGAAGTACTCGAAAATCATGGCGCTCGGGCGAAAAAGGGGCGTGGCCGAGTAGGTTCGCTCATCTCTAGTAGTGACCTCTTTTTCTGCTTATGTAGAGCTTGTTGATCACTAGACGCCCCTATGATGCAATCAAAGAGACTTCACCCAGGTAACAGAGTTTGAGAGGGGCGCATTATTAGAGTGCAAGAAGCTGGATGGTCGTATTGACGAATTGCCCACAACCTGGGCCGTTCTGACCAGACTGTTAGGAGGTGTTGGGACCAGTGGATGCATGAGGGCACACAAGCCAACGGGGCTCAGGACGCCCCCAACAGACACCAGTAGACAGGATTGTCTGATTGTCCGACAAGCACGGGCAGCTCCAACTCTTTTGTTGTGTACAATCCAGACAGGTGGATACCAATACATTTGTGGACATGAGGCCTTAAGAAGTAGAGGGTCACAAAAATTATATTTGTGCTTTGGCATGTAACTCTACACAGTCAAAAACAGATGCTTAAAAAAATTACACTTGTAAAGAAAATGATACATCAATAAAGCCCTCTGTATCATAATAAAGCTGTATGTACCATACTAATCTGCAAAAATTGCAAACAGAGCTGCTAGAGCAAACTACATCCAGATACACACATTAGATGGAACACACTGCAGTTGTCAGGTGTATGTCTTTATATATGCATCCTTCATAAAGTTGTGTGCAATAAGGCTGAAAGTATACTTCATGTATTACTGGTGCACTTTAATGTATTTAATTTGAAAAGTAGTTTAGTACAGCTTTATCGCCCTCTGCTGGAAAATTGGTAACTGCAATGAGTTCTAGCATCAAATGAAAGTCTGCAAGAACTGCAGAAGAAAGAAAACTGTCTCTAGTGCCACCTATAGGCAAGTGCCATGAATATAAATATATAGATAACTAGGAGATATAAACATGCAACGATTTTATGAATATCGGACCTGGAATATACAAAGTGGGCCACAAAAATGAGCCCAGCATCGCACTGTTATAAAAGCTGTCCCAAAAAAAAAAAATCTGTGTTGCCCATAGCAACCAATCACAGCACAGCTTTCATTTTACCTCAGCAGTATAAGAAATAGCAACCAATCACAGTACAGCTTTCATTTTACCACAGCAGTATAACAAAAAGCAACCAATCGCAGCACAGCTTTCATTTTATCTCGGCTGTATAAGAAATTAAAGCTGAGCTCTGATTGGTTGCTATTGGCAACAAAAATTACAGGAGAAGTCGGTGAGTTTTTGATTTTTTTAAATTACGCCAGTATTTGTCGCCTGGCGCTGAAGAACGATCGTGCAAAATTTCAATCAAATCAGACCAGTGCACTGTGGGCGAGAATTCCTATAACCGCGGTCAAAAGTCTAAAAAACCAAGTTTCATAAATGGGGCTCATAACTGTATGTTAATAAAGATGAGGGAACAGTCTGTTCCGATGGGTAGAGTCAGGTTGTTTTCCGGTCACCACTCGTCTGATGCAATCGTTCCAAGTCGCATCTTTTTCTTATATTTCTGATTGTGAATTTGCTGTTTTTATTCTTCGTTTTGCACGATCTCTGTGTAATACGGTTATTTATGTTTTATATAAGACGTGATTAATGAAAACAGTTAATTAAGGGATGGATTTCAGAATTCTGTTTATTAGTTTGCTATTAAAATTATCTGTTTTTAAAAAATAGGGGGTAAGTGGACCTAAAAATAAGAGCTTTTTCAATATGGATACTTGTTCTTCCACTAGACCTACAAAATCAGTCTGGACGAGTCCGGCTTTATATTGTTTATTAAAACAACCATTTATATGTATAGAAAATGATTCTGTCATTTATTTTTGCTGATGCTTGCATAATACCGAGTTATGATATACTTTCTCTGATAATGACGAGTGTTCAAATATACCAAATAATGTACCAAATGCGTATCTTGTCTACGCCGCGCAGTACTGAACATTAGGCATTGTAGAATTTTCCGTAATATATTTCCGCAAGATTATAACTAGAGATGAGCGAACGTACTCGGATAGGCACTAATCGTCCGAGTAATGTGCCTTATCCGAGTACCTCCCCGCTCGTGCTGAAAGGTTCGGGAGCTGCCGCTGCTGACAGGTGAGTAGTCTCCGTTCCTCCCCGCTCTCCCCTGCAGCTCCCCGCTCCGTGCCGGCACCCGAACCTTTCAGCACGAGCGGGGAGGTACTCGGATAAGGCACATTACTCGGACGAGTAGTGCCTATCCGAGTACGTTCGCTCATCTCTAATTATAACATAACTAGATCTGTAAGATTATTTAGTTAATAAGGCATTAACGCTTCAAATCCATTACATCATAGGGATAGCGCGAGATCATAGCAGATCTCGCGCTATCCCACAGCGGGAGCTAGCTGTCACTAGTAGCCGACCTCCTGCTATGACAGATGCGCCCCCGCTGTTAACCCCTTCCCTGCCGCGATCTAAGTAGATCGCGGCAGGGAAAGGGTTCACAGAGGGAATGCGCTTCCTCTGTGACTTCAGCCAGCACTCGCGATTTTATAGCAGAGAGCCCGGTTGGTTGCTATGGCAACAGGACGCTAGATACCGGCGTCCTGTATTACCATTGCCTATGATCGCTGTAATAAGGGATAAGGCATGGCAGGAGAGAAGTCCTGCCATGCCTTATCGTAGCAATTATCAGTACTGCAGTGTATGTCCCTCAGAGGGACACAGATGGTGTAAAAAAAATCAAAATAATGTGCAAAAAATAAAAATGTAAAATAATTTTAAAAAAACAACCCTATTTTTATGCTTTTTCTCATATTAGCATAAATCCCACATATTTGGTATCGTCGTGTCCGTCACGACGCGTACAATAAATCAAACATGCTTTTTATCCTGCACGGCAAAATGTTTACCGTGAAAACAAGAAAACGCTAAAAAACTGAGGCAAAATGCTACAAAAAATGCAATAAAAGTGATCAAAAAAATCGTATGTACCCCAAAATGGTACCAATAAAAACTTCAGCTCATCTTGCAAAAAATAAGCCCTAAGAGAGCTCCGTCCATAGAAAAATAAAAAAGTTATAGCACTTTGAATGCAGCGATTTAGAAAAAAATAATTTCCAAAAAAAGGGTTTTTATTGTGAAAAAGTAGAAAAACCTAAAAAAATATAAGAATTTTGGTATTGTTGTAACCGTACTGGCCCGCAGAAAAAAATGTAGCGGGTCATTTATGCTGCATAATTAACGCTTTAAAAAAAAAAAAAAATCTATGGCAGAATTGATGCGTTTTCTCTCCCTACGATCATAAAAAAAATTATAAAAGTTTTACAATGTAGTCTATGTACCCAAAAATGTAAACTACAGTTCGCTACGCAAGAAACAAGCCCTTATACGACCGCGTCGACAGAAAAATAAAAAAGTTATGG
The DNA here is from genome assembly GCF_035609145.1 of Eleutherodactylus coqui. Lineage (NCBI taxonomy): Eukaryota > Metazoa > Chordata > Amphibia > Anura > Eleutherodactylidae > Eleutherodactylus > Eleutherodactylus coqui. The sequence continues at coordinate 169,658,347 of NC_089838.1, read as the reverse complement.
CTTTTGAAAAATGGAGATGAAAAAATACCAAAAATCGTTTGGTCCTCAACACCAAAATAGGCCATGTCATTAAGGGGTTACAATCCATAAAAAGTTTTAAATACCGTATACACTTGAGTATAAGTCGAGATTTTCAGCCCAAAAAAATGGGCTGAAAATCTCCCCTCGACTTATACTCATCAGTCAGACCTGCCATTGAAATCATCAGCATCAGCAGCAGAATCCGAAATAGACAGAGAGCTCAGATGATGATTCATACCGTTATATATTACATTATTAGAGCTATGAACAATACAGAAATTAATTATTACGTGAAACCACCCTTCAATATCAAAACTCTTATATCTCCTATGTCATGTCGATGGTTAGAAAAGTGCTCAGCCACAGGTAATTCTCTCTTTCTGTGTTTAATCGTGTGGCGATGAGATCTCATCCTCGCTTTCAGTCTTTGCCCTGTTTCTCCAACATAAGGACCCCCAACAGGTCATTAAAAACGTATCATGTCTACAAGATGACTTGGTTTCTCTTGCTGGGAACAATCACATTTTGCTCTACTGGCTAACACGGTACTAAACCTTTGTTTTCATTATACTCGCAGGTTACAAAAATCCACCAACTTCGATGTCTGTGAAAGATCACAGGGCTACACAGCAATCTTAGTTGTCCTGTAGCACTAGCCTTAAATAACAAATAGTGGGACATTGTAAACCCCACCCTGTGCTGCCTGGAATGCCTCCGAAGCGGCCAAAAACCATTTTCAGTTCAAATTAGCAAATAACCCAATGCCTTTTGCAATTTGGTTGACTTGACAGTCCCATTAAGTACAGCGTTGTTGGCAGGTATCCATTTATACATAGTCAAATGTTTGTCTGACCTGAAGTAGTAATGTTTATGTAGATGGAAGACAGTTATGTTTAATAGAAAAATGTTCACAAAACAGAAGTAATGTCTGCAGCACTACCACATACCAATAATGGGGAAGCTGGGAAAATGCATGCTCGTTTGAAGGATTCAGACTTGCAGATCCACCATAGATTTCCTGCAGAATTTCCGCCCATGCCCGCTGCCCTAGGATTGCATTAGATAATGTAATTCTATGCAGACAGCCACGATTTGACCACGTGAAAACTTGTGCAGTAAACAAATCGTGGCATGTCCGATTTCTGTGCAAGCCACGCAGATGCGGCTCTGCACTGTGCATGTGCGGCTGTGCGCCAGCCAGCACATCGCAGTGCAGAAAGAGAAGACGCCGGACGGGTGAGTATAAGGTCAATACCGGGGCATGGGTCCATACCGCTGCGAGAATTCTCGCAGCAGGATCCGACCCGGGCGTGTACAGGCGACCTTAGTGTAGTAGAGGGTCATTGAGCAGCACTCAGGAATCCAAAAATTCTTCCCCACATCTGACGCTGTAGTTTTTATTAACTCCACATACAAAAACAACGTTTCGACCACTAGACGTGTTCTTTATCAAGTGGTTGAAACGTTTTTGTATGTGGAATTAATAAAAACTGCATCGTCAGATGTGAGGAAGAATTTTTGGACTCCTGAGTGCTGCTCAATGATCTTCTACTACTATAATAAAAAAATGTTATCCCTGATGTAGTAAGATGGTAACATGGAAGGAGTTAGCAAAGTGCATCTCATCCACTGTAGTTTTAGTTACATTTAAAAATACCAGAAAAGATTACGATTTCAATCAATAGAGCCATGTAGGAAAACCACTGTTCTCCTGTGTAGGACTTGAGGAGGCAGGAGTGTAACTAGTGGGCAGTGTTGGATTACAAACTTAAGGCTGGGTTCACACGGGACGGAAATCTCATGGAATGTCCGCAGCGGGAATGTCTGCATGGAAATACCGCAAGATTTCCGCAGCGGAAAGGCCACTTCAAAACCCACGTCATTTGGCTTTTTAGCCTGTATCCCACTGCGAAAATCTCTCCCCATAGAGAGAAGAAAGCCCACAGCAGAAACGGGGCCAAAATTGACATGTTGTGGATTTGAATTCTGCACTGCATGTCAGTTTCCATGCAGCATGTCCACAGGGGAAAGTCAGCAGTGCATGAACAAGATTTTTGTAAATCTTGTCCATTTTGCTGCTTAGTCTCAGTTTTAAAAATGCAACGGAATTTCTGTGCGGAGTGTCCGCATGGAAATTCCACGACAATTCCGCCCTGTGTGAACACAGCCTAAAAGGGCCCTGAAAAGAAATCTAAAAGTGATCTCATGTTGTAGGTGGGCCCAAATTACCAGCAAGTAGGAGGGGTCAGGAAAACATAAGGTGGCCATATTGGTGATAGGTGGGGTCTAGGAAGTTAGTATATAAAGTGTGTAAGGTCGGGGTACTGGCCCTTTAAATCCTGCTTTGTCCCCCTTCTTCATGTATGTTTTTATCTTGTACATATGGTCCTGTGCTGTCCCTGTTCCTCGACATGTTTCTTCTTTGCTCTTCCCATCCTGTTGGTGGTCCCTCTATGGTGGGTATCCGGCTGTTGTCTAAACCTCCATAGAGAGAACAGCGGCTGCAGATTATTAGAGGGATGAGAAAATGACATGAAGGAGGAAGACAATGAGAGAGGACCGTGTGAAGGAAGAGAGAGAAGGACATAAAGGATGAAGAAGAAGAGGGAGGACATAAGGGCTGAAGAGGAGAATGAGAGACGATATGGTGGTATGTGAAGATACCACCATATCGTTTAAAGACCACTAGATCAGCAGCAATGACAGAGACATTAAAGGGGTGGTCTCGCGGCAGCAAGTGGGGTTCAGCACTTCTGTATGGCCATATTAATGCACTTTGTAATATACATCGTGCATTAAATATGAGCCATACAGAAGTTATTCACTTACCTGCTCCGTTGCTAGCGTCCCTGTCGCCATGGTTCCGTCTAATTTCGGTGTCTTCTTGCCTTTTTAGACGCGCTTGCGCAGATCCGTCTTCTCCCTTCTTCTCCCTTCGGCTCCGCTCGGCAGCATCGGCATTTTGGCTCCGCCCCCTTGTACGCATCATCGCGTAGCTCCGCCCCCGTCACGTGCCGATTCCAGCCAATCAGGAGGCTGGAACCGGCACACATGATGGGGCGGAGCTACGCGATGATGCGTACAAGGGGGCGGAGCCAAAATGCCGATGCTGCCGAGCGGAGCCGAAGGGAGAAGAAGGGAGAAGACGGATCTGCGCAAGCGCGTCTAAAAAGGCAAGAAGACACCGAAATTAGACGGAACCATGGCGACAGGGACGCTAGCAACGGAGCAGGTAAGTGAATAACTTCTGTATGGCTCATATTTAATGCACGATGTATATTACAAAGTGCATTAATATGGCCATACAGAAGTGTATAACCCCACTTGATTTCGCGAGACCACCCCTTTAAGATGTGTGCAATCTGTGTGCAGTATCCAGCACTCCTTGCATATGTATTATAGAAGAGCCTGGGCTGCCTGATGATTCTCGTGATCTGCACTTGCAGTCACCAGTTGTCTCTATGGCTGATAATGAGCTGCAAAAAAGCAATGCATCCCTCCTTCCCTCTGGCATTAGCCCTGGCTCAGTAGCTAAGATGGCATTACTGGGCGATCTCCTGTTTGCTTTCATCAACCTGAGGCTAGGTTCAGATGTAATTCACTGTGTGCCACCCACGGGAGACATGCATGCAGCAAGTATGCAACGACATTGCGTACTTGCTGTGCACCGCTAATTGCCATGCACCATCTTGGCGTGTACAAATTGTGTCAGACAGACATGCATGATGACAAATAAAAGACATTAATAAACATGTATAGAATTTATATGTTTTCTAATGCTATAAGAAACAGGTGAAGTGGCTATTTCTCCTTGGAAATGCTTGTGTGTGTTGTACAGCACTGCTCCTCAATATAGAGGTTAACAATGGGTCACACATGAGCTGGAAATTTCCAAGGATACTATTGTCTCAACTCAATTCCCAGCTCCAGTAAGGAAAGGTAATTGTACACTGACCTTGTGTTTCCATGTCACGCATCTGTCAATCGCTGACTCACCATTCGTCTCATCTTCTACTTTACACAATAAAGTCTGATCTAGCTGGGAATGTAATGTGATTAGGCGGCTATCAGAACATCCATTACCCAAGTGCTGAGTGCTGGGAAAGAAATGACCGTATTCGCCTAGAAACCTCCAGGACAAGTGATGAGCAGCGCCCATTCTGACATATTTTAATGTTGCTCTTGTTAAAGGGGTTATCCGGGTTTTTTAAAATTGATGATCTATCTTCAAGAAAGGCCATCAATATCCGACTGGCGGTGTGCCGACTCTGGCACGCCTGCCGGTCAGCTGTTTGAAGGGGCCGTGGCACTTCTGCGAACACTGCAACCTCTTCAATGTTTACATCGGAGTACAATCTTGTTTGTACTTAGAATGCCATATTTGTTCATAGCAGCCGTTTTGAGTCTTGCAGCTTTGGCATCATTTTCCCATTCACTTGAATATGCTACTACTCAGAAAGGTCGCATAGATGTTTCACAGTTGTATAGGCTATGCTGTAAATCAAACCAGAATAGCGCATGCTGTGATATATTGTTCACAGAGACCATCCCGCCATGTGGTATGTGCAAAATACAGTGCAAAACCACTGGGAAAAGAACACATGAAAATTACAGTCAAGAGCTGTTTTAGAGTTGCATAATGTAGCAGTGAATTGAGGTTGCCCAAAACTTTTACGTTATACAGTAAGGCCAGATCTGTCCACGGGAACAGATCCGCAGCGGGTCAACGGCACGCGTGATCCGCACTCTATAGGGATGCATTGGACACCCGCAGGTAATTACATACCTGCGGATGTCATTTTCCCTTGAGGCGCGGATTGCGTGTGCAGGAAAACACCCGCAGCATGCTCCATTTTAGTGCGGGTCTCCCATGGGGACGGCTCCCGCAGCCTTCTATTGAAGCCTATGGAAGCTGTCCAGATCCGCGGCACACCGGCAGTTGAATTCCTGCTCTCCGGCGCGGGAGTGGAGAGAGCAGGAGTTTAAAAAAAAATGGAGTGCACGGCGCATGTGCGCGGCACGCTGACGGCGTGCCGAGCACATCTGCCAGGCCAAAGAAAGAAGATCCGGCCGCGACGGAGGGCAGATCCGCAGCGTCCGGACAGGTAAGTAATGCTTACTTTTTAGCCTCATGTCCGCGGGAAAGGAGGGATCCGCTGCGGGATTCTGCATGAAGAATCCGCGGCGGGCCTGATTTTTCCCGTGGACATGAGGCCTAAGGAACACATATGAACCTGCAACTCCTGCACCCAGAGTGGCAGCCCTTCATATTGAGATATTCAGCATGCTGGATAGCTCCCTCTGATTCTTAGTCTAATGTTCCTTGTCTCCTGTTCCTTGTTCCTGGTTCCATGTCTTCCCTGTCTAGTCCACCCTGTGTCTTGTTCCTTCCCCAATTAGCTCTCTGTATAAACCTGGCGCTGTCACTCACTCCTTGCGTAATTATTCTACTTCACAGCACTGTTTGATCTAGCTCCACGTTACCTGCTCCTCCACTATTTCTGCAAGACTACCCGACAACAACTCCTGGCGTCCATCTGTCTACGCTTTCTGCCTCACCCATGGTACTGCAAATGTAACTACCCAATAATGACTCCTGGCTTCCATCTGACTATGCTTTCTGCCTCACACATTGTACTGCATCTCTGACTACCCAACAATGACTTCTGGCTTCCATCTGCCTATGCTTTCTGCCTCATCCATTGCACTGTAACTATGACTACCCGACAACGACTCCTGGCTTCCATTTAACCACGCTTTCCACCTCATCTATTGTACTGGAACTGTGATTACCTGCTGATGACCTTCATCTTACTCCTGACTACTCTCTGCTACCGCATGGCTACTACACCCATGGCTCCTATCCATCGCCAGCAAGACGTTACAAAATAATCACGCCCTAAAATGGAATCCGTAGTGCCCACGCTCAGCAAACAGGTCACAGAACTCCCAGAGTTTTGTGCCTCCTACCAGGAAAGAGTTGCTGCTATGCAACAAAAGATCGAGGGGTTACAGAGGCAACTCTTGGAGATGTGCAATTCAGTGCCAGACATCTGCATTCCACTGCCACCAAAATTTGCAGGAGATCATCGCCAATACCGAGGTTTACTAAATCAATGCCGGATTTCCAGATGCAGCCCACCTTGTTTACCAGCGACAGGAAGAAGATGTTTTTCATTATTAACCTCCTCACTGATGAAGCGGTCACATTGGTCTTATCATATGTAGAGACCAACAGTAATCTGATCGATAGGCCCGATGCCCTCACAACCACTATGGGTCAAATCTTTGATGATCCGAACCGCTGTGCCATGGTCGAAGGGAGATTACATAATTTACGATAAGGGTGACGTCCCACTGCAGAGTATATGGTGGAATTTTGTCGCTGGGCAAATTATACTACATGGAGTCCAGCTGCACAACAGAGCCAATTCCGTCAGGGATTATTTGAGTGTGTAAAGGATGAACTTGCCAGAGTGGACACTCCTGATAACCTAGAAAGACTTTTCTTCAGCTGTGCATCCGACAAGAGACTTTCTGAGCTATGAAAAGAGAGACTGCATGGTTTGGGCACCAGCACCCCTTGTTCCTTCCATCAATCCATATTGAGTCTTCCGCCGAGGACTGAAGCCGCATCAAAATTGATGCAGGGCAATGTCATCTGCAAACCCCTTTCCACGACTGAAAAAGAAAGACATTGTGCTGATAATCTGTGCCTTTATTGTAGAAACTCTGAACATTAGGCATTAAACTGTCCAAACAAGTTCCAAAGGACTCTCGCCCTAGCCAACGTCAAGGCCACAACCAATCTAGCTGTCACGAAACAAGGGGATGTCACCAAACACACATCGGTAATTCAAGACGGTGTGAAAACCCTTCCCTTGCTCCACCATTATGTCCTCTCATTAGAGATCTTAATGGGTATTCAGTAGACATAGTGTTCAGCGATGTTGGATTAAGGAACAGGATGAAACTTTATGGATTTAAAATTTGATTGTGACAAAAACATTGCCATCAGACTGAAGCCCATACTGATTCATATGGAAACCATAGATGGGTCACTCTTGTCCTCGGGACCCGTCATACAGGAGACGGTCGAACTGGAGCTCTGCATGAAACCTCACCATCAAGAAACGATCATCTTCCAGCTCATCTCGTCCTTTAAATTTCCGGTGATTCTCAGGATCCCCTGGTTCTTTACCCACAATCTCTCTATCAACTGGAAATCAAGGACCATTGCTTTACCTTCAGAATTGTGTAAAGAGAATTGCCAGATAGCACCATCCACCCTTAAATCAGTGCAAGACCTCGAGGATGGTCAACAGGATTTTGAGAAATTACCAGTTCACTACCAGATGTTCAGAGACGTCTGCAGCAAGGAGAAAGCTGACCAGCGGCCACCTCATCAGCCATATGACTGTCCTATTGAGCTGCTCCTTGGATCTTCTATTCCATTTGGGCGTATCTACAACAGAACCAGAGTTGGGGTCCCATCAGGAACATTTGGATGAAAATCAAAAGAAGGGCTTTATCCATCCCTCTTCATCCCTGGCAGGAGCACCCATTTTATTCATTAAAAAGAGACTACTCTTCGACCGTGCATTGACTACCGAGAACTAACAAGATTACTGTTAAGGATCAATATCCTCTCTGGTTATTTCCAGAACTGCTGGAGAGGCTTCAGGCAGCCAAGGTCTTTACTAAACTGGATCTCAGATCAGCATATAATCTGATACGGATCTGCCCCGGAGATAAATGGAAAATGGCTTTCAGAACAAGATATAGACATTTAGAATCTCTAGTAATGCCGTTCGGTCTCTGCAATGCTCCTGCTACCTTCCAACACTTTATCAATCATGTATTTCAAGACCTATTGGACATCTTCATTTTCTCTGACAATTTAGAGGAACATTGCAGGCATGTTTGGGTGGTCTTGGAACGACTCAAAAAAATTAACCTCTACATCAAGCTAGAAAAATGTGAATTTGAACAGACCCAAATTCAATTCCTGGGTTACATTATCTCTCCAGATGGCCTAAGTATGGATCCCAGCAAGATTAAAGCCATCCTGGATTGGCCTATTCCAAGAAATTTGAAGTAAGTACAGCGCCTGATCGGTTTCGCAAACTTCTACAGAAAATTTATTGTGGACTTTTCAAAAGTCATCTCTCCCATCAACTCCCTTACAAAGAAAGCACACGTTTTCCTGGTCCCCGGAGGCACAAGTCGCTTTGGAGAAACTAAAGGCTCTGTTTACTTCAGCACTAGTACTGATCCACCCAAGACCAGAATTACCTTTTGTCGTGGCGGCTTACACCTCCGACTCCGCTGTGGGAGCTATCCTATCACAGCGAGTATGAGATAAAATGCAACTACATCCTTGTGCATTTCAGTCCTACACCCTATCGCCGGCGGAGAAAAACTATGATGTCGGGAACAAGAAACTTTTGGCCATGAAGGTGGCTTTCACCGAATGGGGCACCTCTTGGAAGGAGCCCATTATCCAGTAACTGTTCTTATTGACCATGAAAACCTAAAATTTCTCAGTGCTGCCAAGAGGTTATCTGTTAGACAAGCGCAATGTGACTTGTTCTTCTTCAGGTTTAATTTTGTGCTGTCCTACCACCCGGGTTCTCGAAACGGCAAGACAGATGCCTTGCCCAGGATATTGTCAGAGTCTGAAGAGCAGTTAAATACAGACCACACAATTCTGTCCCCAAATAATTTTTGGGTATCCTGCATTCTCAGGACCACCTAAAAAAGCACAAGGGAGACTATGAAAGTGGCCCTTTCCTGAGTCGTCCTAAGGATGTGAAGCTCTCCTTCAAGAATGGACTTTGGTGCCGAAAACACCAGCTATATGTTCTTGAGGCTGGTCAACTCGAAGTCATTAAACTAGTCCATGATTCCAAGCTTGCTGGTCACCTTGGAGTCACAAAGACTTTAGAACTTTTACTTTGTTCCATCTGGTGGCCCAACTGCAGGAGGAATGTAAAGAATTATGTAACCTTTTACAAAGTACGTGCTCAGAACAAGATGCCACAAGCTCGCCCTCTGGGTTTGCTACAGCCCCTTCCAGTCCCATCCAGACCACGGGGATCTATATCCATGGATTTTATAGTCGATCTGTTCGTCTCAAAAGGGATGACTACTGCTTTTGTGGTCGTTGACCGACTTACGAAGATGGCTCACCTCATCCTCACAGGGTTCAGTATTGGGCCCCATTCTGTTCAATATATTTATCAATGACCTAATAGAGGGAATGCACAGTAAAATATCAATATTTGAAAATGATACAAAATTATACAAGATAATTAATACAATGGAGGACAATGTACGGTTACAAAAGGACCTAGATAAGTTGGGGGCTTGGGTAGAAAAATGGCAAATGAAGTTCAATATTGATAAATGTAAGTTTATGCATATGAGCAGGGAAACATATGTCAACAATACCCCCTAAATGGGGTACTGCTATGGAAAAGTGATATGGAAAAAGATCTGGTGGTACCAGTGGACTGTAGCTTTAACTGGAGCAATCAATGCCAATTAGCTATGGCAAAAGCAAATAAAATCTTTGGGTCCATTAAAAGAAGTATAGGGCGAGAACATTATTCTTCCACTATATAAGGCACTTGTCAGGCCTCACATGGAATACTGTGTACAGTTCTGGCGCTCAGGAAAGATGTTGCAGTGCTTGAGGGGGTTCAAAGAAGGGCAACTAAATTAATAAATGGAATGAGAGGACTGGAATACCCAGAGAGGCTATCAAAATTGGGATTATTCACCTTGGAAAAGAAGACGGCTAAGGGGCGATCTAATAACTATGTATAAATACATTAGGGGACAATACTAGGATCTCTCCCATGATCTGCTCATACCCATGACTGCGACGGTAACAAGAGGGCATCCTCTACGTCTAGAAGAAAGCAGGTTTCATCACCAACATAGAAGGCGGTTCTTTACTGTAAGAGCAGTGAGACTGTGGAACTCTCTGCCTGAGGACGAGGTGATGGCAAAATCGATAGAGGAGTTTAAGAGGAGACTAGATGTCTATCTAGAGAGCTATGATATTACAGGATATAGACATTAGGTGACCAGCAGGGTTGTTGATCTCAAATGTTGATCCAGGGATTACTCTGGCTGCTATTATGGAGTCAGGAAGGAATATTTTTCCTCGAAATGAGCTAAATTGGCTCGTTTTTTTTTTCCTTCCTCTGGACGAACAGGGGGAAGCAGGCTGAACTAGATGGATATCGTCTTCATTCAGCCTAACATACTACGTTATTATCTCATTAACACATATGCGATATTGTCCTGATTTTCTTGTGGAGATATCGCACTCCCCCATGTGAAACTAGCAAAAATGAAAGTCAAATAATTCTTTTGTGGCACAGCTGATCCACATCCGTTGTCTTGACAGCCGGATACATTGCATAATGGACAATACCATTGCCTGACAGACCACATTGACTTAAGGGGGTGTTGTCATTACAACAAAACACCATCCCCCCTCCAGACCCGGCCTAAAATAAAAAAGTGGGCATACTTCCCTGCCCCGGAGTCCCCGGGACACAGTGATTGCCGCCGCTGATATCGGGAGTGATTTCTGGGTAGACGGCCCGGTGGAAGTCAGGTGTCCGCTGTGGCCAATCAGAGGCTGCAGTGTGACTGTACATACGTCACCGTACACATTCTTGGTAGGTATGTATGGTGAAGTTATAGGCTCTGACTGGCCACAGCTGACACCTGACTTCCGCTGGGCCATTTACCCAAAAGTCGCCACCAATATCCGCAGCAGCTCTCAGCTGCATCCTGCAGCTCCAGGGGAGGTAAGTATGGCCTCTTTTTTATTTTATGCCAGGCCCAGCAGGTGAAGGGGGTTTTGTTGTAATGACAAAACCCCCTTAAGGGAAGTAATGTGTTAGACAGATAATTGTTTCTTATTGTTAAGGACTCTTGAGTGACAGGGTCTGTTCCACTAGATTGGAGCATAGCAAATGTGAAGGTAAAATTCAAAAAGGGGTCGAAAAGTGATCCTAGAAACTACAGGCTGGTAAGTCTTAATTGTGGCTAAAATGTTTGAAGGGATGCTGTTCTGGAGACCTCAAGGAAAATAACTCCATATTAGCATTTGTTTATGAGGGGGAGGGGGGTCGCTCTTGTCAAACCAATCTGATCAGCTTCTATGAGGCGGTAAGTTCTAGACTGAACCATAGAGAGTTACTTGTATATTTTGATTTTTCCAAAGTGTTTGATGCTGCACCACATAAAAGGTTGGTATATAAAATAAGAATGCTTGGCCTGGGTGAGAATGTGTGTAAGTGGGTATGTAACTGGCTCAGTGGTAGAAAGCATAGGGTGGCTATTAATGGTACATACTCGGCTTGGGTCACCGTTACCAGTGGGATACCACAGGGGTCAGTATTGGGCTCTATTCTATTTAAAGGGGTTGTCTCGCAGCAGCAAGTGGGGTTATACACTTCTGTATGGCCATATTAATGCACTTCGTAATGTACATCGTGCATTAAATATGAGCCATACAGAAGTTATTCACTTACCTGCTCCATTGCTAGCGTCCCCGTCTCCATGGCTCCGTCTAATTTCGCTTTCTTCTGGCGTTTTTAGACGCGCTTGCGCTGTGCGGTCTTCTGCCTGGTGAATGGGGCCGCTCGTGCCGGAGAGCTGGTCATCGTAGCTCCGCCCCGTCACGTGTGCCGATTCCAGCCAATCAGGAGGCTGGAATCGGCAATGGACCGCACAGAGCCCACAGTGCACCATGGGAGAAGACCCGCGGTGCATCCTGGGTAAAGATCCCGGCGGCCATCTTGGTGAAGGAAGAAGTAGGAAGAAAGAAGAAGTCGCGGAGCGGGATTCGGGTAAGTAATATATAGTTTTTTTTTAACACATCCCTTGGGTTTGTCCTGCGCCGAACGGGGGGCCTATGGAAAAAAAAAAACCCGTTTCGGCGCGAGACAACCCCTTTAATATATTTATTATTTATTAATAAATTTATTTATTATTAGAAGGATTGTACAATAAAATAGCAATATTTGTAGATGATACAAAACTCTGTAAAGAAATTAACACAAGAGAGGACAGTATACAGCTGCAAATGGATCTGCGTAAGTTGGGGGTTTGGGCATAAAAGTGGCAAATGAGGTTTAACACTGATAAATGTAAGGTTATGCACATCGGCAGGAGAAATGCATGTCACCAATATACACTAAGTTTACTCTCACATGAGCATCTGTTAAAATGTTGCGTTTTAAATAAGCCTTATATATTGGCTCCTGTGATGTCAGAGGTTATGTCCTGGAAGAAGCCAGACTAAAAATGCAGAAGCAAATCACAAAAAAATGATGGCATTCCAACAACTTAAAAATGAATAAAAATTGTTCAATACATTATATATATCCCATTGAAAAAGAGAACTCAGCCCACAAAAACAACCCTTATATGGCTGTGATCGAAAATTATGATTTTTGGATTGCAATAACAAACAAAAAACCTCAAGCACTGCATTCTTGAGGCCCAAATGAGAGGCGTATTTAGACACAGATTATCGCTCAAAATTTTCTCAAAAGACATCTTTTGAGCGATAATTGCTGTGTGCATTTACACGGCAAGATTTTCACTGAAAATTCACTTAAACGGCCGTTTGAGTGACAGTTTTGAGTGTTCACTTTGCATAAGTGTGTAAATGAAGGCTCACACTGTATGCAGAAGACAAGCGGGGCCGCTATCTTCTGCATCCAGCTGTTGTCTTCTCGGACACTCAGGTGGTATACAGCTGAGCGCTGCAAGCGGGGTATGCAGAACACAGCTGGAGCGCTGTCTTCTGCATACTCCTGCTGTGTTCACGGAGCGCACAGCTGGAATACAGCTGAGCACTTTGAGCGGGGGTATGCAGAAGACAAGCGGGGCTGCTTGTCTTCTGTATACAGCTGTTGTCTTCTCGGGAGCGCTCAGCTGGTATCCAGCTGAGTGCTCTGAGGGGGTATGCAGAACACAGCTGAAGAGCTGTCTTCTTCATACTCCGGCTTTGTTCTCCGAGTGTGATACCAGTTGAAACAATAGTATCGGCAGTATCCCGCTGAGAACTCAGTGTGTGGCACTGATAAGGCTCATCGTTCTCTTCCAGCTTGTTGAAAGAGAACGATGAGTGAATCATGCACGAACAGCGTACAATGGCCGTGCGTTTAGACACAATGATTATTGCTAAAATGATGGCTTTTGAGTGAATTTTAAGCGATAATCGTTGTGTCTAAATCGTTATGTCATGTCATGTACAAAAGTGCTGTCTCATTTCGTTTAAAAGGTCAGGACAATGGAGGGGGAGATCCCATGACTGGCAGATGGGACCTCTAGCTGCACTTTTCTGGTCACAAAGAGGGAACATGAACCCAAAGTGAACATTGGGCGGATTGTAAGTGTATTACGTATTGCCCACACTCACATTGATCTTTTTACTTGACCAGACAACCCAAAAAATAAACCAATAAACAGACAATGTGCATATTCAGTTGTTATGTACACAGGCTCATACATTGGAGTCCTGCATAATTTGCAATTTCTTAATATAGAATACAGCGACAAATGCACCATATGTGCAAATTAGAGACATTCACGGCAGTCCAATAGGTAAGGGACGCAACTGTGGCGGGAGTCATTTAGGTTATATAAGCATATTACTGTATTGCATATCATAGTATGAACTTAAGCACCTCTGAAGTGAAGCCACATTAACCAGAAACATGAACGCATTTACCTCCCACAAGCAGCATGCATAGAGTTGAAATCATTAGAGTAATTAATAGTATGCAGAACTTTTATTGATTAGTGTTACATAACAATCAAAGCCTAGAGGCAAAGCTGAATGAAACATGTATATGTATATTATCACCCTGTATAAGTATGCCCCCAACAGGGGATTTTGTGTGATATATGAGTGGTAATATCTGCCAAGAAAATGCCCGTAGGAAAATAAAGGCAATTATGTGCAAAGCATTGTCTTGTATCTTTATCACATCAGTGGGACATTAAAATTGATTTGCTATGTTCTCAGAGCTATTAGACACAGCTTCACTAATTTGATAGAAGCCAGAATACCCGATATGAAAGGTTTGTAGAGATCAATTTTTTTAGTCTTTATATTATTTTTGCAACAAAAGGCATGTAAATAATTGTTACAGTAAATGTCAATTGTATTTTATTTGCCAGTTCTGTGCATCAAAATATTTCAAGAAACCCTCCGATCCTGGACAAACAAAGATGTTCAAACTGCTTCTCTGACAACCTGATATACACTGTGAATTAGTATGCACTGGTAGTAGTCTAATGCCCAATTTAGACAGGACAAGCTGGTGGGCAAATGATGCCCGACAGTATGTCCCAGTGATGCTTGCTCCTGTGCTGTTACACTTTTATTAATATAGATACAAGACTAGAATGAGCAAATATATAAAGGAAAGATACCGGATAATATAAGACATAGGGTAAAACAGGCTATAGTTGTCTTAGTATTTATGTCTGATAGCCCTACCCAAGGGACATTTCCAGTTTGCGGAGAAACTGTTCTAATGATATCGAGTTTGGGATTGATTCTGGAAAAATTAAAAACGTAGATTCCCCCATCAAGCATATCCATCGGAGGTTATAGTTCAAGCCTTTGAGTATGCTAACACAAAAAGGAGGGATCAAACTCTGGTCCCCAGGGCAGATCAAATAAGAATTATTGGCAACTATGATAGTGGAGCTAAAAAGATACGTTCAATTCTGGCACGTTACTGGGACATTCTGAAAAAGGATAAGCATCTAGAAAAAGTACTTTCAGCTACACCTGCGATAACATACCAATGTGGCAGAAATCTTAAAGATCATTTCCTTTATAACCAGTTGGAGCCAGTTGTGAATTCAGGGACCTGGCTTGACGTAAAGAAACCAAGAGGTACCTTCCCTTGCTCTGATTGTAGAGCTTGTACATTTATCTGGAAAAGTGACTCTTTTTGCAGTATGTCTACTGGTGTTTCCTACAAAAACAGAAGCTTTATCAACTGTAAATCTCGGAACATTGTGTATATGGCTACTTGTTCTTGTCCTTTAAATTATGTGAGCAAAAGGACTCAAGAATTTCGGCATCATATCCTGGTCAGGAACATTAGACACAAAGAGAGGACTCTTGCCTGTCACACGAGGACAGTCCATAATAGCGAGGTGAGCCTTCTGAGGTTTCAAGGAATAGAATAATTACGTTCGAATAGAAGGAAAGGACCGGTAAACAAAAAATGAATGTCTAAAGAATCCTCTTGGCTATATCGGTTAGACACATGCCACCCAAGGGGACTCAATGAAATCTTGTTATTTACCCGCTTTATTTAAATATCATTTCTATGGCTTGTTCAACAAGCATTATTTTAGATTCACCTTATATAGACATTCTAAGTCTGTCCACAACTATACTGGGTTTCTGTATCCATAGAGGAATGGTCATGTCATTATTGTGTTCTATTTAAGTTTGTGCAGTATAATAGTTGCCAGTGATAAACATACTTCAACTTAGTATATATTTGTTAGCTTATTCAAATAAAAGAGAACATTGATCCCTCTGAGCAGTGAGGTTTTTACCTTTTCATACCCATAATTATCTGTGCTTGTGAAAATTCTTACTAATATATACTGCAGGGAAAAACATATAATTTTCCACTAGACCCTATTTGATAAGTGAGGCGCTCCCTTTCTGTCCTTACTATGGATGCACAGCTCCGTGGTGTTTATCATCGGGGTGCTCGCCTTAGGCGCATGCCCGCGGGGTCACTCAGTCACTGACGTCTTTTTTTAGGCATCCTAACATGTGCTCTTGTTTTATTAGCATCGCTGAAAGTGCTGCCGACATGGAGGTGAAGCAGGACAGAGGGCACTCTTTTCCCCCGCCCGCTTCCATTCAAGCCAAAAAAATCTGCATTTTTGAACACACCAATTTACTTCAGTGGGTCCATATGCGGTCTGTAATGCACCCGTGTTAAAAGGGCCCTTGTATTTTAGCAACCTGGTTCTAGTGAACTGAGTGGCCCTAACAGCCTAGCTCCCCAGTTATAAAAAAAAAGAAGCTCTGATACATTTCTGTGGCAAATCAGAACCTTTCTACGAAAGAAGATATACTTTGCCAATATTCACAATGGCAGATTCATTGTGGATTTCAAATATGACTTTGTACAAAAAATCTACACCAAACTATGGTGCAAATTGTAGTAAATGGGGTTTTTGAGAAAAATGACATTCACATATGGCAGAAAAATTCTGCATGAAGTAGCAAGTTCAGAGGATGTTCATAAAATTTGTTTGTCCATCTTAAACCGGTTACAAGTTTGGTATCGTAGTAATTGTACTCACCCATAGAATAAAGTTATGTCATTTTTGTTGCAGTTTGTGCGCCATAGAAACAAGACGCAGCAAAAGATGGTGGGATGTCTTTTTTTTTCTTTTTCATTTTACTACACTTAGAATTTTTTTTAAAGTTTTTCAGTACATTATATGGTACATTAAATAGTAGAAAAAACGAAAATGGGGAAAAAAAAGGGCCGCGCCCTTAATATGTTATTCATCTCAAAATTTGCATGACACGTGGATTTTGGTGAGGATTTCAACTCCTCATTTGAAGTGATGAAATCCACGATGAAAATCCCGGCATAAGCTGATATACTGCGGATTGCAGGTGTGGACAGCTGGGCTATTTTCATGAAAAGTCCACCTAAAAGCACCAGGAGCCTAGCATTAGAGCGTGGTGTGAGTCAACCAACTGTCATAAGGAGCCTCTAGACACGAGTGGCAACCATACAAACTGCATCTCCAACAGAAACTGTGCAAATATGACCTCGACAGATGTTTACAATTCTGTCAGTGACATAACAAAGGTGTGAACAAGGTGCATGATACACAAGTTCTGTCTTGTATAGTGATAAGGCTGCTGACACCTGGGAACAGGATAACCAGTTTTCAGTTTGTTCTGAACTTCTGAATTTGTTTCCTGACACTTCATGCGCTCACAGGCTGTCTTCCTTGATTGAAAGCCTTGGCCACCTCACGTCAACTTCTGTCCTGGATTACTAATGGCATCTTCTGGTACCTGAAAAGACATGATTTAGTGTTTTCCATACTACATAATTCAACATAACAGGGTCATTCCAGGGCAAATTACCCAAGATGTAACACTCAGCCATCCACGATTTTTATGAAACTTTTCACATTTGTTTATTACCAGAATGTATATATTAAAAAAAAAAAGTGAAATTTTCAGACCTATTGGGCATGGGATCAAAAAATACACGGAGGTCAATTTTCCAAAGGTCACCAAGAATCTTTTTTTTTTTTTTAGAATTCACGTTTCGGAAACTATTGGGCGTATAAAGATGTGGGAAGGGTCTCTCTTCATGACTTATAACATATTTTTCCTAACACTAGCTTGAATACAAATTCAAAGTTAAATTAGAAAAAAAAATTCTAATTTTTTTTTTTGGAATTCAGCTTCTCCAGAAAGAAAGTTGAAAAAATGTATATGTTTATTTTACCAGTCTCTTACCCAATTTCAGGTAGGTGTTCTTGGTAGTTTTTATGAAAAAAATCTTGATGGTGACCAACTCTATACTTACAACCATTTTAGTGGTATCAAATATTAGCAAATATACCTGAATATCTTTTATATCATGAATTGGGTGAGAAATCTGCTTTTGGATATTCAATTTGTTTAGCTAAACAAACTTTGTTTTATTAAGTAATTTGATGCACCAACCTCTGTTATTGCCATTTTCATCCCAAATGGAGACATGGTAAGAATCATTAATCTTTCTTGGTATGAGGATTGCAAATTAAACTTTTTTCTTTTAATTTCTGATATACAGTTTCATATTCTTTTGAAGTCATTCAACCTTTGCATCTCAAATTTTCATCTTCCTCATCAAATTGGACATCATATCACATGAGTGAACTTGCGGTTTATATTGCCCACATATTTTTTACGTGTGTAACATAGAATCATAGATTGGTAGAGTTGGAGGGGACCTCCAGGGTCATCTGGTCCAACCCCCTGCTCTGTGCAGGATTCACTAAATCATCCCAGACAGATATTTGTCCAGCCTCTGTTTGAACACTTCCATTGAAGGAGAACTCCCCACCTCCCGTGGTAACCTGTTCCACTCATTGATCACCCTCACTGTCAGAAAGTTTTTTCTAATATCTAATTTGTGTCTCCTCCCTTTTAGTTTCATCCCATTGCTTCTAGTCTTTCCTTGTGCAAATGAGAATAGGGCTGATCCCTCTGCACTGTGACAACCATTCAGATATTTGTAGACAGCTATTAAGTCTCCTCTCAGCCTTCTTTTTTGCAAGCTAAACATTCCCAGATCCTTTAACCGTTCCTCATAGCAAATGATTTGCAGACCGCTCACCATCCTGGTAACTCTTCTCTGAACTTGCTCCAGCTTTTCTATGTCTTTTTTAAAGTGGGGTGCCCAGAACTGGACATAGTATTCCAGATGAGGTCTGACTAAGTAAGAGCAGAGGGGGATAATGACCTCACGTGATCTAGACTCTATGCTTCTCTTAATACATCCCAGAATTGTGTTTGCCTTTTTGGCTGCTGCATCACAGTGTTGATTCATGTTTAGTCTATGGTCTATTAGTATACCCAAGTCTTTTTCTCATGTGCTGCTGCTTAGTCCAATTCCTCCCATTCTGTATGTGTTTTTTTTTTTTTTTCATTTTTCTTGCCCAGATGTAGGACTTTGCATTTTTCCTTGTTAAATACCATTCTGTTAGTCGACGCCCACTTCTCAAGCTTTTCTACATCTTTTTGAATACTCTCCCTCTCTTCCCTAGTGTTAGCTATCCCTCCTAGCTTTGTGTTGTCTGCAAATTTGATCAGTTTTCCATCAATTCCCTCCTCCAGATCATTTATAAAAATGTTGAACACCACTGGGCCTAGGACCGAGTCTAGTGGTACCCACTTGATACTTTCTTCAATTTGGATGTGCAGCAATTTAGGACTGTTCTTTGAGTACGATCAGTCAGCCAGTTATGAATCCACCTAATAGTTGCCTTGTCAAGTTTTTCAATAAGTATGCTATGAGATACTTTACTAAACTCAAGATATACTATATCCACCGCATTTTCCTGATCAACCCAATCAGTGATTCTGTCATAGAAGGAAATTAGATTTGACAGGCATGACTTGTTTGTTACTCACTTTTTATCCAACTACTATCATAGATGCTGTTTAATCATTTGTTCAACGATCTTTCCCGGTATAGAAGTCAGGCTCTTCCTTTTTTTGAAGATAGGGACAACATTTGCCCAAGTCCAATTTTCTGGGACTTCTCCTGTTCTCCAGGGATTTCCAAAGATTATGGCAAGTGGTTTAGCAATTACCTCCTCTGCTTCCTTTAGTATCCTAGCATGTAATTCATCTGGACCTTGAGAATTGAATTCATTTAAGTGTTCCCTCACAATCTCTCTGCTTATAGAGATGGCCTGCATTCTTTTAGTCCCCCAATAGCATAGGGAATACCAGAATGCACAGGGAATAGGCAAATGATCTTACTGCAGCTCCAATCTCTGGTCTGGCGATGTCCTCTGAGCAGCTAGACCCGGCTAATCCTGGCAATCTTCCCGCTCAAAGTTATTCTTTGCTCTTCCCAGAATGCACTGGGAATATGCAAATGATCTTCTGCAGCTCCAATCTCTGGCCAGCATAAATCCTATTGATTTGCATTCAGGTATTCAGCCATGCAAATTTAATGCAAACGAAAAAAAAATCATAGCATGTCCTATCTGGTTTGTATTACAGACCAAAATTTGCCCATTAAAATTTATGGGATTATGTAAAACCGCAGTGAATACAAGATACATGCGTATCTGCACATAAAGGTAAGAGAAATCAATGGGACCTTCTTCCGCTTTTGTTTTTTGCGTGCATGGAAAGCACAGTTAATATGTGCACAAGAAACCTTGCAAAAACAAAATATACAATAAATACGTGGATTTGGAGCGTCAAATCTTGATTTTCACTCACCGAAGCTGCATACGCTTGAGTGAATATGCCTTTAATTTTCTTCTGTGATGCAGAAAGTTCTTTGAGTTTTACAAGTGTTTCATTTAGTAAGAATAAAACTGTGTTCACTGCAATAACAGTAATGCACACGGGCAAATTTTCGCTGCAGAACTCCCGGTGGGCCTCTGGCCATGGATTCCGTAGCAATGTCCGTCCATAGCATGCAATGTAAAATGATTTTTCCATGCACATGAGCAGAAATCACTTGCGATTTATACTTGCGGAGGAAGAATTGCAGCATGCTCTATTTTCGTGCAGGACTCACATGGACGGCTTCCACTGCAGTCAATGGAAGCCGTCCAATCTGCGGAGATTCCAAAATGTCAATTTCAAAATCGCCATGAATCCACATCATCGCAGCTGTGACATTCTCTGCACTGCGCATGGGCTGTCCGTTACATCCGCAGCACACAGAAGACCAATCTGGACAGGTACACGGGGGGTTGGGGGAGTGGTGGTATGTCACTGGCCGGCACAGGGTCCAATTTCGCTGCGGGATCCTGCAGCAGAATCAGTCCGGCCGTATGCAGTCAGCTTAATATAAGTGAGTTTCCATCTCTTTTTGTGGGGATCAAATCCGGTGTTAATGACGGTGATGATCCAGCTTCAGATCTATGTGCCCAATACCCTGGCTCTTCCTTACATAGTAACATAGTATGTAAGGCCGAATGAAGACAATGTCCATCTAGTCCAGCCTGTTTATTCTTCTGTGTTGTTGATCCAGAGGAAGGCAAAAAACCCCAAGAGGCAGGAGCCAATTAGCCCTTTTGGGGGAAAAATTCCTTCCCGACTCCCTAATGGCAATCAGACTAATGCCTGGATCAACCCCTAATAGTTCCTACCTGCCTGTATACCCGGATTAACAATTAACCTAAGATTTATATCCTGTAATATCCTTCCCCGCCAGAAAGACATCAAGTCCCCTTTTAAACTCCTCTATGGATTTTGCCATCACCACATCCTCAGGCAGAGAGTTCCACAGTTTCACTGCTCTTACAGTAAAGAACCCTTTTCTGTGTTGGAGATGAAACCTGCTTTCTTCTAGAGGTAGCGGATGCTCTCTCGTTACCGTCACAGTCCTGGATATAAACAGATCATGGGAGAGATCCTTATATTGTCCCCTCATGTATTTATACATAGTTATTTGATCACCCCTTATCCGTCTTTTTTCCAGGGTAAATAATCCCAATTTGGATAGCCTCTCTGGGTATTCCAGTCCCGTCATTCCATGCATTAGTTTAGTTGCCCTTTATTTGAACCCCCTCCAGCACTGTAAACATCTTTCCTGAGCACCGGTGACCAGAACTGTACGCATTATTCCATGTGGGGCCTGACAAGTGCCTTATATAGTGGGAGGATAATGTTCTCGTCCCTCACCCCTATACCTCTTTTAATGCACCCCAAGACTTTATTAGCTTTTGCAGCAGCTGACTGGCATTGGTTTCTCCAGTTTAATCTACAATCCACTAGTACCCTCAGGTCTTTTTCCATATCACTTTTCCCTAGCAGTACCCCATTTAGTGTATATTGGTGACATCTGTTTCTCCTGCCCATGTGCATAACCTTACATTTTTCAACATTTAACTTCATTTGCCATTTTTCTGCCCAAGCCCCCAGCTTATCTGGGTCCGTTTGTAGCCGTACCTTGTTGCATTGATTATATTGTATAATTTTGTGTCATCTGCAAATATTGATATTTTACTGTGCAGCCCGTCTATCAGGTCGTTGATAAATACACTACCGTTCAAAAGTTTGGGGTCACCCAAACAATTTTGTGTTTTCCATGAAAAGTCACACTTATTCACCACCATGCGTTGTGAAATGAATAGAAAATAGAGTCAAGACATTGACAAGGTTAGAAATAATGATTTGTATTTGAAATAACATTGTTTTTACATCAAACTTTGCTTTCGTCAAAGAATCCTCCTTTTGCAGAAATTACAGCATTGCACACCTTTGACATTCTAGCTGGTAATTTGTTGAGGTAAGCTTGTGAAATTGCACCCCACGCTTCTAGAAGCATCTCCCACAAGTTGGATTGGTTGGATGGGCACTTCTGGCGTACCATACGGTCAAGCTGCTCCCACAACAGCTCAATGGGGTTCAGATCTGGTGACTGCGCTGGCCACTCCATTACCGATAGAATACCAGCTGCCTGCTTCTGCTGTAAATAGTTCTTGCACAATTTGGAGGTGTGTTTAGGGTCATTGTCCTGTTGTAGGATGAAATTGGTTCCAATCAAGCGCTGTCCACTGGGTATGGCATGGCGTTGCAAAATGGAGTGATAGCCTTCCTTATTCAGAATCCCTTTTACCCTGTACAAATCTCCCACCTTACCAGCACCAAAGCAACCCCAGACCATCACATTACCTCCACCATGCTTAACAGATGGCGTCAGGCATTCTTCCAGCATCTTTTCATTTGTTCTGCGTCTCACAAACGTTCTTCTTTGTGATCCAAACACCTCAAACTTGGATTCATCCGTCCACAACACTTTTTTCCAGTCTTCCTCTGTCCAATGTCTGTGTTCTTTTGCCCATCTTAATCTTTTTCTTTTATTGGCCAGTCTCAGATATGGCTTTTTCTTTGCCACTCTGCCCTGAAGCCCAAAATCCCGCAGCCGCCTCTTCACTGTAGATGTTGACACTGGTGTTTTGCGGGTACTATTTAATGAAGATGCCAGTTGGGTACCTGTGAGGCGTCTGTTTCTCAAACTAGAGACTCTAATGTGCTTATCTTCTTGCTTAGTTGTGCAACGCGGCCTCCCACTTCTTTTTCTACTCTGGTTAGAGCCTGTTTGTGCTGTCCTCTGAAGGGAGTAGTACACACCGTTGTAGGAAATCTTCAATTTCTTAGCAATTTCTCGCATGGAATAGCCTTCATTTCTAAGAACAAGAATAGACTGTCGAGTTTCAGATGAAAGTTCTCTTTTTCTGGCCATTTTGAGCGTTTAATTGACCCCACAAATGTGATGCTCCAGAAACTCAATCTGCTCACAGGAAGGTCAGTTTTGTAGCTTCTGTAACGAGCTAGACTGTTTTCAGATGTGTGAACATGATTGCACAAGGGTTTTCTAATCATCAATTAGCCTTCTGAGCCAATGAGCAAACACATTGTACCATTAGAACACTGGAGTGATAGCTGCTGGAAATGCGCCTCTATTCACCTTTGTAGATTTTGCACAAAAAAACAGGCATTTGCAGCTAGAATAGTCATTTACCACATTAGCAATGTATAGAGTGCATTTGTTTAAAGTTAGGACTAGTTTAAAGTTATCTTCATTGAAAAGTACAGTGCTTTTCCTTCAAAAATAAGGACATTTCAATGTGACCCCAAACTTTTGAACGGTAGTGTATATTGAACGGAATGGGACCTAATACTGAACCTTGTGGCACCCCACTAGCAACGGTGGCCCAATCAGAACCATTTATTACCACCCTCTGCTTTCTTTCTCTGAGCCAATTCTTTACCCAGATACACACGTTTTCACTCAATCTGAGCTGTCTCATTTTATATATCAGCCTATTATGCGGCACGGTGTCAAATGCTTTAGAGAAGTCCAGATATATAAGATCAATAGACTCTCCCAGGTCCAGCCTAGAGCTTACTTTATCGTAGAAGCTGATCAGATTGGTCTGACATGATTCACCGTTCATGAATCCATGCTGTTGAGGAGTTATTCCGTTATTCTCCTTGAGGTATTCTTCGATGGCGTCTCTCAGGAACCCCTCGAATATTTTTCCAGTTACTGAAGTGAGACTTACCGGCCTGTAGTTACCAGGCTCACTTTTGGACCCCTTTTTGTAAATTGGAACCACGTTGGCAATGCGCCAATCCAGTGGTACAACCCCAGTCTTGATAGTATCCACAAATATTAGATATAGCGGCCTAGCTATCACATCACTTAGTTCCTTTAGTACCCTTGGGTGTATTACATCTGGGCCTAGCGATTTATCGATTGTAATCTTCTTTAACCGGCTCTGCACCTCCTCCTGCATTAGGTATGAGATATTTTGTGAGGGGTTCATTTTATTCTCCTGCATCTCATGTGGCATTTCCTTTTCGTTTGTGAATACGCTTGAAAAGAAACTATTTATTAGGTTTGCCTTCCCTCCATCATCTTCAATGATTTCTCCTGCATTATTTGTTAAAGGGCCAGTGCTCTCAGTGGAAATCCTTTTGCTGTTAATATAGTTGAAAAATAGTTTCAGGTTGTTTTTGCTCTCTTTGGCGATCAGTTTTTCTTCCCCTTCCTTAGCAGTTTTGATCTTATCTTTGCATATTTTGTTTTTTTTCCCAGTCCGATTTTAGGGCTTCTTCGCTGCCTTTTTGCTTTAGTAGTTTGAATGCTTTCTTTTTTTTCATTTATTGCCCCCCTTACAGTCTTGTCGAGCCACAATGGTTTCCTTTTACTTGAAGTTCTCTTATTTTTAAAGGGAATGAACTGCTCACATAAGGCGCTTAGGATCCTTTTGAACTTTTCTCATTTGTCCTCTGTACTGATATTTTTGAGGATGTTGTCCCAATTAATGTTACCGATAGTAGTTCTAAGCTGATCAAATTTTGCTTTACTAAAGTTTAGTTTATTTGTCGCTTCCTGATAAGGCTTCTTATTGGATGACAGCTGGAAGTTGATTATTTTGTGGTCACTGTTCCCCAAGTGCCCCTCAACCCGTACCCCCTTTATTCGGTCCGGTTTGTTAGTACTAAGTCCAGAATGGCCCTCCCTCTCGTTGGTTCCCACACAAGTTGGGTAAGGTAGTTATCTTTAATTGATCTCAAGAACTTATCACCCTTGTGAGATTTGCAGGTTTTGTTTTCCCATATAATATCTGGATAATTAAAGTCCCCCATGATAATTACTTTGTTGTGGTCCTTAGGTTGATGTTCTTCAGCATGTAAGAACTCCTTTCTTACGGCATGTTATGCACAGCTTCTTACCTGACATAGTATCTGGATGCACAAATGTCAGTTTCTCCTACAAAGCCAAGCTAATCATATTCAGAATTTTGGCCTGACACTATGGTTTTTGAATGGACTGCAGCAAGCTTTTTGGTGGTACACAAAATTCTTTAGCTACCTATTAGCAAGGTATGTGCAAATATCCTCCAGTTCTTTATTGGACTTGTCTGAGTGCACAGCATTGCCTTTTCTTTGTCTTTTATATCCTATTTGCTATAGATTTGTTTTCTGACACTGGTCTTCAGTTAACTATAACCTGCATTTCTTCTTTCTTCTATTTAATTCATTGTTGTAGATCAAACCAAGTTTAAACACTGGATGTTTATCCTTCTACTCCAAGATTAAACAGCCAAAGGAGCAGAACCTTGCATATTGTGGAACAACCAAACGTATCTGGCATAGTGACTCCCCATGACAACTGGTCATTTGAAAGATGGGTAAGTGGAATGTCCTAAGCTTGTTGCTTGACCAATCAGCTCACAGAGTTGTGAGAAATCCCCATGTAAAATTCAGATTTTTAGTACTTGCACAGAGTTGGCAAAAATCAAAATAGATTTATATTATACACACATTTATTACACAAGCTTCCAACATTTCCCACAGCACCATATTTATCCATCACCTGCTAGTATCATTCACTAGGCATTATTTTGTCAGTAAGAGGTCAAGTTTTATTTATTTTTTCGAATTACAAAGAACAATTTCCCGAAATGTTGTGTTAAGAAACTTCAATACTTGAGGCATATATTTTATATACTGTTTTTCTAGTTTTCTCTCTGGAGTGGCTCAATTCAACCCCCCAAAAAATTGAAATTTGTTTAAATTTAGCTTCATCTTGTATTGAAATTACAGTGCTAGGAAAATGGTTATTAATCTGCATATTATTAGGAAGAGTGACACCTTGCACGTCCTCCTACACGCAATATTATCGGAGATATGAATTATCAAAGATTAAGGTTCTCAATGACCTTCAGAAGATCGATCCCACTGTATTTCTTGACTTCATGAAAATTGAGACTTTTGTATACATTCTGCTACCGTGTCTCCTGGAAAATAAGACCTATCCCACAAATAAGCCTTACCCTGTTTTTTCGAGAAGGCTTCAAATAGAAGCCCACGCGACACTACATTGCTAAAAACGGAGTACATTACCTAACAGGCTTGGTCCAGGTCCCTTACGCTGCTCTCTGGAGGTCTGCAATGTTCCCGCAGTCCTCACTATTCGTACCTCACTTCCAGTACACAGGAAATCCTGCCTCCAGGAAGCAATGGCTGTGATTGGTTCTCGAGCGCTGCTTAACCAATCAATGCAGCACTCGATGAACCAATCATAGCCATTGAATTGGTTCATCCAGCACTGCATTGATTGGTTCTTTGAGCACTGTGGCTCAGCCAATCAATGCAGCGCTGAATGAACCAATGTGATGGCTGTAATTGGTTCATCGAGCACTGCATCGATTGGCTGAGCAGCGCTCGAGAACCAATCGTTGCCATCGCTTCCTGGAGGCAAGATTAATGAATTCTGTAACCAGGAAGGAATGTTGTACGAGTGGCTAGGAATGAAGAACAGCGCGAACCTCTAGAGAGCGGCGTGAGGGACGTGGACCAAGTCTGAGTGATTTGTCCTAGAATGACCCAACAACTGTATTAACACTCAAAATGACATCATCCACAACTCAAAAATGGTTGCAGGTACTGAAAAATGACTAAAGCTATCAATTTCTAATGAAATTCTACCTTTCAGTGCTTCTTCACATGACTATATTTGCATGTGTGTAAAATATTTGTGCACAAAACACAGAATCAGTTGATTTTTATGGGTATGTTCCCATGAGTGTATTTAGTGCACGCGGAAAAAAGTAGACCTGCTCTCTTTCTGCGTTTTGCGCAGGAAAAACCTCTTTGGAAGTCTATGGGAGAAGTGCAAATATGCAAGGGGAAGCTTGAAACACCGCGCAAAACCGTAAAAAAAGACTAATAGCCTTAAAATGCACAGAAAAGGTGTGTCGCGCGCACATGTGAATTGGCCCTGCAAAAGTACAAAAAGGACTTTCGTGCAGACATGCATGCAAATCTACCTCGTTCATGAGCAAATACGCTGCGGAAAACATTCTTGCACATACGCACATGTGAAGCAGTCCTAAATCCCTGACCCCCTTTCCATTGAAGTTTCTTGGGCTGAATCTAACGGAAATTGAAGATGGCTGCCACCAAGGTTGCTGACAGGAACCACAATAGTGCCAAAAGGTTTTCCCCACCCATCTAAGTGTTCTACAAAGTTTCCTGCTTATATCCCTCTCCGGTCAAAACATATTCCGGGTGACCTTGACTTTTCAATCATCCTGTACTGTTATGACCTGCAGCTGTTGGGAGTATTTCAAGAATTTGCTAGACTAAAGATGTGAAAATCCTTGCAGTGGACGCAGGCTCTTACTGGCTATAGCTTACAAAGCTGCATGCTGTCGAATCTCTCCCACCACTGACAAATTTTTAAAAAATGATAATGCAATGGACCTTTTACATTGATGTGTATGTAAATCACATGTGTATAATGGTCACATCAGAATGCTTCATGAGCTCTGGGATTCTAGAGGTGATCAATAACAGGTTGATTCCGACAGATTCTATTCTGACTTCTGACACAAAAATTGAGCTTTTCCCTTGAAGTGAGAAGTACAGGAATACCAAACCGGTATTATAGGACATTGCCGCTATTGTAGGGGGTACTGTGGCTGACTGTTCTGGAGGCATTGCAGGTGCCACTAATGCGTGGGCACTGTGAATACAACAGTTTTGCGGGCAAAAGGTAAACAATTTTCTTCATAATATCTGCTACATAACTTCCTAATAGACTTCAGCTGCTGCAGTACCTCTTTAACAAAATAGTGTTTCCTGCTAATTAGTTACTAACAAGCAACTATACACTCTAGGCCATATTCAGATGGCTGAGTGCGAGTTGTGCCTGTGTGCTGTCCGATGACTATGGGCAGTGCACACTGTATGTCCGATTCTGGTCCATGAATCAGACTGGAATAGGATATACTGCAAGTTTTATCACGCAAACTATCAATCCGCATTAAAAAACACTCATGTGAACAGCTTTATTGGCTAGAATAGGTATGAGTACTGGGCCATGAAATACACGGGACAACACTCAGATGGGAAAAGGGGCAGTCTGAATTGGCCCTCATTCAAAAAGTAAAAAAAAAATTTTTTTATAAGAATAATATACCGCATATTTCCGTAATCAGCAGCTTTCATCAGAAAACTCCTCAGGAACATTAAGCGTATGATCATACATCATGGAGTAAATCCACATGTGAATTTTAACCATAGAATTCACTCAATGCATTCCAATGAATGAATTTCATGGTGAAAATCTGCAGTATTTCCACAACAAATAGAGCATGCTGCAGATTTGAAAAAGCTCAATAGGACCAGAGATTGGAGCATCGGGAAGATAATTTGCATATTCTCAATGCATTCTGGGAAGAGTGAAGAGTTGATGAGCAGGTAGATTGCTGGGATTAGCTGGGTCTAGCTGCTCGGAGGACATCACCAGACCAGAACGTTTATACTTAGTAGCATCTTATAGGTTATATATCACTAGAAGTTTGGAAGTGGACATCAACTGACAACATAGAATTGGAAAGTTGCCATGTTTACAGACCTAACAGAGGAAAAGCCAAACTTCACCTGCCAGAAATACAAGCTTGCATCTCTATTGGAGGTAAAGGTGCAAAGTCTTCAGGAGAGAATATGTTAGGGACTGTGAATGTGGATGCACTGTGCCAACCACTGTTTTGGCTTGGCAGCTGACCCTCATTGGTTAGAGGGGAAACCTCACCCTTTGCTAGTCGGGAAGATGGGGGTACCCCTGCCTAAAAGCGGGATAGGGGGTCTTAAAAGGGATGGCCCCACAGTCTTGATCTCAGTCCTGACTATTCCTGATAGGACACAGGACAGGTCGGTACACACCAGAGAAATGGGAACAGTGCAGGGAGTGGGAGGCAATGAAAAAGCACACAAAGACAAGGGCAAAAGACGGAGGGACAGGCAACGGTCTGAGACAGGATCTGAACAAAGACAGAGGCAGCAAACAAACGAATATAGATATAAATACAGAGTAAGTGCAGACAAAGTAGTCGGAGACCGGACCTATGCTGGGTGTCTGAGACAAACACACACCAAAACTGAGGCAATGCGGGAGGATTCCCAGCTCAGCTAAATAGGGAGGTAATTTCCCATGTCCTACAGCTGAGCTGAGAGCACTAGAGAAGTGCTGGCGGGAAGTGTGCAGCAGTTCATGCTATGGAGAAAGAAGGACGACACTCACATCAGCCAGAAACAGCAGAGGAAAGGCAAGTCTGAGAAGCTGGCCTAATAAAATAGCTACATTGAAACTCATTAAGAAAGAGGAGGATTTCATTAACAGAGCAGAAGTAAGTCTTCAAAGTGTTAAAGGAAAAGAAATGTTCAGTGTACCTGCAGAAGCAGAGGAATGAAAGAATGTGACCCAAAGATCCAGGAGAATCAGGAGTCAGTCAGCAACCATACTGCTCAGAAACCGGTACCAGGCTCTCATGCAGGAGAACAATGAAGAGGTACAGCAAGAAATTACTGTACCCACAAAGAACTATGTAGTAAGCACCCAGGGTCCTCTTGGATGGAGAAAAAGAAGTGTTGCTGTGAAATAAAAAAAAGAAGAGTGGTGGTTGTAGGGTATTCCTTATTGAGAGGAACAGAGGCCGCTGTCTGCAGACCTGACACCTCACGAGAGGTGTTCTGTCTTCCAGGTGCACAAATCAAAGATGTGTCTGATAGGCACTCTATGGTCCTACAGAACACCACCCATTCCTACTAATACATGTAAGGACATATGACACTGCAAAAAAGGACCTTGCAACTATCTACAGAGACTTTGAAGACCTTGGAAAGAAGGTGAAGGAACTAGGAGCACAGGTGGTCTTCTCATCCATCCTCCCAGTGGATGGCCATGGAATAAGAAGTGGAACAGGATTCTAGAGGTGAACAACTGGCTTCGATGGTGCCATCAACAAAGATTTGGATTTATAGACCATGGAGTGAATTACCTATATGATGGACTCTATGCTAAAGATGGGTTGCACCTTACAAAGAGGTGGTATTTCCCGCAGAATTTTCGCCCGTGCCCACCTGCAGAGGACTGCATTACAAAAAGTAATCCTATGCAGACGGCCGCGATTTGTCCGCGTGAAAATCCACGTGGAAAACAAATCGCGGCATGTCCTATTTCTGTGCAGGTCTCACAGGGGCCAGGACAGAAATGTCAGTACTGATGGGCCTGCTCCGCTCTGCGCATGCGTCAGCTGGGTGGCAGCCAGCACATCACAGAGCCAGAGCCGTGGGAGCAGGTGAGATCTGCACTGGTCCCTGCAGGGACACGGGTTGGACCCCGTTGCGAGAATTCTCGCAGGGGATCCGACCTGGCCATCTGCAGGCGGCTGTAAGCATATATTTGGTGGACGCCTTGCTTCACTCATTAGGAGAGCTTTAAACTAGAACAGTATGGTAAGGGAAGTAAAAGGCCAGATAAAAATATACAGCTAATTAATACATTTGAGAACCTTGCTATTAGAAGTGGAAAGAAAGAACAAAGACAAAAAAATCTGAAGGAAATTAGAGAAGAAAGAGACACTAATCACAAAATGCTTCTACACAAATGCACAGAGCATGGGAAACAAAAGAATTAGAGCTCCTTAGGGCTCCTGCACACTGGCAAAAGCAATATCAGGCCGCGATTCATGGCCCGATATCACCCTCGCAGTCCTTCTGAAAGCCACTGGATGCGACGGGTTTTCAGATGAAAATGGCCTCACATCACTGCAGGGCTGAAGGAATCCCCCATAGCGAGGAGAGAGAGGGGTCAGGCCTACAGGGGGATCTCCTTAAGATTTCCCCCTGTTTGGAGATCAGGGGTGGAGCTAGAGGGCTTTCCCAAGAGCAGAGGGGCGGGGCTAGAGAGAGCTTCGCCCTCTAGCTTCACCCCCTCTCTTAGCTAGAGAAGAATCGCTATAAGAACCCTCTCTAACCCCACCCCCTATCTCTGCAAATATGGGGAGATCTCTAGAAGATCCCTTGTAGCTCCACCCCTCCCCTCTTCTCTATGTGGGTTTCCTTCAGCCCTGCAGGCTGTTTTGCGATCTTTTCCCATTTCCTTTCATTGGGCCGGCGCTGCTGCCACCGCTGGCCCCATTACAAGCAAGGAGTGATATCGAAGAAAGGAGATGCTGCGTTTTTCTTCACGCAGCATCGGAGATGTGAAAACATCGCAAATGAGAATGAAATCATTGAAATTCATTGGTTTCATAATCATGCGTTTTCACTCCCTCTCGCAACGCAAGAAAATCATTTGATTTTCTCGCCTGTGTGCAGGAGCCCTAACACAGGAAGAGAAATATGATGTCATAGGCATCACGGAAACTTAGTGATATGATACACATGATTCGAATACAAGGCTTGAAGGATACAACTTATTTATTAGTAACAGACCTAAAAAAGAAGAGGTGTGGCGTTGTATGTTAGGTAAGCATACATCTCCACAGAGATTTAGTCCACTCACACATGAGCTTCTGACTGCAGCGTTTACTGCTCGATTTTTTAACGCACCTAATCACAATGATGGGGTGCGTTAAAAGATGCAGTGACCTGCGGTTTTTAAAATGCTGATGAAAATGGCAGTAAAACGCTGCAATCAAAATCGAAGTGTTTTACTGATGCCGTATGTGAGAGTGGGCTTAAGCTTCAGAGCATTGTAGTTCTGTAGAAACTTTTTGGGTACGAATAAAAGGAGAGAAAAGAAGAAAGGACACTATTGTGGGCATTTACTGTAGGTTACCTGGACAAGCAGAAGATATGGATGAACTCTTTCTACATCAGATGGCCAAGCTCTCAAAAAAGCACGTCAAAGTGATCAGACATTTGTTGCAAATCTCTCTCAGGAAAAATTATGGGTCCAACAACTTCTTATCTGCTCTTACTGGCAACCTTATCTTCCAAAAGGTAGAAGAGAAAACAAGAGGATCTGCGATCTTGGACCTAATTCTTACCAACAGGGAGAGAATGGTTAAGGAAGTAAGAGGGGCGGGGACCTTAGGCGGCAGTGATCATGCTATACTTGAATTTTGGATAATAAGGGGAGGAAGACCTGAGAAACCTCAGACCTTAAGGTTGGATTTCCTAAAGGCAGATTTTAATGGATTCAGAAAGAGGGTAGGAAGAAGCCAATGGCTGGATGTTCTTAAGGACAGAAATGTGTAAAAAGGTTGGGAAATATTGCGAAATGAGATTCTCACAGCACAATCGTTAACAATCCGTAAAAGAAGGGAGAATGGGAAGCATTTAAAGAGACCAGGATGGATGAACACAGAACCTAAATACATGCTAAAAAGGAAGATAAGCATGTTTATCAAATGGAAAGAGGACATATCTAAAGAAGAATATAATGTGATCTGCAGAAACTGAATGAATTGAGGATTGCAAGAGAGTCCAAAAGCAATAAAAAAGGATATGGGGGAATGTCAAAAGCAAAGGAAAAGTCAAAGCTGATTTTATGATGTTTACAGGATGAAAATGGTGAATTGGTTAAAATGATGTTGACAAGGCTGGACTTTAAAATTCCTATTATGTATCTGATTTCTCTCAGAAAGTAAACGCAACATCAACTGATCTTCCCTGTGCTATGGGGGAAAAAAAAAGAACAGAGGCTATATATAAACAGAGAGATGGCGAGGGAACACTTCGCTAACTTAAATGAATTCAAGTCTCCAGGTCCAGATTAATTACATTCTAGGATAATAGAGGAAGCAGCAGAGCTAATTGCTGAACTACTCGCCATAATCTTTGAAAATTTCTGGAAGGAGAAGTCCCAGAAGATTCGAGAAAGGCAAATATTGTTCCTATCCTCAAAAAACAGAAGGTGGATCCAGGAAACTACAGGCCTGTGAGCCTGACTTCTATACCGGGAAAGATCTTTGAACAAATTATCAAACAGCATGTGTACAAGTACTTGTTTAAATGAATTATAAATAAACACTTGTTAAATTTCTTCAAAGATTCAAATACAAACCAAGAACATCTGCTGTAGACTGCTATGTGTCTTTCTTCAGCTGGTGAGAGGAGCAGACAAGCAGCTAAGACAGGTGAAGGGGCACAGCGCTCGCACGAGCGCTGCAGCCCCATTGTTACAGTGAGAGGTGGGCGTGTGAGCAGTGGGACCCCAATTGATCAATTCTTTTGACACGTCTCATGTTTATAAGAAGTGTAGTTCCGCTTTCAGCACCCCACATCCATAATGAAATTGTACTCCCTTTAGAGGGGGACACCGCTGGATCGTGCGAGTATAAAAAGCATACATCACAGAGATTCACATCACTTCCCCTATCAACACCATAACTTAGTTTATGGTGCTGCAGGGAGGTGACAGGTTCCCTTTAAATTGGTTTTCTGGGGCATTAAAAAGTTATAAAACTGAGGCTACATTCACAGGAGCATGAATCTCGCACAAGTTTTGTGTGTTGCAAGACGCACAAAACGTGAGCAAATATGAACTTCATTCTTATAAAGAGTCATACAAGAGTGATTTATTTTTTCTCTCACAGTAATGCTAAAAAAAAAAATCATGGCATGTCCAACTTTTTTCACATCCCTCGGAAAGCATTGCCCATTGTTTTCAATGGGACAGTCAAACACATCTCATGCCGAACGATGTGATGTTTCCCCTTGAAATCAATGGGAAACGCTTGCTGAAACTCTGATGCGCCTGAAATAAGTGCTGGAGGGTCGCATTTTCAAAGACACAGGAGCAGCGTCCGACGGGTCATATTATGCTTGAGAAAGGAGCCGTGAGCTCCGAAACGCGTTGCACTACTTTGTCCTGTTTAATAAAACTCCACTTTTTCATGTCATCACCGACAAGTCTCTTCACCTCATTTCATGAGTTATTGGACTTGACCATACCCACGTATGGCCTCTTGACAAGGTGTTTCCCCTGAGGTTACCCTGAGCGCAGGAATTTTTTTCTTTCCATTTTGTTATTTGTCCTGGGGGCCCACCTGGCTCCCCAGCCTTTATTCCATGCATGCTCTCATTTGATGTCCCTGCAAAGGGACGAGGTTTCCTCTTTTTACACCACTCTGACTGCTTCAACTATCACTGTCTGTGAAGCATTATTGGTCCATCAGGTCAACACACATATAGAGGCGCTGTCCAGGCCACCACATTTTGCAATTTCACAGAAGTGATACGAGGAAAAATACCTCGCATTCAGGGGTAAAACACACGTTGACATGCCCGATATCGCACTCGTCCGTATGAATGTAGCCTTAACCCATTAAGGACCAGACACTTTTTAGGGATTTTACCCATGTGGTGGTTTTACTGCCCTATTTTTTCCCTTTAGCTACCAAAATTACTTTTGCAGTGTTTTTTTTCCGTGACATATAGGGCAATTTTTTAAATATCTTTTTCACTGACTTTTTTCCTGCTTTTTTAGTTTTATTGGTGTTAAAAAGCTAAAAAAATGCTTTTTTTTTTTTAAGGGTATGCTTTTTTCCCCAGTAGATTTACGCTAGAATAAAGTATGGGAAGGGGTTCCTTATTTTGTATATTTTTGGATTACAGGGCGCATACGGCGATGGTTTTGGGTTAATTTCATATATATATATATTCTTTTTTTAATTTTGTTCTGTAATTTCTTTTTAAACTTCTTTAACACATAGGAGCCCCAGTTAAAGGAGAAAACATCCCCTGTAGGGACAATAGTCACTGACAAAGCCGATCAGGGTCTACGAGGACATCTCCACTTTTTAGTACATAGCGCACATAAAGCCCAGAACCAAGCACCATAAATTTACAGCACTTGGTCCTTAAGGGGTTAAAATAAAAAATTAAATGCCATCCTATCGCGACGGCTCTCCGTCTAGTTGTCCGGCACATGGAACCTGGAAAAAGCGTCATACCCATTTATTGTGACGGCTCAGACTGCCACAGGTGTGAGCGGCCATTAAAAAATCACCAGTGAAGCCTGTGAGCAGCTGAGCAGTCACACGGACGAGACAGGTGAGCTTCTGCATCTTCCGACTTCAGTGCGACGAGCATCGCGCAGGGAGCCGCTGGAATAAGAGAGCTTTCAATTTGTCTTCATTTGAGGCCGCCTGCACACGGCAGAGCCGGATTCCACATGCGGGTTCCCGCAACAGATTCAAGCTGTGACCACAAATGTCGACCCTGCTGACGCTAGGTGATGACGCGGAAACTGCAACGTTAATGGCATTCAGCCTGTGGGTCGGGCGGCTTCCATTGACTTCAATGGAATCCGCGAAAAAATGGAGCATGCTGCGATTTTTGCTCTGCTTGTGAAAACTTAATTGGTTTCCACAAGTGTGCAGGAAGAATCTATTTCCCATAGCA
The DNA here is from genome assembly GCF_035609145.1 of Eleutherodactylus coqui. Lineage (NCBI taxonomy): Eukaryota > Metazoa > Chordata > Amphibia > Anura > Eleutherodactylidae > Eleutherodactylus > Eleutherodactylus coqui. The sequence goes on along the minus strand of NC_089838.1, from coordinate 169,622,814 downwards.
TGCTATTGGCGCTATTTGCTGCAGATCCGCGGTGCGGACGCTCGCTGCAGATTGCGTTCGTATACAGGCGGCCTTAAGCTTGTATAACTTTTTTCTCATGACCCGTTAAACTTCTTTATGCCCTTTCAGAACTAAGCCTCCATTGCCACGGCCAAGTTCTGCCTTCTGACCCGCTTCTCCCGGGCGTCACATGGTCCGATATATAAGGTTATTTATCGCCAGCTGTGGGGTTTCCGCTAGGCTTCTCTATAGACCGTTAATTCCAGGGAAACTGGCTGTACAAAGTAATAAGGCGCCACCAAACACACATAGACACCCCTCATGGCGGTAGTCACATGGACGTCAGGATGTGGCGCCCTGTCACCATGGGTGCAGTGCTGTCCCTAAGCACCACACCGTGCCAGGAGCCGGCAGCCCCCTGTGGGCACCAAGTACCAGCCCAGGGTCACACCGCCAGCATCAGCGGCGCTCGGTGTAGTAGTTCTGGACGTACAGCGGCAGTGATGCCCGTCTGCCCCACTAGATGTACGTATACAATGCACGGCGGACAAGGCTACATTACTGCAGCCACACGTGGGGGTGGGCCCGCCGCCGTGCTCCCCACCAGCGCCGCTCCGGTAGGTGCTCCGCGCTCCCCGTCAGTGACGCTCCACGTGAGCCGTGCAGCGGCGGCGCAGTATAAATAGCCGGAGCAGGGGGCGGGGCCGTGACGTCAGCACAGAGCAGGCAGCCCGGGGAGCGCGGTCTGTGCCCGGCGCTGTCAGTAGGTGGCGGAGGGAGGTGACGGAACAGGAGCGGGGGATAAGCAGAGTGGACGCGGCTCATGTCTGTGTGCTAGGCGGCGGCTGCTCACTCCTACACCGGGACTCTATGCTGCCGCTGGACCGCCGCAACACGTAGAGGGGAGCAGAGGACCGCGCGCTGCCGGGAGCCCGGGGGCTGCTGTTTGGATGAAAGTTTGCTCAGATGTCGGTGCAGGGTAAGGAAGGCCTGTGTGGCCGGCACGGCAGGGGTTAACGGGGAGGCTGCCCCCCTGTGGTTGGACGGGGAGCCGCTCACCTGGTGGTGAATAATTCACACTTGTTACCTGCAGCTGCCTGGGGATGGAGGCTCCATTGTTCCCGGGCATCGCACAGCCCTGACCTACCTGTGGGCATCACCTGCGTGCCTGGCACCGGCATGGATTGTACGCTCCTTGCTCCAGTGCCCAGCTGGTGCAGATCACACAGTAGCGGCCTCACATCTCTACAGGAAGTTGGGCTGCCAGGAAAGTTTGGAGCCCAGGTCCGGCTTGCAGGGTGCCCTTACAGGCGGGTGGGCTTTATTGTCACTTCTGGAAATTGGGGCATTTTTTGGGCTGATTTCTTCTTGTAGCATACCTGATATGGAGAAAGTCCCCCGGACTGTAGGGGCGCTGCGGCCTCCAGCGCTGCTGGGAAGTGAGGGGGTTGTGCTGGTCACACGTGCCGTCTTTCTGTGATGTTGTACTTTCCAGCAGTGGTTAACCTTTAAGAGCTGCCCACGCACACGTATCGCCTGTGCCGTGGGTGCGTCGCGCACGTATCGCCTGTGCCGTGGGTGCGTCGCGCGCGTATCGCCTGTGCCGTGGGTGCGTCGCGCGCGTATCGCCTGTGCCGTGGGTGCGTCGCGCGCGTATCGCCTGTGCCGTGGGTGCGTCGCGCGCGTATCGCCTGTGCCGTGGGTGCGTCGCGCGCGTATCGCCTGTGCCGTGGGTGCGTCGCGCGCGTATCGCCTGTGCCGTGGGTGCGTCGCGCGCGTATCGCCTGTGCCGTGGGTGCGTCGCGCGCGTATCGCCTGTGCCGTGGGTGCGTCGCGCGCGTATCGCCTGTGCCGTGGGTGCGTCGCGCGCGTATCGCCTGTGCCGTGGGTGCGTCGCGCGCGTATCGCCTGTGCCGTGGGTGCGTCGCGCGCGTATCGCCTGTGCCGTGGGTGCGTCGCGCGCGTATCGCCTGTGCCGTGGGTGCGTCGCGCGCGTATCGCCTGTGCCGTGGGTGCGTCGCGCGCGTATCGCCTGTGCCGTGGGTGCTGATTGGGCCCCAGCGATCGTACACTTATCCTGAGGAGGGGGGCTAAATGTTGGTTGGCTGACCCCCGAAGGCCGGGCTCACGCAAGAGGGTTGGATTCCGCCTGCAGCAGATTCCGGCTGTGAGCTCGGCCGGTGACCCTGCATACAGCATTACTTTGTATGGCGGATGACTGCGGCAGCTCACCATCAGTCATGCGAAGTAGTTTTTTTTTTTTCATTGTAATCCCCACACCGCCGCTTAGCGAGGACGCGGGTACCTGCCACCCATGCACATGTTAACTGCAAGTGAGCTGCGGGTTGGATGCCTCCATTGACGTCAATGGAGGCCATCCGCATGGATTCGCACAGCAAAATAGAGCATGCTGCGATTTTTCATCCGATTGCGGAATTCGCAATCCTTATCCACAAGTGTGAACGAGAAATCAGTAATGCATGTCTTTCAATGCGCGTGTTTTACCGCAGATCGTCGGCATGGACGGCGATCACAGAATCCGCAATACAAATCCACTCGTGTGTTTCTAATCCCATGGAACGGACTACATGTCTATTTAGATACTAAGTTCATCTCTTGAGTGAAGCATCAGCTGCTTTTACACGGAATGATTCAGAATGAGTATCGCCAGCTCGCCCGCTCCTGCAGCGCCCAGGCAGGCAATCATCGCTGGCAGTCGGTCTCTTCTCATTCAGTGTTTCACATTCCTGTGTTTAAACACGACGACAAATGACCGCGCCGGCAACGACTTTTATCCTGGCTGAAACTAAATGATGAAAGAAAAGCGGAAGATTCTCCTTTGTCATCTAATCGTTCGCTTGCGTTTAGACCGAATGATTATCGTTCACTTTCACTCGATTGAATGATTTTTTTTTTTTCTTAAAGCGATAATCATTCTGCCTAAACGCGAGCTTAAAGGGGTCTGTCATAAAAAAATATATACAGTATATATCTATACTCTCCTACTCCTCCCCCGCCAGTCTACTTGCCAGATCTTCTCCTCGCTGATTTTTCTTCTGCCAGCTGAAGCCCGGGCGGTCGGGGTCAGCCCACCTCCAGCTAGCTGATTCCTCTCCTTCCTGTCAGGTTACATATATTCACAGGCAGTCTCCTTCCTGCCAGCCACTGTACTGTCACTAGTTTACAGCCTAGCAGGGGGAGTGCCGAGCTATTGTAGAGACTGCTTATGCCTGTTGTCTCTACAATAGATCAGCATTCCTTCCTAGCCAGCGAAGGCTATGTCACAGGGATCTGACTTTCACTCATCTGCCAGAAGGAGAATGTGAGGAATGCAGGCTTCATAAGAAGAGGATCCGTCTGGCTGGAGGTGAGGTAACTCGGGGGACTGAAGATCAGCGAGAAGGTGTGGTAAGCAGTCTGCCTGGGGAGGAATAGGGGAGTATAGAAGTATTTTTTTTTTTTCAATGACACAACCCCTTTTAGTCTTGTGACCTAGCATCATATTTCAGCCACGTCCATAAAACAGATGTCCATCCTTCCTGATCACAGGCCTCCTGACCCACACTCCACGCATCATAGATCCCATGGCGTTTGAGTCAGGAGACCCACGATCAGGCACATGTCCGTATTACAGCCACGAAAACCCAGCCAAAGTAGCTGTAGCTGAAAGCAAAAGTAAGATCGTGGCAAAGCACTGTGTCTGAAATGACGGCGCTCTGCTGCATTCATGTGGGAGCGGCCGGAGGCTATAAAGTTTGTCATGGCAGAGTCAGTAGTGATTCAGAGTGTTCTCATCAGCACACTTTTTAAAAGTGCTTTTACACGGAACGATTGTTCTGATTTCCGTGATCCAGTGAGAACCTGAACGATTATCGGTCAGTGTATATGTATGCACCGACTGAGCAAGTCATTCACTTCTCATTCCTCATTCAATTTCTACGTATGGTTCCATGTGAGCAGGCAGTCGGGCACTTATGAACAACTATCTGCTTACTGCGAATGGAGGCGGCCGGGACGGAACGATCCCCAACCTGCTCTTCCTCCATGCACTCGGTGGTGCTTGGTACAGTGTAAAAGCACAGGAATGATTATTGCCGGGACGACCTGTCGGGTATCAGTTGTCCCACAGATCGGCCCCGTGTAAAAGCCCCCTTAGAGTTCCCTGTGATCAGCGGAGGAAGCTGCACCCAGTGCTTAGGTTTCCCCGGTTATGACCGCTGCAGAAGAAATGTCACTGACCCCTGTCCAGTGTGTAACTGTACAACTACAAGTGCTTTAGGCTTGTGGGGCTTTATTTTAATGACATTTACCATTAAACTGGGTTTCCAACTTACATATACAATATCTTTGAAAAACCAACTGCCTGTGGTCAAAAAAGAATAAAATGGCTTCTACTCGGCTGTCCCAGCGCCTTGCATCTTCAGCACCGCTCCCCCCGCTGGTACTTTGTTGACATTACAGGTTGTTGCAGCCAATCACAACTCATGGTGTTGGCTGTGCACAATGCATAACGCCCAAAGATAATACTCTAAACCCGTGCGGTATATGTGCAGCGCAGTGGGGGTGTTCCCGCATCGGCGCTGGTTTCAGGGGGCTCCGTAGCTGAGCCTCCAGTAACTGGGCTGTAACTAACTGTCTTGGTGCCACTGCGATCGGAGCTAGCTCCGATCCTAGTCATTTAACCCTATAGATGCCATTGAAACGTGTTTCAAAAGACAGTGCTCCTTCCCTTCTGAGTGCCGCAATGTGCCCAAGCTCTATTGCCCCTTGTGAGGGTGAGAAATGTGGCTCCCAGCCCATATGTTTTTGGAAAAATTGAGGTAGAAACGGGCTTTGAAAATTAATTACAACTGTGGAGTCAAAATTACCTACCCTTTATGGATTCCTTTAGGCCACTCCCACACATGCGTTCAGAAAACGCGGCACGAAATCACAGAATCTTTACAGCGGCATATTTGCATGCCACGTCGTTTGACAGTGCTTTATTACACACCCCATCATTGTGATAGGTGATGAGGTGCATGAAAAACCGCAAAAACGCATCAAATAGAACAGAGCGCCATCAAACTCTGCGGTGTTAGAAACGCTGCATTTGAGCGCTGGTCAGCGAGGCCCTTTTGAAATCAATGGGAGCGTTGTACTGGGATTAGTGCGGTGCTCGGGACGCTGCACTAAAAAGCAATTGTTTGAGTGTGGCCTTAGGGGTGTAGTCGTAAAAAACAGGGTCTTTTTTATGTTTTGATGCCTCGAAGCCTCTAGAAATTGTCCCAATGAAAAGGAGGCCCCAAAATGCAGATTTCTGATGCTGGTACTTTTGTCATGTTGCAGACCAGGAGCACGTGTAGGTTCTAACAACTGCAGCGTCAGGGTAATAAATATTGAGTTGTGTTTTATCTGCTAACTTCTTCTGTGTTAGGGCCCATTTACACGAAACGATCGCTCAAAATTCGCTCGAATGGCAGTTTGAGTGACCGCTTTGATCAATCCCTTTGCATGACCTCTTAAGTAGCTAATTGGCTACTAAAGTGTTTATTGGCTTGTAAATGAAGGTGGATCAGGATACAGCTGATATCTCCGAGACCAGCAGGAGTGCTGGCAGCTGCTTTGTTCTCGGAGCTGTCAGCGGTATCTCACTGAGGGCTCCGAACGGGATATCAGCTGAAAGAATATGATCAGCGGTATCCCGCTGAGAACTCGGCGTGCGGCGCTGATAAGTCATTGACGACTTTTAGCTTGGTTCAAGTCTACGATGAATGAATTGTGCACGATGGCCATGTGTTTAGATGCAACGTTTATCGCTCAAAAGATGGCTTTTAAGTGAAATTTGAGTGATAATCGTTGCGTGTAAATGGGCCTTTATTAGTCAGAAGTTTGCATGAAAAATGAAACTTTAAGCCTGGCTGCAACGACCGGGTTGGATTTTGCATGCGATTCCCTGTGCTCAGCTGGCATCCGTGTGTACCTGCTTTCCTCTTTGCCTGGCTGTACTGCAGATGTTCCGGTAGGCGAGCTCTCGGACATGTGCAGTACAGTTGTTTTTCTTTTTTTAAAAATCCCGGCTTTTCCCGCGTCGTTGCTAGGTGATGATGCGAGTACCCGCGACCTTCCAGGGGGGCGGCTTCCATTGACTTAGGACTACATCGGTACAGATGCTGTGCAGTTTAATGTGACTTTTAATGCGCTACAACTTTCTGTGCAGTTTGTTTGCCCTTTCAGTTACTTTACAAAGATAAAGTACCAATAGCTTTTTAATGGCTTAGGCCAGACTCACACAAGAGTTCGTAAAAAGGCTGCATTTCACAGCATTTTGGAACAGCGTTTTCAAATGCGCTCAATAGCGTGTTTTTTCTTTTTTTTAAACTTTTTATTGTAATTTTTATATTAGCAAAATGAAAGTGTATCACAGCAATGTCACATATTACTACTTGTACACATTCACATATACAAGACTCATGCCTTGGGTTCATTTCAAAAACATTAATGACCAACTCCAGATTCTCGTAAAGCGTTCCCATGTTTGTTCCCCTTCAGATTAGCAATATTCCTACATTTGGTACCAGCACTGTTTATTGCTGGCAGGCATAAATAGAAAGGAAAGAGTGATATGATATACAGACAGCACGTTTACTAGGCTTGTGATCATCCTGTCTATTATCAGCTACATACATACATACATACATACATACATACATACATACATACATACATACATGTTTATGTTAAAAACAAAGCAAAGAAATTCTCCTATCCGGTCAAATGACATTATATTATTTTTAATTTCCCCAAGTGGTTCGCATCATCTTAGATATAATACCATATATATAATATCTTATCTGCTACTCCTGTAAATGTACAAACAGTTCAGTGAATAGCATTGGTATCACTGGCAGCCTTATTGGGATGGTTGACCGCTACGGTGGACAGTATTATTCCCCTTCCATAGATTGCTTCTACGCCTCGTTGGGGTTAATCCGGTATCTTCTGGATGAGCAGGTGAGACTAAGGCCGCCTGCACACGAACGGGTCGGATTCTGTATGTGGGAGCCAGCAGCGGGAGCAGATCCTGTGTCCGCCCGGCGATCCCCGCGTATCTGTCTTCTTTTCTCTGTATTGTGGATGGCTGTGGCAAGCTGCTGTCAGACATGCGCAGTACAGATTTTTAAAAAAAAAGTTCATTTTCTCCGCACCGTGGCTAGGCAATGAAGCAGGTATCTGTGACCTTTCCACAATGTCAATTGTGGAAGAGCGGGGGGTCGGGTGCAGACACCCCACATAAATAACAGATTTTTTTTTCCCTCCGCTTGCAGAAATCGCAATTTGTTTCCGCTCATGTGCAGGAAGAAGCGCTTTCGCATAACGTGCTATGAACTGTATTCTCTGCGGATCCACAGTGCGGACACAACTGCTGCGGATACCGCAATGAAAATCCGTTTGTGTGCAGGCGGCCTAAGTGATATTGCCATGACAAACGAGTTTTCCTAAGGCACTCATAAGGAAACACAATGAGATGATGAGAGTGCCATTTGTTCAGTGTTCTTTTGTGAAAGGACAAATGGCCTGCATACTTGGGCCCCATGATACACAGCAATGCCCGTAAAAGTCCTGTACTTGATACGGGCCAGCATAGGTTCTCTCCCTGCACCCCCGATTGCCAAGTCTTACAATGACTATATTGGTGGGACATATAAGGGACCAGATCAGTAAAGTGTTGTAGGTATTCCAAATAGCCACTGAGTCTTTGACCTTTTCACATGGACAACCTACAATTCATATGTCCTATGTAAAGCCTCATTATCCTGCTGGGAAAAATCCATTTACATTTCCTATGTTTCCTCAAAGACTTGTAGGAACGGTGAGGGCACCAAATACTAGGAGAGGCTCTGATGCTGCAGTCGGTGAAGGACAGTTGCACATGCTGCCCATTATGATGTGGAACGAGTTGTTAAAAAAGTGTCATGTCTACAGAGAAAACTATCTTGGGGCAAAAAAAGGGAAAACACAGATGCAAAAACAATGGGTCCTATTTACTTAGGCCGCCTGCACACAACCGGGTTGGATCCCGCAGCGGAATCTGACCCTGTGCCTGGATAGTGACTCCTGCGTACCTGTCCGGATTCTTCTTAGTGCTCATGGGAGATGCAGAAACCGCTTCTGTAGGGCAGATGCCCCTGCCAGCGCACATGCGCAGTACAGATAATGCCACACCGTCGCTAGGAACTGATGTGGATCGCGTGACCTTTCAACACTGATGATTGCGGAAGGGACGTGGATCAGACGGCTTCAGTTGAATAGAGCAAGCTGTAATTTTTCCCTTGCGAGCGGAAAATCGCAGTTGTTGATTTCCAGTCATATGCAGGAAAAAACGCTTTTCCATAGCATGCTGGATGCCCGCGCCGGATTCCGCAATGCAAATCCTCAGTGTGAAGGAGGCCTTAGACAGGTGTTTCACATGCCAAACTAAGTAAACCCTGTGCCCAACTCTGAGCAACAAATGTATTAAAGGGAAGGTGTCATCAGAAAATGACCTATTATGTAAATCACATTTTTGTGTTAAATATATTCTATAGAGTGCTAGTTTTATTAAATGTGGATTGTGACCTAAAGTAAAAAAAACAAAACCTAAAAGCTTTTTCATACTGATCTCAGAGCCAAATAGGCTGATACTTCCTATTCTTTTGAGAACTGTTCAGTAGAGCAGTACTCTCACTAACATCACGGGCAGGATTACAATGAGTGGTAACACATGTAGATGCAACAGGATCCACCAGTTACAATTGGTGATACTGTGAATATCTACTCCCCTTCCTGCACAATAACCCCCTGCAGCGGTCACAGAGCATGTGTTAAATAGTCTTCCATGCAAAGTCCATGGGTCAATCCTGTCCATTATGTGAATGGCCCATGAGGCTGCTGTAAGGCAAATCTCTAAATGCTGCTAAATTTAGTTCAGGATAGATGACACCCCTTGTAATCATGTATAGACAATAGAATAAAAAAACTACAATCACAAAATAAACAATAAAAAAATAATAAATAATTTTTTCATCAATTAAAACCAGATACAAAAACATGTGATTATAGTCTGGAGGAGCAAGCTTCTTGACACAGTTGTCTTATCTGGCAGCACTTCCATGTCAGATGAAAATCAATGGCAGCTCCAGTCTGAAGTAGGCTTTTGCATTACTCTACAGCAGTTTCTGGTGCAGGTTACAGTAAATGTAAGGACATGTGCCATCACACTCCCTAAAGCTGAAGTTCTGGCTTTAAGCCCTGCCATCTAGGGCGTAATTATTAGGCCCCAGTGATTCACCAAAATGAAACACAACAATGTCCACGTGCTTGTGAGCAGTATCTATGCATCGGATGACCAAATAACTACTGGTACTAGTGGCACCAAGTAAAGGAACCCTGGATATAGAAGCACCATAAAAGAAAAATTGGGGTACATTTTTAAACTCGTGTATTGGGATTAAGTAAAATTTCAAGCTAAAAACTAAGAGGTGGCTTCAAAAAGAAAATCGACCACCTCTGGCAGGAAATAACCTCCCAATCCCAGACTAGCTCTGACCCTAGTCCTGTCAGTACTGCATCTAGCTCCTGCTTACTCTCCGTACTAAGACTAACGACAGAGGGCTCAGTCACACGGGCGTTTATTGCCGCGATTTGCGCATGCGTCCGGCGATTTTTTTAAAACCATTGCTTTGCAATGGTATCGGACACATGAGCGCTTTTTATGCGCTCGTCCGATAAATTAGAGAACAGAAATCGCAGATCGCACCTATCTGCGATCTGCGATTCCTGTTCTCTTCTCTATATGCGCTCAATGGGGCCGGCGGCAGCAGCGCCGACCCCAATGAGAACATATAGAAGATAAATCATTCTTCTCTGCCACAGCTGGAACAGCTGTGGCAGAGAAGAACGATGTTTGCCCATTGAATTCAATGGAGCGGCAATACAGCCGCTCCATTGAAAGCAATGGGCTGCCGGCGTGCGTGGGGTTAATTGTCGGGAAGGGGTTAAATATATAACCCCTTTCCTGCAATGCATCCTGAAAAGTGAAAAAATAAAAAAAAATGTATGTACTTACCTGCTCCCGGCAGCTGGAGATCCCGGCGGCCGGCCTGCAGTGGGTGTGACGGGGGTGTGACTCAGGCTTGCCCCTGATTGGCTCAGCCTGAGCCAATCAGAGGCTGATCTCAGTCACACCCATTCATGAATTCATGAATGGGTGTGACTGAGACTTGCTTCTGATTGGCTCAGCGCTGAGCCAATCAGGGGCAAGCCTGAGTCACACCCCCTTCACACCCACTGCAGGCCGGCCGCCGGGATCTCCAGCTGCCGGGAGCAGGTAAGTACATACATTTTTTTTATTTTTTCACTTTTCAGGATGCATTGCAGGAAAGGGGTTATATATTTAACCCCTTCCCGACAATTCATCCCACACTCGCCCGCAGCGCTTGCATTCAATGGAGCCGCTGTATTGCCGTCTCCATTGAATGCAATGCGCTGGACAGCTCCGGCCCGTTTCTAATGAAACGCGGCTAGGAGCAGATTTTCGGGCGATTTTTGGGCCGATTTTTCGGCGCCGGTCACGCGATTTGCGCATGCGCATCCGTCATGCGATGCGCAAATCGCGTGAAAAAACGCCCGTGTGACTAAGGCCAGAGGAAGAAGTTTCCAGGCTGATCTCCTCTGCTCGCCCCACCACCTGTGCTAGAGACACTCTTCTCTCACACCTCCCGTTCCTCTCCCTGTTGGTCATCTCCCACTTCACGACTATATTCAACCTCTCTCTGACCTCTGGCATTTTCCCCTCCTCATTCAAACATGCTATCATATCCCCATTCCTAAAGAAACTGACTCTTGACTTGACCAGTGCTGCCAACTACTGACCCATCTCAAATCTGCCCTTCATCTCCGAACTATAAGACCGCCTGGTTTACTCCCTCCTTTTAAGCTATCAGGAAACTCTCTTCTTGACCCCCTACACTCGACAGAAACTGCCCTTACAAAAGTGTCAAACAACCTCCTGAAAGCCAAATCGAGGGGCGACTACTCCCTACTGATCCTCATCGACCTCTCTGCAGCATTTGACAATGTTGACCACAAACTCCTCCTCAGCATGCTTTGCTGCATTGGCCTGAAGGGTACTGCTCTTTCCTGGTTATCCTCCTACCTATCTGACCGCTCCTTCAGCATCCCCTTTGCTGGCTCTACCTCCCCTCCTCTCACCCTTGCTGTTGGAATCCCCCAGGGCTCATTCTTCGTCTCTCTCCTCTTATCCATCTACACAGCGCGTATTGGACAAACCATCAGGAGTTTTGGCTTTCAGTATCCTCTCTACGCTGACAACACCCAGTTATACACCTCCTCCTGTGACATCACAGCAACATTCCTCCGGGAACGCCACCGACTGTCTGTCCGCTGTCTCTAACACTATGTCCTCTCTCTACCTAAAACTGAACCTCTCAAAAACTGACCTACTGGTGTTTCCACCCTCTACTACCTGACCTCAATATGTGGCACCACCATAACTCCCAGACAGCATGCCTGCTGTCTTGGGGTTGGTATTATTGTGTCTTGACGCCACCAGGAAGCTAGGAGTGTGACAGCCATTCAATGGAGGAACTCCCCTGTCACACCCCTAGCTCCCGATTTGGCGGATTGGTAAAGGTCCTTGAAGGTTCTAGCAGCATCTGCAGCGATGGTAGCCTGTGCTGCAGGGTTAGGGATAGGGGTGTTTTTTTGCAGTTATGCTTACATTATTAGCTGTAGATGCTTGCATGTTACACCTGTAACATGGCAGCATTTTCAGGTTATAATGTAAGCCTAACTGCAAAAACCACCCCTAATCCTAACCCTGCAGCAAGGGCCACAATCACTGCAGACACTGCTGCAGATCTTAGTGTCCCCCCCCCCCCCCCCCCCCCGCCCAGCAGGTGTCCACAGAGCGGCGATGGAGCAGAGAACGAACATGCAGCTCCCCGTTCCCCCACCCGCCGCCGCATCCTCGGACTGCCTGACAGAAACGTGTGTGCGCTGTCAGTCCCAGCTTTCCTGCGGTGATGGCCGGGGATGACGCAAACAGCCTATGGTGCTGCATAAGCGCGCAACGGTAGGGTAACATCGAGCAGATCCAGAACTCCACACATGACGAAGTCCCACGAAAGCACCGAACTGAGGTGGAGTAGGGACCCGGAAAGTAAGGCTGACACTGTAGAGCAGCAAAGCAGTGGAAACACTGCGGCCGGACCCGGCACTAGAGGGCAGCAGACGGGCGCACGGGGCATAGTGGTACACAGGGACTCCTGAGAAGGGCGCACAGACGGCACGGGAGAAGTGGAGACACAGGAAGGACGGGCAAAGGAGAGATACTGACAGCCAATCTGGACCTAGGGCTGTGACAGAGACGTTACTCCATTGAAGGGCTGTTGCACCCCTAGCTTCCGGTGGCGTCAAGATACAATAATACCCTCGAGGTTATATTTGAATACGATCTCTCCTTTACCCCCTATATCCAATCTCTCACCCGAACGTGTCATCTGCACCTCAAGAATATCCATTCTGAATGCGGCAGCCTGGCTCATCTTCCTGTCCAGCCGCTACTCGGACGCCACTACACTGGCTGCCCTGCCCGTCAAATACAGAATTCAATTCAAACTCACTACCTTCATACAAAAAGCTCTGAATAGCACCGCACCGCCCTACATTGCCTCCCTCATCTCAATCCACCACCCAGCGCGCACCCTTTAATTCAAACCTCTCTCTCCTGCCTCCAAGACTTCTCCAGAGTACACATTAGCCTTTTACACCCCAACTCCACACCATTCGCAACCTGATTGGTTGTTTGAATTTACTCATTCATGGTGGCTGGTTAATTGAGTTGGCTGATTCACGATGATTGGTTGTTTAGGTTGGCTCGTGTAGAGGTGGGGTGTAAAAGGCTAATATGCCTCCAGAGCAACACCAGTCCTCTGGAACGTGCACCCCAAAACTATCTGGGCAAACCCTGACACACACAACTTCAGACGTGCTCTACAATCGCACCTCTTCAGGGAGGCATACCATATCCCCTAAACCAAACCCCTCTATACTCCCCCTGATAACATGCTCCCTGTCCTACCGATTGCAATCCCTGCTAGCTGTAATCAACCGCCTCCTGCAGTCCTACTGATTCAGCCACTATACGGCTTAGACCTGACCATTGTCTGTGTATATCACCCCTCACTCTCCACTTCGCCATACCGTGCACATCTCCAGCCCCTTTACCTTCTGTATCACCTTATTATCTGTAGTATGTAAGCTCCTTGGAGCAGGACCCTCACCCATGCTGTTTCCATCAACTGATTACTAGATGTAACGATGGTTTCTGTATCTTTGTTTTTTGTATCTGTTCTCCCCTGTTTTGTAAGCGCTGTGTAATACGTTGGCGCTATATTATTAAAGATTATGTAATGCAGTGCATTTTAAACAGACAGCTAAATTTTGATTGTTCTACTGCACAGCAATTGGTTAATCAGTTCATCCAATATTGCGCCTTCATGATTGTCAATGAAAAATAAAAATAAAAAATGTGTATTTTCAAATTGTATCGCTATATTTAGTAGTAAGTTCCTATTTGGGTATATTGTCATTATAAAAACACATAAGATATATGGTGTGAAAAAACGACCCATAGGAATGGTTTATGCTGGTGCTACATTGCTGTAGAGAAGTACCTTGACTGTTAGTTGATGATACTGACTGCGAATAGGATGGAAACTATAAGGCTGGGTTCATCTTATTAATGTCCTTTTTCCTGACACTATCTTGTACTCAAACTGCATTGTGTAACTTCTTATTCCCTTTAACCTGACAAACCACCCAGTCTCGGCACCAAACTCGTGGTTTTCAGCTGGCCGCTTTAATCTGTCCGAATAAATGAGTTTAGTGCTTGTATAGTCACAATATTTTAATTTAAGGAATAACGCTGAACAATCTGGAGCATTCTTAACATGGAGTTAATTCTTATGTCTGGTTGAAGGGGCCATGTATACTCTTAGCTACTTTTGTATTTTTTATCTGACAACCAAAAGTATTTCACTTCTAAAGTTTTAGACTTGAACTATAGCCACCACCATGAGATAGATATAGATATAGATATATATATATATATACATATTCTATTAAAGGCAGGTTCCTTGCTTTGTCTGCAGCACATTGTGTGTGTGTCAATAGTTCCACATACCGCCAGGCTACTGGAGCAGCATTTGTTTTTCAGTTTCTGTCAGTAAAATAAAAAAGTTGACTTATTCATAAAGGGAGACTTTCATTCTCTAAAGGGTGCATTTACTGTTCAGTTAGAAAGAAATCTCCCTTTTAGTCAGGTCTTACGAGGCCCCCAGAGCCTCCTGACTGCAGGATCTAACCAGCCTTCTGTTGCATCGTCTTCTCCATATACTGTTACCTCCTAAAACCCTGCCAACTTTCAGAGATGGACTCCTGAATAGAGAGAAGCAATCTCGTTAGAGAAAGTGAACAAGGTCAGGGCTCTGCTACGTGGAGGTTATGGCTATGTGTACTCCATGATTGACTAATTGTTAGACATGGGATAATGTAGTTGATTAATATATTTTATACCTGTGTGTATAGTATATAAAATGTACTATGCAAAAGTTTTAGACAAGTGTGCAAAAGTGCTGCAAAATAAGAATGCTTTCTAAAATCAAAATGCTTTTTTTTCGATTTATTTATTTTTGGTGTATTCAAAACTGCATCAGTAGTTCTTGGTACATTTGCAGAAAGTCACGTGTTTCATTAACCAATTATACCAAACTGAAATCCTATAAGACCCCTAACAGGTGCTAAGTATTATCACTTTCATATTTAGGATGAAACAGTCATTTAGGCTGGCTTGACAAGGACCTATATGTTCGCAGACGTGGTATTCAATGAAGAATTGCTTGCAAAGAGGCATACCTTCCTTTTTGGTAATTGACAAAAATCAACTATCAGCACGTCTACACTTTGTACAGTACTATGTATATATGTTGTGACATTATGCAAATTGAAAAAATTCTATTCCTCCCCTCCACCCCCATATGATTCTGCACTTAATACTGCAGAATGGCAAAATTAAGACAGAATGTTATAAATCCTACCACTTTGCATTGACAGAAGTATTCCGACCCTTTAGGCTGGGTTCACACGGGGCGGATTTTCGTCGGAAATCTCGCGGTTTGGCCGCAGCAAAAACTGCGAGATTTCCGCCGGGAGAACCGCCGCGGTTTAAGCCGCGGCGGCTCTGAAGCGGCCCGGCCGCGCTGCGGCCGGCGCTCCCATAGAGGAGAGCGCGGCCGCAGCGAAGAATGGACATGCTGCTTCTTCTGAAACCGCGGCTGCGGCAGCCGCGGATTCAACCGGATTTACCGCAGCGGATTAGCCGTCCCGTGTGGACGAGATTTCTGAGAAATCTCATCCACATGGCTGGCTAATCCCGGGATTAGCGGCCGCGGGCGGTTTTGCCGCGGGCGGATCTGCTGCGGCAAAACCGCAGCAAATCCGCCCTGTGTGACCCTAGCCTTAGTGTGACACACTTGAAATTTAGTTCTGGGGGCCTCCCATTTTTCGATCATCTTTGAAATGTTTCTACACCTTTGATATTTCGCATGTGGATCCACGAATAAAAATTTTGATGTGTAGAGGCGGAATGCTGTTGGAATTGTTTGACAATTTTCCATTAAAGCCCCCTGTCCACAGCCGTGACAGAATATCTCTAGCGATTTTCTGCTGCGGGGGAGCCCTGACAGTTCTCCGCGCTGAGCCTATCTGACAGATGGGCTCACTGTGGAGATTTGCGACATGCCGCGATTTGAATCCCGCGAGTGGAGAATCTCTATGATTCTCCGCTCGTGGACATCGGGCTGCGCTTTCTATAGCAACGCTATGGAAAGCGTTCACTGCGTTACCCTCGGCTGGATTATCACCGCAGATAACGCAGTGAACTATTGCCTGTGGACAAGAGCCCTAAGGCTGTTTTCACACAGCCGAGAAAATCGTGTGAGGTTTGTGTGTTGCAAGATGCACGAACATGAACCCCATTGTTTTGAATGGGGTCATACATAGGAACGATTAAAAATTTTTTTTTTTCTCTTTTCCTCCCACAGCGCATGTGATGCGGGAAACAAATTGCAGCACATCCTATCTATGGGCGTGCCCTCGCATCGCCCATTGCTTTCAATGGGGGCGGCTGCAGCATCGCAGCTCGTGCTGGGTTCCCCAGGTGCGATGCAGTGTAAGGTTTGCTATTTAAACAATAGGAGAAACTCCCTATATTGCACTCTCCCGTGTGAAGTTGACCGAAGGGTGCAGTCATGTGGTTTATACGGCATCCATACAAACCCATCAAAAAGCCATATGTGGTGTTGCTGCATCTGTGGCAAAATGCCATAATAACTTGGTTTTTATGGTTCCATGAAAAATGCCCACTTATTTCTGCATCATGACGTTCTGGATCTGTGATATTTAGATGCAAGAAGAGGATGTCTGTGCCATGATCATCAATAGATCGATACAGCCTGGTCTCATCCATCACTGGTCATCCCTGACTGCTCCCCACAGCCAAGCATACACTGAGCTCAGGGAAAAGCAGCAGGCAGTGTGATACCTAGAGCGTTATCACTGTGTGTTATCTGTGGCCTTACATAGGACTGCAGGCAACATTTACTAATATCTGTACTCAAGAGGTTAGAACTGTAGATGCCTGACAGCTCGATAATCCTTCCTATCCTTCTACATTCTCTTATTGTAAGTCGTATGGATTCACTCTTGAAGATAAAATATTTTGAGCAAAAGGGTTGATGTTTGGGAATATTCTATATGCTGCTGCGGATGACCAAGCACTTGTACTCTTTCCAGGAGTCCCATTGAATAGAGAGAGCAGTATTGCACATGCATGGTGCCAATTTCAATCTACACCTGAGTGCAGTGAGCCTGTAATAAGAGAAGGACATGGGACCCTCCTTGGGAATGGTTTGGGTCTCGGTGGGGGATAGGTGGTAAGTCAGTTTTGCTACAAGCAAGGACATAATAGAAGCATCTGGGCGGCCCGTATCTTTGTGGCTTCTTTATTAGCTGAATTAGCCTGGTTTCCGCTAACGAATATATCAATTAGCAGAATGGAATTTCACTACTCTACAATGTAACCCTTTAAGCCTGGCAGGTTTTCTTCTTTTCTGAGCCATCTACGATGTATCGGACTATCCTTGGTATGTGCACCCATGGCTGTCATCACTCTGGTGCCCGTGCTGCCATAGTACTTAGTCAGAAGCACTTCCTAATAGTCTGTGAAGGCTGATGGGACCTACATCTCATGAAGTATTAGCCCCCTCTGCCACTTGTTACCCTGTTTCCCTGAAAATAAGACCCTCAAAATAAGACATGGCATGATTTTCCAGAATTTTTGAGGATGCAAAATGATTTTTCAGGCTTTTTGAGGATGCTTGAAATATAAGCCCTGCTAACAGTTAATTAAAAGTCAATTTAAATAGTGTCCAGGCAGCTATACATGTATAATTAATATAAGACACGGTCTTATTTTCGGGGAAACACGGTATACACAGGATTTCCCTTTATAGGCTTGTGGTGAAGGAGATGGAAGCGGTAGAAATCTGCACTGCGTATGGTTGTCACAGAATGGAGTCTAGTCATGCAGGAGTTTAGTGCCCATATTAAACCCTGGCCCCCCAAGTGCTGCTATACAGGAGGGGTCACAATATGCTTTGTAATGCACACCAAAGCTTCTTTTTGACGTTTGACATAAAGCTACTTATTTGTCCCCATGAAGGGATTCTGTAGTATTCAGGGGGTGAATTATACAGTGTGCCAGTTGCTTCAAAATCCCTTTTAAAATGGGAGACCAGTCAATAAAAGATTCATAGCATTCCTCTTTTTAAAGATGTTCTGCAGCATCCAGGACTTTGTAATATATAAAACACACCAGATCTATAGAAGAGCTTATCTTTTTTTTTTTCATCATTGATGGACATGATGCTCCCACTTTTTTAAACTAAGGTAACTGTGTTTACACTCGCTAATCTAACGCTTTTTTTCATTATTCCTCAAACTGCTGCCTTAAAGAGGACTTGTCACCAGGTCATGCTGCCCAAATCAGGAGTATGAACCCGGGACAGGTATGCCCACTGCATATAAAATACTTTGTGTATTTTATTCTGAAATGCCGTGGCACACTTAGAAGTGTGTGCCCCGAGTCATGGATGCGGGCCATGCCGGATTTTCCCATCCGCAGCATGTAGACTGACAGTTCTCTTTAGTATAGGGAGAGGGCTGTCAATCTTCATGATGCGGGCAGGGGGAGTTCGGCATGGCCCACCTCCATGACTCGGGGCTCAGTTCCAAGTCAGATGTCAGCGTTTCAGAATAACCTATACACAGGGGCAACAGCCATCCCTGTTCATGCTGGCCATGGTTCAGGGAGCATACATCTGGTGACACCATACCTTGAGGGCTCGCTCACATGAGCGTATTTGTGCAGCGTATTATGTGTAATTTTTGCGCTCTTTAATACGCAGTAAATAGTTCCCTCGGATTTCTATGAGTCTGTTCACGTGAGCGTAGTTTTTCATGCATATTGCATGAAAAATGACACGCCATGGCCTATCTTGGTGCATATATCGCACTGTAGAAGCCCATTGAAATCAATGAACATACATAAATGTGCAGAAAACCTGCAAATTAACGCACACAAAAATGCGTCAGAGCAGGTGAAATCCGTGGGCATAAGCAATTTTCGTATTTATGTGGCCGAAATGTTCTTAAGCTTGTGTGAACTGGTCCGTAATCCAAACTTTCTCTCCTCCTAAATGCCCCTGGTTCAGCCCCACTGCTCTGGTGGCAGAAGTTAATGCAGCCAATTACTGACCTCAGAAGTCACGTGCCATTCGTGCACACATGATCACTGATGATGATAGTTGCCGGCAGCAGTTACATGAGTGATGAATAGCGTATGGTCATTGCAAGGGGGTGATAGGGGTGTAATTTTAGACATGAGTAGAGTGTTTTTTTTTTTTTTCTTTTGTTCCCCCGATATAAGTAGTCCCTCAGTGTGTGTATGTATGTGTGTATGTATGTGTATATGTATGTATGTGTATATGTATGTATGGCTAGTAATACCTTGGTTAGTTATTCCTTTCTATCTGAACAGGTGGAGCATGTGATCTCATTGAGACCACCTGCAAATTACTTGTCTCAATGCATTGCCCAGGAGTCAGTATTTCAGTCACCAAGACCTCCTGTATGATATTGTGTTCTGTACTCCACATACCCTTCACAGGTGGGGACATAAACTGCTGTCACAGTTACTGCTGTGGTTAGATGCTTCTGTCACATAGTTATTATGAAGATGATGACTCATTCTCATGATTGTATACTTATGAACTTTAGCTTATTTAGGTGAATGTAGAAAGTAATGATTGGTGCTCTCCCAGCAGGCAGAGATGGTACAGTCTCTAGTTGGTCTTTTGACATGCATCATGGGATTTATAGCAGAGCATAGAGAAAAGGAAAGCAGGAAAACATCCAAACATCAAGATGGTGCTTGATGCATCAGAAGGCTATGCTGCAAGGAAGTGACTGCAATATACATGGACATCCAGAGTGTGAAATCGAAGCACAAACTTGAAATGCGTTTTTAACATTAGAAAGTCCCATTGACATTCGCGTTTAAAGAAAACGCAGCGTTAAAAAAACCCAAATGTGGGGGAGCCCTAAGGTGAGACCGCTTCAAAACCCATGCCGGATAGCACGGTTTTTGAAGATTACTTTATGCCATGGAAATTTTGCAGAATTTCTATGCAGTCCCACTGAAGTCACTCCATGAGATTTCTGCAGGATTTCTGCTCTGTGCGACGGCAGCCTAAGGACTGCTTCACGATTGCAATTTTGCTTATCTGAGCATCAGGCATGCTTTTTCTTGCAAAAACATCACTGCCACTTGTGTTTTTCTCGCGATGGACAATAGGAATTTCTAACGCCAAAATTGCATTGCAGGAAAATTTCAAGTTCATGCTTTGTGGTGCAATAAGGAGGCTCCATAGGGAAAAGTGGGAGATAAAAAAGGGCAAATGCAGAAAGTTAAGGCATGCTGTGATTATTATTTTTTTTCACTATACATCGCAGGAGTGAAAACATTGCAAATGGGAATGAAACTATTGAAAATCATGGGTTTCATAATTCTGCATTCTCACTCTCGCATCGCTCAAAAAACGTGTGACTTTTCTCGCAAGTGTGAAGACACCTCAAGGCTTGTTTCACATGAGCGATTGTGATTTTACCGCAAAAAAAAAACATGGCATAATCGTGACCTGCTTGCTGCAATTTTTGAGTGTCAGCGATGCTTTTTCTTGAGAATCTCCCAACGCTGCTGATCGCGATAAAATTATGCGTTGTTTTTTTTAAAATCACGAAAGTCAGTAAGATTTTTTTTAATGTTAACACATCATATTGCATGAAAATCGCAAGTCTGTGTTGCGATGCAATAAACAGGAGGCTCCATAGAGAAACATGGGGGATATAAAAATTGCAGAAAGACAGGGCATGCCACAATTTTTTTTTTTTTTTTGCTTGCTACATCACATCAGATAAAACATCAAAATGTGAAGGAAACCATTGAAAATCATTCATTTTTATAATTCAGCTTTTTTACTCTTGCATTATGTGATTTTTTAATCGCCTGTGTGAAGGCAGCCATATTATCTCCTCTATTTCAAGACCGCTCAGGAAGAAAACATGCTGCATAAAATAAATGACTCCAGCACATTGCACACTAGAAAGAGATCACTAAGCTTGATGGGTATTCTCAGAATTCCAGGTTATCCTCCGTTCCATTGTACAGTAGAAGGAAGGTCCGAAGCGTTGGGTAATGAGGTGGGCACGCATGCGTACTACTGCTCCAATGCTTTTCATGATAGCGTCAGAAATTGCTTTCTATGAGCTTTTGGCAGTCTTCAGCACCATCATTGAAATGGAGCAGCGGCGCCAATGCAGGGACCATTGGGTGCCTTCTCTGGCATTGGTGGGAGTCCCAGTGGTCGGACCCTCACAATTAACTAATCTCCTGTTCTGTGCATAGGGGCTAACTTTATCTTGGTACAACTTGATTAGTGCCAGATATGATTGCTGTCATTCCCCGATCTATAGTGTCAGATGTCAGTGCTTTGATTGTAGAAGCAGAAACCAAAAAGTGGCAACAGCACTCAAAATACATTTGCTAGCAGAAATATACATGCCTATAATAAATGCACTAACCGTATTAAATAATTCAAGGGTCTTGGTATATGATTTGATCAAATCCTATTGGCCCATCTACCAACGTCCGGGTGCTTTGATTGTAAGCTCTTTGCTGCTAAATGCATCTTTGCAGAAGCATTCAGAACACCACTTATGTTTTGTATCAATACAAATGACATTGATACATTGTAAGTGATGAAATTATAGCAAAGATGCCTGTACATGTTACTGCTGAGCTGTGGGAACTACACGCTTGTTGCTGGACTTTTATAGATGCAGCACTGCAGTAAGCCACTTGAGATTACTCCTACTTCCCCATGATGTGTCCCGCCACCCCACATCTTTGTGGCCATGTATGTAGTCCAATGGGAAGGAGAAGACTGCTTCTTCCTGGTGCTGTTTGAAGCTTCCTTAGAAGAATTACAAGGCACCTGCTAGCAGTCCTGAGCAGGGTAAACTACTTAAAACTGCACACTTGACGCATGCGCAGTGCTACTTTAATTCTTCCCAAAATCTCCTGCTTTCCTGCGAATCCGTGGCAGGTCCACAGTGACCGCTGTGGCTGTGCTATGGATCGGACTGCTTACATTGACTTCAATACAAGTCATCCTGTGGGATCCGCAGAAAAATGGAGTATTCTGCGATCTCTTCCCGCGTGTGCGATGCGCACATGGAAAACAAAAATCACATCCGCATGCTTAAAGTGTTTTGCGGATGCTAATGCATCCCTATGAGCGGCTAGATTTGTGGTTCCACAAATCAAATCCTCCCGTGGACATTGGGCCTTATACATTAATGTAAAGGTGATTTGGCTGAAGCTCTCTGCATTTGTATATTCGGCAGTTCTCTATTAGAAGTGTTGTGCCTTAGGGTGCTTTCCCACTTGTCAGAAATCCGCACTATAATTCTCATAACTAACGTGTATTTTGATGCCCATTTGTGGTAAATGTGTATTTTGGGGCAGATTTTACCATGTTACAGAATATTTTGCTGCGGAAAAGCCGCACCAAAATCTGCATATGTATCACGGATTTACAGTGGAATTTAGACTTTTGAAAATCCATGCAAATTATTCTGCATGGTGGAATATAAACCACGTGCAGAATGGGATTCTTTTAGTTAATGTTTCTGGAACCGTGTTGGAGAATTTCTTTCCAGCACTTTGGATAAGGGTGTAACTATTTACAAAGTTAGGTTTACTTTTCTATCCTACTACAGACCTGGACCTTGCCATTTGTATTGGCACAGTCCCACCATCTTAATTGCCAGTGACCACTCTTTATTTCAGTACGTTAAAGAGAGCCTGTCACTATATCCTCTCCTCCTCCCGGTGTCTGCATGCACCGTTCTGTATGCAGTGCACATGCTGAGGGGAGAGGTCAGTGGGCAGTGACGGGCCGGGGCTGCCTGGCCAGAGGCCAATAAGGGAGGTTGCTATTACTACTTGGACTACTATGGGAGTCGCTTATTACTATGGAAGCCAGTATAGGAAAGACTGTTGCCATTGGGGCCACAATGGGTGAACCCTGTTGCCATACAATTACAATTGGGACTTTGAAGGCAACCATAAAGCTGAAGTGGCCTTTTGTGAAAATGAATTTTGCACCCATGGTCTATAAGAACATATAAATACACAAAATGCTATGCAGGTAGGCAGGTGCTTTTTTTCCTTTTTTTTTTCCTTTTTGAGGGTGGGAACGGGGGTGGCGGTGAAGGTTTTTGTGTTAGATCTCCACAGGTTCTGTTTTTATAATGTACGTGTATAGCGTTTTCACGGCCAATATACACTTCCATCTAAGCAGTTCCCCCTCTTCCCTCCCCCTCACCGTCTCTCTGCCTCTCTCCTCCACTCCGGCGTCTGCAATGAAAGGGGGTGGGGGGCGGAGCTAAGCTCCGCTCTATCCCGTCCACTCCCATTGCTGGCTATGGACAAGGGGAGAAGGTGGGAGCTTGGCTCCACCCTGGCCTGCCCACTGCGCTTGAAGGGGAGGAGAGAGGCAGAGAGCCGGGGAGGGAAGGGGGGGACTGCTTAGATGGAAGCGTATATTGGCCGGCCGTGAAAACGACAGCCAATATACGCTCGTGTAAATAAGCCCTAAAGCATATATTCAGAAAGTGTTAATAAACACTGGCCAGCTTGTTAGAAGCCTTGTAGTTTGAGCCTTTGTACTATTTCTTGGTGGTAGAGATGGACACATAACTAGTTCATCGGTACTTGCTGGACTCCATCCCGATCACTCTCTCTCACTTATTCTAGGTTTAGATGCTATTTCCATCTTATTGTGCCGCACTTATCACCCAGATAGCTCACAGGGTTCTGCCGTTTCCTGCCTGTTGGTTGGGTTTATGGGAGTGGAACACTAGTTTTGATATTTTCTCAGCTGTGGGTTTCAGAATCTGTAGGTTGGGTGTTTGCAGACTAGTTTTAGGGGTATATGGATGCTTTTTGCCCCAGATCCAGTATTTTTCTGTTGCCAGCTCTTATCGGAGGCCCTTGCATGAATGAGCTGTAAAGTGACTGACGGGAACTTTCACTACATGCTGCAAACCAGTTTATTAAGACTGATTGTTAATCGATATGACATTGACGTCAACTGACAGGTTCTCAGTACAATTCGTGGGAGGGAGAATAGAAGGCCAGAAGCCCTTTAGCATGTTTTTACACTAAGGTTTTGGCTATGTAGTCATATTTTATAGATTTTTATCTATGTAAGCTAGCAGAATTCATGTGTTAGCCTACAGATGTTTCCTTCCTCACCTTTCCTCTTGGCTCGACATATCCCGAGATGTGTGGTGTGAGATAACTAGGTTTGGAGGGTGGGGTGGTGGTGGGGGATAACTGATTTCTCAACTGCAGATACAGTTAAAAAGATGTATATGCTATATTTGGTTGTGATGTTAGTTGCAGCCTGAGAAGAGTTTTGCTTGAGCTTGTTGAAATAACTATATTGAAAGTCATGAGAAATTTAAAGGAATTGATCAGGATTAGAAAAATGTGGCTGCTGTAATTCCAAGGACAGCACTACACCTGTCCATTATTTTTATCTCCATTAGGCCGCCTGCAGACGGGCGGGTCGGATCCGGCGGCGAGAATTCTCACCGCGGGACCCGACCCCAGCACCTACAGGCAGGAGCGCGTACTCACCCGCGCCCGGCGGCCTCGGCTCTTTCATGTGCCGGCTGCCGGGCAGCCGGCGCATGCGCAGACCGGAGCCGCCGGCCGGGTGAGTGACGTTTCTGTGCGAGGCTCTGCGAGCCCCGCACAGAAGTAGGACATGCCGCGGTTTGTTTGCCGCACGACATTTCGCGCGGCCAAACCGCGGCCGTCTGCATAGCAGTGCGTATTGTAATGCACTCCTATGCAGGCTTTTAGTGGCGGAAATCCCGCGGGGAATCCCGCCGTGGGATTTCCGCCCGTCTGCAGGCGGCCTTAAGGTGAGTGAAATGGAGCTGCAGTACCATGTACAGCCTATAGACAAGTCTGGTGTAAATTTGGAAGAGAGCAGTCATATTTACTAAAGCTGAACCAACCCTTTAAGTTCTTAAAGGGCCATCCGGTGATTGAGTTATTCATTCCCTATGTAGCTTCCCCCCAGTATATGTAAGTTAGTTAGTGTTACCATGGTTAGTTATTCCTCTTGTAAAATATCCTGGCCTCTGTATCCTCAGTGGGTCATGTAATCTCAGTTCTGACCAGCCTAGATTTACTTGGGGTTATGCTGTCTAAAACTAGTCAGTTTCTCAGTCTGTGTGATGCTGTTACATGCATCCTACCACGAACTGTCTGCGGCAGGATACAGACACTCCTGTCAGGCTTAGGCCACTCACACATGCATTCAGAAAATGTCTCAAAATCACAGTATTTTACTGCGATTTCGAGTGTTGCTTTTAACGCACAACATTGTGATCGGGTGTATTAAAAAGCGCTGAAATAGAACAAACAGTGGTCATAAATCGCGGTGTTGCAAATGCTGTTTTTGAGCGCAGGTCTGAGAAGCCCTATTAAAATCAATGGCAGCATTGTACCATGGTTAGTGCATGCTCAGGACGCCACACTAATCACGATAATAATCTGTTCGTGTGAGAGAGGCCTTACTGATGACCACACAGCTGCTGTCACACAGTTATATTGAAGGAGATCACAGCTCACATACTTGTGCTCAGTAGCTTATTTAGGTGAATATAGGAGGCTAGGATTAACTGCCCCCCCAGCAGGCTGATATGGTATAGCCTCAAGTTAATGCTCTGCCTGATGCATCATGGGATTGATGTGAAAGCACTTAGCGACATATGCGATTTGAACAATGGGGCCTGACTAGGAAGGCCAAAACTAGCTACAGAATGTTTAAAGATTCTTTTCTTGGTTATGATTACCAGTAGATCCGACTGCACATCTTGGGAGTAATAAAACCAATTAAAGAGAACCCGTCGCCATGAAATGCTCCCTTGTGCTGATGTCTGTGCAGTGTCCTGTCAAAGCTACGTGCCGAACTGCCTATAAGTAATCTTAGTGAGTCACAGCTATGCGGAAGCTCCTCAGATGACTGCTGTCGGCCCTGCTAAATGGCCTACAGTCCCAGTAAGTTGAGGAACGTGTGTTTTTTAGTTTGTTTTGGAGCCTTTGGCTATTCGAGGGGGCTTATTTTTTTGTTTTGTTTAGGGGGCAGTTATAACCCCCCCTCCCCCAAATCTATTTCCTTCTCCTGCAATATCAGGGCACTTGAAAAAGGCGTAGCCTAAAGCCTGGTGTTTATGGCACCACTTATAATTCCTCCCGTTTGTTTTGTGTTCTGTGTGCCCATATATGTTTCTAATTTTGATGTTCTAAATGGCTTTATTTAGAAATAAACAGATCACTTGTGCCCTCCGCAGAAACTAACTTTTTTTGTAAATTTCTCTAGGATTTAGGCCGGGTTCACAAAAGCGTGTCGGTACAGCGTATTCCGCGCAGGGTGTTGCACTTGTAATACTCTGTACCAATCTGGTGTAGTTGGCCAAGTTACTACTGATGACTTGCACAAAACACACGCACAATTGTAGCATGTTCTATCTTGGCATGTGTTAAGCGTGCATACACGCCAAGATGGCATATGCCTATGGGCGGCACGCAGCCAGTGCGCAGTGTCACTGTTTTCTGGCTGCGTGCTGCCCGCGTATATCTCACAGCCTGCACACCGCTAGATACTTTTGAGTGAGCCCAGCCTTATTATGATGTGTTGACACTCTGGACAGAGTAGGGGGCTCCCATCCTTAGTAGTAATGAAAGCTGCATAACCGCCTCTTCTGCCTTTACCGTTCTGTCTTGCTTCTGGGAGTATCAGCGGGACGGAGAAATACAGGCATCTGAGGAAGGCCACCCCTTTTTTGTTGCCTTTCGCCTTGGCTGTAATGTGGCCCTGTATGCACACATGGCTACATACAGCTTCTGAATGACATGCAGGATATGGGAGCTCATCTTCAATCTGTCACTGTAAGATTGCTATAGATTACAGCATCTCAATCTTTTTTATGGGGGCCTCACCAGCCTGAACTTGGCCATACCTAGGCTTCTGCTTTGGTCATAGTCCGTGCCAAAAATATTTAACCCTTTGCAATCCAATTTTGGATTCAGGGTTTCCTAGGGGCTTTCTCTTTCTGCCATTATACAATGGTGCCATCTGCTGGCTAGAGCCAGTACTGCAGAATGTGACATGCTAGAGAGGCCCCCGACAACAGAGCGGCCAGTAATATACAGTAAGAATACCCTGCCGGACATCTTCTGACATCGAAGCTGTACAGCCTTCAATCAGAATGTCTTCAGATGTCAGACAGTGGATTGGAAAGGGTTAATGATTCTGTAAGTTTAGGCCTGCTGCACACGGCTGGGTCTGATCCCGCATGCGGGAGCCCGCAGTGGAATCCGACACTGTGCCCGTCAGGTTACCTGCGTACCTGTCGTCCGCCTTTTTCTGTACTGTGGATGGTCTGCACGGGGCGCTGTCAGACGTGCGCGATACAGATTTTCCCACGCCATCGCTAGGCAATGACGCGGAATCCGTGACCTTTCTGCAACGTCAAGTGGACGGCTTCCATTAACCCGCGCTAGATGGAGCTTACTGCGACTTTTACTCTGAGCGGAAAATCGCGATTGACTTCTGCTCGTGTACAGGGAAAAAACGCTTTTCCATAGCAAACTATGGGTGGTATTTGCTGCGGAATCCAGAGGCAGACACTCGCTCCGGATTCCGCAATGCAAATCTGGCCGTGTGCAGCCGGCCTTATCTCAAAGATGACCTCTTGATTCCTGGTGAACATTAAAGGAGTAGTCTGAATTATGGTATATTGGTAAAAGCCTTTCTGCAAGATTGATCGCTGAGCTCTGTTGTGACTGCAGCCACTGTGACATCCTGTAAACTCTGACTACCCCTTTTAAGGTAAGCCCAGATTGTAAGTTATGTTACTAATCCAGAAACTGGTGCAACCATAAAGACCTGTATGATCGTTTCTGTCAAAATTGCCTCCCAGCTTTGCTTCCCCAACAACTGGTTGGCTCCTGAGTTTGAGAAGTGCTGCTTTAGGTTTGCTATGCCTTGTACCGATAGCCAAGCGGAGACTGCCGGCCCCTGTTTTCAGTAGGACGCTGCACGTTGGTCTTCCTGAGTTTGTCGGTTCTATTTCCTCTATTTCATTTCACTTACTCTTGCCCTAAATAGACGACAAAGTAAAAACAAAAGTTTTGCCCAGTTGCGCGCACTCGTGTTATAAGGGAAGAGGAAGGATAAATATACTGTGATGTTTTACTTTGCTTACGACCTCAAGATCGATGTTTGTGGTTTTGTTTACCCTTGTAATTGCAACTTTCCGCTCTTACACAATACAATATGTCTTGACTTTTCCTCCTGCTCAGTGTATCAAAGTTCATGTGGGTTTAGATGTGTAATGCGAGAAGGAATGTTGTTAGATTTTTGAGAGTTTAGCTTTATTTTCCTACTTCTGTACTAGGCAGTGTTTAGTTCAGATGTTAATTTTCTGCAAATTCTGTTTGCCATGATACAGTTGGTAAAAGTGTACCTAGCTGGCCTGCTAGGCCCTAAGGAGCCACCAAGTTCCGGTCAGAAGCCTCTGGCAATCTGCACCATTATAAAACTGATATCATTGAAAGGCAAGTGTAAACTCAATTCTGTAATTATAGTATATGGAATTTCCAGATATATTCTTATTAAAGGGAATCTGTCACCTACTTTTAGGCCTGTAAGCTAAGCTTATAGGCTGAAAGTAGTTGACCCGCTGAGCTTGAGGATGTATAAAGTGTTTATACTTGCCTCCCCCGTTGTTTTCTTGGTGTCAGCGCTAAAAGCGGTCTTGAGTGGGTGCATCCACTAATGTATTGAGTGGCTGCACCAAGTAGCCCGCCTGTTCTAATCTTATAATGGGAGGACTGCTTAGCAGCGCTGCTCAATGCATTGAGCGGCGGCTTTTAGCTAACACTGGGGGGAGGTAAGTATAACACATCCTCAGACTCAGTGGGTGACTTACTTCCAGCCCATAAGCTTAGCTTATAGGGCTAAAAGTAGGTGACAGTCACTTCAGAGTTCCCTGTCCATGTGTCATATTACAGTGTTTCCCTGAAAATAAGACCCTGTTTTATATATTTTTGCCATAAGAGATACTAGGTCTTATTTTTTTTTTGGGGGGGGGGGGTCTTATTATACTTGGCAGGATCTATCTAGGTCCCTCCCACTGCTTTCCACAGTTTCGACGTGCTTCCTGCAGTCCTCGGCCACTCGTACAATTTCACTTCCTGGTTACAGGATTCATAAACTCCGCCTCCAGGAAGTGATGGCATTGATTGGTTCTTGGACTGCTGCCCAGCCAATCAATGCAGCACTGGATTAACCAATGCGATGGCTGTGATTGCTTTATCCAGTGCTGCATCGATTGGCTGAGCAGCGGTCGAAGAACCAATCACAGCCATCGCTTCCTGGAGGTGGGATTTATGAATTCATAACCAGGAATTGATACTGTACGAGTGGCTGAGGACTGCGCTGAACCTCTAGAAAGCAGCGGGAGGGACCTGGATCGAGCCTGCTAGGTAGGTAATGTATTCCTTTTTTTATGTAGTGTAACTAGGGCTTATTTTCCAGGTAGGGCTTTTCAAGCTTATTTCAAGCCTCCCCAAAAATTAGACTGGGCTTATACTCGAGGTAGGTCTTATTTTCAGGGAAATAGGATAGAGAGGCTCCCTCTTTAGTGGACCTTAGCTCTCCAATGTATTTGTGTCGTATTTATCTTTATTTGCCGTTGATTATACAGCATCAAAATATTTGCAGTGTTCAGAGATTGTCATTATGTATCTTATTTCCTGCATAGAGTAGAACTCTGAATCTACCTTTCCTGTCTCAGAACGCACAGCAGTCTTATCTGTACAAACTATCACAGACGAGGCATGATGTGACAAGAGCAACTTAGGGCATTTTTACACATGGCGATAGTCGTTCGCCTGAGCAAATGAAGACCCGGTTTGCTCGTTCGCTCAGGTGGTCAGTTCAAACACAAAGATAAATTAATTTTATTTTTTTGCAGAATCATTGTTCATTTCATGCAAGCATGAAAATCCTGCTTGTTTGCTGTTTAGTTGGAGTGATTGGTGTGTAAACCGAATGATTCGCGATTGGTCAGTCATTCTCATTCACTGGTACAAGCAATCTGTCATATGGCTTGTTTCTTTGCTCGGGTGTAAAAGTACCCTTAGTCATGTCTCAGAGACCTCAGAGAACTGAGGTGTGGCAGGTTTGAGGTGGTGGTGGGGGGGGGGGGGGTGCGGCAAACGCATCACATGTTGCAGTGGAGTGAATAGAGCGGCCATTGGAGCTGCCGATTGAATAATATTACGTAGCAGACACCCACCTGCAGCGGCCGTGATCGGAGATAACCAATTCTCGCTGTTCAGCCACCTTGTTGTCTGAGTCATTAGCATCCATGGCACCAGAGCTGTTTAGGGGGGGGGGGGGGCTTCCTCAATCACCCCGTAGGTCCCTCTGCAACATAACTGTGGGGTGCAAAGGGGTATCATGACTACTAATGCACTGTATATAGTATGAGCGATTCACGTATTGCTTATCTTCAGGTCCAGTAGTGCGACAAAGATTTTTAAATATATCAAAACAACAAATCTTCCCGTTTTCCAATTTTTTTATGGCTAGAATGCAACCATTAATAATGAAGATAACTGTTATCACTGCGTTCTTAAACACTCTATTTCTAAAGGTTTAAACTTTTAATCTTGCACAGTGAATGCCATAAAAAATACACAATAACAGAATTGTTATCACCTTGCCTTATTGAGTAATAAAACATAATCTAACTCCATCAACTATTATAAATTTACTGTAGCCGTAACGTCTGCCCCTCAGAATAACATTATTGAGGCATTTATATTGCATGGCAAACAACATTAAAAATCGCTGGCCGCAGCATGTCCATTCTTTTTTGCGGCTAAGTGCCCCGGGTTTTGAAGCAGCGCTTTCTCAGCGAAAATCTTGCAGTTTTCCACTGTGGCCAAACCGCAATATTTCCACCGGGAATACGCTGTGTGGGAACCCAGCCTAAGGCCGCCTGCACACGGGCGGAAATCCCGCGGCGGTATTTCCCGTGGGATTTCCGCCACTGAAAGTTTGCATAGGAGTGCATTACAATACACACTCCTATGCAGACGGCCGCGGTTTGGCCGCGCGAAATCTCGCGCGGCAAACAAACCGCGGCATGTCCTATTTTTGTGCGGGGCTCGCACTCACCCGGCCGCCGGCTCCAGTCTGCGCATGCGCCGGCTGCGCCGCAGCCAGCACATGAAAGAGCCGGGGGCCGCCAGGCGCGGGTGAGTACGCGCTCGTCCCTGCAGGCTGTCGGGTCCCGCGGCGAGAATTCTCGCTGCCGGATCCGACCCGCTCGTCTGCAGGTGGCCTAAATGTTCTGAAGCAAAAAAGAGTTCTGTTTCTCTTCCTGCCGATACACTGCTTGTTTACAACTAGCTAGCGGGTGACCACTGAGGCTAATCAGTGGCCCCATGCTCAAATGTCGAATTACCGTCATCCCCATACAGTAATGGGAATTGTGATGCCAGTGGAGTGGCTAGCTATTGGTAACAAGGATTGGGAGGACCGCTAGTGCTTCAACAATGAATAATCGCAGAAAAGAGGAATACTGATTCACTAAAATATAGTACAACAAAAAAACAAAACAAAGTAAAGATATACTAAACCTCTAACTTTACCTTCACCCACAGCGCTATTGCCAGTACTAAAGCTTCGACCTTTAGTCTTTATGCAAGTATCAAAACTCGAGAGAGGAAGAACTTTAAATTTCCCTAAAGGAATTAGTCAGACATGTTTGATGTAGTGTTACGGTATTCAGTCCACCGACCCCTTATCATATTACATTTGGCAGGGCAACCTCGAGCCATGTACATTAGCTTATATAAAGGGATGACACTTTATTTCATTCAGCCAGGCAGTCTCGGTGAGTTTTTGGAGGTGCTTCCAGTTGAGTAATATTACTTGTTTTGCGTAGAAAAGCAGTAGTTTGTATAGAGTGCGTGTTGCTGCATCAACCGGGATATCTTCCATAAGGCCTAAGAGGCAAACCTTGGGGTGCAAAATACGTGGGGTTCCCAAATTTGTTTCTAGAAACTCGAATATCACACCAGTAAGTCTGTAAGACATGACACTCCCAGAACATATGCATGATTGTGCTCACACCTGTCAGGCATCTTGGATAGACCACCTCAAGGGATTGGCCAATAGCATGTAGGGGTGTGATATATTCTATAAAGGAGCTTAACTTATACTAGTTTGTCCCTAGCATTAATCGGGGGGGGGGGGGGGGGGCTGGAGGTGGCCAAGAGGCCACTCCAGTCGTCAGAGTCGAGGTCCGGTATATCTGAGCCCTATTTCTCAAGAGTCTTATCCAGTAGAGTAAGGCTACATATCAGCTGCCTATAAAAACTAGAGAGGTTTCAGGAGGTTGGCCATCTGTGCCAGGTCTTTCAGCCTGGTCAAAGCAAGGGGAATGTTCAAGCCCCCAAATTGGGCTCTAAGGGCGTATCTGAGTTGGAAGTATCTAAAAAGGATCTAATGGAGAAGCCAAAATATATCATCAGTTGTAAGGAAGAGCAGAGATCGCCCCCTTCCACCAAAATCCGAGATCGTAGTGATTCCATGAAGTCTCCAGAAGACGGTATCTGGTATGCACTGGAAGTGTGGAAGATTGGAACTGTTCCATAGGGGAGTGTGGGGTGACCATTTGGCTGCTTCATCAGGTATCAGATGGAGGGCGATATTCCAGACCTTGAGTCACCCACATAGGTGTAGGTAGAGTACTTACACGTGAGATCGGTCCCCCATAGCAGCAAGCCTCTCAAGCTTTGTTCAGGACCTATTATTCTGCATATATCCTCTTTAAATGTCATTAAAGCTTGGACACTGCTATGTCAATAGGAAAATAAGTTATGGCTCTTGGAAGGTAGAAATGGGGGGGGGGGGGGGGTAAAGGCAAATATGAAAAATGACTGAGAAGGGGTAACAGATATGAGGTGCATACTTAGTTGCCAGCTGTTATAGGCCTTAACCCCTGAGTGTTCCTCTGCCAGATCCAGGATCCACAGTGTGCCCAGTCTGTCCGTGCATTGCTGGCTCCGCTCTGCACTATTACGATTGCAGCCCCTGTTAATCTGTCACATGCTTTATATGGGTGTGGAGTTTGGAGAGTTAAGTACGTGCAGATAGGGCTATGTCTGAAATGCTGAAGCCTTGCTCGTTTGCTCAATGTCTTCCTTCTTTCCACCTTACAGCGACGTAAACAGTCATGTTAAAGTGAAGCAGAAAGGTGCCGTGCAGAACATGCTAAGGAGACTGGACAAGATCAGGTTCAGAGGTCAGAAGAGAGACGAGTTTCCATACTTAGCGGAGTCCCCCAATGCTTCCGATACAGAATGTGGCGATGAAATCACCTTGAAAATATCTCGATCATCAAAAGATAATGAGGAGTTGAAGGACCCGGTGAGTGATCACGTCTTGGTCTATAATTTGTCATGTATCTGGCAGGTAAGTTTGGGCAGACATTAGTGCTCACCCACCACACTGCTGTGTAATGTGCTCTTATTGTTCTGTGATATTAGCACTGGGAGGCATTCATCATGACTGTTCTGTCTGGCTGTCGCACTCCTATGGATGCCAGCGGAAAGGTGTGAGATCACTCTTGATTTGGTAAAACTAGCTTTATTCTGAATTCTAAGCTCTCTATTTCAATACACCTAACCAGTCCTGTTTATCTCTTGCTGTATTATCAGTAATTGAAGTCTTGTCTCCTTTTTATGAAAATCATTTTTTTCATAAAAAATGGGTTTTGTGTTAGTTATTTTGCAGTTGAAGCAGAAAACAGATAGACAAAGGCAGGTATTAGGCACATAAGTTAAGGCTCCTCTAGTAGTCGATTTGCATAGTTTAGGATGTTACCTCTTATTTATACACAGTAGATGATTGGGCGGCTTTACCTCTTGGTTTATTAGCACTCACACATTATTCAGCGCTGCACCCAGGTTGGCAAGACTTATATTACATACTTTAAATACCATACAATAATCAGAATGTAATTAGTATGGGCATTTGAATAATAAGCTGTCAGTCACATGTTCACTGACAGTAAAGAGCTGCTGTGTAAAGGGTGTGGGCATGCCTCTAGATGTCCCTACAGACTATAAAGAGTTAAGAGCCCTTTGCATGGTTCCATCTGAGCTATGTGATGAATGAGCAACAAGATTGGCGCTAGTTTATTGGGCCATCACATAGGCTGCTTCAGAGAGTATGAGAGATGAGCAGTCGTTCATGTGAACATCCGTCCCCCCATAGTGTCGTCGCTGTCAGCAGCACATCCCCCCAGAGTGTGTTACGTATAGAGTGGGAGGAATGGTTGTCAGCCCTACAGCCATTTGGCCAACAGCTGTCGAAAGTGTGGGGGCAGCTGAAAGGGGTATTAACTATCTATTAAAATTGGGGGATACGGGACCCTGTTTCTCATGATCGGTGGGGTTCCAGATCGCTGGGATAGTTAAGTTCTAATTCTGGGAATGTGCTTTAACGTTTCTGTTGATGCTGTATTTATATTTTGCAACTTCTGAATACAAATTGGTTGATAATCCACTATGTAAATATTGTAATTCTCTGCATGAATCACCACTACATGCAAGCTGCTCCTGAGAAACTTGGTGTCTACTCTTTGGACAGCACATAGACCTCTGTCTGAGCAGCCAATGTCTATGGACACCATACTTGCATGTCATATTCTGTAAATGCATGCGAGTAGCTTATCTGTGATAGGCATGGACAGTACATGCCCAAAAATACAGCCATGTGAATTGTCCCTAAGGGGGCTAGTGGCTGCGGTCTCAAGTTCTAGTGCAGCCTGGCCGTTACAGGTAAAATGAGTGTTACTGGTGTCCGGATAATGGCACCCTGAATGTGCTAAGCTATTTAACCATTTCATGCAAACTGTATAGTTCTTGGGGTGTGAGTCCAATCTAGAGTTTAACCCCTTAGTGTATATACGGGGCTTCTGTTAAGGCACTTTGCAGTGCTTCAGAATGGCGTCCGCCTGGAAAATGCTGTGCCTGGAAGCTTCTACACCTCAGTGCACTAGTTGGAGGCGGCAGCTGGGACAATAGCCAGGTGACCACGTTAACTACAAGGCAATAAAATAATAGAGAAAAAAAGCAAACCATGAAAAATCAGTAATGACTATCTCTGAACTAACCAGTGTAACTTCCCTCATTTCTTGCATCTGAAAATGTAACATTTTTTTGCTATTCATGTTAAATTTCTGCACACCACTAATTCTAAAAACAAATACTTTATGTGTGAAAAAAAAAAAATGCATGTGGCAACATTAAGGCTGCCTGTCCACGGGCGGTATTGAATTGCGTTCCCCGCAGCGATAATCCGGCCGTGGGGAACACAATGCACGCTTTCCATAGTGTTGCTATGGAGGGCACAGCCCACCTATCCACGAGCGTAGAATCATAGGCTGACCGCGTAGAATTGCTATCTGTCAGATAGGCTCACCGCGGAGATCTGCCTCCCGTGGTGGAGATCCGCCGCGGGATACCGCAATGTCCGTAGACAGGAAAATCCATGGAAAAAATCTACAGATGAGAAAGGAAGAAAACTAAAATTGCTCTCTGTACATAGTATATAGAAATGTGTTCTTTACAAGTTAATGCAGTCCATAGGGCACTATGCTTTCAGCCAGTCTCGCACGTGTGTATTACAGGTGACACGGATAACTGTCCCTGGTCCCACTGCCGTTCTGCTGACCCATACTCTCAGCATGATGGGAAGTTCTGGTCAGTAGGTGGGATGGGATACTCGCCTGTAATATGTTTGTGACCCTGGCCCTCAGGGGGGTTATTGCAGCGTTGTATATCAATACAGCAGCAACATGCAACTTGTTACATATGCTTATTAAGCTGCATGACAAATGACAGGTACTCTAGTTAATGACAAACAATAGCTTTTCCCTATGACTTGTAATTTGTAGCATAAATAGGAATACACTAAGCATGGCATTGCTGTAGCTGCTAGCAGCCTTGTATGTATGTGTAAGTAGGAGCGTCTGCTTGATGGAGCAGCATCTTCTTGTGGACCGGAGAGGATGTGTGCGAGCTGCTATGCAGCCCTGCAGTGGTCCCTCCCTGTAATGTAGAAGGCTTCAGTGACGTCTCTGCTTCCCGGACTGCTGCAGGAATGCTGGCTGTCATGTCTGCGCCTGCGTGATGTCCAATGCCTCTTACTGTCTAAGCTGGTAACAAGGCTTTGGGCTCTGGTTTGGACCTCCACACAATGCTGCCGTTCTACTTTACGTGACCCGTCTGATACTGCAGGATTTGTGCTCTGACCGCAGCTCAAGGAATAAGGTTAATGCTTCCTTACTTCCCACTGTTCTTGCTTTAGAAGGGACAGGCACTGTGGGATGGGAACAGTTGGCTACAGAGGAACCGTTTTCGTTTAGCTATGAACATGCCTATAGTTTGCATTTTTAATGTTTTCAGGCTGCATTTGGTTGATCTTGCTGTTTAACCCTTTCTTAGGCTAATTCAGAGACAATCATCATGGCTTCTGGAATACCGGAATATAACCGGACAGAGACTGATCGACTCAATGAAGTTAAGGGGCATCTGGAAATTGCCTTACTGGAAAAACACTTTTTGCGTAAGTAAGAAGTATGATGTGATGTGATATTTCATCTGTATACCTACTGTCTGAGCAGAATGCATCTTATCCCCCTTATTACGGTACTTGGGTGCCTTGTATTAACATCTGTAAGTGGCTTTTAATATCGTTAATACTAAGCTTCAATGTTAGCTCCAATTTAACCTGCAGTATTCAGACTGCTTTGTTTTACCAGCCTTTGTATAACCAAGGAGCAGGTACCATAGAGGTAGTAGATGTAGCTGCTAGGGGGCGCAGGGGACCAGCCCTGATCATGGGGTTGAGTCTCCAGAAGGATTCGGCTGGTACAAAAAAAAAACCTAGGGAGGTGGCCCAAGGGTTATGGAAAGGGTGGGACACGAGGAGGGGAGATGAACATCAGGCCCTTCTGCCCTGGGTGACAAAACCTACCTGGTATCCTTATGGGTGTTTTTTTTTTTTTCTTCTTCTTCAATGGGGACCCCCACTTTTATGCATGTATCTGCCTAGGAGTTGTACAGCTCTCCAGCCAAAAGGATTAATTTGTACCATTTTTAATAACTTTATTCTCTTTTAAATCTTGCCCACAATAATTGATGGTGTTCTATGCTGCTGCCCTCATCAGAATATACACAAGTCTGCCCTATACGGTCATATAGACAATGTAGTGTCATTTATGTAAGGTTACTTTCTCCTGGTTATGTAAAAAAAACTGGCATACAAGTTCTGCTTTGTGTAGTGTTTGGTCACCTTGTTGCTTTTAGACCTCTCACTCCGGCGACGCGACATTGGTGGTCTGTGCGATATCGCTGCGTTTTATCACGGTGATATTGTGATTTTGTGTTGCTACAAAGCCGCGCAACTTGAAAATATAAGCCCTAGCTGCATAAAAAAAAAACAAATACAACAGCCGCTTTTCACTCCATTGCTTCTTCTCTGCAGGTCCCTGGCACTTGCTTGTAGTTTTCTCTTCCTGGAGAGGGGACTTTTGTACCCCTGACCAGGAAGCGCTGAGAGAAAACTACAAGCAAGTGTCGGGGACCTGCAGAGAAGAAGCGGTGGAGTGAAAAGCGGCTGTTAGGTGATTGGTTTTTTTTTTTGTTTTTTTTTTTCTATGCAGCGAAGGCTTTTACAATAGGATTTCCTACTGTAAAAGTCGCACTGCACGAAAACAGTTTTCATGCGATGAAACAGAAAATAAGGCTCCATAGGGAAACCTGGGCTACAAAGCATTGCAAGTCGTGGGCATATCTACCAACCCAGAATTCTTTTTCCCCCTCGCAATGTCGCAGGCTACAAAACATCGCTAATGTGAAGTAACCCATAGGAAAGCATGGGCTTTACGTACATGCAATCTGCGGCATCACAAGAAAATCGTGCGATTTCTATCGCCCTTCTGAAACCAGCCTTCCCTGCTCTGTTATGAGAGCTGACAAACTGCACCCAGTGGTCATTTGAACCCACCATATAACTGGTAAAATGTAGGAATGCTTTGGTCTTTTGGACACTATCAGTTGTGTTTTTAGCCCTTTATTAAACAGCGAGCTGCTGTTCCTGTGCTTGGTTGAATCTCAAGCCCCTAGAAGGAGTTGTCAAAGTGTAATGAAACTTCCTCTGTGTGATTGTAACGTTGATATAAGTAAGTGATTACAATATCAGAGCAGAAGGATAATTTATTGCGGAAAACTGAACACTTGAATGGAGGCTCTAGTACCCTGTTGTACCGCCTCTAGCTTGGTTGTAAAAGGTGATACGGGGGGGCATGGAGGTAAACACGTTCTGTACGGTATCCTGTGATATATCGGTCCACATTTGCTGTAACTGAGCCTCTAGATCGTGCATAATTGTAGGCGGTCAAGGTTGGCGTCCCAGATAGTCCTATACATGTTCTATTGGTTATAAATCTGGTGACTGGATAAACCACAGAAGTGTGGCAATGATGCGCAGACATTCCTGTGACAGCCTTTCTGTGTGCGGCCGCACATTATCCTGCTGGAACATGACTCTTGGAAGCTGCCATAAGAGGAACACATGTGGCTGCAGGATGTCCTGAACATATCACTGAGCTGTCATTGTCCCTCCTACCACTACTGGAGGTGACTGACTGTCATATGTGATAGCCTCCAGACCACCACAGTAGCAGTGGGGGCAGTGTGCCACCCCACAAACAAAGGCAGGATTGAGGCGCTCACCCCTAGGTCTACAGACATTAACACAGCTGCCAACTGTGAACAAACTAAACCTGGATTTATTGCTGAAGACCTCCCGGTTCCACTCCATAGCAGTCCAGTTTTGTAGCTCATTACACCACTGCAAACTGAGGAAACAATGAAAGGGTGGCAAAGGCAGTGCACGTAATGGGTGCCATGACAAATGTCCTTTAGCCAAGTGCTTGGTAAGGGTTCTGACAGACATGAGCCTGTAACAATAGTGCCATCTGTCTCTTGATGGTGGACAATAAAACAGAGCTGCTCGTGCTTGTCTGACAGTCCTCTCTAATAGTGGTCTATCGGGGGCGTCCTGAGCCTGTTGTGCTTGCTCTCATGCATCCACTGGACCCAACATCTAACAGTCTGGTCAGAACGGCAATTTATCAATACCACCATCCAGCTTCTCACGTTCCAAGAATGCCCCCTCTCAAATTCTGTTAACTGGGCAAAATCTCTCTGATTGCGTCTTAAAGGCGTCTAGTGGTCAACAAGCTCCACACAAGCAGAAAAAGAGGTCCCTACACACACGTGGCCTCTGAGAGCCTATAGGCCAAGGCTCGGACCACATTTAAGGCCTCAGGTGACAAGACTGTTAATCTAATCGGGCCACAGCTCTAATAATTTGCATATCTTCCTGAGATGTAACCGCATGCTGCGTTTTTTGCAGCAAAACAACTTCTAGGTGCTTTTTCTTTTTGACAATGAGTTTAAAAAGGTGTATTGGTGGTTGGTAGTATTGTATCTTCCTGTTGGTGACGAGATACAATAATACCTTGGTGGTTAATAGTGAGTGAAATATTGGTTAGTTTTTAAAAAATATATAAATAACACTCATCTAAATACAGTGAATGCTTAAGGCCGCCTGCAGACAGCAGGGTGCAGAGACCTGCGGCTCACCCGCTCCCGGCGTCTTCCGTCTCTGCTATGCGCTAGCCGCTGGCCAGCCGGCGCATGCGCAGAGCGGAGCAGGCTTGTCACTACGGACATTTCTATGGGGGCCTCTGCAAGATCCGCACAGAAATAGAACATGCTGTGATTTGTTGTCCACGTGGACACATCGCGGCTGTGTGCACAGGATTGCGTTTTGTAATGCATCCTATGCAGGCAGGCACGAGCGGAAATTCTGCGGGAAATCCTGCCGCGGAATTTCCACCAGTGTGCAGGGGGCCTAATTGAGATCAGTGTTTCAGTAATTAGTAAAAACATAACTTCATAGATAAGTAAAACAAAAATACAGAATAAAACAACAATGTATACATAAGAAAATAACCTAAAGCCGATGCCAACCAAAACCATCACTGTATGCGCCCTGTAATCCAAAACCATACACATTATATATCAAAACGTCCAAAACAAAATGAGGAACCTGTTCCCATACTTTATTTTAGCGTAAATATACTAATTAAAAAAAAGTTAAAAGAATCATTTATTTTACCTTTTTAGCCCAATAATACAAAAAAACTGAAAGTCAGTGAAAAACATATTAAAAAATAGTCCTATATGTCACAGAAAAAAAAACACAGTAAAAATAATTCTGGTAGCTACAGGAAAAAAAAGGCAGTAAAACTACCACATGGGTAAAATGTGTAAAGTGTCTGGTCCTTAAGGGGTTAATAAGTATTTTAAAACTTGTAGGTTTTGGCACTCTTAAATCGCATTATTTTATCTTTCCTCCTTTTTGCCTTATCACAGAGGAAGAGCTTAGGAAGCTACGGGAAGAGACCAACATTGAAACGTTAAAACAGGACCTGGAAAAAGAGAGGCAAAAACGGGTAGAACTGGAGCAGAAGATGACTGAGTTGGTGAAAGCGAGGTAACCTATGAACTCCATGTTTTGAACAACCACTTTTACATGCTATTAAATACTTGC
This sequence comes from Eleutherodactylus coqui, assembly GCF_035609145.1. Taxonomy (NCBI): domain Eukaryota; kingdom Metazoa; phylum Chordata; class Amphibia; order Anura; family Eleutherodactylidae; genus Eleutherodactylus; species Eleutherodactylus coqui. The sequence continues at coordinate 169,582,234 of NC_089838.1, read as the reverse complement.
TAAAAAAGTTCTCCACCTAAATCTACTTCCAGAAAAGTAGTAATCCAGTTTGAGATCTAGAAAGCCATAACTTGCTTGGTGACAGTCATTGTCTGTGCCGACAAAGGATATGTTTACATTTGGCAGAGTTGTACACATTTCTGCGAAAATTTGTTCCGTGTATCAAAATGGGGTAATTTTCTTAGCATAGTGCATTCACATGAATGGGGTGATTTTTCAGAGATTTCTCTTATGAACAAACCCGTCTTGCAGAGGAATGCCTGAGATAGACGCATGTGCTATGGCTAGTCGGTCTCAAGTAATTATTTCTTCTGACTCCACCATAAGGATGCTCTTTTCTAGAGATGAGCGAGCGTACTCGGTAAGGACAGATACCCAAGCGAGTATCGTCCTAATCGAGTACCTGCCTGCTCTCCCGCAAAGGTTCGGGTGCTGGTGGGGAGCGGCTGGGGGAGAGCGTTGGGGAATGGGGGGGGGGGGAGATCTCTCTCTCTCCCCCAGCTCCCTCCTACTCACCCCGGCCGGCACCCAAATCTTTGCGAGCAGGCAGGTACTCGGTAAGGACGATACTCGCTCGAGTATCTGTCCTTACCGAGTACGCGCACTCATCTCTACTTTTTTCCTTTCCCATGAATGTATTCATGCTTATTTCAATGGATAAATGGGAATAAGTCGCTGCTTGACACATCCAACATAAATGACCTCTCTTTATCCCAACATCTGCTTTTTGGGTGTTAGTCAGCAGCCCTCTTTTCAGAGTCCTTTGTGATTGTCTTCAAATCTATTGGGAGAGCGAGTGCACGGGACTCTGTGGGGAACCAGACTCCAGAGCGAACACAGCTGGATTGTGGGAGCGGGTGATTATAAAAAATACATCATCTGGTCCCTGTCACTTCCTCTAACAGCGCCATAACTTTATGGCGCTGTGAAGTTCCCTTTTAAGTCCGCTGTGAATCTTGTTTCATAGTGCAGCTGCCATTCTTCCGGTGTAAGACTAGCTTCCACGAGACAGAACAGCTGAGCATTACTGATCTGCTGAATTCATATCTTGATGAACTGGATATGGTTTTCTCCAGCAGGTTTCGGGGTATTTTGTAGCTTCCAAATTGTATAGTGTGCACACATCATCGAGCAGATTAGACACAAGCGATCAGTCTCATATCCAAAATGGCTCTCTGCCCAAAAACAGCCAGACAGCTCCTTTTATTGTAAAGCATAACATGGGCGTGCAACAGGTTACATCAGTAACATATAGGATTCTCATTTGTCGGATCATATAGAATCTCCCGCCTCTCTGCCCACCCTCTCCAAGTGTTGATGTGGCGTGGACTCTGTCCTAGCTGAAGTCATTTCTGTGTAGTGATAAATCATTGTTTAACTAACTTCAGGATGGGAGGGGTGATAGGGCTAGGAAAACACTCAGTATTGGACAAGTATATACATATAACACTATAACCTATAACTCTTAGAGGCTGGTTGTGCAACTTGTGTAATCAGAGCAAATACCATGATTAGATTGTGCGTCCATTAAACTCCACAGGGCTAAAAGTCATTACAACAGCATAATACATTTGGTTTATACAAATCGATAGACATTTTATACTAACTAATCATCATGTCTATCACATTGAGTATGTGCTTATTGGTACAGGTTGGAAATGATAACATCGATTCTGGTATAAATATTGGTTTCATTCTGAGTCAGGCTGAAGACAGATGATTTCTTTTTTTAGTAGTTGTCCAAGAGATAACGTGAATGATCACATATTACAGAAGTAGGAGATATAGAAAGGCAGTAATAAACTGCTTCACTTTGTCACTGTCAGATATTTAGAAGCTATTGGTGAAGAAGTCAACAAATGATAGTTATTAGAGATGAGCGAACGTACTCGTCCGAGCTTGATACTCGTTCGAGTATTAGCGTGTTCGAGATGCTCGTTACTCGTGACAAGCACCACGCGATGTTCGGGTTACTTTCACTTTCATCTCTGAGAGGTTAGCGCGCTTTTCTGGCCAATTGAAAGACAGGGAAGGCATTACAACTTCCCCCTGCGACGTTCAAGCCCTATACCACCCCCCTGCAGTGAGTGGCTGGCGAGATCAGGTGTCACCCGAGTATAAAAATCGGCCCCTCCCGCGGCTCGCCTCAGATGCGTTGTGACATAGCTGAGGGAAAGTGCTATCGTGTTGGAGCTGCTGTAGGGAGAGTGTTAGGAGTTAGTGTAGGCTTCAAGAACCCCAACGGTCCTTCTTAGGGCCACATCTAACCGTGTGCAGTAGTGTGGAGGCTGCTTTTTGCAGTGTTGCACATTTTTTTTTTTTTTGGTATATCGGCCGTGCAGAGCATTGCGCCCTGCAGTAATACTCCAGGGACAGAATTGTGGAGGCAGGGCCAGAAGACATATATTATTGATTGAATATACGCAGTGGTCCTTTTCAAAAAAATATTGGGCAAAAAATCTATTTGGCCTGCCTGTCACTGTGCTCAGTGTTCTGGGTCCGTGTGTGCTGGGTGTAGTACTTCAACAAAATCATACGCAGCCAGCTAATTTGGCGCAAGCCTGCTGTAACACTTATTTCCTGGCTGTGAAATCACCGCTCTGTTGCAGTTAATAACAGTGCAACACTCTGCAGTTCTGTGACACACTCCAGGGACAGAATTGTGGAGGCAGGGACAGAAGACATATAATATTGATTGAATATACGCAGTGGGCTTTTTCAAAAAAATATTGGGCAGAAAATCTATTTGGCCTGCCTGTCACTGTGCTCAGTGTTCTGGGTCCGTGTGTGCTGGATGTAGTAGTTCTACAAATAAATACGCAGCCAGCTAAGTGTTACAGCAGGCGTGCGCCAAATTATTTCCTGGCGTTCCGTAAGCGAAGTCAGCCTCCAACCACAGGCCAATAAGCGGCACATTTAATTACAGCGTTCTGTTTCTGCATTACTGGTAATACAGCATGCTGAGGGGTAGGGGTAGGCCTAGAGGACGTGGGCGCGGCCGAGGACGCGGAGGCCCTAGTCAGGGTGTGGGCACAGGCCGAGCTCCTGATCCAGGTGTATCGCAGCCGACTGCTGCGGGATTAGGAGAGAGGCACGTTTCTGGCGTCCCCACATTCATAGCACATTTAATGGGTCCACGCGGTAGACCTTTATTAGAAAATGAGCAGTGTGAGCAGGTCCTGTCGTGGATGGCAGAAAGTGCTTCCAACAACCTATCGTCCACCCACAGTTCTGCGCCGTCCACTGCTGCAACTCAGAATCCTCTGGCTGCTGCTCCTTCCTCCCAGCCTCCTCACTCCATGAAAATGAGACATTCTGAGGAGCGGGCAGACTCCCAGGAACTGTTCTCGGGCCCCTGCTCAGATTGGGCAGCAGTGGTTCCTCTCCCACCAGAGGAGTTTATCGTGACTGATGCCCAACCATTGCAAAGTTCCCGGGGTCCGGGGGATGAGGCTGGGGACTTCCGGCAACTGTCTCAAGAGCTTTCAGTGGGTGAGGAGGCCGATGACGATGAGACACAGTTGTCTATCAGTGAGGTAGTAGTAAGGGCATTAAGTCCGAGGGAGGAGCGCACCGAGGATTCTGAGGAAGAGCAGCAGGACAATGAGGTGACTGACCCCACCTGGTTTGCTACGCCTACTGAGGACAGGTCTTCAGAGGGGGAGGCAAGGGCAGGTTGCAAGAGGCAGGGGTAGAGGCAGGGCCAGACCGAATAATCCACCAATTGTTTCCCAAAGCGCCCCCTCGCGCCATGCCACCCTGCAGAGGCCGAGGTGCTCAAAGGTCTGGCAGTTTTTCACTGAGAGTGCAGACGACCAACGAACAGTGGTGTGCAACCTTTGTCGCGCCAAGATCAGCCGGGGAGCCACCACCACCAGCCTCACCACCACCAGCATGCGCAGACATATGATGGCCAAGCACCCCACAAGGTGGGACATAGGCCGTTCACCGCCTCCGGTTTGCACCGCTGCCTCTCCCCCTGTGCCCCAACCTACCACTAAGATCCAACCCCGCTCTGAGGACACAGGCACTACCGTCTCCTGGCCTGCACCCACACCCTCACCTCCGCTGTCCTCGGCCCCATCCACCAATGTCTCTCAGCGCACCGCCCAGCCGTCGCTAGCGCAAGTGTTTGAGCGCAAGTACGCCGCCACGCACCCGCACGCTCAAGCGTTAAACGTGCACGTAGCCAAATTTATCAGCCTGGAGATGCTGCCGTATAGGGTTGTGGAAACGGAGTCCTTCAAAAGTATGATGGCGGCGGCCCTGCGCTACTCAGTTCCCAGTCGCCACTATTTTTCCCGATGTGCCGTCCCAGCCCTGCACGACCACGTCTCCCGCAACATTGTACGCGCCCTCACCAACGTGGTTACTGCTAAGGTCCACTTAACAACGGACACGTGGACAAGCACAGGCGGGCAGGGCCACTATATCTCCCTGACGGCACATTGGGTGAATTTAGTGGAGGCTGGGACAGAGTCAGACCCTGGGACCGCTCACGTCCTATCCACCCCCAGAATTGCGGGCCACAGCTCGGTGGTGGTATCTGCGGCGGTGTATGCTTCCTCCACTAAAGCACCCTCCTCCAACGCAACCTCTGTCTCGCAATCAAGATGTGTCAGCAGCAGCACGTCACCAGCAGTCGGTGTCGCGCGTCGTGGCAGCACAGCGGTGGGCAAGCGTCAGCAGGCCGTGCTGAAACTACTCAGCTTAGGAGAGAAGAGGCACACGGCCCACGAACTGCTGCAGGGTCTGACAGAGCAGACCGACCGCTGGCTTGCGCCGCTGAGCCTCCAACCGGGCATGGTCGTGTGTGACAACGGCCGTAACCTGGTGGCGGCTCTGCAGCTCGGCAGCCTCACGCACGTGCCATGCCTGGCCCACGTCTTTAATTTGGTGGTTCAGCGCTTTCTGAAAAGCTACCCATTCTTGTCAGACCTGCTCGTAAAGGTGCGCCGGCTCTGCGCACATTTCCGGAAGTCCCACATGGACGCTGCCACCCTGCGCACCCTGCAACATCGGTTTCATCTGCCAGTGCACCGACTGCTGTGCGACGTGCCCACACGGTGGAACTCTACGCTCCACATGTTGGCCAGGCTCTATGAGCAGCGTAGAGCTATAGTGGAATACCAACTCCAACATGGGCGGCGCAGTGGGAGTCAGCCTCCTCAATTATTTTCAGAAGAGTGGGCCTGGTTGGCAGACATCTGCCAGGTCCTTGGAAACTTTGAGGAGTCTACCCAGGTGGTGAGCGGCGATGCTGCAATCATTAGCGGCACCATTCCTCTGCTATGCCTCTTGAGAAGTTCCCTGCAAAGCATAAAGGCAGACGCTTTGCGCTCGGAAACAGAGCCGGGGGAAGACAGTATGTCGCTGGATAGTCAGAGCACCCTCCTGTCTGTATCTCAGCGCGGTGAGGAGGAGGAGGAGGAGGAAGATGAGGAGGAGGGGGAAGAGACAGCTTGGCCCACTGGTGAGGGTACACATGCTGCTGGCCTGTCATCCTTTCAGCGTGTATGGCCTGAGGAGGAGGAGGAGGATCCTGAAAGTGATCTTCCTAGTGAGGACAGTCATGTGTTGCGTACAGGTACCCTGGCACACATGGCTGACTTCATGTTAGGATGCCTTTCTCGTGACCCTCGCGTTACACGCATTCTGGCCACTACGGATTACTGGGTGTACACACTGCTCGACCCACGGAATAAGGAGAACCTTTCCACTCTCATTCCCGAAGAGGAAAGGGGTTCGAGAGTGTTGCTATACCACAGGACCCTGGCGGACAAACTGATGGTAAAATTCCCATACGACAGCGCTAGTGGCCGAAGGCGCAGTTCCGAGGGCCAGGTAGCAGGGGAGGCGCGGAGATCAGGCAGCATGTACAGCACAGGCAGGGCAACACTCTTTAAGGCCCTTGACTGCTTTATGGCTCCCCAGCAAGACTGTGTCACCTCTCCCCAGCCAAGGCTGAGTCGGCGGGAGCACTGTAAAAGGATGGTGAGGGAGTACGTAGCCGATCGCACGACCGTCCTCCGTGACGCCTCTGCCCCCTACAACTACTGGGTGTCGAAGCTGGACACGTGGCCTGAACTCGCACTGTATGCCCTGGAGGTGCTTGCTTGTCCTGCGGCTAGCGTCTTGTCAGAGAGGGTGTTTAGTGCGGCTGGGGGAATCATCACGGATAAGCGTACCCGCCTGTCAACCGACAGTGCCGACAGGCTAGCACTCATCAAGATGAACAAAGCCTGGATTTCCCCAGACTTCTCTTCTCCACCAGCGGACAGCAGCGATACCTAAGCAATACGTAGGCTGCACCCGCGGATGGAAGCATCGTTCTCTATCACCATCAAAAACGGGGACCTTTTCGCTTCATCAATCTGTGTATAATAATTCTCCTCCTCCTCCTGAAACCTCACATAATCACGCCGAACGGGCAATTTTTCTTAGGCCCACAAGGCTCAGTCATATAATTTTTCTAAACAATTTTTATACGTTTCAATGCTCATTAAAGCGTTGAAACTTTCGACTCAAACAATTTTTATTTTAACTGGGCTGCCTCCTGGCCTAGTTACCAATTAAGCCACATTAACCAAAGCGATTAATGGGTTTCACCTGCCCTCTTGGTTGGGCATGGGCAATTGTTCTGAGGTACATTAGTACTGTTGATACACCAATTTTTTGGGGCCCTCGCCTACAGTGTAATCAAATTAATTTTTAGCCCACCTGCATTACAGCTGACGTTACATCAGCTGTGTTGGGCACTGCAATGGGATGTATTTATGTACCGCCGGTGGCTTCCTGGCACCCACCCATGCTGTTGGTCCACAGGGAGTTGTAAATGCATCTGTGTCCACTTCTAAAGAACCCCAGTCTGACTGGGGCATGCAGTGTGGGCCAAAGCCCACCTGCATTAAACATGACATTATTACCTCAGCTGTGATGGGCAATGCAATGGGATATTTTTATGTACCGCCGGTGGCTTCCAGGGAGCCACCCATGCTGTGGGTCCACAGGGAGTTGTAAATGCATCTGTGTCCACTTCTAAAGAACCCCAGTCTGACTGGGGCATGCAGTGTGGGCCGAAGCCCACCTGCATTTCATCTGACGTTAGCTCTGCTGTCCAGGGCACTGCAATGGGATACATTTATGTACAGCGGGTGGGTTCCAGGGAGCCACCCATGCTGTGGGTGCACACGGAATTCCCATTGCGGAGTTGGGGATTCCCAGTTGTACCTGCCTGTGACTATTTATAAAAAACCGCGGTCTGACTGGAGCATGCAGACACCTTGACAGAATGAATAGTGTGTGGCACATAGGTTCCCCATTGCTATGCCCACGTGTGCAGTTCCAGATGGAGGTGGCACAGGATTGGATTTCTCATTGCTTCTGTACAGCATTGTGGACTATCGCTCCGCCCCTTTTAAAGCCGGTCGCTGCCTAGGCGTGCCAACCCTCTGCAGTGTGTGCCTGCGGTTCCTCTGGCAGACGCACTTATAAATAGACATCAGTGTGGCGTGGCATGAGGGCAGCTGAAGGGTGGGCAGGGACAGTTTGGTGTGCGCTGTGGACACTGGGTCGTGCAGGGGGGGGGGGGGGGTTGGGCAGCATGTAACCCAGGAGAAGTGGCAGCGGAGTGTCATGCAGGCAGTGATTGTGCTTTGTTGGAGGTAGTGTGGTGCTTAGCTAAGGTATCCATTGCTAATGAGGGCTTTTCAGAAGTAAAAATTGTTGGGAGGGGGGGGGCACTCTTGCCGCTATTGTGGCTGAATAGTGGGACCTGGGAACCTGAAATGCAGCCCAACATGTAGCCCCTCGCCTGCCCTATCCGTTGCTGTGTCGTTCCCATCACTTTCTTGAATTGCCCAGATTTTCACACATGAAAACCTTAGCGAGCATCGGCGATATACAAAAATGCTCCGGTCGCCCATTGACTTCAATGGGGTTCGTTACACCAAACGAACCCTCGAGCATCGCGAAAAGTTCGTCTCGAGTAACGAGCACCCGAGCATTTTGGTGCTCGCTCATCTCTAATAGATATCATAGACCTCTGCAATCTCTCCAGCATAACCTCCCCCTGTCAAGCATCAGCTGTAAAAATAGATGTGCTTACTAATAACTTGGCTTGACTGCTCCGTGTTTTCCACGGGGACATAGAAGACCTTCGCCGTGCAGATTACCTGCTTTGATTGCAGCTGTACCCCTCACACTTCCAGATTCCGTTGTTTGTCACATGGTGATCAGAACATGCCAGTTATTTCCCTTGTGCCTCTTTTTGTTTAGCACAAACATAATTCACAAAAGCCTGCACACATCATTCCGGGCAAAATGTTTTACCATCTTACATTTGCTTGCTAATCACCCCCTTCCCCCAAGGCGATGTTCTAGTTTTAAAATCAAGTATTGGCGTGTACACATATGTAGACAAACACAAAAAGTCACATATATCAGATATATCTCAGATAATCATTGAGCGTGACGACACATTTATGATTCTAAGGTGTAGGGAAAGGACAGTAGAATAAAAGATATAGACATACTCTTTAGTTACTATTAAAGTACCATGCTCCTCATCAGGTTCATTATACTACTTGCTAGCATGGTGGTTTACTCAATGATCACGTTTAATAAACAAAGTGTTTTCATCCTTGTCTATTATAGGTTTCCAATGTTAGATGGATAGACAATGTTATACCGTGTTTCCCCGAAAATAAGACAGTGTCTTATGTTAATTTTTGTTCAAAAAGGTTTAAAGGGGTTGTCCCGCGCCGAAACGGGTTTTTTTTTTTTTTCAACCCCCCCCCCCCCCCCGTTCGGCGCGAGACAACCCCGATGCAGGGACGTACAGAAAGCTCACCGGAGCGCTTACCTTAATCCCCGCGCTCCGGTGACTTCTATACTTACCTGTGAAGATGGCCGCCGGGATCCTCTGCCTCCGTGGACCGCAGCTCTTCTGTGCGGTCCATTGCCGATTCCAGCCTCCTGATTGGCTGAAATCGGCACGTGACGGGGCGGAGCTACACGGAGCTACACGGAGCCCCATAGAGAACAGGAGAAGACCTGGACTGCGCAAGCGCGGCTAATTTGGCCATCGGAGGGCGAAAATTAGTCGGCACCATGGAGACGAGGACGCTAGCAACGGAGCAGGTAAGTAAAAAACTTTTTATAACTTCTGTATGGCTCATAATTAATGCACAATGTATATTACAAAGTGCATTAATATGGCCATACAGAAGTGTATAGACCCACTTGCTGCCGCGGGACAACCCCTTTAACTTTTTTACATGTATAGCTGCCTGGACACTATTTAAATTGACTTTTTTAATTAACTGTTAGCAGGGCTTAATTTCGGAGTAGGGCTTATATTTCAAGCATCCTCAAAAAGCCTGAAAAATCATTTTGCATCCTCAATTTCTGTAAAATCGTGCTATGTCTTATTTTCAGAGAAACGGGGTATTAGTTGTGCCACAGAGCAGCACATCTGCCAATACAGCTGGCTTGCTCATTACCTTATACTATCTTTATCTCACATCATTCACCTAACCACCATGAACTTGGGTGTGATATATTTCAACACCCACACATCCTATACTATGGTCCATCTGTGGATGCTTCAGTCACCAAGTACCGGGGCTTATTTACTTAATTGTTCAGTATGAACCTAATGAATAGATCACCCTACATCACTAAAAATAGAAGGACCAGGTCATACTTGGTTTATCTGGAGGAAGTCCTCCAGATAAACATCAGAAATAGAGGTCATCAGTAGCTAAAAGTAGGACAGCCCTTTTTAAGGGCCACACCAGTGACTTTTTAAATTTTCTTTATTCAATAATAGAAATGCTGAAAAAAAAAGGTAAAAAGACACGTTTTTAGTGTGCATATAGTGTTGGTCTCTGTAGTTGCTATGCTCAGGAATGGGTCATCAATTCCGAGTCATAATTCTATGAGAGCTGCGCCTGCAACATCAGAACTGGCTGCCTCCTGCTCGGTCCGCAGTGACAGCTCGTGTGGAGAGCAGCTGATCGGTGGGGATCAGGAGCGGTGTCCCTGCTGACTAACTATTGATGACTTGTCTTGAGGAGAAGTCATCAAAAGTAATGTCCTGGAATACCCCTTTTAATAAGTGACTCCCAACTTTTGTCAGCTTGCCAATGGCCCATACACATTTATATTTATTTGTACTTGTGTGTATTCTTTACTGTGTATCTTCTTCATTCACATTTCTTCTGCTACAGATTTCCTTCATTTGCTTGTAATCTGTTATATTTTGGGTCTTAAGCTGTATAATATAGCACATAATGGTAATAGATTTTAGACATTAACAGGTCTACAAAAAAGGCGCAGATTATTATTTGGTTGGAGGAGCAAGGTATTCTTCTTTTCTAACTGTTCACCTTAATGCTTCCGATGCACCCTCAGCTGAACCTTGATGGGAACAGATGCTGCCTGGTTTTTAATTTAGTACGATTCATCGAGCCTTTATCCCTTTACAGATGTAGCCCAGGGCTCTGCATTGTATAGATAGAAGTCTGTGCAGTCCATTTCATCCAAGTGCTTCCTACATTGTGCTCAGGCAAGAGTATGTATTATTCTACTCCAAAAATAAGTGTTATTTTAACCTTCCTAATCACCCCCATAGAAACTCATGGAAGCCTAAAAAGGTAGGATTCTATATTGTACATATGCTAATGCTGCAGTATAAGCAGCTAGCATCGGCCCTGTTCTGTGAGATCTTAAAGACAGTCTGCTTTTTTCCCCCCAGAAATTGTGCTGCTTCTGTCCATCATATGTGTATGTGCCAGTCTGGCTATTGGCAGGGCATCACTGGTGCTTGTATATAGGGACAAGTAGGCAGAGAGTATGCAGACATGGAAGGCTGCTGAAATGAATGTTCATTCAGACGCCTCTAGAAACACTTGTAAAATTGGGAACATTCGTAATTTTTTTTAAAAACGTGTATAATATGTAGTATGTATACTTGATAAGCCTATAAGGGTAAAGGCAGTTAAAATTAACCCCTGAAGACCAAGACTGTTTATGCCTTAATGACCAGGCTAAATTTTGGGAAACTGGTATGTGTCACTTTGACAATGAAAAGCTCTAAAGGTTTTGCACATCCAGTTAATCATTACATTTTTTTCCCGTCACATATTGTATTTTATTTAGGTGGTAAAATAGACCGATATGACTTGCATATGTTTATTAACCCATTGCAATCCAATTTTCGATTCAGGGTTTCCTAGGGGGATTTCTCTTTTTGCCATTATACAATGGCGCCATCTGCTGGCTAGAGCTAGTTCTGCGGTATTGGACGAGCTGAAGAGGCCCCCAACAACAGAGCAGCTAGTAATGTACAGTAAGAATACCCTGGTGAACGTCTTCTGACATCAGAGCTGTACAGCCTTCAATCAGAATGTCTTTAGACGTCAGACAGTGGATTGGAAAGGGTTAATACCAAAATTGAAGAAAAGTTTTAAAATTTGTCTTTTCATTTTCCATATGAAAAATATGTACAAACATATTGTACTATTTTTTTCATCAGATACACATTTCCAGTTTACTTTTGTAAGCAAATTTGAAACTTGTATCAAGTTTCTGAGCAGTTCAGGAGATTTACTAATTCAACATCAATTTTACAAATGTTGATAAATTTTTTTTTAATCTTTCCTATTTAATTTTATAATGTATATAATAATAATAATAATCTTTATTTGTATAGCGCCAACATATTCCGCAGCGCTTACATAGACGGGAAATACAGAAAGACAAAAGTACAAAAAATTACAGAACCACGGTTACAATCGTAATCAGCTGATGGAAACAATAGGGGTGAGGGTCCTGCTCCAACGAGCTTACATACTACAAGTAATGGGGTGATACAGAAGGTAAAATGGCTGGAGGTGTGCACAGTATCGCGTGCTGGAGAGTGAGGGATGCTATATACAGACAACAGTCAGACATTTAGCTATGCGACGGCAGGATCAATATGACTACAGGAGCGGTTTATGATGGCTAGCAGGGATTGCAGTCAGTAGGTCAGGAAACATGTTATCAGGCGGTGTACAGAAGGGTTTGTTTAGGGAATGCGGTATGCATCCCTGAAGAGGTGCGTCTTTAGAGCACGCCTGAAGTTTTTCGAGTCCTGGATTGCCCGGATGTTCTTTGGTAGTGCGTTCCAGAGGACCGGTGCTGCTCTGGAGAAGTCTTGGAGGCGGGAGTGAGAAGTTCGAATTAGAGGGGTGTGCAGTCTAGTTTCGTTTGCCGAGCGGAGAGCCCGGGCTGGGTGATGGATTGAGATGAGGGAGGTGATATAGGGGGGCGCTGCACTGTGGAGGGCTTTGTGGATGAAGGTAATAAGTTTAAATTGAATTCTGTATTTAACTGGCAGCCAGTGCAGTGACTGGCACAGGGCAGAGGCATCTGAGTAGCGGCTGGTGGACAGTAATATGAGCCTGGCTGCCGCATTCAGGATGGATTGTAGAGGGTAGAGTCTGGTGCAGGGGAGGCCGACCAGCAAGGAGTTGCAATAGTCGAGCCGTGAGTGGATGAGGGCAACAACAAGCGTTTTCAGCGTGTCTATGGTGAGAAAGGAGCGGATTCTTGAGATGTTCTTTAGGTGCAGCCGACATGTTCGGGCCACTGACTGGATGTAGGGAGTAAATGAGAGATCTGAGTCGAATATGACCCCAAGGCAGCGGGCATGTTGTCTAGGAGTTATGGTGACGCCACACACTGAGATGGAGATGTCAGGAGGAGGTCGGTTGGTGGAAGGAGGAAACACCAGTAAGTCAGTTTTAGAGAGGTTTAGTTTTAGGTAGAGAGAGGACATGGTGTTAGAGACAGCGGACAGACAGTTAGTGATGTTTTGGAGGAAGGGTGCAGAGATGTCACGGGCAGAGGTGTATAACTGGGTGTCATCAGCATAGAGGTGGTAATGGAGGCCAAAGCTCCTGATGGTTTGTCCAACAGGGGCTGTGTAGATAGAGAAAAGGAGGGGGCCAAGGACCGAGCCTTGGGGGACCCCAACAGCAAGGGGAAGAGAAGGAGAGGTAGAGCCAGCAAAGGAGACACTGAAAAAGCGGTCAGATAGGTAGGAGGAGAACCAGGAGAGAGCAGTGTCCTTTAGGCCGATGGAGCGAAGCATACTGAGGAGGAGTTTGTGGTCAACTGTGTCAAATGCTGCAGAGAGATCGAGGAGGATCAGTAGGGAGTAGTCACCCCTCGATTTGGCTGACAGTAGGTCGTTTGATACCCTTGTAAGGGCAGTTTCTGTGGAGTGTTGGGGTCGGAAGCCAGACTGTAGGGGGTCGAGGAGAGAGTTCTCTGATAGATAGCTTACAAGGCGGGAGTAAACCAGCCGTTCTAGTAATTTGGAGATGAAGGGGAGGTTTGAGATGGGTCGGTAATTGGCAACGTCAGTTGCGTCAAGAGTCGGCTTCTTTAGCAATGGGGATATGATGGCATGTTTGAAAGAAGAGGGAAAGATGCCAGAGGCCAGAGAGAGGTTGAATATAGTGGTGAGATGCGAGATGACCACTGGGGAGAGGGATCGGAGGAGGTGTGAGGGGAGAGGGTCGCTAGCGCAGGTGGTGGGGCGAGCAGAGAAGAGCAGTTTGGAGACTTCTTCCTCTGTTGCTGGTCTGAGTACAGACAGTGAGCAGGAGCTAGCTGCAGTGCTGACAAGACTAAGGTCAGGGCTAGTCTGGGATTGGGAGGTTATTTCTTGACGGATGTCATCAATTTTCTTTTTGAAATAGGCAGCCAGTTCAACAGCACTGAGATCCGTCACCGGGGGCTGCGGTTTAGGGCTGAGAAGGGAGTGAAAAGTATCAAAGAGCTGTTTAGGGTTGTGCGATAGTGAGGAGACGAGAGAGGTAAAGTAGACTTGTTTGGCGTGGTGGAGGGCGAAGTTGTAGGTTTTGAGCATGAATTTGTAGTGGAGAAAGTCTGCAGACGTTTGCGACTTCCTCCACAGCCGTTCGGCACTTCTAGAGCACCGCCGGATGAAGCGCGTTTGAGGTGTGAGCCAGGGTTGCCGTGGTCTACATCGGATGGCTCGGGTCCTGGGGGGCGCCGCTTCTTCCAGGGCATGTTTGAGAGCGGTGTTGTAGTGAGCGGCAGCCAGGTTGGGGCAGGAGAGGAGAGAGATGGGGACAGAGAGGACTGTAGGGATTCAGCAAAGTCTTGTGTGTGGATGGCCTCTAAGTTCCTGTAGGTACGATAGGTAGGTGGGTGTGGAGAGATGTTAGGGAGTGTGACAGAGAAAGAGAGGATGTTATGATCTGAGAGTGGGAGAGGGAAGTTAGTGAAGTTGGAAGCAGAGCAGAGCCGGAGGAAGACCAGATCCAGAGTGTTGCCATCCCTGTGAGTGGGAGAGGCTGTGAATTGAGAGAGACCAAGGGAGGAGGTGAGCGAAAGAAGCTGAGAGGCAGATGGAGAGTTGGGGTAATTAGTGGGGATGTTAAAATCACCTAAGATGAGGGTTGGGATTTCGCAGGATAGGAAGTGGGGGAGCCAGGCAGCAAAGTGGTCCAAAAACAGGTGAGCAGCACCTGGGGGGCGATAGATGACTGCTACTCGCATGGACAGCGGGCGGAAAAGCCGTAGCATATGTACCTCAAATGAAGGAAAAGTGAGTGAGGGTACAGGGGGGATGACCTGGTAGGTACATTTCGGGGAGAGAAGAGCACCTACTCCTCCGCCACGCCTGTCGTCTGGTCTCGGGGTATGGGAGAACTGCAGGCCATTGTAGGACAGTGCAGTAGGGGAAGCTGTGTCAGACTGTTGTATCCACGTTTCTGTGAGAGCGAGCAGATTAAAAGAATGGGCAGTAAAATAGTCGTGGATGGTGGGGAGTTTGTTACATGCTGACTGGCAATTTCAGAGGGCACATTGAAAGGAGTTGGGGGAGGGTATGCATGGGCTAGCAGTGGGGCTTGAGGGGTGTCCTAGTGAGTCAGGTAGGGGGTAATAGTTAAGAGCAGTGGAGGGAGGGCCAGGATTGGGAGAGATATCCCCAGCTGCTAGTAGCAGCAAAATAGCAAGCGTGAGCAGATGATTAGGAGATTTGTGGGGGTGGCAGTAATGTTTGTTAGTGGTATTAGGGGGTGTGAGGCTTAGTAAGAAAGTATAGAGTGCGTGCGGGCTGTGCATAGGGGAGGACAGGAGAGAGGGGCTGATGTGAATAGTGTGCCCCGGTTGGGGGCACTTGGAAGAAGTGCTGAGACTGAGAGTATATACATGGTGCTGGTTTAATGTAAGGACACGTTTACATGTAGTGGAATTAGTGTGGATTTTGCACAATGGAAAATCCGCATCTAATTCTGCATTATACCCCTGGTGCAGATTTTAACCTTTATGTGCAGCAGACTTTGAAAGGGGTGAAATGAACTGTGGATGCGTGCCAAAATCTGCACCAAATGGTATTCATTTTGATGCATATTTTTGTGTGGATTCGCACCAGAATCACTGCATGTAAATGTACCGTTATAAATTTTAATCTAGTTCTAGAAAAACTGTATAGTACAGGATTATGTTAATAATCCTCTATACGAACTGGTGTAGGTGATTATAATAGCCCCACATTATCCCCTTCTAAGGCCTCCTGTCCACGGGCGAATTTTCACTGCGTTCCCTGTGGCGATAATCCGGCCACAGGGAATGCAGTGAACGCTTTCTATAGTGTTGCTATGGAAAGTGCAGCCCCGTTGTCCACGAGCAGAGAATCCTAGCGATTTCTCTGCACGTGGGATTTAACCCCTTGAGTGGCACGCCCAGAAATTTTCCAGGACGAGCTCCACTGCTCATAGCGATATAGCCCGGAAGATTTCCGGGCTATGTATTACTATGGGAGCTGTAGAGCACAATGCCACAAGCTGTGACAGTGTGCTCTGCCTGCACAGTCCCACAGAGAACAAAGCAGGACATTGAGAAGCAGAAAGATATTGCCGATATTCCGGCAATCTCCTGCTTTGTTTACAGGTTGCTATAGAGACCATCGGCTTGTCAGAAGCGAGCCGATGGTCCCTGTTGCAGGGAGAGCTGGTGCTTGGCTGTCAGAGGACAGCTACGTACCTGCTCTTACAGCAGAGATCAGAGAAAACTTCTGATCTCTGCTGTGTTAACCCTTTACATGCTGCAGTCTGTGACTGCAGCATGTAAAGGGCTGTCACCATGGGACCCCCCCCCCCCCCAGAATGTGATCAGGGAGTCCTGGTGGATCTCTGTGGAAGTCCTCTAAAGGGACAAAAAAAAAAATAAAGTAAAAAGAAAAAAATTAAAAATAATTTTAAATAAAATTAAAAACACTTGTCTCCCTTTACTTTGTGAACAATTGAAAATACAATCACACATGTGGTATCCCTGCGTCGTAATGACCCAGAGACGGAAGTTAGTACATTATTTAACCCCTTAATGACACGGTCCCTTTTTTCTTCTTTCCCCATTTCTTTTTTTCCTCCCCCGTTTAAAAAATCATAACTCCTTTATTTATCCATCGAGGTCGCTGTATGAGGGCTTGTTTTTTGCGGCATGTTATATTTTTCAATGGTGCCATTAAAGTACCATATAATGTACTGAAAAACTTTTACAAAAATCTAAGTGGAGTAAAATGAAAGAAAAATGACATTCCACCATCCTTCAGTGTCTTTTGTTTCTACGGCGCACAAACTGCAACAAAAATGACCTGATAACTTTATTCTATGGGTCAGTGCAATTACTACAATACCAAATGTGTATACTTTTTTTTACTATAGCACTTGTATTTTTTTTCAAAGACATTTAAGATTTTAAAATTATTTTCTGCTGCATCTTCTGCGCGCAATAACTTTTTTCCATCAACGTACTTGAGCAAGGGCTCATTTTTTGCGGGACGTCCTGTAGTTAACGTTTGTACCATTTCGGAATACATACGACTTTTTGATCGCTTTTCATTGCATTTTTTCTGGGAGACGGGGTGACTGAAAAAGTGCATTTCTGGCATTCTTTATTTTTTTTTCGGACTACGTTCACCGTGGGGGGTAAATAATGCACTATTGTGATAGATCAGACATTTACGGACGCGGCTATACCAAATATGTATTTTTCTTTTATGATTTTGATTTTTTTATTATAGATATGGCAAAAGGAGGGTGATTTAACTTGTATTACTTTTTCCCCCTAATCTCCCTACAAATTTTTTCACAAAAGTTATGCAATACATTATATATACCCAAAAATGATGCCATCAAAAAGTACAACTTCTCCAGCAAAAAAACAAGCCCTCACATGGCCGTGTCAATGGAAAAATGAAAAAGTTATGGCTCTTGGAAAGCGACTGCAAAATTAGTTGAAATTAAATGATTGGCCCATTTAAAAAACCTGCCCTGATAAGCACGACAGAGGGGTAGGAAACCCGCCACCCAAGGGGTTAAATCGCAGCATGCTGCGAATTGCCGCAATTCTCCGCGGTGAGTCTATTTATCAGATAGGCTCAGTGCGGAGAGCCATCAGCTCTTACTTGCTCCTGGCCAGCCGCTCCCGCGGCAGGGATTTGCCGCAGGGTATCATTACGCCCGTGGACAGGAGCCGTAAGTGCACTCCTCTCTCCTCCGATCTCACACTGACAGGAGGGCAAATGTGAAATTAGGTTTTCCTTGTAATCCTCCTTCCCTCTTAGCAAGATCCTATGAGTAATGAAACGTTGAGTTCAATAGTCTGGATAGCTATATTGGAGAAACCACTACAGCAATGGCCAGTTGGATCCTGGGGGCTAATGGGCTGATATATATTTATTCTTGGAATTTCGTGTGTGTGTGTGTGTGTGTGTGTGTGTGTGTGTGTTAGTTAAAATCGCCCTCTTCATACCATATTTATAATAGAAAGATCTGAATCCTAATACAAAAATACATATTTGGTTCGCTGCGTACATAAAAGTCCAATATATCAAAGTAACACATTATTTACCCTGCACGATGAACGTCGTCAGAAGAAAAAAACAACGCCAGAAATGCGCTTTTTTTGTCACCCTGTCTCCAAGAAAAAATGAAATAAAAAGTGAGCAAAAAGAATGGTACCAGCTGACACTACAGGACGTCGCGCAAAAAATGTACAGATTACTTACTGGTAGTCCTTTTTCCGGGAGTCATCACGACGGCCCCATTACATATGGAGGTTGCCCTCTGATCTCGGTAGGGACAGGAAGAGCCCTTAAACCACCTCCCTTCCCACCATCTCCTCAGTAACTTTCAAATTATTTCGGTGGATAATGTTTACTGAACCAAAAATTTACCTTTATTCGGTCACATTTTATATTGAGAAAAGAAAAAGGAAAAAGGACTACCGGTAAGTAATCCGTACATTTCCCGGTTGTCATCCCGACGGCCCCATTACATATGGAGCAATACCAAATTATAGGTAACCTGGGGTGGAACTACTGCCTGGAGGACTTTCCGTCCATATCCCAGGTCTTTATCAAACTGTACATTAACCCTGTAGTGCTTAATAAATATAAGCAGACTAGACCAGGTAGCCGCTTTACAGATTTGTTCAGCGGAGGCTTGGGCTTTCTCTGCCCATAAAGAGGAGAGGGATCGTGTGGAGTGGGCTTTGATATTTCCCAGAGAATCGAGCCCCCTGGCTTTGTACACCTCATGGATGACCATCCTGCTCAATCTTGTAATGGTACTCTCAGATGCCGTCTTTCCATTGCCAAGCCCCTGAAATTGGACAAAGAGGTTATTATACTTCCAAAAGGAATGGGTAGCCTCTAGATATGCTAGAACAGCCCTCCTGACGTATAAGCTACGGTATTCTTCCTCTCTGTCATTACCAGGGTTCTGGCAAAAAGAGGGTAGGGTAATTGCTTGCTCTCTGTGGAATTTAGACACGACTTTTGGAAGGAAAGCGGGATCTAGATTGAAGATGATTCTATCGTCTTGTACCACCATATGTGGTTCAACACATCTTAAAGCCTGTAATTCCCCAACTCTTCGTGCCGAGGTTATGGCGACTAGGAGAGAGACTTTTAGTGTAAGCACCCTTATGGGGAGTTGGGAGAGGGGTTCAAATGGTGGCTTACAAAAACCATTTAGGACTAAATTTAGGTCCCGTGTAGGAAAGGTTTCCCTAATAAAGGGCTGGAGTCTGTTAGCTCCTTTTAAGTAACCTGCAGACCCAGCGATGCTCTGCCAAAGGAAAATCCAAACAGGATCCTAATGCTGCCACCTGTACTCTAAGAGTTCTTGGGCTTAGACCCTTTTCAAGGCCCGCCTGCAGAAATTCCAGAATTATAGGTAGTTCTATACTCGGAACCTCACTCGGATCTAAATTGCAGTACTCTGAGAATTTCTTCCACACTTTATTGTAAATGGCTGTGGTTACCGATTTGCGGCTCTTACTCAGAGTAGTGATTTACTTTTTGTGATAGCCCTTTCCCCCGAAGTATTATGCCTTCAGCATCCAGGCTGCTAACTTCAGTCTTTCAACTCTCGAGTACGTTAGTGGGCCCTGGAAAAGGAGATCTTGCTCGACTGGCAGTTGAAGTGGACCCTGGATTACTAGGGCCTTCAATAGGGGATACCAATGTCGCGTGTCCCACATGGGGGCGACTAGGCTTACCGCTGCTTGGCTGACCTGAACCTTTTTGAGAATGTATGGGATCAGTGGGAAGGGGGGTAATGCATACACCAAGTCTGTCCTAGTTCTAAGCAAAAGGGTGTCTACCCCGCATGGATTGTCCCTTGGATTCAGGGAATAAAAGTCCCGTCATTTAGTTTTTGCCCTTGTGGCAAACAGATCGATCTGCAAATGATAAGGCTGTCATGTTATCAGTCAGGATTTTGACATGCCTTCCTTTAAGGTGGGGTTCTGCCACACAGAGGGTCTCCCATATTGCCCTTAGCTCCCTATAGTTGGATAAGCATGCGGCTATTCGAGAGTCCCAGGTTCCCTGAAAAGTCAGGTCTGCTACTTATGCTCCCCACCCGGTCTCGCTTGCATCCATCTTGATGGAGATAGAGGGTTCTCGTGACCAAGGGGTACCTTTGCTAAGGTTACTCTGGGAAGTCCACCAGCGCAGGGACTGTTTAACCTGGAAAGACATGCTCACCTTATCTAGGGAGGTCTGCCGTTTGTCCCTCCGGGCAAGGATAAACTGTTGGGTATGGGCTTGTGCTCATAGGACCATTTGTATACAGGCTGTTAATAGGCCCAGTACTTTCATTGCATCTCTGATGGACACTGTTGTGGCTTGGCATAGGGACGACACTGATTGGATAAGGTCCTTACTCTTGGAAGGGGGGAGCCGTGATTCCTGGGTGCGGGAATTTAGGAGTACCCCTAGATATGTCTTCTGCATCCCTGGGACCAGGTCTGACTTTTCTTTGTTTACTATCCACCCCAAGTTGTCCAAAGTGGACAGGACTACGGACAAGTCTGCGTGTATGGCCTCTGCTGTCTCTGATACTAGCAGGAAATCATCCAGGTAAGGAAAGATGAGAATTTGATTTCTCCTAAAGTAGGCTATCCTTTCTATCACTACTTTCGTGAAGACTCTAGGGGCAGTAGAGATACCGAACGGTAGAGCAATAAATTTGTAGTGATAAACTACATCGCCTATTTGCAGAGCAAACCTCAGGTATTTGTAATGAGCTGCGGCTATTGGGACGTGGTAGTACGTGTCTTTAAGGTCTATGGTGCACATGACGCTGTCGGGATCTATTAGAAGTACGATGGACCTGACCGTTTCCATTTTGAAATCTTGTAGGAAATAAATTTGTTTTGAGCTTAAAGTTTAAAAATGGTTCTGATAGAGCTGTTTGGTTTTTTGATCAAGAAAAGGGGGGAATAAAAACCCACACCCCTTTCGTGTTTGGGAACCTGCATAATGACTCCTAGGTCTTTAAGTTCCTGGATGCCCTTTCTCAGATTTTCCTGTTGTTGGCGATCTGCATGTCAACCTTTTGGGGTCTCTCTATATTTGCGGACATCTTTTGGAGCAAATGCCAGCCGGTCCTTAATTTCTTTTGAGATGGTCTTTTCTGGTTCCTGCCATTCGTCCGAGATGACCTGTTGCAGAGTCTGGCTTATCGGAAAAAATTGTTTTTTTTCCTGAACAGCCACTCACTGTTTGTAGGGCATCTGCCTCTCCTTCCCGTGCTGAGATGTCGCGAGCTGACATACCGGAGCAGTTCCTTTGGTCTGCAGGGTAATCTCAATCAGGAGCAGAGCCTGTCAGTGAAGGCAGGTTTAAATTTGGCGCCATTTCTGGGTCTGTGCCGATACACACCCCCTATGTCGTGCGTGTGACGTCACCGCCAAATGACGTCGCCACTATGCGCCCCTTCGACAGAGGAGGCCGCCGCAGCCGTTCCCCTGCCAGGAGGAACTATCTGTCCAGCGGTGCAGCAGCAGTGGCCAGGAGAAGCTGACCCGACCATGGAGACCTGCACTGCTCGGTGACTGATGGCTCCATGGTGGCGCAGGCCGGGGATGCAGGGACTCCGCGGTGTGCAGCCCTGACCTCTTCCCTCCAAGGGATCTTCGGCACAGCGTGCCCTTGGTAAGTAATCCCACTGTAGGGACAGGAAGTCACCGAGAAGATGGTGGAAAAGGGGGTGCTTTTAAGGGCTCTTCCTTTCCCTACCGAGGTCAGCGGGCAACCTCCATATGTAATGGGGCCGTCGTGATGACGGCCGGAAAATGAACCTTTGCAGGACTATGTCAACAGAAATATAAAAAATGGATAGCTGTCACTTATTGACAGGACCGCCCACTGGACTGCAGCTCAGAAGGAGCAGAGATATAAAGTAAAGCTTCAGTATAACGTTTCTCAGTAACCTACATGTCCGTCTCTTCGGCTCCTCCTGCTCTATTACATGCTGGCTGCAGAATGGACTGCATTTTTCAAGCTGACAAGTTTCTTTTAACAAGTACTTTTGGAGTTGTATAAGATCCTTGATGTTGATGTGAATTATGTGCAAAATAAGATCTCTGTGGACTGTTTTTAGAAAAGAGTTAAATTTGAAGCCTCAAAGATAAGGAGCCTCAGCTGATGATTTGTTCCACATTTGTGGTATGTTGGACCACTGACCAAAAATAAGAAAGTCGAGTATATAAAACCCTATGAAGCTCAACTTTACCTACCACCTTGGGCAGCAGTGAAGACCATGCAACAGACACAAAGGTAATTTTGCAGTCTCTTTATTCTACACCTTATACACACAGAATGATATTTATGTGAGTACACTTCCAATATTCATACACTACTACATGTGAAGTATGCACAAGTTGGACATGCAGAGTGCTTGATAACCAGTAGTATGCTGGACAGCAGAATAGCGCCACACCCTCTGCTCTCCGCTCAGCGTACAGAATAGTATGTAGTGCACACTTTTTTACATCTATAGCTCCTACGCTGCTTGGCAGCTTCTAATGGTTAGCAAATGGTCCGCCAATTGTGTTAGCCACTCAACGGTTGATGGAAATTGTAAGAAAACAAAATTGTCTAATATTGTAATGACTTATTTTCTATGTTCTTTTCACAGTATACCACACATTACTTCTCAAGTACTCGCACAAACTACAGAAGAAGAGATCTGAAACTGCAAATGAAGATGTACTAGGGAAAATATTACGACAGGCTGTCAACATTATGAATCACAAAGAAGATGAACTTGGTTTTTAGTCATGCCATGGATGATGAAAACGCGTAGGCTTACATTAGGAGCCTATTATGAACAAATTAGAAATGACATTTTGCACAATCTCTTAAACTGACAGCCCACACCGTTATTACCCATCAAGCTAGTAACAAGAACTGCTCCGAACTACCACCATGATATTTAAAAAAAAAAGCAAAAAAAACCAAACTTATAATGAACTGCCATTTTTAATCCCTCCTCCTAAAATTGTAACGATTCATGTTATCATGCAAAAATTTAAAAAATTGCACTATTTGTCACTTGCTTTCTTCATTTTGTTTTGATGTGCATGTACAATTCTTTATATTGTTAGAAATGGTACACGGTTTAATAAAAGTTTCATATAGTTTTGTTCATGAATTCGTTTTTTTATACCTTAAAGCTGAACACGTTTCTAGATCAATCCAGCCACTCACTTGTACTGATATAATTATATACTTAAAGGGGCATTCCGGACAGTTACCATTTGTTATCTAGGTCATCAATGTTTGATCAGTGGGGTCTGCCCTTCGGGATTTACGTCAATCAGCTGAGTCTGGGCCGTATGTCCACATCAGTGGTCAGAGCCAAAAGCGTAATGGAAGGCATCACTCCCATTGAAGTCAATCCGTCTATACTTCTCATATCCTTTACCTCATTTTTCCAGCTGTTTTTCTAATAAGATTTTATTCATTATCTAAAATAAAAAACTTTAGTTTTTGCATGCGTCTCAGTGCATCAAATGCTGTAAACGTGCTGCATTAAACATCTTCATAACATGGCATACAATACATTTTAAAACTGTTCTGATCAATGAAGGGTGTGAAGAAGAGAGAACTCTTCCTCTCCCCCCACTAGCACCCAGTCTCCAAGTGTCACAATTTAGATTTAAAAAGTT
Source organism: Eleutherodactylus coqui (assembly GCF_035609145.1). NCBI lineage: Eukaryota > Metazoa > Chordata > Amphibia > Anura > Eleutherodactylidae > Eleutherodactylus > Eleutherodactylus coqui. Next base: position 169,558,681 of record NC_089838.1, on the reverse strand, counting down.
CACACTTATTTGCCTTCAGAATTGTACCAACATTCCAACCTGTCCCACTAAATACTAGCCTCCATAGGGCTATGTCAAGAAGAAAACATTTTACTGAAAGCTTTGATGGGGTTTCCAGTCTTTAAAATTCTCCGGCTAGATAGGTTTAATTTCCAGTGACTTATTTTAATACATATGGCTGATTTCATGTTCAGATGCAGCCTGATGGTTTGAGGATAGTCAGGGATTAGACAGGAATGTTTTCCATTTGTCGACTGACTTCATGTATTTGAACATCAGTTTGAGTGCTGGGTTAGTTTTGTAATTTAGCTCAATCAGTAGGCTCCTCGGAGTGCTGTGCAACCTTCATAACTTACTAATGGTACTTCTGGAAGTCAGCCTTGCATGCAGTCACCATGTTACTGGTGTTTTATCTGCTACTGGTGTGTCATGTCTCAACACTCCTTATTTCCCTCTCTGGCATAAAATCCTTGATGAAATGGTGCCGCATCCTGTGTTGTTGCATCCAGCAAAATTATAATCAGTGGGATCTGTACAAGGTTTGTTAGTCGTTGGACGGATCTTTCATTCAGTTTTGCTATTCCCAGGAAGGGTCAGAAAAGCACAATGTGTAACGGTGATGTGAACGTAGCCCAAGATGGCCACCTCCTTAGGCCTCCTGCACACGGGCGGCGTCCGCACCACGAATCCATAGCAAGTACCGCCTGTTACTTCCTATGGAGATCCGCTGCTTCCTGCATACAAGGGGAAATCAATTGCATTTTCATGGAGGATAAATCGCAGCATGCTCCATTTTTATGCGGGCTCCGCACAGATGGCTACCGTTTAAGTCAATGGAAGCCGTCTGACCTATAGCTCATCCACAATAAATGAAGGGTGGGCTGCCGGGTCCATCCGTAGTACAGAAAAGATTGCGACAGAGCAGGTAAGTGCGGACGCCGTTGCTGCCAGAGCCAGATTCCGCATACGGAATCCGGCTCCGCCATGTGCAGGACGCCTTGATTTATGTATGTTTTAAATCAGAAAATAACCGATTAGGAAAATGAAGCATTTCAGTATGTGGTTGCAGTTATTAGTCTTTGCGATGCATTCAATGGTAGTGTCATAAAATCAAGCAAGTGTTTGTATTAATGTTTAGTACATTCTAGTCATTGATGCTGCTGTTTTTTGTCTTTTCACCTCTTTCATTCTCTTTATGTGACGAGATGCTTTTATACTGACTATATTTTCCCACTATCTGATACCAGGACGGTATGTGCATGTAATATATAGATGTGTTATATGCCTGAGCTCTCCCCTCCCCACACATGTCCTTAGTTGTCTTGTGATACGACTCACTAGATAATGCTATTGACCACGCGAAACACTGCGGAATCATTTGAATTTGAAGGCCAATTGTTCAGTGTAAAGATGGCCAACGATATAATTTGTTCGCTTACCATTCATTTTATGTAAGCATAAAAATCCTCACTTGGCTCATTTGTTCGGTTTAACCCATTAAGAACCAGGCAAATTTACAGCGCCTGGTCCTGGGCTTAAAACACCCCTGATAGTAAAATTACGGCGGCGCTTTAAGCCGCTTGCCTCTGCAATCAGAGGCAGGAATGGGTTGTCAGCTGTTAGTGACAGCTGATAACCCAGAGAAGAAGGCAGGAGGGGTTTTTAACCCCTTCTGCTTCCTCGAGTACACAGTGCTCAATGAGCACTGTGTACTGAAAGTACAGTGTAACTTTCACTTCGGTAGCAGGGGGATCATGTGACCACCGGGGTTTCCTGCTACAGCAGAGCTGGAGGGTCATACTAGTCCCTCGCCAGCACTGCCAGTGACTAATGTCACTGCAAGGGATATTTTTCCCTGTAACTAGGGCTCCTATGGATGCCCCAGCTACAGAGGGAAAGCGTCAAAGTGAATGTACGATTTGTATAGCGACAACTTATTCCACAGCGCTTTCAGGTAATTTATTTGTTATTCCCCGCACCAAGCTGGGTACTCAGTTTACCAAGCTCAGAAGGATGGAATGCTGAGTCAACCTTGAACCGGCTACCTGAACCATGCAGGGATTGAACTCGCAACCTTCAGGTCGTGAGTGAGAGCTTGGACTGCATACTGCTGCCGTAACAATTAAAGGAAGTGACAGTGTTAAACTAATAAAGACTGGATACCTGTAATATAATAGCCAGATATTGTTGTTTTCCCATGTACACAAATGGCAGCTATGCTTTAACACTTCATTAATAACTTGTTCTCAATTCTTCTTCTTTTTTTTTTCTTTAAGGAGTGAAGAATCTTTGGCGCAACCATCCTCCAAGGGGCAGTCTCAGAACAACGGATCAGGTACTTCTGCCAGCTAACATATCAATATAGCACTCTAATTTTTTATAATTTAGTAAACAAGCAAATGTACTATTTATATGCAGTAAAGTAAAAAGAAAGTTGGTTAGAAGTCTGTTGTGTGCCTGTTCCTTTACCTTAGTGAATTGTGCTGCATGTGGTGGTGTGTTTTTGTTTTTTCTGTAGATAACTTGGGTCCCCCCCATTAGCACCACTGATTTTTATTAAAAAAGCCCCTTTAAAATTAAACGTACATTCACATTTTTTAAACTATATGTTCACATTTATCTCTGCATAAAGAGATGATTTTATAGGAATTTTTGGGGGGCAAAAACTATTGATGACCTATAAGAAATCAGTGGGGACCTGCCACTCCGGATCCCCAGTGATCACCTGATCACACAGCTGGCTGCCGAGCGTGTGTCATAGAGGTAGTGGCCTAGCTGGCTTCAATGGGAGTTGAAGCTGCTATTACGCCTCCAGCGCTACAGCTTCAGACTCATGGGACAGACGCGAAAGTGTAATAGCTGCTTCAGCTTCCATTGATTTCAATGAAAGTAAAGCCAGCTAGACCACTACCTCTCCCGTCTCTTATGATGCACACCCGGCCCACAGCACTGATCCCTAGTTCGGGTCGACAGGCGGTTAATTATTGATGACCTATTCTAAGGATAGGTCATCAATAGCTTTTGCCCCCCAAAAAACCTTTAAGCTTTATTGGGGGAATTTACTCAGATCTGTGTTTTTATATGCTGGTTTAAAAAAAAAAACAAACAAAAAAAAAACTGCCCCAGAGTAAGGCTGGGTTCACACGGGGCGTATTTTCGTCGGAAATCTTGCGGTTTGGCCGCAGCAAAAAACGCGAGATTTCCGCCGGGAGAACCACCGCGGCTTTGAAGCGGTCTGGCCGCATGCTTTTCCGTTGCGGCCGGCTCTCCCATAGAGGAGAGCGCGGCCGTAACGATAAACAAAAAACCGACTGTAAACAGACATGCTGCTTCTTTTGAAACGGTTTCAACCGGATTTACCGCAGCGGATTAGCCGTCCCGTGTGGACGAGGTTTCTGAGAAACCTCGTCCACATGGCTGGCTAATCCCGAGATTAGCGGCCGCGGGCGGTTTTGCTGCAAGCGGATCTGCTGCGGCAGAACCGCGGCAAATCCGCCCTGTGTGAATCCAGCCTAAAGTGTGCCAAGTACATTTAGTAAACCTAGTGTATGTCTGTATTTTAGTTCTGCTTCTGGCATAAAATATAGAAAATCCTAGGAGCCTGTAAGGCCCTGCCCCCTTTATGTCAAGCCACGCCTGCTGTTAGAGAAGCAGCAAATAAAGCGTGTTAGCGCGATGTATTTGTGCCATAAAGGTTACATTTTTGTGCATATTACTGTAAATTTTGCACTGGCTGGGTCATTTCTCTCGGGCACGGAACACAGTTGTGCCCTGAGTTAAATGGCAATTTAGGCTAATTAGTTTCTGATTGTGTTCTCTTCACAAAAGTGCGTGGGTATTGGGTGCACACCCCTCATTGGGGGGGCCAGTGCTGCGTTTTTTTTTTTTTTTTTCACATGCACAATCGAAAATGAGAATAAACCCATTAAACTCAATGGGTTATATTCCTTGTGTATTGCACGCGTACATGCGCCTGTGGGAATCCACCCTATAGGTCACAAACTTTGCAACAGATATGGTATGTGCTAAAATTTGTGACTTTTATACACAAATGTAAACACCATTTTTAATTCCCCTTTGTTTTTTTTCCCTCCATTTTCTTGTGTTGTGAGAGGAAGGGAAAACGAATGATTATGAAACCAATGAATTTCAATGGTTTCATTCTCATTTGCAATGTTTCACTTCAATGCTGCATAAAAAAATCAGCATGTTCTCTCTTTCTGCGATATCGCCTATTGTCTCCAATGGGACAGGCGGCAGCAGCGCTAGCCTCATTGAAGTAATGACAGAACATCACAATCCCCTTGTTTTCATTGGGGGCGGCGGCAACAGCGCTGGCCCCATTGAAAGCAATGATGAAACATTGCAATCCTCTGCCGTTGCTGTGACAGCTCTTGTAACAGTAGCAGCAGGGGATTCTTCATCCTCGCGGGGAGCCCCCTCATCACTAAACACTGACAGCAGTGGCAGGGTGTTCAGTGATGAGGGGACTTCCCGCAGGGATAAAGGAATTCCCTGCCACTGCTGTTACAACTCCCCCTCCACCCCCCCATTGAAAGTAACGGGCTGAAGGGATTCCCCACAGTGATTTTCACATGAAAACTCCTTGCATCCAGGGGTTCCACATGCATTGCGAGAGCAATATTGGGCCGTGAATTACTGCCAGATATCGCTCTCGCCAGTGTGCAGGAGCCCTAAGGAAGATTGGTGTGCATTCCTGGACATTCATTTGGCATCAAAGCTTAGGTCTTGCTGGGTAACACTCATCTGAGATCCCACAATGCTTTGGCTTTTTTAGTGTCAGGAATCGGTGTCTTCAGTTTAAGTCTCACTGCTTTCTTCCCATTGGCTGCTGCATCTAGGCTGCAAAAAGTGGTCAGTTTTACGGAAATAGTCCAGCACTCAGACTATGCACTCCCCTTAAATCCCATAGAAGTGAATGGGAGTTGCAGAAAGAGTGTAGTAAAATTAGCTATACGGTTTTCTGCATCTCGCACATTACGAAAACCTTCTGCTTGAATGGAGACCTCCCTGAGAAAAAATTCTCAACAGAGAGAGGAATACTGGTCTTAGTTTTTTAATATATAAAGGTTTTTTTAATATTCCAAAAGCAAAGCACATGTATGGCAGAAGAGGATGCAATCCGAAGGATATAATATGCAACGCGTTTCAGAGCTTCTGACGCTCCTTTATCAAGCAAATCCTGGTTGTTCTCTGTTCTTTCCTATATTGTTATGCAGTTTTAGGCCAGATTCACACGGACGAGTTTGTGCGCTATACCCTGAAAATAGAACCCATTGAATTCAATGGGTTTGTTCACATGCGCATATTTGGTAAGTGCAATTCTGTTGCACAAAAATAAAAAAATGCAGCTTGCTCTTATTTTCCTGCACAATTGCGCAGAGAAAGAACACATCTTAATCTTAAACTCAAATTAATTGGCCATTTTGATGGCTGAAAGTATTTATTTTTTTTTTTTAAATGCACACAACTTGCGCATGCAAAACGTACAGTAAAAAACACTGTTGCACTTGCAAATGCGTAACTCCCGATGTGCAAAAACCCCGCATAAATGTGCACGCAAATGCGCGTATGCTCATGTGAATGCCAGAAGTATGACACCTTAACCTTTTACTTTCTCTTTCCAAGATAAACCCAGAAAACAAACGATGTGCTCTAGAATTCAGAAATGGTTTTATGACCGATTTGGTGAATATATTGAGGATTTCCGATTTCAGCCAGAAGAGAACACTGTAGAAACAGAAGAGCCACTGAGTGCTCGAAGGTAATTTTGGGTTGCCAATCTACAGTGCAAGGCTCCACATAAGCTGCTTTCTACTAAGATTTCTGATCTTTTCCTAAATGTACATTGCCATCACACATTAAAGACCTGCCATATCCCCATGGCTGTGAACTCTGCTGCGTGGCTTTGCATCCATGGCCCCACTGACTCCAACAAGCTTTCTTTTATTCATACGTAACACCTCTCCCCCCCCACCCCCTATTCCCCATCATCCCGCCATACTGACTCTTATGTTTGGCTCTCAACACTGTGGTCCCCACTGCTCACTGTCAGTAGATGACATCAGCCATGATTGCCAGTGAGCAGTGGGGACTGCCCACTTGACACATTCACAGTGCCAGGAGTTGGTATGGGAAAACAGGGGTGCAAATGAACAATGTGGGAAATGCTGTTGTGCTGTGTAAACACTTCTATTGCATTTTAAATATGGTCTTTTTTTTTTTTTTATAAAGGTTGACAGAAAATATGAGAAGATTAAGTAAGTACTGGCTGTTGTGCTTGCACAGGTTTTGATGGGAGTCTCTAATAAGAAGAGTGCCACTTGTTTGGCCAGTGTTGTATACTCATTGTCAAAAAATCCATCCTCTAGCAGGAGTTGTTGGACATAAAGTTGTCGGAAACTTTCTGTGTGTGATTTGTAACACTGATGCGAGTAAGTGATTACAATGTCAGAGCAAAAGGCTAATTTATTGTCGAAAACTGAACACTTTGAGGGAGGCTCTAGTACCCTGTTGGGCCGCCTCTAGCTTGGATACAAGATGTAATACTGGTGGGCATTAAGGCATACAGGTGCTGTATAGTATACTGGAGCATATCGCTCCACATTTGCTGTAACTGAGCCTCCAGATCGTGCAAAATCATTGGCTGTCAAAGTTGGTGTCCCGGATGGTCCCATATGTGTTCTATGGGTGATAAATCTAGAGTCTGGGCAGGTCACGCAAGTGTTGGCAATGTTCTGGAGACATTCCTGTGACACCCTGTGTGCGGCTGAGCATTATCCTGCTGGAAAAATGCCTTTTGAAAGTTGCCATGAGAGGAACACATGTGGCTGCAAAATATCCTGAGTAGAACACTGAGTGGTCATTGTCCCTTGTACCACTGCAAGGGGTGATTGACTGTCACGTGCTAGGTCTTCCCTAGACAATCCAACCAGCAGTGGGGACAGTGTGCCATTCCACCACAAAGGCATGATTGAGACACTTGCCCTTAGGTCTTCAAACACGAACATGGGATCTTACGCTTTATTAAAACCTTACCAAACTCTTATAAATAACCGACAGACACCAATATTGGATAAAGAAGGCCGCGGTGTTTATTAACGGGGTTACAAACATTTGGGGAGAAATGTAACCAATAATCATAACACTTGCTGTAAACTCTGTTTTACAGGCCCAAGTTTATTAACCAATCAATAACCATAACGGTTCATGTAAACTCTGTCTTACAGACACGAGTTTACCACCACCAAACTGTCCCCAAGTTTACCTGCCCACCCGCCTAATGTGGGCGACAATCCCCCCATTAACTACACCGCAACGAACCTAAGGGAGGGAGGGCGGGATGCTGCTTCCTTTCCAGATGATGATGGCCCACGTCTCTTCACCTCCATATCTCACTGTGGTTCCTCTCAGCTTGTTCCTCTAGGTCAATCACTAGCCACTGTCAGGCCACCAGATTCTGCCTGACTACCACAGGCATTTCCCGCCATTTTTCTTCAGCCAATCATCTGCTGCTGCCAACCAGTCCATCACTGGGCAGAACTCACTCTCTGCCATCTCATCTGACCCAGTAATGACCTTTGTAACATATCATAGTTAACCAGAAAACCTCCTCCATAGAAGGTGACATATCCATCCATCATGTACATAAAGCTCCCAGATCCCATGAGGCCTTCCCTCCTAACTGTACCTCAAGCCTTACATGGTCGTTGTTGGTGCCCAAACTAAACCTGGATTAATGGCTGAAGACAACCCGGTTCCACTCCATAGCAGTTTAGTTTCATTGTTCATGACAACACTGCAAATGAATACGATGGTGGGTGCCATAGGCACGCATGAGACCAATTGCTGTGAGACCAATTGTCCTTCATCCAAGCGCCTGGAAATGGTTCAGACAGACACAGGGGCCTGTAATGATGGTGCTGCCTGTCTCTGGATGCCAAACAACAAAACAGTAGGAGCTGCTCGTGCTTGTTGGACGATCAGACGATTCTCAACTGGTGGTCTGCCCTCATGCATCCAATGACCCCAACACCTCCTAATTGTCTGCTCAGAACAACCCCAGTTGGTGAGTAATTCGTCAATATGACCATCCAGCTTCTCACATTCTAATAATGCTGCCCTCTCAAACCACGTTACCTGGGTGAAATCTCTTTGATTGCTTCGTCGAGGAGTCTAGTGGTCAACAAGCTCTACACAAGCAGAAAAAGAGGTCGCTACACACAAGGAGCCTCTGGGAGCCTTTGTATAGACCAAGGATGGAACCACTTTCAGGGCCTCAGGTGACAAGACAATTCATCTAAGCACGCAACAACTCTAATCATTTGTATATCTGTCCTAAGATGTAACTGCATGCCGAGTTTTGCAGTAAAACTGACTTCTAGATGCTTGATTTTTTTTATTTTTTTATTTATTTTTTGACAATGAGTGTATTTCATTACTTTGGTTGACTAAGAAATGTGACTTGATTATGCAGCTTGAGGACCTATAAAATCTAATTAACAAGACCTTGTAACGTTTTATCTAATTAGTCAGACATGGTTTGTATTGAACTTTCCATTTTCCCCTCTCCAAGGGGGGGGGAAAATATTCTGGAAATAACATGCAGTGAACAAAATGTCAATTGGATACTATATGATGAGATGTAGCATCTTGGAGGGGGTTTCATTTTTGTGTATTATATTCAGAGCTTGACAGGGGCCCGGTGTAGGATATGTAGAGGAGGGCTTCTTTGTCCTAATTGACCCAATAGGAAATAACAAAATACTGTTTCTGACAAAGGGTAAACAGTTGTATAAATTATTGAGACTAAGAAACCGGAACTTTCTTCCTTGTATTAACTCGAGCATTCTATTTTTCTTCTTGATAGAAAGAGGTGCCAAACCTGTTACAAATTTTGTGAAGAACCTTTCTGCCTTATCAGACTGGCATTCTGTTTATACGTCTGCTATTGCCTTTATTGTAAGTATTTGCTATTGCATAGAACTGTCTTTTTTGCTCTTTGTACTGTATAAATTTTGTTATATTTCTGCCACATGTCTATTATCCCTAAAATATCTGGTAATATGCAGCATTGTTTGATTGGCATCAGCATTCTTCTGTGTAACACCATTTATTTTGTTCCTAGATCTACATGTATGCTGTGTGGCATGGCTGGGCCATCCCTATGTTTTTATTCTTAGCTATTTTGAGGTTATCCCTAAATTACCTCATTGCCAGGTAGGTTAATCATTCCTTTTTGTTGACTATTTCACTAACGATTCTGAAACTTGGATATTGGTGTACAAAAAGGTTCCTGGATTCAACAAGCCCCTTTGCCAGGATTTAGCTTTGCCGGTCTCTACCTGTCGTAGAACGATGAATGTTGCATCCAGGCACTGAAACCTGGGAGAGAAAACTGAAAGTAGAGATTGAAAGAGTGCTCACAGGGTCTCTGTCAAACAATCGGGATATCAGATCTTCTTTTGGCCCTGTTCACGCTTCTGAGAAGTTTTATTTGCTATGGTGGTATTGCCCTATTAGAGTAGATGGAAGCTTCAAATTCGCCATCATAGCCATAATGGTAAATGATACGTTTGTCTCTCTGTAGCAAGCACTGGAGGGAGCTTACTGTCTATGATGTATGCACTGAACTCAATAATAAAACAATGTGCAGTAAGCTCCCTCTAGTGGTGGCTGCAGTGGGTCAGAATTTTATTTACCCTTTAGTAACCACCAGTATGCCTTTTTACTGTGGTCACTAAGCATCCCTAGGCTAAGCTACCACCTTTTTATGGTGGCCTACTCAATTGTTTCATTAGTGGAAGTTTGGCTCAGCACCTGCCCTAATGTTAAGGGCGTGAGGATGTTTGTATCTGCCTGCTCCATCGCTTAGCGATGACGTGGATACCCGCAGCACATGTGCAATGTTAAACTTCAATGGTGGCCGCCCCTGCGGAATCCATGGCAAAATAGAGTATGCTGCAATGTTTTCTCCGCTTGCAGAATACACAATTCGTATCCGCCAATGTGAGCGAAAAACTAAAATTTGATATTATTATGATAAGTGTTATGAAGTAATCACATTTTACCATACAAAAGGCACATAATACTGTAGGTATACTATTTGTCAGAAATGGCAAGAAGTGTAAAAATAGCAAAAACTGGACCCCAAAATGAAAGAAACGAAAACTACCACTTGTGCTGCCAAAAAAATAAGCCTTGGTACAGCGGTCAGTGAAAATCTACGAATGTCTTATGGCTCTTGGAATGAGATGATACCAACATTTAAGTGTATTTATTGTGCAAGGATAGTAAAACATAAAAGAAAAACTGACCCCAAGAGGGACTTAATTGACTTTTGGACAATTGTAACCATCTGCTCATTGGTGGTTTCAATGCCTAAAACTAGGCCTCCCCTGCATAATGATTACTCACATTTTAAAGTGCATGTTCACCATTTAAACATCATATCACCACTTGCTTATAGATTCAGACTGCATAAAGGGATGTGTTATATAGCAAGGTTGTAGACTGTTTTCAGTGAGGACCTACAGAGCTGTGAATACAGCATTGCAGTATACTAAAGGTTGTAACTGTCATTGCCAACAAGTAAAGGTGACATATTGAACTTGTCTCAGTCCGTGTGTATAGATAACATAGGGTGACCAGAATTAAATTAAATGTTCAGAGGTCTCTAGCAAAAAAAAAAAAGTTGAACCAAATAAAAGTTAGTGTGTATACTCAGTGGGTTATGGGGCTTAGATTTCTCGATCTGCAGCAGTTCATTATGGCATAGAATCCATTAGGTGTTGAAACTGGCCCATGTGGACAGGAAGCTTGTTGTAGTTGCCACAAATTGGGTGGAGGTACTGACATGCTCTGAACAGCTGACAGGAGGGGTTGCTTAATTTATGCTGCTTCTACCAAATTCTGATCTTCCCATCAGAAGGGTGCAACAGAAATCTGCATTCCTCTGACCAGGCTATGCTTTTCCACTGTTAAGTGATCCAATTTTTGTGCTCTTTTGCCCACTGCAGTACTGACTTTGTTGTCTCTGAGACAGCAATAGCACTCAAATTAGTGGCGTGGTGTTAGTCTGCCTTGGCCAAGGAATGATGACGTTAGTTGGAAGACCAGCATTGTATTCGGCTGAAATCCTCCTCTGACCCTTTTTATCGGCTAGTTGTTTACATCCACAGGCTCCCCTTTTGCTGAATGTCTTTCCTTGATCACAGCATTCTCTGTATACTCAACACCATTGCACGAAAACTCCACAGGGGTTTGTGTAATATGCATTATATAAACTTATTCGAGCAGTTTAACATATGTGAAAAGAACACGTAATCATCTCAATCAAGGATTTTGATTAAGCCATATCATTTGCAAGTGAGTGACAGTGGGTGACTGGAGAGGCAACAGCAAGACAACCCCAAAAAGGAGCGATTTTGCAGGTGGTAGCCAGAGACAGTTACATTCCTTATAATTCCTGACGGTCTCTACTCTAGTTTTGCTGGTGTTCTTGTCACCAGTGGTTACATGAGGCGTTACCAGGAGTTCTATCAAGTTGTACAATTAGTCCTACTCCTCCAGGGTGGCACATCCATACATGCCATCGCAAGGAGGTTTACCATGTCTTATAGCATAGTCTAGAGCATGGCGCAGATACCAGGGCAAGGGCGCACAAGGAGAACTGGTGAGAGCCATAGAGCATCAACCCAGCATCAAGATCAATATAAGACACAGCTCTCAGCAAAATATTATCTTACTGAAAGAATGCATTCTAGAAGTTGTCAACAGCACTGAATACTCCAAGCCCCGCGCCTTATTGTTCAGAGGCAGGGGGGTCTGATAGATCCAGAGACCCCTAACTGCTGCCTTAGGGGTGGGGGTGGGGTCTCACACAAACTGATTCCAATTGCGGAATCCGTGATTGGCATCTGTGCGGAGGATCCGTGGCAAAAACGTGGGCTGCAGGTGTGTGTGGCACGTGCATGTAGCAGAATTGTATGAGCATGTACAATGTGCGTGCAACAGTGCTGTGTATCATGTTATCTTATATGCCTGCGCCATTGTTTGAATAGACATACTATGTCTATTCAAACAAGGTTTAATAGCAGCTGACTGTTCTGTTTAAACCTGGGGTGTGTCTTATAGTCCAAAAGATACGGAATGTGTGTGTGTTTAATATGCCTGTGTGTAGATAATTACATTTCCAGTTGGCGTGCACACTTTACTTGTCACTAACTCCTCGCTCAATGCTTCACATTCTATGTGAGACACTGAGCAGAAAGTGTTTGTTTAAACTGTTTTATTGGTATTGGGTAACATAGTCATACAATGTATGGTGCAAGGATTTATCTTGCTACACACTAATACAACGCCCGTATATATTGAACACACCATATATGATGAAATATCAGTCAAGTAATTGTGAGCTGTTTAGGACTGAAAACTTAAGCTGCCTGCCCACGGGCATAGTGATATCCTGCAGCGGGAGCCGCCGCCGGGGAGCAGGAGACAGCTGATGATTCTCCGCACGGAACCTATCTGACAGGCTCACCGCGGCAAATCGCATGCTGCGATTTGCCACCCGTGAGCAGAGAATCGCTATGATTGTCTGCTCGTGGACAGTGGGGAAAGTGGAAAGTGAGCAACAAAAGAAAAGTGAAAGAATGGTGCACAATTGCTTTGCATTTAGACATAACTATTATTGTGCATTTTCGTTCTTTTGAACGAATTTCATGCGATAATCATCTCTTGTAAATGGCCCTTTTCACTAGTTTTCCTTCTTTGCACATCTTACAGTATTTGGAAGTAATCGACAATACAAAGCTATTTTACATCAAATTATTTAAATTAGCCACCCTTAAATTAGCCTTGATAACAGCACATGGTTGGTATTCTCTCATTCAAATTAATGAGGACCCCCCAGGGATGCCTTTTTATATTATCTCTAATAAGTTCCCAAATATGTTAAGTACTTCTTTACTTCAATTCATTTGTCCAATTCATCCCTCCGAAACACTTTAGGGTTTATCATAATAAAATACCCCATAGAGATCAGAGAAATCTACAGGATTCCTTACAAAGAACCACATACCTACCTGGCTTCCTCCTTTGTAGAGACCAGGCAGAAAGATGGCTCCAAATATGAACCAAACCGGCTGGTTAATTATCATTTAGCCTGGAATGGTCTCGGAAGTAGATATAGTTAGTAAGACTAAAATGTTCCAGGAAGTCTCCTAAGTTTATGAAGTTCGCTTATGCTGATGAACTAATTCTTAAGAGGCCTGAGGCGCTAAAATGCTTGAGGTCTGCTGAATCTTGTCTAGTTCAGCAACACCAGAGCTTGTGGATGGGCCAGGAAAGCCCTGTTGCAAAATTCTAGAGGTCAGGGGCAGAATGTAGAGTACATACCAAACCTACTCTACTCCATGAGCTTGGCCTATGCACGACTATAAGGATGTTGCATAGAGGCCTCCTGCTGTGTATTATGAAGAAGTTTCAATCTGTCCATCAAGCCGCTTGTTGCTGAATCTCACTGGTACAACTGCCAGGCTCTTGTTAAAAATAATTACCTATCTGGTGTGTGAAGGGAAAAAAAAACATTAGTATGTATTAAAGCTGTAGGACTCGGATGGAAGAAGTCAGTCCTTATCGGTAACAATTTGAGCTAAGCTGACAAGTCTATGGCAAACTCTCTTGGGCTTGGAAAATGTATTACTACTGCCTCTTAAGACTTTTCCTCAGACACAACTAGACATCTAGCTGTCAAACATTCACTAGAAGGATTTTAGACTAGCACTAAAAATTGAACTGTTGAATATTTCATAGAATGGCGGAGTTGGAAAAGACCGCCAGGGTCATCGGGTCCAACCCCCTGCTCAATGCAAGATTGATTTTGAGACTGGCCACCCTTTTTGTGTGTGTGTGTGTGTGTGTGTGTGTGTGTGTGTGTGTGTGTGTGTGTGTGTGTGTGTGTGTGTGTGTGTGTAAATTTGTGTGATTGTAACGCTTATACAAGACACGAACACTGCCGTCGACACTGCCCAAACTTAAACTGGATTTGTCACTGAAGACAATTCTGTTCCTCTCCGTAGCAGTTCGGTTTCATCATTCATGACACCGTTATTCATGTAGGTGACTGTGGGTGGAATGTCAAAGGCAGTACATGTAATGAGCGCAATGTGACCAAATATCCTCCAGCCAAGCAAATGTAAATGGTTTCAACAAACATTGGGGCCTGTAATGATGGTGTCACCTGTCTCTGTATGGTGGACAATGAAACAGTTGGAGCTGCTGGTGCTTGTCCTAACAATCTGGTCAGAATGGCCCAGGTGGTGGGCAATTCGTTGATACGACCATCCAGCTTCTTGCTTTCCAATAATGTTCCCCCCCTCAGACTCTGTTACCTGGGGGAAATCTCTTTGATTACATCGTAGAGGGGTCTAGTGGTCAACAAGTTCTACACAAGTGGAAAAAGAGGCCACTACACACAAGTAGCCTCTGACAGTCTTTTTGTAGACCAAACATGGAAACCCTTTAAGGGACTCGGGTGTTAAGATCGTTCATCTAATCATTTGCATAAGAACACTTTTAAAATAAGTGATTAGCTGCGACTGTTACATATTCGCGTTGACAGGGACCAACATGTAGGAATGACCAGGAATGTGTCGGAATCAGAGTGGTGGGGGATTCGTAAGGTGAGTACTACTACTTTTGATGTGAAAGCATTTTGAGTGGGTTTTATAATACAGTGATTAGATAACCCATTTAACATTTTATTCCGGTATATATGGAAGCACAATAGTCATGTCACATTCACCTTTTTTTGCCTCAAGTAAAAAGTCCTTTGACAAGGGCCAATTACAGGCCTAATCGTTCCTCTAAATGCTTGGTCACTCATCAGTCTGGTCGTCTAAATGAACGATCAACTGACAAATGTTCGTTGGCTGATTGGCTCCTTTATCCAAGCATGAAAATGCTTGCTGATTGGCAATAGGTTTCCCAGCGTGAACAAGGAGATGTGCAGTTGGCCTGTAGGGACGAGCAAACTTATTGGCGTTCGATCGTCCTCATAAGCTGATTCTTGGCCTGTGTAAAAGACAATGAAACACATATTGATCGGTGCTCGTTAGGATGAGAATTCATCCTGTGTAAAAGGACTAAGATTTTGTTCAGATGTTGTATAAAATGTTTGAGGTCTAATCTACGTAACCTTGCAGTATTTAGAAATAGATTTTATAGTCCTTACAGGAAAATGAGTATGTGTAATGCTTTACTTGGGGTACCATTGGTCACAGATGTATAGGTGTCTGACTAATAGTGTACTTTGCCCTTTTTTTTTAAACATGGCAAAAGGTCTTGTGTCATTATGTTATGTGTATTATATCTTACATGTTTTATAGGGAATCTGTCAACTTTAACATGCTGTCCAAACTGCAGACATGTTATAGAGCAGGAGGAGCTGAGCATATAGTTTTATGGGGAAGGATTCAGTATAACTTGTATCTTATTGACCGTACATACAAGAGTAGGTGCCAATCCCTCATAGCTCCACCCATTGGACTGTTCAGCTCAGAAAGTGCAGAGATATAGATGAATAAGGTACAAGTTATATGAAATCTCTTCCCATAGAACCATATATCAGTCTGCTCCACTCCTCCTGCTATATAATATGCTGCCTGTAGGTTGGAGAACATTTTCATGCTGCCAGACTCTCTTTAACCGCATTAATATAGCCGATGATCTTCATTGGTCTAATATATGTTATTTTGAATACATCAAATGCTTTATTTGTGACGTATTTGTATGGGCAGAAGTCATTTCCTTTTTAAGGCCAGTTTCAATTGAGCGTATTATGGCCATATTTCTGCATCTGAGATACAGACCTGTGTCCCAGCCTGACCACCGGTTTACTGACCTGAAGTGTTACTATCGAGGAGTCTTATGATGGTGACAGTTCAGCTCAGTGATCACCGAGCTCACGCTGGGACAGTTCTCCAAATTACGGACATAGAAATACAGCCACAATACGTTTGTGTGAAACTGACTGTTGGGGTATAGTAGTCTAATGAGACAAAAACACACTCGTGAAACTTGTTGAACCTCACGTTTGCATTACTTTTACCGTTATTTTTCATGGTTTGTCTTTTGTCTGTCTTTCTGTATATAGGGGTTGGAGGATACAGTGGTGCATTGTGCCTCAAGTTTCAGAACCCATAGTAAGTTCTTCAGCAGATATGTTACTACTGATTGCATGTCTCTATACTTCTCATTGTTCAAGGACATTAAAGTATCGGTCACTAGGAAGGCCTTTTTGATTTTAGGCTTTTATAAAGAAACCCTAACGATAAGTGAGTAGGTGACTCTAAAACCACTTACCAGCTCTCCTTAATTTTTCATGGCACAGCTCTGCATAGGGGATTGCACTTAAAGGGGCTATCCCAGGCGCTAATATATATATTTTTTTAATCTAATAGCATGCTTAAACAAACGGAAACCATTTTATAGACCCTCACTAGCTGCTTTCATGTTCCTCTTTGCGGCTTCTGGTCCTCTGTCGCTATGTCCCTTCTTAGTGTTCAGTGGGGGATTCTCTAGTTCTGCCCATGTAATTACATTTCCCATAACACCTTGCTTCTCCTCCCACCTTCCTGAACTCTTCTGTGTGACATAAGCCACGTATCCCAAATACATAAAATAAACTTATAAACTAAGAGAAAAACTTTTCATTGGTTCCTATAGCAACCAATCACAACTCACTGTTCTTGAAATAGCTGCACTGTAATTGGTCTATATTCACTCCTAGGCTAGGTTCAAACTAGTGTTCTTTTTTTTTTGGCTACATCCTTGGAGCTGAACGGAAAAACTAGGAGTGCTAGATCTGGCATATGATAGACCCTAACGGTGCTAAACGAACACCACTGATTATAATGGGGTCCATCCGGCTTCCAGCATGCAGAAAGATTTTTTTTTCTACGATTAAATGGTACAGAATGCTGCACTGTTTTGTCCGAAAATTCATGCAAGATCTAAGGTTGGAATGGAGACTCCAACACAGATGTGAACAGAGCCTTATGTGTTGCCTATACAATACCAATCAGAGTTCAGATAAATAGAGCTCTAAATTGTTATATGTAATAATGTGTGCGTTTGGCATGTTTGTCATGTTAAAAAAAAACAAAACAAAAGACAACAAAGATGAATCATTTATTTTTATTTATCTTCTTTTACACCTTAAGGCCTGGTCAGACGAGCGTGGTTTACACGCTGCCAAGCAACTTGTAAACCCCACTGCTGATATGCAGGGATTATGCGCATGAACGGGGCTGCCCTTAGCTGCGTGGAGCATCCCATTCACACATCTGTGGTGCGGGCAGCCTGCTTCCACGGCTCCCATAGGTGCCT
Source organism: Eleutherodactylus coqui (assembly GCF_035609145.1). Lineage (NCBI taxonomy): Eukaryota > Metazoa > Chordata > Amphibia > Anura > Eleutherodactylidae > Eleutherodactylus > Eleutherodactylus coqui. The sequence continues at coordinate 169,541,269 of NC_089838.1, read as the reverse complement.
ATGGAAAGGAAGCTGCACAGCACGCACCAGGAGCTAACAGGCGAGTCGGCACTCATATGTCCTAACTTTGTTAGAAGCGCAGATCCTGTACTTCTACAAAGCGTCCATGTTCGCGCTTCCATAGCAACATTTAGCAGCGTGAGAACCACGCTCTTCTGCTCTCTGCCTCAATGTGACTCATTAACTGGACAATTCCATTGAAAAACAAACTGAAATAATTTTAAGATAGAAAGATGAAAATAACAAAACTAAAATAATGTGGTTATATCAGTGTGAACACCTGCTTATATTTGGGGGTGTGGTTGTGTTCAGAATTAGCCAATCGCATAAAAAATCACATAAAAACTCACAATAAACAGTCAGTGCACAGCTATCATTATGTAAAGTGATTCTGATTTACCCCATATAATGTTCAGCTCTCCTAGTAGGATTTTCCTGACATTCTTAGTTGCATTTTTCAGTAAGAGCCGTAAAGAGGTTACAGCACATCAAAGGGATCTGATTGTTGGAAGGTATCAGTTGGCAGGAGAGTACTAACACATTACCAAGGCATTACACAGTGAAGAGGAGAATCAAATAGTGGCACAACTTGGCACAACAGTGATATTACCAAGAACTGGACGCACCTCAAAAATCGCTAAAAATAATTGGTTTGGGAGGCTGCCAAGAGGCCTACAGTAACATTAAAGGAGCTGCAGGAGTTTCTGGCAAGTACTGGTTGCGTAGTGCATGTGACAACCATCTCCCGTGTTCTTTATATGTCTGGACTGTGGGGGAAGGTGGACAGGGAGGGGCGCAGCAAGATAGAAGTCTTGTCTTACAAAGAAACATCCAAGATCAGCTATGTTTTGCCCAACCCTCCATCAAGTCTGCCAGAAGTATGTGGGAGAACGTGTTCTGGTCTGATGAGACCAAAGTTGAACTTTCGGCCATAATTCCAAAAGGTATGTTTGGTGCAAAGCCAACACTGTGCATCACCAAAACACTATACCCAGAGAGAAGATGGTGGAGGCAGCATTATGGGGTGGCTGTTCTGCTGCTGGAACTGAGGCTTTAGTAAAGGAGGAGGGAATTATGAACCGTTCCAAATATCAGTGCATTTTGGCATAAAACCTTCTTGCCTCTGGTAAAAAGATGAAGAGGAATGTCCCCTTTCAGCATGACATCGACCTAAAGCACACCTCCAAATCAACAAAGGAACGGCTTCACCAGAAGAGGAACAAAGTTCTGGAATAGTCTAGTCGAGCCTAGACCTGAACCCCTTTGAAAATCTGTGGGTTGACCTGAAGAGGGCGCTATACATGAGATACCATCACAATCTGACAGATTTGGAGCGCTTTTGCAAGAGACAGTGGGCAAAGATTGCCAAGTATGTCATGCTGACAGACATCTACCCAAAAAGACTTAATGCTGTCATAAAGTCAAAGGGCACATCAGCAAAGTATTAGCTTTAGCCCTCCTTCACACGGACGACACTGCGTCGCCACGAGAAAATCGCAGCAATATCGCATCGCTGCACCGTGCAATATCGCTGCGTCTTCTCGCAGCAATACCGTGATTTTGTAGCGCTACAAATTCATGCGACTTTGTAGCATCATATGTGAGGATTTGGGGGATGGGGTGGGGGGGGCTTGAAATATAAGCCCTTCCCCAAAAATAATCTGTAAATAAAGGAAAAAAAAAAGAAGTATACATCACCTCTTCCACACTGTCCGGGGCACCGCCGCAGCTTCTCCCCAGGTCCCGGCAGTGATCATCTTCTTCATCTTCTGGCCGGGGATTGAAAAATCCCCGGCTGCTGGAAGCGCTGGCTGTGATTGCCTGCCGCTTAGCCAATCACAGCCAGTGCTCAAAGAATGGCTGTGATTGGTTCAATCACTGACATTCATCGAGCACTTGCTGTTATTGGCTAAGTGTCAGCCCATCACAGCCAGTGCTTCAAGGAAGCTGGGATTTTTTTAATCCCCGGCCAGAAGAGATGATCAGTGCCGGGACCTGGGGAGAAGCTGCGGCCGGGCTGACAGCGCATCTAAGGTGATGTATGTGTATTTTTTTCCCCTGCAGTTAGGGTTTAGATTATAGCTTTGACAGTAGCATTTGCTACTATCGAAGTTTTCATGCTATGCAACAGAGAGGAAGGCTCCATAGGGAAACATGGGCTACAAAACCTCACAAGTTGCGTGCATATCACTGGACCCGCAAGGTTTTTGTGTCGTTTTGTAGCATGCTACAAAACATCGCATGTGTGAAGGAACCCATAAGAAAGCATAGGCTTCTCATACATGCGATTTGTAGCAACACTACAAAATCGCGTTACTTTGTCGCCCGTGTGAAGGAGGCCTTACAGTGTTCATACTTATACAACCACATTATTATTATTTTTTCATTTTTGTACCTTTAAAAGATTTGTTTGTTTTTCAATGGAACTGTACAGATGGTGGGTCACATTGAAGGTGGAAATATGAAATGATGAGATACGAATTCTATTATGGAGGCTGTGTACAAGATAAATCATTGTTGGTCCGTGGTTGAATTGCTGTGCACCACTCGAGCTGAGGATTGTCTCCTTTGAGCGGAGAGACTCAACAGCAGTGTGAGTGAAGACTCCACTACACATAACTGCCCTATACTGTGCAGGGCAGACATACTGTGCATGAATTCGTTGGAAAGAGCTGCTCTCCTTACACTGCTATAGTAGAGCCATGTTATCGAGTCCACTGCGAGTGCCCGTTCTGTACAGACAGGATGCAGGTACTGTAAAATCATGGCTTGCCACTGCTCCGATGGCACTGCAGTGAAAGAGGAAGCATTTGCTATGCATGTTCGTTCTATAGATGAACAGGGCATAGCCAATAGCAACAGGATCACTATGCTGGTAGGAATTGGGGTATTTGGGGTAGGGAAGTCTATGGAAAGCTGCATTTTGATACATTGTTTATAGCAAATGTTAATCTTCAATATCCCAGGTATTGAGACCTATTTTAATTGTGGGGTATACCTTTTAATCTACATTTACACTTGCACATGTATATTATGTGTTCACCAATTAAAAACAAAAACTGAAGATCTGATTTATTTTGTCCCCACATTCCAAGAGCCATAACTTTATTGTCAACATAGCTGTGTGAGGGAGAGTTAGTTTTTTTAAAGGCTTACCATATACCGTATATACTCAAGTATTAGCTGACCCGAGTATAAGCCGAGTCAATAAGTTTTACCACAAAGAACTGGTAAAACTTATTGACTGGAGTATAAGTCTAGCTATATTAGAGTATATACTAGGTAAAAAAATGCAATACTCATGTCCCAGCCAGCGTCTATGTCCCCGGCGCGATGGTCTCCCTGGCGGTGTGGCAAGCTGCTTGAGAATTCTCTCCGCTGTCATCTACCTGCTCAGCTTTGAATTCTCCCGCTGTCAGCACTGCGTAAGTAAGCACCGTGATTGGATCGCGCGTCAGCCAATCACAGCCATTTAGTGATGTCATTCATTGAATGGCTTTGAATGATTGAGCGCCGACTGTGATTGGCTGGCGCTCGATCCAATCACAGCACTTACTTACACAGTGCTGACGGTGGGGGAATTCAAAGTCAAGCAAGGAGATGACAGCGGGGAGAATTCTCAAGCAGCTTGCTGCACCACCGGGGAGACCATCACGCCAGGGACACAGACGCAGGCTGAGAGGTGAGTATTGCGTTTTTTTAATTTTTTTCCCCTCCCTCGAGTATAAGCCGAGGGGGGCTTTTTCAGCATTAAAAAAATGTGCTGAAAAACTCTGCTTATACTCGAGTATATATGGTAATTTACTGTAAAGCTTTTGAAAAAGTCTGATTGAAGTGAAATGAAAAAATGCCATTGGGCGATTCTTTGGTGGGTTTAGTTTTGTAGTTTTATTCAGCAGGTATCATTGAGTATGATTAGAATGATACCAAATTTATGTTTTTGTTTTTTTTGTAGCTTTTTTAATTGTTACATTTTTTCTTTTCACAGATTAGACTTTTTTATAAAATCACGTAGGTAATTTTTATTAAGTAAAGATATTAAACACACACACTAGGGCTTGACAGCTGAGGCATGATGTCCCTATAAGTTGTAGTGGATTTCACCATCCTAGCAACGAAACAAAACACTCAGAAATAGATAAAAAGAGGGTGAAAGTCCCTAATTACTGGTCATAATAAACGTGGAGTGGGATAGGATAAAAATCACCCACTGCAGAATAGGTGTTCACAAACTGGATAGTACTGATGGAACCAACTCAGTAGTTGGAAGGTAAATAGACCACCGCATAGAATTCTATCAACTGTGTATTCTAGCTGAATGCGTTTCACCGCCTCTAAGGCAAATCCTCATGAGGTACGAGAGCTTTGCGTTGATACTGGGTAAAGATGCTAACACAGAGTCTCGATTGAAAATAACGTCTGGTAGTCCCGCTGTTCTAATATGACAGGGACAAAAATAGTTCAATAACCCAATGAGAGACTAGATCTATTCCAGGCACAAGTACAAATAGTGTATCGTCTGTGCCTAGAATACATGAACTGGCTATATAGCCAGGGAGGAAACCACTTCTTTGGAATGTAGTATAGTGGCTGCCAGGACGATCCCTAACCGAGCCTACTGGTACTACTAGATGAACTACCATCCAAGGCAGAGGCGCTGCTATATTTTTTTTAATTTTTTAACCTGACGAGATCTATGGGGGGGTTCCTTCACTTGTTGGGTACAGGCATCTAGTACAATACAATACCTCAGGATAGGTCATCAATAGTTAATCGGTCGAGTTCCGCCACTCGGGACCCGAACGATAAGCAGAGCGGACGCATGCTGTCAGCGCCGCAAATACACAGAGGTCAGAGCGGAAGCCGATCAACTATTAATGACCTATCCTGAGTCATCAATAGTATTTTCCATGGAAAACCCCCTTAATAGAATTTGTAAATGCTGTTTTGGAAACTTTGAGGGAGACACTTTTTGAAATGGGCTCATTTATGGGTGTTTCTAATTTATAGGTTTCTCAAAGTCACCTCAGAACGGAATTGGGCCGTTTTTTTAAAAAAAAAATAGATTTTGTATATTTTCATCATAATTAGAAAAAAATGCTGCTCTAATTACACACGTCTTGACATCCAAAATAAAAGGACTCTTGGGAAATGGTACTAACATACAGTGCACATGGTAAATGTTTTTCATTAGGGTTTTAATGTGGAAAAGTTGTTTTTAAACTTTTTAAGGTTTCACTTTTAATTTTTAATTTTTTGATGAAATGATAGCTTGTACTGTGTATACTGCATTGCTTCATTGAGTTGTATATCCCTGTCCTGTATTTTGTCACTCTCCACTTGCGGCTTTAACTCTTTGGTCAAAATCCGTGTGCAGGTTTTTCTTTGCAGATTCCACATGCATTTGCCTTAAGTAAAACTTTTTTTTTTAACTTCTGCAATGTGGATCTCAAACCAAAATGAAAAAATCCAGATTGTCATTCAAATGAATGCGATGTGGATTTTGGTACCAAACTACGCCAGAATCCTCAATCTGAACATGTCCTTACTGTTGCCTATGAAGCTCTGCCATCCATCCCCCCCCCCCTCCCAAAATTGCGTTGCCAAAGGGGCTCCTAACATACTTTGCCTTGCTCCTTAAGTGTACGGTTAGCTTTGACCATTTGCGGTGGCTGTAAGCCAAATGGAGCATAAACCGTTCAGGCTTTTGTTCATATCTGTATCAGTGGATCTGTTCACAGCCTCCACCATGGATTCTTTCCAAAATCTTTGACAGACCATGACAGAAATCTCACAGACCCCGTTCTAGTCAATGGGATCTATCCGGTGTCATTCAGTCTTGCCAAAGGACAAAAGTGTTCCCTTCTGGGTTTGTTTTCGTGCTCCGATGACAGAACAGAAAAACGCTTGAATGCAGATGTGAACACCGGCTCAGTCATAGCATTAAAGCCCCTGAAAGGTGAAGTGAGTAATCTTGATGATCTGTCACAATGGTTCCAGTCAAGGAGTGGGATATAATAGAGTGCTTTCTCATGGACCTCATCATGCAGTTGAGTATGTTGTTGTGGAATTCGGCATCCAAATCCGTCTGTGTAAATGTGGATTTTGATGCGGAAATGCCAGCAGAATTGAGCAATTGTCAATTTCTCATCAAAATCCACATGGAGGCATGCACATTTTTGTGCAGAATTTTTTGATACCGTAGCCAAATGCCATTCATGTGAAAACACCCTTAGGCAGCGAGTGAGCAGTCAGTTCTTGAAGTTGTTTGGAAACGGGAGAAATGGGTAAGCATAAGGATTTGGGCGATTTCGGTAATTGTTATACAGATAGTCCCCGACTTGCGAACATTCGAGTTACGAATTTCGCTAGATACGAACTATCTGTTTTGCACAGTATGATGTAATGCTATGGCATTACATCATACTGTGCAGGGAACGGGCAGGGTTCTATCAAGCCTGATAGAAGCCTGTCCGGTCAGATCGCGGTTGCTAGGCAGCCGGGGACCTCCTGAAGGGCACTAGGGCTGTCTATGCAGAGCGCCTATCAAGCCGTGCGCTTGATAGGCACTCTGCATAGGCAGCCCTGGGGCCTTTCAGGAGGTCCCCGGCTGCCTAGCAACCACACAGCGTCCCGCGATCTCATCGTGGGACGCTGTACGGGCCCCCTGAACGTCGGGTGCAGGCTGTTTCTTACAGCGGGCACCCGGCGGCAGCAGTTCCGACGAGCCGCGCCGCTCGTCAGAACTGTTAACACTTTAAATACCGCTCTGACAGCGGTATTTAAAGTGTTAACAGTTAGGACAAGCGGCGCGGCTCGTCGGAACTGCTGCCGCCGGGTGCCCGCTGTAAGAACAGCCGGCACCCGACGTTGTATGGAGCGGGATCCACCTGCGATCCCGCTCCATACTACCATTTGTTCGACTTGCGAACAAAACGGACTTGCGAACGGGCTCCCGGAACGGAACCTGTTCGCAAGTCGGGGAGCACCTGTATTTTGATAGTTAGATGCCGGTCGGGGGTATATCGGAAATGGTAGCTCTTGTGAGGTGGAAAGGACAGCGATGAACTAGTGGCAAGTCTAATTGATGCTCTTGGGTCATGATGGTGAGCCTATCTTGTCCAGTCCCACAGTAGGGCTGCTTGTGGCACAAATTGCTGAAAAGGTTGGTGCCATCCCCACCTATAGCACTTGAACGAGCTGCTAACATTTTGGTTACAGATGCCACCGGACACCTTTTAGAGGTGTTGTAGAGTTGGTCTCTCAAAGGGATGCACACCATTTTAGCCAGGGGTTTAATGTGTGTTTTCATAGGTGATTTGGTGAAATGGCTGTGCATAGTTTTGTATTTTGAGCGTGTTCATTACTTTCAGTAACTTTATCATAAACATGGCCTGTTATCTGTGCGTAGCCCTTTTATCTCATTTTCAAAATATATATGTGTTGTAGGTTTAGATTAGCACAGATGAAATGAACCCACTTGGGTCATAACATTTTGTTATAGAATTGCAACCATGTAATGCAGGAAAGCATGACGCTGGGCTTGAGTAGTGCAGAATGTCTCTGCGCAGCATTCAGATGCAGGGAAATGGTTTGTTTTTTTTCCCATTTGAGATATACAGGTCTCATAATATCTAAGATCATCATGTGTTATGAGGCACATATTGGTATACTACTGGTAGTGTCTGTGACTCTAGTCTTAACAGATGACTGACTGTCGCAGGACTGGAATAATGCCACTAATAGAATAATGCACAGCCTAAATTGTGCCAAATCAAGACAAATTGTGCCAAACAATTTTTGGTGGAAAGTAAGCCAACTAATAGATGGTCTAAACTTAGACTAGACATTCTTAAAATTCCACAGATGAAGCATTCAGCAAACGTACTGAGACTAGGCAGTCTTAAAATGTATCGGATCTATCAAAGTTTGCATTGTCTAACTTTCGGACAGTATTGGTGAATAAGCCCCATTATGTTTAACTTGACCTCTAGGACTTAAGTGCTCATTCAAATAGACGTATTGTCACCGCATATTATGCACACGTATTTAGTGTGTGTAACACACAGTGAATGGAGGCAGTGGAAGTCTATGGACTTTCATTCTTCCATTCACAACTGCGTTTGAACTGTGAGTGGACACTGTGTATAATACACAGGAGAAATAAATTGTAACATGCTCTATCTCTACCCGTATCATTATTAAACGCTGTCCATTTGGAGGCATTGCAAAGGAACAGCGTTTCAATACAGGGGAATTAAAAGAGATTAAAGTCACACTGTGCATGTCTGTGACGCCAGAAGCCCGAACATGCGCATTGTCAATCGCAGCCCTACGCAACCTCTCCCGGCAGAGCGAATGGGCTGTGATGCTACAAAACGGCAAGATACTCGCAGTGTTGCACGCATATGCCCATGTGAATGAGCTCTAAAGATGCAATTTATGAATTTGAAATTATTTATTATCCTTTTTTTTTTTTTTTTTTTTTAGGAGCCTCCAAAGGAAGACCTTACGGTTTCTGAAAAGTTTCAGTTGGTTCTCGATGTAGCACAGAAAGCACAGGTTTGTTCAACTTAACTGATTGGGAGTACACCTCTAGACCAGGGGCAAAACCTAGCCTGTCTGAAGAATTAAATATTATTCTAGGTGTGCTAATGATTTGAGCATGGATGTAGATTAATGTAGTACCATGATATTTAACCCTTTCCAATCTACTGTCTGCCCTCTGAAGACATTATGATTTAAGGCTGTACAGCTCCGATGTTGGAAGACATCCGTCAGGGTTCTCTTACTGTATATTGCCAGCCTCTCTGCTGTCAGAGCCTATCCAACGGGGATAACCTCATGCAGTACCGGCTTTAGTCAGCATATAGCGCCGTCGTATAACAGCAGAAAAAGAGCAAGACCCCTAGGTAAACCAGGATACAAATTGGATTGGAAAGGGTTAATCCTTTCCATCAGGAACCTGTATCTCCTTTAACAATACCCTCAAAATGTTCCCAAAAGGAGAAACTCTGAGAAATATACCTGTGTTAATGTCCTCTAAGGCCGCCTGCAGACGGGCGGGTCGGATCCGGTGGCGAGGATTCTCGCTGCGGGATCCGACCCGAGCGCCTGCAGCGACCAGTGCGTACTCACCCCGTGCCCGCGGCTCCGGCTGTTTAATGTGTCGGCTTGCCAGGCAGCTGGCGCATGCGCAGACCGGAGCCGGCAGCTGGTGAGTGAGGTTTCTGTGCGGGGCTCGCAATAGAACATGCCGCGGTTTGTTTGCTGCGTGAAATTTCGCACGGCCAAACCGCGGCCGTCTGCATAGGATTGCGTTTGTTAAAGTCACAGCTTTCAAAAGTATATTAATACTTGTTGTTACTTCTTAGAACCTGTTTGGAAAGATGGCAGACATACTGGAAAAAATCAAAAAGTATGCTTCTACTTTTTTCAATCTCTTTTTAGTTTACAAAAGTGCCCCTAAGTTCTTAGGTATGACTAACTAACCTATACTTCTATTTCATTACAATTTTACAGTCTCTTCATGTGGGTCCAGCCAGAAATTACACAAAAATTATATGTTTGCTTATGGGTAGCCTTCATCGCCTCCTGCTTTTTTCCATATAGATTGATTGGACTCTGTGTAGGTAAGTCTATTCTGTTATATTTTTGTACGTTGTGCCACGTTGCCACATACAATATTTTTTATTGGGGTAATGCAACATAGTTCTCCTTTTAAAGCAGTTCTAAGAACATTTCCTTTCCTAAATTTGCAATCACAATTATTCAGCCTCGTTTGCGAATTAGGTTTATTTGCCAAATTTACAAACTTTTAGCCGTTTGCAAAAAAAATAACAAAAAAACAATTTAAATAGCTCAACACAACAAATATATTACAAGGGTTTTCTCCAAATTCAATACAACATACCACTTTTAATGACTACTGTAGCCTCAGAATGATTCAACTCCTTCATGAGAAGATTGTTTAGTACTTAAAGGGGTCCACTTTTGCTAACCTGCTGCAAAAGTGTTACATAGCCAGACATCAGCTGTGCTGACGGCGTTCCAGAGGCATCTTGGCCCATTCCTCATGTGTACTGGCCTATACTTCACTAAAATTCTTTTGTTGGCATGCGGCAACCGTCACCTTTAAATTCCACCACAAATTTTCTTCCATTCAGGCGACTCTGCTAGCCACTCCACAAACTTCCGGGACTGCTTCTAATGTTTGTTGCGCAGGCACAAGTGTCAACCAGCAATTACATGTTATATTATTAACCCCTTAGTGATGGTCTATACACCTTTTACTGACATTACTAATGGGCTTTTAATTTGCACATCTTAAGGTAGTGCCTTGGCTGACTACTGGCAGCCAGGCTTCTGCTCTAATAGCCAGTAGCAGAGAAACCTCAGATCCTGGCAGTTTAACACCCTACATGCCACATTCAATAACTGAAGCATGTAAGCAGATGAGAAGTAGGGGGTGCCCTTTTTGTTAGCCATTGGCATTCCGCAGCGCAATCGCAAGGTATCAGTGGGTTCGCATGGCATCTGGAAGCCAGAAACAGGCCTCCATGTCTGCCATGTAACTCAACCTATTAGACCCCACCTTTGACAGTCTTATAGACTACTGCCATAGGCTTAGTAGAATGCATTACATAAATAATGTAATGTATTATAGTAGCAATTGAACTATCGCATCTTCAAGTCCCCTTGAGGGACTAAAAATAGTGTCAAAGTTCCATAAATTGTAATTTTATAGAAAAAAACCCAGTTTCAAATAAATATGTATTTATTTCCCTCCACAAAAACACTTTTCAAATGGTTGAAATACCAAAAGAAATTTTTAGAAATGGGCATTACTGCGTTTACGATCCAGACAATGGAAATATTTTCCTATTTATCACACAGGATGAATGCCATAAAAATAATTTAAAAAAGCTAACACCAGAATTGCTATTTTGCCTTGTTTTTTTATTGCGTTTTTTGGGGAGGTTTAGAAAGTCACATGTACCTCACACTGGCACCAATAAAACCTAGGTAGATCCAGGTCAGAGACTTATCTCGTTAATTTAACTGAATGGTGAATGCCGTAAAAACAAAAATGCTAAAAACAATGGTGAAATTTGAAGAGTCTTTCTGCCTCCTCCCCCCAAAAATGTAATAAATGTTATGCAAGACATTATATGTACTCTACGTTGGTGACATTAAAAAGTACAACTCGTCCCCAAAATAACAAGCCCTCATACTCAGATATGTTAATGAATTATGTCTCTTGCAATGCCACGATGTCACTTGGTCCTTAACCCCTTGAGTGGCAGGTTTCCTACCACCCTGTCGTGCCCACCAGGGCAGGTTTTTTAAAATGGTCTAATCATTGAATTTCAACTAGTTTTGCAGTTGCGTCTCAAGAGCCATAACTTTTTCATTTTTCCATTGACATGGCCATATAAGGGCTTGTTTTTTGCGGGACAAGTTGTGATTTTTTTTAAACAGGAGGGAGGAAAAAAAAGAAATGGGGAAAAAAGAAAAAAGGGGCCATGTCATTAAGGGGTTAAATAATGTATTAACTTCCTTCTCTGGGTCATTACGACGCACATGGATACCACATGTGTGATTGTATTTTTGATTTTTTACAAAGTAAAGGGAGACAAGTGTTTTTTTTATTTTTTTAATAATTTTTTTACTTTCTTTTTTAATTTTTTTTAAATTTTTTTTTTTTTTGTCCCTTTAGGGGACTTCCACAGGGACCCATCAGGACCCCTGATCACATTCCAGGGGTCCGATGGTGACAGCCCTTTACATGCTGCAGTGACAGCCCTTTACATGCTGCAGTCACATAGACTGCAGCATGTAAAGGGTTAACACAGCAGAGATCGGAGGTTTTCTCTGATCTCTGCTGTAAGAGCTAGTACCTAGCTGTCCTCTGACAGCTAACAACCAGCTCTCCCTGCCACAGAGACCATCGGCTTGCTTCTGACAAGCCGATGGTCTCTATGGCAACCTGTAAACAAAGCAGGACATTGCCGACATGTTTTTCAAAGCCCTTGCTTTGTTCTCTCTGGGTCTGTGCAGGCAGAGCACACTGTCACAGCTTGTGGCATTGTGCTCTGCAGCTCCCATAGTGATACATAGCCCGGAAATCTTCTAGGCAGTGGAGCTCGTCACGGAACTTTTCCGGGCGTGCCACTCAAGGGGTTAAACCAACAAATATATTAACTGAGGAGTTAATATATTTCAATGTTATTTGTACATTGAAGTTAATGTGGTATTGATTCTTTTAGAAAATTCTTATAAATTTTGACAATTTTCTGTACGTACTTTTTTGGTCTGAATACCTGTTCAACGCACTATAGATTCCCTAGTATCCAAAAAGTTGGGATGTTCTGTTAGAGGATATTATAACTATTTGGTCTCATTGCTTTTTAGGGCTCTATACAGGCATTAAGTTTTTCCTCATTGACTTCATTTTCAAGCGATGTCCGAGGCTTCGAGACAAATATGACACTCCATACATTATCTGGACAAACCTACCTACAGATCCACAACTGAAAGAGCGAACTAATGTAACTGCATCAAGAAGGGTGAGCATTTTTGGTTATTGCTGTACTTTCCTTTATAGAAAATCAAACAGAACATTAACTGAGCATTAAACTCCTAAAAGCAGAAACCAAATCTGTGCTGGATTCAAAACAACATTACATGAAAGTAGCCTAATTCTGCAATCCAAAGCCTTGATTGTAATATTGTTGATGGGTTTCTCCAGGATTTTTTTGCATTCTGTCTTTTATTTCAGCTCACATTAAGTAATCTAGGTCAAAAGGTTATTTATTACAGAACCATAGAACAGATAAGACCTCCATTTTCTGATTATGCGACCAAAAAATTTATAAATGTCTGGCAACACAAAAATAACAGATACAAGTAATAGGACACACCCAAAACTCTAGAAGACAGAGAAAAAAACTGCTGGTGTGTGATACAGGCATCATCTGCCTACATATACCATTGAAGAAAAATGTTCTATAGGGAATTGTTACTTTTATTGTAATAAATGTGGTTCACCTTTGGGATGCAGGGCAGCCTGCTGGATTGAAATATGGCGTCATTAACCCTTTCCAATCAAATTTGTATCCTGGTTTTCCTAGGGGGCTTACTCTTTTTCTGCTATTATACAACAGCGCTATCTGCTGGCTAAAGCCAGTACTGCATGAGGTGGCACATTGGATTGGCTCCAACAGCAGAGAGGCTGGCAATATACAGTAAGAGAACCCCGACGAATGTCTTCCAACATCGGAGCTGTACGGCCTTAAATCATAATGTCTTAAGACGTCAGACAGTGGACTGGAAAGGGTTAATAAGTTGTAAGCCTGCATGGTGCTCTACATGTATTATGTGGCCTGACATCCTGTATGGTTTTTTCTGTATGCCAGAATAGTACTAAGCAGCTGCCCCCACAGTATAAGGGCTCTTGCACACTAGCGAAGGCGATATCGGGCCGTAATACACAGCCCGATATAGCCATCGCACTCCTTCTGAAAACCCCTGGAAGCGAGAAGTTTTCAAATAGAAACCGCCTCACATCACTGCAGAGGTTCTCTTCATCCCTGTCACAGCAGCGGCAGGAGATGTTCTCTTATAGTCTTCAATGCAGCCAGCGCTGCTGCCGCTGGCCCCATTGAAGACATGTGGTAACCCCTGGACGCGACAGCCTCACATCCCTGCGGGGCTGAACGAATCCCCTGCTGCAGCTGTCACAGCCGCGGCAGGGGATCGCAATGTTCTCTGTCATCAATGAGAAGGCGCTGCTGCCACCGACTCCATTGAAGACATGTAGTAACCCCTGGATGCAACAGCCTCACATCCCTGTGGGACTGAAGGAATCCCCTGCTGCAGGTGTCACAGCCGCGGCAGAGGATTGCGATGTTCTGCCATTGTTTTCAATGGAACCGGCGCTGCTGCTGCCAACCGTGTTGTAAATAATTGGCAATATCTTAAAAAAAGGGCATGCTGCAATGTGTTTCCTGCATGGCATCACAACACTGTGCCATGCAGGAAAACATTGTCAATGTGAATGAACCCATCCAAAAGAATGGGTTTAAGGCTGCATCCGCACGGGCTACAAAATCTTACTACAAAACATTACTCTTGTGAAGGAACCCATTGGAAACTATGAGCTTGGTTTTGTAGCCTGTGTGGATGCAGACTAAGGCCTCTTTCACATGGGCTACAAAGTCATCGCTGCAGAACGTATGTTTCCAATGGGTTCTTTCACATGAGAGATGTTTTGTAGCCTGAAAGAACCCATTGGAAACCATGGGCTTCACATACATGCGATTTGTAGCAATGATTTTGTAGTGAGATTTTGTAGCCTGTGTGAAAGAGTCCTGATATTTTTTTGTCTCGCAACACACAAATCTCGCGCAATTTTCTGGCCAGTGTGAAGGCACCCTAAGGAAGGTGTGTGAGTGGCTGCTCATCAGTACCTTCACTTGTGCGGTGGCTCCTCAATTTAGCAGTCTGGCTCTCCGCATGTTGAGGGATGTGGTGCTTCTACCTGCCCTCTTTTTATCAGTAAACTCTGCTGTGCGTATATGCCTGCTGTACGGCAGCTGGCACATAGCAGAGCAGGGAGACGCCGGGGCAGGCGAGCGCCGGGTCACTGCAGGGGCACGGCTCACATCCTGCTGTGAGAATTCTCCAAGCGGGATCCGACCCGGCTGTCTGCAGGAGGCCTATATCATACCATTAAAGAAAAAAATAGTAAAATTGGTTACTTTTATTGAAATAAATACTCTCAAACTAGAGGTAGTCTGTATGCCGGCCAATGGCTGCATTCACATTACTTCTAGTGTCATTATTTCTCCAATGCAATCGTGTGAAGCAGTAAGGACACCCCACATTAAGTTTTATATCTTTCAATATATTTAAATGAAACTTCAGCTGTGAATTTGTTCAAACTGTGTGTAAAGATAGCGATGATGGAATTATGCAAAAAATCATTAAGAAATTGACTTTACAGCACTTGATTAAG
Source organism: Eleutherodactylus coqui (assembly GCF_035609145.1). NCBI lineage: Eukaryota > Metazoa > Chordata > Amphibia > Anura > Eleutherodactylidae > Eleutherodactylus > Eleutherodactylus coqui. The sequence goes on along the minus strand of NC_089838.1, from coordinate 169,526,250 downwards.
CAAAATATGCCATTTCCTTTGAGGGAAAAGTAAGTGCTTAGCTTGGCCAAGACCCTGTAACTCATTGCCCTGTGCTGTACTGTATTTTGGGATTCCTCTTTTGTGCATGCTATATAGCTATGGTTTATATTTTCTTTAATTTTGTATGTTTTATCACTAAAATGACTCTTCCATGTAGTAGGCATGCCCACTACATACGGGATATGCGCTATGTAGACGGTAAGGATATGCTAGTAGTGACTGGCTTTTGGGTCCTAAATGCATCCTCCTATATAAAAAAACATCACAGAAGTTGATTTTGCCTACAACATTGACTGTGAATATGCATGTGATATGGGTCCCTGTAGTGTAAAGATCCTAAATAGGCATCACATTGCAATATGTTTATATGGTGGTATGCAAAAAAGAAATAAAACCACAGTGTGCTCCATCTGCGCCATGTAAGTCACATTTTCTTCATGGAAGTTAATAAAAGTACATGTATGTTTTCCGCCACAAGGCATACCCAGCTCCGTTACGTTTTGTGCAACTGTACAACATAAGTTCATACATTTGTGTGTTTGAAAACCGTTATACCGCTGCAGTTACTGACAATGGTCAAATGAACCAATACTTGATGACCAAAGGAATAAAAAAAATATATGTATTCCATTAATCCCCCCCCCCTTTTTTTCGTATATAAAGATATTTTCTAATGCTTTGCTTGATCACAGCTTCTGAATCCTGAGGTTCTTCCAGTACTTCATTGCCCTTTTACATGGGACGATCCGTTCAGAATTGTCCAGTGTAAACGCATGCAGAAACTGAACGACAAGCTATTCAGTGTAAACGGCGGTCTGTCTGCTTACAGTGAATGGAGGCGGTGGGGAGAACGCTCCCTGGCCCGCTTCGTCTCATTCCGTCAGCGCTGTGAGAGATGTCAACAATACTCGCTCCTATGTAAGAACGCTGGAGGGAGCACCACTGGGGCATCGATGAGTATTAGTGGAGATCTAGGTGGATTGGAATGGTAGATAATCCATCATTTACTGTTAAAACCAGCTGTATCCACTGTTTCCATCATATTCCCCGCATTTCACTGCAGCCGGCGGTGGTAGAGTATTGATTTAATTGCGCATATCTGTAGTGTTTGTGCATTGCTCTGCTCAGCTCCTGTGTGTATTGCGTGGATAAAATGTCGAAGCTGTCACCTTTTTCTTTTGTCACTGTCACATATGTGTTTGTTTCCTTTCCTGCTAGCTGTCAGGGCATGAAAAGGTATGGAACTTTAGAGTGCAACTGGTTTTCTTTTGGATTTCATTACCCACCTGATCTAGTCTGCTTGGCTTATCTTTTATTGATTTTGCACCACATCTCTTAACTGTCTTCATTTACAGGCTATTTTTTACATTGACACATAGAGCTGCATTTCCAATTTCCACTTGTGCATGGCCTCTACATTTGTGTGTAGCATGGAGCTGCCCACATAAGCATATGACTACATTGTCCATCTATCGTTACCTATTTCTGAGATCCTGCTACTCCACTCCTTTCTTGGGGTAGCTCTCCATTATCATGATGTAATACTATGTATTTCTAATCACCACTACATGCTAGGAAGTTTCCAACATTACAAGTAGATAAGTTGGATAGATTGTACAGTCACCAAAAAACGCAATGATCAAATAAGACTAATTTTACAGGTCTTCAAAATCTAGAAGAGTAATGTACTTGCTGATTTCTATCATAGAATACATTTATTTAGAGCAATTTTTTTAAGCCTTTCTATTCAAAAGTGTTCACTTTTACTTTGTGTCCACCATACTTGTGCTATGTATCGTTGTGTGTGACTATTGTCCGTGCACATCGGGCCACAGACGATTTTTAAAAAGGCCGTCTGAATTCTTCCTTCTTCCATCACAGTCGTTCTTGGGCAAGTAGCCCCGGTGCTATGATAGTGGGGCAAATATACATGGATAGTCTGGAACATGGGCATAACTATAGAGGGTGCAGGGGATGCGGTTGCACCCGGGCCCAGGAGCCTTAGGGAGCCCAGAAATATGAATAAAGCATTATAGTTGGGGGGCCTGTTACACGTTTTGCATTGGGGGCCGGAATATTCAAGTTATGTTTCTGTGCAGCATGGTTTAGGTATGGGTACGGGTACAGATACAGATAGAGGGGGGGGCCCCCAGCTCACTTTTTGCATCAGGGCCCCTGAGCCTTTAGTTATGCCCCTGGTCTGGAAACTTGTGTATAGTGTGGAACTGTCAAATCTTGGAAACTTGTAGATTTTGAACTTTGTGGATGAGAGTGACCCAATAATAATGAAAATGATGGGCTTGAAAAATGTCACCAGGAATGCATTTGATATAATACATTTAATATATATCTTATATACACAGTAATTAAAGGACAAAGGCTTCAGACTATATACATTCCATACTCCTGATAAAAGAAACAGATGATGTATACTGTATAGTACATGATATGCATATCATTGTTGGGTTGCAGATTAATACAATGTTCAATAATATAAAAACCTATAAAAAGCCCCCTACATTAAATGCCTTCAGACTATTTCCTGCTATACGAAAAATTAATGTGCCAGGTCAATAAAACCATGCCATTGCCAGGTACAATTAGGGTCTGATGACTTTTATTTTTAATTTAAACAATGTTTGTTCTCCCAACATGTCTGTGTTAAGACGTCCATGTATTCCCTGTGAAGTAACATAGCACCTTCTCTAAGAATTCTGCATCGTGCCATCCTTCATTATGCCTCCTAGAAATGAATGAATAACCTCCGTACCCTTATAGTATATTCAGGCGGTGCAGCTGCGCCACGTTATTGGCTGCGTGGCTCCTTCGTTAATATAGGTGTAGCTCATTAAGATCACAAAGCTGTAATTTTTGATGCATGGTTATTGCATGTGTGTGAGAACCGCTATGTCTAAATATGACTTGGTGCTCATTAGTGTTTTAGAGAGTGCTTGAGCTAAATAAAGTGTATAGAGACGTCTTGGTATAAATGGCCATGCTTGGACTTGTGTGGAAAGTGTCTTGAAGTTCTGATATACTCTTAAAGAAGTTTGTCCAGGAACAGAATAAGAGTCTGCTGTGTTTGCAGAAAAGGCACAATGTCTGTTCATAGGCCGTTGCTGATATTTCTGGAATAATAGGCATCTTTACATGGGCTGTGTATCTGTAGAAATCCTTCTGGGAACGTGTATGCTTGTATGGTTTTGTGCCCTTCCTGTCCTTAAGCTTTACTATTCTTGACGGCAGTTATCACACACCCTCCCGTCTTGACATAAAGTATTTTGCTATGGTGAAATCTTGACAAGTGTCTACCGAATGTTGGCATCTCTCCTTTTGAAGCTCCCAGTGTGTATAGCTCTCTACCCCGCAGAAGCCTGCTTTGTTTTACTTTCACACTGTAAGTCATATGGAATATTACTAGATTAGTTATTACTAAGCTTCTGCTGTCTTAGACCTTTGCTTGCTGCTTTTATGTATCTGCCCTAACTGTGGTTTCCCTTTTACTAGTTATACATACTTTTGGTTTATTATAAAAATAGTGTATTCTGCTTAATTTTCAGATGCAATCGGTATCAAGAATTAACGTGACCTCTGGAGCGCCACAAACAACAAGCAGAGATGACGATGGGGGAAGATACCACACTACAAAAAAGAGCAGTTTTCACGAGGTCTTCAGTTTATCAGAAACGGAGCGCCCTTTGCCAGGTAACTGGGTAAAAGGGAATAAAGCAACTATATCATAATAGTAAAAAGCCTCCTTTCAAAGTGGAATAAAAAAGAATTGTTATGGATGATTGTTCTACTTGCTGGCAGAGCTTGGACGCATGAGGGAGATAACTTTTTAAAGTTTCAGCTTGTTAGAAATATCAATCTAAAATCTTTTGTAGCCAGTGCTCTGTAGAACAAGTAAGATTCTCCGATAGATGGAGCGTTTTGGTTAACCCCTTAACAAACAGTGGATATATCTGGCACTGCTGGGTACTCAATCCCCAAAATAGTGGTAAAAGCTAGCCAAGAAAGAAGTGTCCTAAAATGGTAGTAATTAAAACTACAGCCTGTCTTATACAACCATGTTTTGTTTTTTGTTTTTTGCACAGAAATGGCATACCTTTTAAAACTTACACAGGCTGTCCAGTTGTAACCTATTGATTGCCTATCCTCAGGAAAGGTCATCAATAGTAGATCAGCAAGGGTCCATTTCCAGGGGTCCCCACCGATCATCTGTTCTTTAGGTTAGGGCACTCGTGCACTGAGCTACTTTCTACAGGAAACAGGCAGCACTGTTCTCACTAAAGTGGTAAGAATTGGTATTGCAAGCTAAGTTCTCATTGAAGTGAATGGGAGTTTTGCCTGTAATACCGAGCCTGGTGACTGCAGTGGGAACAGAGCAGTCTGCTTCTTGCTGCAATAAGCTCAGCACAGGCATGGCAAAGAGCTGATTGGTGGGGATCCTAGGTGACGGAACCTTGTTGATCTACTAATGATGAGTTATAATGAGGATAAGCCATTAATAGTGTACAACTGGACAATCCCTTTCACTTTAATTATGACAAAAATATATCAATCCTCACTAAGTAATTCTTACAATCTAAATTTGGATAAGTACTAATATATGCCATGCATCATACGTATTGATAAACTGAGTTTTCAATGTCTTGACAGCTTAGAAAGAGATAGTTGTGACTTAGTTTGATCAGTCACATTAGCTTAGATATAGACTCGCTCAGTAGCTGATTTGTCTCGGGGACTTTCAAGTGTGAAACAGTATGGCCATCTGCTGATTCTGACACCATGATAGACTGGTGTGCGTTCCAATCAACGCACATGTCTAAATACCTCTCAGGCACAGAATCGACCAATCCAAGGGGTTCCCAGACATTGTTCTGTCATGCACTGTAGCTATTAAACAATCCTCACTTTTAGTATGTCATGTTGATGAAAACATAGTGGTGGCGGAGTGCTGCTTACTGGATGTTAAACAGTGTAAAAAAAGGTTAAAAGGAAAAAAATCATACTTGGTAATCCTTATTGCATTACCACATGTTGTACTTCTGAATCATGTAAATTTGACACGTAATTTCCTGCATAATTATATACCAAGAGACTCCTTCTCTTTTCTCCTTATCCCTTGTTTAGATTGGAAATCATAAAGGGTTTACAAAAAGGCAGAGTTGCTTTCCCCACTGAAAAAAGTGACATATTATGTCACTATAGCATAAGATACATCCTCATATGGCTGTGTTCGTGGGGAAAATTAAAGTTATGGCTCTTAGAATTTTAAAAATGAGTGAGACTGGATTAAAAGATTGGTTCATAATCCCAAAATAAATTAGTCAAGGTATAATCTCTGATTGATCACAGTTCACAAACTGTGCTCACCTCCACATAACTTCAGGTTAGGAATAAGCTGCTGCACTCTTTCCACAGATGCTCAGATATATTACCATCGGCTGAAGCAAGCAGAGGTAGTAGGACAAATCCAACAACTTGACTGTAGAAATTACATTTCAGCTCTTTAAAATCCATAAGCATTCCAAAGCTTGTGCAGACATTCTCACAAGTAATCCTGCGTGTTTCTGACGGAACACCTGTCCTTAGCCATGGCTGAACAAATGCGTATTTGGCACGGGTTAAAATACAAATACCGAACCAATAACTGCACACAAAACATTAATTCTATAATTGCTATCCACAGACATGATCAAACAAAGCGGTCATAAGGTCATATGTTGTTAGCCATTAAATCGTTCACGACCCTAAAGGCGAGCTGCCGCCATGTTTTTTGGTTTTGTGCGGCTTCTTTCAGTGATGTGATATCCATGCCAGTATCAGCTCTAACAGTATCAACCATTGTGTTCTTTGGCAGCCAGGTCTTCTTTTGCCGCAGATCTGTCCAAGCATTATAGATTTTTCTAGCAACTCTGCTCGCATTACATGGCCAAAATACGTGAGTCTGAGTCTGATCATCTTGCCCTCCAGTAATGTATCGGGTCTTATATGATTCAGGACTTCTCTGTTTGTTACTCTCGCCCACCAGGGCATACACAGCAGCTTTCGCCAGAACCACAACTAAAACGCGTCAATCCTATCAGCTTTTTACAAAGTCTAGCTTTCACATCCATACATGGCTATGGGGAAAATGGTGGTTTGCATTATCCTGTGTTTAGTTGCTATACTGATACCCCTACTTTTCCAGATTTTGTCCATGTTTAGCTTCGCCCCAATGCTATCCTAGTTTTATCTCTGCCATAGATTCTCCAGCCTGATCGATTTGTGAACCAAGGAATGAAGTCTCGCACGCATTTTACAGATTTGAATTTGGCCATCTTTTTGGCAGTTGTCATATAAATCGTCATAAATAACCTAATACCGTACAAAAATGGAGTGTCTTAGTAAATGAATATCTAATCATTCTTGTAGTTCAACCCTTCAGGAAACCTGATAGCCATTTTAAGGATCCAGGCGTCTTCCTCTTTTAAAAACTCGAGATTTCCAATCACCATCCCTGATTTGTTTCAGATAAGGTTTTGAAACCAATGAAATGGAAGGCACTAAGATTGCCCTGATGAATCCCAGTTAAGTGTCTTGCTACACCGGATATGTTGGGCTGATTTTCAAGTCCTACATGTCTAAATTTGCAAAAATCGCATTTTAACCACATAATCTGATGCTCAGTTAATAAAATGTTTACATGTGATTTTCTGGCTTCACGACTACTTTAGCATCAGAAGCACACTGTCTGCACAGTCTTTTTAATGCTTATGGATTTTAAATAATCAATTGATGACATTTTATTTTCATGGTCAAGTTTCTGGATTTGTCCTGCTTATCTCCCATTATCAGCAGCCTTGTGAGCCCTTGGAGTGTACTCACACTTTGCTGTTAATAACTGCATGCAGCTTGACTGCAATTTCGCGATGATGGCAGCACAGTTTTACAGTTGAGACGTGTAAAATAATTGTTTCTCCTGTAATAACATCGTGTAACTATACCCTTGGACAATGTTCCTAGTAAACTGATTGTATAGCAGCATCTTTGGAATCGGTTATGTTCATATTTAAAGATGATAAAGTTGTCTAAAGGAAAAGAATCCCATTCTCCATAAATATTGTAACTATATGTTTCGGGGTGACTGTGCTTTTCATTTGTATTTTTAATATGGATAACATTGCTGGAGTTGAAATTTGGCTGCAGACAGCATGCTGATATTTGGATGGGATGTTTTACTGCTCTGGCACTTCAATGGAAATATCTTTCGAGCTTAACTTTTTTTTTAAGCAACCTTGTCTTCAGCTACACAACTTGAATAGCAAGCACTATAAAAAGAGAGAAAAACATAAGAAAAGTGCCTCATCCTTGGGAAATTCCTGGAGCTACCAAAGTGGTACCGCTCACTTCTACAGGCTGTGACTCTTGCAACCTTGAAGATGTCTCTAAAAATACTGGTGGCTGTGTTCAGCGCTGGCTTGTGCTGCTTGAAAGGAAGCAGATGAATTTTGCCTGCACACATCCAGGGACCCTGGGGGGTGTAAGTAAAGAAGCCATTAATTACCTTGTCTGGGTCCCTGAATGTGCACTGACAGAGCATGTCTGCTTTCCATCTGAGAATCACTATAAAAACACAGGACACGCTAGTTTAATATGAAAAAATCCTGCAGCCTTTTTCGTGCACCACACTTTGACCCCTTTGCGTGACCTTTGGCGGATTATTTTGGTGTCATTAGATTTGTTACGTGCTCGCCATCTCCATAAAATCATAAAATTTGAGTCCGATACCTTGAGGCCAGGTCAAAGTTCCTATGTTAAGTCTAGCGGTGCTGCTGCTCCTCAACCAGTAAAGTGTTGCTGAGCGATGTTCATAGCAAGCTGTGGATGGTGAACAGTAGAAGCGAAATGCTCGGGTCGGAGATAGACTCAGCTCTGCTACATGCAGGTAAATGCAATCAGCTCTGCTACACGCAGCTATATCGTGGTCTATTGCTCAGTGACTGTATTCTCTCTGTAGTAGATCTAATCTGTATAGTATATCAGAGATGCAAGATATTACCGTAGGATACACTGAAGACTTACTGGGTGCCCCAGTATATTCGAACAAAGGCTGGACATACATCTGTCTGGGATGATTTAGGTAATCCTGCACTGAGCAGGGGGTTAGACCAGATGACCCTGGAGGTCCCTTCCAACTCTACCAGTGTGTGATTCTACCACAGTAACACATAATATGCTAAGTGTTGTAATATACCAACATTTAATACACACTAATTGACTGTTGCCATGTCCCCAAAACATGAAAGACCAAGCCGTGGATGGCGAACAGTTCAAGCCAAATCCTCGGCTCGACAGTTCTTAAAACATTTACAACCATTTTTCCAAACTGTTTGTGTAGCAAACACCGGGTCAATCTAGTAATTATAAAGGTATGCTTCCACTTTGCGACGGCCTAAAACCTAGTTGATGGCCACACAGCGTTATGCAGTAAACTGTAATTTTACTTTCAAAATTGCATTGCAATTGGCAGGCAATGCACCAAAATTGCATAGTAAAAGTACTTTAGCCAAACGTTAGCAAGTGGTTAGTCAAAAGATTTGCAATTGATTATTGCATTTATAGAATAGAAAAGTGGCTACTACTCTTCAGAATCGTGATATTTAAGGAGATTTTCAAGCTAGTCAATACATTCCTTGAGGAAGTCATTTCTTTGTGCCAAGAGAAAAGTCTAGGTGTATCCCTAGCCTTAGAGAAGAGTGTAGTTATATAGACAAGACGTCATTTGGTGATGATACCAAGTAGCCTTTTGTTTTTTTTTCCCCCTCTCTTCTAGCTTGTGACACTGGTTGGCGCTGCTGTTTGATTAACAGAGATCGGAAAATGCCCACAGACTACATCCGAAATGGTGTGCTTTATGTTACAGAAAAGTAAGTTTTCCTGTGCATTGTGTTACACAAGAAATAAACCAGTCAATTTGACCTTTCTGCTAGCTGTAAACCATGTTTTGTAGCTCCTTTTGAAATAACTCCTGCAACTCACGATGTAACAATTTATAATCAGTAGTTATGCTTATGATTATTCACTACCCAACAAACCACCTCTGTGTGATGTCATTATGATGACATCACATACTTGTAGCCAGGTTTACAGAAGGAGAAAGGAGATGCTGCTGATCCTGTAAAACATGTAGATCGTTCAGGGACTAATCTATTAATGTGTGTGCTGGAAATACAATATGAAAAGGAAATCTCTAAAATGTAAAGGTTATTCTGATGACATGTTATTTCTGGATCTGGAAATGCATACGTGTGAGATGCTGCAGGGGATGAGATAGTCAAGGTCACATTTTCTTTCCTATACAGTGACTTTAAGCTGTGGACATAGGTTAACCTAAATAGAACGATTTCCTAGAGGTCAGCCTGGACATTTCTTGTATGATGAAAACCTGAGGGATTTGTTTTTTCTTCTGTCAATGTAACTACAGTTTTAAACGGATAATGTACAAACGGTGCGCTAAACTTGATAAATGTGCCTATACTAGTACAACCAGGAAAAGAGGCATATAGAATGCAGCAGAATGGAGTACACATAAGCCACTTAAGCCCCTGTGTCTCAGCGCTCCCGTGCTCCTGCATGGGACCTAGCAGAGCAGGCTGGTTCACGGAGCGGCCAGCAGGGGGGCGAGGCAGTGCAGGAGATTTCTCTCCTCTCGCTCCCCCACCCCCCTCCATTCGCCTAACACAGCCGCTGTTCACTAATGAACGGCGGCTGTTTAAGCTGAACGATGAACTTCCATCACTGATCGTTAATGCAGCATGAAAGATCAGCGATGAAGCCCATTGTGCAGCTTAAACAGCCGCCGTTCATTAGCGAAAGGCCACTGTGTTAGGTGAATGGAGGGGGGCGAGGGAGCAAGAGGAGAAAAATCTCCTGCACTGCCTCGCCCCCCTGCTGGCCGCTCCGTGAACCAGCCTGCTCTGCTAGGTCCCGTGCAGGAGCACGGGAGCGCTGAGACACAGGGGCATTCTGAATGCCTCTTTTCCTGGTTGTATAGGCACATTCATAAAGTTTAGCTCACCGTTTGTACATTATCGCTTTTGTATTTCATTTATTTTGGTAGGCTGCGGTAGTAGCCTACTTACGGTTGCAGCTACTTGTTATATACTTCTGGCGCGGAGTTTATACACACACATTCATATATACATTTTAAAGGGTTTTCTGTGGCTACTCTTCATGGTCTATTGATTGTGTATCAATCCCATTTGGCTGAAAAGGACTTATGGCAGAGATCTTAAGTACCAGACACGGCCATTGCAAAATTCAGGGTGCTCTGCCCAGTAAACAACGTGGTGGAAGCAGTGGTTACTTAAGGAATCAGATGAGAAAAGGTTCAGGGAGACAGACCGCCACTGATCTGATATTGATAGTTTTGCTAGCCTCTTGTCTAAACTGCAATGTTTTTATGGCAGCCTAGCCTAAGGCCTCTTCATGACTACCCCAATAACGTGGTAACTAAGGAGTTAAAAACGGTTTTCCTTTTTTTTCGATTTAAATAATTACGGATACAATAATATCTTTTTCTTTTTCAGTTACTTGTGTTTTGAAAGCTCAAAATCTGGTTCATCGAAGAGGAATAAAGTCATAAAATTAACAGACATAACAGACGTCCAAAAGGTAATTTTGCTGTTTCTCGACTTTTTTCTTCAGCTGCCTGTCCTTGAGCTTTTTGTATATATTTCCAGCAGTGTCTTCATAGCTTATATATTCATACCTACAAATATTTTTGTAGTGGAATGCAAATAAGGCTGAGTTTTTATGTATCGGCGTCCTCTGTACTGCGCACTGATAAGTTGGGGTCACCAGCTGGGCACCGGGTTGAACTCCACTGCCGGATTCTGACCCGTACGTGTGTAGGCGGCCCTTAAAGACCAGGCAGTTTTGTACCTAAAGGACTACTCAGTTTTTAGGGGTTTTACCCATGTGGTAAGCTGCCCTATTTTTTTTTTCCTTCAGCTACCAAATAATTTTTACTGCGTTTATTTTTCTGTGACATATAGGGCGATTTTTTTTATTTTTTATTTTTTTTTAAATCTTTTTCACTGCCTTTTTTTTTATTGGGGGTAAAAAACTAAAAAAAGTTTTTGTTTTTTTTAACATAGTTTTGTTTTTGAATTACTTTATTTTAGCATAAATATACTATAGGAACAGGTTCCTCATTTTGTTTTCGTATGTTTTGATATATAAACCAGGTTTTGGATTACGGGGTATACTGCGACTGTTTTGGTTGGCATCAGCTGTGTCATTCTGTTTTTTCTTATGTATATTTATTTTATTCTGTAATTTCTTTTAAACTTATTTTTGTTACAATTTTGTTTTTTTTACCATCTATGATTCCCATGACGTCATATAAGTCCCCTGGGGTATATTCACGTTTTAGGTTTTTTTTATTTGACATTTTTCCACTGTAGCTGGTGCATCCATAGGAGCCTCAGTTACAGGGAGAAACATCCCCCTGTAGTGACAATAGTCACTAGCAGAGCTGATCAGGGTCTGCTAGGACCTTGCAGCTCTGCTGTAGCAGGCGGCTTTCGGCGGTCATGTGATCACCAGGTCGCGTAGTGGAAGAAACCCTTCCCCTTTCACTTTTTAGTACATAGCACTCATTGAGTGCTATACACCCAGGAAAGGAGAAGGCAAAAGCAATTAAAAATTGCAGTAGTAGGGGCTTTAATCCTGCCCAGTATTTGTTTTTGGTAATGGCCGGGTTTAAAGCCCAGGACCAAGCGCTGCATATTTACCGCGCTTGGTCCTTAAGGGATTAAAGTCTGCAAAATGTTCTAGGCATGCTCTGTGAGGTGTGCAAAGGTCATTGTGTAATTGGACACAGCTCACGTCCTCAATCTATCAAAGCTTGTCAATGGTGGAAGGGTCTTTTGCAGAAGGAGTTTTATTTTTACCTGGTACCATTTTAGAGTATAAATAACTTAGGGCTGAGCGATTTGAATAATTTGCCATCTGAAGTCTTCACGATTTAGGATTTTCACTGAATTGTGAAATCGAGTTAAGCCCCGCCCCCCATGGCAGAAGACAAAAACTATAACAAGCCGATGCCCAGCAAAATACGCGCGTCTGCCTAGAATGCAAATAGCCCATAGTAAGAAATACATTGTGTACCAGACCTGGTGCCCAGCAGATGCAGCTTCAGCTATATTAGGGACACCAGCCCTGAGGGAGTGAGAGAATAGGTCTGTCCGTCATAAAAACATGACCTCCTCAAGCACTTGCTAAGAGCAGACATCGGGTAGTGAGACTTCTAGATACGTGTGGAGCTATACAAATAGCCACTGAAAGTTTGCATAGGAGTGCATTACAATACGCACTCCTATGCAGACGGCCGCGGTTTGGCCGCGCGAAATCTCACGCAGCAAACAAACCGCGGCATGTCCTATTTTTGTGCGGGGCACGCACTCACCCGGCCGCCGGCTCCGGCCTGCGCATGCGCCGGCTGCGCGGCAGCCGGCACATGAAAGAGCCGGGGCCGCCAGGCGCGGGTGAGTACGCGCTCGTCCCTGCAGGCTCTCGGGTCGGGTCCCGCGGCGAGAATTCTCGCTGCCGGATCCGACCCGCTCGTCTGCAGGCGGCCTAAAGGGCTTGAAATGCTGAGAAATTAAATACTTGCTGGCAGGCAGTCGTGTGACGTACATTGTGCATATGACCACAATGTACAGCTGAGCGCTCACGTACACAATGAAGGGCATGTGACCGCCCACAGCTTCTTCTGGATTCTGTGTGGAAGGCACTGAGGCTGCAGCGCTCAACAGGGAACCGCCGGAATAGGAAAGTATTCAATTACTCATCATTTAAATCCTCAAAACATATTTTTTCAAGTGTCCCAGAAAACCCATTTAACCCCTTGAGTGGCGGGTTTCCTACCACCCTGTCGTGCCCACCAGGGCAGGTTTTTTAAAATGGTCTAATCATTGAATTTCAACTAGTTTTGCAGTTGCGTCTCAAGAGCCATAACTTTTTCATTTTTCCATTAACATGGCCATATAAGGGCTTGTTTTTTGCGGGACAAGTTGTGATTTTTTAAACAGGGGGGAGGAAAAAAAGAAATGGGGAAAAAAGAAAAAAAGGGGCCATGTCATTAAGGGGTTAAATAACGTATTAACTTCCTTCTCTGGGTCATTACGACGCATGGATACCACATGTGTGATTGTATTTTTGATTTTTTACAAAGTAAAGGGAGACAAGTGTTTTTAATTTTTTTATAATTTTTTTACTTTTTTTTTTTGTCCCTTTAGGGGACTTCCACAGGGACCCATCAGGACCCCTGATCACATTCCGGGGGTCCGATGGTGACAGCCCTTTACATGCTGCAGTGACAGCCCTTTACATGCTGCAGTCGCATAGACTGCAGCATGTAAAGGGTTAACACAGCAGAGATCGGAGGTTTTCTCTGATCTCTGCTGTAAGTGTGTGTGTGTGTGTGTGTGTGTGTGTGTGTGTATGTATATGTATGTGTGTTCAATTTTAGATAAACTTTACGAGTTGTTAACAAGATGTTGTGATACCAGATACCAATGGATTTTTTTGTTTTGCAATATAAATATATTATAATGGTAAGAATCTTCTTTAAATGGTAGAAACCTGAAGTCCGACTATGGGATTTTATTCTGCGTTCATTTTGAAACTGCATTGTATTATTCCTTTTTATTGTAACACGTACAAGCAACATACTAGGCTCTTTTCACTGTGGTGATGCTTCTCCCGACTGCAATGATTTCATATTGAATGGAGTGATTGGCGCTGCTCCATTCATTTCAATGGGGCTTATGGAAATTGCAGAGCAATTGTACCTAGTGATCTCCGGCATTCCCATTGAAAGTGAATGGAGGAGCACTGTGCACGTGCGACCGTTGCTTCATTCAGTCTCCTCCTCACTGCTGAGGTTACAGTGAAATGAAGACGAGAACCCCATTCTCGGGATTGTGGCTATCCTCCGGATAGGTCATCAATAGTTGACCGGCTGGGGTCTGTTGCCAGCATCACAATAACAGAAGTCTGAGCAGAAGCCTCCACGCCGACCTCTGTGTAGTGGCCGGCGCTTGTAACTGCAAGCACGGCTCTCAATTGATTTCAATGAGTTACAAAATGAAGTTACAAGTGCCAGCCACTACATGGGAGGTTGGCACGGAGACTTCCACTCCAAATACACAGATGTCGGAGTGGAAGTCTCTGCGCCGACCTCTGTATAGTGGCTGGCGCTTGTAACTGCAGGCACGGCTCCTATTGAAATCAACCAACCTCTGTGTTATTGGGGCGCTGACAGCATGCGCCCGCTCAGCTGATTGGTTGGGGTCCTGACCGGCGGACCCCAACCAATCAACTATTGATGACCTATCTTGATAGCTCATCAATAGTATTTCACTGGAAAACCCCTTTAATTATAGTTGGCGCCTTCTGGTGATGGTGTAAGAGTATAGCCGTTCACAGGACAACCTGTGCTAAGAAATGTGTTTGCGGACATGTGTATTCAGCCTAATATATTGCAAAATCTCCTCTCTTTCCAGTATAAAGTTCTTTCCGTTCTGCCAGGATCGGGCATGGGAATTGCAGTGACAACCCCCTCAACACAAAAGGTATTTACTGCTGCTACGAACTGATATTCTTAAATCTGTAATCTCCATCCAAGGTTGCTTTGTCACATTTGTATGTTATCACATCTGTTTTCCAACTTGGGAGTATTGTTCCCCTTAGGTATCCTCAGCTTTTTCTGTTTTATCTCTCGTCTCTTCTGCTTAATAATGTAAACCGTTTTCTTGCAGCCTCTTATCTTTGGCGCCATGGTGCACCGAGATGAAGCATTTGAAACCATCTTCAACCAATATATGAAAATCACTTCAGCAGCAACGAACAGTGACACATAAGATACTGTCACCCTTCTCCATGACTTTATAATGTTCATTTTGCCTTCCATTTCTGTAGTCTATTTTGCAATAATTTTACCGAATAGGGGAATTTTTTATTTTTTTTTTGCTGACGCAGAGAGCAAGCATTCTGTTTTATATATGTCTGTAATCTTTTTTTTAAAGAGTCTTTCCTCATGTTTTTGTTTGTTTTTTTACCAAAAGTAAAAATGCACATGAAAGAATTACGCTTACAGACACTTGTTCTCTTTTTCAATGTATTTATTTTTTTATGTATGTTTTAAAGGGTGTACATTGAAAAGTCTGACATTGATTGGTCTTCAGTCAGATGTGGTACAACAAACAGTACCCTGTATAGTTTGTAATATAGAGAAGTGTAAAAAAAACAGCTTTCTTGCTGCAGAATCCAGAGAAGTGTTAGAAAACTGCATCTTCTGAAAGTAAATTAAGAAATCTAAAAATTGCACTTATATTTTTTTTACTTAATTCAGTGTTTTGAAGTAAAATAATGAAGGCTGTAGGCTCTGGAAGCCATAATGCTTGGAAATCATCCTAAACTGCATCACTGCTTCTTCAGTTATCCAATATTGTTAACGGTCTTCTGTTGGAAATCTAATTGTAGAGGTCCACAAACACACCAAATATTAATAGCTGTCATAAATGTGGATGCACGCCACACTGTCCAAGAATCCTAAATGCATGCCTCTGTTGTCTGTTTTCCTTTTCAACTTACTTTTATCCCAAACTGATATCTGCAGACAAGATGTATTCCCCATGCATCTGCAGTTCCCGGTATTAAGCTTACATAGTTACCAATAACACTTAAAAAGTGAACCAAACACATGCCTAAAAATATCAAAACATTTCACTCTTGTAAAAATGAGGAATGATTTTTGTTTCTTGTTTCTAGATTGTGAAGTTCCCCAACATGGGTACAACTTTAAAGGTACTTTCCCTTTTGAACTTTTAAGCCTGACCCCCGTAAGTTGGATAGTTGTTATCATTGTATATGAAAAATAACTATAATTCTTCTCATTATCCATAAAGAATCTCTTCCTCCTGGATAGCGTTAGTCCATTAATGGGCACAGAGGCATTGTCACTTTGTTGTATGCTTCTCTTGGAAGCCTGGCATAATGACAACTCTGTAGACCTAAAAGTACTCTGAAGTCTAGCAGTTTTTTATTCAAATGGGAAAGTGCCCCAAGTTCTTATGTTGGCAATAGGCTTTCTGCTGTGTATTCCTAACACTTCCTATTTTGTCCTTCGGTTTTCACCATCCTAGTGTAGCTGTAAGCATGTAGTGATGCATTTTAGCTTTAAGACGTCTTTTCCATGGTGTTCGTTGTCTAGAAAATGCCAGTATTTCCCCAAGTTAAATTGGTGCACTTAGAATATTTTGTTGAAATTTCTTCGCACTCATGCATTTTTGATTTGTAATTTTGCAGGCCACTTAACATGATTAATGATGTAGGCCAATAAAAGGCTCCCTGCCATGAATGTTAAAATGTAGCAGTGGTTTTGGCTTTACTTGTACAGTAGTAATCCCAGCAGCAGGTCTGTAGTCTGATATCTATGAACACTGCCATAAGCATCAGTTTTGTATAACAGTTTTTTCCTTCTACAGCTATGTTTTGTAGAGTTGTTGAATGAATGTTGTAAATTAAATGGTTGCAGACGTGATAAATGTGGTGTTTCTATTCTAGTACTTTCATTAGTTTACTACTTTTATTCATAATTTGGGATTATTTAAAGGAAATCTGTCACATGCTTGCTTTTGAGTAGCTAGTGCATTAGTATGATGCTGTATCCTACCTGATCTAGTGGGTACTGTTGCACATAGTAAAGAGCAAAGTGGTAGGATGAAGCCAGAATTAAAGGCGTTGTGCTAAGAGACACCAACCCCTTTCAGAATGTGGTGCTTTGGGCAAACGGTTGCGTACACTAGGTTCCACTTTTGGCAAACAGACAAACATTTGTAATAGTAGTAAATAGCCATTTAAATGATTGGCCATCTGGTAATACAAGTTCGCTATATTTGGGGTCGCTGTTACAGAACAGATTTTTTTTTTTTTTTTTGTGTAAAAAACAAGGGGTTCCAAGTGGGCCATGCGATTTAGGGGTTGCTCTCTCTTGGCACTTCCTACTGATGTCAAAGAAACAGGTTCTTCACGATTCTTAGACATTTGTCATATGATCACTACTCTTGAGTCTGCTGAATGGCTGAAACTGGTTAGGGCACTTTTATATTAAGATAATCTGGTGATTAGGGCGCTAGTCTACCGGGCCCATCTCTGTTAGAGGGCAATCATTCACATAATTTGTCCCCCATAGAGCATCATCATTGTCTGCATCACATCCCCATTCATACAGTAAGGATGCGACCAGTCGACAAATGAATTTCCTCGTTTGTAGGGTGGTCTGCAGCACCCTTAAATGGCCTAATAGTTGGTGAAAACCACGTTGCCTGACCAGGGAGCCATGTAAAATGTCCTTTACAGAGTGAAGGGGCGTATATGACAAGTTAATTACCAGTCTTTAGAAGTGTGTATGGGAAGCACAATTTCACCCAGTAATTCACGGTTATTAGAACATTTTAGAGTCTGAATGTAAAGGGACTTGTGACAGGATCACTTAACTGTCCCATATATGTCTAATCATAAATTAACAGTAGGACAAAAGGTAGGTTTTCTAAAAGTTATTTGGAAATTAATCTCATTTGACAGTAATGGTAAAATCCAGTTCTTAACTGGAGGATCTACCCTTTTGGTTACAGTATGAGCAAGGGGTCATGTGTCCTGAAAATATAGATTTAGATTTTAAATGTTGCACCTAATTTTCAATTTTAGATCGGAAATCTTAGTATTTTTTTAGAAACTGTAATCCCAATGTGCAAGATCGCCTCAATCAAAATATATATAATCACAGTTGGTGATGGGCAATTAGTCATTTTATTGCCTGACAATCATTTCGGATCTTGTAGAGTAGAGAAATATTTTCTTTAACTCCTGTTACCTTCTACCCAACCCTTAAAGGGAACCTGTCATCAACTGTAGGCGCCATAAACCGTTATGGTGCTCCTAGTATAGTTTAGGTGATGGTTAGTCTAGGTGGAGCTCTGTCTTGTACTCACCTGGTCCCCCTGTTCCTGTGGAGTCTACTGACAAAGTTGGTGCGCACAGCAGCATGGCTCTTATCAGAAGGATGTGTGCCTGCACTTCCATTCACCTCTATGGGAGTGTGCGTGCACAACCCTCTGAAGAGTCATGTTGATGTGTGCATGTGGACTTTGCCAGGTGGCACTGCAGGAACAAGGGAACCAGGTTGAGTATGAGACACCACTCCCTAGACTTGCCATCACCTAAACTATAGGCACCAGAACATTGTTTATGGTTCTTATGGTTGATGAGAGGTTCTCTTTGAAATCCACTAATGGCTGGTTTTCCCTGTGAGTCTCTAGTACTTAGCATACAGCAGAAAGACGAGTGGCTTCTATTTATATAGAGTGCCATGGCTTAGTTTGGAGAGTGAAGGGTGTCTCAACTGGTGCCAGTAGCTTGGCAGCTGCCAGACATGCTTGAATGATTAAAATGGGAAACTTACTTTAATCTGACTTTCCCATTTATCAGTGTTTTAGGTACCCATATGTAGGATAGCATTTATTTCTTAAAAATCTACATGTTAAACGGTTTAAAGTGTGTGCCAACCTTTTGAAAGCCCATAGTATCTTTACTCCATAAAAAGTTGGGTAATTTTGTAAACCTGTTGCATTACGTGCACTAGCTTCCAATAATGCCATGGAACAAGGAATGTTTCTATATCCGATAACTGTACAGTGCCTGGTATTAGGACTTTACATCCCAGAATGTAGTTCAGCAGAGCAAACCCTTTAAGGTTTCAGCTATGAAGCCTTTGGAACTATAAATGCAGCAGAGCTATAACACAGATTGGGCCCCTTTAACTTTGCTTTATAGAACACATCCACTATTTAGCATTGGCTAATGAAGCGTGTCTCATGGGCTGTAACTCTCTGGGATTACCATATTCTTCAACGTTACCTAACTTTTTATACACATTCTTCATAACTGTGAACAGTGAACATCTGCTTTAATTTAGAGCTATTTGTCCTTGAACAGTTCTGTTAACTTAAATAAATATGGTAATGTTGGACAAGTAGCACCCCTAATATAAATCCAGGCTGTCACTAAAGGCCCACTTACACTGGACAAATATCGGGCAAACGATGCCCGACACTCGTCCCTGGGTGTACTCGCTCCCGTGCTGCTGCACAGGAGTGAGTAATGCTGGCTCGCTCATAGATCGGCCAGCATGTGGCCGGGGCAGCTTGAGGTAATTTCTCTCCTCTTTCTGCCTCGTCCCTCTCCATTCAGTTTAGCATCAGCTGTTCAGTACTAAACGGCTGCTGTTTACACTGAACGGCCGTTGTTAAAGTGAATGGAGATGGGTGGGGGAGAGCGGGGAGTGAAATTTCCTATAGCCGCCCGACCCCTGCTGGCCGCTCTGTGAGTGAGTCAGTGTTACTTGCTCCTGTGCATTAACACAGAGCGAGTACACATGGGTACGAGTGTCTGGCATCGTTTGTCCGACGTTTGTCCAGTGGGCCTTTAATCTTTGCAATCAAAGACTTGCTGCAGGAATCTTATTGGCCTAGTAAAAAATTGCTGCAGCGCAATTTAGTAACGTGTAGATAAGGGCTGTAAGTTTGCTGCCTTGTTGATGGAACAATACAATAAATGTGTAAGTATGATAGGTGGCTGGCTGCCCCTGATTTTCTCAGTTCTTACTATTACACATTTGACAGTACAGTAGGCATTTCCACTCAGCAATCACCTGTGTTTCACATGTTAGCACTGTAGTATATTCTTATTCTGTAGTTTTGGGTTTCTTTTTTTTTTTTTAAGAACTTGTCATTAGAGTGCCAATTACAACAGTATGTGCTTTAGTTGCTGCAAAGTGAATATGAAAATGCCTTTCTCACCTGTTACCCGTACTCAGTTGAGGCAATCATGGCAGTGGAACCCATCATTTAAGTCCCACGTTGCCACAAATATGTAGCAAATCTTCATATGTTACAAATGGTGAAAACACATTTTGAAAACTCTTGAGATTTCCAATGTAATGAGTACCTGATGGATTTTAAAACCTGCAGTATGTTTAGACTTTTGCACAGACTTTTCCCACTCCATATGTGGATGGGTTTTTGAAACCCTAATCTATATGTACCATAGTATTAATTGTCCTGCTTTTTTAGGATAGATTTGCTACTGAAAATCCATAACGCTTCTGAAATACATGAACTCACCTCTTCTAATAAGTACTGTGGGCTGGCAGATATCTCCCTTACGACTACTTTTTACTACACAACTTTTTCTGCATGTGTGTGTTTCTGTGTGTGTAATACAAATGGTTCATAAAGAACGGTGCAAAAATAAAGCTGATTTCTTCATATATGAAGTGGCATACAACAGCCAGATACAAAAACTCTTGAAGCTTATAATACACCCAGCAGATGTTCAATGTGGGCACCGTTGGTGACACGGCAGATGTCAAGTTGGTAGTGCAGTACTGGCCAGATGCGTCCCAGCATATCCTCTGTTATGGACTACCAACTTGACATCTGCCATGTCACCAACAGCGCCCACATCAAACCTCTGTAAAGTGCTTTGAAAACTTGTTTGGAGTTCTAACTTTTCATTGAGTTCTGGCTGTTGCATGTTAATTCATGTAGGAATAAGTCAGATGTTTGCGCTCTCTATATATACTTATGTATAAAATATATGTATATATGTATTAACTGCCTTTTTGTTTTGCAAGTTGGGTTTTCGACCTCCTTTGAGCTGGTGTACAGTGTGTATTCATTGAGTGGGAGACCTTTTTTCTAATTGAATCTCCTGTGTGGCCTAATTTTGTAAAACAGATACCTTGAGGGTTTTCATAAAGAAATCTCCGTATTTACTTTGCACAGGATTGTAATACTTTTCTTGTGGAACATGTTTTAAATCTGCAGAGTCAATTAAATTGAAGCACGTATTTGTGTCTGGGATTTCCTGCTTTGTAAATTTGTCATTAAAAATTTCAGTATGACCAAATGTTACAAGACGCTGGAATTACTTTTCTATCCAGAGAAAGCAATATGAGGAAAGTTGACTACTGTAGTAGTTTTGCAGTGCTGACGTTTAACTGTGAAATGTGGATTTCTGTTTATATTGCAGTTTTTCTTTATCAGTTTTTTTTTCCAATAATGTACGTTTAAGATAATTGTAGTTTGTGTCTTTGCAATCACTCTGGCTTGTCGGACTTCCGTTACCATTGTAAGGGGAAATGAAGACAGCCTGATTAGTTTATTGTGCATTGCTACTCTCTCATGTTATGACTGTGATTCTTTTTATTGTAAAACAATGGGATAAATCTACATTAAACTGTTAATATTTTCTATGGAAGAAATCTGTATAAAAAAACCAAGTAGCATCCTCTTTATGCACCATACTGAATGTTTTTATTAAGTTACATGGTGTACAGAGCAACGATGTGCAATATTTTGTAGAAAGCAGACCATGTTGGCTTTAATTGAGTATACTTGACTACTAATCGTTTTGGTCTGGGAGGTGGGACAGTATTTCCTTGTATTTTCCCAGTGTTTAGGGCTTTTTACATTCCCAGCTATACAAAGGCTGAATCGGCTGCACAAAACTTCAAATTTGAATTACCCATGTTAGTTGCTCAAGATTGTTCGAATATATATTGTTGAGCTGATTATCTCATTCTACATGTGGGAATCGCAGAGAAAGAGATTTCACAACTCCCAAATACCCGGCTTAGAATAAGCTAGAAATTTTGTATGATGCAAGAAACCTCAGAGCTGCAGCAGAATGAATGGCCCACAGAGATAATGAAGATTTAAGGAACTAGATTTAAAGAAATTTATTTTTTTTCTTTCGAAACTCTACTTTAAAGTATCACAAACAGGAAGAACCTACTAGATACTAGAGCTTTTGTGCCAACTAGCCACACCAACCTACAGATGTCTCTGACATTGTGTCTGAGTTCTGCTTGACCTAAATAGGCACGTTCAGATAAGATGTACTCTTCTACATTTTTGGCTAATGCTAGTGCATCGTAGGGTTTCCCTTCAAAGTAAAGGGTACAATCCATAAAGTGGAAAATATGCCTGTTGTCGATGGTATATAGCTATAGCGCACAGGTCTTCAGAAATCTACTTAAAAGGAACCAAACCTGTCTTTTTTTTTTTTTTTTTTCTGTTCACTGTGTGCAGCATAAAGAAGTGATAGGCATCCTGATTTCAGCGATCTGCCACCCATGGGGTAATGTGCCATGGGTTTTAAGAACTTGCTGGGAACTTACAGCAACAACCTGCAGGAGGGGAGTCTAGTTCATGAGGTGCTCCTAACCACCCTGATATCTATACCTCTGTGATTGGAGTTTTTCTCAGTATGCTATGCAGTAGCTCAAAAACTGCCAATCACGGAGGTTGGGCAGGGATAGTGGCACCTTATGAATAAATTGGGCTCATCTCTTTAGTGGCACCTTATGAATAAATTGGCCTCATCTCTTGCTGGCAGCTGTAGGAACAAGCTGTAAGTTCTTTAAAACCACTGCAGATCACCCCCAAAATGACAGACCATTGAAATCATTATGTCTGCTTTTAATGGAGTCCACAGTAAGGAAAACTCTTACGTGACTTTCACTTTTAATAGGATTATCTATAAAATTAGACCTCTTTCCTTTAGTAGCTAGGGTGGACAGTCCCCATGAAAGAGCTGCTCTGGCAGGCTCGGATTGGCCAGATGTTACGTGAATACACATTTATTTGAATGAGCACCCCCTGCAGGGAGCATCTGCTACTTCTCTTAGCAAATTGGTTAACATCAGCTAATTGCTGGGCTAGCTTTATTTGAAAAAGGGGTCATGATGACCCTTTAATTTATGACTGAGGAGTGATTTTTAGATAGTTTAAAAAATTATGCAATATCCCCCCCCTTTCCCTTGGCTGTAGCTTTTGGGTTGTCTACCAAGGAAATACTGTTTACCTTTCAGAACAATGTGTCCTATTGACCAATTTCAAGTTAGTAATTACTGAGCAAAACATTTGGTACATCCTTTACTGGTCACAAACCAATGTAATAGAGTATACATAAATTTGTTTAACAATACATTTCTAGTCGATCCGTATGCAGATTTCAGCAGATTACTAACCTGACAGATGGCAACCTCCGTTTTACAAAAGGTTTATTATGAAGGAGAGTGGCAGCACAGACATATGTTTCTTGAAAATTCAAGAATGAATTGTAATATATATTTTTGACATTTGTCGCTTATGTATAGAAATGTTTAGTTTTTACTAAACTGTAAATGCGAGCGGTTATTATTTCTTGTACCAGACTACATTAGAATGATGTTACAGTTTCTATGTCTGAAGTCTGAGAGTCTATTTTTTGAAGTTGTGAATAATTCTATCTAATAACAAACTTGTATGTAAGAAAATTAACATACTGTGTACATTTTTTTAACAACCTTTATTGTTTAACAATAAGATGAAGAAAGTCTTGGAAAAAAAAGAAATAAAACCATTTTGATGAACATGGAAGAAATTTGTGCTTTTTTGTGTGTGTAAGACTTTAACCTTTTTATGGTCAAAGAGCATCTGTTATCGAAAAGCTGTTGCAGCGCATAATCATCATGTGTATCATGCTGTCAAAATGGACCGAGCTTGAGGCTAAGATGGAAGAAAACATTATGTACACTTTACAACACGTTTCTGGCTCAGGCAGAGCTCTTCATCAGGTACACATAGCATATCATATGCTACAACTGCCTGACAAAGGGCTCTGTCCAAGACAGAAACTTGTTAGAAGAAAACAGTCTATTACGTATACTTTTACATCTTAACCTTGAACTTGGTGTAATTTGAAAATGCTGATAGTCATGATGATCTAATTGCATCCTGCATCTACTGTCATCCTTGGTAGTTTCCCCATTAAAAAGGTTCATCCACAGCAGCAGTCCGGCCACTACCATGTATTATCCAACCACTTCAGGTGGGCATGTTATCTATGGCAGTGTTCCCCAACTGCAGTCCTCAGGACCCCCCAACAGGTCATGTTTTCAGGACTTCCTCAGTATTGCACAGGTGATGTCATTATTGTCGGTGCCTCAGACATTGCCACAGATGTTCTTACTATAGGATATCCTGAAAACATAACCTGTTGGTTGTCCCTGAAGACTGGAGTTGGGGACCCCTGGTTTATGGGATTTAACATCCAATCTTGTAACCACCCTACACTTGATTGCAGTCTATTCTTTCTATGTACCAAAATGCTGTAGTCGTTGTCTTTGGAGTAATTCACATATACACCAATCAAAGTAAGGGAGCACAATGTTGCAGGTAGCATAATGTTCACCATGTTGTCTCCATTCTTTCACATCGCGCACATGCTCAATGTAAACCTCATCTGTGAAGAGAATGAGTTGGCAATGGCAGACCTACTAATTGTGGTGTTCCCTGGTGTATGTTAATCAAACTGCATGGTAAAGAGACCTTTATTCACAGCCCACTACCGGACGTCAGGCCCTATGCAGTCTGTTTATACCAGTTTGGTTAGAAACATGCAGAGTAGTAACCCGCTGATAGTCATTTTATAAAGTTCTGATAGTCGTCCTCCTGTTCCTACTCGCACAAAGCTATATACTGGTGCTGCTGATGGGTTGATTCCTTTCTACAGCCCTGTCTAGCTCTCCTCATGTAATGACCCATGTCCTGGTATCTCTTTCATGCACTTGAGTCTGTGTTGGGAGACACAACAAAGTGTCTTGTGACTGCGTCGTTGGATGTGCCAACCTGGAGGAGGATCCAGGGCATCAAAGGGCTAAGCGTTGCGATAGCAGCCAGGTGCTATCATTAGGCCATGCCATTGTGTAATATGGAAAGGCAATAGTGAAAAATGCTTTAGAACACTGTGTCCCATAGCAATTATACTAGTGATCAAAAGATCTCTGCCTGAAATTATAAGGCTCCAAGTGGGACAAAAAACATAGTCTTGAAGAATTGTGTTTTTTACAGTGTGCAGCTTGAGTGTTAGCTCTTTTTGGTCAGATGCTTCTATGAAGGGGGCTTTACCAGAGCGATTGCCTTTACCTTAGTCCTCTGCAGTTCAATCCCCATACAGTATTTTTTCTGATAAAGCCCCCTCCAGACTGTTTGGGACATCTGAGAAGGATTGTCTGGAGAAGAAAGGTGAGCGTTACCATTAGTCCTGTGTCATGCCAACAGTAAAGCATCCTGAGAGCATTCATGTCTGGGGTTGCTTTTCATCCGAGGGAGCTGGCTCACTAACAATTTTACCTAAGAACACTGCTATGAATAAAGAATGGTATGTAAACCTCCCCCAAGAACAACTTCTCCCAACCATCCAGGAGCTAGTTGGTGATGAACAATGCTTTTTCCTGCATGAATGGAGCACCATGTCACAAGGCAAAAGTCAGTGGCTAAGTTGCTCAGTGATTGAAACATTAAAAAATTTGGTCCCATACCTCAATCCCATTGAGAACCTGGAGTCAATTCTCAAAAAGCTTGTGGACAAACAAACACAAATTGTGATAAACTCCAAGTGCTGATTGGACAAGAATGAGTTGCCATCAATCAGGATTTGGCCCAGAAGCTGATATCCAGCATGCCAGAGCGAATTGCAGAGGTCCTTGTGGGGGAAAAAAGGGGATCAACACTGTAAGGCCAGGTTCACACGAACTGGTCAGAAGACCTGCGATCATTTACGGAAAGTAATTGCGAATGCGTACGGTTTACCGCACAGATGTACACGTATGCACAGCATGTCTGTCGCGCAGTAAAAAAATCTCTGCTCTCCTGCTGCCATTCCAGCTCTTATATCTTATTTTCCTATTAAGTAGCGAGCGTTTCCGTTGCTCATACACCATGTTAAAGTTCATACCTTTCAATCTCCATGCGGAATCCGCAATTCAAATCTGCCCATGTGAGCCTGGTATTAGTATTCAGTCTTTGCCTAAACTTGATTTAATGGTTAATTAAAGTGTAAAGACTTATGAAGTGCTTAATTGTATTTCAGTATACTATAAAAGCATCTAACTTGGGGCTCATTCTCACAAGCAAGATTTCACCGTGTATTACCAATGTGATGAATGCCCGCGTAATACACCATGAATGGAGTCAATGACAGTACATTGATTTTTATTGATCCTTTCCCATTTTCATATATACATTATGTGTAAATAAATACGCAAGTGAAAAAAATTGCAGCGTGTTCCAATTCACCATGTATTACGCACGTAAAGATCTATTGTTCACGATAGGTAGCATATTCAACGCTGTCTATATGCAATACGTACATTGCATATGGGTGACGTGGCATATGCACTGCTGCTATGAGAGAGAGCGGGGAATTAAAAAAAAAAGTCCATGCATGACAGCGAGCGTGAGATACGCTGTTATGCGCAGCCATAGCAGGCTCCACAGCGGTAAAACACTATGAGATCCACATGAGCCCTAAAAGATCTGAAAACACTGAAGAAGCAAACTTTGTGAAAATTAAAATTTGTGTCTGTCTCAAAACTTTTGACTACTACTGTACAATTAGCATGTTAATTCTACTGAACAGTCAATGAGAAAAAACAATGACAAACCATTTGGGGTTTTTGCATTTTTTTTTCTTATTAAAAGAAAATGATGAAAGCTAATCAATAAATCACATGTATCCCCAAAAGGTACCATTGAAAAAAAGTACTCGAAAAAAAAAAAAAAAGCCCTCATACAATTACATCAACAGACAAAAAAAGTCATGGCTCTTCAAGTGGGACAATAAAAATAGAAATAGAAATCGAAATTGATTAGACTTTATAGGAGTTGCCTGGGAAATAATGTGAGAATGCACAGAACCTACAGTGCTATACAATGATTCCTAAATACCTTCAGTTATTTCTAAACGCTTGTGCAGTCTGGGGTCAATCACTAGGGGGTTAACCCTTTCCAATCCACTGTCTGACGTCTGAAAACATTCTGATTGAAGGCTGTACAGCTCTGATGTCGGAAGACATCTGGCAGGGTATTCTTACTGTATATTACTGGCCCCTCTGTTGTTGGCGGCCTCTTTAGCATGTTCCATACCGCAGTACTGGCTCTAGCCAGCAGACGGTGCCATTGTATAATGGCAGAAAGGGAAAGCCCCCTAGGAAACCCTGAATCCAAAATTGGATTGCAAAGGGTTAAAAGTGGCTGCCCTGTTGTGCAGTAGGATGGTTTGTGCAAGGACAAAGACCTACAGAATCTATCCTCCCTGCTCTGCCCACTGCTAATTATTTTCTGTATGTGTAACTAGCCAGTAAAGGGAAGGGCAGAGTATAATGTATGGATCTGCCACCCAAGATAACATCCCAGCTGTGACTATAGAGAAAAAACTTTATAAAAAAAGTGTGACCCAAAAAAGCCACCAAAACACCAGCATTATGAAAAAGTGTGCGATTTTCTAGCGGCCTTTTTAAATTAAAAAAACAGATCTAAAGAAGGCCTAAATCTCTGCCCCCGGTGAAGGATGGCCTGCCTACAGCTTCATGAAGAGCATAGATAAAGCATGAAACGCTCATACATGTCCAGCAAGCCTTCTCGGTACTCCTTGCAATGCCATCCTAATAATAATGTATTATTTAATTTCTCTATACAGCAATTGGTAAATGTGGTGCTTAACTCGGTATGAATTCATTACATATATGCTTCAGAGGTTGCATGCATAATGTAGAGTCCCAGACAGGCACTTTCACAGTCATGGCTGATTTGTGTTTATATGAATTTATTTAAAGGTATTAACAATGCATTTTCACACCCTATTACTGCCTTTTCAGTGCAATTCATCACTATAATAAGCACCTGAAGAGATTTGTTGTTCACTCGTAAAATTTAAAGTTCTACCACTAGATGGCAGTATTAACCAAGTAAAAAGCAAGCTCTGGCCTTTGGGTTGCTCCATCACATCATGAAAATAAGCTATTAGCTGTGTTACATTAGCATCTAATTTTATTTGGACACCGGGCGTTGTGTATTTGTTCACATTAAAAGTGCATACAACTATTTAAAGAGTTGGAACAAACATTTCAAAATGATAACAAAAGAGAATTTACTCAGTGGAGAATTTCCTGGGCTGACTCTATTTAACAGCTACAGAATGGTATGTGTTTGGTAGCCAGTGATGACACTGTCTTCCAGTACATATGTATTTATCTGCTTTTTGTCATTCCCCTTTAATATGTTTTATTAGGGCATATGTCGCTAATAGAGGGATCAACTCTGCCGTGTTTTCTCATATATGCAATGATTTCACTTGACATTCATGTTACTGCAGTTACCTGATTGTGAGGCTCACAAGACCCCGATCAGCTGGGATTTTGTAGCTCTGAGGTTCCCAAACTTTTTCAGCAATGGAGCCCTTTTTAAAGCAAAAGTTTCTTGTGGAGCCCCAAAGTGGAACAGAGGGTGTGGTCAAGGGAAGGGCTAGGGGCGTGGCTTATCACAGCATATTATTTTTACCTCCGTCATTATAAAAAGGACAGGGCCATTTAAAAATAACAAAAGACAAGGAGGAACGCTGAAGCACTGGATAGGCAATTGTAATACATTATATTTAAAATGAACATGCTGTGGAATTAAATTCCGCACCACATGTCAGTGTCCACAGGGGTTTTGTACAGATTGTTTCCACAGCAAGTAGATGAGATTTTTAAATTCTCATCTACTTTGCTGCTACAAATTCCGCACTACTTAAGCTACTGTTAATTCCGCAGCAAATCTGCCCCGTGTAGTAATAGTGACCCCTATCTTGGTGGCCCCAGTAGTAATGGTGACCCCCTATATTGGTGGCCCCAGTAGTAATGGTGACCCCCTATATTGGTGGCCCCAGTAGTAATAGTGACCCCCTTTATTGGTGGCCTCAGTAGTAATAGTGTTCTTCACAGTGGCCTCATAGTAATAGTGATCCCTACAGTGGTCTCAGTAGTAATAGTGGCCCCAGTAGTATTAGTGACCCCCACAGTGGTCTCAGTAGTAATAGCGACCCCTACAGTGGCCCCAGTAGTAATAGCGACCCCTACAGTGACCCCAGTAGTAATAGCAACCCAGTTAGTGGTTTCAGTAGTAGTAGTGACCTCCACAGTGGCTTCAGTAGTAACAATGACCCCACAGTGGCCCCAGTAATAATAATAACCCCACATAAGCCCCAGTAATAATATTAACCACCTCAGAAATATTAACCCCATAGTAGTCACAGTAATATTACCCCCTCAGTAATATTAACTTCACAGTTATAATATTAACCCCCTCAGTAATATTAACCCCAGAGTTGCTCCAGTAATAACAGCCCCCGAATCCATATACTTACCTCCTCCTTGCAGTCAGCGCTACTCTTCCTCTGCTTGGTGCTGATTCCTGATGCACACTGATGTCAGTGTGTAAGCCCGGAACGATTTCTCCTTTGTATTCTCTAGCAAAACTAAGGAGTAAAGACTCAGGGGAGGAGGATCCCTGGTGCACTCTGACATCAGAGTGTGCAGTGGGATCTGCATCGCTGTGTGATTACCAGCGGGGAGCTGTTGGCCCCACGGCCAGTAATTACTACAGTAGTGAGCAGCCGTTGCCATCACGGCGCCTTGGTCGGAGCCCCTGACTGACGCTCGTGGAGCCCAGAGAACTTGGGCAGCATAGTTTGGGAACCACTGTTATAGCTTACTCCTGATTGATAAGCATAGCGGTATCATGAAAAGATCCAGCCGTCTGAGTAAGGTCTCGTTCAGAAGAGCGCTGTTTTTACGCGTTAAAAATGCATGAAAATATTGTGGTTATACTGCACTAAAGATCGCATGAACGGGTGAATTCCAGCTATTTTAATTATCCCGTTCACACGATCAGAGGTGCATGTAATCTGGCTCCCATAGGTCCTATCTTTTCTCGCACCACGGACCTTAGATGTGAGCTTTGCAGTCGTGTGACTTATCTTTGATTGGTGCGAGGATTTAGCATTTCTAAAATTCATTCATCTGAAGGGTTCTATAGGAAACCATTGGTTTTATTTAGACACGATCTTTTCACGCATCTATAATACGCTAAAACCGCACTCGTGTGAATGAGCCCCTAATGCAAGTTGCACTTAAGAAGCTCAGGCGCAAAACACACATTAGACACCTGTCCATGTGCTGTCCTATTTACACATAGTGCATAGATATGCATTAGCATATTATATTTCTTGTCCGGGACAGAAATAAGAGATGCATCCACCTGCATAGCACCATAGGCTACAATGGGATTATGCGCTGCCCATGAATTAATATAGACAGTACACGGAGCCAAATCCACTAGTGTGCCGGAGGCCTAAGATTAATGTCCTAGATCCATCTCTAATCTCTTTAGTACTGGAACCCATTAATATGTAAAAGCCAGTGTGAACAGAACGTAACCCTTTCTAAAGATTGTGTTACAAATTGGTCACATACTCCTCTTTCATTTCTCACAGACTTCTTCTATAGCAGTTGTCCCCATCCTAATTAACTGGAAGAGCACTCAAATTTCTCAAGAGTTTTGGATGCTAAGGCTGCCTGTCCACGGGCCTTTGTTCATTGCGTTACCCGTGGCGATAATCCGGCCGTGGGTAACGCAGTGAATGCTTTCCATAGCGTTGCTATGGAAAGCGCAGCTGCCGCGTCTACGAGCGAAGAATTGTAGCGATTCTCCACTCGTGAGATCTAAATCGCGGCATGCCGCGATTCTCCGCAGTGAACCTGTCAGATAGGCTCACTGCAGAGAACTGATAGCAGCCCCCCCTCCTCCCCCGCGGCGGAATATCGCTGCCGATATTCTGCAATGGCCATGGACAGAGGGCCTAAGACAGGTTTTCATTTGGACCTGATCTTGTAGATTGGTGTGATCTACCTGGCCTTTTCACAGGTCAAATCAGGCTTCATTGAGAATGAATGATCATTCATCCCCCATTGCACTTCATCATTGTTGGTAGCACATCTCCATTTACATGGGGAGTTGTGCTTTTGCCAAAGATGATTATTTCGTGCAGAAGAAAGATGCATCATCTGATGGAAGGTGACCAGCAGCACTTTCACATGGCCCAATTATCAGGCAAACGTACGTTCCTAGGAACATTCTTGCCCAATTATCAGACTATGTACTTTAAATTTGGTAAAACAAAGCAAAGCTGTAGCTAGTGAAGCCCCACTTTGACTAATTTTGCTTTGTGAAGTCTACAAATGTAGCCATCTTGAAATATACTTCTCTTTAAGAGTTTATCTACTGAGGGGAAAGAAATTTAAACTTCACTTTTAAACTTGAACCTGATACTTTTCCTTCTTGGCAGAGATTTTGCTCTTCGGTTAAATTCCTAAAACTAATCATATATTTTGCTTCACTTCATACTTTAGCTGTCTCTTTTCTGTTCTTACATATATAATCCATTTTCACACATCTTGAAGGAGTATTAAGCCTAGAAATGAATGAGAAATAAGCAGAAATCAAACATATAGCTGTGTGTCAGGTTGGAGGCATTCCTGCAAGCTGCCAAAACAAGAGATAACTGGCAGAGGAAAAGAAAGAATCATCTGCTTTTAATATCCTTTTAGTTCAACTGAGGGGGTGAAATGTCACTTGGCAGGTCTCCTATTACAGACTGAGCAGTGGAGGAATATTGCTGCTCCAGCAAGCTACCTCTCAGCACGAGACTGGTTTTATCTGTGGTCTGTGGGAAGGATGGGGAAGAAGATGTCTTCCATGACACATACAGGATTTTTTTTTTTACATTTGGGATTATGATGTTGGGACATATTATGCATAATTATTTTGTTTTACACAAAAGCACCAAATGTTTGCTATTATCATAATATGATTTTAAGCCGGAAGACGTACCCTGCGTTGGTACGAAAGCTCGCTATTATTACATCATGTATTTTTGTTAGCCATTAAAAGGTATCATATCTACAAGATTACGTCGTTTCTCTTGCTGAGAACAATCACATTTTGCTATTATCATATGATGCCTGTGTGCTATTAAAGAGAGACTGTAGCAAGATATTGCAAATTCAGTTTTGGATGGAATATCAGCAGTTCTCTTGCTCTCACTAAGATTTTTAATGTTTTTACATTTTAGGTGCTGATATACTTTTATATTCAAGCATGGTGACCTACTCTGTCGAGCTCATAGCAGGCGGAGGTCACAATATATTATGCTCTGCATTGCTTTTCTTGGATGTTGAATGTAGGTATAGGAGTGGAACATGTTTGCTATAGACACAGCAGAGAAAGTCACTATGATAGTCCTCCCCCCATTGATCAAGCTATTGGTGGGTATTGGGGAAAAAAAACTTTTGAGTAGGGAAAAGAATAGATCAGCTTTCCAGCCAAAATGTAATTTTACAAAGGCTTCAGCATGTAAATTATTTTTTGTTTAATGGTTAGAATATTCCAATATATGTTGCGTATCAACTATGGTACATGGTGATGGTACATAGTCTAGGTCATTACTAGTGTAAGGACACTTGCACTGGCTTCTGTTTAATATCTGTATACATGGATTTTCTGTCCATGGTGTGGCACCTGGCGTCTCTCCCTATTTGCTGAGCCTGCGTATACTGCCCTGTGCTGGAGCTGGAGCTTCACATGTGCCATATAAAGGTAAACCAGTTTGACATATGAGCCCTGTTGGACTCTGAGAGTCTGGTAGCCTTGGCCCATACCAGTCTGATAACCGACAGCAACATGCCCAGGAACTCCCTAAGTGTTTTGTGCATCCATGTGACGTTAAAGATTACACGTAGCCCTGGCTACTATTAAGGCAGTGATGGCAACTGTTCCCCAGGAGGTGGGAGTCGTCGACAAATTGATGCACCAAGCGATATTAGGACAATATTTTCCCCGATTTTGGGAATTGTGTGCAACGTCCTCTGTAAAAGAGGTTGAGGTAGAGTCAGGGAACAGCCAGCCTACACTGGACAGCCCTGTTAATGTGGACATTGATAATGATTGCCTAACTTTTCCATAGGCATTAGCTGGAGAAGAAGATGAGGATCCTCCGGTTTTCTGGGGTGTGTCCGATCTTGAAGTATCAAGGGAGAACTTTGGTGCAGTGCAAATGAGAGATGCAGCCCTTAACTTGGCATAGGAAAGGGTTGCTGTCATAAATGGGGTGACACAGAACTCCGGAGCTGACCAGCAATTCCCCCACTTTGTATTGAACAATGAACTGTTGTATTGGGTGGTTAGGAACAAAGGGAAAATTGTTGAGCAGTTGTTAGTGCCAATGTCATATAGATGCAAGGCTCTGGATATGACGCATAATGGGGCTCTTGGGGGTGTTTGGGGGCAGATAAGATCCTGGACCGAGTCCTGGAGAGGTTCTTTTGGCCCGGGATTTATGATGGAATAAAGAAATACTGTGAATCCTGCCCCAAATGTCAGGTGACTGCTCCCATATCCCATTTTCATAGCTCGTCTGTACCACTCCCTATCATCGAGGTACTGTTTGAAATGCTGGTGATGGATCTAGTGGGGCCCCTAGTCAAGTCAGTGGGAGGATATCAATATATCCTTATCGTACTTGACTATGCTACACAGTACCCTGAAGCATTCCCTTTTTTTTTTCCAAATACGACGATCAAAAGTATTGCATGAGAACTATCTCTGATGTTTTCCAGGACACGGATCCCAAAAGAAATTCTAACTGATCAGGGTACCCCATTCATGTCAAAAGTGATGAAGGAGAGATGCCACCTCTTTGAAATTAAACACCTATGCATCTCTGTGTACCACCCACAGACAGACAGGCTAGTGGAGAGATTCAATAAAACCCTAAAACAAGTGCTGAAAACAGTAGTGGAAAAGGATGGGCATAACTGGGACGGTCTGATACCATACCTGATGGTCTATATCAGGGAAGTGCCACAGGCATTTATTGGAATTTCACCTTTTAAGTTGGTCTATGGTTGGCGGCCACGGGGACTACTGGATATAGCCAAAGAAACATGGCAAACAGAATCCATTCCATATAGAAGTGTAATTGAGCATGTGGCCCAAATGTAAGATTGCAAGAGGCTCAGAGCAGGGTCTATAATTGGTCTGCTAAAATTACAAATTTCAACCCTGGACATCGGGTCCTGGTCTTGATACCCACGGTGGAAAGTAAATTTCTTGCAAAGTGGCAAGGACCTTACGAAATCATGGAAAAATTCAGCGAGGTAAATTCTAAAGTACATCAGCCAGGAAGAACGAAGCCATACCAGGTTTTTCATGTGAATCTAATTAAGCCTTGGAAGGAGATAGAGTCTCAGGGTCCCTTGAAAGGGAGGAAGGAAAAATCACGCTCGTCCCTTCTCGTGGTCAGAGTAGGGGAAACCCTCTCGATGCGTCAACAACAGGAGGCTAGAGAATTTCTACAGAAAAATCAGAGTAAATTTTCTGACCTCCCAAGTCATACTCAGATCATCAAGCATGACATAATAACTGTTCCCGGGGAAAAAGTGACTGTTAAACCTTATAGGATCCCTGAAGCATGCAGAGAGGCAATCTATTCCAAAGTCCTCAAGCTAGGGCTGATTGAGGTATTGAAAAGTGGGTGGTCAAACTCAGTGGTTTTGATTTCCAAACCTAATGGCTATTGGAGGTTTTGTAACAACTTTAGGAAGTTAAACGAAATCTCCAAGTTTGATACCTACTCCATGCCTAGGGTAGATGAACTGATTGAGAGGTTGGGTAATGCCAGATACATTACCATCCTGGATCTCACAAAAGGATATTGGCAAATACCACTAATGGAAAAAGCAAAACAGCCTTCATGGGGCATCAGCTACCTTCCAAAGGTTGATGGACCAGATTTTGAGGCCACATCGGGACTATTCCACTGCATATGTCGATGATATAGTTATCTTCAGTACAGACTGGGAAAATCACCTTTGGAAGGTACAAGCTTTCTTAGATGCCATTAGCGATGCGGTTGCGTTATTGGCAGAGGTATGGTCAAACTCCAATTAAATAAGATGGGCATATAGGGTTGGCCTAGACCAGTAAACAAGAAGCAGGTAAGGGCTTTTTTGGGGGGTATTGCAGGCTATTACCGCAGGTTTGTACCAAAGTTTGCCTCCACAGTGGCACCAATAACTGACTTAACCAAAGGGTGGAAGTTGGTAATCGTGACACGGACCTCGGATGCAAAAGTGGCATTTCTGTATCTAAAATCGGCACCGTGCTAACAACTGGTGTTGGTCACCCCAGACTTCACCTAAAAATTTGTGGTACAGACGGTTGCTTCTGATGCAGGGTTAGGCGTGGTCTTGTCCCAAAATGGCAAAGAGCATCCAGTTTTATATCTGAGTTGAAGGTTGTCTCCCACCGAAAAAATTTACGCTATTGTGGAACAAAAGTGGTTAGCGGTGAAATGGGCTCTGGAAGCCTTGAAGTACTATCTACGAAGCAGATAGTTTAAGTTGGTGTCAGACCATGCTCCCTTGACGTAGATGAAACAGAACAAGGAGAAAAATGTGAGGGTGACCAGATGGTTCTTGGCACTACAAAACTTTAGCTTTTCCCTGGAGTACAGACTGGGTAGGTCACAGGGTAATGCAGATGCGCTGTCAAGGGTGCATTGTCTGGTGCCCACTTTTGTCCCGCCCTTTTGTCCCTATCGGGGGATATTTCGACAGGTGAAGGGGAGAGTTCTGGATGATGTATATATCTCGCCCAGACACTTGGATTGGGTGAGGTAGAATCCAGTCCAGGTCTTCCTGGTAGGTTTCCAGTTGCTCACCTATGAATAACTAAACTCATTACTGGGACATAAAAGGCAGCCAAGTTAGGCAGTGTGCGCTAGTGAGTTGAGGAGTGAGGACATCACAGGAAGAGCTCCTAACCTGGTGGGAGTAAAGATTGCCCTTCTGCCTGACTACACCCTAGTGGGCAGGTTTTTAAACGTCTTCCAGGCGTTTTGATCTGAAGACTGTTTTTTCTTGTGTCTGCTGTAACCTGCTGTTACACCAGTTGTGAGAATCAATGGACTTATTCTCGGTGCATAATTCTAGCCATTGTGTCATTTCTGCCCCCTGCCCTACCAGAGTGGAGTCTTCTTTTCAATGGTCTTTTTATTGAAGGAGTTGCAATAATAAATTAAAGCAATGCAAGTACAGCACAAATCACAGATAGCTTGTTGATGGACCATCATGTTCTGAAGTGCAAACAGTACACATGTATGGTCATAAATTACTGAGAGGTTACTGAACCAAAATAATCGTAAACAGTAACAATGTTCACTAGTGATTAGTGATGAGTGAACGTACTCGGTTCGGGTGTTTTTGGACTCAAGCACTGCTTTTTCCGAGTAACTGACTACTCGGACGAAAAGATTCGGGGGGGGGGGGGGCGGGGGGCAGCGTGGTGGAGCGAGGGGTAGCAGTGGGGAACAGGGGGGAGCTCTCTCTCCCCCCCCCCCACTCTTCTCTGCAGCCCCCCGGCGCCCCCCGATTCTTTTGGTCCAAGTAGTCAGTTACTCGGAAAAAGCGGTGCTCGAGTCCAAAAACACCCAAACCGAGTACGTTCGCTCATCTCTACTAGTGATGCCTCTGATTCTGAGTCTGTCCCAAATAAAGGTCCTGCTCAGTTACAGGGATAAATCCGCAGCAGTTACATTTCTTATAATTTTAGAGCAAGAAGGTTTGAAACAATCTAAAACATTGCCTAAAGTGGTATAATCATGTATGAACCAAAGGAAGGTGTTTGTGTGCGTGGGAGGGAGTATGGAATACAAGACATAGAAGATTTTGTGTAGGAGAAAGGCAAGGTTGGATTAGAGGTCAATTTTTTTTTATTGTGTTAGCTAGCTATGTTAAAGGGGTTGTCCCGCAGCGAAATCAAAAATTTTTTTTCTACATACCCCCACATTGTGCCCCGTTAAAAACAATCCCTTTGTTATTTAAAAAAAAAAAAATCGCTTACCTGCATCCCCATTCGGGCAGCTTCTTCTTTTCTTCTTTTAAAGATGGCCGCCGGTCCTTTCCCAAGGTGCACCGCGGTTTTCTCCCATGGTGCACCACGGGTCTTCTCCCATCGTGCACCGTGGATTATCTTCTCTGTCTTGCGTTCCACTGCCGATTACAGCCACCTAATTGGCTGATCGGCACCACGTGACGGAGGCGGAGCTACAATGACGCGGAGAAGAGGGAGGGGCCAGGACACCGCTCGTGAGCCCGGAGGTAGACAGAAGAGGAATTCGGTGCGCAAGCGCGACCGTTCGTGCGACTAAAGAAGCAGCTTTAGTCGGCGCCATGGAGACGGGGACACCAGCACCGAAGGGGGTAAGTGTATAACTTCTGTATGGCTCATATTTAATGCACGATGTATATTACAAAGTGCATTAATATGGCCATAGAGAAGTGTATAACCCCACTTGCTTTCACGGGACAACCCCTTTAAGTTTTGGACGAGGCTAATCATGATAGAATTTTATTGGGTCTAGGATGCTATTGATGTGTAATAGTTAACCCAGGATTACAAAAAGCAGTACAATAAACAAAGGACAAAGTATTATGAATAATCTTCCTAAAGAGTTATGAGTGTAATAGTTGTCTCACATAATAGTCCTATCATCCAGATGTAGCATATAGAGGAAATATTGCTCTTTGAAAAATTGTATTATTAATGTGAAGCTACTCTTCTTGTAAGTTTTCGCTAAATGTTGCCATTCCACAATAAATGGAAGGTGCCAGTATGATGCAGCTCAGCATCAGTGTTTCATTTCCCAGCAGTCCTGATATAACCATGATAAATTTGTTGATAGAAAAAAAAAGGTTTGCTATAGAAGTAATACTTCACTAGTTTTCTCTGTGTTTTGCTGACTAATGGCCACTATTTTCTTCTGCTCCTATGGTGTCCGAACAAAGACAACTTTACTTAAGTCAGTTGTGCATTGACTTGTGCAAATGTTCTCAGAGAAATAATCCAGGGTGGAATTGTTGAGGTTTCTTTAAAGTAGAATAAATGGGTGTTTCATTTCATTTTATTTTATCATTAAGACATAGTACTGTTGTGCTCTGCTATCCATTTAGGTGAGTATATCATCAAAAAGATATCTTTTTTTTGTCCAAAGGCACATTATTACAAAGCTTTTATCCAATATATATTGTGTGAGGCGACAAAGCATTTTGAGACGAGTACAAATAATTGCCTGTCTGCTGTCCCCTGTAAAGACAAGCCATTATTTATTTAAAGGTGGAGGAAGCCCCATTCTTATCTTATCTAATCCTTCCATTTCTAGACTGCTGTATTACATGTAGCTATTAATTTACCTTTCCCTATTCTTCTGTAACCCTTACATCTTGAGCTCCGAATACCAAACTACTGCAAAGAAATTTTCTGAGTTTTAATTACGACTCTGCTAGTGTAAAAAAAAGAGCTGAAGATGCTCAAAATTTTATCAGAATAATAATACTGTTTTTTGGTGTGATACATGGCTGCGATTGATTTGTGGAATTTGGAAAAGGAGCCCAAAATTAAAGCATTTCCTTATGAAGCCTACTTGCAAAGTACTAGTAGAGAGTCTGTCCCAGGATGGCCAATGCAATCTACAGTGTTATGTGCAGCTGATCATCATCTTGGAAGCCCTGCCATGAACATATCGCTGAGCTGTCATTGTCCTTCTTACTACCACTAGGGGTGACTGACTGTTGTATGCGATGGTTCCCCCAGACCATCACACCAGAAGTGGGGGCAGGATTGAAGCGCTCACCTCTAAGTCTCCAGATATGAACATGGCTGTTGTCAGTGCCCAAACTAGAACTGGATTCATCACTGAAGACAATCCAGTTCTGCTGCATAGCAGTCTAATTTAGTTGTTCAGGATACCACTGCAGATGGAAGCAACGATGGGTGTGGGTCAAAGGCAGTAAACGTAGTGGGTGCTATGAGACCAAATGTCCTTCAGCCAAGCACCTGGAAATTGTTCAGACAGACACAAGGACCTGTAATGATGGTGCACCTGTCTCTGGATGGGGGACAACGAAACACCAAGAGTTGTTTGTGGTTGCTGGATGAGCAGGTGATCTTCTCTACTGATGGTCTCTTGAGGATGTCCTGAGCCTGGTTGCCTTGTGTGTGTGCCCTCATGCATCCACTGGCCCCAACACCTTCTAACAGTCTGGTGAGAATGAGTCAGTCGGCGGGTAATTTTTTAATAAGACCATCCAGCTTCTTGCATTCCAATAATATAGCCCTCTCAAACTTTGTTACCCGAGCAAAATCTCTTTGATTGCATCATACAAGCACATCTTATTTCTCTTACTAGATTGACCCAATGTTCGCTATGTGAACATAAAAACCATGGAAAAATGGTTGTAAATGTTTTAAGAACTGTCAAGCTGAGGATTTGGCTTGAACAGTTCGCAGTCCACGGCTTCGGCTTCCATGTTATGGGGACATGGCAACAGTCAATTAGTGTATATTACATGTCGGTGTAGTACACCACTTAGTATAATATATGTTACTGTGAAGCCCCCCAGTAAATTCGATGTAGCCTGCGGTAATATATTGTATCTCTCTCTCTTTCTATATCTGTCTGTCTCTTTCTCTCTCTGTGTCTCTCTCTTTCTGTCTCGCTCTCTGTGTCTGCTGTGGGTGTCTCTCTCTCTCTGTCTACCGTGGGTGTCTCTCTCTCTCTGTCTGCCGTGGGTGTCTCTGTCTCTCTCTCTCTGTCTACCGCGTGTGTGTCTCTCTCTCTCTGTCTACTGTGTGTGTCTCTGTCTCTCTCTGTCTACCATGCATATCTCTCTCTGTCTGGCATAAGTGTCTTCCTCTTTCTGTGTGT
Organism: Eleutherodactylus coqui; assembly: GCF_035609145.1. Classification (NCBI taxonomy): domain Eukaryota; kingdom Metazoa; phylum Chordata; class Amphibia; order Anura; family Eleutherodactylidae; genus Eleutherodactylus; species Eleutherodactylus coqui. The sequence continues at coordinate 169,486,419 of NC_089838.1, read as the reverse complement.
CTCTCTCTGTCTGCCTCTCTTTGTGTCTGCCATTACTGTGTTTCTCTCTCTCTCTGTCTGCCATGACTGTCTTTCTCTCTCTGTCTGCTGCGTATCTTTCTCTCTATCTGCTGCATGTGTTTTTCTCTCTCTCTTTCTGCCACGTGTCTCTCTCTCTCTGTGTCTGCCGCGTGTCTCTCTCTCTCTGTCTGCCGCATGTCTCTCTCTCTGTCGCGAGTCTCTCACTCTCTGTCTGCTGCGTGTCTCTCTGCTGCGTGTGTCTCTCTCTGTCTATCGCATGTCTCTCTCTGTCTGCTGCGTGTCTTTCTCTCTCTGTCTGCCACACGTCTTTCTCTCTCTGTCTGCCACACGTCTTTCTCTCTCCATCTGCCGCGTCTCTCTCTCTCTGATGCATGTCTCTCTGTCTGCTGCGTGTCTGTCTCTCAGTCTCTCTCTCTGTGTGCCATGTGTATTTCTCTCTGTGCCATGTGTGTCTCTGTCTTTCTTTCTCTCTGCTGTGTGTGTGTCTCTCTCGCTCTGTGTCTCTTTCTCTGTCTGTCATGTGTCTCTGTCTCTCTGTGTTTCTCTGTCTGTCGTGTGTCTCTGTCTCTCTCTCTATCTGCCGTGTGTGTCTCTGTCTCTCTGTGTCTCTCTCTCTGTCTGCCATGTGTATCTCTGTCTCTCTTTCTCTGCTGTGTGTGTCTCTGTCTCTCTGTCTGCCGTGTGTGTCTCTGTCTCTCAGTGTCTCTCTCTCTGCTATGTGTCTCTGTTTCTCTCTCTGTCTGACATGTGTATCTCTGTCTCTCTTTGTGTCTCTGTGTCTGCCATGTGTCTCTGTGTTTGTGTCTCTCTGTCTGCCGTGTGTGTCTCTCCCTCTGTCTGCTGTGTTGGTTTCTCTCTGTGTTTCTCTCTCTTTCTCTGTCTGCCATGTATGTGTGTGTCTCCCTCTCTTTGCGTCTGTCTGCCATGTAGGTCTCTCTGTGTGTGTCTTGCTGTCTGCCGTGTGTGTGTGTCTCTCTCTGTTTCTCTCTCTTTCTCTGTCTGCCGTGTGTGTGTCTCTCTCTCTCTGTCTGCCATGTGTGTCTCTCTCCCTTCCCCGTGCAGCCTCACTGTTTGCCGGTAACGACTTCCTATCAGCGTTGCTTAGCAATGCAACCCTTCACTCTCTGGCACTGACACAGCAGAGCAGCCATAGCCTTAACATTGTAACTTTGAACTCACCTGACTGCTCACTGAACCTATTAAACTCAAGCTTAATGATTTAACATTGGGGATGAGCATGTGCCTCATCTAATGACACCAAAATCAGCCACCAAAGTTAAAGCAAAAGGGTCAAAGTGTGGAGCAAGACAAAGCATGTAGGCTTATATATATTAGAAGTAGGAAATGCTTTAGATGAACAGAAGAGCAGCACGATACATCTAGGTACCATGGAATGAAGACTGAAACCCACAGCCATTGCTGGTTTGTTTCTAGTAAGAAGTCCACAAGATGTTATTTCGTGGTTGGGGGTTATTGAATGTCATATTTTGGAACAGCTAAATAGCTTTAGTGCTGTGGACAAAATGAATTGGCGTAATAGCTCATATCAATGCTAAAAGCATTATTAAATAGGAAAATAAACCCTGAGAGGTGGTAAACCAGGGCAGCAGGGAAGGTATCCGTGTCAGTGATTTGTAAGAGTTGTAACTACTATTCCATATAAACCAGAGTCATCTGCACTGGATTAAAAATTTGTGGCCTGAGGAAATCTAAGCATTTGTGTGCACATCAATATTTTTCCAAAACAGATAACTGCTGGAGGATTCAACGGCAAATATTAAGTTTTGTGAACTGCTCTGTTGGAAAATAGCAAAATGAAAGAGAACGAATCCGTACAGCCATCCTTTAGCTTTCATTTCATTTACTGGCTACATGGCTCCAATTCTTTTCAATATAACATCACCCACTCTATTTTCTAGAAGCGGTTAACTGTCATATTACATATTGAGTTTTAATGTGCAACCAAGAGGCTAAACATTGCAAAGAAATTTTTATAACTCTGTTCAGATAATTATTCCATGAGTAAAATGTAAGCCCCCTCGCTACAATCAGGCCGGGGTCACATGAGCGTACTTTCGTAGCGTAATAGGCAGCACTGAAAGTCATTGCTTTTTCATTGTTCCATTCACACCTGTACACCATTTAGGGACCACCACACCCATCCAAACTCTTTCTGTGGGGATATTCTGAAGCCCAGCACTTTCAATATCGGAAAATTGATTGCCCTGAAGCAGGACTTTCCTGTGATCTGGGACACTAATTGTTCTGATTGTCAGGAGAGGAATGCGAAGGACAGGGCATGGGACGAGCTGGCAGCCCGGATGTACGGTGACCAGTGGGTGTCTGCCTCCACCCTCAAGAAAAAGGATTGATGTGAGTACTGGAAAAAGGATTTATGTGAGTATTGTTCTCCTTTTTCTTTGGCAATGATTCTTTATTTTTGTACTGTATGTCGGCTGTGTTCACAGGACTGTTATGTGTTTTTGGTGTGTCTGTTTTGTTGGAGCAGCGAAACGGAAATAGAAGTAGAAAACTTTTTTCCTTTATACTATTTAAATCTTAATAGATTTTGAACTAGTGGAAAGGTTTATGTATACCTTTCATTCTGTTATTTTTATTCACCAGCACAAATATTGCACTAAGCTGTGCTCTTTGTTGTGTTCAAAAAATGGAAGCAAACGGAAACTTTTCTGTGTTGTTACAAGCTATATTTTTGTTTGGGGGAAAAAGCAAACTTTTCCCACGGATTTTATTTTCGATTTTCTTTAACCAAAACAGAAAACTGTAACACAACTGTGAACAGAGCCTACGTATGATATTTTACGCACAAAAACAAGGAGCAACATAAAAGTATATACCGTATGTCTGATTTGCTCGTTATGTTGCAATGGATGAACTTAAAACTAAGTGGTGCAGTGCACAACACCAGTTTCAGGGAGGGTGCACAGCTAAGGGGAAAAGGAAAAAGACCATGTGTATCTATAACAGCTGATGCACCTGACGCCAACCATGGACCTGCATTCATAAGAATGATTTTGCATAACAAATGTGCTAGGAAATATAACTACCTGTAGTTTCATAGAAATTTACAGCTGCCATAGAGACATGTCGAAAGCAGTATGGGTCCCGCTTCTCAGACACACGCAGGTCAACACAATAACAAGGCTGCAGCACTGTTCCCCCTTGGCCATCTTTTTGGTATTTACGATGCTTTCATCAGTGGTTGATGGCAAAGAATGTGTTTTCACAGTTTGGAACCATTAGAAAAAATAAGCAGACAACCAGCTAAAAGATGGTTGTGGGGGAACATTGCTTAGCTCCGCGCTGCTGCATACGTATTGTAGTGAGCAGTGTGTTTCTCAACAGCAGCACCAACAATGTTTAAAGCCTTTATCAGATCTGTATGACATATCAACATTCCGCAGTGCAGGTAATGTTGAATGTGTGAAAAAATTAAATATTGCTGTTTTCTCATTATATACAGGACTTGTGACAGCATGGAAAGTCTCCAGGAGGAGGAGGGAGACGTGTCAGTGACAAATGTTTAAAGCTCGCCGTCAACCAATGGCTACCAACACTTCGGAGCTGACAGATGAAGGCCTGAGCTGTAGTCAGGCTAGCACAAAAAGGGCTCAGCATGTAGACCCAATCCAACCACCACCCCGAAAAAAGAGGCAGGGCAGCAGCTGCTCAGATGTCTGCTGCCACTTAGGAAGAAGCACAAGCGAGCACTCTTGTACAGAGAAGAGTGCTGGAAGTGTTAGAGCAGATACAGTTAGAGGACTGGGCAGATATATTTGGGTGAAATACAATACACATCATCCAGCATGTTCCTGGGGACATGGAGATATCCCCAAAGACCTATTTGATGTGTTTGCTGGAGGTAAGGCCACAGTGGCATGATCCACACTACATCACTTACATGTCTTGATAGATTAGTGGTGGTACTTTCACCAGCAGCACCCCACCACAATAACAAATGGGCCTGAAGACCTGGGAAGTATCCATGGCTTGCCGCAGGGCCAGCTAGTTGGAAAGAAGCCACTGACCCTTTCTGGAAGCCCTGAAAATGTGAATTTCTGCAGTGCTTCCATAGGACCCAATATCAATAAGTACAAACTGATAGTTGCTATCAGCCATGGCCAACAGAACTATTGAAAATTACTGTTTATAATTGTAATATCTGGACCTGAGTGCAGTGGCTTCTTCACATGGATGTGCTTGCCATGCAGGATACAAGACATATATTCCCAGAAGTAGTGTTATACCTCATGTACATATACATGACAGCTTATTCTTAAAAGTCGCTTGAAAGGTTAGGTATGCTCTGCACTTTCAGATGAGTTTTTAAAATAAGCTGCCATGTGTATACATGAGGCGTAACAGTATTTCTTACTATTCTGTGACTTGTATCCTGCATTTATCACTAGTTTCCCCCACTGTAGACTCCATCTATAATTCTACGTTTTCCTTGAGCTAGTGGGTGGAGGCTAGCTGCTATGTCTTCTACATACCGCACATGGAGAAAACAGCAGAATTTGCTCCCTAACTCTCAGTGGCACACACAGATAAATACGTACATCATGACGGACATCTTACAGGACTGAGCAGTACAAATGTAATTTCAATTAATAGGACAGCAGCATTCTGGACACACAAATCTCTCACCCAGCATGTATTAGTGGGAGCCACGTGAGAGGAGTTACAAACTTGGAGCAGGTTACAAATTGCATGTCAGGGGGTCTGAAAATAAATGATGGAATGAAACCTTAAACTTAGTGCAACTTTTTAAACTCACTAACATGTAAAATTCTGCACTCGCTCTCCTATACAAGTCTATCAGACGGGAATATAGACGGATCCCCAGAGCAGATGAGTAGTACATTTATGGTTGTGTGCCCATGATAACGTCTCATGTTCTTATAGCTTTCCAGGTTATTAGTATTATAGAACTACTTCACCTCATACCAACCTCTTACAATCCAGTTTTTGTTATTTCACCACAGGTATACAATAAACCACCTGATTAGTTCCAATGAGACCCAGTTTATCCATAATGATACTGAATAGCCAGTACACAGAAAAAGGACGTGTTGTTATGGAGATATGGGCAGAGAAGTCTTCTGACAGTAAGGAAAGAAACATGATAATAAGGAATACATTCTTTATAGATATCTGAATTGTTTGTGAATTCCAATCCTTTGTCCTAGAACCAGACGAAAGGTATTGTGCTAAAGATAAAAAGAAGATACAAGGGCCACTATTAATAACTTCTAGAATTCTGCTTTATAAGTGTCAACATTAATTTTTTTTTCATCTTACCTGCAGATAAAAAAATTATATCTCAACATACTTTGGAAGCATTAATAAAATTGTAACCTGAAAATAATGAAAATACATTGATGTGTTAAGAGGAAACGTATTGACGTGTAGATGAAGGGATACATTTTCTTTGTACGCTATTTTTATTTTGACGTGGGGCTCTTCTCAATATACATTCATTTTCAGTTCAGTACATTCATTTGTGGCTTTGCAATACTTTATAATGACATTTGATGATTGCAAACTGCATTTAAATCATCCTACTAAGCCGCTGTCTATGGGTTAACTGTCCAATAGGAACACACATAGTTAATTATTGTGACATGTGTTTCGGATGCATGCTAAAGTGCCAAGTATCTTGGTATCTAAGCAACCGCAGCATCTCTTTATTTATCTTTCTCACTCAGGAGCGCAGGATTTAAAAATGAGAGCTCATAAGTCTCTGCTCAGTCAGGCGGCGTTGCTGGTCTTCTGGCTGGCTGGAAATTGGTTTTGTTCATCAGGCCCATGTCAAACAGTTCTGTGCACCAACAGGATGTGCACTGATCTCATTGACGTCTAGCCACAAACATTTATACGCTGGATGAAGAGTGATTTCATAAAATTGCATTACCACCAGGATTTATTCTCAAAACTACACCTTGATATTGGTCATATGTGGTCAGCAAATGTCTAATCTAGCATCCTTGCAATATACCATCATTATCTTTTTTGCTGTTTTAAGTTAATTTTTAACCTATGTAGAAGAAAATACCTCTAAGGCCTCATGTCCACTTGAAAAATACAATCCGCGCAGAATCTGCCGCCTTAGGCCTCATGTCCACTGGGTAAATGGAATTGCGGATTTCCGCCACGGAATCCGCTGTGGATTTCGGCCCATAGGGAATCATTGCCATCCGTGGGTCCATTAAATTGATTTTTGCACCCACGGATGGCATTTTAAAAGAATTGCGTTTTTCATGCGCGGGAGAAAAAACGTGGCATGCTCCATTTGCCGCGGAATCCGCGCGGATCGGCAACATTGCTATCACATTGATAGCAATGTGTGCGGATATCTGCATGCAAAAAAATGCCATTTAAAGCAAATGCGCGCAGAATCCGCCACAGAAATCCGCGGCAGATTCTGCGCGGATTGTATTTTTTGAGTGGACATGAGGCCTTAGGCTATCTGCACATGACTGGGTCAGATTCCGGATGCGGAATCCGGCACCAGAATCCGACCCTAGGCGATGACACGGGTCCCGCAACCTTTTTGCAATGATGATTGTGGAAGGGCTGCAGGATGGAGGCTTCCATTGACTTTAATGAGAGCCATCTATGCGTAGCCCGCACAAAAATAGAGCATGCTGCAATTTTTATTTTATTTGTTTTCTTTTTCGTCCGCCATTGGAAAAACGCAATTGACTTCCACTCATGGGCATGAAAAAGTGCTTTTCCATAGCATGCTATGGAAGGTATTTGCTGTGGAACTCAGGAGCAGACGCCAGCCCCGAACTCGGCAATGCAAATACAGCTGTGTGCAGGCAGCCTTACTACCTGGGAATGCTAACTTTCCCTCTGGAAGAACAAGTCACTCTACAGACCTGGCACATTCATGCATTACATGGACAAGAGAGACAGAAGCTGCTGGTGTATGAAAAGGTGTTGCCTTTCATTTGTCGTGCTCGTGGATGTACTCTTATTACTACTTATTTTAAATCGCCGTTAATTTTATGGGCGCTGCACAATTAAAAACAAGAGTTTAAGTACATTACATATATAAAATAACAGGAACAATAAATATCTACTACATGACTAACAAATTGAAACAGGGGAAGAGCGGACTCTTGTGATGACCTACAGTCTACAAGGAAGGGGGACAGTAGGTGGGGTAGAAGCTGCTCCTGTTGTGGTGACAGCAAGGTTACTGTAGGTTGTAGGTTTGTCTGAGAAGGTGGGTTTTCAGGTTCTTTTTGAAGCTTTCCAAAGGGGTTGAGAGTCTAATGTGTTGGGATAGCAAGTTCTAGAGTATAGGTGATGCACAGGAGAAATCTTGAAGACATTTATGTGAGGATCAGACCAGGGGCGAGGAGAGGAGAAGGGCTTGTGAAGACCAAAGATTACATGTGAGGAGGTATCCGCACATGAGGTCAAAGATGTATGGAGGGGACATGTTGTGGATGGCCTTGTATGTCATTGATATTATCTTGAATTGGATTCTGTGGACAGTTTGTAGATAGCTGAGCAATGGGTGTGAGGTGGACTATTTGGGCAACAGAGTTGAGGGCAAATTAGAGAAGCGCAAGAGTGCTGAATAAGAGGCTGGTGAGAAGGATGTTGTAGTAGTCTAGGTGGGAGATGATGAGGACATGCACTAGCATTTTTGCTGAATTGAGAAAAGATCGCATCCAAGTGATATTTTTGAGCTGGAGATGGCTAGTGTTTGTATATGCAGTTTGAAGAAGAGGGAAGAGTTAAATGTTACATCATGGCAGCAGACTAAGGCCTAATGCCCATGGCCGTGATGGGCTCCGCAAGCGGAATACCGCAGCGGAGCCCGTCACAATGCAACCCCCCCCCCAGAGACCCCATACTTACCTCCGGATCCACCGCACAGTGTGCCGCATGACACTCCGGTGCGCATGCGCAGTAGAGCGCATGACGAGCCAGCAGTGTCATGTGATGTGCTGGCCGCGTCACATAACACGCCCACCGCGTCATATAACGCAGCCGGCGGTAGGCGGGCAAGCGTTTTCACACTATCTTCCGCTGTGCTACACGGCAGGAGATAGCGTGATGGACGGCTTCCATTGAGTGCAATGGAAGCCATCCACGCATACGCCCGCGGTAAATAGAACATGCCGCGGGTGAGTACGGAAGAATTCTTGGGGCGGAATTTCATTTTTTCTGCCATAATTTTTCTATGCTGGGACATAACCGCTTGCATAATCTCTGTACAGTAATAAATGTGTACCTAATTTCTGTAAGGTGACATGACAATATACATTTACATTGGCTGTGAGATCACTATGTACATTTTTCTGTACTGTGATATCACTGTGTATTAGTTTTGTGCTGTGATATTGCCGTGTGCATTATTCTTGTTTCACGATAAGGGGAGGCGACACAGGAATCAAAGTATAAAGCTGACACGGGCTTACAAAAATATATACTTTTTATTATAACCAAAAACTGTAAAGGAAAATTAGCTATGTAGGTATGGAAAACAGAACGGTAGAAGATATTATATGACTTTAACGCTAGAGTTTCGACCCCGGCCATGCTAACTAATAATTATGACACTGATTTCAATGGGATCTCTGTCTGCAATGACAGCAGACCTGGCAAATAGTTGCTTGGTGGGGATTCTGAGTATTGGACCTCCACCAATCAATTACTTATGACCTTTTCTGGCAATCCCATTAAGTACATAAATAACATCACTCTATGCATTAATTTTGAGCACCAACATGACTATGTGCATGAATTCTGAATGGTGCCAAGCAGAGGACTGGCATACACAGAGTGACAAAGATGTGCCTACTCAGAGTATAACCTAACTAGATCAGAAACAAGGAGCATTTTTAAATGTCTTGTGTTTTTAGACAGCCGGACTCCTACAAGAGCTATACACAGAGCTATATACTATAGAGATAAAGGCTGTAATAAAGCCTGCTGCTTAGTGAATGAGTGAGTGGGCTTCATATCATATTTCTTAAAATCATATATTTTAGTCTAAAGAATGTTCAAAGATGCTTCACCTGTCAGTATTAATATAGAAGCCCCTGGCAGGAACCTAAAAGGATAGATAATCACTAGTAGTCTTTGATCCCCCATGACTTGAAACCATAATTAAATACAGGAAAGAGGGAAATTATTGAGCAAGTTTTGATTATAAATGGCAATAATATTCATCTGATTAATTCAGTCCAGTGGGAATTCACAAAAACTTTCAAAGGTTGGAATACAGTACAATGTCCTAATGAATTCCCTTCAAAGAATCATGATTTCTCCTGGGAATGCTTTCTTATTAAATTAATTAATATTACATCTAAATATTTGATATTAGGATAAAAATACCAGACCAGCAATTAAATCTCATTTTTGATTTACAAAAGGAAAAAATATAACAGAGTGACAATGGAAGAGCAGCAGTGGACATTATTTATTCTTCTCTTAGAACAATGTGGCATTATACCTACAAAGTGAATATGTTGTTTTCATACCTGTTTTGACCTGTTCTTTCTGCTCTTTTTATTATAGTGAAAAAGCTCATTTTTGGAGGGTTGTTAACTCTGTTCTACTAATATAGTGATTAATAATATATATATTTTTTAATTGACTGCATCTAATAAGGTTCACACTGAAAGGGAATCTGTCACTGGCTATGAGCAGTATGATTTAAGTTATGGTGCCCATAGGGCAGGTTACCCAAAGGAGGTATTTTTTCTTTTTATACTCAGCTGCTTCCCTGTGCCTGCACTGTCAGCCTCAAAAGTCAGTGCAGGCACAGGGAGGCACAGGTCCATGCTATGGACTCAAAGCTGCAGTCCATGCGTGCATCAAACTACTAACTACCACTTGTTTGTATGTATGTGTGTGAGTGATTCTTATGCTCCACCCCTGGTGATGTCATTGCTCTGCCCCCCTGGTGACGTCATTGAAGGTCCTACAACGTTTATAAAGCACAGAGTCTTATTGACAGAAGAACAGCACAGTTAGGGCTCTTGGAAGGGCAAAAATAACAAAATGAGAATACAACTATACCGCTATTATGTCAGACACAACTCAGCAGTCCTGACAGAACACAAGGACCTGTGGTGATGTCACTGCTGTGGGAGGAGCCAAGCTGTGTGTGTGGTGTGTGGAAATCAAGCTGATATGTGTGTGATGTGTGGGGATCATAATGCATGTACCATGTAGCAGAGCTGTGTGGCACATTGCGCCACCAGAAACACTGGTACTATAATTTTCTACAACCCAGCAGTCCTGGCAGAAGACACTGACCTACCACCACCACAGAGATCCGGTGAGCTGAAGGACCTGTGGTGATGTCACTGCTGTGGGAGGAGCCAAACTGTGTTTGTCTTGTGTGATAATCAATCTACTGTGTGTGTGATGTGCCTCCAGAAACACCACTACTATAATGTCTTAATAATTACTAGTACTCCAGATAAACGGGCGTGTGTGCGCACAGCCTAGAGTTGTGAGACTATCATTACTTTGAGAGACTTTTAATGATGCAACCATCGTAAGTAAGCAATGTGGTACTGGAAGATGCAATCTATATGGTGTTCTTTTCGCATTCTCTTATTCTATATTTTGCTTGGTTAAAGTCATGTCAAACTTCTGCAAGATCAAAAGGAACAGTAGTAACATTCAATGCTCTTAATGCTTCAAGGAGTTTTCCCTAGCTGATTTAGGGTTAAATCGGAAATTTAGTTAGATACGTTTATTTGGACATGGAAATCTTTTTAGCCAGAACTGTGAAAAAGAAAGCTGACTGCTGTGTCTTTTTCCTTTAAACTGACTGACTCAATGTGGTTTTAGACTTTCACATTATGGGACACGGCTAACACCACAGGATGTTTTAAAGATAGGAACAAATCATGTATTTAGCAGGTCCAAGAAACTGTCATCTATGCTACCTAAAGCCCTTTTTTTCTTACACCAATGTAGCAGTCTTTAATTATCACACAGACAGACGCAGAACGGCTGGTTTGGAAACCTGGTCTTGTGTGACATGTCAGGAATATGTAACAACTTTCCGCATAGCATATAGAAATATACAAACAAATTGCCTCTTAAGTCTTAAAGTCCTTTTGTAAATACCCGGAGGCTGTCTGCAGATAATTTGTTTATTTAGAAAATATTGGCCACTTTTCCCTTCACACCGCTGTGCACAGAATCACATTCACCTACAAGATTCTATCTTATTCCAATACATATTTTAAGTTTGGAAATGTGTTATCTGTAGTAAAGAAAATGCTCAAAATGCAGGTTTAAAACTTTCTCTGTCTGATATATTTAATTTCATACACTCTGTGTCAAAAAAAAAAACAAGCCCCTAGAAGGAGTTGCCATTTTGCTGCAAATCTTGGCATGCAGTTACATCTCAGGCAGATATGGACATGATTAGAGTTGTGGCGTGATTAAATGACCAGTCCTGCCACCTGAGCCCCTCCTGTGTGTTGTGACCTCTTTTTCTGCTTGTGTGTGGCTTGTTGATCACTAGACATATCTCTACGATGTGATCAGAGAGATTTCGCTCAGTTTATAGAGTTTAATGGGTGACGCATTATTGGAATGTGAAAAGCTGAATGGTCATATTGCTGAATTTCCTACTACCTCGGCCATTCTGACCAGACCGTTAGGAGTTGTTTTCAGAACCATTTCCAGGTGCTTGGTTGAAGGACATTTGGTCTCACAGCGCTCATTACATGCACTGCCTTTGTCACCCACCCACCATTACCTCTGTTTGTAGTGGTGTTGTGAACAATGAAACTGGACTGCTACTGAGTGGAAGTGGGTTGTCTTCAGTGACAAATCGAGGTTTAGTTTGAGCACTAACGATGCCTATGTTCATGTCTGAAGACCTCGGGGTGAGCACCTCAAACCTGCCTTTGCTTTAGAGCGGCACACTGCCCCCACTGCTGGTGTGATGATCTGGGGGTCCATCACATACAACAGTCAGTCCAGCCTAGTAGTTTTAAGAGGGACAATGACAGCTCAGCGATATGTTCAGGACATCCTGCAGCCAAATGTGTTGCCTCTCATGGCAGGGCTTCCAAAAGGCATTGTCCAGCAGGATAATACTTAGCCACACAGCACAAGGTTATCACAGGAATGTCTCCACAACATTGCCATATTTCCGTGGTCTGTCTGGTCACCTGATTTATGACTAATGGAGCATTCATGGGACCATCTGGAATGCTGACTTCAACAGCTTATGATTATGCACGATCTAAAGGCTTAGTTACAGCAAATGTGGACCAATATGCCATAGGATACCATATGAAGCCTGTATGCCTCAATGCCCACCTGTATCACACCTTGTATCCAAGCTAGAGGTGGCCCAACAGAGTACTAGAGCCTTCATGCATGCCCATATCACATCTTGTATCCAAGCAGGAGGCGGTACAACAGGGTACTAGAGCCTCCATGCCCACCCGTATCACATCTTGTATATAAGCTAGAGGAGGTACAACCGGGTACAGGAGCCTCTCAAAGTGTTAAGTTTTCCACAATAAGTTATCCTTTTGCTCTGATATTGTAATCACTTACTTATATCAACATTGCAATCACACATATAACGTTTTATTCGATTCTGTTAACTCCTTCTAGGTGCTTGATTTTGTTTGACAATGAGTGTATATATTTCAATTTGACCATTCTAATAGTAGCCTAGTATGTTAGGCTGAATGAAGACAATGTCCATCTAGTTCAGCCTGTTTCAACCTCCCCTTGTTGGTCTAGAAGAAGGCAAAAAACCCCAATGAAGCAGAAGGCAATTAGCCCATTCGGGGGAAAATTTCCTTCCCGACTCCATAATGGCAGTCAGAATAATTCCTGGATCAATGTTTGATAGTTCCAACCTGACTGTAAGACCTGGGTCAACAACCCGCTGGTCGCCTAATGTCTATATCCTGTAATATCATAGTGCTCTAGACATCTAGTCCCCTCTTAAACTCCTCTATGTATTTTGCCATTACCACGTCCTCAGGCAGAGAGTTCCACAGTCTCACTGCTCATACAGTAAAGAACCCCCTTCTGCGTTGGTGATGAGACCTGCTTTCTTCTAGACGTAGAGGATGCCCTCTTGTTACCGTTGCAGTCCTGGGTATAAACAGATCATGGGAGAGATCCTTGTATTGTCCCCTAATGTATTTATACATAGTTATTTGAGCGCCTCTTAGCCGTCTTTTTTCCAGCGTAAATAATCCCAATTTTGATCGCCTCTCTGGGTTTTCCAGTCCTCTCATTCCCTTTATTAATTTAGTTGCCCTTCTTTGAACCCCCTCAAGTGCTGCAACATCTTTCCTGAGCACCGGTGTCCACAACTATACACAGTATTCCATGTGAGGCCTGACAAGTGCCTTATATAGTGAAAGAATAATGTTCTCGTCCCTCGCCCCTATGCCTCTTTTAATGTACCCCATGACTTTATTTGCTTTTGCAGCAGCTGATTGGCATTGATTGCTCTAGTTAAATCTACAGTCCACTAGTACCCCCAGGTCTTTTGTCATATCACTTTTCCCTAGCAGTACCCCATTTAGTGTATATTGATGACATCCGTTTCTCCTACCCATGTGCAGAACCTTAGAAATGTGGCCTAAAACGTTTTAACCTATTTTCTTGATGTTTTGTCCCTAAACACTAATATGACATATGCCTTTTGAAAAAGCCTAAACTATGCTTTTCAGTACGAATATCCGGCGTAGCATTAATTTTTGGGAGATGTACCATATGCAACTGTTTGCCTCTAGTTGCATATGGCTAGTGAAATTCTAATGTGCGAGCCAAACATAATGCCTGAATGTGATGTGAACATAGCCTTACATCTGGGGTTTGCATGTTTCCATGGGTCTCTATGGTTTTGCTCTGTGAACTCAGGTTAAACTGCACTGGGACGAGCCAAAAACATACTTAGGATTAAGTTGGAGGAATCTTTACATGCCAAGTTTAAAGTATACACCTTGCTTTTAATCCTGGAACACTTCATTGTTTTCAACACTGTAGACCTCCAATTTACCAATTAAATACCCTTTGATCTTTTGTTTTGTGCAGAGTCCTCTTTTATTTTCTCTTTAGATTATCCCAGTAGGAATACTCTTGGGGTTCTAGTTTTATTTTCAGTACTATTCCCATGCTAATGTTAAAATAAACAGAGGCTTAGAATTACTATTATCATGATTTAGCTTTATATAGTCATCATAGTATGCATTATATTACATGTGGAAAATACAAGAACAACAGGGAGTAGAACATACATACATACAATTGCTATAGATTTAGTGCAGTGTTTTCCAACTCCGGTCCTCAGGGCACTCCAACAGGTCATGTTTTCAGGATCTCAAATAGTAAGAACACCTGAATTACATCACCTGTGCAATACTGAGGAAATCCTGAAAACATGACCTGTTGGGGTGCCTTGAGGACCGGAGTTGGGAACACTGATTTAGTGGATCCACTGTGTCTCCCTGCAAATGGAACCACCCAGCAGGGAAGACAGCTGACACTTAGGTGACGGCAGGACAAATGTGCAGGAATAGAAATGGGTCTTACCCTGATCTAAATGAATGAAGCGTCTCTATCCTGGAGGTACTGCAGATGGTAGAGAGGTCCAGACCGCCTTTCCTGACCCTAGCTCCTAGATGCCCCTCCCTACCTGGTAGTGGGGATGCAGGGTCCCTGCACCGAGCACGCAGGTATGCAGGAGCAAACATAAAGTGGAACCGGAAGCAGACCTGAGCAGCGATGACATATATAAGGTATAGACAGACAGACAGAACCCAGAAGTAGGCACACAGGAATCTGGGAGATGCGCTAAGAGACAGGGCACTGGTTAGGTGCACAATGAACTGCATTCAGACACAGACTGAGACAGGAGCTTGCAAGCAATCACAGAAAGTGACATAAACAGCAGACATTGAGGATGCAGACTGGAGGATTTACATAGTAGCTTGATTATCAATCCTTACCAGCTGGGTGGAGGAGCTGGAAACAGTAACCCTGTGGCTGCTGGAAGAAACAGATTCTTTTGGTGAGTCAAACCAGGTATGTTAATGAGTCTTGGCCAACAGGTATCTTTGATTATAGCCAACTTAAAAATCTTTTCTACCACCCTTCTAGTAGTAATGCAACAGTTGATGATAATGGCTCATCAAAAAGCAGAATGCTACCATCACTCCTAGACCCCAAGGCAACTTTCTTATCAGACTGTAAGCTGTTCTCCAATCCTTAAATTCAATAACTCACTGAAGGTCCCTTTGCATGGGATGACCGTCGGGCACATAAACCCTTGATAGATATCCCAGTGACTATTGCTCCTGGGCTTTTACATATTAGTGATGGTTGCTCTGTAAATGGAGGTGGCCCGCGCACCTCCATTCACAGTAAACAGGCAGTCACTCAACGATTGAGCGACTCCTGTTTACATGACCCCAGTCACTTGGTTTTAATGAACAATTTGTCACTTAGTGCCCTGTTGGTGGCTGCTTGTACAGGGGACTTCTATTTCCAGCGATAATTCTGGTAATTATCACCTCGTGTAGAGGTACACTTAACCCATATCAACCTATTTCAACCAACTACTAAAAGCTCGATTCCTACTCTTATTATTTGTCATCTTGATTATTGCAAGTCTGTATCAGTTGATCATCTGTTAACTTATCTGCATCTTTTCTGCTCGATCTTATAGGCAGCATTTTATTAATATCTTTATATCTAACACACTAATATATTTACTTATACTTGAGGCACTGCCCTGGCTGCTTATTTACTCAATATACGATAAAATATAAAGTTCTGGTTCTCACTTACAAAGCCATCTACAACTGTGCACCTTCCTATATAAATCTATTTTATTACCACCCCACAGATGCCCTTTATTCAACAGAAAACCTATGTCTATTGTCCCCACTGATCAGAACCACCCACTCATGTCTCCAAGATATCTCCTGTGCTGCACCTATGTTCTGAAGACTTCTTCCATGCTCAGACTAACTGCTGAAATTCACTTTATAGATACACTTCGAAGACACATATTTTTGTTCTGCTTACCACACTTAGTTAAACCCTACATAATAGAGTTATATCCCTCGGCTTTCATACTTTCTCTTTTACGTTTTTACAGCTTAACCCAACTACTACTCTGCAGCAATCTCTTGATCTTCTCTGTTCCATAAATTTCCCATCACTGCACTTTAAGTCTGTACTTGTATAAATCGCAAATGTGTACCTGGCTTTTTTAGCATTATTTATAACCCTGTTGTGTATATGGGTGACTTGTCCGCTGGCCAAAAGACACACATTGGACTATTTTAGCATCATTATTCTACTTAGATCAAGAGCATGTTTGCTCTCTCGGTATTAGTGTATCTTGACGCCACTGGAAGCTAGGGGTTTGACAGGAGGAATGCCCCTGTCACACCCCTAGCTCCCGCTGGGGTCAATAGCAGAAGGTCCAAGTAGCTACAGTGGTCTCGCTCCCTGTGTGTTAGGCGGCGCTGTGCTGCACTGCAGTTCCCAAAAGCGAGCCGCATGTCCCCCGGGGCCAGCGTACCCGGCTCTCCCCCGGGCCTGTCACTGTGCCCTCCCTGGTGTCAACGCCGGTTGGCGATCACTCATTCCCACTGTACTGTTGCACCCCTGCTGTCATCTAGGCAGTGGGGGACGCATGTAGTGGAGTGTTCTGCTCGCTGCGGTTCTCCTGTCACTGTGTGATCGGCGTGTCAGTGTGTGAGCCACAGCGCTGTCCTCCCAGGTTCCGATGGTGCTCTGAAACACCCTATGTGGGAGGAGGGGGGTGGTCTCCTTGTGCTGCGGCTCCGGCAAAGGCGCTTCACGTCAGTGTGGCCTCTGTCATGCCAACCCCGTGCTGTGCTGAAACACAGAAGGGGCTGGCGGCTTCTGGAGCGCCGATGGGGAAGCCCCTTTCAGGTCAGTTAATGCATGCCTGAAGCGGGGGCTGGTGATGGCAAGCTATGGAGCAGCAGGATTACCTTTGTGGCCTGCCAGGACCTGCAGCCCAGGCAGCTCATCAGCCAATCAGGTACAGGGGGCGCAACCCCCTGTAAATCCTGACTCCACCACTTGTTCATGGTGGCGTCAAGATACACTAATACCTGCTCTCTCTTCATTGGTCTAAAATGTTGGCTGATAGTTTTTTAAAACAGTTTTATTGTATGTATGTTCTAATCCCTATTGTTCTGTGTATTTTCTAAGTGTAAAATAATGCATAATATGACGACTATTTAAAGCTAAATCATGATAATAGTAATTCTAATTATATGTAAACTAATTTGCAGTGCTAATCTATAAGTGCCACAGCATGTGCTTCTCTGCACGGTTTCCTTTTCAATATGTTTAATGTGAAAATATAAAAAAATGGAATGCAAAAAATGTCCTTTGAGTTGCTTTTGTTTCAATATGTTCTTTTAAATGGGGTTTCCAATATACTAATATTTGTGTCAGTAGGAGTGGGTGTGTGTGACCGCGATACAAAATAAGAAAAAAACTCTGTATTCGCTGTGCTGCTCCTCCGCCACCACTTTGGTCTGCCAGCTCCTGCAGTGGTAACGTGTGTTGTTTAACCATGTGACTGCTGTAGCCCATAAGAGGCCAGGCAGGAAAATCATCAGTGACGTTCTGCAATCTTGCCGGGGGCTTCCACATTAGAAACCCATGTTACAGGTTTATTCAAGGTGGCACTACATATTGGGCAAGCCTGTCAGAATTAAATAGAGTTTTATGATTATATTAGTGATCTTTAGATAAGGGATAACCCAGAGTACTTCCATCTGCATCAGTTTCAGGGCTCCACATTTTGGAAATGGCATGAGGTGTTGACAATGCTGTATCTGTTTGAGGCTCATGTGTTTCCTTGATGAGATGCAATCAAGATATGAGTTGCCTCGCACAGGTTTTTATAGATAACTCCAACTGCGACTGGCAGTGGCTAGTCAGTTTCCAATGCCAAAGCAGTTAGTGCCAGGATATTTCTGTCACCAACTACCTGTTAAAGATAAATGGCAAATCTTATCCCGTCCATGATTGATGAGATGCAATCGAGGCACAAACAAGTTTTCACTGCCACCAATAATAAATTAATTCCCATGCATATCATCCACCAAAGCTATTTAACCACAACAAGACTATATAAAATGGGTAGGCTTCCTCACGACAGCTGTCACAGATGTCAGGCTCCTTGTGCCGATTTTGGCATCTTATATTGGATTGCCATGTTGTGCGGTGATTCTGGTCTGAGGTTGTAAATTTCTTGTCAGAGATTTTGGCAACACCTATAGATTTCACACCCGAAAATCTGCCTCTTTGGCTTACTAATGAAAAAGATATGGAGACATCATGACAGGCTTCTCCTTAAAAAGACATTCTTTTTGGCACGTAAGGCCATTGTATTTCGGTAGATGTGGAATAGACCACCTTCCATGTCTCAACAGAAGTTGTCAATTTATACAGTGATTAGAGATGAGCGAGCACCAAAATGCTCGGGTGCTCGTTACTTGGGACGAAATTTTCACGATGCTCGAGGGTTCGTTTCGAATAACGAACCCCATTGAAGTCAATGGGCGACTCGAGCATTTTTGTATATCGCCGATGCTCGCTAAGGTTTCCATTTGTGAAAATCTGGGCAATTCAAGAAAGTGATGGGAATGACACAGAAACGGATAGGGCAGGCGAGGGGCTACATGTTGGGCTGCATCTCAAGTTCCCAGGTCCCAATATTAAGCCACAATAGCGGCAAGAGTGGGCCCCCCCCCTCCCAATAAATTTTACTTCTGCAAAGCCCTCATTAGCAATGCATACCTTAGCTAAGCACCACACTACCTCCAACAAAGCACAATCACTGCCTGCATGACACTCCGCTGCCACTTCTCCTGGGTTACATGCTGCCCAACCCCCCCCCCTGCACGACCCAGTGTCCACAGCGCACACCAAATTGTCCCTGTGTAGCCTTCAGCTGCCCTCATGCCACACCACCCTCATGTCTATTTATAAGTGCGTCTGCCATGAGGAGGAACCGCAGGCACACACTGCAGAGGGTTGGCACGGCTAGGCAGCGACCCTCTTTAAAAGGGGCGGGGCGATAGCCCACAATGCTGTACAGAAGCAATGAGAAATCCAATCCTGTGCCACCTCCATCTGGACCTGCACACGTGGACATAGCAATGGGGAACCTATGTGCCACACACTATTCATTCTGTCAAGGTGTCTGCATGCCCCAGTCAGACCGCGGTTCTTTATAAATAGTCACAGGCAGGTACAACTCCGCAATGGGAATTCCGTATGCACCCACAGCATGGGTGGCTCCCTGGAACCCACCGGCGGTACATAAATATATCCCATTGCATTGCCCATCACAGCTGAGGTAATGTCATGTTAAATGCAGGTGGGCTTCGGCCCACACTGCATGCCCCAGTTAGACTGGGGTTCTTTAGAAGTGGACACATGCAGTTACAACTCCGTGTGGACCGACAGCATGGGTGGGTGCCAGGAAGCCACCGGTGGTACATAAATATATCCCATTGCATTGCCCATCACAGCTGAGGTAATGTCATGTTAAATGCAGGTTGGCTTCGGCCCACACTGCATGCCCCAGTCAGACTGGGGTTCTTTAGAAGTAGACACATGCAGTTACAACTCCCTGTGGACCCACAGCATGGGTGGCTCCCTGGAACCCACCGGCGGTACATAAATATATCCCATTGCAGTGCCCAGCACAGCTGATGTAACGTCAGCTTTAATGCAGGTGGGCAAAAAATTTATTGGATTACACTGTAGGCGAGGGCCCCAAAAAATTGGTGTACCAACAGTACTAATGTACCTCAGAAAAATTGCCCATGCCCAACCAAGAGGGCAGGTGAAACCCATTAATCGTTAATGTGGCTTAATTTGTAACTAGGCCTGGAGGCAGCCCAGTTAAAATAAAGATTGGTTCAGGTGCAAGTTTCAACGCTTTAATGAGCATTGAAACGTATAAAAATTGTTTGCAAAAATTATATGACTGAGCCTTGTGGGCCTAAGAAAAATTGCCCGTTCGGCGTGATTACGTGAGGTTTCAGGAGGAGGAGCAGGAGGAGGAGGAGGAATATTATACACAGATTGATGAAGCTAAAAGGTCCCTGTTTTTGTTGGTGATAGAGAACGATGCTTCCATCCGCGGGTGCAGCCTACGTATTGTTTAGGTATCGCTGCTGTCCGCTGGTGGAGAAGAAAAGTCTGGGGAAATCCAGGCTTTGTTCATCTTTATGAGTGTAAGCCTGTCGGCACTGTCGGTTGTCAGGCGGGTACGCTTATCCGTGATGATTCCCCCAGCCGCACTAAACACCCTCTCTGACAAGACGCTAGTTGCAGAACAAGCAAGCACCTCCAGGGCATACAGCGCGAGTTCAGGCCACGTGTCCAGCTTCGACACCCAGTAGTTGTAGGGGGCAGAGGCGTCACGGAGGACGGTCGTGCGATCAGCTACGTACTCCCTCACCATCCTTTTACAGTGCTCCCGCCGACTCATCCTTGACTGGGGAGCGGTGACACAGTCTTGCTGGGGAGCCAGAAAGCTGTCAAAGGCCTTAGAGAGTGTTCCCCTGCCTGTGCTGTACATGCTGCCTGATCTCCGCACCTCCCCTGCTACCTGGCCCTCGGAACTGCGCCTTCTGCCACTAGCGCTGTCGGATGGGAATTTTACCATCAGCTTGTCCGCCAGGGTCCTGTGGTATAGCATCACTCTCGAACCCCTTTCCTCTTCGGGTATGAGAGTGGAAAGGTTCTCCTTATACCGTGGGTCGAGCAGTGTGTACACCAAGTAATCCGTAGTGGCCAGAATGCATGTAACGCGAGGGTCACGAGAAAGGCATCCTAACATGAAGTCAGCCATGTGTGCCAGGGTACCTGTACGCAACACATGGCTGTCCTCACGAGGAAGATCACTTTCAGGATTCTCCTCCTCCTGCTCCTCCTTAGGCCATACACGCTGAAAGGATGACAGGCAAGCAGCATGGGTACCCTCAGCAGTGGGCCAAGCTGTCTCTTCCCCCTCCTCCTCATGCTCCTCTACCTCCTCCTCCTCAACGCGCTGAGATATAGACAGGAGGGTGCTCTGACTATCCAGCGATATACTGTCTTCCCCCGCCTCCGTTTCCGAGTGCAAAGCATCTGCCTTTATGCTTTGCAGGGAACTTCTCAAGAGGCATAGCAGAGGAATGGTGACGCTTATGATTGCAGCATCGCCGCTCAACATCTGGGTAGACTCCTCAAAGTTTCCAAGGACCTGGCAGATGTCTGCCAACCAGGCCCACTCTTCTGTAAAGAATTGAGGAGGCTGACTCCCACTGCGCTGCCCATGTTGGAGTTGGTATTCCACTATAGCTCTACGCTGCTCATAGAGCCTGGCCAACATGTGGAGCGTAGAGTTCCACCGTGTGGGCACGTCGCACAGCAGTCGGTGCACTGGCAGATTAAACCGATGTTGCAGGGTGCGCAGGGTGGCAGCGTCCGTGTGGGACTTGCGGAAATGTGCGCAGAACCGGTGCACCTTTCCGAGCAGGTCTAAGAAGCGTGGGTAGCTTTTCAGAAAGCGCTGAACCACCAAAATAAAGACGTGGGCCAGGCATGGCACGTACGTGAGGCTGCCGAGCTGCAGAGCCGCCACCAGGTTACGGCCGTTGTCACACACGACCATGCCCGGTTGGAGGCTCAGCGGCGCAAGCCAGCGGTCGGTCTGCTCTGTCAGACCCTGCAGCAGTTCGTGGGCCATGGGCCTCTTCCCTCCTAAGCTGAGTAGTTTCAGCACGGCCTGCTGACGCTTGCCCACCGCTGTGCTGCCACGCCGCACGACACCGACTGCTGCCGACGTGCTGCTGCTGACACATCTTGATTGCGAGACAGAGGTTGCGTTGGAGGAGGAGGGTGGTTTAGTGGAGGAAGCATACACCGCCGCAGATACCACCACCGAGCTGGGGCCCGCAATTCTGGGGGTGGGTAGGACGTGAGCGGTCCCAGGCTCTGACTCTGTCCCAGCCTCCACTAAATACACCCAATGTGCCGTCAGGGAGATATAGTGGCCCTGCCCACCTGTGCTTGTCCACGTGTCCGTTGTTAAGTGGACCTTGGCAGTAACCGCGTTGGTGAGGGCGCGTACAAAGTTGCGGGAGACGTAGTCGTGCAGGGGTGGGACGGCACATCGGGAAAAGTAGTGGCGACTGGGAACCGAGTAGCGCGGGGCCGCAGCCGCCATCATGCTTTTGAAGGACTCCGTTTCCACAAGCCTATACGGCAGCATCTCCAGGCTGATCAATTTGGCTATGTGCACGTTTAATGCTTGAGCGTGTGGGTACGTGGCGGCGTACTTGCGCTTCTGCTCAAACACTTGCGCTAGCGACGGCTGGACGCTGCGCTGAGAGACATTGGTGGATGGGGCCGAGGACAGCGGAGGTGAGGATGTGGGTGCAGGCCAGGAGACGGTAGTGCCTGTGTACTGAGAGGGGGGTTGGATCTCAGTGGCAGGTTGGGGCACAGGGGGAGAGGCAGTGGTGCAAACCGGAGGCGGTGAACGGCCTTCGTCCCACCTTGTGGGGTGCTTGGCCATCATATGTCTGCGCATGCTGGTGGTGGTGAGGCTGGTGGTGGTGGCTCCCCGACTGATCTTGGCGCGACAAAGGTTGCACACCACTGTTCATCGGTTGTCTGCACTCTCAGTGAAAAACTGCCAGACCTTTGAGCACCTTGGCCTCTGCAGGGTGGCATGGCGCGAGGGGGCGCTTTGGGAAACAGTTGGCGGATTATTCGGTCTGGCCCTGCCTCTACCCCTGGCCACTGCACTGGCTCTTCCAACCTGCCCTGCTGCTGCACTTTCCTCCCCCTCTGAAGACCTGTCCTCAGTAGGCTTAGCAAACCAGGTGGGGTCAGTCACCTCATCGTCCTGCTGCTCTTCCTCCGAATCCTCTGTGCGCTCCTCCCTCGGACTTACTCCAATTACTACTACCTGAGTGATAGACAACTGTGTCTCATCGTCATCGTCCTCTTCACCCACTGAAAGCTCTTGAGACAGTTGCCGGAAGTCCCTAGCCTCATCCCCCGGACCCCGGGAACTTTCCAAAGGTTGGGCATCGGTCACGACAAACTCCTCCAGTGGGAGAGGGACCATTGCTGCCCATTCTGGGCAGGGGCCCGGGAACGGTTCCTGGGAGTCTGCCTGCTCCTCAGAATGTGTCATTGTAATGGAGTAAGGAAGCTGGGAGGAAGGAGGAGCAGCAGCCAGAGGATTCAGAGGTGCAGCAGTGGACGGCGCAGAACTCTGGGTGGTCGATAGATTGCTGGATGCACTTTCTGCCATCCACGACAGGACCTGCTCACGCTGCTCATTTTCTAATAAAGGTCTACCGCGTGGACCCATTAATTGTGAGATGAATGTGGGGACGCCAGAAACGTGCCTTTCTCCTAATCCTGCAGCAGTCGGCTGCGATACACCTGGATCAGGAGCTCGGCCCGTGCCCACACCCTGACGGGCCTCCGCGTCCTCGGCCGCGTCCACGTCCTCTAGGCCTACCCCTACCCGTCAGCATGGTGTATTACCAGTAGTGCAGAAACAGAACGCTGTAATTAAATGTGCCGCTTATTGGCCTGTGGTTGGAGGCTGACTTCGCTTACGGAACGCACAGCAGAGCCAGGAAAGAATTTTGCGCAAGCCCGCTGTAACACTTAGCTGGCTGCGTATTAATTAGGACTACTACCTCCAGCAGAGACGCAGTACAGTCCGGACGGTCACAGGCAGCCCAAATATATTTTTTTGTCCCAAATTTTTTTGGAAAAGCCCACTGCCTATATAGACAGTATATGTCTTTCACGTTTTTCACTGTCCCTTCCTCAGCACTACTGGCCCTATACTATGTAAAATTACTGCAGACTGTTTCCTTCTGGACAGGATGACAGCAATGATGTAACGGGCAACGCAGAGCCAGGAAAGAATTTTGCGTAAGCCTGCTGTAACACTTAGCTGGCTGCGTATTAATTAGGACTACTACCCCCAGCAGAGACGAAGTACAGTCAGGACGGTAACAGGCAGCCCAAATATATTTTTTTGTCCCAAATTTTTTTGGAAAAGCCCACTGCCTATATAGACAGTATATGTCTTTCACGTTTTTCACTGTCCCTGCCTCAGCACTACTGGCCCTATACTATGTAAAATTACTGCAGACTGTTTCCCTCTGGACAGGATGACAGCAATGATGTAACGGGCAACGCAGAGCCAGGAAAGAATTTTGCGCAAGCCTGCTGTAACACTTAGCTGACTGCGTATTAATTAGGACTACTACCCCCAGCAGAGACGCAGTACAGTCAGGACGGTCACAGGCAGCCCAAATATATTTTTTTGTCCCAAATTTTTTTGGAAAAGCCCACTGCCTATATAGACAGTATATGTCTTTCACGTTTTTCACTGTCCCTGCCTCAGTACTACTGGCCCTATACTATGTAAAATTACTGCAGACTGTTTCCCTCTGGACAGGATGACAGCAATGATGTAACGGGCAACGCAGAGCCAAGAAAGAATTTTGCGCAAGCCTGCTGTAACACTTAGCTGGCTGCGTATTAATTAGGACTACTACCCCCAGCAGAGACGCAGTACAGTCAGGACGGTCACAGGCAGCCCAAATATATTTTTTTGTCCCAAATTTTTTTGGAAAAGCTCACTGCCTATATAGACAGTATATGTCTTTCACGTTTTTCACTGTCCCTGCCTCAGCACTACTGGCCCTATACTATGTAAAATTACTGCAGACTGTTTCCCTCTGGACAGGATGACAGCAATTATGTAACGGCAACGCAGAGCCAGGAAAGAATTTTGCGCAAGCCTGCTGTAACACTTAGCTGGCTGCGTATTAATTAGGACTACTACCCCCAGCAGAGACGCAGTACAGTCAGGACGGTCACAGGCAGCCCAAATATATTTTTTTGTCCCAAATTTTTTTGGAAAAGCACACTGCGTATATAGACAGTATATGTCTTTCACGTTTTTCACTGTCATTGCCTCAGCACTACTGGCCCTATACTATGTAAAATTACTGCAGACTGAGTACGGAATGCTCTGCACGGCCGATATACAAAAAAAAAAGTGCAACACTGCAAAAAGCAGCCTCAACAGTACTGCACACGGTCAGATGTGGCCCTAAGAAGAACCATTGGGGTTCTTGAAGCCTAAAATCAATCCTAACACTCTCCCTATAGCAGCTCCAGCATCAGCAGCACTTTCCCTGAGCTATGTCAGAATGCATCTGTGGCGAGCCGCGGGAGGGGCCGATTTATATACAACGGGTGACACCTGATCTCGCCAGCCACTCACTGCAGGGGGGTGGTATAGGGCTTGAACGTCGCAGGGGGAAGTTGTAATGCCTTCCCTGTCTTTCTATTGGCCAGAAAAGCGCGCTAACGTCTCAGAGATGAAAGTGAAAGTAACTCGAACATCGCGTGGTGCTCGCCTCGAGTAACGAGCATCTCGAACACACTAATACTTGAACGAGTATCAAGCTCGGACGAGTACGTTCGCTCATCTCTAACAGTGATCCTTTTTCAAAAAAATTATATACAAAAACAGTTGGTGTCCCCAAAAGTTCTCTAAATTATGGGGGTACTGGTGTGACTCGCTGATTGCCCGCTACAGTGGGCTTGCACTCTTCACAGCTTTGTCCAGATTCATCTCATAGTAAGTCTATATACTTTCTGTTGTTGCTTTTATCCTAATGATTTATTGCTCTGGTACTCATATCATGTTGGATAATCATTTCAGGATTTGTTTGCATATTGTCATCTCTTGCGCTGTATCTTGAGTGTTAGCACTGATATTGTTCCATCTCTATGAAATGTGAACACGGTTTTCTGAAGCTGTTCTGCTATTTTGAACATCAAAGCAAGTTTTAAAAAAATGATGTCTTATATGTTTATGTTTGTGAAATATATATCTGCATAAATACTTTATCACTAGGTTTATATAGACCTCAACGGAGAGCTGCAGACATATTCTGCTTCTGCTCAAAGTGGTTACCCTTAAAGGGGTTTTCCATGGAAATACTATTGATGACCTATCCTCGGGATAGGTCATCAATAGTTGATCGGCCAGGGTCTGCCGCTCAGGACCCCGACCAATCAGCTGTGCGGGTACATGCTGTCAGTGCCGTAGTAACACAGCCTGGACACCGAACTTCGTGTAGTGGCCTGGGCTTGTAAGTGCAGGCACGTCTCTCATTAAAATCAATGAGAGCCGTGCCTGCAGCTATAAGCGCCGACCACTACATGGGAGGTCGGCGCAGAGGTTTCCACTACCACCTCTGTTATTGCGGCACTGACAGCATGCGCCCGCTCAGCTGATTGGTTAGGGGTGGTGGTTTTATTGTTAAGGCTAATCAGTGTATATCTTATTGCAATTATAAACACAAAGTGCAACCATAGTCCGCACTTATACCCCTAAAATATACGTTATATATGAAAATTACAAAAACACTATGTTGGGCCCATTTTTTTTTATTATAGTGTGAATTTGCAAAATTGAAAGCATCACAAACAATTTAGCAAAATGGAATTAAATCACCTTAGGGCTCCTTTACATGCACTAATGGATTAATTCACGTTGCATTTTTGCGTGCACATTTTCAGCCGCGCACAAAGCAATAGAACATGCTCTATCTTGCTGCGCATTTGCGCACCAAAGATCCCCATAGAAGTCAATGGGGGGGCTATATATGCGCGCACAATACACAAGGAGATGTTTGACTCACTACGTATTTCTGCTGCAAAAAGAACACATCTGGAACTATTTAGCCATTTTAATTAGTGTTTTTTTTTGCCGCATGCAAATAAACATGCCCTGCAGGCAGAAAAGGTTCAGTAAAATAACCCAATATGTGCAGAAAAAAGCCTAATTCATAGCGCAAGAAAATTGTGCTAAGGCATGCACAATTGTGATTATGCTCATGTAAAGCCGGCCTTACAAATGAAAAGGTTGGGACTTATCACCTAATAAAATTAATAAAAAGTGTCTGGTTATTGAGGACCACAACAATGCTTGTTTAGGGGTTATAAATAGAGATAAGCGAACGTACTCGGTTCGGGTGTTTTTGGACTCGAGCACCGCTTTTTCCGAGTAACTGACTACTCGGACGAAAAGATTCGGAGGGCGCCGGGGGTGCACGGGGGGTTGCAGAGGAGAGTAAGGGGGGGTAGAGAGAGAAGCTACCCCCCGCTCCACCACGCCGCCCCCCGCCCCCCGTCGCCCCCCAAATCTTTTCGTCCGAGTAGTCAGTTACTCGGAAAAAGCGGTGCTCGAGTCCAAAAACACCCGAACCGAGTACATTCGCTCATCTCTAGTTATAAAGCTACATAAGACTGTGGAAAGAGATGTCGAGAGATTATGAAAGGTCAAACAGAAATATTGGCTCTTTGGGAGAGGCTTATGTCTTTATGCGCGAGTAGTTTGGGTTTATTGCAAGCGAAGATATATATTAATAAGTAATAAGAAATGATCTCCCGTTCTTGGAGACTGAGAAGTGCTAACATGTAAAGTGACAAGTGAACTACTAGTTTGTGGTTTTGAGAAAAGAATTACTTGTTCATATGGACACTGACTATTTTCTTTATCAATTGCATACTGCGAACAAGCAGCCATTGTGCCTCACTGAGTAGACTTAATGGAAATCCAACTTCACTGCATGTAATTTTGTCTGAACCTATTTATTGTCTGCAGTAGAATGGCTGTATTAGTGGTAATTTTTCATGCTCTGTGAAGCGAAAGTTTGTAAATTGAACTGGAAAATTGCATGCAAAAAATGTTTTGCAACAGGATACGAGACCAGATGAAATTTCACAAAATTATTTCAGTGTCACTTTCTACATCCTAGCAAACATAATTGAATATACCATTAAATATCTGTAATGTTGCTGTATGGTCAGCACTCCAAACACTTTTACAGAAAAAAAGGCATCAAACAGACACACTTACAAAGTAACATTAACCGTTGTTAATGCAATGGACCTCAGTTAGCCAAGGCAAAGGACCGGAAACAGTAAATGTATTGGATTAGAAAAAAACTAAGTATATGTGTTACGATTAGAGATGAGCTAGTATACTCGCTAAGGCACATTACTCGAGTGAGTAGTGCCTTAGCCGAGTATCTCCCGGCTCGTCTCTAAAGATTCAGGGGCCAGTGCCGGTAATAGGTGAGTTGCGGCGGGGAGCAGGGGGAAGAGAGGGAGAGAGAGATCTCCCCTCCGTTCCTCCCTGCTCTCCCCGGCCCCCCGCCGGCCCCCGAGTCTTAAGAGACGAGAGGGGAGATACTTGGCTAAGGCACTACTCGCTCGAGTAATGTGCCTTAGCGAGTATACCCGCTCATCTGTAGTTACGATTGATATGGGCTGGCTGCACGCTTTTTGGAGTTATATTGTACAGATATGTTAATGTAGGAACCAATTTCAATGACGTTGCCTTGCTATGATAAAGGGGATCACAAACTTTGATTTTAAATGTGCACTAACATCGAAGTATACAAAGTCTGGAAACACCTTGGTGTCCGCAGGATACTGCTGCATCTTTGTATTGGTTACCCATCGCCCTGCAGAGATGGTGCCGACCAGCTTTGCAATAATCTGGGGATTGTATGAAATGCCCAAGGCCTTGTCCCAACTAGCATTTGTAGGATTCATTGACTGATCTATTATGATCAGTTGTTCTCCAGGACTTGACATGGGAAAACATTTTCAGAGACATTAGAGCTTGAATTTGCTTCCAGATGCGCCAGTATTTACACATAAGACCCTCTGTATATCCAGAAATCAGGAGAGGATTTATCTCCATTGGAAAGGTGTTTTCATTCTAGCAAAAACAGAATGTTTGCTTTTCAGACACAGTAAGTGATTTGTAAAAATCTATGACAGTAGTGATAAGTAACAATAAAGAACTATTTTTAGTATGCCTGATTTTATATTACAATTTTCATTAGCAGGGCACAGCTGATTTGTTGGTAGAACGGTATATGCAGGCCTGGACTGCCCGACCAGGAAGTTTCTCGGTTGGTCGCACCAGGGTGGGTCACCCAGGGGTGTTTTATCAAGCCCTGGCTTGATAAATAGAGTCCATGGCAGCAACTGTGATGGAAACTCACCAAAAGTGCTGTGAGTGACTGAGCTCAGCTGGGGATTCTGCTCTAGAACTGCCCCGTTGCTGGGATCTTAATTGGGGTGCTGTCACATGGTCAAAAAAATCATGGCCTTCCGGGAGCGGGAGGAGAGAAGGAGAAGCTGCACAACTTGAACAGAAGAAAGGGGCAGAGCAAAAGTAAAGCACAGAAAGTAAGTAGAGAAAATTATAAGTCCAAGATTTATAACATTTTTCCTTTGTGGCTAGATATTTTATAGGGTTTTAGAGACATGTGCATCATAATCTATCAATGCATTTTTCCATGTCTTAGAGTTATTTGTATGCTGCGCTATTTCATCCTGGAAAACTTCCACCCACAAGCCAGAAGTGGAGAGATCTCATTATAGTAAATGGGGTCCGTTCAGCACCGTCTGGGTCTGGCAAATGGTGAATCCAGCAATTCTAGTTTTCCTCTGCGGACCTAGCCTCATTGTGAACTTACCTTCAGTTGGAAAATCTTGAAATAACAAATGTATTAATATTTACACAGGGTAAATGCAGGGTGTGGTGAATAAAAGAATAATGTGGAATATATAAAAAATAGCTAAAGACTAAAATTTAAAACCTCAATCAGCAGTTAGACATGGGTGGGGTAGGTGTTTGTAAAGCGTCTGAAACTAAGCCCAATGGAAGTCTCGAATTTGTAAGCTTTACCTTGTATTAGACGCTAACAGTTACTGGAAGCTTCAACTAAATCATTGTGAGACATTCTCCTGGGTAATAATGTTTTTGTCCAGAAAACTAGGTTTACATTTTAAAATGTTAGTGCTATCAAAAAGCTATATACGATGAAATGACCTGTGCTACAAATGAGATAGGAATCAGTGATTGCCTATATTTCAGGAAAACATTGAGTGGCAGAAATGTTCTTGTGGCATATATCTTCCATACAACACAATGCTAGGGAAAGTGACTGTCTATCTAAGGCTAATAGGATGAGTTATTTGAACCTTTCTTGAACACATAGAGGTAGATTGGGAATTTTTTGGTTGATTTGTACAAAAAAAATGTACACTTACACCAGATTTCTGGTGCAACACAAATAATAAATGTGCCTCACTATCTCAAAGTGAAATGTACCAGTATTTTAACACAAATTACAATAAAATGGCAGTGCATACAATGGCATTCAAAAGCTCGTGCACCCCTGACAGTATGGACCACTAAGGTCTGTGATTGGCTATAGGAGTCCTGAATGTTCTGTTAACAGGCTTACCTGCAGCTTGTACATAGAAAGCTAGCGGGGTGATTGAGAGATGCAACACTGGAGCTGCGGGAAGCTGTGATGGGTGAGTATAGGCTATTTTTATTATTTTTTAACATGGCCAGCTTGTTCACAAAGAAAAAAATATCTTAGAAAGCCCCTTTAAGCTCCACCTTATGGTTGGAGTAGACAACCAGAATTCACTATTATAAACATATGATAAGGTATTAATCAGCACAGAATTTTGGATCCATGAAGGTTAAAAACATAATGGTGTTCGAAGGTAGACATTCACTTCCCTTTTGTTTCTTAGACACATATGAATAGTGACTAATAAATATGTTCCCCCGTACCAGTTCATTTGTGGAATTGCTTTCTCAAGCAAATCTATTTGCTTATGATATTTTTTGGGTAGAGGTTAAATTCTATTTCACAGAAAGTCATCTCTCCTGGTTGTCCTAGTTCATGACTTGGCAAGATCTGCTGAATCCATAAAAGAAAAAAACAATAGTCCATCGTTACTATAAGAACATAAGGCCAGACAATCTAGAAAAATTGGGGTACGTTTCTTGAAGTGCAGTAGCGAAAACCCTGACGCTCTATCAGTAACCAGGCACCCCTGCAGGCCAAGAAAGAGTTACCTGTGCTGCACAGGAAACGTATATTAGAGACATCGGCTTCAGAAATCTATTAACAGAATCCCAGATTAGAGATCAAATAAATATTTCAAGTTCAACAAGCAGAAATATCTCAAATCCTACTGCTCCAAGGGGAGTGTGTAAATGTGGTCTTCATGGCTGAATTAGTGCAAAGAAACTACTATTGAAGAAGAGAAATAAGAAGAGACTTTCCTGATCCATGAACATAGGAACACAGGGAAGGTGAATAAATGAAGTCTGCATATGTGGTCCCTATCACTAGGCATGGTAAA
Source organism: Eleutherodactylus coqui (assembly GCF_035609145.1). Taxonomy (NCBI): domain Eukaryota; kingdom Metazoa; phylum Chordata; class Amphibia; order Anura; family Eleutherodactylidae; genus Eleutherodactylus; species Eleutherodactylus coqui. The sequence goes on along the minus strand of NC_089838.1, from coordinate 169,455,042 downwards.
GGGCTGTGATCGTGTTTTGCTGCTGTGACACTCCTGACAAATTAGTTTGAATTCAAAACACATTTATACAGCATGGCCACCGCAATATCCGGCAACCACTCGTTATCCCATCAGGTGTCACCAATTCGGCACATTTTTAGTTTTCAACAGAACAGCAACCCAAACAGTCCTCCAGGCTGTGTAATATCTAAATGACAAAGCAAGAGAACAGTCCCCTGACCTAAACCCTATTAGAAATTGTGTGAGATGAGTTACGAGACCAAAAAAAAGGAAAAGCATCCAACAAGTGGTCAGCATTCACAGTGATTCCTCTAGTTTATTAACAGAATGCTAAAAGTGTGTGCAGCATTTATTAAAGCAAGAGGAGGTCCTTTAAACATCCTGAAATATAAAATTGTTGGATTTCTCCATATTTGGTCACTGCATAATTCCATTTGATTTATGGTGTGGTTTGGGTGACTTTGGTAATATTCCAACAATGTTAATAGTAAAGAAAAAACTCTACTAGTAGTTGAGTCCAAAGCTTTGACTGACACAGTTAATCAGAAATGGTCTTGCAAATACTTTGCTGAGAAATTACCCTTGTTATGTCTAGGTTATTCCACATAAGAAGCACCCGGATCTGTTGGATGCTACCAGCAACCAGGAAGGTAAAGTTTGTTCAAAGAAGGGTCAATGGGGCCGAAATCCCAATGTACAAACTGACGTACATGGCCAGGGGATGCCCTGAAAAATTCGACAAGATCTGGGGTAGCTGGGTGAGTTGCCCGCGACGGCATCGGTAGAGCCAAGCCAGGTGGTAGGGGGGGGGAGTGAGGGAGAGAGAAGGATAAAAAGAAAGACACCTGTTCAATCTGCTTTCTACGTTAAAACCCTATGCTCAGAAAACTATTTTTTTTTCTCCTTAAAAGAGGCGCGCCAAGGGGTTGGGGGGGGGGGGGGGGGGGGGGGTTTCTAAGTTTAAGTTTTTGCTTTCTCTCCTGATTGACCACAGTTGATCTATTCAAAGGTTAAACAGCTGTTTAGTAATAACCGATAAAGTTAGAGTTTAAGGGGGGGACAAAAGAAATAAAAAGCACTAGCCAGGTATTACATGCCAAGAAGAAATATGTATATGTACACAGGCAAAGATTGCCTCTACCCTGTTTTTCATGCAATGTACTGTCTGCTGAACCTGACACCTGCCGTGCCAGTTATCCGTGTTTATATGCTTGTTAATTTCTGGCTAAATAAAATTCCTTTAAAAAAGGAAGGGTCAATAGGGGTTTACAAAATATCTGAAAACTAGTTTCCCCCATCGTGCCCGACACTACCAGCCCTTCCAGTCTTAGTTAACAACGAGGTGATGATGGCAATCAGGGCCAAGTCCTCTGTGAAGATTTGGAAAGGATTAAAGGGAGGGATGAGGAGTTCTTTATTGGTCTGCTGCCTAACACAGTTTGGTGTGCAGCAAGGTGTGTACCCCGGGCCTCCCTCACTGGTACTTCAGAGCACTCTGAAGAGCTGGAGAGGAAGAGACAGGGCACAAGGAGACAGGATATGCATGTTGGCACATGTAATAGCCCATGGATGCTAAACTGGAACAATTTCTCATGCCTCCGTGAGTAACTGTCCATTGCACTATATTCACATGCGAAGGGCTACCCTGATACCAAAGGTGGGTCCTAGCAATGGCACATTACTACCAATCACCTGTCCCCTTGGTCAACATCAGCCTCATCTGAGACATTTTGTGCAACCAGTGTTTAGTAATACTGCCCTGTACACTTGGTGCTAACTACAACCTGTCACCCCTCTCCTCGAACTTCTTACCTCCCATGCACGTCGCTGCCTGGAGTACACTGTCAGACTCTGAGTACATGCTTGACCCCATTACTGGTGGTGACGATTGTGATGTGAGGGAAGCTCCGGCACTGCCTAGTAGTGGTGCTTACTTCCCAGAAAATGACTCTCATAGCTACATAAGTCAGCAGGACAATGAAACCTAAAACTGGCCATACACTTGAGATAGGTTATTCATCTGAAAATGACTTCCCCATAATAATATAACTTTGGCAAATAGGAGTGACTTATCTCCCTTGGGAACAACATAAGATACGAATAAATTAGTCCCAGTTACTTCCTGCCCAGCGCTGTAGCTCCAGTGCCTGACGCACAAAACCCTGAAGAAACAGCGGGCAGTTGCGTGCCATTTATTGTGGTGATTCCTGTGAGTGGCTAAGTGGTTTCGTGCACAATATATGGCACGTGACTGCCCGCCCCTTTATCCGGGTTCTGTGCATTGAGCATCGGGGTTGCAGCACTGGATGAGGAGCGTCAGGGATAGGTGAGTATTCATTTATAGCTATATCATGGAAAACCCTGTTAAGTCACTTCTTAACCCTTTCCAATCCACTGTAGGACCTCTGAAGACATTTTGATTAAAGGCTGCACAGCTCCGATGTTGGAAGACGTCTGTCAGTGTTCTCTTACTGTATATTTCCAGCTTCTCTGCTGTCAGAGCCTATCCAATGTCTCACCTCATGCAGTACTGGCTCTAGCCAGCATATAGCTCTGTTGTATAATGGCAGAAAAAGAGTAAGCCCCCTACGAAAAACCAGGATACAAATTAGATTGGAAAGGATTAAAGATAGTCATAGGCATAGCGTTCATCAACACAACAAACTAAACGATAATTGCTTATGATAATAGCTGTATCTATAAAATAACAATGATTTGTATTTTTTGAGTAAAGTGTAGAATTTTTCTCTTATTGTTATTTTCTTGATTAATATTATTGTTGGAACATTTAACAGCATGAAAGTCATAGCATCCTATACAGGAATGTATGGGGGTACCCCTCTGGTGAGGGGGGGATTCTGCCTCTGTAGGGATGGGAGTCTTACCTCAGGAGCCTGTAACAGAGAGTGTAGGTAGGCTTCATGATCCTCCGCTGGGGAGATTTCCAGCAAAAGGCAAACCATGCATTTTTACATATTGGCAGTCATAGGTCAGTAGGAGTGCTACCATTGGTTTACAGCCATACGAGTTGGAAACATACGCCATCATTTTAGTAAAACTCCAATTTGTCTTTTATTAAACAGTAGAAATCTAGTTGTAGTACCATTCTTATTTCCCACGCAACGGGACCAAAATAACTCAGATATAACATCTTAATAATGCCCCCTGAGCGTGGGTGAAACACTGGAACAACAATGTTGTCCATAATAAACACAGTGATCCTACGAAGATAACTGGTGGTAAAATAACCAGTCCTTGCCAGACAACAATAGCACACAAGCCAGGGATAGTTTGTAAGCTCCTGATGCCCCGCGTGACCACCACCACACGATCCATTATATCTTCTAGTTGTTACGTGTGTTGTTACTATTGTGCTTCCAGCAGCACAGCACTCTCAGGGTTAATGATTGAGCTAGCTGGGTGTGGTTCTTCCTGCTAGCTAATCACCTGGGTCTGTGCTCACATATAAAACTCGGTCCTCTCTTTGGTCATGATCGTGTGGGCCCCGTACTTAGTTCGCCCACACTATCATAACATAATGCCCCCCCCCACTTACAAAAGGGGGTGCATTATGTTACGATCGTGTGGGCAAAGTAAGCACGGGCTCACACGATCGTGACCAAAGGAGACTAGGTACGCACAAAGGTTGCATGCAAACTGACCCTGTGCTACACAGGAGGTTGACCTGGCCCTACCTAAGCGGGGACATTGCCCCAATAAGGGCAGCACAGCTGTCTTCGGATCTGGGCCCTAGCTGATCCTAGGAGCCACACACCAGAACAGGATGCATTCACATGTCACATGACAGGGACTGAACAACAGGACACACAGAGCCAGAATACACAGCATACAGCAGCCACAATGCAAACACTAATTGCAGATGATAAGCTGAATATACTGTAAACGTGAGGTGTTAGTTCGTACATTGGCCAATGAACTTAAGCTGCAAGCCCCTGCAAGGGCCCTCGTATCTTGCAGTCCCTACACTAGCAAGACACATCTACTAGAGGGCCCTAGGGGCCAACCTAGCGCAGACATAGCAAACAAACTCAGCAGACCAAATTGACACAAAATAAACGTACAAACGGATATGAACCACAAGGCATAGATCACACAGCAAGCTGCAACAGAACAGAGAACAGAGAACAGGACACATGTCACAGATACATCCAAACAGTACAAGACCAGCTTAAGACTAACCAGGAGCTGGGTTTATATGTGAGCACAGACCCAGGGGATTGGCTAGCAGGAAGAACCACACCCAGACAGCTCAATCATTAAAGGGGTTGTCCCACGCCGAAACGGGGTTTTTTTTTTTTCAACCCCCCCCCCGTTCGGCGCGAGACAACCCCGATGCAGGGACTTAAGAAAAAAACAGCACAGCGCTTACCTGAATCCCCGCGCTCCGGTGACTTCTATACTTACCGGTGAAGATGGCCGCCGGGATCTTCTTCCTCCGTGGACCGCAGCTCTTCTGTGCGGTCCATTGCCGATTCCAGCCTCCTGATTGGCTGGAATCGGCACGTGACGGGGCGGAGCTACACGGAGCCGGCATCCTGCACGAGAGGCTCCATTGAAGAAAGCAGAAGACCCGGACTGCGCAAGCGCGGCTAATTTGGCCATCGGAGGCCGAAAATTAGTCGGCACCATGGAGACGAGGACGCCAGCAACGGAGCAGGTAAGTATAAAACTTTTGATAACTTCTGTATGGCTCATAATTAATGCACAATGTACATTACAAAGTGCATTAATATGGCCATACAGAAGTGTATAGACCCACTTGCTGCCGCGGGACAACCCTTTTAACCCTGAGAGTGCTGTGCTGCTGGAAGCACAATAGTACAACATGTCTCAGCAGCACACGTAACACTAGTATTACACATCCTTGTATATGTTATCAACACAGATTACTAGGTGGCAATATAACATTGCTAATAAAACCTTAGTGTCACAATATATCTATTTAGGCAGAATATAAGAAAAATGACACATAACACGAGTTCCCTCTTCAGGAACACAAAGTGATATCCTTCTTTACAATATGTCAGCAGGCTAGTCTCTGTATAATGTGTATTGTACTAAATATACGCTAATTGGTACATTCAAAAAAAGTTATAAACACCACTATAGCCCTTATCACAGACTGCGCACACCATTCATGGAGTATGTTCATTATATGTTAGTATTTATTCAATGTTATTTTTCATAGACGAGCCATGTGCATTAACAAGTCCAAATTATATATATATTTTTACTGTTTCAATTTCACGCTATTGCACACGGTACGAAAAAAAAGCAGGAAGATGGGTCCTGCCCTATCTTTTCTTGCACATAGAAAAACTACATGTGAAAAAGAGCATGCTGAGTTTTTTTTGCGCAACGAAATGCGCAGGCAAAAATACTCACATGTGAATGTACCCATTGAAATTTTGCACACGCAAATACACCGTGTGAATCAGGCTTTAAAGAGGTTTTCCAGGACTAAGATATTGATGACATCCCCAGGATGCCCAGGACCCCCACCAACCTGCTTTGTAACGTGGCTGCACCACAGACCTATCACTGGATACCAGGCACAGCGCTGTGCATTTCGTAGAGGCTGTGCCTGGTATAAAACCTTAATTCCATTTACTTGAATTTGACTGAGTTGCTTTTAGACCATGTGGCAGATGAATGTGACGTCACAGGCCTGAGAAGAGAACACAGACTCTTCAATCAGCTACTCAGTGGGGTCTGAACGGTACATCCCCATTGATCTGATATTGATGACCTGGGGATAGGTCTCCAATAACTTAAACCTCTTTAATCATGGGAAAATTATACAGAACCTGTATATATGATGGGGTATGAACAATATTACGCCTTATGCACACGTTATGCTTCTGTTCCATTCTATTCACCATGATTTTCAAGAATATGGAGAAAAAAAAATGCAACAAAATCTGAATGTGAATATAGCTTTAAACTGCATTATTTGTTGAAAATGTCAGTCATAAAATTGTATTGCCACCTAAATTCTCTAAAATACTTCAACTTAGCAGCAGAGAGCAGCAGAGGTCTATGTGAAAGCTGCTTCTGCCTTAAACTGAGCTAATCTGTATGACAAACCTGGGAATTTATTTTGCAATGTAGTTGTGGCGATTCCGACAGGAAAATGTGGCTTCTATTATCAAAAACATAATGAAGTGGATTTCTAAACTTTTATAAAGGGTTTTGCGCCACTTTCTAGAATGAAAAAAAGTCGCAATTTTTTATGCAAGTGCTTTTTGCACAAAAATGTGTGAGTTTTCTCCATTTTGCACTGACCTTGCCACTTTTCAGAAAAGTGGACGAGGCTTGTCAGGAGAAGGCAAGGTAGGGTCACACCTGGACCAACAAATTTATGCATAATTTACACCAGAAACTGGTGTAAATTATACCAGAACTGTACACCAGATCAGACCTGACATAAGAGGAGTGCACAGAGGAGCCGGGATGCGCTCAATACATGAAGAATGGCATCGTATTTAGTGCACTGAGGGAAATCTTACTAAGCTCGGCGCAGGAAATCCTGGGCTTAGTACATTTTCTGCTATATGTTTTCAGATATCTCTCTTTCTAAACCCTTTAGGGGCTAATCATATTGTTTCAGTCTGTAGCATTGGGCCATGTTGATACAAGGCAGATTTGCTACAGAAATTTCTGCGACTAACCCATTCATTTTACTGGGGCCTGGATAAATTCATTCACATGCTGTTGATACAAGCTCATTCAGATATATTGAATTACAGAAATGTTATCAGCTAATCTGCCAGTTTTGAATATATATTACCTTAAAGGGTTGTTTCATGAAATGAAGTAAGCTGCTATCCTGTGAATAGGGGGTAACTAACTGATCGGTGGGGTCCAACTGCCAAGACTCCAAGCCATCACGAGAATGGGTTTCCTGAAAATCCCTGAATGAATGGATTGATGGTCACATATACATACCACCACTGAATTCATTTCAGTTGTACTGTCTGGGATTGCCAAGTGTTTGGCTATCTGCAGCAGTCTCATTGAAATGAATGAAGAGGTAGTGCACATGCTTGACCACCTGTCCATTCATTCAGGGACCTTTGGGGCCCTCGTTCTCGTGATCGATTAGAGTCCTGGCAATTGGACCATAACCGACCAGATCCACAGAGTAGGGAATAACTTTAAGAGGTAGGATACCTTCTTCAATGGTTTTGTTTTGTCTTGTTATCACACCCATGTGTTTAAATAGTGATACTTGAAAAAAATTAAGTACTTTGATATGCTTAGGCTGGGTTCACACTAGCGCTATTGATTCCCATTGCTCGGCTCTAAGATTGGAAAAATAGATAAACTGGTAAATAGTGGACCTGGACAGTTCCAGTTATTTTAATAGAGTCTGTCCGGCTTTGAGCTTGCCCTCCGTCCATAGGCGGTGTCTGGTATTGCTGTTTAGCTCCATCAACTTGAATGGTAATTAGATACAATACCAGATACATCCAATGGAGAGATGTGGTGCCATTTCTAGAACGACGACAGACCTTTATTCTTGTTTTCTAATACTGGATAAACCCCTTCAGGTTATTAGGGCTCCTGCAGATGAGTATAGGCATAAATACACTTGTGATAGCCCAACGTATTTGTGCTGTGAAAGGAGTGCTATTGCAGGCTATTGCCTGCATATCGGCGGTTTTAATTGTACTTTTCTGCACTGCCAAGACCATTGACATCGGCACGGGACACACCCACACTGTGATTTAAAAGGCTGTGCAGCTTAATTAGTCTCTGGTGTCATCAACTTCTATGGGAAATTGTGCAGTTGATCACGCAGTTTCATGGGGATTGGGTGCGCCTACCTTCCCCTATAGACTGTTATGGGACTTTTGGTGCGCAAATGTGCACCAAAATATAGCATGTTGCGTTTCTTGCCCTATCTTTCCTGCATGTAGTTAATACTAGGAGCGGGAAGGTAGGGCAGGACATATCTTCCTGCAGGTTTTTTCAAGCTCGCGCACTATGGTGCAGGGTTTGAACAGCTCGAGATAAAAAAATACATTTATACACAACTACCCTCCGTAATGGTGAACGTAGTTACGCATACGGACCTGTGTTTTTTGCCCTTAGGGTGCATTTAATATACGTTCTGTGACTGCTTGTGTGTATTGACTGTGAATCCATATGAACTGATGAGAACATTACATCAGGGTGTACTTTATCACTATAGAGGGAAACATAAAATAAGACTATTCCCATAAAAAAGAAACAAATTGAAGCTATTCATATAGAAATAAGAGCATGTATTTGTAACTTGTACAGTATTCATCTTTTAAATGAGATATGCAGTAAGCAAGTAGAAGTGCCTTGAGCAATCTTGTCATACTTAGTCCTTTTTATCTTCCTAATGATACAAAATCTGGCCTTCCTACATTACTGTTAAAATAGTCTGAAAAACTGAGCTTAACAATGCTGCCTGTAAATCACATTATGTGTGTGTAGTATTTATGTATGTATGTGTATATATATATATATATATATATATATATATATACACACACACATATATGAAAAAATGGATTTCTGTTGTCTGTCCTTTAGGGCTTCCACAGATGAACATATGTGGAAATACACTGCTGCAGCTGCAATGGAGTGCATTTGCGCATTAACAAGGGTTGTCTGCAGGGTCACCCCCTTCCCTTTAATTTTTTTAACCTGCCATAGACTTCTAACTTCTAAAAGGATATGCCGCAGGAGTTTTGTATAAGAAACACACTCATGGGAACAAATCCATTGAAATCAATGGGTTTGCTTTGTCACGTTTTTAGGGCGCGAGTTTCACGTGCGCAAAGAGGTTAAATTTATTTAGGCGCTTATGCACAGCCAAATGATTGGACTAATCAGCAGCAAATTTGCCAGATACATGAATCAGGCACTTAAGAAAGTTGTAGACCGGATTTCAGCTCTCTAGGAACTGCCGTTCTTGACATACTTGCAAAAATTCGGAATAGAAATGCAAATTTCGCGAGCACAAAAAAATAGGTCCTGCTCTACTTTTCTGTGTTTTGCGCAACAAAACTGCCATAGAAATCTATTGCAGGGGTGAAATTACACAAGATGAAGGGTGTGCCACTGCGCAAATACAGCAACAGAAGACAGCTGGACCTCAATAGGCTTTTATAGTCAATTAATTCCACAAAAAGGGAGTATCACACGCGCATGTAAACTGGCCCTGCACACGCAAAAAGTACAGTAATAAGCTTTGACACGGACTCAACACCCTGATTACTTGGCTCTTCAAACATCGTTCATGCACAAATACACTGCGCTGCGGCAAGCTTATTGGCTCTAAGGCCCTGAAGCCGCCCTTAGGTGTTTTACACATGGGCGTGTTTTTCTTCTGTTTTGCGGTCGTGAAAGTCACGGATGCGAAACAAGACAAAACCAAACCATTGATTTCAATGGTTTCATTTTCCCCATCGGGATTCTCGCATATTAATCGGACTTGCATTTAATTTCTCGCATTTTAATTTTAATTCTCGCATTTAATTTTTCTACGTGCGAAAAAGATAAGATAGGGCATATTTTCCTGCTTTTTTTTTCAAACTTGCGCAGTAGCGCCATACTTAAATATTAAAAATAACCAAACCACTGGTTTATGCACTAATACGCTCCATAGCAATGAGGGTATTAGCGCATGCACCTGTCTGTTTACGAGTCAGTAATGATTCTCAATGGTTTTCTTCCCATCTGCGATGTTTTCACTCATGAGATGTTGAGAGAACAAAAAAAAATTGCAGATTGCTCTATCATTCTTTTTTTTATCTCCCATGTTTCCCTGTGGAGCTTCCTTTTTATCGCACTTGCGGTGCGATTTTAACATTAGAAAGTCCTATTGACTTTTGTGATAAAAAAGTGTGCGTTTTTATCACGCGATCATATCGTGTGCGGCAGAAATGCGATGCAAGATTATTCTAAAGAAAAGTATCACTGACACCCAAAAATAGCGTGAACAAAGACACGATTTTCTCACAGCAAAATCGCCATCGCCTGTGTGAATCTAGCCTTAGAGTACTTGCACTGCTGCAGAGTATGTGTCTATTTTCCACAGGGGATTCCCAGCTAAATCTGCCTGTGTTACAAGTGGATACTCTCGTGGATTTGCTGCACATTTTACCCTTTGCATCGAAAAAGGTGAAATTGGTAGTGAAAATTCCAAGATAAAATTAGCATACTGCAGATATCAAAATCCAGCATTAAAGACTATAGATCTGTAAAATAGCCCCCATAGAAGTCTATGTGCTTTTATTATTTCCCTGTATGCCTCTGGTTTTATATGGAGGCACACAGAGGTATTTTCTCTCCGATTCAAATGGTATCTAAGAGAAAGCAAAGGTGACGCGCTCCAGCGGATGCCATGTCACAGCATTTCTTCTGGAGGACAATGCATTTGTTATATGGTGAGAAGCATAATACACAGGCGCGTGGAGAGCCTATGGCACAGCACACATGGCTCTTTTTCTACATTAAGCCATAGAGGGAGGATTTGTGCTCAAAACAGCAATTTTAAAAAAACCCTGTGGAGTCTTCCTTATTCTTTCTCTTCTGTAATTTGAATATCTTTTCACATGTTGCTAGTGGTTACATTGGCGGGAGAAGACTTTTTATAGCTTAAAATCTGAAAAGACAACACAAACATATTGTATAAACACAAGAACTGTAAAAACAATACGCAGTCAGCAAAACAATTGACATGACTTTATTAGGTGGGATTTAGTGGAGGAAAGTGGCATTTCATAGCTTAGAAGAAAGCGCTAGGTGGAACCATGCGGTATTTCACTGGTAGAACGAGAGGTCACTCTGAAGCTGGTTGTTAGTAGGTTAAAGATAAATGTAGTGAAATGGTATTTTACAGGTACGAAGAAATAGCCTTTTAGCAGAGGTTGTAAAGGTTAATGCCTAAAGAGAAGAAATAAGAGAATTTGGAATTACTTGGGGCGGGCAATAGTTTATCGCGAAAATAAAACATGACAAAGGCTTAAAAACCATCTTTGGTTTGCAAGCTTTATGAATAGAACGAGCACTGAAGGCCAAGTAGTTCCTTTGTGCTGTCAGAATCCTTGCTAGGACCAATACTATATCATTGTAAAAACTCTTCTATTTGTCTTGAAGGAAGACTTAATGGTCTATTTGCATGTCAAAAGGGAAGTCTGTTCCACTGTCCTAAATTGGATTATAAAACAGAAATACCAAGTGCAAGTGCTCAGCAAAACTTTGTGGTTCCTGTAGAGATGAAACAGACTGGATAATAAGACTACAGAAGGCTATTGAGCTGCAGCACAGCAGCATGTCAAGTAGCATGGAGTGCATGTCAATTTACATGTGATCATCTGTAAGAAAACAAGAGCGAATATTCATAGTATACTGCAGTACTGCTATTATACTGTAGTTACCACTTATCGTGTGCTTTATATAAGTATGAAAGATTTACCATCTTCATGATAAGCAACCATGTCTATCAACAGTCTCCTACAGAGATCCGTAACCTGTTATTCTGTTATCCAAAGTAATATCTGTGAATTTGATTTTGGGATGCCTTGCTTGTCATATACAGTGGCCTGCAAAAGTATTCAGCCTTTCCTCTGCAGTATTTTTCATATTTTGTTGCATTAACCCTTTCCAATCCAATTATGGATTCAGGGTTTCCTAAAAGGCTTTCTCTTTTTGCTGTTATACAACGGTGCCATCTGCTGGCTAAAGCCAGTGTGTGCGCACCAGAGAGGCTCTGATAAAGGAGTGGCTGGTAATAGACAGTAAGGATACCCTGTCGGACGTCTTCTGACATTGGAATGTAGGAAGACGTCAGACAGTGAACTGGAAAGAGTTAAAACCTGGAATTAGAGGGAACCTGCTAGCAGTTTTAACCCTACTAAACTAACTCCAGTCATTTCATTAATATGTTTGTTATTTTTCCTACTGAAAGTATGCCTGTGGAAAACGACTTCTAATCTCTCTCGCTGCATGCTAAAGGCCTTGGTGTGGTCCAGTGGGCGAGCCCGGACCGTCTCCTCTAGCCTTTGGTTTTAGCTTAAACCCACCAACCTCGGTTTCTGAGTTTCTACATGATCCACTAGAATTATTTGATCTTTCTAGCATGGAAGTTCATGTAGCTAGAAAAAATAGTCATTGCTTGTAGTAAAACATAAAAAAACATGTTTAGAGTTCATGAAATAGAATGTGGCAGACTCTTCAAACACATATAAGAAGGTTCTGGGGTTAGATGAGACTTGGCTACGTGCACACGAACCATTTCAAAGTTCCACTAAAATTCTCGGGTGCAACTTGCATCGGATGGCACATCGCCACCACATTTGTGTGCTGTCCAATGAACATGTACTATGCTCATCCAAAACTTAGACAAGAATAGGATATGCTGCAATTTCTTTACTCGGACTATTCATTTGAGTAAAAAACAGCCCATGTGAATACATCGCTTTAAATGAATGGGTTCTATTTCTATCCAATACTTCCCACCATTCCTACAGTGAAGCATGGTGGTGGCAGCCTGATTCTGTGGGAATGCTTTTAATCAGCATGGACTGGAAAACTGGCCAGACTTGAAGGAAAGATGGCTGGAAGGGAATACAGGGTAATTCTTGAGGAAAACCTGTTTCAGTCTACTAGAGATTTGAGACTGGGACAGAGGTCACCTTCCAGCAGGACAATAACCCTAAACATACTGCTAAAGCTACATTAGAGGGGTCTAAGAGGAAACATGGAAATCTCTTGTAATGGCCTAGTCAAAAACCAGACCTCAATCCAAATGTGAATCTATTGCATGACTTAAAGATTGCTTAACAGCAATACAACCCATCTAACTTGAATGAATTGGAGTAAGATTTCCTGGAAGAACAGGTAAAAATCCCAGTTTTTCTTAACCCCTTAAGGACCAGGCTGTTTTGTACCTTAAGGACTAGACTCTTTTTAGGAATTTTACCCATGTTGTGGTTTTGCTGCCTTATTTTTTACAGTTTATTACTGGATATAACGGCAATACTGTTAAAGAGAGTAGATAATATGATATGAAATACTTTTGAGTAAACAAAAGTATTAAGCAGATGATACCTCTATTGGCTAACCAGAAAAACTATGTTTGCAAACTTCTTGAGCACAGAGGCTACTTCATCAGGCTAGATAATATATGAAAGATTTCTGAAAAAAAGCACAGAAATAAAATGATATTACTAGATATTGTATCATTAAGATAAGCCAGAGCAATAATACTTTTGGTTTGTGTATATGAAAGGGTAAAAGGTGATGGCTTAAGAGAGATCTGCAGTCACTGATTGTGTGAAGCGTCTGTGTAATGAGTCATAAATCCAGGGGCTAAGGTACCTTTAAATGGGATGATTATTGCCTGAATTATTGCTGAAAACAGTGAATTTGGGCAATAATGCTGCCGACAGGGCACTGGGCGAGAAATCGCTCACTTGTCAGAGTCGCTTGGTTTTTAGCAGAGCTAAAATCCAAGCGACTGTCGGGGTGTGTAAACAGGCAGTCGTTAAACTATGAGTGACTGCCTGCTAACTGTGAATGGAGAAGGGTGGGCTGGAACAATCTCCACATGCTCCGCCTTCATTCACAGAACGACTATTGCCCCTGTGTAAAGCACAAGAGTGACCATTGAGCGGTAGTCTGTTTGACGACTGTCAGGTGCTTATGTGCCGGCAGTGGTCCCGTGTAAAGGTACCTTTGGATTCAATTTTTAAGCGAGTGACTGGAAAGTTATCAGTTTGAATTCCTGAATTTTTCTCTCTCTGTCCTTCTTAAAATGACCTTTCAATAGTAAGACCTTTAAATTTATTATACTGTGGCCTCAGGAAAATGATTTCCCACAGGTATGTGTATGTTTGTGTGAATTCATTTCCACAATGTAAATTCCTTCAAGGCACCTTGTTCATCATATCATGTACATCGCACTGGAGGATGTACATGAAAAGGTATCAGTGGTTTAAAAGCCCTTTTGTGTATTGGTTATGTAGACTGTGTTTGATAGTAGAATGTGGCTACAGATCTTGAATTTTTTGATACTACAAGGTAAACTGCCAAACTCTGATGATGATGTGAGGGCATTTCTGACAAGACGATTCCTTAGGTATGGTGGTTGTTTGTATGAGAGAAATATTTCTTTCAGTCTATTGCCTTTGGGTTGGAGATCAGAAGTGATTTTCCTCAAGGTGTTCATCTGAAAGTTGTTTGTGCAATGATCAATACAGGCAGTTTTGTCAAGCACCTGGAGCCTGAGGCTTCTAGGGGGCCCCATGGCTCTGAAACCACCCACCAACTCTATAGTCTGGCCACTCACTGCTGCTATGCCACCACTTCACACATCATGGCATGCAGCAATGTGAGTAATACCCTGACCTGCCCCTCATGTCCACTTACAGTGTGGAACAACTGCCTTGGCATTACTGGAATTGAAGGGTATGTGAGGGTGGGGGTGGGAGTGGGGGGTGGGGCGTCTGCCACGTCAAGTCCTTGCTGCCTTCTCCTACATTAACGCTGTTCCTACCTAACATATACAGCTGGTCTGGGTAGCACGATCAGTGCACCATTCTCCCAACAAATCACACAGAGACTCTGCCTTCTAAGCACCTCTGTGATTGGCTGATACTTGATGATGTAACATTTGCTAAGCCTGGAATTCTCAACCACCAGCAGCTCCAGGAGTGGATAGGAGCCTAGAGGAAGTTTTGCAGACTGGGACCAATGGTACTAGGAGCCGGCCTTTAGTAGAGAGCCACAAGAACCATCTTTTCTAACACTTAACCTTTTTTTAATCAAATTTTCATTTTCTGCATCCCCACTTTTAAACAAACTTTTTTTTGTTTCTGCAGACATAGCTATATGAGGACTTGTTCTTTATGGGACGAGCTGTGCTAACCAAATAGGTTAAAAGGGTAGTTTTCATAGAGCTGGAAGAGCAAGGCACCAGCCAGTAATTATGTGAGCACAGATATTAAGTCCCATTAAACGTGGGGGATACTGATGGATGGGGGTCAGGATCTCAGAAAGAATGTAAAAGGGAGTAAACAGAAGAGGAGTTTGATTAGAGAATGTGATAAACCTCCATAAAGAGATGTGTTTTAGGGCCCTTTTCTAGTTACATCCCTGGTCTCAAAGATTTGGCCAGGAAAGAAAGGAGGAAGGAAACAACAGTGCTGAGCTGTATGATGTCTCATGTGCGAAACTCTGAAAAGTATACTGCAATAACATTGAGACCATCTCTTTTGTGACTCGATAATATGATACTCCTTTACTGCTGGGTTCCCATCTACAATGTAATCAAATGAAACCTCACTCGTGCTTATGAATCCCTCTACAGCATCTATTCTCTCTACCTTTATTAAAAATTGTTCTTTCTCTCTTTTTTACAGTCTCTGTTTTCCCATGACCTTTTCTATCTTTCAACACCTATCGCTTCCTCTCATGAATGCATCAGAAGGCTTTCAAATATGAAATCTATTCTTTGCAACACACTTCTTTGTTCTTTCCCTCTCTGCAGACCTCACTAAAAATATCCCAATCTGAACCCTCAATAGTAAAGCACCAATAACAAACTTTAACCCTCGTATGGAACCAGTTTCAAAATGCAGGACTACAATAAACAAGACCCCATGGTAGCACACAGGGGTTAATGGAAACTTTTATATTTCACTATAATGGTACACTAATGACTAATTTAGTTACAAGAGTTCAGAAAATAAGATGATGGTATTCATTAGTCATAAAGCGCAGCGTGGGATATAGGAGTCAACAGATCATTCAGCTTTTTACATTAGTTCATCTATTAGATGCCCAGATTAAAACAAGCAAGTGGGCACAAAACTGCAGCTGTTGAAAGCAAGCACCTCAAATATCCCTCTGTGGGAGGGGGTACAAGAGAGATAGCATGTCGTATATTATTTAGTGATGCCCACTAAGCTGATAATGGCCCTTTTTGCACTGAACGATATATGTTCAGTGTAAATGCCAGCAGCAACTGAACCATGACCAGTAACACGTTTGTTGTTCAGTTTCGGCAGGCATAAAATGAAAAATGGTCGTTGGGGACACCATCCTGTGTGTGGCATGTTGCTAAGAGAAAGGGGACGAATCTGTGCGGGGCAAAGTCCAACATTGTGGCCATTTTGAAAGCTGTCATCTTAGAACCAAGTTGATATTTTCAAATTGGAAGGGGTGCATGTGACATGGGTATCTGATAGAGAATTTGATGAATAATCCAAATATGTGCTTACATGTCATGTATCTTTATTTCTTCCAAAGTTATTAACAATTTTTCTGTGACATAGAACACAATCACGATCCAGCACAGGATATGCTCAATGTGTTCCCCATTGTTTTGAATTGTCAAGGCTATTCTCTTCTCCCATTCACAATGCACTTAAAGCAATACTTCAGCAGGAATTCTTGCACAGGCATCCTGGATCCACTGTTGCATGTGTGCCACAATCTGGATTTTCACGGCATCCGTAATGTGGGGGGTGGGGAGGCTCCATCCTGCTGGAAGAACACTGGGAACTGGGAAGGTGCCATCTTTTTTTGCACAGTGCTGGGAACACCTTGTAACTTTAGTTCAGTTAGCTTTTATTAAGACATAGGAATCAGGACAGTAGGTGACATTAATACATGAAAATGCGGCATGGAAGGTTGTGAACCAAAAATTGTGATAACAGTAAAGAGCGACATCTGAACATCTTTATGCGCATTCGAGGGACATTCGCCTATTAGTTGTTTTCAATTGAACAGGCGTACATCTAATCCTGAACACCTTGTAACTTAACAATTTTGCAATCCAATTTTGCATTCAGGGTTTCCTAGGGGGCTTTCTCTTTCTGCCATTATACAATGGCGCCATCTGCTGGCTAGAACCAGTACTGCGGTATGTAACATGCTGGAGAGGCCCCTGACAACAGAGCAGCCAGTAATCTACAGTAAGAATACCCTGCCGGACATCTTCCAACATCAGAGTTGTACAGGCTTCAATCATAATGTCTTCAGACGTCAGACAATGGATTGGAAAGGGTTAACAATTGCAGATAGTTGGCAGCAGTAAGGTTACCATTGGTGAAGAATGAGCTCACCACCTTCATACCCCACACACTGCACCACACCATGACTTTCTGTATGCCAATCATCTTGGAGGGATCTGTCCAATGTGGGCTTGTGTCAGACCAGTAGCAAAGGTTTTGTTTGTTCACCTCCCCATTCAGGTAGAAGTTTGCTTCATCATGGAAAAGTATTGTCTGTGTGAAATGTGGGTACCATTGCAATTGCTGTGACACCCATTTTGCAAATTCAACACAGTGATCAGGATCATCCTCATTAAGATGATGCAGCAACTGGATCTTGTAGAGGTCCCATTGGTGTGTAACCAGTATCCGCCTGATGGTGGTTTGAGTCACCCCACTCTCCTATGACAGATGCTGGGTGCTACGATGTGGGCTCTTGCAGAAAGACGCTGCTCTCTGTGACAGTTTTATTACGTTCACTTTTAGTCAAGTCCAACTCAGAACCTGTTTGGAGAAATTTGGCTCTGTTAGGGTGCTGAACATTGAAATCTGCTGTAATGACTTGAAAACTGCTCTCCCTGTAGATCAGCACAATCTTTGGCAATATTACCACCAAATCTGTGTCTGTGGAAAATAGTTTTTTGATTTCTCATCAAATTCTCTATCAGCTACATATGTCACATGCACCCCTTCCTATTTTAAAATATCAACTTGGTTCCAAGATGGCAGGTTTCAAAATGCCCACCATGTTATACACCTACCCGCACAGATCTGCCTCCTTCCCCTTATCAACATGCCATACACAGAACAGCGTTTCCAACCACTGTTTTCCATTTATTCAGGTGTTTCCATACCTTTGGTCGATCCTTTATTTTCTCTGCATACAATTGCATAGAAGAAACTTTTCCATTGTCATCTCATTGTGTATTACCGTGACCTTGGCTATGTAATGTGATTAGGGATGGCTTGGGCCACATCAGGTGCAATCTTAGCATAATAAAATAAAACATTTCTACTGCGTTTCACCTGGAAGGTGCTGATCATGTGGAAAGTTTATTGTCAATCAATCCTCTGCTATCTCTGAAATCCACATGTGCTCTTCGGATTGAATGTTAAAATAACCTGGACAAGGTTGAAAGTAGGAAGGCAGAAATGACTTTCAGGCATCTAGAATCCCAGCAAGCACTTCATCATAAAAGCATCACTGGTTAAAAATGAGACAGTCAACAAACTGAATTTGAGGCAGAAAGGTGAGAGAAGGAACGAAATGTAAAGGACATAGATCTAAGGTCCAAAGTAACATCTGTGATAGTGCATCTAATTCAGTTATTATTCCATCTGCTGGCTGATCTAGACACTGAGCCAAGAAAATGTGATACTATGTGTATATAGAAGGTTTACACTCCACTGCACCATGATGAGAACTTATCAAAGCACAGCCGAAAAATCACCCCATCCAATTGCTTCACCCACTGCGAGGAATCCGTGTCACAGAAAGAACAATAGCCATTCAAATCACCAATAAATTGCTTACATTTTATTTTCTCCAGCAATCTTTGTTCTCTCAAGGTGTCATCTGGAAGAAGACGATTACACTATCCGTCATTACCTAGAAAGAAACAAGAACGGCTCAATAATGCTAAATATTGAGTTATTATTGATTTATCCAGTTCAGATGTGTTAGCAAGAAACTTAGCTGTCAACAATGGGATTAATTCAAAGAGCTGCCGTTATAAAGAAAGCCCATGCGCCCATCCGTAACTATGGCTATTACCAAAGTGATTGTGTTTACGTGAGACATATACAATAATGAAAAGTGCCGACCTCTGAACCCAGCTGAATAGTAAGTCTTGATGATGGTATCTGTACCAGGTCTATATGAACCACATCCCAGGGAGTCATTGCAGCTGGAGATTTTTTCATGTCTTATGAAGACAAAGGGAGAATGGGGCTTTTTATGGTTACACATCTCTCTACTAATAAAGATTTCTGAAGTGCTATTCTTGGTAGGCAGTGGTGACCCATATCTCGAACTCTTGGTTGGCACTCACATAAATCAGTAGAAACTCAATTCCTAAAAAATTCCATACCTTGTCTAACCTACATTTTATGGCAGCAATTAGTGCTTCCTCATTCTTCACACAGAGAAAGGTTACTCTTTGTGCGTTTGAGAAGATTGTGTAATGAGAGAACAAAAAAGATGTATTAATAAACACATAATATGAAAAAGTGTCATGAATATTTGGGAGATATGAAAGTTGTAGGTCAAGGTAATGCCAAGAAATGGCAGATTTACAGAAGAAATATGCCAGTTATTGTATTGTATCCAGAGATATTGCTTTAAATCTTGATTACTGTGGTTTATCAACAGCGCAAGGTGCCCGGCTGTGTATATCGGCCATTTTGGGTTGTGCTGCTGACAATACACAAAATACAAAAGAACATATTAGAGTATATTATAGCAATATATTTTAGCTTTACATCGGTAAACTGCTGTGAAGTAGAAAAAGACAATTTATGCTGAAGTGTGTATGGTACAATAATGTTATATTAATGCTGATAAATTTATCAACTTACTACTGTACTTTTTCATTGTCATCAAAGTGACTATTTTTGACATAGGAAACCTAATCTTTAAAGCGTGAAAGCTGCTCAGGCGAGTCCAAGGTGATGTTGTTTTTCAAGGTCAAAATGAGCTAGCCAAAGAAGATGTCAAATCTGAATTTAATGGCTAAAGCTAAGAGACCACTGCTCTCTGCAGAACATGAAGAACGGCAAAAGTGTTAGCATTCCATACAAAAAACGGACGGCGCTGCTTTTCTTTATTTTAAAATATTAAAGCAAACAATAAGAAAAGATCTTATCTGACAGAGAGACTAGTTCACTCCTGAAATGCATTGCTGTATCACAGTAAAAATGAAGAATAGGATTTTCATGCTAATACTAAATATGCTAAATCTTGGCCCAAAAAATGCCTTGCTAGACTGGGCAAGAACAGTAACCGTTTTCAATTTATTTATACATTTCCAGGTAGAATAACAGAGGAATAGAACAATATTAAGCTCTGAGAAACGGTGCTTCAGAACTGATAAAACAGATGTGCTAGATGACTTGACAAGTCCTCTTCAAAAGTCTGTGCTTGCCTCCTGCTAGCTTAAAGGGATAGTCCACCTTTTACTAGTTTTGCTGTTTTTAGTTAGTTAGCTGTAGAATAGGAAATCATATAATTTTCTCTTATGTGTGTGTTTATATTTCTGTTCACATTATTTGCTAATATCAGTGCAATGCCCTTATTTGCACAGTATAAGAGTATATGGTCCATGGGGTTGGTCTGTCCATGGTAATGGATATCAGTCATGTGATTCTTAGTATTCAACTGGCACTGATCAGGTTGATGAAAAGCAGATTAGTGAGGGGCAGCCATTATCCAGCATACCATATTACTGCAGAAGCTTTTCATATCTGTCAGTGTCTATGTAGAAGCAGCATTTACATTCTTCTCCGTCTCCTCTGTGTATTTTTTTTCCATTTACCTTATTTAGAACAACATAACAACATTACCTGGAGACAGGTGTGTGCGTGCTGTTTAATAGTTTTTTATAATAAAGTTAACTGTTAAAAAGACAGATACACAACTTTCCCCAGGTGATATTTTCATGTCGTTGTTAATTAAGTTAATTGGAAAAAAACACCACACAGAGGAGACAGGGAGAAGAGTACAAGAATAGGGATGAGCGAGTATACTCGCTAAGGCACTACTCGCTCGAGTAATGTGCCATAGCCGAGTATCTCCCTGCTCGTCCCTAAAGATTCGGGGGCCGCCGCGGCTGACAGGTGAGTTGCGGCGGGGAGCAGGGGAGAGCGGGCGGGAGAGAGAGATCTCCCCTCCGTTCTTCCTCGCTCTCCCCCGCAGCTGCCCGCCCCGCGCCAGCCCCCGAATCTTTAGAAGACAAGCTGGGAGATACTCGGCTAAGGCACATTACTAGAGCGAGTAGTGCCTTAGTGACTATACTCGCTCATCCCTATACAAGAACTATTTCTACAAAAACACTGAAAGACATGATGAAATTCTGCTATAGTAATACACTATATAATATTTGCTCCTCTGAAATCTACTATTCACCTACAGATGTAGCACAGTTTAAGGTAATGCTGATAACTTGCTGCAACAAGTTATCTTAACACATCAAAGACCATTGAAAAAGTATTGTAAAGGCAAGCAAAAGTTCTGTGCCACAGTTTATTTATCACATGTGTGTAATAGATACCTGATCAGTGTCAGCTGAATACTAGGGGTTACATGACATGTTTGGTGGTTCGGATGATTTACTATGGACAGACCAGTCCATGGACTACACCATTTTACTCTGCAAATAGGGGCCACTGCATTGGTATAAAAGAGGTAGTTAAGCAGAATTTTAAATTCATGTATATTAGAAAACGGTATGATTTCCTATTTTTTAACTAAATAAAAATGGACAAAACAGTAAAACATGAACAACCCCGTTAGCAATAACACCATAAAAACAATAATAGTTTAGATATTTGTCCTAGGTACTATTCCACTATTCCCTTTAGGCTGGGTTCACACAGGGTGGATTTACTGCGGAAATTCCATGCAAAATTTCGCTGTGGCAAATCTGCCTGCAGACGCTAATTCCGGGATTAGCCAGTCATGTGGACGAGATTTGTCAAAAATTTCATCCACACGGGATGGCCAATCCGTCGGGGCAAATTTGGCAATAGCCAGCGCTGCAGCACGGATTCTTCGGCCGCAGCATGCCAAGCCACTCCAAAACCCACGGCTAAGTGCAGCAAGTTTTGAAGCTGCACTTTCCCAGTGGAAATCTTGCAGTTTTTTGCTGTGGCAAAACCGCGAGATTCCTGCCGAGAATACGTCCCGTGGGAACCCAGCCTTAAACTTAGTAGATGCCATCATTTCTACTTGCAAAATACGTGAAATAATGGTCAACAGATCTCCTTCCTGACTCCTCCATATACATAAATGCTCATTAGACAATGGCCATTCAAATGATTCAATAGGGAGAAAAAAATATGCCATTGTCACACACTTATATCCAGAGGAAATAAAGAATTGCATTGCAATATGGCCCCCGCTTAAAAGTCTTACTTGTCATTTATATATTTTTGAGCTAATTAAGAGTCAATTTTAAGACTTTTTCCAATGTATTTAATTAACAGATTCCATCTGGTTTTAATAGAAAATCACTCTTGAACTGATGCCCCCTTTTCTCCAGCTGAAGGCTGTTGCTAGGGATAATCTATATTTAGCCAGTAAGTATATATAGCCCTTTCACGGTGTGCCCACAATCTTCTACTGCTATTTAGGGAACATGTCCGGAGATAAGACTGGTTTATTAGATGTGGTTTTAACCCCTACAATCACTTTAGTTCATGCTGCAGTTTTCTTTTGAAGCAACACTAAAACCATGTTGTAATTTACACTCAAAACTGTGAGGCAGAAAAGTGTGACAGCAGTCGTAGCACTTTTCCAGTAGTCTATATAATTTTTTTTTAAGCTCTCAAGCATTCTTTAACACTTTGAAATAATTATAAGCAAATTCTCCTGTGTTGTGGAATATCTGATGATGTTCTGGGGGCATTCATATAACATTTCCCATTCAATAGACTTCATTGGTCAAGGTCTTAGAAGACCACAGCTCTTTGCTGTGCTTTTTCCTATTTATTCATACAAGTGTAGCAAAGCTGAACATGACTTTTAATACATTAAGATGACGTTCTGTGCCACAGTTAATAATAATAATAATAATAATAAACTTTATTTGTATAGCGCCAACATATTCCGCCGCGCTTACATAGACAGGGGGAATACAGAAAGACAAAATACAAAAATTACAGAACCACGGTTACATAGTAATCAGTTGATTGATACAATAGGGGTGAGGGTCCTACTCCAACGAGCTTACATACTACGAATAGTGGGGTGATACAGAAGGTAAAGGGCTGGAGATGCACATGGTATGGCATAGTGGAGAGTGAGCGATGTTATACACATAGACAATGGTCAGACATTTGGCCGTGTGACGGCAGAAACAGTATGACTGCTGGAGCGGTTTATGATGGCTAGCAGGGATTGCAGTCAGTAGGTCAGGGAGCATGTTATCAGGTGGAGTACAGAGGGGTTTGTTTAGGGAATTCGGTATGCCTCCCTGAAGAGGTGCGTTTTCAGAGCACGCCTGAAGTTCTGCGAGTCCTGGATTGCTCGGGTAGCCTTTGGTAGTGCGCTCCAGAGGACCGGTGCTGCTCTGGAGAAGTCTTGGAGGCGGGAATGAGAAGTTCGAATTAAAGGGACACTCAGTCTGGTTTCATTAGCAGAGCGGAGAGCCCGGGCTGGGTGATGGATTGAGATGAGGGAAGCAATATAGGGGGGTGCTGCACTGTGGAGGGCTTTGTGGATGAAGGTAGCGAGTTTAAATTGAATTCTGTATTTAACGGGCAGCGAATGCAGTGACTGGCACAGGGCAGAGGCGTCCGAGTAGCGGCTAGACAGGAAGATGAGCCTGGCTGCCGCATTCAGGATGGATTGGAGAGGGTAGAGTCTGGTGCAGGGAAGGCCGATCAGCAACGGGTTGCAATAATCGAGCCGGGAGTGGATGAGGGCAACAGTAAGCGTTTTTAGCATGTCCACAGTGAGAAGAGCGTGGATTCTTGCGATGTTCTTGAGGTGCAGCTGACATGTTCGGGCCAGAGATTGGATGTAGGGGGTAAAAGAGAGATCAGAGTCAAATATGACTCTGTTACAATCTGTTCAGTTACACTTTCAATTGCTTTGCAATGGTTTTTGTTATGTTAAGAGAGCAAGTGCTTAAAGAGACTCTGTCACCTATTTTTAGACCTGTAAGCTATGCTTATGGGCTAAAAATAGGAGACCTGTGGAGTCCAGGAATGAAAGTGTTATATCTTCCCCATTGCCAGTGCTGGAAGCCTGCCCCTCAATGCATTAAGTGCCACAGCTAAGTCGCCTGCCCATTATAAAATTAGACTATGCAAAAGTAGCATAAAACAATCTGTACATCAATACATGCATACTATGATGAAAATCTTTGTTGTATGTGTGGCATCCGACCTTCTTATGAATGTTATCCAGTACTGTTGAATGTAATCTTTCTAGAGTTCTGTATAATCAAAAAATTAATATTATATAAAGAATTGAAAAGAAACAAGTGAGATTGTTACAAATAATGGGTACTATTAGATGTCAAGTTAAATGGCACCATATACAATTGTAAGCTTGCAGACCTAACGTTGCTATTGTCTGTTTTATTTTGATACTTTATCTTATTTGTAAACTTCCATAAGATAACTTTATTTGTACGGTAACTAAGAGTCCTCCTTGCTATTCACAATCTTGCACTTTGTTTATTACTTTCCATGTGATTTTGAAAAGCTGAATAATATTGAATAGAGTCCCAGAGAATCATTACAAACAGGAGCTGCGTAGTTTCACCTCTCACCTTCTTGAAACATCAGAACCCATTATAAAGCAGAATCACACAATTCACAGAGTGTGAATTTAACCACAAAAGGTAGGAAAGGTGTTGTACTATTAGTCACATGTCACTGTCTTCTATGTCTACATTTTCTAATGCAAAATAGCGTAAAGCGTAAAACGAAACAGGCTGAGCTGTGAGAAAGGAAAAAATCAAGTGCAATATTACAGTCAGATGAAATGTGGAAGGAAAACCAACAGTATGTGATTGATTGTGGCCTGCAAGAAGAAAAATGGTCTACAAAAGATGGCAGTTACTGCAAGTTATTATTCAGTCAATGTGCTTTAACTAATTACTGCTACCATAAGATACAAATGACAATATCCATGAATGATTGCAGACTGGTCTACAAATGTCAGCAGCTTTAATGTTTGACTACTTTCACGGGCAAACTTGTTGCCTTGTTTTTTTTTGTTTTTTTTTTTACTGTGAATGTAGGAATAAACATTTTATTTAACGGAAGAGAGAAGCTTCCTTTATGTTACAATGAACTTGTTCATGTCCAACTAACAGAGCACTGAGCAGCACAAAGCACTTTGTGTATTTGCATGATTGCTTTTCCTCTGTACTGTAAGCCTGTCATGTGCATGAAGTACTCCGTGGTAAATCATGGAACTGAAAAGGAATATGGATAGAACCTTATTTTTCTACCGAAAAAATACTGAAACATATTAGGGTAGATTTATTAATCCTGCCTAACAGACATTGGTAAACTTAGACCAGGAAGTCTAGAGATGCACCTAATATATCACAGTGGCTTATGTTGGATGATACTGTACATATCACATGACTAGAGATGAGCCAGTATACTCGCTAAGGCTAACTACTCGAGCGAGTAGTGCCTTAGCCAAGTATCCTCCCGCTCGTCTGTAAAGATTCGGGTGCTGGCGCGGGTGACAGGTGAGTTGTGGCTGTGAGCAGGGTGGAGCGGGGGGGAGAGATGGAGAGAGAGATCTCCCCTCTGTTCCTCCCCGCTGTCCCCCACCGATCCCCGCCCGCCGCCGGCCCCCGAATCTTTAGAGACGAGCAGGGGGATACTCGGCTAAGGCACTACTCGCTCGAGTGGTTAGCCTTAGCGAGTATACTCGCTCATCTCTAGTCAAGACCATTTCAGTTGAGCCATGCCATTTCATGCCTGAGCCACACACATTTGTTGAGCGCGGTGCAAAAAGTGTTTAACACGTATCTCCATATCAAATAGTGCGGATTTTCACATGTTTTTTTCCTGCAGATCTGCACCAAAATCTGCAACACAAAATATGTTGCGGATTTGGCTGCAGATCTGCACCTACATCCACAATGTGTGAATATACCATAAAGGGGTTTTCTAGGACTTAAGAAAAAGGTTAAAAGGGCTTAAAATGAAAGGAAATTGAATACTCACCTATGTATTTAAAATCTCCCTTTTTTTCCCAGTAGACGGATATCTATCCAGATCACACAATAATGTCAAACTGCAGAAATAATGATGGTAAAATCACAGCACAGAAATGATACACAATGCGATGCCACATACAAGGGTAATATGGTAACACTATGTAAGGTAGCGCAGGAGTATACCTCTTAGACAAAAAAGAAATTCAACTGTGCTGTGGTCCTTGAAGCTCTGCCCTATTTTGATGGCACAGTCAACATCACCTGCTAAACACTACCCCCTTTAGTGATATAATTAGTGCCAACACTGATGTCAGAGGAGTATGATGTCCACATGAAAGATACAATCAGTGATAATCTAATGTTTTATCACTGATCATTCGCTCACTGCACATGTTTACATCTAACAGGCAGCTCAGCACAAGCATTAGTAATGGTGGTACCCTTACAGGCCCGTAAAATTTCCTCACTACTCTGGAAGTAGTCTACACCAAGAGCTCTGAAGATAACTTTGCTCTGTCTTCCTTACTCAACGCTACCTCCCTTCTCTCCTAGAGATGCTCACTTACATTCTGCTATAGCCATGCTGTGCTGGTCACCAGACCACCCCCCCCATCCAATGGCGGCCAGCTAGAAACTTAAAACATTACAACAGGGAACATATACTCCCCATTAATACCTTTTTATGAGGAAAGAGCAAAATGCTATGTAAAGAGGCTATCCCTCCACAATACACCTATAGATAACACATGGTCCACCATTCACAATAAGTAATGGTCACAACTTATCTACTCCCCCTCTGGGCAAAATGACCTCTGCACACGTCACAGCGCAGGCCTAGAACAATTTCCCATAGAAGTAAGTTGGTTCCCACCTGGTTAGTAAACCACTGTCCTCGCCAGTAAATACATCAAGAGGCTGTGCTCTTAATTTTTTACCAACAATATCAATTGCCAGTAAAAAGATCTTAATGTGCTATGTATAATGTCTTACCAGGGTGGGATAGG
Organism: Eleutherodactylus coqui; assembly: GCF_035609145.1. Taxonomy (NCBI): domain Eukaryota; kingdom Metazoa; phylum Chordata; class Amphibia; order Anura; family Eleutherodactylidae; genus Eleutherodactylus; species Eleutherodactylus coqui. The sequence goes on along the minus strand of NC_089838.1, from coordinate 169,428,069 downwards.
AGCAGCGGGTGTAGCAGCTGTGCAGGTCACTAGAGAGTAGTCAGGATAGCCAGGAGTCGTTATAAGAAAGTCTCGGTTGCAGTACAAATGGTTGAGGCGAGAAGCATAGTCAGATGGAAAGCTGGAGGTCAGCAAAATGTAATCATGGTTTGCAGTACAATGGATGATGAAGGTAACGTAGTCAGGAGGGTAACCAGAAGTCGGTATCGGGAAATCTGGTAGCAATAGCAGGCAGAGGAGAAGCTGGATCCAATGCTGTAGAGCAGAGTAGAATTGTATCCATTGCTGCATGTATTAACAGGTTATGACTTTCTTAAAACCACAAGCTGGAATTATTTACATTCTTTTAATAAAACATAAGATAGAAAATGTGTTTGCAGCAGTATAATGTTACATGGGTTTCTTGCTTTTCTAAATATTCAGCCTGTCCCTCTTTCAGTTTTAAAACATGGGTACATGGTCTACAGTGAAGCCAACTCATGCCAAATGCTTTTAATGATGGCAAATGTTACACATCTATCACTGAAGTGAAATTTATCATTTTCAAGGATTACCACAAATTTCATACCCAAACTATTATACGTTTGTGTCAACTGTTGTACAGAGAAAAATCGTGAAGGGGATGCAACCCTATAAAATATTGCTGTATTCCCTTCCTTCTTAAGATTAGTGAAGGTCCCAATGATCAACCACTCATCAGAATATGATGGCAATATCCTAGCAAGTAACCCTTTAAAAGTGTTTTCTGCACTTTTTTCAACTGATGACCTATCTGCTGGATAGGCCATTAGTAGTTGATGGATAAGGGTCTGCTGCTCGGGATCCCCACCCATCAGCTGATCATCTGGCCCACTGTCCAGAGCAGCAGCTTGGATGTTGTCATACGTGGAGAGGGGAAGAAGGGGGGCCATCAGTTTCACTCCCATTGAAATCAATGGGAGGTTCGCGCTGCTACTCCACCTCCTGCCCAGGACAGAATGTCAGTAATAGGAGCAAGAAGTGGAGTAGAAGCACGGTGTTCCCATTGATTTAAATGGGACTGAAGCTGGAACCCCCACTTCTTTTCCTGTTTATAATGTCCGGTCCATTTCACTAGACTGTGGGCTGGCCGATCAGCTTATGGATGGGGATCCCAAGCGGTGGTGGTTGTATTTTATTCTAGGAACTTTTTGTACTTATTTTTGTATATATTTTAAAATATATGCCCCATAATGTCATATAAAACCTTTGGTGGACATTCATACTATGTTTTTTTCCCTCATTTTGCAGTTTTCTACTGTAGCTGGGGTATCCAGGTACCCGACGTGCTCCTGTTAGATTGTGGGAGCTTTAAACCCATGCCACATATTAACAATGATTTAAAGCCCAAGAGCAAGCATCATACATATATCGTGTTTGGTCAGAATTGGGTTAAAATAGATTTTTCCTAGTATTATTACCAATGTCACATCTATCACGTCTGGTAGTTGATCAGTGGCTAATTTGCTGGAAAACCTATTGACAATTCAGAATCAAAGCCTTGTATTTTCATGCTATTATTTAGCTTATTAGATTCATCTGAATGCATTTCTATTCCATTTTCTGCTTAAAATGTTTATTCTGCTCTTTATTCCTATTTTCTATCTTGCATCAAGATCTAATTTTTATAGATCCAGTTCAAGAATCACATTTATTGTGTTGATTTCAAACTCGTGGATGCGAAAGTAAGCAAAGCCTTATGAGACATAACGCAAGTTGGTCTTTTTCAACATGGATAATAGGAACTGATGAAGGTCATTTTGTCTGAAGGTGTATTGTCTGAGACATTGTCATGTCTATTAGGAGATGAATTTTCATGCTTATTAAATGACACAATGAATTGGAGTTGAGTGCTTGGTGAATTATTTAGTATATCCCTTGAGGGACCAACCTGGGGATGTGTTATCAAATAACTATGTGTCTTTGGATTAGACCTGTTCTGAAAGGAGAATGGATAAAGCATTGCTTGCTTAAATCACTTTAGAGCCTTGCTTCTTTTATGGATTTTCTATGCAGATATGGGCACTCAATTATTTTGATTGTCCTAGTTCAGAAAGCATTACATGTCTTAATATAAATTGTTTTTCTAGCGCTTTTCCATAATATTGAAGATACCAAACTGGTTGTCTGAGTGTAGATATTACTTCACGAGATGTTATTGATGATATAATCAGAAAGATTGCTATGATATGTGCATGATACATGGTATATGGAAAAATAAAACGTTCAAAACATCAAAAGGTTAACCTGTGCCTCCAGCTTTTAATACATTTCATATGTTAACTTTAATTGGTAAGGGTGAATTCACACTTGAAATATGATATCCATTTTCTTCTGCCACGTAAGGTTTTCCAATTACGGGGAATAATGTAATCCAATTGCCGTTGTATTGTATGTTTTGGAAATATGCCGATACAATTAATCCAGTAGGCTCGCTATTATCCTTGCTTAATAACAAAAGTGATTGTGCAACTATTTCACAATCGCTGTTACACATCACGCACTAACTGAACACTATAAGGGTAGGTTTATGTAACATATAGGGTATGTTTCCATGTGGCATAAAGGCTGCGGATCATCCACCAGTAAGTTGTAATTAATGAACTGTGTTTTTTCAGGTCATTGGTTAGACTAAATAAAAGAATCAACATCATAAAACAAAATACATGTTTGTATTGCTACGTCCATAAAAGTGCGATCTATCAAAGTAATGCATTATTTATCCTGCATGGTGAATGTCGTCCAGGAAAAAAAAATTAAGAACGCCAGAAATGTGCTTTCTGTTTCCAAGAAGAAATGCAATAAAAAGTGATCAAAACATTGTATGTATTCCAAAATTGTACTAATGCAAACTACAGGATGTCCCGCAATAAATGAGCCCTTGCACAACTAAGTAGATGGAAAAAAGTTATTGCGTGCAGAAGATGGTGGCAGAAAATAATTTAAAAATTAAATGTCTTTGAAAAATATAAAAGTAGTACAGCAAAAAAACACTATATAAGTTTGGTATCGTAGTAATTGTACTGACCGATAGAATAAAGTTATCATGTCATTTTTGTTGCAGTTTGTACGTCGTAGAAACAAAACGCACCGAAAGATGATGGAATTTCGTGTTTTTTTTCATTTCACCCCACTTAGAACTTTTTGAAAGTTTTTTAGTACATTATATGGTACATTAAATAGTACCATTAAAAAATACAACTCGCCATGTCAAAAAGCAGCCTTCAGACAGCTACGTTGATGGATAAATAAAGGAGTTACAATTTTTTAAAACGCAAAAAAAAAAAGCTTGGTGACTAAGGGGTTAATTAACTTGAAAATAAGAGATGCTAGCTACTATTATGTTTTCAAACGCTTTGGAAAGGTCCAGATACACAAGATTCAGTGACTCTTCATGGTCCAGTCTGGTTTTTACTAAGTTTTTTATTCCTGTAAGGCAGTAATTCCCAACCGGGGTGCCGCGGCTCTCTGGCTGGAAATCACGTCGGTAGTGAGGTATCAGGGAACTTCCAGGGGACATGCAAGATACTGCTAAAGGAGATGGAGGAATGCTGCCAGGAGCAGAGGTCGAGCAGAGGCACAGCCTGCTCCCAGGGGACATGGAACACAGAGCTAAAGGACCTTCAAGGGCCTGGAGGAATGCAGCCAATGGGGAGCTAGGGGTGTGACAGGGGCGTTCCTACACCCCTGCCTTGTCAAGCCCCTAGCTTCCTGGTGATGTCAAGATACACCAGTACCAGGAGGAGGTACATATATGGGTTTGGGGGGGTTAATGTTATTACTGGGTGGGGGGGTGGGGGGTTAATATTATTACTTGGGGGGGTTAATGTTATAATTGGGAGGGTTAATGTTGTTACTGGGAGGTTTAATATTTTTGCTGGGGCTACTGTGGGGTCACTATTACTACTGGGGGCGCAATAGGGGTCACTATAGCTACTGGGGTCACTATAACTTTTCGGGTCGCAATAGGGGTTGCTCTAACTACTGGGGCCACAATAGGGGTCGCTATAACTACTGGGGTCACTATTACTACTGGGGCCGCAATAGGGGTCACTATAACTACTGGGGTCACTATTACTATTGGGGTCACAATAGGGTTCGCGATAACTACTGGGGTCACTATTACTACTGGGGCTGCAATAGGGGTCACTAGAACTACTGGGGTCACTATTACTATTAAGGGTCGCAATAGGGGTCGCTAGAACTACTGGGGCAGGAATAGGGGTCAATATAACTCCTGGAGTCGCTATTACTACTGGGGCAGCAATAGGGGTCGCTACTACTACAGGAGGCCGCAATAGGTGTCACTATTACTACTGGGGCTGCAATAGGTTGCACTATTACTACTGCGGCTGCAATAGGCTTTGCTATTACTACTGTGGCTGCAATAGGTTTCGCTATTCCTCCTGAGGCCGCAATAGGGGTCGCTATAACTACTGGGGCAGCAATAGGGGTCACTATAACTACTGGGGTCACTATTACTATTGGGGTCGCAATAGGGTTCGCGATAACACCTGGGGTCACTATTACTACTGGGGCCGCAATAGGGGTCACTAGAACTACTGGGGTCACTATTACTATTAAGGGTCGCAATAGGGGTCGCTAGAACTACTGGGGCAGGAATAGGGGTCAATATAACTCCTGGGGTCGCTATTACTACTGGGGCAGAAATAGGGGTCGCTACTACTGCTGGAGGCCGCAATAGGTGTCACTACTACTACTGGGGCTGCAATAGGCTTTGCTATTACTACTGTGGCTGCAATAGGTTTCGCTATTACTACTGGGGCCACAATAGGGGTCACCTATTACTACAGGGGCAGCAAAAGGGGTCGCTATTACTACTGGGGCAGCAATAGGGGTCACTATTACTACTGGGGCTGCAATAGGTTTCACTATTACTACTGCGGCTGCAATAGGCTTTGCTATTACTACTGTGGCTGCAATAGGTTTCGCTATTCCTCCTGAGGCCGCAATAGGAGTCGCTATAACTACTGGGGCAGCAATAGGGGTCACTATAACTACTGGGGTCGCTATTACTACTGGGGCCACAATAGGTTTTGCTATTACTACTGCTGCCACAATAGGGGTCACCTATTACTACAGGGGCAGCAATAGGGGCCGCTATTACTACTGGGGCCACACTAGGTTTCACTATTACTACTGGGGCCGCAATAGGATTTGCTATTATTACTGCGGCTGCAATAGGATTCGCTATTACTACCGGGGCTGCTTTTACTAGTTGGGCCACCAATATAGGGGGTCGCTATTACTATTGGGGCCACCAATATAGGGGGTCGCTATTACTAATGGGGCCATCAATATAGGGGGTCGCTATTATTACTGGGGCTACCAGCATGGGGGGGCGGACAATATTACCACACAGGGTGGATTAGTTGTGGAATTTATAGAAGCTGTAGCAGCAAAGTGGATGAGATTTTGAAAATCATCCACACAGTGTGGAAACAATCTGCACAAACCCCGTGCGGACACTGACATGAGGTGCGGGATTTAATTCCACAGCATGTTAGTTTTAAATATAATGTATATCAATAGCCCATCCAGTGCTCCAGCGTTCCTCCCTGTGTGTTTTTAAACAGCCCTGTCCTTTTTATAATGATAGAGGTAAAAATCATTTGTTGTAATAAGCCACACCCTAGCCTCGCCCATGACCACACCATAGCCACACCTCTAACCACACCCCCTTTTAGTAGGGGTGCCGCGCCGTAAAAACATTTTCCCAGGGGTGCCTCAAGGCTGAAAAGGTTGGGAAACACTGCTGTAAGGTGTGAACCGCTCACAGTAAGTAATTAGGAGGTTTTTAAACATTTCCCATTTATTGTCTGTACTCTTAATTTTGAGGACATTATCCCAGCCAATAAGGTTAATAGCATCTCTAAGCTGACCGGACTTGGCCTTCCTAAAGTTTAGTATTTTCGTAGCTCCCTTGTAAGACTCTCTTAAAAGACAAGTTGAAATGTATTATATTACTACCTTGTTACTGGCGACTTCGTCCGTGTGGAATTTGTATATTTTTTTTTTAAATCTAAAATGTGTTTTGCTGTGTGAGGGGTTAATTCACGTTTATGCCTTTAAATTGATAAGTGTATTTCACAGAATACTTATGTGTTTATAATTTGCGTCTTCTTCTGCTAAAGGTTTAAGCTTATACGTGTAAGGGCCGACGCTTTAATAATAGACTACAGCGACTCCATTTTGTATCTCTTTGCTTGTTTTGCTTTAATACATGTATCTGTATTAAATTTCACCTTTTACCTAGAAAGATGTTAGATCCCAATTATAATAATGACCTTGAATATGTTATCAGCTTTCTTTCTCTCATGTCTCCTTTCCCTTGAGAAAGCTCACTCCCTTCTAGTAAGAAGCGTCCAGGAACATTTTGTTTTGATACAGTTGTCACCGGACATTCATGTAGGAGACGTCTTTGAAAGATATGTATTGTAATTAAAATCTGCAGATGTTATGTAGCCTTGGGCATGCGCAGTAATCAAATAACTACGTCAGCAAAAATCTTCTATAACTGTAAACTCTTTGAATAAACTTTCCCTTCACTCATGGCAATCCCATCTTGCAAGTGGCTGTCCATTTGTGTCATCTGAGTACTCACCCCTGAAGACCAACTTGGAAGTAGACAGCATCAGCTCAACGGTCTGAGTTTGACCCCCCACATTACTTGGCGCCCAACGTGGGGCCAGAATTTAACTCCTTACCTGCAGCCGATATCTGACGACCCTGCCTGCCGACCACCTGGACCAGAGGCCACGGGACCCCAGATCTACAAAACACCGGTGTAAGGTAAGCCTTTGACTTACCGCCCTAGATCTGAGCTCCCCTGTCTTCAAAAGTCACGTGTCGACAGAACGGTTTGTTGCTGCATGTTTATAGGATACTTCTGCCTGTTATTTACGGTGTTCTTGGTAACCGTGCTAGACGGAAGAACCCACATGTGTATATTGCCATGCTGTCTGCTGCAAGCATTGAACTGATAGCTTTTTGTTGTACTTTGACTGCCGCACTCATTTTCCTAGCTGTAATTTGTTATAAGATTACAAAAGCCGCGTATAGAGGTGAGCCGTGGTCTCCTCTCTCTCCATAAAAAGGTCTTCTAATAAGTGAACATACGTGTCCTGCCAGCCGCGTACCTGGCAGAAGGGACTGTCCTGATCTACCCGAAGGACTGAGGTAGAAACAGCGGACATCAAGTCCATAGTAAACATTCGTGTCCTGCCAGCCGTGACCTGGCAGAAGGGACTAAAAGGTCATTGCGACCGCCAGATTTACCCAGAGGACGTTTTGTACATCCTCACTACTCCGTGATTGTGGTAAATCAAAAACGGCAAGTCCAATTATTAGTATGGGGTCCGGACAGTCTAAGACTTTCTTGACCCCTATTGAGATAATTAGGGAGAGAGAGGGGGAGGATATTTATAAGCAAGCCCGTAAAGTCTACAAGCTGATAGGGCTTAAAAGAACAGGAACTTTTAACTATGAGTTCTGGCGGCAGTACGGAACAAAACACATGAAAGCTATCAAAGACGTCGGTCTAGATAAAGGAATAGAGGCCATAAGCAAATATAGTAGAAAGGTAAATGTAGAACGGTGGGATTGTGAACCGAGGAATGAGGGCATACTTGTGTATGCACCCCCGGTGCCTGATCCAGCCAGAATGCACCTGATCTTACCAACCGCAAACAGCTCTGAAATTCTTCCTGATTATCAGAGTTGTATCGCTGCAACTCCGCTACAAGAGCCCCAAAGAGAAAAACCTTATTGGCATTGTCCCAGGTGCGGACAACAAAACCCTTTACAAAAACAAACAGCTTTAACTATGTGTAAACGGGAAAAGAATGAAACCGTTGAATGCTATTTTGGCAGACTAGAAACGAAGGCTAGAGACATGGGTCTCACCCTCTGTGCAGATGAAGTGTACTACCCAATGATGTGTGAAGCGTTCATGCAAGGCATTGGCCCATCATTGGCAGATAAAATAAAAGCATGCACCCCTGACTGGCGACAAGCCAAGCCCAGAGACTTGTATAAAAAGGCAGTAGGGTTTGCTATGGATGAGAAGCGCCCCGCAGTGGCGGTTAAATACTATAGCAACCAGGAGGGGAAGGTCCAGCTCCGGGACAGACCCCATAGAGGAAAACGCAAGTGTTATAATTACGGTAAGATAGGCCACCTGGCCAGGGATTGCTTTCATAAGCCCCGGCGATCCCGCCCCAATATCCCTACCGTGGAAACAGAGGATAGAGGCACTCAGACTTTTGAGCCTGCTTCCATATGAAGTGAGGAAGTGCCCTTCCTTATAGACACTGGGGCTACAAATCCTGTCTCAAAAATTCATGTGAAATAGTAGAAATGTTTAAGGCAAGGAGTATGCCTATATGGAAACAGCTAGAGAAATAACAAAGGACAGACAAAGCAAGTTAGCCATGAGGAGAGGATCTAGCAAGTTGTTGAGAAAAGCAAGTTAGAATTTTGGGAATCTGAGACCCACAAGTCTCAAAAAGATTCAGAGATGAGCCAAAGTTGGGTAACGTATGTTAGATAGATGGAGTAAGGCACGTGTAGATACGGTAATTATCAGAAAAAGGGAATTCTTTTATAGTTTATGTTCCTTTGGGACATAAAGCAAGTTCATGCAGAATCTGTGGATAATTATGTGTCAAATAACCAATATTGTCTGTGTGTCTTCATGTTATGTAATCTATACGTTTACTCTTCTTTGTCCTTTCTTTTATGTGTTTAACTATTCCTCTGCCGTCTGGGTTTGATAGTCTGAAACCTTAGTTTTCTCTTGTTGCTGCTAATGATTGCTGTGGTTTGGAGCCTGGATATTCTGGCTGTTTTCCAAAAATCTTAGTTATTGTTCTGTTCCAGAGAGAGATGAAAATTTAAAGTCAGAGCAGAAAGACAGACGTTGAATGTATTGTGTGAATTGTATGGTTTTGAAAATGGAAGAATATAAGAGGGATAGAGGGTTAATGTGTGCTTCTTGTGAAAAGCCGCAGCTGCAAGTCGCCCCCCCCCCTTTGTCTCCGAAAGGGGGGTATAGTGAGATTTACAGAGAAGGAATGCGTGCCTCTCAAGGCCAAAGATTAGAGCGGAGAACACTGGATGAGTAACCCTGCTTGCTTGAATAGAATAAAACCCGTAATGAATCCAGTGAATATTAGGTTTACTGTTCTTTGTGTAAATGTCAGTTCTGTAACTGGTCGGACGTGTGCATAATTGCTAAATGTGTGTTCCTTTTATGGGAAATATTAGTGTTGTGGAATCTGGTATACTTCTCTAGTATTACAGACAGTTAAAGTTTGACTGATTCCAGGGAGAGATGGGAGTGATTGAATGCATTTGTTTGCAAGATGAGGACAGTTGCATCATACGCGTTATGTCCTGTGTGAACTCTTACTAATATTTGGATGAGACTTGACTGCATGAACGGATGAGAGTTAATGTGTGATGTAGGCGCTGTGTGCTGATAATTTGGAAGCCTGCCAACAAGTCACAATTATACTGTTTCTGAGAATGCTCTATAGAAGAAACGTACGGACGGCCATACCTGTACTTACACCTGCTGCCAAACTCCGCACCTTTCTGGGCCTTGTTTTCATACTGCCGCCCATGGGTCCACTTTGTTTTCGCTCTTATACAACTACTCTATAATTGCCTTTTAATCATTCTTTCCTCTCTCACCACTGATCATTTATTCTTTTCTGTACTGAATTTTCTGGCCAGGTGACAGTATTGACACAAAAGCACAGGGGACAACCACGGCCACTTGGATGCTACTCCATGAAGCTGTATCCAGTGGCTCGAGGAGCTCCCTCATGTGTTTGTGCGGTGGCAGCAGTACAGGCAATGGTTAACAAATCTTCGGAGTTGGTCTTGAACCAACTCCCCCTAGTGGTCCTCACCCCCCCATGACACCCGGAGCATATACACGCAATGCAACCCAAGCACTTATTTCTGGCCCGTCAAATCCAGCTACAAAGTGCTCTTGTCATTCTTCTCACTGTTGCTACTACCTTGAACTCGGTTACCCTTCCAATTAAGTACCCTAGTTCAAAAGGGGGGGAGAGAAGATATAGGTGATCTAGGTATTGCAGGTCAGCTATTTTTAAATTTTTAAATTTTTTTCTTTTCCTTCTTACAACAAGGTTATGATCTATTTGAAATAGAATACCAGCCTGATTGTCTAGCAGTAATCAGTGCAAGGGGTTTCAGAAGTGCCAATTCAGCTGGCAGAAACTGAACCGCTTGAGGTAATGTTTAAAGGGTCACGATACCTCACGCGCTTCCTTATGCTGGAAGGTCCTGAAAGCATATTGAGAACTGACGTGATGGGACCCTTGGGAGGTTGTATCAAACTTCACCTGTCCGGTGAGGCTCGTATACACCCTGGGTCTGAAAGTCACCCGACCTTATGTCGGATGGCAGCAGACCAAGCGACACCTCTACCCGTCCTCACTCTTACGTACGCAGAGGAACAAGCTCTTAGCCCCCTTGGTCCGTCAGTACCCCCTGGCACATGTCCAGGAAGATGCAATTGCAGACACTGTCTCTTCTTTATGTTAACTGAAAGCCCTTGTTAATAATGCATAGTCTGAGTTGTTTTTGTAGATGGTACCAGGGTAATTGACGACTCCACGCTGGATATGCAGTGGTCACGCAACAAGATGTCCTAAAAGCAGAATGCCTCCGCATGTCCCAGGACAGGAAGCGGAGTTACAGGCCCTCACTGAGGCGTGTGGAGTGGTAGAAGGTAAGACGGCAAACATTTACACTGACTCCCGGTATGCATTTGGCATAGCTCATGACTACGGCCTAACATGGAAGGCCAGACAGCTTGTTACCTCCGCAGGACAGCCAATTAAGAATAGTGCAGCGGTGACAAAGTGGAAAGCTCACACCAATTCCTACAGCAGAGAAACAAGAGGCAACGCCATCACAGATCACACAGCAAAGGCAGCGGCCCTTAAGCCGTGGAAGAAAAGAAGAATTTAACAATAACTTTGGACTTTGATATAAACTTTGGACTTTGATACAAACTTTGGACTTTGATATGCTAAAGACTTTACAGTTACAAGCCAGCAATGAAGAAAAAGGCAAATGGACTAAATATGGGAGCAGCAGAAATAGGACGGTGAATGGCGAACAGTCAACAGAACTTGCCCACCACGGTCCCTGTGCCCCATGATGGCCCAGCGAATGCACGGAAAGACACACCTACCGGGGGTCCAGAAGTCCGCCTTGAGGTCGTGTCCTTTGGCCTGCTCCGTCGCCTCCGGTGCCGTCCGGCATGGCGTGCTCACGAGGGTCTTTCTGACTTTATTCCTGATGATGTTGCCTCCTGTGACTAGAAACGCGCTGACGCCGAAATCTGCAATCTGCACGGAGCCGTCTTCACCCAGGAGGATGTTCCCAGCCTTAACATCCCTGAGGATCTGGCCGTTCTTATGCAGGTACTCCAGGCCTTCTAGCACCTCCTTCAGCATGGTGGCGATGCTTGCCTCATCCAGCACCCCGTTCAAAGCAGCAATGATGTCGACGCTTGAACAAGGACGGGTGGCTCCTGGGTTTTCTGTAGTTGCTGCATCATCACTTGTCCAATTTTGCATGATCTTTGCCGTAAGCAACAGGGCAGAAGTAAATTTGACACATAACACTTGCCTAGACGACTCTACCCATTTCAGGGATTGCAAATTGACTACACTCAGCCCCCACTGGTTGGGAAGTATGAATACGTGCTTGTTGTTGTTGATGTCTTTTCAGGTCGGAGACCTACCCTGTTACCAAAGTAAATAAACAGGTAATCGCACAGGAGCTGATGAATGAGGTAACCTGCAGATATGGGGCACCGGAAGTGATTGACTCAAACAAAGGCCCAGACAACCTAGAGGGATCTCATTCCCTACTACCTGGAAACTGGGTGGTCGTAAAGAGGCGTGTCCGGAAACCCTAGGGCCCGGACTCGAGAGGCCCTATCAAGTCCTGCTGATCGCACCTACTTTGGTAAAGGTTGAAAGAATTGTTGTTTGTTTTGGGACTAATGGACTTTTCATGCCTTACCTTTGCCCCCCCCATGAGAAGGAAAAATGAAGGACATTTTGTTTATTGATGGACTCTTGGACTCCTCACTCCATGCTTCGCCCTTGTGAGAGGGTGCAAAGGGACAATGCCCAGAACCACCTTGTTAGACACCACCAAGTACTGTTGGACTTGTACACACACCTGGTGCCACTGGTTTTCCTTTTTTGGCTGTTCCTGTTCCGTCAAAAGAACTGTTTGCATGGACAAATGAAAACTCAGAAACCAGAGATAGCTGGTGGGGTAACACATTTAGTTCTTTGAACCCTGCCAATTGGTTTTCTGGTTTAGGAGGTTGGTTTATGGGGATTCTACAAAGTATATTACAAGTTGTGATGATTTTATTATGCATTTATAGAGCAATTAAGGTTATAATTTCATGTATTTCTAAATGTACTGAAAAAGCTTTCTCTTCGCCAATATGAATCATGTGTTTATGGACTAGGAGTCATACTTGTCTTGACTCCATGTCCAAAACGGGGGAATGTGAGGGGTTAATTCACGTTTATGCCTTTAAATTGATAAGTGTATTTCACAGAATACTTATGTGTTTATAATTTGCGTCTTCTTCTGCTAAAGGTTTAAGCTTATACGTGTAAGGGCCGACGCTTTAATAATAGACTACAGCGACTCCATTTTGTATCTCTTTGCTTGTTTTGCTTTAATACATGTATCTGTATTAAATTTCACCTTTTACCTAGAAAGATGTTAGATCCCAATTATAATAATGACCTTGAATATGTTATCAGCTTTCTTTCTCTCATGTCTCCTTTCCCTTGAGAAAGCTCACTCCCTTCTAGTAAGAAGCGTCCAGGAACATTTTGTTTTGATACAGTTGTCACCGGACATTCATGTAGGAGATGTCTTTGAAAGATATGTATTGTAATTAAAATCTGCAGATGTTATGTAGCCTTGGGCATGCGCAGTAATCAACTAACTACGTCAGCAAAAATCTTCTATAACTGTAAACTCTTTGAATAAACTTTCACTTCACTCATGGCAATCCCATCTTGCATGTGGCTGTCCATTTGTGTCCTCTTAATCACTCATCCCTAAAGACCAATTTGGAAGTAGACAGCATCAGCTCAACGGTCTGAGTTTGACCCCCCACAGCTGTATATTGAAATGTAAAAAGTTGACCTAGTGAAGGCATGTAACTACGATCTGCTGTCAGCGCCATTCTGTCCATTGTTGGTCTTGTCATTGTTTGCTAGGCTATAAAGGTTTTGTGGGCTGTATACATGTGAGAGAGTGAGAGAGAGATCTCCCCCCCCCGTTCCTTCCCGCTCTCCCCGCCCCCCGCTGGCACCCAAATCTTTAGAGACGAGCGGGCAGGTACTCGCATAAGGCACTACTCGCTCGAGTAGTTTGCCTTAGCAAGTACGCTCGCTCATCTCTAGTTGGTATACATTATACTGCTGATGTAAATTAAAAGCAGTGTTGTGATTGGTTGCTCATTGTTATACTGCAACACAGTTTTTCTTATAAAATCTCAATCCATGTTAATGTATCTTTCATTCAAGTTTTAATCCTGGACAATGCTGGGTATCCCTGCTAGTTTAATAATCACATACGTGCGGCAATGACGTCTGCCCTCACGGTCTGCCTGTTTGTGTAGGCATAGCTTATGATGTGCACCCCCTTCCCCTCCGCCTCCGCCTCGCCACACAGCTATTCTTCTCTATTGCTATTTTCGTGAAATCGCACACGCTTGTGTGAATGAGGCCTTAGGCTTTAAAGCAGGCTGTAGGTCAGGCGTACTCCAAGATAAATAATCCAATGTATTCAAATAGTCAATAAAATGTATACATTAATTCTATCTACATATGAACTGTAAAACAGTGCACAAAAGTAGGTCTATCCTGTATGCACTGAATGAGAGTACTGGTGGTGAAGAATCCTATAAATGGAAATAAACCCTCTATTGGGCCAAGAAATATATCTTAAGAAGAATAAAGACTGTTTGCATTTCTTTCCTGCTAAAAAATAAATAATAAACGGAGATGATGCGGCCTCTCTAAGTAAAGTGCACTTCTTTGCAATAAAGAAAATGAATTTAGCAATGGATTGGCACACAATTGCTCAGAATCCTCTTGTAGTTTGCAGTCCTTAGAACGCCTCTTTCAGGCTTGCAAACGCTCTCATAACAATCACAAGAATAATATCTAACACAGACAGATATTCCCTTGCTGCTGAGATGGCGACATTTTACATAGGTTTCAATTTCTGTTTAATGGAGATATGCTTATATAATTGCTTTCAGCTCAGAACATAAAATATGTGGATATCAGAAGAGAATGTTTTTCCTCCCATACACAACTTTATCCACAGACATAAAACCATTTTAGGTTCCCTTTTGTAGCCTGCAGGCACTGAAAGTATATAGTCGCCAGAGTAAGTGAACATCTAATAGCCTTAATATCAGCCATATACACTTTTTTCAGAGGAAAGGGATTATGGGTAGAAAATTACCCAAACGAGGGGGAAGAAACACTAAGTGGCTTTTGTAGCTTGAGCAAGAAGTGATTTTCATGCAATGGCTGGATACATGGGCATGTTTTGTATACGGCAGGCAGAATGAGTCAGCGCCAGGCTAGTCACCATAATTGCTGTCGGTTGATGCTTCCTTCCTGTACGTTAGTAAAGATCTAGGTGCTTGAAGTAATTGAGTTGTTTGTTATTGAACAGCATTAAAAACTATGTCAAAAATATATCAGTGCTAATTCATGTCTGAGATAACCTGCAGTAAATTGGAAATAAAACCCTGACGCGCTGAGAAGTGCTTGTTTGTACTTTCTGCGGGTGCCGGCAGCAATTAAAGACCAGAATTCAGCCCCTTCCTTCTTTGTTATTGTGGCTTCACATATTGAAATGACCAGAGTTTGTTTTTCAATGCTGTTCAAATGTGGTCCTGCAGTAATGTGATAGACAGTTTCAGCAATTTATTTTTCGTCAGTGGGCTGAACTGCCAAATACATCTTATTGGTAGGGAATATGAGGTCTAGAGATGAGGTAAGGGCTTTACTTAACTTCTTAATATGCAGTAAATTTGCATGTCTAAAATAAGTCACATGCAAGTTGTGTTTTCATATGATAATAGAGCAGGAGCGCTATGACAGATGGGGACATTAGTGCTCATCAGAGCCATTCTTGATGTCTCCATGGTTTCAATTCTATATTATTTCTACAGCATTAACTGTTTTAGTGTCTTGCCAGCCTCACTGAACTGGCTGTAACTGCGCCTCCAGCAAAGCGAACAGTTAACACTTTACTATGTGCCATTAAATGTACATGTCATTTTTGAATGGTACTTATCTCTCTATAATTTGCAGTGAATTGCATTAGTGTGTCTATGCAAACCAGGTAGTGCCCTGATCATCTATAAAGGCAAGAGCAGGTGAAAAGCAAAGCAGAAGAAAAAGGCAGAAATCAATGGTTTTTTATTTCTTGTGATGGCTGTAAGGGTGAAAAGATAACTGCAGGTATTATAATCCAAGGGTCAGTCTTCTAATTACTCTCAAGGCTATGGAAGGCATGAAAAGGGCCCCTGGGTGGGCCAAGGAGCCACAGGCATATTCCTGGTTAGGGCTCAGCCGTGTTTTGATGTGCAAATTTTTGTGCGCATAACCGATGTGTTCAAAAATTTGCGTGAGCAAAGGCGGTGGCACGCAGCAAAAAACGCACCTAGCAGCATTTTTCTGCTCAAAAAGTGCCTTGCCCACTATTCCCTGCTGCAGCTGTGACAGCTGCAGCAGGGGATTTCTTGGATGTGAAACCCCTGGTTGCTGTCACATCCAGGGGTGTCACCTGTGGTCAATGGGGCCGGCGGCAGCTGTGGCGGCCCCATTGACATACAGAAAACATCGCGATCCTCTGTGACAGCTGTGGCAGAGGATTTCTTCATCTCAGTGGGGAGTCTCTTTGTTACTGAACACTGACAGCATTGTCATTGGCAGAGGAGAGCGATGTTCTCCCATTGAATTCAATGGAGCTGGCAATACAGCCACCTCCATTGAAAGCAATGGGCTGCCGGCAAGCCCTGCAGTTATATAAGCCCTTCCCTGAATAGCATCCCAAAAATGTGTAAAAAAAAAATAAAAAAAAATCTATACTTACCTCTCTGCAGCTGCCGGGGCTCAGGCGCATCCTCCTGGCTCTTCTCCTGCACTGCTCCGAAGAGCTTTCAGCAGACAGGGATTTAAAATCCCCACCTGCTGAAAGGGCTGGCTCTGATTGGCTGAGCACTGTGACCAATCAGAGGCAGCTCCCAGCTATTGAATGACACCTCAGAGCTGCCTGTGATTGGTACCTGCGCTCAGCCAATCACAAGCAGCACTCACCGATTCATGAATCGCTTTCAATGAAGCGGGCTGTATTGCTGGCTCTATTGAATTTAATGGGAGAACATCGTGCTCCTCTGCCACAGCTGTTACAGCTGTGGCAGAGGATAGTGATCTTTACTATATGTTCTCAATAGGGTCGGTGCTGCTGCCACCAGCCCCATTGAGCACAAGGTGAAACCCCTGGATGCCGTCGCATCCAAGGGTTTCACATACAAAAAGCATCGGCTGCCGCAGTTACATGCGTTTTGCGGACCGGTGTCTTCTAATTTTTGCTGCGTGCTTTTATGCACATGTAAAATTCACATTGGTTCTATATAGATGTGGACCACAAACGCAACTGACTGGTGCACAAATAAACGCCAGTGTGACTGAGCGCTTAGGGGGTCTGCTCTAACTGGTAACCCAGAATGAAAATTGAAGGTTTCTCCATGAGATGTGGGAGAGTTAAGCATGGCACCTCCTGCTTTGAACAAGAGCTTTACCAGTGTAATCTCAGTCTCTAACCCATAGCGTGCCCATCCTGTCGCATGGTTGTAGTAGGGCCAGCAAAGGTTTTTGAAATCCAAAATTTGGTAAACCAAACATGGACTTTTGCTGACAATAACGTATGGAACAGTCTTTCCTCTTTCAAAACTAAAAGTCTTTATATTAGCTGGTTTACTATGCCTTGAAGCTGGCATTACTGTGCACACCACTGGAGGGTTCTGAATCAGATGCACATAGGTCACTGGGACGTTATCTGCTCAAAGTCTCGCATCTCAGAGTCTGTTGCAGAATTCTACAACTTAATTGCACTTACAGGCACCCTTTTGCTCCTTATCATGTCCGGATTCCGGAATATCACACAATCCAGTGAACAGAAAGTCTGGTGTAGCCTCATTGTCAGACACTACCTGGGAAAGTCACATAGGCATCCACACATACCATTCATAAAGACGTGACCACATCTTCTGCTTACCTGTATGAATCCCCATGTAACCTCACCAGGCAACGAACCAACAGCAAAATATACCAATGTGGGGCACTCACAGATTCAACTATCGAGGGTCGCAATGTTCCTACAAAATAGCCTAAGCAATAAAACTCATTACTTCATGGCCCTCAATATACTGGGAGGTATTCACAGCAACCCATTTATAGGCATTCTAGTAGGGCGGAGATTGGAAAATGTTTCTATGCTATTAAAAAAAAAAATCACTGCTAAGTTACAATACTGCATAATGAATGGTCATTAGAGATGAGCGAACGTACTCGTCCGAGCTTGATACTCATTCGAGTATTAGCGTGTTCGAGATGCTCGTTACTCGTGACGAGTACCACGCGATGTTCGAGTTACTTTCACTTTCATCTCTGAGACGTTAGCGCTCTTTTCTGGCCAATAGAGAGACAGGGAAGGCATTACAACTTCCCCCTGCGACGTTCAAGCCCTATACCACCCCCCTGCAGTGAGTGGCTGGCGAGATCAGGTGTCACCCGAGTATAAAAATCGGCCCCTCCCGCGGCTCGCCACAGATGCGTTCTGACATACTTTAGGGAAAGTGCTGTCTTGGTGGAGCTGCTATAGGGAGAGCGTTAGGAGTATTTTAGGCTTCAAGAACCCCAACGGTCCTTCTTAGGGCCACATCTAACCGTGTGCAGTACTGTGGAGGCTGCTTTTTGCAGTGTTGCGAATTTTTTTTTTTGTATATCGGCCGTGCAGAGCATTGCGCCCTGCAGTAATTAGACATAGTGCAGGGCCAGTATTGGTGAGGCAGGGACAGAACACATATATTGTGAGGCAGAGACAGAAGACATATTGATTGAATATAGGCAGTGGGCCTTTGCAAAAACATTTGGGGAAAAAAATCTATTTGGGCTGCCTGTGACTGTCCTCAGTGTTCTGGATCTCTGCTGGGTGTAGTAGTCCTCCTAATTCCTACGCAGCCAGCTAAGTGTTACAGCAGGCTTGCGCAAAATTATTTCCTGGCGTTCCGTAAGCGAAGTCAGCCTCCAACCACAGGCCAATAAGCGGCACATTTAATTACAGCGTTCTGTTTCTGCACTACTGGTAATACACCATGCTGAGGGGTAGGGGTAGGCCTATAGGACGTGGTCGCGAGCGAGGACGCGGAGGCCCAAGTCAGGGTGTGGGCACAGGCCGAGCCAGTGCGGTGGCCAGGGGTAGAGGCAGGGCCAGACCGAATAATCCACCAAATGTTTCCCAAAGCGCCCCCTCGCGCCATGCCACCCTGCAGAGGTCAAGGTGCTCAACGGTGTGGCAGTTTTTCACAGAGACGCCTGACGACCGACGAACAGTGGTGTGCAACCTTTGTCGCGCCAAGATCAGCTGGGGAGCCACCACCACCAGCATGCGCAGGCATATGATGGCCAAGCACCCCACAAGGTGGGACGAAGACCGTTCACCGCCTCCGGTTTGCAGCACTGCCTCTCCCCCTGTGCCCCAACCTGCCACTGAGATCCAACCCCCCTCTGAGGACACAGGCACTACCGTCTCCTGGCCTGCACCCACACCCTCACCTCCGCTGTCCTCGGCCCCATCCAGCAATGTCTCTCAGCGCAGCGTCCAGACATCGCTAGCGCCACTGTTTGAGCGCGAGCGCAAGTACGCCGCCACGCACCCGCAAGCTCAAGCGTTAAACGTGCACATTGCCAAATTGATCAGCCTGGAGATGCTGCCGTATAGGCTTGTAGAAACGGAGGCTTTCAAAAGCATGATGGCGGCGGCCCCGCGCTACTCGGGTCCCAGTCGCCACTACTTTTCCCGATGTGCCGTCCCAGCCCTGCACGACCATGTCTCCCGCTACATTGTACGCGCCCTCACCAACGCGGTTACTGCCAAGGTCCACTTAACAACAAACACGTGGACAAGCACAGGCAGGCAGGGCCACTATATCTCCCTGACGGCACATTGGGTGAATTTAGTGGAGGCTGGGACAGAGTCAGAGCCTGGGACCGCTCACGTCCTACCCACCCCCCGAATTGCGTGCCCCAGCTCGGTGGTGGTATCTGCGGCGGTGTATGCTTCCTCCACTAAACCACCCTCCTCCTCCTCCTATGCAACCTCTGTCTCGCAATCAAGATGTGTCAGCAGCAGCACGTCGCCAGCAGTCGGTGTCGCGCGGCATGGCAGCACAGCGGTGGGCAAGCGTCAGCAGGCCGTGCTGAAACTACTCAGCTTAGGAGAGAAGAGGCAGACGGCCCACGAACTGCTGCAGGGTCTGACAGAGCAGACCGACCACTGGCTTGCGCCGCTGAGCCTCCAACCGGGCATGGTCGTGTGTGACAACGGCTGTAACGTGGTGGCGGCTCTGCAGCTCGGCAGCCTCACGCACGTGCCATGCCTGGCCCATGTCTTTAATTTGGTGGTTCAGCGCTTTCTGAAAAGCTACCCACACTTGTCATACCTGCTCAGAAAGGTGCGCCGGGTCAGCGCACATTTCCGCAACTCCAAGACGGACGCTGCCACCCTGCGGACCCTGCAACATCGGTTTCATCTGCCAGTGCACCGATTGCTGTGCAACGTGCCCACACAGTGGAACTCTACGCTCCACATGTTGGCCAGGCTCTATGAGCAGCGTAGAGCTATTGCGGAATACCAACTCCAACATGGGCGGCGTAGTGGGAGTCAGCCTCCTCAATTATTTACAGAAGAGTGGGCCTGGTTGGCAGCCATCTGCCAGGTCCTTGGAAACTTTGAGGAGTCTACCCAGATGCTGAGCGGGGATGCTGCAATCATTAGCGTCACCATTCCTCTGCTATGCCTCTTGAGAAGTTCCCTGCAAAGCATAAAGGCAGACGCTTTGCACTCGGAAACGGAGGCGGGGGAAGACAGTATGTCGCTGGATAGTCAGAGCACCCTCATGTCTATATCTCAGCTCGCTGAGGAGGAGGAGGAGGGGGAGGAGCATGAGGAGGAGGGGGAAGAGACAGCTTGGCCCACTGCTGAGGGTACACATGCTGCTTGCCTGTCATCCTTTCAGCGTGTATGGCCAGAGGAGGAGGAGGGGGAGGAGCATGAGGAGGAGGGGGAAGAGACAGCTTGGCCCACTGCTGAGGGTACACATGCTGCTTGCCTGTCATCCTTTCAGCGTGTATGGCCAGAGGAGGAGGAGGGGGAGGAGGGGGAGGAGCATGAGGAGGAGGGTGAAGAGACAGCTTGGCCCACTGCTGAGGGTACACATGCTGCTTGCCTGTCATCCTTTTAGCGTGTATGGCCAGAGGAGGAGGAGGATCCTGAAAGTGATCTTCCTAGTGAGGACAGTCATGTGTTGCGTACAGGTACCCTGGCACACATGGCTGACTTCATGTTAGGATGC
The DNA here is from genome assembly GCF_035609145.1 of Eleutherodactylus coqui. Lineage (NCBI taxonomy): Eukaryota > Metazoa > Chordata > Amphibia > Anura > Eleutherodactylidae > Eleutherodactylus > Eleutherodactylus coqui. The sequence goes on along the minus strand of NC_089838.1, from coordinate 169,407,281 downwards.
CTTTCTCGTGACCCTCGCGTTACACGCATTCTGGCCACTACAGATTACTGGGTGTACACACTGCTCGACCCACGGTATAAGGAGAACCTTTCCACTCTCATTCCCGAAGAGGAAAGGGGTTCGAGAATGATGCTATACCACAGGGCGCTGGTGGACAAACTGATGGTAAACTTCCCATCCGACAGCGCTAGTGGCCAAAGGCGCATTTCTGAGGGCCAGGTAGCAGGAAAGGCGCAGAGATCAGGCAGCATGTACAGCGCAGGCAGGGGACCATTCTCCAAGGCCTTTGCCAGCTTTCTGGCTCCCCAGCAATACTGTGTCACCGGTCCCCAGTCAAGGCTGAGTTGGCGGGAGCACTGTAAAAGGATGGTGAGGGAGTACGTAGCCGATCGCACGACCGTCCTCGGTGACGCCTCTGCCCCCTACAACTACTGGGTGTCGAAGCTGGACACGTGGCCTGAACTCGCGCTGTATGCCCTGGAGGTGCTTGCTTGTCCTGCGGCTAGCGTCTTGTCAGAGAGTGTGTTTAGTGTGGCTGGGGGAATCATCATCACGGATAAGCGTACCGACCTGTCAACCGATAAACAATTTTTATACGTTTCAATCCTCATTAAAGCGTTGAAACTTTCACCTCAACCAATTTTTATTTTAACTGGGCTGCCTCCAGGCCTAGTTACCAATTAAGCCACATTAACCAAAGCGATTAATGGGTTTCACCTGCCCTCTTGGTTGGGCATGGCCAATTTTTCTGAGGTACATTAGTACTGTTGGTACACCAATTTTTGGGGGCCCTCGCCTACAGTGTAATCAAATTAATTTTTAGCCCACCTGCATTACAGCTGACGTTACATCAGCTGTGTTGGGCACTGCAATGGGATATATTTATGTACCGCCGGTGGCTTCCTGGCACCCACCCATGCTGTCGGTCCACACAGAGTTGTAACTGCATGTGTCCACTTCTAAAGAACCCCAGTCTGACTGGGGCATGCAGTGTGGGCCGAAGCCCACCTGCATTAAGCACGACATTATCTCAGCTGTGTTGGGCACTGCAATGGGATATATTTATGTACCGCCGGTGGCTTCCTGGCACCCACCCATGCTGTCGCTCCACACGGAGTTGTAACTGCATGTGTCCACTTCTAAAGAACCCCAGTCTGACTGGGGCATGCAGTGTGGGCCGAAGCCCACCTGCATTAAGCACGACATTACCTCAGCTGTGATGGGCAATGCAATGGGATACATTTATGTACCGCCGGTGGGTTCCAGGGAGCCACCCATGCTGTGGGTGCACACGGAATTCCCATTGCGGAGTTGTACCTGCCTGTGACTATTTATAAAAAACCGCGGTCTGACTGGGGCATGCAGACACCTTGACAGAATGAATAGTGTGTGGCACATAGGTTCCCCATTGCTATGCCCACGTGTGCAGCTCCAGATGGAGGTGGCACAGGATTGGATTTCTCATTGCTTCTGTACAGCATTGTGGACTATCGCCCCGCCCCTTTTAAAGAGGGTCGCTGCCTAGCCGTGCCAACCCTCTGCAGTGTGTGCCTGCGGTTCCTCCTCATGGCAGACGCACTTATAAATAGACATGAGTGTGGCGTGGCATGAGGGCAGCTGAAGGCTGGGCAGGGACAGTTTGGTGTGCGCTGTGGACACTGGGTCGTGTGGGGGGTTGGGCAGCATGTAACCCAGGAGAAGTGGCAGCGGAGTGTCATGCAGGCAGTGATTGTGCTTTGTTGGAGGTAGTGTGGTGCTTAGCTAAGGTATGCATTGGTAATGAGGGCTTTTCAGAAGTAAAAATTGTTGCGAGGGGGGGGGCCACTCTTACCGCTATTGTGGCTTAATAGTGGGACCTGGGAACTTGAGATGCAGCCCAACATGTAGCCCCTCGCCTGCCCTATCCGTTACTGTGTCGTTCCCATCACTTTCTTGAATTGCCCCGATTTTCACAAATGAAAACCTTAGCGAGCATCGGCGATATACAAAAATGCTCGGGTCGCCCATTGACTTCAATGGGGTTCGTTACTTGAAACGAACCCTCGAGCATCACGATAATTTCGTCCCGAGTAACGAGCACCCGAGCATTTTGGTGCTCGCTCATCTCTAATGGTCATGAATGGTTATATTTAACAGTGTGAAAGATGGCTGGTTTTATGTGCAGTATGTGGGGTGAATTGTGTACCTGTAAAGAATGCAGGAGGATGGCAACAAAATCACTGAAACACTAGTTGCAATCAACTATTTCTTTACTGCAGTTTGTTCAGCAACAAATACAGAAAAATTGGCACCTTTGCATCCACTAGATTGCTTTTAAATGGCAACACATAGAATGCATATATAAAAAACCTTTGTCAATGGTCCCTTTCACATGGCAGTATTTGGGTCAGTAGTTGTAAGCCAAAACGAGGAGTGGGTCCAAAACATGAGAGATGGGTAATCTTTCCATTATAATTTTTCTCTATTTTCCACTTCTGGGGAGAAATATTGACCAAAATACCTTCACGTGAAGGTGGTGTAAAGGTGAACTCAAATATCCAAAGGAGTGTCTCATTAGGGCACAGACTCCATGAATAGCCTAGCTCACCTATGGGGGAGATGGCCGCTCACGCCCCATTTGATGTAAGGGAAGAAGAGTTGCCCCCAGGACCATCACAAAGCTCCAGTGCAGTTTGAAAAGCAACATCCTTTAAAATAACGAAGACAATGTTTTTATGTTTTTGTTAGGATTAACCCTTGTGTGGTACCATAAGGAGTCCAGCCTTGTTCATTGCAGTCCTGCACTTTGAAACTGGTACCACAAGAGGGTTCATGAAAAACCTAAAAGCAGACACTCTTATAATACAGAATGTACAATTGGAATTTTCCTATGATATTTATTATTTGTGGAGGCAAACTCAATTAAAGGGGTTGTCTGAGTTACATTTTATGCTCATTAAAGCGTCTCTGTCAGCACTGTTGAGCAGCATAAACTATATTATGGTGCTCAAAGGTGAGGGAATGTGGAGTCCATGGAGGTTTGTTTCATACTGACCTGGAACCCGTATTTGTGCTGTATTCTCGTGAACGCACACGGAGTCACTTTTCACATGGCGATCTGCACACATTCTCCTATATAGAGATGAATGGGAGAATGCATGCACAGAGCAGTCTAAAAAACAGATGCAGTCCAGGTTGGCAGAGACACAGCACAGGAAGGAGGGAATGAGTGAATATAAAACATATCTCTGCAGACCCCCTGTTCTCTCAACTTTGAGCACCATAACATAGTTTATGGTGCTCAAAGGTGCTGACAGAGGTCATTTAAACTCCCCTTGCTTTACACACTAATTTTGTAATGTTCTGAAATTTTGTAATGAGTGCCCCTTCAGCACTCTGGTGTGTTGGTAGTCAAATCTGTTTTATGCACATAATAAAGTTTACTTGATTGCCTGGAGCAATCTGTTTTATTGAGGTCTTGTGTGCAATAGCTATACTGGCTGAACAAATGAGTATCAATTATCTACAGTGTGACAGCTTGTCTGTAACCATATCTATACCATCAAGATAAAGAGCAAGGTAGCACATTTTACAAAGTGTATTGAATGAGAGATGAATGTAGAGTCCTTACATCAGCAATAAACCTCCGCTTGGTGATAGCCATTGACTTACTTACTGATTGTACACATTAACAGTAAGGAGATGACTGATTAATAGAATAGTGCAGTGAACCAAAAGATTTAAATCTCAAGTCATGGAGGGCAGGTAGCCCCAGCTCAAACTCATTTAGATATCTAGAAAAGTTGAGCAAAAGGGTCGCCATAAATTTTAGTTAGATACAAATCAAATTGAACCTACCAGGAAGGCTTGTATTTATGTTTCCAACACTCAAATTGTAAAATGATTATTTCCAAATTGTGTGTGCAAAATGGGCAACTACTGTACACTTGTCATTCAGCAACGTCTGATTTAATTCTAGGAGGAAGGCGTAAGTGGAAAGTCAATAATACAATCTAGTAGCAGGAGATACCTGTAGACACAAAGCATCTGGCACCTTGTCAACATACTGTAGCTCGACAGGACCCACACCCCTTACACTAATACAACAGGTCTGCCATTGCCATAATGGTTTTAATATACAGCATGTTATATACCGTAGATGTAATTTAGGATGAAATCTCTTGCTATCAAGGGGTACAATCATGCATTGCAGACCTCTAAAAATACGTCTTTACAAAGATAATGCTGACTGCACTTCCCAAATCATCATGCTCTCACATTATTCTACCAATGGCAGCCTGTCATATAGAACTCACATTACAGTGTCATATAGTCTAGTCCCATATAGTGTCATAATAATAGTGCTAAACAATGCTCAAATAATTGTGCTTTGCAGTGGATAGAATAACATGCTTAGTGGTATCTAAGAAATAGTACCATCCAGTGCTTGAATAATACAGGTACATTGTGTCCACATAAAACCACTTTACCAGAGTTGTCAGGTTTCAAGCTATCAAAAGTATAATAGACAACAATCATCATTCATTTCACAAATAACAGTCCAAAAGAGTGCTGAAGTAGCAATGCCATACAGTGCCCAATAACAGTAAAATGCTACGGTAAATGCAGCCTAAATAACATTCAGTGCCAACCATATTAGTGCCAAATGCAGACATTCCCACTCCTATGTTGCATTTGAGAGGCTGCTCCCATGTGGTGATGATCTCTGTACTCAGTGAATGGCAGCAGTGTTATACATAGACCAGAGAGGACCCTATAACAAGACCCGATGTGGTGTCCTTTGCTGGTGCTGTTACACCCTAAGACCACTCTCGCTCTGTTTTTTATAGCATTTAGTGCAGCGTTTCAAACGCTATATAACGCCTCCATTGATTTCAATGGGGATTCTCAGACAGATGTTTTATTGCAGCTCTTTCTAACGCACATCATGATACATTGTAATGATGGGGTGCATTAAAAAGCGCTGTCAAACGCATTTGAAAATGCTTTAAAATGCACTGTTTTAACAAATGGTGTGTGTGAGAGTGGCCCAAGGGCTTAAACAGAGGGCCGGGTTTTCTTAACATGTTATTCGTTTTTAAACAATCTATTTTTATTAGGAGAGCATGTTGCAAACAAACCAATCTGCATAACACAAGGAACATCAAGGCAAGTGAATCAAGCAAAAATAAAGTTATGAAGCATTGTGATTGAGACACGCAGGTCTCGCATTAAAAAAAACAACCAAAAAAACCAAAAAAACATTCAAATACAATTCACAAAGCGTTAATACACTTATTACATTTGACTCCGATCAGGTTTTGCTTTGCAACCTTTGCAGGAGCTATTAATCTTATCCTCAGCTATAAAACAAAATCTCTGAACTGATAGGAGGGGGAACGGTGGGGAGGGGGGGGGGGAGTTCATCATTAAGGTTGGTTTTGAAGAATTTCTAGTCTGGAGATTTATTATTTATAAGTAATTGGCATTTTTCTAGAGTACGTTTCAGAGACTCCAAGTATCTGGAGGGACTGTGTTAAAGGGTGAGGGGGATTGGACAATTTTAGATAATGTTGTATGGCTGTTTGTTTTTTTAAATTCGATCCATGGTGACCATATGTTCAAGGATTTAGCTTTGGTACCATTCTCCCAACTCAAAGCTTTTATTCTTAACAAAAGTCACGCCCACATAATGTGATGAATGAACCCATTAGAAACCCATGGTTTCTAATGGGTTCTTTCACATGACAGATGTTTTGTAGCCATGATTTTGTATCCCGTGCGGATGCATCCTGAAGCCCAGGGTTTCCAATGGGTTCTTTCACATGAGAGATGTTTTGCAGCCTGAAAGAACCCATTGGAAACCATGGGCTTCACATACATGGGTTTTGTAGCGATGATTCTGTAAGCTGTAACCCATGTGAAAGAGGCCTAAAAAAAAAAAAAAGAAATGAGAATGAACCCATGGAAATCAATGGGTTCTATTCTGTGTGCGCAAATTGTACGCCCCCAATAAATATGAAGAGAAACAAATACAACCATGTGAAGCCACCTTACTTGAAAAGGAAAAAAGCATTAATTTCTTAGAAAAAAGACAGTAACACAGAATTGGTTTAGTCAGATGGATGAAACATCATATCCCTGCAACACAGTTTTCTTTGAAAGAAAGCAATTCGCTGAGAACTTTTATTTTGATATGTTCCCAGCAAACATAGAGTTAAGATCTGACACAAGTGAGAGACTTGGCTCACATGCAGTACATTGACCTTGATTTAGAGTGAGTTAATAACTATCCAAGTGACTTACCTGCTCTCAGACATCCATTGTAGCATTTATAGGAAGGCATTATTATTAATCCTTGATTCTGTTCACACACATTCATAGGTGATTGAATAGTTCATTAGCTACCATACTGCTAAAACAGCCTGCTATTTAATGTTTAGTTGGGCTATTAAGTAGCTAAATATGCATTACTTGTTTGTCTCTATTCAGATATTGAACATGTTGCACAGGAGACATCTGTGCTCAATAAAACCTAAGGTGATATCCACATGCCGCCTGTGACACTACAAAAAGGTGATTTCATGAGAAAAGTACTTCCAGTAAAAACCCTACAAGCTAACACCCACAGCACAGTGCTGGTTCCTTTGCAGATTTTTAAAATTTCCAAACAATTGGACCAATGATACCCATTAATAATAATAACAATTTTTATCACAACTGTTTCTTTTTGCATGCTGGATTACTAGAGGTTCGCCCTGACCATGTTATTGGTTATTCTCTACGAGTTTGTCTGCAGATCTGGTACAGTTGATAATTCACACATTACTGACCGGGTTTGCCTGACCATGTTCCTCTCAACCACTACATTCTAGAATCATCTCAGGGCATGCAACTTGGGAGTTCCCTTGCAGTAGTCCAAACCTCCTTTCAGGGGTCTAGGATGAAGGAAAGGGGGGGCTCTTAAAATTTCATGCTTTGAGTCAATCAATGTTAGGCCTCAGTCACATGGGCGTTTTTTCGCGCGATTTGTGGATCGCATAACGGATGCACATTTGCAAATCGCGTGACTGGGGCCGACAATTCGCTGAAAAATCTGCACCTAGCAGCGTTTTCAGCGAAATGGCCCAGTGCTGCCCGCTATCCTCTGCCACAGCTGTGGCACAGCTGTGGCAGAGGAGAACGATGTTCGCCCATTGAATTCAATGGAGCCAGCAATACAGTCGGCTCTATTGAAAGCAATGGACTGCCGGCAAGTGCTGTATGAATTTTCGGGGAAGGGCTTAAAATATAAGCCCTTCCCAGAAAACCATCCAAAAATGTGTAAAAATAAAAAAAAATGTATACTCACCTTTTTCCTGCAGCCGGAATTCAGCCGTGTCCAGCTGGCAGTTCTCCTGAACTGCTCTCTGTAGTATTCAGCAGGCGGGGATTTAAATCCCCGCCTGCTAAATGGGCTGCCTCTGATTGGTCACAACCCTCACCAATCAGAGGCAGCTCTGGCACAGCTGTGGCTTAGGAGAACAATCTTAGTATATGTTCTCAATGGGGTCGGCGCTGCTGCCACCGGCCCCATTGAGCGCATATATAGAACACAACGATTCGCAGGCGCGTTCTGCGAATCGTTGTGTCCTATAATTTATCGCACATCCGCATAAAAAACGGACATGTGCCTGCTCCCATTGGGATGTATTGGTTCTATAGATCTGCAGATCGCAAGCACGTTTGCAGATCAGACCAAAAAACGCTCTTGTGACCGAGCCCTTAATTTGGTATTGGTACTGCCTACTATTCTTCATCCAAGTTGGGGACTGCCCAGCTCCTTGCCTCTGATCTGCACTCCAGAACCTCCGTATCCACTCATGGTTTTCTGTTCTGTCCAATCCTGTCCAATACATCAGAGAAACTCTACTGCCTAGCAAGCTTTCCAGTATTTAATATGAGACAATTGGACATCCAATGGTTTTACTTCCATATACATTTCAGATGGCAGATCTGTTCGACGAGTTATAGATGTAGAAACAAGCTCTAGGAAATTTTTTTCAATATTTATACCCAAATCTAAAATGCCGGTAATGAATGCCAGTAAGGAATAGAATATTCTTCCACTGTGCTTGTGTTACATTTGTAGAAGTCTATGCGGAGCTTTTATTTCACAGCTAGTAAAATAAAAGATAATTTGAAATGATTATAAATTTGCAATCTAACCCAAAATCAAGGTCTAATTTGAATTTAGATTTGATGATAAGTCTCTCTGTAACTTTTGCCCTATTGGCGGAAGCTCATTTATTACATTTTCCTCTACTGGGTTAACCTTTTTAAGACATCATCTTAAACTGTCTCCTCAGGCATTATAAAAATAATTGTTTTCATGCAGCAGCTTAGGTGTCTTTGCTCCAGAGAAATTATACGTTTTCTGTTAATAATGGATGCACTTCCACAGTCTGACTTCCTTTTGGAAGGAGACGCTATAATGATTCAAGCGTTATTGAGAAGTATGGAAACATAAGAGTGGTGATAGGGTGGATGACAAAAAGATCAGGTACTCCGTTCCTACATAGGGCTTGTAAGACTCAGTTTTGTCATATATTCCCTGATGTGAGGACATTCGTTAGAAAAAGACCCCCACAGGGACTATAGCTATCAAATTAATTATATGGAGCTCTGTATATATTCCACTGTAGTTATTAGGCTGCTTTCACATGAGCGACAAAAATCGCACGATTTTCTTGCGGTGCGACACTGCTACAAATCACCTGTATGTGAAGCCCATGCTTTACAATAGGTTGCTTCACATTTGTGATATTTTGCAGGCCGCTACATTGCGAGAAAAAAAAATTGTGACATGCTCTAAACAGACGCGATTTGCAATGTTCTGTAGCCCATGTTTCCCTATGGAGCTTTCCTTTGTGTTGCATCGCACAAAATTGCGTTTTTGGTGCGGTGCGATGCAACTTTTACAGTAGGATGTACTACTGTTTGTCTCTAAAATAAACCCTAGATGCATAAAAAAAGACAAAAAACAATGGCTGTGATTGGTTCATGGAGTGCTGCAGTAATTGGCTGAGCCACGGTGCTCGAGGACCAGTCACAGCCAGCGCTTCCTGGAGGCGGGACTTTTGAACCCCCTGACCAGGAAGCGCTGGCTGAAGACTAAAAACAAGTGCCGTGGAACTGCCAAAGGAGAAGTGCGGCAGAGTGGACAGCGCCTGTTAGATTATGTATTTGTTTGTTGTTTTTTTTTAACGCTGCTAGGGCTTATTTTTGTGGAAGGGCTTATATTTCAAGTCCCTCTCACCCCATGATCCTAGCAAAAGAGCACTACAAAGTCACTACCTTGTAGCCCCACAAAATCGTGATATCACAGCAAAATAACGTAGCGATATCGCACAGAACACAGCTCCGATATTGCTGCGATTTTCTCACGGCGACATCGCTGTCGCCTGTGTGAAAGAGGGCTTACAAACTATACAAAAACAAGGAAAAGTCTCCCGATAAATTCTCCTGGAAAGTATACATCAATTTATAGAGCACATGATGGAACAAGGTTTGTATGATACATTATGTTCTACAAGTAGTCAAAAGCTGAAATCAGATCTGTTCAATCACACTCAGGGTGCTTTCACTATGAAATCAGCCCGAGAAACTTGGACCGGATATTGCTACCCTAGGGGTCCTTTACATGGGAAATCTTGTGCAAGCCGCATCCAGAAAAACCCATTGGTTTTGATGGGTTCCTTCACATCAAAGATTTTTGTGCCCGCAAAATACACGACATGCTCTTTTTTATGCGCATTTGCATACCAAAGGTGCGATTTCTTGGGGCAGATCGATTACACCTTGGACTAAATAGGCTACCTGGCCTACTAATTAGGCTGCCCTGCCTGTTTAAACATGGCGTGTGTGTGTTCCGTGCCGATGTGAACAGGCCAGGAAGTGGAAAAACGTACAGTAAGGAGTGTGGATCTACTTGCAAGAGGGCGCGATAAACGTCACGCTCGTCTACAGGAGCCCTTAGGGCTCCTTTACACGAGCATGAGCGCACAGACTTCACCGCTGGATTGTGGGCTTCTTGCTCAGCATGTCACTTTCAATGTGAAGCGGTGAGCAGGGAGCATTTACGTGGAGCAAGAAGCCCACAATCCAGTGATGGTTTTTAAGCAGACTGAAAAGTCAGTCAAAAACCATGTGAATGAATAGTCAACAATTTCTGTGCATTTACACTGAATGATCACTGCTCAAATTCATTAGTCTGAACACATTTTGAGCGATAATCGTCCCGTGTAAATGGCCCATGAGTAACCAGAGGTGTGACACAGTACTACTGTCGGTGTGTTTCCAGCAATGCACTGCATCCATACACCAGCGCACTGGCCTGGCACACAGCTGATCAGCAGGAATTCCAGGTAGCACTAACCTGCTGACCAACTATTTACAACCTATCCTGAGGATAGATCATCAATAGTTGAAACCTAGAAAACTTCTTTAATGTTCTTGATGTTGACAGGAAAGAGTGAACTTCAATCTATTTAGCAGAAGGATGAAGCTGTCTTTTAAGGGTGGCCTCACACACACGTGTTTGCATGAACGTGCAAAATCTGCATGCACAATCAATAGAACACATTGCTTTCAGCGGGTTCAATCCCACTTTCGTGCGTGCATTTCTCTCGCTCAAAATAAAAAACGCAGCATAGGAGTCTATAAGGGGTGGACACCCATACCCGTGAATTGCACAACGAACTGCGCATTTACATGAGGAAAACAACACACTGGGAACTAATTAAGGCTGCACAGTCTTTTAAATCACAGTGCAGGTGTGTTTTGAGCCAATGTGAATGGTCCCCAGCAGCATAGAAAGTACATTGAAAAGTGCAGATACAAACGATAGTCCACCCTTCACTGGATATAACTTCATGCTATCTTGTGCATTTTTGCGCTTACGCTCATGTGAGGCCCTGCTAACAGTCTGACTTTTCTGCATGATTGGGCATCAAAAGCCTATACAAGACTCCTCTTCTCCAGAGGAACTGCATTGTTAGCAAGCAAGAGGTGGGAAATTGGCCAAAGGGTCATGGAAAGGTGTTTAGGAACAGAATCAAGTCATTCTGTGATTTGTGGCATATAGTAATTCCATCCTAAATAGCAAACTAAAAAATAAACCTATTTTGATGTTTTTATGAGGTCCCATGAATTCTATGTACACCACTGCTCTGTTTTTTCAGTGTTTTTTTCAGTACTAATCAGTAATTCTTTGATTTCCTTCTACTTATGTGAAGTAGGGTACAGCAGCTGTTTGGAAATTACATTATACCTATCACATCTGGCTCAACTAGTTAGCACAACGAAAGGTGATAGGTTCTGGATACAAAGACAGAGTGGAACTGATGGCTGGTAATACAGATCTTTCTGTACTTTCTAAAAATAACTGTAAAAAAATATAGCAAAGTGCGGAGGACTTCACAGACAAGACAGCCAGAACTGGACAAACTGGAACGGTCCCTCGAGTGGATAATCCACCGCAAAAAAAGTGACTCCACTGGAAATCAGTCCGAGACTGACTGACAAAAACTACACTAAACATTAAACCTCTGATACGTAATAAACTCAAACTACTAAACTGAGTAAATCTCTAATACTGAAAACTACAACTGCTGAGAGTACCACTACAGATTCCTCTGGCACAGTACACACAATATAAGCGGCACCCTTAGAACTCAGGGGCCGCTTGATATGCCTTACATTATCCACTAATAGGCTGATTGGGTTAAACGACAAACCAGCCAGCCTATCCGCACTAGCACTTGGTGTCCAGCACTGAATGATAGTGCACATGCATCACATGATCCAGAGTGCATGCTGACGCCATCCTGGAGCCAGCTGAGGAAGTCACAGCACTGAGGAGAGGCCTCCAGACCCTTAAGACCTGACTTCAAAGGGTTTCTTCTATGCAAACTTTTAATCAAATGTTCAGCATTGACATCTACTGCCGACACTCATGTCTTCTTTTTTGGTCCATATCCATGCCAATGCACAAGGTAATAGGATGAACTGCAGATTCAACAAAAGTCCATAATTGTTTGAATCTCAAATTGAAAATTACCACCAACAATTACTAGAGAAGGGGGAACTTTGTAAGAAATTTAAGGATGACATTTTTTTAAGCAGGAATTTGTGGGAAATGGAGATTTTGAAGACCTATGGGACCTCCTTCCACACCGTGGCTAGATGGGACGAAAAGTAATTTTCCTCCAGTACATCAGAAATAAAAGCAGAGAAAGGACCAAAACATGGATGACGACTGTATTAACAGATAACCAAGAAAACATTGATAGATTCCAAAGTCTAATTATTCAGTGCAAACCCAGCCAGAGACAGGAAAGATGCCCAATTCTCCTGTCTGTCCGAAACAAAGTAACATAAATATTGTTCCAAACTCCAATTCACTCTCTCCATTTGCCTATTTGTTTTTGCATGATAAGCTGAGGAAACTTAGAGGGGTTTTCAGACAGTAAACTATTGATGACCCATCCTCAGGATAGGTCATCAATAGTTGATTGGTGAGGGTGCTTCACTCGTGTTCTCTGCCCTCTGCTCAGGCCAGTGACGTCACATTTATTCGTCACGTGGCCTGAAAGTAGCTTTGTCCCATTCAAGTGAATGGGATGGAGCTGTGATACGAGTCACAGCCGCTATTGTTACATTTGTCCTGACTGCCAACAAAACCCTGAGCTGACTTGGTACTGGAGCACTCTGGACTGACGTGTTTGCTTGCTACACAGGTGACTAGATGCAGGAGCATACAGAAAAAATAGGTAGCTATCAGAGCGGGGCACTCTGAACCCCTCTGACAGAACCCACCTCGCAGCACCCGTCCCGAAAGGGATGACCCCACTAATTTCACGAGGACAGGTCCAAGGTTCCGAGGCGAACCAGAGTGCAGAAAACCCGGGACAATCAGACTGACAATAAATAACATACAAGAACACAAAATGCAAGACAAACAGAAACACAGAGAACAAACCAGAACACAGGATCCAGACAGACAGCAGAACTGAGCAAGCTTACTTGATCAGGAACACTGAAAAATAACTGGCACTCCCAACCAGAAAGAGCTGGGTTATATAGGGAGTGGGGAGAAACTTATTGACTGACACAGCTGTCAATCACCAGCTACCACTTCAGCTAACAGCTTCAGGACTAATTAACCTAACTAGACAGGACCGAAGACATTAACCCTAGCTTAACAGAATAGAATTTACAGAAGCAAAGGTGTGCTGGCAGAGAAATGACAGAGTGCTGGCAGTGATGTGACAGCTATACACTGAACACCACTGTGCTTGGTATGGACTCAAGTGAGAAAGGTGCTCAGTGCTCATGAGGATGGGTAATCAATAGTTTAGTGATAGAAAAACCCTTTAATCTTGAGGTGATCACAAAGAGAGCACCAAAGCTTTTGCACAAATTGCACCCTCCGGCTCAAGACTATATTGACCAGTAATCCATGAAATTTAACAACATTGTCAATAATTAACTTAGCCAAGGTCTTAGCAATCAAGGCAACGCCATCAAGTAACACGTCTTACTAAATCGTATCGACTACTACCCAAATAGCTGTGTTTCCTTCAGAATTCAGTAGGTCCATAATAAAATCCATTGAGAGGTGAGACCAAGGTCTCTCTTGGCAATATCTTTTATTTTACGGATTTAAATCCCTGCTCAATGTGAACTTATGAGTCTAGTGAGTTGAGTAATTCAATAAGTGACAGACTGAATGTGCATACATACAGAGATAGCTGACAATAACTGAGCAGGGATTTAAATCAATAAATTTCAAGATCTCCAAAATCTGTATATGAATCTTCTCAGCTTCTCCTGCTGTATGTTATCTGTACATCAAACTACGTGTTGAATGAGACCAAAATAACCATCCCTTTCTTATGAAGATATTTAAATATAGCAATAATAATACATTATTAATCTGCAGTAAGCGGGTAGGGATAAACAGAGAGACTCTTTTCTTTTCATGAATCTCATTTGTCATCTGTGTCTAACAATTTATCAGTATTCTCAGAATGACATGTCAGACTATACTTACAAAAGAGCCAGAAACTGTTGACATACAAATAATGTACTTGATCCTAACACTAACAGGCTGAATGTTGTTTAACAAAATATTGCATGGCATAGCAGTTTCGACTTCATAACCTATTATTTCCAATGAAAACTGACACCTGAAAATCTAAAGGGCTCATAAATATTTACAGATAGCCTGAGATATTGTCACTTTTTGTGGCAAAATCTGACTACCTGGCAAGTTTAGATACTTGAAATCTAGAAGGATACCACTTGTATTACACGGAAATGAATCCCTTATAGGCATATACAGGACAGTTAAAGATAGAGATAGGATGCTGGACTGTGTATAAAACTAATGACAATTCTAAGCAGTTAAAAAATAATGATACATACATAAAGAAAAGTAACAACTTTCCTACCACACATCTGTTCTATATTTTGTTTCTAAGTATAAATAAGATAAGTAGAATTTTCTATTTGCTACTCATTATTTCTATAGTGCTAACTAGAGATGAGCGAGCATACTTGCTAAGGGCAATTACTCGAGCGGGCCTTGTCCTTAGCGAGTACCTGCCAGCTCAGAAGAAAAGATTCGGGTGCCGGCGGGGAGTGGTGGGGGAGAGCGGGTGGGAACGGAGGGAAGATCTCTCTCTCCCTCTCTCCCCCCGCCCCCCCTGTTCACTCCCGCAACTCACCGCTCACCTGCGCCGGCACCCGAATCTTTTCTTCCGAGCTGCCAGGTACTCGCTAAGGACAATGCTCGCTCGAGTAATTGCCCTTAACGAGTATGCTCGCTCATCTCTAGTGCTAACAAATTCCACAACGTTGTACATGCTGCCCCATTGCAGAATTTTAGTGAAGTTAAGACTAAATGCACACGGTCAAGTCCGATTCTCTATGCAGGATCCCGCAGCGGAATCCAACCTGGTGCCCCGCCGATGACCCTTGTATACCTGTCCGCAGTGTTCTTTATCTGTAATGCGGATGTGCCGGCCGGCGCACATGCACAGTACAGATGACGCCATGTCGTTGCTAGGCGATGATGCAAATTCCGCAGTCCGTTCGCAGTAGCAGCTGCAGACGGGCCGCAGATTGGAGGGCTTCCATTGACTTCAATGGAAGCTGTTCCTGCCGAAATAGAACATGCTGCGATTTTTCCACTCGGACAAGGAAAAGCAATTTTCTATAGCACATCTATGGGCAGTATTTGCTGCGGAATCAGGAGGAGGATGCCAGCTCCAGATTCCGCAATGTAAATGTGCCGGTATGCCTAATGTCACGCTGTTGAGCTCTATTATATGTTAATATATCACAAGCATTTGAGTATTTTTTGCTAACCATTATCACTGTTAGGTCCCTTGTATAAAACACAGTGCACGTGTTGTTGGTCATGAAATTACAGTGTAGCATCCGCCGTTATTTTTAAAATCTATTTAAAATCTATTTTTTAAAAAGAGAACCTGTTGTTTATTGTCATGTGATTAATGCTAAATATTTCTCTCTAGGACAAATATTATCCATTAACACTTAATCTTCACCTCATTATTTTGTAATGGTTATTATTATAGTTGCAGCAGGATAACCATAATGAAAGAGCCACACTAAGGAATGATACCTAGAAGAATAGTATTACATATATTGATGCTCTGCTTCTAGACTGCACTGCAATCTGCAATGACGGTGTTCACTTTGGAAATGCATCCTGGCCTCAGCTACTTATAATCACTCAATGTCATCTTGAACAAATCACTTTGTCTCCGTGTACATCAGTTTAGCCAACTATAATTGGGTTTCAATTATATCATTGACATGCAGACCACAGCTCTGTGAAAGTGCTGATGTTACTCTTTTAACACCCCTGAAGTATAAGTGCAAACTGGAAATCAAAACTCTTGTAATAAATGACCGTTATCTTATAAAGTTTGCACAGTTGTTGTGTTAAAGTAGAATGTACTGCAGACTGCAGTACATCAATACTGTGTATGGGCAGAAGCCAAGTTATCCTTGAAGTGGTGGCGATGCTACATTAAATATTTTTAGTTCATATCATGTTATCTAGCACATATGAAATGATACATACGATCAGTTCCATTAGTCAATAAACTAAATAAAACTTTACAACTAAAAAATGTAATTCAAATTTCTAAATAATTGTTGGCCAAGCAATCATTCTTCCTGACTTTATCATAAAAAGCTTACTTGACTTGGCTGGGCATGTATGTTTATTTGAATAGGGAATGGGGAACAAACCACTTCTAGACCCCTCTGGCAGCAGCTTATCTTCTGTCCCAAAGAAATACTTGCTGCATAGATATTGGTACTGTCAGGGCACCAATAGTAGCGTGACTTCCTATTTCTCAGCCGGGTCAGGGGGATTTAAAGGGCCACTCTGAAACTACCACTGTCTGAAACTAGCCAATTTCTCAGTATGTGATGACATTATATGGATGCTACCACAGAAACATCCTATAGGGGAACATAGACACTCCTATCACAGTTACTGATGATGATCACACAGCTCCTGTCACACAGCTATAACAGAGGAGATCACAGCTCATCTTCCTGACTGTATACATATGGTATGTAGCTTATTTAGGTGAATATAGAATACAGATGTAATAGCAGTGTTGCTGAGATGGTACAGAGTATAGCTGATGATGTAATGCTGTACCTATGCATCATAGGATTGATGTGAAAGTAATATAGTCTATATGCCTATAGTCATATATATATAGTAATGTAGACAATATGCCTATAGTCATAGGCATCACGGAAACTTGGTGGAATGATACACATGACTGTAATACAAGGCTTGAAGGAAACAACTTATTTATAAGAAACAGACCTAAAACAAGGGGAGGAGGTGTTGCGTTGTATGTTAGGAAAACATTCATCTCCACTGAGATTCAAGCTTCAGAGCATGGTAGTTCTGTAGAAACTGTTTGGTTGAGAATACAAGGAGAGAACAACAGCAGGGACACAATTGTAGGCGTTCACTATAGGCCGCCTGGACAAGCAGAAGATATTGATGAACTCTTTCTACATCAGATAACCAAGCTCTCAAAAAAGCATGACATAGTGATCATGGGAGATTTTAACTATCCAGACATTTGTTGGGAATCTCTCTCAGGTAAAAGTAATGGATCTGACAAATTCTTATAAGCTCTTGCTGACAACTTTATTTTCCAAAAAGTAGAAGAGAAAACAAGGAATCTGCTATCTTGGACCGAATTCTTACCAACAGGGAGGGAATGGTTGAGGAAGTAAGGGTGGCTGGGACCTTAGGAGCCAGTGATCATGCTATTCTTGAATTTTGGATAAAAAGGGGAGGAAGACCTGAGAAAACGCCGACCTCAAGGTTGGAAATCAGAAAGGCAGGTTTTAATGAACTCAGAAAGAGGGTAGGAAGAATCCAATATCTGGATATTCTTAAGGCCCATTTAGACGGGATGAATGTTGGGCAAATGATGCCCGACACTCGTCCTCGTAAGTACCCACTCACGTGCTTTTGCACAGAAGCGAGTATCAGTGCTTCACAGTGGGGTGGCTGCAGAAGATTTATCTTTTCATGCTCCCCTGCATCTCCCTCTCCATTCACTTAACATAGCGGCTGTTCAGTACAAAACGACTGCTATTTCCACTGAACAATCATCGTTCAGGATTTTATTCAGCTTAAAATCCTGAATGATGATCATTCAGTGTAAATAGCAGCCATTCAGTACTGAATGGCCACTATGTTAATTTAATGGAGAGGGGTGGGAGATCGCGAGGAGAAAAATCTCCTGCAGTCGCCCCGCTGTGAAGCAACGACACCCAGGTTCTTGCGGGGAAAAGTGTTGGGCATTGTTTGCCCGACATTCTTCCCATCTAAATGGGCCTTTAAGGACAGAAATTTCCGAGAAGCTTGGGAAATATTGCGAAATGAGATTCTCAAAGCACTATTAACAATCCCTAAAAGAAGGAAGAATGGGAGACCAGGATGGATGAACACAGAAATTGCACACATATTAAAAACAAAGAAAAATATGTTTATCAAATGGAAAGAGGGGGGAGGGATATTTAAAGAAGAATATAATGTGGTCTGCAGGAACTGTAGGCTCAGTGTCAGAAAAGCTAAAGCTAATAATGAATTGAGGCTTGCAACAGAGGCTAAAAGCAATAAAAAGGATTTGGGGGTATGTCAAAAGCAAAAGAAAAGTCAAAGATGTTATTAGATGCTTACAAGATGAAAATGGTGAATTGGTTAAGAATGATGTTGAGAAGGCTGAACTTTTAAATTCTTGATTTGTATCTGTTTTCTCTCAGAAAGTAGATGGAGCATCAACTGATCTTCCCTGTGCTATTGGGGGAATAAAAGAACACAGGCTATATATAAACAGAGAGATGGCGAGGGAACACTTAGCTAACTTAAATGCATTCAAGTCTCCAGTTCCAGATTAATTACATCCTAAGATAATAGAGGAAGCGGCAGAGGTAATTGCTGAACCACTTGCCATAATCTTTGAAAATTGCTGGAGAACAGAAGTCCCAGAAGATTGGAAAAGGGCAAATATTGTCCTTATCCTAAAAAAAGGGAAGAAGGAGGATCCAGGAAACTACATGCCTGTGAGTCTGACTTCTATACCAGGAAAGATCTTTGAACAAATTATTAAACAGCATGTATGCAAGTATTTGGATAAAAATGGAGTAATTAACGAGAGCCAGTATGGGTTTGTAACAAACAAGTCATGTCAGACGAATCTAGTTTCCCTCAATGACGAAATCACCAACTGGGTTGATCAGGAAAATGTGGTGGATATAGTATATCTTGACTTTTGTAAAGCATTTGACAAAGTATCTCATACCATACTTATTGAAAAAATGACCAAATATGGGATTGACAAGGCAATTGTTAGGTGGATTCAACACTAGCTGAGTGATCGTACTCAAAGAGTGGCTGCACATCCAATTGGAAGAATGTATCAAGTGGGGTACCACAAGGCTCTGTCCTGGACCCGGTGTTCAACATTTTTATATATGATCTGGAGGAGGGAATTGATGGGAAACTGATCAAATTTGCCAACGACACAAAGCTAGGAGGGATAGCTCACACTTAGAAAGAGAAAGAGAGTATTCAAAAATATCTAGAAAAGCTTGAACAGTGGGCGGTGAGTAACAGAATGGTATTTAACAAGGAGAAATGCAAAGTCCTACATCTGGGCAAGAACAATAAAAAAAGAACATACAGAAAGTGCGGAATTGGGCTAAGCAGCAGCACATGTGAAAAAGACTTGGGTATACCAATAGATCATAGATTGAATGTGAGTCAACAATGCGATGCAGCAGCCAAGAAGGCAAACACAATTCTGGGATGTATTAAGAGAAGCATAGAGTCTATATCATGTGAGGTCATTATCCCCCTTTACTCTTCCTTAGTCAGACCTTGTCTGGAATACTGGGTCCAGTTCTGAGCACCCCACTTTAAAAAAGACATAGACAAGCTGGAGCAAGTTCAGAGAAGAGTTACCAAGATGGTGAGTGGTCTGCAAATCATGTCCTATGAGGAACGTTTAAAGGATCTGGGAATGTTTAGCTTGCAAAAAAGAAGGCTGAGAGGAGACTTATTAGCTGTCTACAAATATCTGAAGGGCTGTCACAGTGCAGAGGGATCAGCCCTATTCTCATTTGCACAAGGAAAGACTAGAAGCAATGGTATGAAACTGAAAGGGAGGTGACACAGATTAGATATTAGAAAACACTTTCTGAAAGTGAGGGTGATGAATGAGTGGAATAGGTTGTCTTGGGAGGTGGTGAGTTTTCTTTCAATGGAAGTGTTTAAACAATGGCTAGACAAATATCTGTCTAGAATGATTTATTAAATCCAACACTGAGCAGGGGGTTGGACCAGATGACCTTGGAGGTCCCTTCCAACTCCATCATTCTATGATTCTATGATATCAATATAGTGCCTGATAAGCATCAGACAGGATGCTGCACTGCATGGAGGTGAGTGCAATACATAGGAAACCTCATGAGTGTGAAAAGAAATAGATGAGGGGTTCAGGGATTGAAAAATGTGTTTTTACCAAAGTAGCCCTTTAACGCCTTCCGGACATATGACGTACATATATGGTGCAGCGGGCCAGTAATTTCTGCATTGAATCATACATGTACAGTGCTGATTACCAAGGGGCTCAGAAGCTGAGACCCCAGGAATCAGAACAGGATCACAGCTGTAACTCACAGCTGCATTCTGGTTGCAGTCCCCGGAATAAAGATTATCTCCAGTACCAATTATTTAACCTTTTAGATACCTCTATCTATACAGACAGTAGCATCTTGAGGGTTTGGTAAGGAAGAGGAGTCAGATTATGATCTTTGGGTCTGGCAGGAACGGTGGTCTATGAGTGTCAGTTCATCATTGACACTAACAGGCTGTGATGTCAGTGATGAACTGACAGTGTCAGAAAATGCCCTGCATTACATAAGTAGTACAGTGTATTATCTAAACGATCAAAGGATCACATCTTCAAGTCCACTTGTAGGATAAATAAATGTGGTAAGAAAAAAAGCGCCATTTTTCCAATATTGTATTGTATTGTATTGTAATGAACTGCAAAATAAGAACACGGTCAATGGCATGCAAAATGAAAAATAAAAAAAACTATGTCATAGTTGCATTTTTTTGTACACCTCAGCTCCAACACACAATAAAAAATGATCAAAAAGCCACAACCATCAAAAAATGGTACAAATTAAAATGCCAACTTGTGCTGTAAAAATCAAGTTCTCATTCAGCTCTGCAGGTGAAAAAATAAAAAGATCATAATTAGAGATGAGCGAACGTACTCGGATAAGCACTACTCGTCCGAGTAATGTGCTTTATCCGAGTACCTCCCCGCTCGTCCTGAAAGATTCGGGACGCGCTGCGGAGCGGGGAGCTGCAGGGGAGAGTGGGGAGGAACGGAGGGGAGATCTTTCTCTCCTTCTCTCCCGCCTGCTCTGCCCCGCTCCCCGCTGCGACTCACCTGTCAGCAGCGGAGCGCCCCAAATCTTTCAAGACGAGTACAGCGGTACTCGGATAAAGCACATTACTCGGACGAGTAGTGCTTATCCGAGTACGTTCGCTCATCTCTAATCATAATTCTCTGAATACAGTGATGCAGGAAATATAATTCTGTGTAAAATGCTTTCATAAGCAAAAGTAGAAGCAAAAAAAATATAGATATATTTTTTTTAAATTTAGTAGTGTCGCAACCGCACTGACCCACAGAATAAGGGTAACATAGCACTTACACCGCATAGTGAATGGATTACAAAATAAATTAAAAACAATGTCAGAATTGCTCTTTTTAACAGCTTGTCTCTTAAAAATGCAATAAAAACCAAACAAAAATGTTTTCTGCACCCCAAAATATTACCAATGAAAAGCCTATAAAAAACAAACCCTTAAACAACAGAGGACAAGGTACGGCTACAAAAGGAACTAGATAAGCTGGGGGCTTGGGCTGATAAATGGCAAATGAAGTTCAATGTTGATAAATGTAAGGTTATGCACATGGGCAGGAGAAATGGATGTCACCAATATACACTAAATGGGGTACTGCTAGGGAAAAGTGATAGTACCTAGGAGTACTAGTGGAATGTAAATTTAACTGGATCAACCAATGTCAGTCAGCTGTTGCAAAAGCTAATAAGGTCTTGGGGTGCATTAAAAGAGGCATAGGGGCGAGGGACGAGAACATTATTCTTCAACTATATAAGGCACTTGTCAGGCCTCACATGGAATACTGTGTACAGTTCTGGTCACCGGTGCCATGGAAAGATGTAGCGGTGCTTGAGGGGGTTCAAAATAATGTAATGTAATGTAATGTTCTCAAATAAATGTAATGATGGGAATGAAATACCCAGAGAGGCTATCAAAATTAGGATTATTCCTCCTGGAAAAAAGATGGCTAAGGGGTGATCAAATAACTCTGTATAAATACATGAGGGGACAATACAAGGATCTCTCCCATGATCTGTTCATACCCAGAACTGCGATGGTAACAAGAGGGCATCTGCTACGTCTAGAAGAAAGCAGGTTTCATCACCAACACAGAAGGGAGTTCTTTACTGTAAGAGCAGTGAGACTGTGGAACTCTCTGCCTAAGGACGTGGTGATGGCAAAATCCATAGAGGAGTTTAAGAGGGGACTAGATGCCTTTCTAGAGCGCTATGATATTACAGGATATAGACATTAGGTGACCAGCAGGTTGTTAATCTGGGTCTTACAGTCAGGTAGGAACTATCAGAGGTTGATCCAGGAATTATTCTGACTGCCATTATGGAGTTGGGGAGGAATTTTCCCCCCGATGGGGCTAATTTGCTTCTGCCTCTTGAGGTTTTTTGCCTTCCTCTGGATCAACAAGGAGGTTGAAACAAGCTGCACCAGATGGACTTTGTCTTCATTCAACCTAACATACATTGTTACTATGTTAAACAGTGTTGTATATGGAAAAATACAAAAATTATGGTTTTCTGAATTTTTCTGAAAAAAATTGGCCCACTAAAACGGAGGGCCCAAAATCCATTAGATGCTCCTTTATTTCTGAGGCCTGTGTTTGAGTGATGATGCACACAAGGGTCACAAGTTGGATATTTTTAAAATGTGCAGATTTAGGGTAATAAATATTATGTTTTGTTTATCTAATAACTTCTGTTGTGTTAAAAAATGTTAAAATCTAAAATCTACAAGAAAAATTATCCTCTACTTTGCTTTAGTTCCTGCTAGCACCTAAAGAGTTAACAGATTTTATATATACTATTTTGGAGACTCTGAGGTGTGCACGTTCTAAAATTGGATCATTTATGGGGGTTTCTAATATTTAGACCTCTCAATGTTACTTCAGAACAGAATTGGTCCCAGATTTTGGATATTTTCATCAAGATGAGAAAAAAATACGGGGCTGTGTTGTGGAGATTTCATGGGCTGATAATCTAGATTTAAATGTGTTTTCATGAATCTTAAAGTGTGTAAGTTCAGTTTGGGATCATTATTGAAATCTCCAAGTAGTATTATAGTAAGCCATCATTCCTTCAAACAGCAGCATATCCAAACACCTTATGATGCTCAGCTACCTTAAATGTGAGATGCTCCTGATAAGCCTTTTGACATTCGGCAATTTTATAATTTTTATAGTTTTCACGAGCCGCTCTATCTTCTCGAATGCATTTTCGATAACTTTGAAGCCATTTATTAGCCATATGTCGCAACATTTTGTGAAAGAAATACATTTTTCGCACTTCTTTGCACCACAGTTTTCTCAAATATTCGCTATTTGCTTTTTTTGCTGTATACTTGTAGAACTTACTGAGACTAATCAAAAGACACCTAACACAATGTGACAACATGCCGGAGTCCAGAGCTACACTAAGTTTTAGTATCTCAAGAAGGCGGTGCTATTGCATCACCCAATAATGTCTTGCGGAGGTCAGACTCTTGTTGGTAGGTACATTAGTCTTTCCTCTTTACACTGAGATATGTAACACTGACATCATACGTGTCGTCTACAAATTATTTTGATTTTAAAACTTTCATGTTTTTGTAATGCCCCGCGGCCCAAGTACGGTTCCAAAACTATAGACATATTCTACGTCAAAACTGCCCCTATACTTACTTTCTGACATCCAAAACAAATAAAAGGATGCTTTCAAAATGGTACCAACATACATTACACATATGGTAAATGTTATTTATTAGCTATTTCGCATGTTATGATCTGTCTTATAAGCAGAGAAAGTCAAAGTTTGAAAATGGACCATTTTTCTAAATTTTCGGTAAATTTAGGATTTTATTAACCAAAATTCACCACTAGCATAAAGTACATTGTGTTATAAAAAGATGAATCAGAATCACTTGCATAAGTAAAAGCATTTGAAAGTTATTACCACTTAAAGTTATACATGTCAGATTTGAAAATTGGAGCCTGGTCAGGAAGGCCAAAGCTGGCTGCTGGGGGAAGAAGTAAAAGCTATATGATGAAATAAGATAATAATATAGTGCCAATGTTCAATTAGAGTTGGTTTGATTTTAATTATAGAAGTGAACCCTAACCTAACTCCACTATTTGAAAAAATGAAGAAAGCTACTATGTGGGCATCTGTGATGATGTATAATCTTTCAGAATTCAACTGTAATTCAGGTTGAAAGCAAATCCCATCTGGTCCTATGATAATGGTGCTTAACAGCTTTCTAGAAACCAAGTACATATTTGATGGAAAAATACATTTACATATAGATTCCTTTTTTGTGTCCAGCACCCACTTAGCTGCCACTTGATGTTGTGTTCAGTTCTTCCATGTAATCAAAACTGGTTACATCATATTGCCGTGATTAGACTTGTTTCAATCTAAAGTGAGAATGTTCACTAGAACCTTATTATTATTATGCAAACTGACTCAATCCTGACAAATCGAATTCAAGATACTAAAGAAAATAGATTTTACTAGGTTTATGTCTATAAATTAACAGGAATATATCAAGAGCTACAAATAAAGTTAAGAAATGGGAAAGATCCCAAGTAAGAATGTAAACCTAGAATTCAGAAGGATCACATATTTGCTTGTCTCTATCTGGATGATTTTTTGAGAGTAGGAAGAGGAGTATGTACGATGAGCAGGCAAGCAGATGGATCAGTAAAAATGGCGGGGAAAGCATTGGTGAGCTGTAGGAATAGGGGTGTCGTTGGTAATGACTAGAGATGAGCGAGCATACTCGTCCGAGTTTGATGCTCGCTCGAGTATTAGGGTGTTCGAGATGCTCGTTACTCGAGACGAGCACCACGAGTTACTCAAGTCAATTCCATTTCCTTCCCTGCATGTTTAGCGCCATTTTCTGGCCAAAAGAAATGCAGGGAACGCATTACAACTTCCTCCTGTGACGTTCCAGCCCTATCCCACCCCCCTGCAGTGAGTGGCTGGTGAGATCAAGTGACCGCCGAGTATTTAAAGCGGTCCCACCCGCGGCTCGCTTAAGACACACGCTGGCAGAGATCTGGGAGAGTGCTGCTGCTCATTCAGGGATAGCGTTAGTGTAGGTTCCTGTCTTCAAGAACCCCAACGGTCCTTCTTAGGGCCACATCTGACCGTGTGCATTACTATTGTGGCTGCTGGGAGCAGTTTTGCACCCCAAATTTTTTTTTTCATCTCGGGCTGTGCAGGCTATTACAGCTATAGTGTTCTCAGTCTGCAGTCAATTATACAGAGTATAGGGACAGTGCTGGTGAGATAGGGACAGTGGTAGTGTAGATTCCTGTCTACAAGAACCCCAACGGTCCTTCTTAGGGCTACCTGTGACTGTGTGCATTTTACTGCATGGCTGCTGGGAGTTGTAGTGCTTCACTATTACGCAGCTAGGCCTGTTTGCAGCCTTCCGTATAATTTTTTTCTGGCTGCAGTTTGCGTTACATTACCGCTGTCAGCCTCCAACTATACGCCAATAATTCCATAATTTTTTACACCGGTCTGTGTCTGCCATTAACTTCACGCACAGCGTACGGCCACAGCCGCTGATAGAGGGAAAGTCATATACACGCTATATAGCCTGTATTCTTTTTTTAAAATTTTTTTAAAATAAAAGCTCCTTCTTACGGCTACCTCTGACCGTCTGAAATTTACTGGGTGTCTGGTGGGAGTTGTAGTGCATCACTATTGCACGGCTAGGCCTGTTTGCAGCCCTCCGTATTCTTTGTTTCTGCCTGGAGTTAGAGTTACAATACCGCTCTCAGCCACCAACTGTACGCAAATAATTCCATAATTATTTACACCGCTCTGTGTCTGCTCTATTCGTAATCCACCATGCTGAGGGGTAGGGCTAGAGGACGTGGACGTGGGCGAGGACGCGGAGGTCCAAGTGGGGGTGTGGGCACAGGACGAGTTCCTGGTCCAGGTGAATCACAGCCGGCTGCTGCGGGATTAGGAGAGAGGCAAGTTTCTGGGGTCCCCAGCTTCATATCACAATTTTTGGGTCCACGTGGTAGACCTTTATTACAAACAGAGCAGTGTGAGCAGGTCCTGTCGTGGATGGCAGAAAATGCATCCAGCAATGTATCGACCACCCAGTCTTCTACAAGGTGGGACGAAGGCCGTTCACCGCCTCCGGGTCGCACCACTGCCTCTCCCCCTGGGCCCCAACCTGCCAGTCAGATCCAACCCCCCTCTCAGGACACAGGCACGAGTGCCTCCCGGCCTGCACCCACACCCTCACCTCCGCTGTCCTTGACCCCATCCAGCAATGTCTCTCAGCGCAGCATCCAGCTATCGCTAGTGCAAGCGTTGGAGCGAAAGCGCAAATACGCCGCCACGCACCCGCACGCTCAAGCTTTAAACATGCATATTGCCAAATTGATCAGCCTGGAGATGCTGCCGTACAGGTTTGTGGAAACGGAGGCTTTTAAAAACATGATGGCGGCGGCGGTCCCACGCTACTTGGTCCCCAGTCGCCACTATTTTTCCGGGTGTCCCATCCCAGCCCTACACCAGCATGTCTCCCGCAACATCAATCGTGCCCTCACCAACGCGGTTACTGGGAAGGTCCACTTAACCACGGACACATGGACAAGTATTGGCGGGCAGGGCCACTATATCTCCCTGACAGCACACTGGGTCAATTTTGTGGAGGCTTGGACCGAGTCAGAGCCTGGGACCGCACACGTCCTACCCACACCCAGAATAGCGGGTCCTTCCTCAGTTCTGGTATCTGCGGTCTATGCCACCTTCTCTACACCCTCCCCCTCCTCCTCCTACACAACCTCTACCTCTCAATTAAGAAATGTGAGCAGCACGTCGCCAGCAGTCGGTGGGGCATGGCAGCACAGCGGTGGGCAAGTGTCAGCAGGCCATGCTGAAAATACTCAGCCTAGGTGACAAGAGGCACATGGCCCCCGAACTGTTGCAGGGTCTGACAGAGCAGACTGACCTCTGGCTTTCGCCGCTGAGCCTCCAACCTGGCATAGTCATGTGTGACAAAGGCCGTAACCTGGTGGCGGCTCTGCAGCTTGGCAGCCTCACACACGTGTCATGCCTGGCCCATGTCTTCAATCTGGTGGTTCAGCGGTTTCTGAAAAACTACCCGCACTTGTCTGACCTGCTCGGCAAGGTACGCCGCATCTGCACACATTTCCGCAAGTCCACCACGGACGCTGCCACTCTGAGGACCCTGCAACATCGGTTTAATCTGCCAGAGCACCGACTGCTGTGCGACGTGCCCACACGATGGAATTCTACGCTGCACATGTTGGCCAGGCTCTATGAGCAGCATAGAGCAATAGTGGAATACCAACTCCAACATGGGCGGCGTAGTGGTAGTCAGCGTCTCCAATTCTTTACCGAGGAGTGGGCCTGGATGGCAGACATCTGCCAGGTCCTCAGAAACTTTGAGGAGTCTACCCAGATGGTGAGCGGCGACACTGCAATCATTAGCGTAACCATCCCGCTGCTATGCCTGCTAAGGAGTTCGCTGCAAGGCATAAAGGCCGATGCTTTGCGGTTGGAACAGGAGACGCGGGATGACAGTATGTCGCTTGATAGCCAGACCACCCTCATGTCTATATCTCAGCGCATTTTGGAGGAGGAGGAGGAGGAAGGGGAGGAGCAGGAGGAGGAGGAGGGGGAAGAGACAGCTGGGCACACTGCAGAGGGTTCCCATGCTGCTTGCCTCTCATCTGTTTAGCGTGTATGGCCTGTGGAGGAGGAGGAGGAGGAGCCTGAAAGTCATCTTCCTAGTGTCTTGCGTACTGGCACCCTGGCACAGATGGCTGACTTCATGTTAGGCTGCCTTTCTCGTGACCCTCGCGTTAGATGCATTCTGGCCAACACGGATTACTGGGTGTACACCCTTCTCGACCCACAGTACAAGGAGAACCTTTCCATTCTCATTCCCGAAGAGGAAAGGGGTAAGAGAGGGATGCAATACCATAGGGCCCTGGTGAACAAAGTGATGCTAAACTTCCCCTCTGACAGCGCTAGCAGCAGAAGGCGCAGTTCCGAGGGCCAAGTAGCAGGGGAGGTGCGGAGATCAGGCAGCATGTTCAGCGCAGGCAGGGGAACACTCTCCAAGGCCTTTGCCAGCGTTATGGCTCCCCAGCAAGACTGCGTCACCACACCCCAGTCAAGGCTGAGTCGGAGGGAGCACTGTAAAAATATGGTGAGGGAGTACGTAGCCGATCGTACCACCATTCTCCGTGATGCCTCTGCTCCATACAACTAGTGGGTGTCAAAGCTGGACACGTGGCACGAACTTGTGCTGTATGCCCTGGAGGTACTGGCTTGCTCTGCCGCTAGCGTCTTGTCAGAGAGGGTGTTTAGTGCAGCTGGGGGAATCATCACGGACAAGCGTACCCACCTGTCAACTGCCAGTGCCGACATGCTTACACTCATAAAGATGAACAAAGCCTGGATTTCCCCAGACTTCTCTTCTCCACTGGTGGAGAGCAGCGGAACCTAAAGATTCTTTTCGCTGCAACCGCAGATAAAAGCACTCTTCTCTATCACCAGGAAAACGGGGCATTTAGCTTTGTCAGTCTGTCTCTGACATTAGTCCTCCTCCTGCTACTCCTCCTCCAGAAACAACATGTCATCACGCTGAACGGCCAATTTTTCTGCGGCCCAAAAGGCTCATCTAGCAAGGTTTTTACAATTTTTCAAAGTTTCAAAAGTATTGATACTTTAACATGAACCAATTTT
Source organism: Eleutherodactylus coqui (assembly GCF_035609145.1). Lineage (NCBI taxonomy): Eukaryota > Metazoa > Chordata > Amphibia > Anura > Eleutherodactylidae > Eleutherodactylus > Eleutherodactylus coqui. The sequence continues at coordinate 169,378,523 of NC_089838.1, read as the reverse complement.
TTCAACAGGGCTGCCTACAGGCTCTGTTACAAATTAAGCAACAGTGAGTTGTATCTTTCAAAAAATATTTATGGGTTTCACCTGCCCACTCGGTTGATAAATTTTTCAGAGGTACACTTGTACTCTTGGTACACTTATTTTTCGGGCCCACGCCTAGACTCTTATCCAACTAATTTTTCCGGCCTTCGCCTACGCTCATGGTACCCCAATGTTTCAGAGGTTGGCCTATACTATTACTACAGAAATTTTACTGGGGTCTGCCTGCCTATACTTCTGCTACAAGAAAGTTACAGGGGTCTGCCTATACTGCTGCCACTTAAATGTTACAGGGGTCTGCCTATGCTTCTGCTACGTAAATGTTACAGGGGTCTGCCTATACTGCTGCCACGTAAATTTTTTCAGGGGTCTGCCTATACTGCTGCCACAAGGATGTTACTGGGGTCTGCGTATACTGCTGCCACTTAAATGTTACAGGGGTCTGCCTATACTGCTGCCATAAGGATGCTACTGGGGTCTGCCTATACTTCTGCCACGTAAATGTTAGAGGGGTCTGCCTATACTTCTGCTACATAAATGTTACTGGGGTCTGTCTATACTGTTACTACAGAAATGTTACTTGGGGTCTGTCTATACTGTTACTACAGAAATGTTACTGGGGTCTGCCTATACTTCTGCTACAGAAAATGTTACAGGGGTCTGCCTATACTGCTGCTGCATAAATGTTACAGGGGTCTGTCTATACTGTATCTACAGAAATGTTACTGGGGTCTGCCTATACTGCTGCTACTGAAATGTCACAGGGGTCTGCCTATACTGCTTCAACACAAATGTTACAAGGGTCTGCCTATACTGTTACTACAGAAATGTTACTGTGGTCTGTCTATACTGTTACTACAGAAATGCTACAAATACTAGGTTCTGCCTATACTGCTGCTACTGAAATGTTACAGGGGTCTGCCTGTATTGCTGCTACACAAATGTTACAGGGGTCTGCGTATACTTCTGCTACTGAAATGTCACAGGGGTCTGCCTATACTGCTTCAACACAAATGTTACAAGGGTCTGCCTATACTGTTACTACAGAAATGTTACTAATACTGGGCTCTGCCTATACTGCTGCTGCTGAAATGTTACAGGGGTCTGCCTATACTTCTGCTACAGAAATGTTACAGGGGTCTGCCTATACTGCTGCTACTGAAATGTCACAGGGGTCTGCCTATACTGCTTCAACACAAATGTTACAAGGGTCTGCCTATACTGTTACTACAGAAATGTTACTAATACTGGGCTCTGCCTATACTGCTGCTGCTGAAATGTTACAGGGGTCTGCCTATACTCCTGCTACTGAAATGTCACAGGGGTCTGCCTATACTGCTTCAACACAAATGTTACAAGGGTCTGCCTATACTGTTACTACAGAAATGTTACTGTGGTCTGTCTATACTGTTACTACAGAAATGCTACAAGTACTAGGTTCTGCCTATACTGCTGCTACTGAAATGTTACAGGGGTCTGCCTGTATTGCTGCTACACAAATGTTACAGGGGTCTGCGTATACTTCTGCTACTGAAATGTTACAGGGGTCTGCCTATACTGCTGCTACATAAATGTCACTGGGGTCTGCTTGTAATGTTACTACAGAAATGTTACTGGGGTCTGTCTATAGTGTTACTAAAGAAATGTTACTAATACTAGGCTCTGCCTATACTGCTGCTACTGAAATGTTACAGGGGTCTGCCTGTATTGCTGCTACACAAATGTTACAGGGGTCTGCCTATACTTCTGCTACTGAAATGTTACAGGGGTCTGCCTATACTGCTGCTACATAAATGTCACTGGGGTCTGCCTGTACTGTTACTACAGAAATGTTATTGGGGTCTGTCTATAGTGTTACTAAAGAAATGTTACTAATACTAGGCTCTGCCTATACTGCGGCTACTGAAATGTTACAGGGGTCTGCCTATACTTCTGCTACAGAAATGTTACAGGGGTCTGCCTATACTGCTGCTACTAAAATGTTACTAGGGTCTGCCTATACGTCTGCCACGTAAATGTTACAGGGGTCTGCCTATACTTCTGCTACAGAAATGTTACAGGGGTCTGCCTATACTTCTGCTAATGAAATGTTACTGGGGTCTGTCTATACTGTTACCACAGAAATGTTACTGGGGTCTCCCTAGACTTCTGCAACATAACAGTTACTGGGGTCAGCTTATACCTTTGCTACAGGAATATTACAGGGGTCTGTGTATACTACGGGTGCACTAAGTCTTCCCATCGCGGTGTTATACCTTTTTGGCCCCCAAAAAAGCACTGACTGACTAGGGCATGGATTGTGGGCCGAGGCCAACATGTATTTTCTCTCACGTTACCACAGCTATACGGGGCACTGCAATGGTATTTCTTTATGTACCGTCTGTGGGTTCCTGGGACCCACCCATGCTGTGGGTGCACACAGACTTCCCATGGCGCTGTTGTATCTGCCTGGCACAAAAAGAAAAAAACAGTCTGACTAGGGCATGGATTCTGGGCCGAGGCCAACGTGTATTTTCTCTCACGTTACCACAGATATCCGGGGCACTGCAATGGGATTTCTTTATGTACCTTCTCTGGGTTCCTGGGACCCACCCATGCTGTGGGTTCACACAGACTTCCCATAGCGGAGTTGTACCTGCCTGGCACTATAAAAAAAAACCAGACTGACTAGGGCATGGAGTGTGGGCCGAAGCCAACATGTATTTTCTTTCACGTTACCAGAGCTATCTGGGGCACTGTAATGTGATTTCTTTATGTACCGTCTTGGGGTTCCTGGGACCCACCCATGCTGTGGGTTCACACAGACTTCCCATAGCGGTGTTGTACCTGCCTGGCTCTATACAAAAAAACCAGACTGACTAGGGCATGGAGTGTGGGTCGAAGCCAACATGTATTTTCTCTCACATTACCACAGCTATCCGGGGCACTGCATTGGGATTTCTTTATGTACCTTCTCTGGGTTCCTGGGACCCACCCATGCCGTGGGTTCACACAGACTTCCCATAGCGGAGTTGTACCTGCCTGGCACTTTAAAACAAAAAAAACAGACTGACTAGGGCATGGAGCATGGGCCGAAGCCAACATGTATTTTCTCTCACGTTACCACAGCTATCCGGGGCACTGCAATGAGATTTCTTTATGTACCTTCTCTGGGTTCCTGGGACCCACCCATGCTGTGGGTGCACACAGACTTCCCATAGCGGTGTTGTATCTGCCTGGCACTATAAAAAAACCCCAGACTGACTAGGGCATGGAGTGTGGGCCGAAGTCAACATGTATTTTCTTTCACGTTACCACAGCTATCCGGGGCACTGCAATGGGATTTCTTTATGTACCTTCTCTGGGTTCCTGAGACCCACCCATGCTGTGGGTTCACACAGACTTCCCATAGCGGAGTTGTACCTGCCTGGCACTTTAAAACAAAAAAACAGACTGACTAGGGCATGGAGCATGGGCCGAAGCCAACATGTATTTTCTCTCACGTTACCACAGCTATCCGGGGCACTGCAATGAAATTTCTTTATGTACCTTCTCTGGGTTCCTGGGACCCACCCATGCTGTGGGTGCACACAGACTTCCCATAGCGGTGTTGTACCTGCCTGGCTCTATAAAAAAAAACCAGACTGACTAGGGCATGGAGTGTGGGTCGAAGCCAACATGTATTTTCTCTCACATTACCACAGCTATCCGGGGCACTGCATTGGGATTTCTTTATGTACCTTCTCTGGGTTCCTGGGACCCACCCATGCCGTGGGTTCACACAGACTTCCCATAGCGGAGTTGTACCTGCCTGGCACTTTAAAACAAAAAAACAGACTGACTAGGGCATGGAGCATGGGCCGAAGCCAACATGTATTTTCTCTCACGTTACCACAGCTATCCGGGGCACTGCAATGAGATTTCTTTATGTACCTTCTCTGGGTTCCTGGGACCCACCCATGCTGTGGGTGCACACAGACTTCCCATAGCGGTGTTGTACCTGCCTGGCACTATAAAAAAACCCCAGACTGACTAGGGCATGGAGCATGGGCCGAAGCCAACATGTATTTTCTCTCACGTTACCACAGCTATCCGGGGCACTGCAATGAAATTTCTTTATGTACCTTCTCTGGGTTCCTGGGACCCACCCATGCTGTGGGTGCACACAGACTTCCCATAGCGGTGTTGTACCTGCCTGGCTCTATAAAAAAAAAACAGACTGACTAGGGCATGGAGTGTGGGCCGAAGTCAACATGTATTTTCTTTCACGTTACCACAGCTATCTGGGGCACTGCAATGGGATTTCTTTATGTACCTTCTCTGGGTTCCTGGGACCCACCCATGCTGTGGGTTCACACAGACTTCCCATAGCGGTGTTGTACCTGCCTGGCTCTATAAAAAAAAACCAGACTGACTAGGGCATGGAGTGTGGGCCGAAGCCAACATGTATTTTCTCTCACATTACCACAGCTATCCGGGGCACTGCATTGGGACAAACAAGAGGAGCGATACAGCACTAATGTGATGTTCACAGCTACGCTAGCATCGGAGTGCGCTCTATGCCCGTGATTGCTGAGGGTTTGTGCAGAGGCCTATGTCCTTGGCGCAGTGAAAGTCTGCCATGTTTGGGCACTCTGATTTTCTTTATGTGTACTGTCTTTAAGTTCCTTGGACCCACCCATGCTGTGGGTGCACACAGACTTCCCATAGAGGTGTTTTACCTGTCTGTCCCCAAAACACTGACAGACTTGGGTAGGGTGCAGAGTGCAGATGGTTTACCCCTTGCGTTGTCGATGAGGTATCCGATACCCAAACACAATGAGTAGTGTGTGGACACGTAGATTCCCCATTACTATGTCACTCGCAGCACCTTGGGCCACACATGGTGTTTGCTGGGACAGTGGCAGACCCAGGGCCCGCTCACATACTTCCCACACAGAGTATTGCTGCATTGTGGAGATGTGTAGAAGTGCTGGGCTGGCACCTGAGTCCCCTTTATGACCATGTTTGCAGCTCCTGACGGAGGTGGCACCGGATTGGAATGAAGATCGAACGTCAATTTCTCATCGATTCTCAACAGCATTGTGGGACATCGCCCCCCCCCTTTTAAAGAGGGTCGCTACCTGGCCCTGCCAACCCTCTGCAGTGTGTGCCTGCGGTTCCTCCTCATGGCAGACGCACTTATAAATAGACATGAGGGTGGTGTGGCTATGAGGCCAGGGTGTGGCATGAGGGCAGCTGAAGGCTGCGCAGGGACACTTGTGTGCGCTGCGGACACAGGGTCGTGCGGTGGGTTGGGCAGCATGTAACCCAGGAGAAGAGGCAGCGGAGTGTCCCGCAGGCAGTGATTGTGCTTGGTTGGAGTTAGTGTAGTGCTTAGTTAGCTAAGGTGTGCCTTGCTAATGAGAGTTTGTCCGAAGTAAAAATTGTTAGGGGGGGGGGGGGCACACTCTTGCCGCTATTGTGGCTTAATAGTGAGACCTGGGAGTCTGAGATGCAGCCCTGCATGTTGCCCCTGGCCTGCCCCATCCGTTTCTGTGGCGTTTCCATCACTTTCTTAGGTTTTCCAAATTTTCACAAGTGAAAACCTAAGCGGAGCATCGGTCATATACAAAAATGCTCAAGTCGCCCATTGACTTCAATGGGGTTCGTTACTCGAAATGAACTCTCGAGCATCGTGGAAAGTTCGACTCGAGCAACGAGCACCCGAGCATTTTGGTGCTCGCTCATCTCTAGTAATGGCAGATCGACTATGTGGTATTCCAAGTGTTATTTTTTAAAATATTTTTATTATACCTCATGTGTTTTCTACATTCAGGAAATTATTAAAGTTCATAAAAAAGTGGCATCAAGGGTAAAGGCTTAGAAGTTTAGAGCCCAGTGCACCATTCTTCTTCAGACCATGTGTGGACAGATGCTTTAGAATTTCTTTATAATATAGATAAAGGACACAAACAATTTTTACACCAGTGTTTTGTTATGTTTCCAGCACATTTACATGTTCTCCAAAGAGGACAGGTCTTTTAATCGGGTATTAGAACACAGTTCCATTCTCATTTTTAGTCCACTTTTATATTGACCTTTACCTACTAAGGTTTCATCCATAGTGTAAGATGGATGCACTGCACTGTGAAGTCACAGTTTGAAAGTATAGCATTCAGTGCTACAGTTTCTTCATGCTACAGTTTCTTCATGCAAGATAATATACAGTTAAAATTAATTAAAATTAAAGATATTGCCCAGTGGGGCTATTTCCGTAAAGGACAGATGTATAGATTGCACATATGGTATTTCATTTCTGCTGTGCTATTATATCACTTTGCTAATTATCCCTACACTGTGGCATGACTGTGTGTATTCCTCCATTCTAGGGCATACTACTTCTCCATGTGAAGAATGTCAAGAATGCATACTGGATCTTATAGGCCATGCACTGTTCCTTGGGAAAAAATATGCAAACAGAAGATAGAAAAATGCCTCTGTAACACTATCTGTTATAAAGCAACTGCCCAATAATTCAATGTCTGGCCTTTCAACAGACATTGCAACATGACTAAAGATTAGAGATGAGCGAGCATACTCGTCCGAGCTTGATGCTCGTTCGAGTATTAGGGTGCTCGAGATGCTCGTTACTCGAGACGAGCACCACGCGGTACTCGTCTCGATTAAACGAGCACTGACCATTGAATTCAATGGAGCCGGCAATACAGCCGTCTCTATTGAAAGCAATGGGCTGCCGGCGTACGCGGGATGAATTGTCAGGAAGAGCTTAAATATATAAGCCCTTCCCTGCAATTCATCTAGAAATGTGTAAAAATAAAAAATATATATATACTCACCTGGTCCCGGCAGAACGATGTTAGCCCATTGAATTCAATGGAGCCGGCAATACAGCCGACTCCATTGAAAGCAATGGGCTGCCGGCGATCGCGGGATGAATTGTCGGGAAGGGGTTAAATATATAAGCCCTTCCCTGCAATTCATCCAGAAATGTGTAAAAATAAAAAATATATATATACTTACCTGGTCCCGGCAGACGGAGTTCAGCGCGGCAGGCTGCAGTTCTCCTGAACTGCTCTGAACAGCTGTGAGTACCCATGAATTCATGAATGGGTGTGAGTGAGGGATGCCTCTGATTGGTCAGGCTGTGACCAATCAGAGGCATCTCATTCAGCAGGCGGGGATTTTAAATCCCCGGCTGCTGAATACTACTCACAGCTGTTCAGAGCAGTTCAGGAGAACTGCAGCCTGCCGCGCTGAACTCCGTCTGCTGGGACCAGGTAAGTATATATATATTTTTTATTTTTACACATTTCTGGATGAATTGCAGGGAAGGGCTTATATATTTAACCCCTTCCTGACAATTCATCCTGCGATCGCCGGCAGCCCATTGCTTTCAATGGAGTCGGCTGTATTGCCGGCTCCATTGAATTCAATGGGCTAACATCGTTCTGCCGGGACCAGGTAAGTATATATATATTTTTTATTTTTACACATTTCTGGATGAATTGTAGGGAAGGGCTTATATATTTAAGCCCTTCCCGACAATTCATCCCGCGTACGCGGGCAACCCATTGCTTTCAATAGAGCCGGCTGTATTGCCGTCTCCATTGAATTCAATGGGCTAACATCGTTCTTCTCTGCCACAGCTGTTACAGCTGTGGCAGAGGAGAACGATCTTTACGCTGACAGTGGGGGGGGGGGGGTCTCACTCTTGCCGCTATTGTGGCTTAATAGTGGGACCTGGGAACTTGAGATGCAGGCCAAAATGTAGCTCCTCGCCTGCCCTATTCGTTTCTGTGTCGTTTCCATCACTTTCTTGTGTTTTGCAGATTTTCACAAATGAAAACCTTAGCGAGCATCGGTGATATACAAAAATGCTCGAGTCACCCATTGACTTCAATGGGGTTCGTTACTCGAAACGAACTCTCGAGCATCACTGAAAGTTCGACTCGAGTAACGAGCACCCGAGCATTTTGGTGCTCGCTCATCTCTACTAAAGATATAAGCAGAATTAGAATCTTCTCTAGAATAAAAAGACATCTATACAAACAGCTGTTTCAGTGTTCTTGCCCTTCATTGGTGTAGAGTGCAATTCTGGTTGACTAGGTGCAAGGTCCAAGTAGCATTACATGACCTATAAGACTCCCTAAGGTCATCTTAGTTATCACCGCATCAAAGTCTTCTCACCCAGCCAAACAGAACTCTGCTCGGCACTGATGATGGACAAGAACCCTGAACACAGTTGTCTATAGATGTGTGTAATTTCCTTCTTTGAACAATGGAATTCTTGTATACAACATCTTAGCCATATGTCATCATTGTATTTTTCTGTTTTGATATTAACTGCATTTTATCTTCACTAATACATTATTGTTTGTATTAATTTTTTCACAATAGTACTACTATGTGCACTGTTCCAGAGATGTTATCATTATCCTGGTGGTGGGACTTTATAGTGTGCCATACTGACATGACTATGGCCAGGAATTCTAAACTGTAAATATAATATCCAAGGTAAAGCTTGCACAAGAGCAAGAGGTTTCTGGTTAGAACTACTATGAGGAAGAAAATAGGGCCTGCATTGTGTTTATATGGAGTCGACCTACCGTATTTTTCACTTTATAAGATGCACTTTTCTTCCCTCCAAAGTGGGGGAGAAAAGTCAGTGCGTCTTATAGAGCGAACGTGCCGCTTGTTCACGCGATCGCGAGTTTAACGCGCAATCATGCGAACATTCGGCCAAAGAATCAGTTCTCTCTCCTTTGCACTGCTGCCCGCTGATTGGTGGTGAGCGCCGGCGGGAACAACTGTTGCTCCCCTTCCTCCACCAATCAGCTTGACCCCTTCCTCAGATTAGGAAGTACTTACAGTTCTTTCATTATTGCATAACAAAGCTACCTTAGTCTCCTGCTGCATCCATCCAATTTTAGAAAGATGTCAAAGCAGAAACGACTAGCATATAAAATCCCTTTTAAACTGCAGGTAGTGAAATACGCCAAAGAACATGGGAACAGAGCAGCTGGGAGAAATTTTGGGCCGCCTCCAACAGAAAAAATGATACGTGAATGGAGGAAACAGGAGGAGGAGCTGCAAAAAGCAGATAAAGGTAAGCACACTTTTCGTGGGCGTACTGCAAAATGGCCACAGATAGACGTGGAAATGAAAGAGAGGATAATACGTCACAGGAACAACGGATTTTCAGTCTCTACAAAAATGATCACCTTTGAAGCCAAGCGTCTTGCTGCAGAGAAAGGCATTGGGGACTTCACTGGATCCGCATCATGGTGCTACAGGTTCATGAGGAGATGTGGCCTTAGTACGCGCACCAAAACTAGGATTGCGCAAAAAATGCCGAAAGAATATGAAGCCAAGATTGTGTCTTTTCATAAATTTGTAATTGATGCAAGAAAGAAAAATGGCTTTGAAATAGGCCAGATTGGGAATATGGATGAAGTCCCGTTAACTTTTGATGTTCCATCAAACAGGACTGTTGATTTGAAAGGTGCAAAATCCATAACTGTGAAAACCTCAGGACATGAGAAAACGCATTACATGGTTGTGTTGTCCTGCTGTGCAGATGGCACCAAACTTCCACCAATGCTAATCTTCAAAAGAAAAAGCATGCCAAAAGAGGCGATCCCACGAGGAGTTATTGTCCATGTTCATGAGAAAGGATGGATAGATGAAGGTGGAATGAAAATATGGATCGAAAAAGTGTGGTCCAGACGCCCTGGAGGGCTTTGGAAGAAACCTGCCCTGCTAGTACTTGACCAGTTTAGGGCACATATCAGTGAAAACACAAAAAAAATATTTAAAGAAGCAAAGAGCCATCTAGCTGTAATTCCTGGGGGGCTTACCAGCCAGTTGCAGCCTCTGGATGTTTCTATTAACAAGCCATTTAAAGTTTTCATGCGAGAGGAGTGGAACAAGTGGATGGCTGCTGGAAATCATGACCTGACACCCACCGGACGCATGAAAAGGCCCACTATCACTCAGGTTTGTGAGTGGGTGAAAACATCGTGGCTGGTTGTGAAGGAGGACATTGTTGTAGGATCCTTCAAAAAATGTGGCATCAGTAATGCCTTGGACGGTTCTGAGGATGGAATCCTTTATGAAGATGCTGACACCAGTGATAGTGAGTCACTGAGCTTGATAAGTTCGGACAGCAGTGAGTAGTTTTTGGGGTTTCCTGATGACTAGAGGTGTATTGTTCTAAAACAAAAATCTCTGCTCATCTGTTAATTACAGTAATAATAGTTCTTAATGCGGCTGTTGACTGACTGCTGTTCATGTTTACATATTATTCTATTATTTTATTAAATATTTCAGCCCACTTTTTGGTTCAAAATATTTTTTTCCTACTTTCCTCTCTCTAAAACTTAGGTGCGTCTTATCATCAGGTATGTCTTATAAAGCGAAAAATATGTGAAATGCAATGTTTTAACCCCTTAAGGACCAAGAGCGGTAAATTTACGGTGCTTGGTCCTGGGCTTTAATCCCACCCAATCGCAAAAATATGGCGCAGGATTAAAGCTTCTGCTCTTGCAATCAAGCAGGAGCAGGTCGGGTTCTTGGCTGTCAGACACAGCAGAGAACCTGGAGGAAAAGGTAGAAGTGGTATTTAACCACTTCTGTCTTTTTCCTTTTCTGGGAACATAGCGCTCAATGAGCGCTATGTACTATAAAGTGAAGGTGGAAGTGTTTATTCCACTACGTGAGCTGGCGGTCATGTGACCGCTGGGAGCCCCGGGCACAGCAGAGCTGCAGGGTCCTAGCAGGCTTTGAAGAGCTCTGCCAATGACTATTGTCACTACAGGGGGAATGTTTTCCCTTGTAACTGGGGCTCCTATGGATGCCCCAGCTACAGTGGAAAAGTATGTAATAAAAAACAAACAAACATGCGAATATCCCCCAGAGGTCTTACATGACATCATGTGGGACATAGATGGTAAAAAAATAGTTACAAAAATAAGTAAGAAAAAATTACAGAATAAAATAAAAAAATATACATAAAAAAGAAAATGACCCAAAGCTGACACCAACCAAAACCTTCGCCGCATGAGTCCTGTAATCCAAAACCATACATATTTTATATAAAAATGTCTGGAACAAAATGAGAAAACCATTCCCATACTTAATTTTAGTGTAAGTATACTAATAAAAAAGCAACTATAAATGTAAAAAAAATCTTTTTTAGCTTTTTGCCCCCAATAAAACTAAAAAAAACTGAAAAAAAGGTCAGTGAAAAACATTAAAAAGTAGCTCTATATGTCACGGAAAACAAAACACAGCAAACATAATATTGGAAGCTGAAGGAAAAAAATAGGGCAGTTAAACCACCACATGCCTAAAATCCCTAAGTGTATGATCCTTAAGGTACAAAACAGCCAGGTCCTTAAGGGGTTAAGGTGGCCATACACATTAGATGACTGCCAGCTGAACCACTGGGACTGACCCAACATCTATTGTGTATGATGGTGTCTTGACTCTTTTTCAATGGTAGATGTTGGGGAAAATGAGTTTCAGGCATGTTGAATTTCAACTCTCCTCATTGAGAACATATGTGCAGCGTTTAAGCGAGATGCGCCAAAGTGGGGGAGACCACTGGGATTGCAAGATTGATGTCACGGGTGGCTCTGCAATCTCTCCCAACAATGGTGTCCTATTTGGTCGCTGCACAGTAGCACAAAATATATATATAAATCTACTCTTATAATTAACGGTAGTTTGAGACTTGACACCAGCACTTTATCCAGGACTTCAAGGGTCAATGGCGGAAATAATTTGACACAAGTCCTGGTAGCTTTTGATTTAGTAAACTGGAAGGGCACAGAATTACTTAAGCTTAAATTTTGCAATACAACAAAACAATGGCAGAAGTTTGGCAGAGCACATGGTTATGCACAACACTTTGTGATACAACTGAATTTGGATGAGACACAGTTTTCTCTTCAATGCTCTCTCTATTGGTATCTAGAGGTTACACAGTAGAACATCCCACAGGCCTAATTATGGGTTGGGCTTACTGGAAGTTGATTAAGCAGTTATTGAAGTTGAAGTTAAGAGTTAGTATGGGCCTCTTTATTACTCCTGGCTTTGATTTCACTGGGTTGTATGTAACTCACTGGTTTAGTGGAACGGGTCCCAGCTTCTCTCCTCCTCACTGCTAGTAGACTAGGGAACTGGTGAATCCTGGCTTCCCTGTTGAATCGCGTGTTGTAGCTGCTTACTCTGCTGACCTCCTCCTGTATGACCTCTTCCTCCGACTCCCTCCACAGACTGACTACTGATTCTCTTTCACTTCCTGTCTTCTTCCGGCACTTTCTCTACTCCTCTCCCTAAACATATTGTCTCATCCTGGAGTTTCCTGCTCTGAACTCTCACCATCTCCCTCCACCAATCAGTGATGGCATGACATATAGCCAATAAGTAGCTGTTGCCAAGCTTTAAGCTTGAGAAGGAAAGGGAAACAGGGTTTCTCCAATGTATGGTATTTTCTATGTCTCTTAGGACACATAGCAAAGTGTGACAGGACAATGGATGTATGGCTGTTCTGGAGGACCTTCTGGGCCACTACATATGCAATCTAGAATTATTACACTACTACACAAAGTAACAAAAACTGAAAGAAGTGTGTTATAGGGGTTGTCCAGGCACACTCTCCCACTTTGGCAACAGTACTGGTCAGCTACATTTGCATCTCTCCACACCCAATGTTAAGGCACTTTTACTCTAAATGATTATCGCTCAAAAAAATTGCTGATTTGTTTGAATTTGAAAGATAAATGTTCAGTATAAACACGCCCAACGATTGAACGATGATGTTGTGTGAATAAGCCCTATGAAAAAGCGTGCATGGCTGAAATAAGGAGGATGGGGAGGGGCATATCTTTTTATGTAGAAAGATCTGGGTGAGAAAATTATGGGCTAAGGCCTTAAACGCATGGACATGATTTTGTCTTTTTTGCAGCCATGAAAATCAAGGCCGCAAAACGGGATGAAATGCAACAATTGAATTCAATAGTTTCGTTTTCACTAGCGGTATAGGATGCCCTATCTTTCTCGCATGAAGTTTATATATGTGTAAGAAAGATAGGACGGGACTTATCTTCAGTCTTTCTTTTTAAACTCACGTGCAATAACGTGGAGTTTGAATAGTCACCCCCCCCCCCCCCCCGATTTATGCGTTAATACGTGCCGTAGCGGCAAGCATATTAGTGCATGTGCCCATCTGTTTAAGCCCCAAACGACAAGTTCATGTTATATATGCCAGCTGCAGACCATAACGAGGATATATTGCCTGCATGCTTTATAACAGTCTATAAGAATAAGACCTGGCCATCTCACCTAAAGTGACTTTGACATGGCCTACACTGATGGAATTACACTTCTGATGTTGCAGCCTAATTTCAACATGATTTCAGAGTCTCAGTATGACATTTTCATTGGTACTGGGGAACTAATTTTTAAATCATATTGCATCTGTAAAGTAACAACGTGACATTGAGGGATTTAAAAGAAATCAGTTCTACTTTGAGTTTTACACTTGGATTCTTCTCTCTAAAGGCCCAGTTTATTCAGAAGGTCTGAAGATGAAACACAAAGTAAATAAGTGCTGATGTTGCCCATTTAGAACAAAATATATATAATTTTAAAATTAACATTATCATAAAATTGTGTTTAGATGAAGTGCTGTTTTTGCTGTACTGCATCAAAATAGCATGCTTTATTGTAAAACTCACCAATGCTAATCTTTTAGTTTCCTTCCTTTAGGGCTAATTGTTTTCTTATTCTTCATTGTATTGAAAACAAAGGGAACAGTGACAATGTTATCTGCAGTCCACAGTCGATTAACACTTTATGCAAATAGATCACAAAATCTTTCAATTTTTCAGCTGTTTGAAAGATCTTTGCGTGTAAATGGGCCTTAGGGTGAATGCAGACTGTGGGGTTGGATCCCACTGAGAGAATTCTCGCAGCGGGATGCGTCCTGTGCCCTGCATTGACCCATAGTTCACATACTCTGTTGTCTTCTCTCTGCTCTGCGATGTTGCGGCGACATTTCTGTGTGGGCTTCTGCAAGGCTCGCACAGAAATAGGACATGCGGCAATTTGTTTACCGTGCGAGTTTTCATGCTGTCAAATCGCAGCTGTCTGCATAGGACTGCATAAACCAATGCAGTCCTATGGCAGCGTGCACAGGCGGAAATTCTGCGGGAAATCTCGTCACGTGTGCATTCACTCTTAAAAGAAGGCATAACCTAACCAACTCCAGCTTCAGAACAGACCTGACAGCTGATCGACTCACAATCATGACACAAAGGCTTAGAAAGTTATCCTGTAAATATGTTTGTTTTATTCCATTCTAAAACAATTGTGTCTAATTATGAGTTGTAGAAGATACGGGAAGAAGGCATACCAGATCTAATTGTGGGTGAGGGCTCTTTCACACTAGCGTCGATCTCATGCAGAATAGGCGCATGAAAAAACAGCGTTTATTAGAAGCAATGGTTTCCTATAGAAATCTTCAGATGAAGAAATTTTAGTCAAACAAAAAACTTGCACCTTCAAAAGATAGGACATGTGTGACTGCAGTGCACGCATCTAAGGTCCGCTTCACCCGAAAGCACATTTTAAATGTCCCGCTGTAAACTCCTGTAAGTCCCTGTGTGGATGAGGGGAAGCTCTGAGGGTTCATCTCCCTGGGGTTTCCCTTAATCCATGCAGATCATAACAGGAGTTTACAGTGGGATATTTAAAATGTGCTTCTGGAAGCAAGTTTTATATGTGCCGCTGTAAGAAGCGGGGAATTCCTCCAGGCCCACTGCTGGGTAATTCCTCAGGAGCGGGGGGCAGTAGGGGACTGCCTCCACCTCTTTCCCCAGCAGTGGGTTCCTCAAAGAATTTCCCCATAGGCGGGAGAGAGAAGGGATGGGGTTAGAGGGCTTCCCTGAGAGCAGAGGTGGGGCTAGAGGGATCCACCCTCTAGCCCCACTCCCTCTCTGCTTGCTATGGGGGAATCCCTGGGATAACTCATCTAGCCCTGCTTCCTTTATCTGCTCTATGGGGATATTCCTTGAGGATCCTCTGTAGCCCACTCTCTCTCAATGCTATGGCGAAATCCCGAATCCCTGCGGGGCTTCATCGCTCTCTCCTCCTGGATCAGCTGCGTTGTTTTAAAGCAACATGCTGCTCCAGTGAATGTGCGATTTTCACTCACATCAAGCTCGGGTCTTCTGCACCTGCAAAAATTGCCCATTCACGCAATTTTTAGTGCAGTTTAGCCATGATTTTTGTGTGTGCCTAAACTGCGCTAAAACCAAACCTGTGTGAAAAAGCCCTAAGGCTGGGCTCACCTGACCAGGTCATATTCTAAGAGCGTACATCCGCAGTGTATGACCTGCATATGACTACCGAAGCGAATTGCATATGCGTATGGTTTTCCACATGTATGTACAGTGTATGGACAGCATATCGTATGCAGGGAAGAACTTATGCAAGCATGGAATAACATTATAAAGTTGCCCAACCCTCCTGTAAACTCCCTTCTATCGCTCAGGTGACTGCCCAGGCGACATTCTCTTGTGCTGTCGAGCTGCTTTCTTGGCTCGGCTGATTTGTACAACTTTTTTTGAAAGTAGTATAAACCATTAAAAAAACCAAAACACTTTCTTTTGGAGGAAGAGCCCAGAAGAATAAGCGGAGGTTGCAGACAGCAGTCTGGATGGGGGTGTTGCTCCCTACACTCTGTCCTGCATTGTCTGCCCTTAAATTCCTGCTTTCTTTATACCATTTGTTATCTGGTCTCCTAGCAATGTGTGTACGAACTCACGTCCATACACAATATTAATTGCATATGTACTGCGTTTCGAAAGCATCCTTAGAGATCAAAGCCCAGAATCCGTGGTAAAAGCATGGTGCATTTTTTCTTCCACTCGCATAATACGCAATTCCTATACGCAAGTGTGAGCGAAACTGCATAAGTCAATGCATTTGATTGACCACTTATTACCATGTATCATATGCTCAAACAGGGATTGTCTGAGCCCGGCTGAATAATTATATCAAGACACTTGGGGGAACCCAATATTTCAACTTATCGCCTATCCACAGGACCCACAGTGTCTGATTGTGGAGTCAGACCACTGGAACCTCCACCGGTTATGAGAATGGGGGTCTCATATATCTCTGTATGAATAGAGTGGCAGTTGAGCATGCTTGTTGGTGCTCCATTCATCTCTCTTGAATGATAATTGTGCTGTGTGAATATATGCAGATTTATCCCTGATTGAATCTTTCATCAAAAAGATTCACCATTGTTCTGCTGCTAAATTGTTCTGTCTAATCAGGCAGTCATTCACCTATAAACTGTTTGTTTACTGTGAATGGAGGCTGGCGGGTCTGACCTATCCCTGGCTTGCTCCATCTCCAATCATTGAGTGATGATCGCTCCTATGTAAAAGCACACGGTCAATCATCACTGAAATGCCCAACAGTCACCCCCTGTAAAAAGGGCTTTATCTTAGGCAGCCCCATAGAGATGAATAAAGTGATAGTGAGCATGCTCTCTGCTGTGAGCATGCAGCAGACACAATATCTCCATTCTCGTGATCAGCGGTGGTCCCAACGATCAGACCCCAACAATCTGACCTTTAAAATTTTTAGTTAACCACTTTTAATAAAGGTTAGCAAAAATTTAGGCTGATTTCACATATTCATTGTGAATTCCATTTCCCTGTTTTATCATAGGAGCAGAAAAACGAAATTTAA
Source organism: Eleutherodactylus coqui (assembly GCF_035609145.1). Taxonomy (NCBI): domain Eukaryota; kingdom Metazoa; phylum Chordata; class Amphibia; order Anura; family Eleutherodactylidae; genus Eleutherodactylus; species Eleutherodactylus coqui. The sequence continues at coordinate 169,361,735 of NC_089838.1, read as the reverse complement.
GCCGTGACAGATTTGTCACATGACAGACTTAGGGTTAATGCCCATGAACGGATTATTGCTGCAGAATTCATGGCCAGACACCCATTGCCAATTCCGCAACAATAACTGTCCGTAGACATGCTAGATCAAAAGATTCTCCCCTGTCCCCGAGCGGAAATGAACTATGATTTTCTGCTCGTGGGGAAGAATCGCAGCAAGTTCTATTCTGTGCAGAAAATCGCACGGACGGCTTCCACTGCAGTCCATGGAAGCCATCTGTCCTGTGATATTCCATGCAGTGAGCACTGTGGAAGTAGAGCGAGAATCCACGTCACAGCCCAGAGCCGGTGCGTTATGCCCTGCACTCCGCATGCGCGCCGGTTCCCCAGCCGAGACACTCGAGGCGGATCCAGAGAGGTGAGTATGGGGTCTCTAGGGGGTGCTGGGTTTGATTCTGCTGCAAGATTTCGCAGTCAGAATCCGACCTGACCGTGGGCATGAGCCCTTACACTAGGGTCCAGTGGGTTATGTAATGGTGTCCTTCCTTTTTACAGAAAAAAATAATGCTCTTATTTCCCACAACTATATAATGGTTGATAACATTAACAGAGCCCCCGATGCAGATGTAAATGGAGCCTTCGCATTTTCGTTTCTGTAAATTAGTAAATGGGTGACATGGTCTATTTTCCTAGTTTTCTTGCATTATCTAACTTTTTGCCATTAGCATTTTGTTTTGGTAATTCATTACTGTATAATGAGTGTATCATTATTGTAATTAACTGTGTAATGAATGTATCATTATTGTAATTAAACTGGAACTAAATACAAAAATCAAAATGCACTGTTAATAATCATATTACAATCACATCGGAAATGGTAGTATTGGACTTCTGCAGGAATGTTTAGCTCCATCTAGCCGGCTCTTAAAGGGTTTTACCAAACTTAGACATTTATGGCATTTCCACAGGATATGCCAAAAAATGTCTGATAGATACAGACCCAATCCTGGACCCACTGTTCCCTTGATCCCCATCACTTTCTTTCTACATCCAGTCGAAGAATGAATGGATACGTGACTGCTCGTGCCATGTGGATATTTAATACATTTGGAATGGAGCTGTAAATAGCCCTTGAAATTCTGTAATCTGAAATACTACTATCTTGTGATGTACAGCTAAAAGGGTGACAGCACACCGGCAGAAATTCTGCAGCGAGATCCCTGCAGAATTTCCGCCTGTGCACACTGCCAAAGGATTCCATTGGCTTATGCAATCCTATGCAGACAGCCGAGATTTGACTGCGTGAAAACTCGCGGTTCCAGAGGCCCGCACAGAAATGTCACCGCTGATGCGCCGGCTCTGCTCTGCGCATGTGTGGCTGTACTCCAGTTGGCACATTGAAGGAAGAGAGAAGACGCCGGAGGAGGTGAGCCACGGGTAGAACAGGAGCTATCTTCCTGCTTTTTTTTTTTAGCACAAAATTTAAGTGGTAAAAAAAAATAACTTTTCACTGGATCCATAGTGGTGAGCAAATTTGCGTATACGTCAGTGTGATGAAGCCCCTAAGGCCAAATTCACACGTCATATATTTTAAGAAGCTTTGTTCACAGTTCTGAGAAGACTCAATAGCGTAATGTTTACTGCTATTTGCGAGCCTAACGTAGCCGAAGATTTGACATGTGAGGTCGGCTTCGCATGAGAATGTTTGCGTGCGCATTACGCAGAGAATACAATCCATTGTTTTCAATGGGTGCATTCACAATTTTCAGTTTTGCATGCGCTTTTCATGGGCAGGCACAAGAAAAAAAATTGACATGGTCTATTATTGTACGCATTTGCGGATCAAAAGCACCATAGGCATCTATGTGGGGTGCACAAATGTGAAAACACCAGAGAAACACCATTGTGCTGTGCAAAATGCATGAGAATAGAGCAGATCTGGCTTTTGGCTGCACAAAACATGCTCCTGGGAAAGAGCCCAATAAAATCAATTGGTTCTATTCCTTGAGGATTTTGTGTGCACAAATACCTGTTCAAACCCGGTCATGTGAAGAAGCCCTTACATGTGGATTTTGACAAGAATTTTGTAGCAGATTTGCACCACATTTGGCTGCGCATTTTATGCTGTAGAAAATCTGCTGTGTAAACTTAGCTAAAGGGGGGAAAAAAGTTTTGGTTTTTACTGAGCTCTATAAATTTTTAGGACTAGTAGCATGAAAATGGAAAAAAATAGTAAAGATAAAGTAATCACATCCTGAGAAGTACAAATTGTTTTATAATAAAAAAAGTAATTTTTATGGTACAGGGGGCGTAAATATTGCACATAATCTGCTGCAGAATTGCACATGAAAAATCTGCAAAATTTACAGTAACTGCACATTGGATGAGATTTTACTAGACTACTGCAGGCTAAACCTCCACAAATTACGGACATCCCTTCCCCCGGTCATAACCATCCCAATAATAAACACACAGGTTACAGTAATTCTTTCTTCGCAGGCGGGTGGTGGCTATAACTTTAAGTAAATGGGCTGTCTGCCAATTTTTGTTTTCACCGATGACATCACATCCAGTCCTCACCAGCAGAGAAACAGGAAGTTCCGTACCAGTGTGCCTCTCCATTTCATTTCAATAGGAGCGAGGGCAACTCTGGCACTGCCCTCCCTGCCCACTTATAACAGGGCCCAGCATGCTGCACTAGGCTGTTCGCTGGATCTGATAGACAGGGTCCTAAGTGGTGGACCGCACATCCCCATCTATCAACTACTGATAGGTCATCAGTAAAAAAAATGGGCAGACAGCCTTTCTAATAACTCCCTTTTCTTTGAAAATACAACTTTTAACTTTTCTCAAAGGCACTTTTTTTTAACTGTATAACTTCTGACCCTGCTGGGAAGCACTATGCCAACTGTCGTCTCCCAGTGGGCAAGTTGGCCTTCACAGACCATATTTATATAAGACTTCTAGCAGTGACTTCACTTCAAAATCCCAAATGTTGTTCTAGATTCGTCGTAGATATTCCGTGGTGGAAAACATGTTGCGACTATACATACTCTAAATCTGTGTATATATATATATATATATATTTTTTTTTTAAGAAAGAGTTAACTATCACAATAGACAGATGCAGAACATTGCCTGTTATTTTTGTTTGGGCTGCGGTGTGAGTTACCTTTGTAATCTAGAAATATCAATAGTAATGTGTGTGCTATTTTAGTGGTGCAGTGAATCTGTGATTGATGAACCTTAAATCAATAACTGGCTGTATTTCATTAGTCCATATTGTTATCTGTAATAGAAAGAGGAAGGTCAGTGAAAAAAAAATACATTGCCTTGTATGGAGCGCTCATGAAAAGATATGCTAGCTGAATGCTTAGGCCAATTTCAGATGGCCATAATAGGGGCACAGACATGGATCCACCTGCAGCTCCAGTGAACCAAACTGAGATCCCCATTGAGTTAAATTTGGTTCAGTAGAACTGTGGATGGCTCCTTGATTACGACCGAATGGAACCATTCTGACGCCTCATTCACACAGTTTAGTTTTGGTGCAGTTTTTATATGTCTTTTTTTGCCAATAGTGCAACTAATTCCAAAGACGATTAAAAAGCACAAGGCTAACTGCACACAAGCAAGAGCGATATTGGCTCGAGCAACTTAGCCCAATGTCGTGCTTTGCAATGTGTATTTTACCCGCGGATGTGAGGCGATTTTTCAGGCAAAAACTCCTTGCATCCCTTCTGTGAAATTCTGATCCTCTGATGCAAGTTTCACACGTGATAGGAGATCGGCAGTGTTTCCCATTGATTTCAATGGGAAACCTTGCCTCACACTCGCATGCACATCGCACAACATGTTAGAGCCATGCAATGTATTTCAGGATAACGGTGATAATTGGATAATGGTGATCATGTAAAGTTAAAAAGTGTAAAAAAAAAAGTTTAAAAAGTTTGAATTTTATCTGCCTTTACAGATCGTATCTATGAGTGGAGATGAAATTATATACCCAAGGTCCCTGGGTTTGTCCCCTATGGGATCTTTATCCGCATACCTTTACCAGCTTTGGTGCATGCGCCCCTCAGCATAATGGCGGACGCATGCGCAAAAGTCAAGGATTGCCAGAGAAATTTTAAATCTCCCTGCTCCTAGTTACCAAAGGTAGCCGAGGGACTGGAGATGTCACAGGGGGCTGCGGTGAGTGGTTCCCGGTCACGTGATCACTGTTATCAAATAAATAGTGGCGATCAAGTAAAAGTTAATAAAAAGTTGAAGCTTCATTTACCCTCACCGATGTAATCGGTGAGAGGAGATGAAACTTGTTACTGGAGGCCTCCACATTTGAACCCCGCACTGACCTTTCCCGACTTCTGCACATGTGCCCGCCGGAACCCAGGAACTTAAAATCTCTTTACTCCCTGCTACCAACGTTGGCTGAGAGCCTGGAGCAATGACCGGTGGCCTCTTTGAGCTGTCCCTGGGTCACATGATAAAAAGGCAGCGTTCTACCTCAGGCCGGTCTCACAAGACCGTATAGAAATTGCGGATTCCTCATGCGTTTGATCCGCGGTAATACGTGGAACAATCAAATGCACTGGATTACATAATTCCACTCACATTAGTGGGTCAGAATTACAGAATTCACTTGCAGAAAACAGAACGCAGCATGTTCTATTTTACCACGGATATCAGCAACATAGAGCCTATTGTGCTGTATGATTGCAGATATACCCGCAGCCAATACACAACTACATTATGTACAGGCTGTGGGTACCTGAGTTATCGCTAAGCGATGGTGCGGGATATAAACAAAAAAAAAGGTGTACTGTGCATGACCGACTGTGTGAGTATGCAGTTATGCGCAGTACATTACTCGACAATACACAGGGCCACGGCTGGGCTCACAGCTGGGATCTGCTGCGGGTCACTACAAGCGGATTCCACATATGGCCGTGTGAACCCGGCATTATTCAAATACCTATAATCCGTAATTTGCAAGACATTTCCAGGAACGCTCGCCTTCCTGTAGTTCCAGGAGCAGCTTCTTGAACGCCTTTTGCTTGAGACTGCAGCACCTCAGCAAGCTTATGAAGACTCACATAGCGCCACTTTTTACACCCCATCCCTTCCACTGAGGTCAAGAAATACCCCCCAAAAAGCATGGGAGGAGGAGAGATACCCTGTTTTATTGCCCTATGCGGCCATTTCAACCAGCCTCTGTAATTACCCCTGTCTTTGAAAATACCACACAGTTTACATTATTACTTTTATCTAAGATTTGAGGAATGCCAAAAAGGGCACCGGAAGATGGAGGGCAGGGAATTTTTTTTAGGGAGTTATTTTTTTTCTGCACAAGTCAGCACTGGGGCCTGGAATTAATGCTGTGCAAAATCTGCTGTGTAAACTTAGCCAAAAAGGAAAGAAAAAATTTTGGTTCTCTCTCATCTCTATTAATTTTTAGGACTAGTAACATGAAAATGGTAAAGTAATAAAGATAAACTAATCACATTCTGAGAAGTATAAGTTGTCTTATAATAAAAAAAGTAATTTTTAGGGTACATGGGGCGTAAATATTGCACATTATCTGCTGCAGAATTGCACATGAAAAATCAGCAGAATTTACAACAACTACATAGTGGATGAGATTTTACTAGACCGCTGCAGGCTAAACCTCCACAAATTACGGACATCCCTTCCCCCGGTCATTACCATCCCAATAATAAACTCACAGTGCTTTCCTGTGTTTTGGTGAGAGGTGTGTGTTAGCTGTGCTCTGAGAATCATGTTTTCTCAAGTAGATGATGGCTGGTTTCTTTCACTTTTGGAGAGCCACATCTGATGCTGGAGGGAGAGCTCAGAAGAAAGAAGCGGTAGTTCTGGGTTCACCCTCTGATGTCACAACAAGGCTGTAAGGGTGACTTCAACAACCTTTACAGCGACTGGACACAGCAACAGGAAAAGCTCTCTGCCTTCTGCCGTTTTGTCAGTGACATCGTTTGACAATCTACTGAGGGAGTTGTGTTCCAGTTCGAGCTATGCCAACACAAACATGTGCCGCTGTATCTTCCCTGAGGTAAGAACAAGCAGGTTTCCATGTGTCTTTTGTGTTTTATGTAAGCTATATAGTGTAAAGTTCCTTTTCCCCCAGCATTTGCTCCCTAGTGGGTTTTTTTGTAATTTAAATATTTTAAATATTTTTATCTCTTTTCTTTTTCAGATTCCTTGCACCCAGGGGCGTAACTATAGAGGGTGCAGGGGATGCGGTTGCACCCGGGCCCAGGAGCCTAAGGGGGCCCATAAGGCCTCCCTCACACAGGGCATTTTGTACAGCATTTAGCACTGCCTTTTCAGCCCAGAGCTAAACGCTGTACAAGGCTCCCATTCATTTCAATGGGGCTACTCACACAGGGCTGAAAATGCAGCGCCTTCCAACGCTGCGCTTTGACAGAGATGCATGTTCTATTTTGGGGCGTTTTCAGCCCTGTGTCGCCCATTGAAATGAATGAGCAGCGGTTTCAGCACTGCTAAAAACGCGGCCACACTTGGTGCTGCGTTTTTGGCAGCGTTAACTGCTCACCGATTTTCGGGATTTGCAATAGAAGCCCTACCCCGAAAATCAGTCCCAGCTAGGCTAGATAGAGAAAAAAAGAAAGTAATACTCACCTAGTCGCTGCGGTCCGGGCTTCCCCTGCACTCCAGCAATAGAGTGCTGTGATTGGTTGTCGGCACTGGCTCGATGCCCAATCACAGCCCTTCATTGACTGTCTCAGCCAATCAGAGCTTGCACTTTATTCCTGGAGGCGGGGTTCTCAAATCTGGCCTACGACAATAGACTTGTGAGTGCAGGGGAAGCCAGGATCAGCGGCAGAGACCAACAGCCGCGATCCGGACTGCAGTGGCTAGGTGAGTATTGTTTTCTTTTCTTCTTTTCAGCATCCTTGGCTGCCTTTTCAGCTGCGCTGAAAACGCAGCCAAAACGCTGGCATAAAGTATGCCAGCGCTGCTGAAACTGGCGGAATCTGCAGTAAACACAGCGTTGAAAAACACAAAGATTTCTTCCAGCCACGTCCTACCTCTGTAAAGTTCATAAGCATTCATCTTACTTTTACTTTTCCAGCATCCTTACCTGACCTACACAAACTTTACATCCTGTTGCTACCCCGATTTGGCGCTTGTTGCTGTCCCATCTGCCCTATTACTGTACCTACTGTTTGCCACAGTTTCTCCAAATACTGTGCTTCAGAAATAATTTACATTTATGTGCTAATAGATAGCTATCATTTTATAATAACATATCTATATTTTTAAGAATCATTGTTTCTGGTTGGTTCCTAAAATCATTGTAAGTCCTTGCATGGAACTCGGTACACCGCAGTGTGAATGACAATGAAGCTATTGCATATACTTTATAGTCGCAGCCTGCCTTAGAGTTTTCATACAATGAACACAGGATGGCAGTATCTGCACAGTAAAGCCTCTGCCATTGCGAGAAACTAAGAACAGTTATTTTTAACAGTGAAGATTCTCTGGTCAAAAGACCAGTGCCTGGAATCACAGATATTATGCACTACAATGAGGCAGCCTTTCTTTTTCCACTCTCTCAGAGTCTGTATAAGTAATCAACCCATTGTGTTTAAAGTTTACTCATAAAAATTAACTGACTCAGACTTCATGGGCAAAGATTACGTAAATGACTTTTTTCCACGCAAATTGTGTAATAACCTTTTGCATGTTGAAGCTGTTTATTTCAACTTCAGTCAACTCAGTGTGTGTCTGTTGTTGCCAGATAACAATTGGGTTTTTAAGAGCTGTTTGATTTTTGCTTGCAAGAAAATGTGCAAACAAATTGTAAGTCTTTTCATCTGTCATGTCTTTGAGTCAGCTAATGTTATTCAGCCAATGAATACATTGGAGCCTAGATATGTAAACTGCATCTGTTAATGTAGATTTACAGAAGGAATGGAATAAAGTATGTCCTTAACTTTCATCAAGTGTAACTCGCCTATACACTTTGCAGTACTCCAAATACTAAAGTCGTATCACTGGATTTAACATCCATAGAAACATATAACCCAGCCATATTGTTGTGTTAGCAACTAAACCCAGCATTTGGAACATAGCTATGTTCGAGTCCCAAGCCTGGAATAATAGGGAGGGGTGGAAAAAAACATGTTGACCTACTCCAATATATATCACCAAAATACTCAATGGACTCACTCGCATACATGTTTGAAGTTATGGTGCTGGAAGGTGGGCCCCCTACCCCCGGGCTAGAAAGCACCTACAATGTTACTGGGGATGAGTAACAGCGTGTTTCAAGTAATTCGGGAATTTGTAACGGGGCCAGGGGAAACCCATCCGGGTATTGGCCTACTGATGTTGTCTGCAGTGAAAGAGATCACCCGCTCTTCACTAAAATGCATAAAATTGAAACATGGAATCTATATGGAATGAACTTTGGCAAATCAGACATTATAAAGAACGAAATACAATGATTAAACATCGACTTTCTGGGGATCAGTGAACTTAACTGGACAGAGAATGGATACTTTACTAGTGGCAAATTCACAGTTTATATTCAGGAAATAAAAACACCCGAAGGAATGTTGGAGCTCCAGTGCATTCTGGAAACAGTGAAGAGTCACTGTGAATGGGATGATTGCTGGGTTTAGCCCGGTCTAGCTGCTCATATCATCACAAGAATTTTTGGCTTTCAGAAGTTTGGAAAGGGACATCAACTGAGTATGTGCAACATGGAAGTGAAGACTAGCTGTATGGTGAGCTGCAACGTATAGTATATGTTTACAGACCTATCACAGGAAAAGCTAAACTTCACCTGCCAGAAATACAAGCTTGCATCTCTATTGCAGGAAAAGGTGCAAAGCCTTCATGAGAGAATAGCTACATTGAAACTCATTAAGAGAGATAAGGATTTCCTTGACAGAGCAGAAGTAACTCTTCAAAACGTTGAAGGAAAAGAAATTTTCAAAGTACCTGCAGAAGCAGAGGAATGGAAGCATGTGACCCAAAGAAGCCGGATGATCAGGAGTCAGTCAGCACCCATACTGCTCAGGAACCGGTACGAGGCAAACAGAAGAACAACGAAGAGGTACATCAGGAAATGACTTTGCGCATAAAGAACAGTATAGTAAGCACTCAGGGTCCTCTTCGATGGAGAGAAAGAAGCGTTTTTATGTAGAAAAAAAGAGTATTGGTTGTAGGCAATTCCCTGTTGAGAGGAACAGAGGCAGCTCTCTGTAGACCTGACATAACCTCACGAGACGTGTGCTGTCTTCAAGGTGCACAAATCAAAGCTGTGTCTGATAGGCTATCAAGACTCTTCAGTTCTGCAGACTATTACCAATTCCTAATAATACATGTAGGGACTAATAACACTGCAAAAAAGGACCTTGCAGCTATCTGCAGAGACTTTGAAAACCTAGGCAGGAAAGTGAAGGATCTAGGGCCACAGGTAGTCTTCTCATACATCTTTTAAGTGGATGGCCATGGAATAAGGAGATAAAACAGGATTCTAGAGGCGAACAAATGGCTATGTCAATGGTGCCATCAGCAAAAATTTGGATTTCTAACCATAGAGTGAATTACCTATATGATGGACTTCTTGTTAGAGACAAGTTTGCACGTTACAAAGACAGAGAAGTATATTTTTGGCAGGCGCCTTGCTCTCATCAGAAGAGCTTTAAATTAGAACAATATGGGAGGCAAAGTGAGAGGCCAGGCAAAAATATACAGCTGATGAATACAATTGAAAACTTTGCTAGTAGAAGTGGAAAGAAAGAACAAGTACAAAAATTTCAGAAGGAAAGTAGAGGAGCAAAAGACACTGATCACAAACTAAAATGTTTCTACACAAATTCGCAGAGCATGGAAAACAAAAAAGGAGAATTTTAGCAAAATAAAAGTCAAAGATGCTATAGGATGTTTACAGCATGAAAATGATGAATTGGTTAAAAATGATGTTGAGAAGGCTGAACTTTTCAACTCCTATTTTGTATCTGTTTTCTCTTAGAAAGTAAATGCAACATCAACTGATCTTCCCTGTGCTATTTGGGGAATAAAAGAATGCAGGCTATCTATAAGCAGAGAGATGGTGAATGAACACGTAGCTAACTTAAATAAATTCAAGTGTCCAGACCCAGATAAAATTCATCCTAGGATACTGAAGGAAGCAGCAGAGGTAATTGCTTAACCAATTGCCATAATCTTTGAAAATTCCTGTAGAACAGAAGTCCCAGAAGATTGGAGAAGGGCAAATGTTGTTCTGATCTGCAAAAAAGGAACGAAAGTGGATTCAGGAAACTACAGGTCTGTGAGCCTGACTTCTATACTGGAAAAAGATCTTAGAACAAATTATTAAGCAGCATGTATGCAAGTACTTGGATGAAAATAGAGTACCATATTTTTCGCTCTATAAGATGCACTTTTTTTCCCTCCAAAGTGGAGGGAAAAGGTCAGTGCGTCCTATAGAGCGAATGTGCAGCCTGCATACAAAGCCAACACAGCAGGACAGCAGAGCGGCCCACCCAATAGCTGATTGGTGGGGGCGGGGAAGTAGCAGGGAGCTCAGCTGTTTTACGGGCGGTCAGCGGCTTCTGTTATGAAGCTCACAGATAGTGTGAAAATGATCGCTCCATAGCAGAGCCCAACGCCCATAAAACAGCTGTTGGTGGGGGCGGGGGAGCAGCAGGGAGCTCAACAGTTGGTCAGGCAGCCAGCGGCTCCTGCTATGAAGCCCACAGACAGCGTGCTAACGATCGCTCCATAGCAGAGCCCAGCACCCATAAAACAGCTGATTATTAAGAGAAACTGCTGCCCCCCCTTTGACTTATCAATCAGCTGTAGTTAAAGACAGCTCTCACATCTGCCGGCTACATAGCAGGGGGAAGGGGAGAAAGAGCTGCCTGTATGTTGTATACATTTCTGCCTAGTTATGCACAGATGCATACTCTATACATAACCATAATGAGACATGCCATGCAGAGCTCCTGGAAAGTTGGGTGACAACTAATGGAATCCTCATTACATTGTCACCCAGCTCTTCCAGGATCCTGAATGCCAACTGCAGAGTAATGCAAGCATGCACAGCGCATACATAACTAGTCAAACATGGCATTCAGGGCTCCTGAAAAGCTGGGTGACAAGTAGAAAGATAACCATTACATTTACACTCAGCTTTCCTGGATACTTAATGGCAGGTTGATCTGGTGGTATACACTTCATTCCAAGGCGGTACTACTACTCTTTATTCCTAATGTAATACCTCCCTCACTGCCTGGTCTGTGGGAGTTCAAAATTATTTTTTCCCCATTTTCCTTCTCTAAAATCTATGTGCGTCTAATCATTAAGTGCATCTTATAGAGTGAAAAATATGGTAATTAACTAGGGCTAGCATGGGTTTGTAACAAATATGTTATGCTAGACAAATCTAATTTCCTTCTATGACAGAATCACTGACTGGGTTGATCAAGAATATGAGGTAGATATAGTATATCTTGACTTTAGTAAAGTATTTGACAAAGTATCTCATATCATACTTATTGAAAAAATGACCAAATATGTGATTGAAAAGGCAACTGTTGGGTGGATTAACAAATGGCTGAGTGATCATACTCAAAGAGTGGTCATAAATGGCTGCACGTTCGACTGGAAGAGTGTCTTAAGTAGGGTACCATAGGGCTCTGTTTTGGGCCAGGTGCTGTTCAATAGAATCATGACCATCTGCATCAACGTAAAAACCTTACGCCATATCGGTACTACAATTTTATACCCTTATCACTGATGCAATGGATGAACAAATCAAAAAAATTTATGCTGATGTCCAAGAAACCTTGCAGCAAATCCTAAAAAAGGACATTGTTTACATCATCGGCAATTTCAATTTAAATCTGGAAACACCAATAGTAGGGAAATGTGGCTAAGAAGAACGAAATGAGGCCAGTGATTGACTATTCCAAATTTGCCAAGAAAACTGAATGATTATGAAGACATTGTTCACACAACCAAATCGTTGCTTGTATACCTGGACATCTCTTAATGGAGTTCACCGCAATCAAATTAATTACATCTATTGCCCTCAAAAGTGGAAAAGTTCAGTTCTAGCAGTAAAAACATTCCCAGACGCAGATTGTGATTCTGACTACCAACTGCTTATTGCCAAACTCAAACTACATTTCTGCAATTGCAGAAAAACAGCAGCGACATTAAAGTTCAACCCTGACTCAGTGCCTCTGGTTTATGCAGTAGAAGTAAAGAATCATTTCAAATTGATTAATACCTTTGAAAAAGAGCCAAACAAACTAAGGGGGGAAATTAAAAGCATTACAATCAAAACAGCAAACAAAAATATAACATGCAAGCAACAAGAAAAACAACCTGGCTATTAGCAGAATTGCTGACATGCGACGAGAAGCAAAAGCTACTGGAAACAGGGATAATTTCCAGTGGCTAAATACTGCATGGAATTAGAAGAAGCAAACAAAAAAGGACACACCAGAGAGCTCACCTCACTCATGTTAAAAAGGCTCATGCTCCTTTTTGCATCGCGCAATATGACCTCAATTTTTGGTTCAACTAGAAAGGAGTTACATGATCCTGAATAGATCTAGCATAGATGGTGGAAATATAAAGAAGAGCTTATGCAAATGATCGCAGAAACCATTAACCGCAATCAGAAGAACTAACAGAATTAGAACCTGATATCCAGGAAGATGAAGTTGATTGGGCACTGAATCGGCTACCAAATCCGAAAGCCTCTGGAATCGATTGCATATCGGCTCAGCTGTTCAAGCCCCTGCCAGTCCAGATACTAACAGCACTCTGTTGCAAGATTTGGGAAACCAAATTATAGCCAAAAGATTGGGCAAGATCAGTTAAGATTTGGAAAAACAAGGACATAAGCCATGCAACAAAATGCCAAATAGTCAATAAAATCATCTTCCCTATCCCAACTTATGACTGTGAAAGTGAGACACTGAAAAAAAATGACTGAAGGAAGATTGATGGCTTCGAACTTTGGTGCTGGAAGAAACTCCTACGAATCCCTTAGAATGCCAAGATCATGAACAAAACAGTCCTAGACTGCTTCAAACTAAAGTTTTCATTGAAGGGCAAAATTACGAAACAGAGACTCTCATACTTTGGCCACATAATGCGAGCTAATTCATTAGAAGCATTGATAATGCTTGCAGTGGTCAATGGAAAAAGAAGACCTGGTCGCCAAATAACGTACTGGCTTGATACTATCAAAGCCAACACCAACATTTAAATGATCAAACTGAAAGAAGCAGAACAAAACAGAACTGCATGTAGCTGATCCATAAAGTGTCTGAGAGTTGGTCCAGACTAAATGGATAATGATAGAAACATAGAAAATTGACACAGAAAACGATCGCAAGGTCCATTTAGTCTGTCCTTACAGTGTTCCTTTTTCATTGCTCTCTTAGGATAGATCTGTGCTTACTTTAGACATGCTTGAACTAATTTATTCGTTTACCGGCTCAAAGTTTTTCCAAGCAATTACTAATCTTCCAGTAAAATAGTATTTCCTGATGTTGCTTCTGATTCCCCCTTCAAGTAATCTTAGATTGTGTCCCCTTGTACTAGTGTTTAGCCTCCTAATAAATACACTTTCTACCTGAACCTTATTTATACTTGTAACATATTTGAAGATTTCAATCATGTCCCTGCCCCTCTCCCTTTTTTTCTCCAGGCTATACAGTTTTCTCGCTGATGTAATGTTTACAGGCTGCTGCAGCCAATGATAGCGATCAGTGATCGATCACTGTGCCCTGTCATTGGCTGCAGCAGCCTGTGATGTCTCATACACAGGCTGCTGCAGTCTGTAAAAAACATTTCACTGCAGAGACCCAGGGTTGGCACTAGGGCAGTTGCGGGGAGAGGTGAGTATAAGCTCTTTATTATGTTTTTTACATGAAATTTTAACTTGCACAACCCCTTTAAGTCTTTCCTGATACGTTTTGTTCTTGTGACATTACACTATTTTTGTAGCCTATCTTGTTCTATTTTATCACTGTCTTTCTATATATATTCTGTATTTTGCAAATAAATATGAGACTGGCACCTATATATGCCTTATTTGTGGGCAAGTATAATACTGGGCAGCCACTCACCCCATCAAATCCAGGGGCTTCACCTCATTTTCAATGAGACTGGTGGCAGCATTGCCGGCCCCATTGAAAGCAATGGAAGAACATTGCAATCCTCTGCCGCTGCTGTGACAGCAGTGGCAGGGCATTCCTTCATCCCTGCGGGGGGTCCCCTCAGCACTGAACATTGTGACAGCAGCAGGGTGTTCAGTGATGAGAGGACCCCCCACAGAGATGAAGGAATGCCCTGCCACTGCTGTCAAAGCAGCGGCAGAGGATTGCAATGTTCTCCCATTGCTTTCAATGGGACAGGAGCTGCTGCCGCCCCATTGAAAGCAATGGGATATAGGGATTTCCCATAGTGATGCAGGGCTGTTTACACATGAAAACGCCTTGTATCCAGGGGTTTGCCATGGATTGTGAGGGCGATATCGGGTTGTGAATCATGGCCCAATATCGCTCTCGCCAGTGTGCAGGAGCCCTTAGAGTATGAATTTCACCCAAAGGCTTGACTCTCTTGGGCATAGAATCACATCCTTCCTTCAAATTTGGATGAAATCTTAATTCAGCATAAGGAAGTATCACCCATTACAATGCAAGAAAAATGAATATAAAATCGGCTCCCTCTCTCCATAGCTCCATATTAATTGCATGGGCTGCATTTATGATATGTACAGAATTGTAGATAAAACTCTATTTATGGGTGCCCGACAGGTCGTCCCAGTGATGACTGTACCTGGTTTTTGCACAGGAACGATCATTACTGAGTGAATGGAAGCAGAGCGGGTTGGAGATTGTTCTAGCCTGCCTGCCTCTATTCACACTAAACAGGCAGGCGTTCATAGATGAACTAAAATCTCTTTACATGGACCAATCCGTTGTTCAGTTTTTATGCATGCAGAAACTGAACAATGAACAAATTTATTGTTCGTTGTTCAGTCGTGCCTGCATTTAGACAGAATGATAATTGTTCAGCTTCTCGTTGACTGCAGGAATTTGAGCGATTTCTGTGTAAAAGGACCCTAAGTGTATGGATACACAGGAAAAATAGGTAAGTGTCCCTCTTTGATCCTCAAAAAAGTTGCATTTATGTCAAGAACTTTCATAAGGAGAGCAAGTTCCATAGCAAAAGATCAAAATAGCATCCCCATTACTGGTGCAGGTTAATCCATATACGACCAAACACTGTAAATAAATGGCATCTGGTCCCAGGCGTTAAGCCCAGCCATATGTAAAATTACGGCAGGGTTTAAAACCTCCTGCTTTTGCAATCAATCAGAAGAAGGATGGGTTGCCATTAGAGATGAGCGAACGTACTCGGTAAGGGCGATTTCGCAATCGAGCACCGCGATTTTCGAGTACTTCACTACTCGGGTGAAAAGTACTCGGGTGCGCTGTGGGTGAGCGGGGGGTTGCTGCGGGGAGTGGGGGGGGAGGAGAGGGAGAGAGAGAGGGCTCCCCCCTGTTCCCCGCTGCTACCGCCCACTCCCCTCTGCAACCCCCCGCCCCACAGTGCACCCGAGTACTTTTCACCCGAGTAGTGAAGCACTCGAAAATAGCGGTGCTCGATTGCGAAATTGCCCTTACCGAGTACGTTCGCTCATCTCTAGTTGCCATCTGTTAGTGACAGCTGATAACCTGGAGGAGGAGACAGGAGGGGTTTTGAGTACACAGTGCTCAATAATTGCTGTGTACTAAAAAGTGAAAGTGGAAGTGTAACTTTCACTGCGGGAGCCCAGGTGATTATGTGACCAATGTGATTCCCTGCTATAGCAGAGCTGCAGGGTCATACTAGAACCTGACCAGCTCTACCAGTGACTAATGTCACTACAGGGGATCTTTCCCCCTGTAACTGGGGCTCCTATGGATGCCCCGGCTATAGTGGGAAAGTGTTAAATAAAAAAAACAGAGAAAAAAACATGTGACTGTCCCCCAGAGGTCTTCCATGACATCATGGGGGACATAGATAGTAAAAAACATAATTCCATACACAAGTAAAGCAAAATTATAGAATAAATCAGCAATATATACATATATACATAAAATATACATATATATAATATAATATATTATAATATATATATATATAATATATAATATAACATATATATATATAATATATATAAAATATACATATATACATAAAATATATACATAAAACTCCCCATTTTCTAGAAGTACGTTTTTTCCCCATTTTCTGTCAATAGATTTCCTTAAAGTCTTTTCAAAATGTGTCTATCAAAAACATGTGTCAGGGTCTTAAAGAGGACCTGCAAGCTCTCCTGTAAATAGCTGTATAGCTCTTTTAGTAAATAGCTGTACTGCCTATAAAATAACAATTCTGGACCATCTTTTTGTCCATGATGCGTGGGGTTTTCCTCTGTGATTCCTTATAGAAACTTATGAATACATTGACAGCTGGGTGTTACTGTTCCCCTTGACAAAGATTTGTGTCCTTACATAGTCTGATACTGTAAGCACTGATTGGACAATGTGACAGTGTGCTGGGACACCCCCAACTGGTAACACCCAGATTACAATTTACTTATTCATTTCTAAAGGCCCATTTACACTGGACGAGTGTCGGGCAAACGATGCCCGACACTCGTCCTTGTATACCTGCACTCCCGTGCTCCTGCACAGCTGGCTCGCACACGGAGCGGCCAGCAGGGGGGCAGGGCAGTGCAGGAGATTTCTCTCCTCTCGCTCCCTCACCCCTCTCCATTCACATAACACAGGCGCCATTCGCTACTGAACGGCCGCTGTTTAAACTGCACGATGAGCGATGATCTTCATCGATCATCTTTTATGCTGCTAAAAGATGAGTGATGAAGATCATCGTTCATCGTGCAGTTTAAACAGCCACTGTTCAATAGCGAACGGCCGCTTCGTATCTGAATGGAGGGGAGCAGGGGGAACGAAAGGAGAGAAATCTCCTGCGCTGCCCCGCCCCCCTGCTGGCCACTCCGTGTGCGAGCTGGCTGTGCTAGCTCCTGTGCAGGAGCACGGGAGCGTGGAGACACAGGGACGAATGTCGGTATCGTTTGCCCGACACTCGTCCAATGTAAATGGGCCTTAAGAAGAATAACAGAGGAAAGTCACAGCTCAGAGTTATAAGAAAAGATGCTCCAGAGTTGTTATATTGTAGAGCATACAAGTATTTACTAAAGCACACATGTCAGGAAAGGGGACAAGTCCTCTTTAAAGTGTTCATGTACATTATATCAGGCCAGACCTGGCATTGAGTGCGAGTCTCCTATATAACAGTCTGTACTATTAGATATATTTATCATGAGCTTTGACACGGCGCTCCCTAATATCCCCAAGTGCGTCTTGTACTGTTATTCAGTAAATATGGTGACACTTGTAGAAAATAGGCTCTACATTTGCATTTCAATCCAAAATCATCCAATAAATTCAGCAAAAGATGTTTCTTTTTACAGTATATAGTGAATACAATCTTTTCTAGTGAATATTTTGTGGCTGTATGGGCTAAAAATGACAGGTATTTTCATTGGCAAAACAACTGAATAGAGAAATGACCTTTAAGAAGAGTCACATGTCAGATAGATATGTTGGTGCATTGCTAAATAACAGGGGAAGCAGTTCATATTCAATATCTGCTGCAAATATCTTGTTCTACCTGTCAGAGCTGATGATGATTGTTGAATAGACATTTTACGCAGCATCGCATTGCTGTTTATTTCTTGTTTTCTCTCTCTCTTGAAACCCAAATTTGATTTAGGGAAGCTTCCCAGTGCAAATTGAACAGACTCAGGCAGTTTGCTTTCATGGTCAATATACAGACAATAAAAAATAAACAAAATAATTCCATTTTAACTTGCTTTTGTATGTTCATGTTTTGATTTGCAATTTTAATACTCCACAGCGCTTGTTGATAATCCTGTGTATTACCTCCAGTGTGAAGAGAACAATATCTATGGATGAAAGCAACCAGATATTCCCTCTTAGGGAATAGCATATCAATGATTTTTGACAAAAGTAAGAGGAGATATAACATTCTTTTTCTAAAAACTGTCATTTTGTATCATTTTATTTTTTTTCTAAAACCTTCACCTCTCTGCTTAACAGCTGTCTTCAATTTATTGGCAATTTTCTTGCATCTGTTTCCTAAGATTGCTCTATTGTGTTTTCTCATTAGGTATAATAAAAACATGTTTTTCTAAAGTTCTTATTTTGATGATAAACTTGAAATATTGTTTCTTTTAACTTGTCATTTCTATGGCCACTTTAGCAAAAGATGAGTCTGACACTTAGCAGACTGCTTAAAAATTGTGCATAGGAACCCATTAACTATAGCCAAGCCACCTAATCCTTTACCTAAATAGCAACTGAATGACTCAAATCCCACCTGTGCTATGTGCAGATAGAAGAAGCATCTCAGATCGAGCACTTTTGTCTTGAATTGCCAACAGAATTTACTGTTAAACGTTTAACTTCAAAACAGTTTACAGCACAGCAGTGGTAGTCAATCAACTATATTATGGGACCAATGGAGAATTCTTACTGAGGGCGGCACATGGCATTTAATGTGGGCGGTTTATCATTATCCTGCTAGAAAATGCCTCTTGGAAGCCCTGCCATGATAGACAACACATGTGGATGCAGGATGTCATGAACATATCGCTCGGTTGTCATTGTCCCTCTTACCATTACTAGGGGTGACAGATAATTGTATCCATCCCCCCCCCCCCCTCCCGAGCATCACACCAGCAGTGGGGGCAGTGTGCCACTCCACAGCAAAGGCAGGATTGAGGTACTCACCCCAAGGTCTGCAGATATGAACACACCCATCGTCACTGCCCAAAGAAAATCTGAATTTGTCACTGAAGACAACCCGGTTCCACTCCAAACAAGAAAAAATAACTTGGTCATTAAGGCACAAAATATACTAGTCATTTGGGGGTAAAAAGGGTTGTCTAGTGATTAATACTTTACTAAGTTGGGGAATGCTGAAGGCTATTCTCACACAGCCCGCTTTCTACAGCATTCAGCGCAGCGTTTCAAGTGCTGCACTAAACGCTGTATAATTCTCCCACTGATTTCAGTGGGGCCTCGCATTTTTGAGCACTGTCTGCTGTAGTTTTGTGCGTTTTCGCTCTTTTTAATGCAACTCATCACCCGTCACAATGATGGGGTGCATTAAAAAACACTGGTACACGCTGTAGAATGTGTTTGAAAATGCCGCTCGAAATTGCGGTATAATGCTGTGGTTTCAAACGTGGCATTTTGGGAACGCTTGAGTAGGAGCGCCTTACAGTAATAGACAAGCCTATATCCACCTGATTATTTTGCTTACCTCTGGGCAGCTGACCGCATGTCATTCAAACATATGACCACTGCAGCCAATAATGCAGTCATTCAGTTCTTCCTTTAAATGTTGATTCATTATTGCACTACTTCTACATACATATACACAAACATTATATATATAGTGCTTATTTAGTGGTCTTTAAACATTGCTTTTTAACATATTTTCTTTTGTTATAGTTCTTTTGTAGCAATTGCAAAGCTATTATTTTGTTTCTCTCAGGGCTGCTAAACTGTTTCCCCCTTCCCTCCCCCTCGCCAGCTCTCAGCAAGGGCAGAAGGTGGGACAGGGCGGGAGCTAGTGTGCTAAACTCTTGCCCCCTCTCCGCCCCTTGTTAGCCAGAAATGGGAGGAGGCAGGAGCTTAGCAACTGGCTCCGCCCTTGTACCGCCCCCTCCCATTGTAAACAGCCAGTAAGGGGCGTAGAGGAGAAGAGAAGGAGGAGGGAATTTAGCAGTCACGCTGCTAAACTCCCTCTCACCTCCTTTCTCTGGCAGCTGTCATAGGCTCCCACAGGAGTCTATGCAGCGGCCAACGTATTCCAGCCAGAACGATAGTTCCAGGACTATCTTTCCTGGTATATTAACTAGTCAGGCGCTTTTACGCTGCGGGAATTCACCTGTGTGATCTGATGCGTTGGAATCCAATGCATCAGATGGTAGTGTATATCGGCTAGCCGTAAAAACAGCGGTCTATATACGCTCATGTGAAAGAGCCCTTACTGACAGCAATGCAAGCATTATAGCTCCCATTCCTTATTCTACTCCTCAATCTTCCCCTCCCCTCTCCATTTAGTATTTTCACACAGCAGAGAAATAAAGACAGACCACCTGCATGCAACAATGTAAAAGCTGTTGTATTTTAGGATAGTGAGTTGTGACACCCTGTTTTGTTGTATTTTGTCTCATGCATGCTATGTTTTTGTACTACAGACTGCACAGAAGATAGAAAAGTATCATTACCAAACTTTAGTTCATATGGCAACTGGCCTTTTATGTGATGGACATTGTAGCAATTCATTGTGAGTGCTGCTTGAGGGGTCTTTGTAGGCCATCAGTACATTGGTTTATCCTTTTGGGAGGTCTCTGAAAGGTGCCAGCCAGTACCTTTATGCTATGTATATTGGGTCCTAAGTGTTTGCAATAGGTAGAATATATTTCATTTTGTGTGAATGACAAATACAGTTAGTACATGCTTTTAATACAAGTATCCTGGTGTAGTACTGCATGATGCGTCACATATGTAAATAAGTTGTGGGTCGCGAGAGATAAAGTTTCTTAAGCCCTTTTTACATAAGGCGATCGTCAGAAGCTGAAGCTTTAACACATCGCTCAGTGAATTGAGACAGAGTGGGCTGGAGAGTATTATGACCTACCCGCCTCCATTCACAGTAAACAGGCAGTCGTTCTTAGAATGCCTGTTTAAACTTAACAATGCAGTGTCAGACTAACGGTGATTTTATGGTCTGCATAAAAATGCAGTGTCAGACTAACGGTGATTTTATGGTCTGCATAAAAGATCCATTCAGCGATTTACGGTTGATCAGTCTTTCACTGCATGCATTCACACTGCACAATTATCATCCAAATGGCTCGATCTAATAAGCAATTTGCATGATAATCATGCAGTGTAAAAGGGGCTTTAACAAAAGCACCGAGTAGGTGTGAAGAGACTTATAAGGTCATCTATGCTCCTCTGGGAAATATGCAATTGAAAAATGGAGCAATGCCTCTACTGTGCCACCTATCAGAAGGAAGTATTCCTGCAAGTCAGTGTCTGACCTTTTAACAGGCAGTCACATTGTGCTCCTGTAGTTCTATGGGTTTCCAGGAGCACATTTCCACAAGTGTGGGATAATTGGCCAACTGGAGCAATATACTTCCAGCCAGCTCAATTTGCTCAATCAGATTCAGTGACACAACTGACACTACTAACCTTCAGCAAGAACCGACACAGGAGGTCCATCTGAAACAGCTGGAGCAAGCTCTTGGACGAAGATGATCACTGTCCTTTGTTATGTATTGGTTAGCAGTAACATGGAGGAGGGGAGTAACCACCTAGTTTACCATATTACTGATGGGTTATGTAAATAGGTAAGCGGGACTGAAGCCAGCGTAGGAGACCCTGGGATATTAGGTATAGATGCCATGTGGTTGCATGTGGGAGGGTTCTGAGAACCTGATATACAGAATAGACTTAAGGCCCATTTACACTGAATGATAATCGCTCACAAAAAGGCTCAAATGACAGTTTGTGTGACAGTTTTGAGTGATCATCTTTACATAACTCTAAGTAGCTAATTAGCTACTTAAGAGTTAATGCAGGTGGAGCAGGATACCGCCGCGATAGCTCCGAGAACTAAGAAGCTGCTTTGTATATGCAAACGGCTACATCGTTTTTGGAGCTTTCAGCTGGTGTTCCACTGAAAACTGCCAGAGGGATACCAGCTGAAAAAATACTATCAGCGCCACCTGCTGAGAAAATCAGTGTGCGGTGCTGATAAGAGTCGTTGGTGATTTCTAGAAATCACCGATAAACGAATAGTGCACGAACAGTGCATGATGGCAGCACATTTAGACAGAACGATTATCGCTGAAAAGATGGCTTTTGAGCGATAATCGTTGTGTCTAAATGGGCCTTTAGTTTCTTGCCATTAGTAGTTGTTTTCATTGGTGGTGTATGTAGCAAGAAATGTTTGATACTGATCAATGTGTCTTTCCCCATCTGAGATCCTAAGATGAACTCAGTCCAAGTAAAGGCCTGAGGAGTTGCGATGAGAGGAACTAGTGGATAGAAGACAGTCAGTCTTTATAATGTATGGAATGTGATCCAATGGGACTTGAGGTGTACAGCAAAGACAGGCAGTAAAGATAACTGTTGAATGTGAAGCTATAGAGGTTGTCCAGGTTTAGAAAAACATGTATGCTTTCTTCCAAACATATTGCATCCTTGTCCATGGGTTGTGTCTGGTTTTGCAGCTCAGCTCACATTCACTTCAATGGAGCTGAGCTTCAATACCACATACAAACCTATGAACAAGGGTGGCTCTGTGTTTGGAAGAAAGCAGCCTTGTTTTTCAAACCCTGAACAACCGCTTTAAGTTGCCTGTGTGTGACCTCATCCAACTGCCGTCTTGTGTGACACAACTACAAGTTTGTGTCCACGATGTAAAAGACAGGCTCTGCAACTCTACACTTGTTGGGAAGTCAACATGTGTTGTTTTGGCACAAAGTCATCTGTTGTCCTGACACACCATCCAAAAAGAATCTCAGCCTGTAGGGCTTCCATAGGGGTCATGCTCACCTTACCCTTAGATCCCCCTGGCATCTTACAAAATAAACTTACTAACACGTCTTTGTCATTAGTTCTGTGCTGCTTTTACTTCCTCAGAGGCAATGTTTCCTTCTATGACACCCACACCTTCCAACTGGACACAGGTCCTGTTCCTAACATAGCTACATAGCCTGTGCTAGTTCCCTGGACACAGAGTATTGCAGTGGCTGATGCAGAGTGATGTGTATGGTCACAGTCACTTTATGGGACTTGCTGCGGATTTTCTGCAGATTCGCTGCTGATCCACCACATGGGAACATACCCTACAGCTGACATCAGCACGGAGCAAGTAACAGCACAGAGCACTCACTTTAAAATTTTAGAAACCTGAATTTAAATACTGAGATGCATATCCCATTTGGTTTTTAAATGCATCATTGGAGTTATAATGAATGCAAGTAGATTTTTTGAACGTTCATTTTCATAAATACGAATAAATAATGGTGGATTAATTATTCTTTATTGCAGGTGGTAAATGTCTCACTAATTATATTTGGACCAGATTGCAGAAATTCCAAATGACTGATTTGCAGCATAAAGGGAAGAACACTAGCTTAGATCTAGTGGATTTAATTGACTAAACTCCGATTCATTACATTGCTGCAGACTTTGAAACCTCTCATTAATCCTCAGTTCATTCATCCCTCTGTTACAGCTCCAAAATCACCTCAATCCACTAATTGATGCACTCAGATGGAGCTAATGCTCAGCACCTGGATACCGAGGCACAGAAACCTCCATACTGACAAAATATGAGCCATTTATCTATTTTTTGTAAATTGTACATTGCTTACTAGTATAATTCATTGCATATTGAATCATTTAGCTTTTAGTATTCAATGGAATAAACATATTTTTCTAGAAGTACGGTTTTTTATACTAGTTATTTATTATACAGTGATAATTGCAATGTAGATGGCAGGGTTCAATGCTTGAATACAAGATGCCCATACAGATTTGATGAACATTAGCCAAACCCAACAATTTTGGCTGGACGAGCCAACTATGTAATGTGTATGAAAATGTCTCTCTTGGCTCACTCCTGACAACAGTTGTCGGGGAAAAGAAGGATCAGGCATGTTGAATTTAAATACGTTCAATTGTGTGATTGAGTGTTCTAACATCACGGCCTCTCACCATTGGGATCACAGGCACACTTTGCCAAGTTGACCTCCCATTGTAATAAAAAATATATATTATGCAGTAACGTTTTTTCAAAATCCCCATGCTTTGTTGTTCTAAGCTTGCCAGACATGGTGAACATAGTGTCAAAATGAAAAAAAGGTATAGTTTGAAACTTCTGGTCCCCAATGCAAAATCTGTCATAGCCTCCTCCCCACAAACCATCCTGCCTCATTTTATAGCAATGACCTCATTATTTGGGGCAGATACATTTTGGGTTACCTCAAGCCTCGAGACCCTGGTGCAATTTCAATATATGCTCCTTATAGTTAAACCTTTGCATATAAAGTCTATTATGAGCAAAAGGTCAGTGGGACCATTAGTTTTTGTGTAAATGGTTTCCTTCACAGCCTATTAATGGAGCAGTAATCTAGAACATTTCTTAAGGGGACAGACACTCCCTACACAGCAGCCATAGAAGAATAGGATGGACTCTAGTCTTTTTTCATATATCCAGCAATACTCTGCAGTCTCTAGGTAGGTCAGTGGACAGTGAGCAGAGGCCAGTGCCCTCAGAGTTGGACAGTGCTGAAACGAACAATGTCCGTACTAAGAGCATGAAGAATGGATAGAGTTAGGTTTCTCCAGGCTCAAGGACAGGAAAGCATATGTAGCCCACATAACAGACTGCTGAGCAAAGTTTCTGCACTAGGATCTTTTGTCCATGAAGACCCGCAGATATATCCTCTGCAGTTTGCATTGTACCTGCCTCTGCCTGTTTGCAAAGTTTGTCATACTGGTCTGTGCTGTGGTTGTCTTGCCTATCCTTGCTGCTGGAGAGACTTGGGGAATCACAGTTAAATTTCTCTAGACCACGACCTTCAGGGGTAATAAAAGCTATTTTCGCCTTTTCTATTATAAATTTTATTCAACACTATACTTTGAGAAAATCTTGCATATGCCTCTGGATCTCTTAAAAGCATGGTTGTAACTACTAGTGCAGCAGATGTAGGAGCCATGGCTAGGACAAAGAATTTTGGCACTCCAGGCATATATTTAATTGCTTTCAAGCTTGTACACTCCAATATAAGTCCAAACATCTTTCCACTGCCAGACAGTACAATTGCCCTATGCTTTACTCCTCTCCTCCCTCTTCCACTGGTGGAAACAAACACAGGATGCATTGGCTGATAGTTTTATCTGACCGGCTAGCCCAGTGTTTCCCAAACTCCAGTCCTCACGAACCTCCAACATGTTTTCAGGATTTCCATAATATTGAGCAAGAGATATACTTATTGTCAGTATCTTAGACATTACCTGCCACAGGTGTTCTCTCTATAGGATATCTTTAATCAGGACTTGTTGAAGGGTTGTCAGGACTGGAGTTTGGGAAACACTGTATGCTGTCCTCCTGAGGCTGGATTCACACAAGTGTTTTATCGCGGCAATTTTGCCGCAATAAAACACTGGCCGAAAATCACGACCATCTTATGCATTGGATTCCAAAGCATTTGATCAGATGGACAATTTTCTGGTGCGTAAAAACGGCCGTCCAGAAAAGATAGCGCATACGGTGTGCATTCCAGTTGTCCATTTTTACGCCAAGCCCGAAAAGGTAGGTCTGGACCTATATTTTGCTGGAATACGCCGACGGGTCCCATAGACTCCTATGGGAGCCTATGAGAACTGCGGGAAAAGGGAGGTGGGAAGGACCTCTGCTAAACTCCCTTCCCCTGCCCTCTCTACCCCTTGCCGGATGCTGGCAAAGAGAGGGGGCAGGACGGGGTAGGATATTAGCACACTAGCTATGCTAAGCTCCCGCCCCATCCCATCACCTTCCCTTGCCAGCAACTGGCAAGGAGCGGAGAGAGGGTGGGAATTTAACACAATAGCTTCCACCCCACCCTTTCCCTTTGTTGGCAGCTGGCAAGGGGCAGAGAGAGGGAGGGAAGGGGAGGACAGCTTAGCAGAGCTAAACTCTCTCCCCCTGCCCGTTGGCATCCCGGACTGTGGCGTATTCATGCTGCAGCTGGGCTGTCTGAATGGGTGTTAAAACGGGAGATGCAGCCATGACTTAGTTGTGGCTGCCTCTTGGACTTTTGATTTTCGGTGGAGAAGCGGCCGCAACGTGGGTGTCCATGAATTGCAGCGCCTGTGTGAGGGCAGCCTAAGACTGATAGAAGTGCCCATTGATCAGGGGTACTGACTAATTAAAGCTTTACATAGTCTGGTGGGGAAAGTGATTATTAAAGTTAATAAATAGAGATAAGCGAGCCTACTCGGCCACGCCCCTTTTTCGCCCGAGTACCGCGATTTTCGAGTACTTCCGTACTCGGGCGAAAAGATTCAGGGGGACCAATCAGGGGCAGCTCTCAGCTGTCATTCAGCTGAGAGCTGCCCCTGATTGGTCCCTGCGCTGAGCCAATCAGAGGCAGCACTCACTCACCCATTCATGAATTCATGAATGGGTGAGTGAGTGCTGCCTCTGATTGGTGAGGCTGTGACCAATCAGAGGCAGCTTATTCAGCAGGCGAGGATTTTAAATCCCCGGCTGCTGAATACTACTCACAGCAGTTCAGGAGAACTGCCGGCCGGCTGCGGCTGAACTCCGTCTGCCGGGACAAGGTGAGTATGTATATTTTTAAAACATTTTACACAGTTTTGGATGATTTTCAGGGAAGGGCTTATATTTTTAAGCCCTTCCCGAAAATTCATCCTGAGATCGCCGGCAGACCATTGCTTTTAATGGAGCCGGCTGTATTGCCGGCTCCATTGAATTCAATGGTCAGTGCTCATTTAATCGAGACGAGTACCGCGTGGTGCTCGTCTCGAGTAACGAGCATCTCGAGTACCCTAATACTCGAACGAGCATCAAGCTCGGACGAGTATGCTCGCTCATCTCTACTAATTATCTGTCTGATTATATTCCTATTGATGATTTGAGCAATATTTCTCCAGGTGAAAGGACTGTTGGTTGCTCCAAGTCAGTCCATCAAATAGTTAGGTATAAAAATTACTGCAAATATTGATGACTTTCTCAGATTAAATATGGTTGGGAAAAAAGTAAAGCTATAGAAAAAGTTTATAATTTCTCTTGCAGGTAGAAATAATGCTTTCTTCCCCTTATATTATATACTAACTCATCTGTATGGATTCCATGGAAATTCTTTTAGATCTTTGATGGATTACTTAGTGAAATAGTTTGGAAAGGAATACAACCTAGAATAAAACCGGTTAATTCTAATATACTTATGATCAGGAGTTACGGTGATCTCAGAACTTTATAGTTACTTCTTGGCAACTCAATTGAGGCATTTACCGGTAGTTTTATGAGGGTGCAACCCAATGATTGTGGGCTTTCTACATTCTCATGGAATAGTCTTACTAAAATATAATATTTACCAGATTTTGGATATGGGGATTTTCTCTGTGCCCCATGCCTAGCAAGGCAGCTATTTTTAACATGATTAATAAAATCTGGGATAAAGCTTTATGCAGACAAGTGTGTCCAATTATGGCCTATGAAAATGTATCAATTTTAATCCGTGTTACATCTGTATTCATTGCGTGTGTCAGTTTTTTACTTCCTCATGTCAAGACCTACATGCATTACATACATGGTAACATAAAGGAGCCACAAGCCAGGACAGAACAAAATGCCCTGATGAAGGAAAAATAATTTCTGAAACGTGTCAACATAATAGTCTGTTGAGGCTACTGTACCTGGAGAGTGACGTCACACGGAAGCTTACCACTGTTTGACATATGGAAATAGAGGGGATGCTGCCAGCCAGAGTGTGCCTACAACCTAACTGCAGTAACAGAGCTCCAGAATAGGAGGAGCATTCACTTGGGATTTCATCATCTGACAGACATCTGCAGCATTTAGATTTGGGAATTGAAGTATTAATGATTCGGGCCATGTGTCTAATGGATACATATAGTGAAGTGTGGCTGGTTCTGTTGTTTTTTACTTTCTTTGTGTCATCGATGTGTTATCTAAAGTTTGCTATCTGTGTTTTTTCGCCCACAAAAAAAATAGAAGTAGGTCCAATTTTTGTCTAGCATTGCTTAGCATTGATCAGTAGAAAAAAGGATCCATTGCCCTTCCCCAACTTGAGAGATGTATAATTTTTGGCTCATTTATATTAATTCTCTGCCTATCTTTTACTATGCTCAGGATAATTTCCTTAAATTCTTCTGTAACTTGGCAAGGACATAAAATTAGGCAGTTTAAAGTGCTCCATACATTAAGTTATACTTAGAGACTAAAGAACATTATCAAAATAATAGTATTGTTCTAATGTGAGACTTGATGTAATTTCTCTTTCTTTCTCTCATCCAGGGATCAGTGCTCATACATTTGTATTTCCCTTTTTTTGAACATATCTTGCAAATTGCCATAGGAAGTTAAGGAAAATATTTTTGAAATCCCAAACTATAGTATTGGTGCACATGTTATCAACAGGGATAAAATGAACATTATAGTTACAGATACATGACAATATATGCAAACAAGGCTTTATATGCTCATTTTCTGACTTAAATTTGATACCTGAAAAATTAGTATACATAAGGAAAAACAAATTAATGGATTAAATGTGATTTTGGGAAACTTGGCCTAATGAATTCATGATGAGAGATGTTCTGGAGATACTCCAGGAGCTTTAGGAGACGATAGGGAGAGAGATCGAAAGAGGTTGAGTTGCTGTTGTCTTTATTTTTCTGTTCCTTTCCTTTTTTTTTTTTGGCAGCCTTCCCTAATTGGGATTTAAATGCTTTCTTGTGTATTGTGTACACTTTTCCCATACAATGAATTATGTAATTTTCAGTAGAAATCTAATAAATACTTTAAATATTAAAAAAGAAAGATAATTATGTGGTTACCAGTAACCGGTACAGTTTTGTGATAGCTGCTTTTACAATTTACTTAAAAAAGCAGTGAGCACAAATCTGGACAAGGCTGCCAGTGAATGTACCACTAAAGTACTGCAAAGGGTCACAACTGCAACCCAGCCCCTTAGTGAACGGGGGCCCTTGGGCCCCCACCATATTCCGCTTCACCGCCTCATCCTGTAGGCCGGCTGTGAGTGGCACTCAATTCTAGGCTGCTCCCTTCAACGGACAGACTGCTGTTGTGATTGGTTACAAGTGCAATCTGTCAGTGCACTACCATCCGTGTGATTGGTCCGACCATCGGTACCTGATAGCGGAGGAGGGGAGCAGCGACCATGCGGTGTATCCGAGGTATTTGCTGTATGTAATCATATATGTATAGCTGGTATAAGTTATACCACCTGTACATATAACTATATACAGGAGATATCCAGGTTATACAAGCATGCTCCATATGACTATATACAGGGGGATGTACATCCCCTGTATATAGTGATATGGAAGATGCTGGTATAACCTGTATATCTCATGTATATAATTATATATGTGCTTCTGGTATAAGCTATAAATCCTGTAAATAGTGATATCGACCATGCTGGCATAGCCTAGTATAACACAATATACAGGATGTATAACTTATACCAGCTGTACATATATAATTTTATATACAATAGAAACCTAGGTAAGGGAAGCAGGAAAGAGGAACACCTGTGGCCGAACAGCTCCATCTCTAGAAGGAACCGATTAGCATGGGACGGACACTCATGACTTTCCGTCCAGCTACTTAACTTTTGGACGGAAGAAAAAGCACTTCATGCAGCCCTTTTTCTTCCAGTATTTTGAGCTGGATCTGTAATGGAACTCTGACCGGAGGTTCTGATGCAGATGTGAAAGCGGTCTTACACCAGCATGGTTGATATCACTGTATACAGGAGTTGTATATACATCTCCCTGTATATAGTAATATAAACCATGTATATAGTGATAAGGGCCATGCTGGTATAACCTAGGTATCCACTGTATATAATTATATATGTACAGCTGATATAAGTTACACATCTCCTGTCTATAGTAATATGGATCCTCCTAGTGTAACCTGGAGATCTCCTGTATATAATTAGATATGTATGGCTGGTATAAGTTATACATCTCCTATGTATACTGATATGGATTTATCATGTGCAGTCCACCTCTTTTTGTATTTTTTTGTTTATATTTCCTGTAATTCAATGTAATTGCATATAGAGAACAATGGGCTGTCTCACACGTAATATGCTGTAAAATAGAACATGCTGCAGTCTTTTTTGTGCTTGCTCATTATGCAATTTCTACTCACAAATGTGAACAGAACTCTGTATAGCAATAAATTTGATTGCCTGTGAATTAAAGTGTATCATACGCGCATACAGCGCATGCGTAATGCATGGTAATCACACGCTCGTGTGAGCCTGGCCTAAGGACCTACAACAAATTTTATGTAGTCCAGGAAATGAATTATTTTTGGAAAGCCTATGTCAAGGGACTAGATCATGTATGTAAATTGGTTTTGCAGCTGTATGCAGCACGGTTTAGGTATGGGTACAGGCACAGATGGGGAAGAGCCTGAGCTTTTGTACCCGGGCCCCTAAGACTTTAGTTACACTACTAATATGTACTGGTACTGGTGTACCTTGACACCACCGTAAACTAGGGGTGTGACAGCACTTAGCAGGAGTGAAGGCCCCTGTCACCCCTTAGCTTCTGATTGGCTGCAGCTTTGTTGGTTGTGCTGTCCCTACATCTCCGGACTCCATGGATGCCGGATTACAGCAGGTACACAGCAGCAGTGGGGTCAGCTGAGACTCCCCACCCCCACCTCGTCGATCACGAGTAAGGGCACAGAGCAGCAGCATCGGTCGGTCAGGATACTGCATGCCCCATCTATCAGGGGTGAGGGCAGAGAGCAGCAAAAGTGGTCCAGAGAAGGAAGGATGCTGGGCACTATAAAATCGGGGCCACATGCTATCCAGCCCCACTGTCTCTCCTGTCTTCTGCCAGCAACGGAGACACATGACAGCACGGCAGAGAAGGAAACATGCCGGCCATTCTAACATCAGGGCCATGTGGTGAGATGGGAGGGGAGAGGAGTATACTCACATGGAATCAGCAGCAGCGGGGCCGAGAGCAGACATGCCCCTGAGGCCACACCTGGCGGCATCACACTCAGCCCCGGCATCACAGCAGCAGCACCAGCGCAGCCAATCACAACCCGGGGATGTCACCTGGCCCTCCCCTCTAACTGACAGCGGCCAACCCATGTCTTCACCCCTAGTTCAAGGTACACCAGCACCATATGTACTATTGTTGGATTATTCTAAAGCATTTGACACTGTCCGTAACACATGGTTATTTCACTATTAAAGAATGTGTTGCACTTTTTCATTAAAAGTATAAATATGGTGGTATTAAAAAAAATTGGGCTATATTTTTTCTTTTCATGTTTCTGAACTATAGAAATGAAATAATGAATTATTCATATTTTCCGCAGGTGACAGGTGGAGCTAAAGTGAAAACCTACAGCTGGCAATCAGTCAGTAAGTGTGCATTCACACAAGAGATTTTCACACATCATCTTTGTGCATTATAAGATGCATGTAAAAAGGAGCCATTATTTTAAATAGGTTATATGTACCACCAGCAGCAGCAACAGCACTTTGAGGGCAGAGTGTGCTCTTTGTGGAAACATGAGAGTTGTGGCTCTGTATTTTCATACTGACATATTTTTAATTTGGGAGGAAAGTAGGAGGATAAAACGTAGTGGAAGCAGGAGGAGGATAGCACCACCAGCAGCAGCAACAGCACATTGAAGGCACAATATGGTCTTTGACATAAATCTATGCTCAGTCACGTGAGTAAAAACTGCCAGCATGCTAACTAATCAGTGGACTCATGGGGGTGCGGAAGTCAGGTGAAATCTATGCCTGGTTCATTTTTATTAACCTCAGGTGATCCACATTGTCTGTGGACAGGTGGATTCGTCTGTCAATTATCACATCCCCAGCTGTGCTGAACATGCTTTCTGCATACTGGCAGTAGGGTAGGCAAGCACTTCTATAGGACGTTGTGGAAGCTCTGGTCACTCATCCATCTTAGACACCCAGAAGTCAAAGGGGCCAATGCCATGTTGCATAATCATAGAATTGTAGAGTTGGAAGGGACCTCCAGGGTCATCGGGTCCAACTCCTTGCTCAGTGCAGGATTCACTAAATCATCCCAGACAGATATTTCTTGAGCCTTTGTTTGAAGACTTCAATTGAAGGAGAACTCACCACCTCCCATGGTAACCTATTCCACTCATTGATCACCCTCGCTGTTTTTTTCTAATATCTAATCTGTGTCTCCTCCCTTTCAGTTTCATCTCATTGCTTCTAGTCTTTCCTTGTGCAAATAAGTATGTCTGAGTACATCCATATTCATGGACATACTCCAAGCTGACATACTTTTGGACCATCATGAATAGGTGCTCTCTGTGGCTGTCAGGCCTACTGTGTGCTTTTGCTACAGGCTGCGATGGGCTGAAAAACTATGCCACATCTCTGTTAGACTTTCCTTGCCACCAGTGGTGGTGCTGCTGCAGCAGCCTTGTGCTCGTCCACCATGAGACACAGAGCTGTGATCCATTGAGGTTGCATATCTGCGGCCATGGGGAAATGCTATGATAAAGCTGCTTAACAGTATGTCCTGATAGAGCTGCATTTTAATGTGTCTCTCCTGCCAAAATGAGATTTGTCATTTTGACCTTGTACTAGCGATTAAGGGAGGTGGGCACCCGGTAATAATCTGTTGTTTTGGTGTGAGCTATGCAATTGACTGAAATGGACTGGAATAAGCATTGCAAACAACTCAAAGCAGAAGCCAAGAAAGACCATATCTGAGCCTATTCTCACAGGTCAAGATTGCCCGAAAACCTTTCATCGCACACAACTGCACAGAGGAACTATATGCCTGCAATCACATACCTGGACCATTGGAAGAGGTGGAGCCTGTACACTTGGAGCCATCCATTAAGGAATAAAAAATGGTTATGGCAATGAAACAACTACACAAAAATTAAGCGCTAGGAATAGATAATATTGCTGCCAGTACCAGTGAAAACCATCACAGTGCTGTGCCAGGCAGTATAGGTATCCACACAACGGCCACAGGACTGGAAAATATCTGTCTTCACCTCTCTACCAAAGAAAGATGACTCCCAGAATTGTTCCAACTACCAAACAATAGTCCTCATTCCGCATGCAAGCAAGATCCTTCTCAAAATTATACAGGAAAGACTGACATCACTAATTGAAGTGGCACTCCCTGATGTGCAAGCAGGATTTCGGTGAAGACGCCGCACCTGTGACCATACTGCAAACCTGCGATCAACCATGGAAAAAGCTTGAGAAGGCCAAAAGAATATCTACATGTGCTTCAGTGACAACATAAGGGCCTGTGATTGCATTGACTATGACAAGCTGTGGCATGCCCTACAAGAGCTAGGTGTATCGGCACATCTAGTGAAGCTGATACAACCATTTTATATCAATCTAGCCACTCTAAGAACACAGTATGGGGACACAGATTGGTTTGGGATGGGCAAAGGTGTCCGACAGGGCTGCATTCTCTCATCCTTCTTGTTTAACCTATATGCAGAAGTAATCATGCGGAAAATTGACTTATACGAATTGGAGATCAGGGTGAGAATAGATGTCAGAAACATCAACAATCTCCGTTATGCGGATGACACAACTCTGTTTGCAGAAACAGAAGCAGGTCTGAGGCCTTAGTCAGACGGGTGTTTTTAGCCGCGATTTGCGCATGCGCATGCGTCCGGCGATTTTATAAAACCATTGCTTTGCAATGGTATCGGACACATGAGCGCTTTTTATGCGCTCGTCCGATAAATTATAGAACAGAAATCGCAGATCGCACCTATCTGCGATCTGCGATTCCTGTTCTCTTCTCTATACGCGCTCAATGGGGCCGGCGGCAGCAGCGCCGGCCCCATTGAGAACATATAGAAGACAAATCCTTCTCTGCCACAGCTGTAACAGCTGTGGCAGAGAAGAACGATGTTTGCCCATTGAATTCAATGGAGCCGGCAATACAGCCGACTCCATTGAAAGCAATGGGCTGCCGGCGTGCGCGGGATTAATTGTCAGGAAGGGCTTAAATATATAAGCACTTCCCTGCAATTCATCCAGAAATGTGTTAAAATAAAAAATATATATATACTCACCTGCTCCCGGCAGCCAGAGTTCCGTGCGGCGGGCCTGCAGTGGGTGTGAAGGGGGTGTGAGTCAGACCTGCCCCCTGATTGGCTCAGCGCTGAGCCAATCAGGGGGCAGCTCTGACTCACACCCCCTTCACACCCACTGCAGGCCGGCCGCGCGGAACTCCGGCTGCCGGGAGCAGGTAAGTATATATATATTTTTGATTTTAACACTTTTCTGGATGAATTGCAGGGAAGGGCTTATATATTTAAGCCCTTCCCAACAATTCATCCCACACTCGCCCGCAGCGCATTGCTTTCAATGGAGCGGGCTGTATTGCCGGCTCCATTGAATGCAATGCGCTGGACAGCTCTGGCCCGTTTCTAATGAAACGTGGCTAGGAGCAGATTTTCGGGCACCGGTCACGCGATTTGCGGATGCGCATCCGTCATGCGATCCGCAAATCGCGCGAAAAAATGCCCGTCTGACTAAGGCCTGAAGCAGCTGATATGGAAGATTAAAACTGAAAGTGAAAAAATGGGCCTCTACCTGAATTTAAAGATGAAAAAAATTATGAAAAAACTGCAAAAAATGGCCAAATTCAAATCAAAATCGACAATGAGGTCATAGAATGCGTGCGAGACTTCATATTCCTTGGTTCAAAAATTAACCAGGGTGGAGAATCTATGTCAGAAATAAAACCTAGGATAGCATTGGGGCGAAGCACAATGCTAAACATGGACAAAATCTGGAAAAGTAGGGATATCGGCATAGCATCTAAACGCAGGATAGCTCAAACCACCATTTTCCCCATAGCCATATATGGATGGGAAAGCTGTGCTGGGGAAAAAGCTGATAGAACGAGGATTGATGTGTTTGAGCTGTGGTGCTGGTGAAAGTTGCTGCGTATCCCCTGGATGGCGAGAGTAACAAACAGAGAAGTCTTGAATCGTATAATACCCGATATATCACAGGAGGGGAAGATGGCCAGACTCAGACTCATGTATTTTGGCCATGTAATGCAAGCAGAGTCGCTAGAAAAATCTATAATGCTTGGATAGATCAGTGACAAAAGAAGACCTGGCCACCAAAGGACATGCTGGCTGATACTGTCAAAGCTGATACTGGCATAGATATCACGCAACTGAAAGAAGCAGTGCAAAACCGAAAAACATGGAGGGAGGGAGCCTTTAGGGTCAACGAGGGTTGTGAATGACTAAATGGTAAAAAAAAACAACAACAAAAGTGTGAGCACAGTTTCCTGGACTTTTCCAGCACTGGAAGTAAACTTGGGAAATTGTAGAGGAAGTGTGGCATTACCAGGTTCATCACATAGGGCAGGCAGTGTACATGTGTATGATTGCCAAGGCGATGGGTTGCTAGCAGGTTGACCCCATTGTCACACGCAAGTTTGCTTGGCTTCAGATTGTGCTGGGTCACATGTCAGCCTGGGCCTGCTGAGCTATCAACAGTTCTTCAGTCATATGGCTGTACTTCCTTTGATATATGAATTTTAGGATAGCATTTTACCACTATGTGGAGGTCAGATTTAGTCATATACAGATACCTGTGCTGATGTGGAGGAGGTGGAAAAGTAGTATGAAGAGGTGGAGGAAGAGAAGTAGGAGAGGCGGGAAAGGGGAGGGGGCAGACAATGATGAATGGCCCACCACTTTTGGGGGTACCATAAAATGTGAAACACCACTTTCGGCTTCATGCCTCATCTTTAGGACATTGACCTAGTGTACTGTTAAGGATATGTCACACCTCTGGTCATACTTGCTTGACCACGTGTCTGTGGTCAGGTGCACCCTGCCACTGACAGCATTCTTCAATGCCAAGGTCATATCTTCACTCACATGGCAGTGCAGGGCACGAACAGCTTTTTGGGCAAAGAAATGGTGGCTGGGCATCTGATACTGTGGGTTAACATGAAGGGTAGCATTTACATTGCAAGCAGCTGTGCAATGCCTGCGTTCAGGCTCTGTGCTCATGGATTGTTGGGATGGTGTTTTTTTTACATTCACATAGTTTCCTTTTTATTATTTATGTTTACTTTTTAGTGTAGTTTTATATCAGTGTACTTTGTAGTGTGCAGAAAACTACTGCTAGCTGTGCATGGAGTGCAATCTGGCA
The DNA here is from genome assembly GCF_035609145.1 of Eleutherodactylus coqui. Lineage (NCBI taxonomy): Eukaryota > Metazoa > Chordata > Amphibia > Anura > Eleutherodactylidae > Eleutherodactylus > Eleutherodactylus coqui. The sequence goes on along the minus strand of NC_089838.1, from coordinate 169,325,585 downwards.
ACTTTGAGCAACATCTGAAGCCATTGATACACTGTGTGTATTTACTGTTTCCCTGTTTGGTTTTATTTTTGTTTTATATTAACAAAAAAAGCACTGCCAACTAAAAAAGCCTGGGATATAGAATATGAAAGAACAGAAGGCTGCAGAGTATAGCTTGTATCTTTGGGAGCTGTCCCTGTTTGGCACAGTATGATTGAAATCCCCCAAATTCACTACTAGATGCATAAGGTCTATCAATAATTCATAATGTTTGGACTGACAACTTTGAACAAGATCTGAAGCCACAAACAGAGAACTGCAATATTCTCCATACCAAAGTGTATTTTGTCTTTTTGCTATATACGTTGACAGGAACAGAAATATGCCCACTCCCCATTAAGTGTTCTGCTGGTATACAAGCTTCAACACCCAACCCAGTATCTGTCCCTAATAACAACAGACCAACATATAAATATGATGCAGCTTCTCTGTCCTGTGCTCAAGTCCAAAATAGCCACTGGTTACACTATGCCTACGTTATATATAGCTCTCATGTGATGCATGTATCCAATGAAACTGCTGACCATATGCAAGATGAAGGACACATTTAGTGACATCATCAAAGCACCCTGGCTGCTGATTGGATTCAGGCTGACCTCTCCAGCAGGCATTATGAGAAATTTGATTTTCCTGCGATTTTTGCCAAAAAATCAGTTTGGATTTACCGGATTAGATTTTGCAAAAATTGGGACAATTTTACCACTGAGCCAATTAAGATGAGCAACGCTCTTGCTTATCTCTTGCCATGATACGTTATCGTGACCTGGTAGTAAAAAGAATTTGGCAGCACCCCTGATTATTTACTGTATATAATCATGTTACTTGTCTTATTTGTCACATGGGTTACTTAGCTCTAACATAAGTTGTGCAATATACTTACTATCACTATTTATAAAGATTTATTTTAGGTGAAACTATTAAGTATTTTTCAGATACTAGTTTCCCAAGAGCATTAATAAGAAAGGTTGAAATTACCATCCTAGGGCAACTGCTAAAAAAGTTTTATCTCTTTTATATCAATTTTCTGCCTATCTCTTACTATGCCCAGGATAGTTTCTTTAAATTCTTCTGTAATTTGGTAAGGATATAAAAATAGGCAGTTTTAAACGCACCATACATTAAGTTATACTTAGATACCAAAGAACATTATCAAAATAATAGTATCGTTCTAATGTGAGGCTTGATGTAATTTCTTTTTCTGTCTCTCGTCCAGAGATAAGTGCTCATACATTTTTATTTCTCTCTTTTTTGAACTTGTGAATTGCCATAGGAAGTTGAGGAAAATATATTTTTTATCCAAAACTACAGTATTGGTGTCTATGTTATCAACAATTATAAAATTAACATTATAGTTAGAGATACATACTAATTTTCATGGTATCTCATTTTAGTATAGAAACTTTAATCCAGATTATGTTAAATTTAAATGTAATTTAGCTATTATAAAAATCTAAATATATTTGAATTATAAATGGAGCTTGAACTTTAATTGGTCTGATTCTCTTAACATTCACTGTCAGTTTTATGAAAAGTGACAGTCAACCATGCCAGGTGACACCAATCTATTCCCCAATTATATGTATTCGTAGACATAACTCTTTTACTACTGTATTATTCTTTCCATTCCTTGCTAGTTTATCACTAGTGTATTGAAAAACCTGGTAATGGAAGAGGTCATACATCTATATACAGTATAACTGGTAACAACACGATTCATTTTTTGTGCAGGGAGAATTAACAGAATTATTCAAAGTGGTCGGGAATTTATATTGTAGCCCTAGATGAACTGGTCCATAGATATTTGCAGTTAGGGGCTTGTCATTTGGAGAAGACATGGGGGGAATGTAACAAGGCTTGCGCACCAGATCTCTGGTGTAAAAAGAAAGTCACAAATTTTTTGTGCAAGTAGTCCTCCCCAGAAAAGAGTTTTACACAGTCCAGGGACAGGAAAGTACTAATGGTGCACTGTGAAGCCAACTTTGGGTCCCCTTAATATAAGGAAAATTGGGTCCCTTAGTGTTTATTTGGCTCTAGAAAGGAGTATATCAGTTAAAAGTGACTGTCTATGCATAGGTCTCTCTTGATTGTAATTTATGGGAGTTGTGAAACGCTAGTTTGTTACCACAAGACTCATAATCTACAATGGGGAGAGCTACATGCAAAGTCTCATGCGCTGTGGAGTGTTGATTGGGGAAAAATTGGACCCTCATTATCCTCAGAAATGGAGTCCTGGAAGTAGCATATAATTTTGATCTGTCATAAATGTCTCAAATGGTAATACCCCTATACTCAAGAAGTCAGAACAGACTCTGAGGCCAACTGCACACGGATTTAAATTGTGGAATCCGCGAATGATCTGCTGTAATATTCACCCATTGGAAAGCATTAACTTCAAGCAGACATGTATATGCAATTTGCGATTTTGCATAAAAGGGTGATTCCAGGGATTTGGGCAACTTTCTGATGTAATCACCTGCTTGCGATAATTTTTCAGAGCTGATGATATGCTGTGCATCCACACGGGAAAAACGATCGCATCCGCGATCGTCTACAAGCAATCGTGATTTGTTTCCGCGATGAACTGCATGTCTTCTGCAGAGGAAATCCGACCCATTCGTGTGCAGGTGGCCTAAAGAATAGCAAATGTTCTCATGTTTTCATTATTTTTCCTTTTTATTTTAGAACTATTTCATTTTTTGTCATTTTCCTCTCTAATCACTGTACCTTTCTTATTAAAGCTTAGAACCTTTCTGTAGTTATCTCAAGCAACAGACTCCTACTCTTTCTAGTTACAACACTGCAGCTTGTTGAAGATTACAAATCAATGCAAAAAAGAGACATCTGAAACATAGATTTTATTATTCTAGCAGTAGGAAATATGTTTGAGGACCTATAAATCACCACTGAATAACATGTAGCATATACACAGATCATAACATTAGTAGACACTATTACAAACTAGGGAGCAAAAGTGTCACTCTCCCTACCGATATATTGTACCTGTGTTACAGCGTGATTCCAGTTTTACATACCTATAGTAACCTGCTAGTTGGGTAATCCCATTCACAGCATCACATACACATTGTAGTTGAATGCCCCTGGATTATAACAGTCCATTACAGATACAATGAGAGTCCACATTGTGCAATTCAATGCAATTTTATGGACTGTGATTGTTCCCAGCAAGAGAAACCAAGTAATCTTGTAGATATGATACCTTTTAATGGCTAACAAAAAGACATGATGTAATAGCGAGCTTGCGAACCTCTCGGGTTCTTCTTCAGGCTCAAAATGGAATAGATCTAAAGAGGTATATGAATATTTATACACACTTATAACATACATACTTATGGCAAGGCACAGACATGGACGTGATTGGTTTGCACTTAAAAGGAATTCTGCAACAGAAAACAAACTTTTTTGTCTAGGCAATGATCAGGGAGTGAAAGTTTTATGGTCCCTGAATTACTGTTGGGGGACGGGGAGGGGGCAAAATGCTACAAGAGGTACACAGTGGGTTAAATTCTTCCCCAAGATTTATGCGTAAATGGGAGGTGTGAGACATTTATTGCACAGATAAGACTGCTGGCCTGGTGAAAACCCCCATCAACAGTGCCTAGTTCAAAATGTTTGTGTACCTCTTTTAGCATTCCTCACCTGACGACCCCCACCCAACAGTAATTGCGTTCACAGAATACGTGCTTGCGAATGATTTCATTGAAATTAATGGGTTCATTCGCAAGCATGTATTCTGTAAACGCATTTCATTCAAGCAAAAAAATATGCAGCATGTTCTATATCTGCACATTTGCACAGAAAAATAGCACTAATTACACTAATTTCTCATTGCAATGGATATAAACATGGTTGTAGTTTTTTTTGTAAGTGCAAATGTGCCCGATTTGCACACACACAGTACAGTAAAACAGGCATATGTACACACAAATACACAGCAGTAGTACACACGTAAGTGTGCTTATGCCTGCGTGAAGCAGGCCTTACTGCCCTGAATTGCCACAATTCTCTGGAGATATCCCAGGACTGCTCCCTTGACCTTATACATTTCCAAATGCCCTCTTCAAAGTACTATGTTGCAGAAGTATACTGGCTGGGTGAATGAGATATAGCATTACATGTGGAGGTACTTCGGCCACGCATCCAGCAAGTAATTATCTTGCCAGGAAACATTTCTGGGACCTTTCCGGGTCATTAGGTTAAATGGACTGTTCAGCATTAGAAAACATAACTGCTTTAGTCAAAAAACCGTGTCACACCTGCCCACAGATACTTCAGCTCAGCCTTATTCACTTCAATTGAGTCGAAAGGCAATAGCATACCAGGTGTTGTGCTGTTTCTAGAATACAACAGCAATGTTTTTTAACTGCAGGAAAAAAATCTTTCTGCTAACTATGACTCTAGAATATATCAGAGAGATAAACACTTTCTATGTTTCATGTAAAAGATCAATTCCTTAAAAAATGTTAGTAGATGATTGCTTTGCCTTGGCAACCTAGAATGCTAAAACTTCTATGAAGTCTCGTCAATAAGCCTGCATATGCAATAAACGTCAGTCTTTGATGAGAGATTCTAAGTTTTTACTTTGCAACAAAAGTTTTCTAACTGTACCCCCAGAACAAAATCAAGGATGAATTGAACACATTGTTTTGATTTTCTGTACACATCACACATTTCATGGCAAAAGGGTTAAATTCCAAAGAATATCTTCATTATACAAAAATTACAAAACATACTATTCCACATCCCTTCATGAACTTGTGCTGCAAATCTGTGCTAGGAAATTAGAAAGATACCATCTGTTCTGATTATTGGTAACTGTCTGAGTTTTCTTCCTAATGAAGCCCTGAATCTATTGTTTTCATCATTAAACTAAAGCCTCATTGTATCTTGTAAAGAACAAACATATAGACAAATTAAGCAATTCCACAAGGCTTTCTGCCTCTTTATGTTTTAATAAATACAGGTTTTTATATGGCAGTAAGTAAGTAAATGTCACCCGGCAGACTAGTGTTCATAATTGTATTCTTTATATACCTCTGGAATCAAGAGACAAAGGCTTCTTAACAATGAATTGAAACAATAATCAAGCATTCTTCATTTACAACTACGCTGTGCACTGTACTGTATATCACGGGATCTCCATTATAGGCACAGTGGCTGCTTCAGCATGATTGTAATCTAACTTCTCCAAAGGAAGCCAGCCAACATGCCTCACATAATAATGTGATTCAGTCAGAGATTATAATGGTAATGGCCATGCCAACTTTGTGAAGTGCCTTCACTTTTAATCGAGGTCACAATCAAACATTCTAATACAATGCATCCCTAACTTCCATCTGTCTTACTCCTTCCAATAGGCCTTTTCTTTGGAATAAATTAAATGAAACAAATATATATTTCACAGCAAAAACAGAATTCAAATAATATAGTCTAGCACCTTGGAAAACTCGAATCCCCATGTCTAAGAGTCTGCACTAAGACATCTGGAAACTGGTGTTCAGTAATTACTCCCTGGTCCTGTCTTGGAAAAAGAGTGGCCTAGATTGATATTGAATGCTGATGTTGTGCTGCAAGTTCTCTGCACGTATAGACAATATCTTGTAATCTTGTTCCTGTAATTATTTTCCATCATCATTACTTTATATGTAACAATTGATTTTTAGGACTGTCTATTGCCGAGAGAGGATTAAACAGACACATTAGTGGAAATGTCTAGCGTGTGAACCCTACATCACTATAGAGTAACTCATTTCCTTCATGTCTATTCTAGAATATGTTCTTTAGAATAATCTATTTCTTTGTTTATCTGCATAGTGTATTAATAGTATTTAACATGTCAAATGAAGAGATTTCCTCATTTAACTTTTGCTACACATGCAAAAGTAAACTGATTACTTGTCAGAATAAGCACAATTTATTTTATGGCATGCTGTTGCTGGACGATTATTGTACCCCCATTGGACAGATCATCAGAAGATTTGACTTTTAGTACCACCTCTATGCTGACGACACCCCGCTATATACCTCTTTCCGTGACATCACAGCAACATTCCTCCAGAACGCCACCGACTGTCTGTCCGCTATCTCTAACCCTATGTCTTCTCTCTACATAAAACTGAAGCTCTCAAAAACTGACCTTCTCCTGTTTCCGTCCTCTACTAACTGACCTCATCCTGACATCTCCATCTCAGTATGTGGCACCACCATAACTCCCAGACAGCACCCCCACTGCCTTGGGGTTATATTCGACTCCGATCTCTCCTTTACCCCCTATATCCAATCTCTTGCCGAACATGTCAGATGCACCTCAAGAACATTACAAGAATCCACCCTTTTCTGACCGTGGCCACGCTAAAAATTCTCACTGTTGCCCTCATCCACTCTTGGCTTAATTATTGCAACTCGTTGCTCATCGGCCTCCACTGCGCCATACTTTCCTCTCCGCAATCTATCCTGAATGCAGCAGCCGGGCTCATCTTCCTGTCCAGCCACTACTCAGATGCTTCTGCCCTGTGCCAGTCACTGCACTGGCTGCCTGTCAAATACAGAATCCAATTCAAACTCACCACCCTCATCCATAAAGCTCTCCACAGCACCACGCTGCCCTACATTGCTTCCCTCATTTCAATTCACCACCTAGCCCATGCCCTCCCATCTGCTAACGAAATCAGACTAAGTGCCTCTTTAATTCGAACCTTTCATTCCTGCCTCCAAGACTTCTCCAGAGCAGCACCAGTCCTCTGGAATGCGCTACCAAAAGCTATCCAGGCAATCATTGACACACTAAACTTCCGGCGTGCTCTAAAAACGCACCTCTTCAGGGAGGCATACTGTATCACCTAAACTAAACCCCTCTATACTCCACCTGATAACATGCTCCCTGTCCTACTGACTGCAATTCCTGCTGGCCATAATCAACTGGCACCTGCAGTCATACAGATTCAGCCACTATATGGCCCAATTTGACTATTGTCTATGTGTATAGCATCCCTCACTCTCCACCTCACCATACTGTGCACATCTCCAGCCCCTTTACCTTCTCTATCACCCTACTATTTGTAGTATGTAAGCTCGTTGGAGCAGAAGCACGAGCAAGAAATTTGCATTATATAAAAAAAGACTGGCCTCCCCGCAAGAAATTGGTTCCAGGGCAGAAGAATGCCGCACATGACCCATTGGTTGTTCCAAAGGAGATATTTCTTCCGCCTTTACATATCAAACTCGGGTTAATGAAAAACTTTGTTAAGCAAATTAGCAAGCAAAGTGAAGCTTTTACTTATTTGCGGTAGATGTTTCCACACATAAGTGATGCAAAGCTTAAATAAGGTGTTTTCATTGGCCCACAAATCCGAGATGTGATGAAGAATAGCCACTTAATAAATAATAAATCTTGGTATTTGTATAGCGCCAACTTATTCCGCAGCGCTTTCAGGTAATAATTACTTATTACCCCCCACCAAGCTGGGTTCTCATTTTACCGACCTCGGAAGGCTGAGTCAACCTTGAGCCGGCTACCTGAATCATGCGGTGATCGAACTTGCAGCCTTCAGGTCGTAGGCAAGAGCTTACACTCTGCGCCACACGAGGCTCAATGGTCTTCTACAGGGTGCAAAACATGTTGCGTGTACAACCTTCAAGAATGTTGTTTGTAACTTTCTAGGCATTATAAATCACCAGACTATGTACAACAGGTTGAAAGTCTGCTTCAGGCATACAAATCAATGAAGTGCAACATGACACTGAAGATACATTTCCTTCATTTCCACTTGGCCTACTTTCCAGACAACCTAGGCGCTAGGAACATGGGGAAAGGTTTTATCAGGACATTGCCAAGATGGGGAAACAGTATCAGGGCAAGTGAAGTCAGTCTATGTTGGGTGACTATTGTGACTATTGTTGGACTCTCATCTGCAAAGCGTCGGACAGTGATTAAAAATGAAAATCTAAGGCAAAACCTTTCTAGTTTTGTTTCCTTACTGTCATAGTGTATGCCGCTATAGGCATATAGCAATGCTTAGGATATATCACCTCTTTCTTGCAAACTGTACGTGATACAGACATGATAAATACCCAGTTGTGTTTCGAGTGTTAAAATCTACTTCATTCACCAAAAATTGGGGTGGAAACAAAACATTCCCAAAAATTTGTTTACCATTATGATAACTCAGAAATGAAAGAATCATGATGATAATTGGAGGGTTTAAGTGGGCGTTTAATGGGGTGTTATTGAGGCTCTGTGCCTATGGCAGCCTGAGCTGTAAATATGGCCTTGAATGCTATAAGCAGTATTCAATTACTTAGGATACAAATGCCAATGTTTTCATCTGTCAATCCATTCAAATGTAGCTACTCCATACGAAATGATGATAATGTTATGTGTTCATATATTATTGCTACTACCCTAAATATCATGTGTGGTGTGTAATGCATAATGCAGAACACATATCCCTATAGTGTATCTCTGTAGTGGGTGCTCTTGTACTGTCTAGTAAGGTTAGTTTCACCTCTGTGTTGGAACCTTTGGCTGGAGGTTCCGTTACAGATACAGCTGAAAATACTAGAAGAAAAGGGCTACATGCAGAGCTTCAGCGCTTTTTCTTCCATCCAAAAGCTGAGCAGAGGGGCGGAAAGCAGGCAGATGCCGTTGTAGTCAATGGATCTGTCCGGCGCTGTTTGGTTCTGTCCAGAGACTGAACCTTTCAGGGGTTTTCCTTTTCTGCTTCCCAAACTAAGCAGTAAGGCGGAACCCTGAGCGCAAGTGTGAAACCACCTTAACAGTGGTCTTGTATCTTTTATAGCAAAATATATTAAAAACATTGCCCCCGTTTTTCCTGCTTGTTTTGTTTCGGAAATGTATGCCTACGCTTTCTTCTAGCCCTTACAGGTACCATCTCTCCCAGTCTTGAACTGCAAATCGCAATATTATATCACAATATTAAAAATCACAATCAACAATGTCTAGTCCCATAGGGTTAACAGATGATTACTCAATGTGGTTTCTAAAATTTGTGCTAAATTTTCATTTTGAGTTGGAAAGATGTATCAATTAATTCTCTACAGGACACCAAGTTACTTCATATATTTTATGTTCTCTAGAATTAAGAGGCTACATGAAATCGTTTAACGGTGGTTGTAATAAGTCATCGTTTTTCCTACACATAAGCAATTTCTGCCACTAAGTTGTTACAAAGCTGGTAGCATCCTATGCAATTTCAGCTCATAAAATCACTGTGTATACGTTTTAAGAAGTGGGCATTTCAGAAAGGCGTCTTATCTAGTGACTGAAATGCTTTATTATCCAGACATAAGTTGGCCAGCTTTCCTATCAGATACTAGATAACAATCATGCTGAAATAGCTCCTGATAGAATGGATCCAGCTCTCAATAAAAAGAATGTTACACTTCTTCTTCTGCTTATTTTATCTGCTTGGACAGACCAGGTCTGATAAGAAGAATTGTACACATAGTAGGTAATCATCAACAGCTATCAGCAGTGTGACTTTTACACAAGACTTCACTATGGCATAAAGATTAGTAAATAGAAAATCATTATTACATATTAGTTAACAACCAAAAGTTGGCATGGGAAATAATTCATTTCAGTCAACAAAGATTCGCTCTACATGTACTATACTACCAACACTTCTATGGAATCTAAGCCAAAGCATATATAAACCATACCAGAAGCTTTGCAGATAGGTGTATTTTCCTCAAAGAGAAGATTCTGGTTTGACTTATATAACCTTAGTAATGTTGCAAGGCCTGTTAAAGAGTCAGACATTGACTAACAAAGTAATCTTCCAATGAGTTTAACTGGAGAAACAGCTTTACTTTTTCCTTGAAGAAAAGCTGATGGAAAATTATATTCTACAATAGTTTAAGAACTTTCGCCAAATATCCAACTTTAAATTAAATCTCTTGAAATCAGAATTGTTGAATATAAATATAGAGGCTGACCCATCGACAGAAATCTTAAAAATCTCACCATTTGAAAACTCAAGTGAGCAAATTATGTACTTGGGGGCAAAAATTTCCTGGAGGCTTGCGGATCTTTATAATTTAAATTTTGTTTCCCTACTCTGGAAAATTGAAAAGGATCTCACCTCCTGGAGTGCTTTGTCAATTTCCTGGTTCGGCAGGAAGAATCTAATCAAAATGGTCTGCCTACCAAAAATATTATATGTACTTCCAACTGTGCCAATAGAGGTCCCACAGATCTTTTTTGCCAAATTGAAAAATCTCATGGCAAAATTAATCTGGCAAGGGAAAGGACATAGGGTTAAACACATAACTCTTGTATGTATTTATGTGTTTTGTATAGAACATCACAGTCAGAGTTGGCTTATCTACAGGGGAAATAAATGGATTGGGTGCTGAAATTCAGCACTTGCTACTTCTTTCCCCTGACATCATCTGGGGAAAGTTGAAAGGCTTCCATACACATACAGGAGTTGTCCAAATGTGGAGGTTTCGAAATTTTGGTGAGTTTGGATGACTACTTTACACACTTTTATGTGTATATTTTCATATTGACATAACAGTGGTGGTGAGATGGCAGATTATGAAAGCCAAAATAACAGCTCTGCTATACTTGTCTTGGCTGCTATATGCTGAGAACAGTGGAACAGATTCACTGAAAGAGCTACTACTAAAATCTAACCTTCATTAGTATGTCTTAAAATAAATCCCCATAAGCCAAACAAATACTACTGAATTGAACCAAATCATATATTGCTGAGTATGTGGTAAGCATCAATAATTGGGAGCAGAAGCATTAAACTTAATTTTAATTAAAATAATTATCTATCCCTATTGTCACCAAATAGACATCCTTCCCTATAAAGCAGAAGGGGCACCTTGACAAGGGCAGTCCTGCATCACTACTGCCTCTGACACCCTGATCCAACCTTACCAAGGGGATAACAGAGATATGTCATCAGAAGCTTGTGGACCCAAAAATTAGTCAGATCAGGCTAATCAAAATTTGCTATATTTATCACCAATTATAGAAATCGTGATGCATATAAAACCAAAATACCAAACTAAGCTCTTAAAACAGATATTCAGAAAGATAATACCAGACAAACCCAGAAAATACTATTTATTTATTAACTTCAATCAGATGAAAGCAGATAAATTTGCTTCATTTAAAAAATAACCCAGATGTAATTAATTATCCTGAATTATCTTACATACGCTTACTGTAAAGTACAAGACCCAAGTCGGACAGATATTCCTACATTACATTTCCCTACAGTCATATCCTGGACTGCAGTTAATCAGGAAGGTTTCCCATTAACATCAGTTATGTCATATATGCAACTGAGTATATTACTAAATCAACATGTAGTAAAATCATTGTGATATACAGTACAAATGACGCCTATTAAAATGGCGCAGTGTGGGATGTCAGAGTCATGGGAATCTCATCCAAGTCTCGAGATGATACCAGGAGAGCGGTTACTCAATAAGCCTACCTCTGTGAATCCTGCCCATTCCTCTTAAGTACCACCAATCAGTGGTGCAGTGTAGAGCAGGATTGTCCAAGATAACAGTTTTGAAGCGTTTGTCTTGGCAGAAGCAAAGCAGGAACATCGGCAAAGCCTGGCTACTGTTGTAGGCCTGTGGTGGAGGCTGTAGCCACAGGAAACTCTTGAGCTACAGCTTAAAAAATATCTTAAAAATGGAGCGGAATAGAGAGTTGAAGGTATTAGCTTATATTGATAACATTACATAAGGGACACATTTAATTATGTTGCTTGAGTTGAGAATACTCTGAGCTAAATAAATATTGAAAAACTTTTTACAATCCAGTTGAGCCAAGAGCGAGAGTAGAGGAAGTCTAATGCAATTTTGTATCTTACGTTTAGGAATCAAGTTTCATGATCCTTTTCCCTATAGTATATATAATATTGAACCATTGTATGTTGTATTACACTGGTCAACAAATTTTTACAAAAGTCATGTTACTGAAATAAAATGAGTCATTTCTTATTAATTTTTTATGTTCTCAACACGAATATGACAGTCAAAATGCAAAATTGGCTCTATTTTGTTTGTAATCTGCAATAATTGTTTACATCACAAAATGCATGTCAATAGTAACAGGCCTTTGGTTAATGCCCATAAAAAATCGAGTCATAGACTACGTCTTAGATTTCTTTGCCTGTCTCTTGTACAGCTGTTCGGGAGCATCTTTGTGGAGCGCCAATCAGTAGTCACCCAGCATGGTAGTGGACCATTTTCCCTGGTATCATTCTGCCATTGTTACGATATCTTGATAAAAGTGTTTGCCATATTCATCACTAACCATACCACAGTTGTCTGGAAAGAAATCCAGATGGGAATAAAGGAAGTGGCTCTTTAGAGACATATTGCAGCCAAGTTTCTGATGCTGCATCAGTATGTCTTGTTCCTTGTAATTTTCTGCCCTAACATTTCCAAGAAAGTTTATAGACACTAAGCAAAAAGCATTCCATGCTTGTTTCGCATCACCCTGCAGCAAGGTGCTGAATCGGTCATCTTTAAAGAGCTCTCGAATCTGAGTATCCACAAAAACTATCTCTTTAATCTTTGCCTCGTTGAGTCGAGGGAATTTTTCATGAAGGTATCGGAAAGCTGGAGAAGTTTGATCCATGGCTTTCACGAAGTTTGATGTGAAGGGGTGGTAGCAGGATTCTGTGAGCGTCGACCAGACCTGGGTGCTGGATATTCTTCTCTCCAACTGCTATATTTTGTCTACGAGTCCATTCCTTCCGCAAGTAGTACAATTTCCTTGCTCGGCTATCTCACTCACATAAGAAACATATGTATTTTGTATATCTGATAGGACTGGTCTCAATGCAGATGGAATGTTGGGGTAGAGTATTCTTGACTTCTTTTGCTTCATTATCCCACCGGAAAGAGGAGAAACAAAGCAGAAGTAACAGTCATTTGTGTGGTTGCTTGGCTCTCTCCACACCATGGGGACTGCAAACGGCATTGATGGTCTTTTGCCATACAACCACTGTGGAAGCTATGTTATACATGTAGCACAGCATATATGCGGAGGCCCAACACTTGTCTTGGTTGCCAAACTTGCATTTAAAGTAAAGACGATATGCCCTTTTCACTTGAGAGGTGATACTTTTCTTCTGGATGGCAAATGTTACTGCCAAACAAATATAGCAAAAATTGTCCACGGTATTAATGCACTTTCGAGGCATTAGTGTTCTGTATTGTAACTCAATGGATAAAATATTAACAGTTTTATGTAACAGTAGCTTAAACTGTATCCCATGAAGTCTGAAATATTTTAAATGCTCAACCTTTCAGACTGAGCTTTATATAGTACACTAGTGTTTAGGTGTTGATACTTACACTGGTAATGTGGGAGTTAACATAGTGTAGTGGTTATGTTGGGGTTAGGTGTGAGATAATGAGTTTAGAGGCTGGGACTGATCACATGATGGTGACATCATCACTGGTCCTGTAAGCACATGGCTGCTGTCTGGTAAAACTGTAAGTGTAACTGTAAGGATATTGTTACTGTCCTACTGGATACATTTACATGGTGAAACACAGAAAATTTACTATATGAAAAATCTTCAACTGAGAGCCAATAAAAAATTTTCATAGTCATATTAGTGTTCAGCTCACCAAGATACTACAGATTAGGACCTTTTTAAGTCAGTAATAATTTCAGTGTTGACCAATGTTATCAATATTTTAAACATATTTCACCAACATAGACTATGCTGAGCAATTTCCTAGGTTCAGATTGATCACTAATTACCAAACAAATCTTAAAAGGGTTGTCTGGTTACTGGACATTTCCCCAATAGCTGCAATTGTGTTAAAATAAAAAAAAGGGCAGTACTTGCCCCTCCTCTGCAATAGGAATCTATTGGTTAGGTAATTTCCAGTGTTGACATCTTCCACAAACATTGGGAGGATGGCAGGGCTACAGCACTGGATCCCCATTGCAGAGGAAGGATAAGTACAGCTCTTTTTGTAGCTTACAATTTGAGATTTTATCTGTATAAAAAATTCATTAACCCCTTAAGGACATGGCCTATTTTGGTGTTGAGGACCTAATGATTTTTGGTATTTTTTCATCTCCATTTTTTAAGCCATAACTTTTTTATTTTTCCGTTGACGCGGCCACATAAGGGCTTATTTCTTGCATGACGAACTGTAGTTTTTATTGGTACCATTTAGGGGTACATAGACTATGTTGTAAAACTTTTATTGCTTTTTTATGATCGTAGGGAGAGAAAACGCATCAATTCTGCCATAGATTTTTTTTTAAAGCGTTAATTATGCAGCATAAATAATACACTACATTTTTTTCTGCGGGTCGGTTCAGTTACAATGATACCAAAATTCTTGTCCATTCCACATACCGCACACAACTGTCATATGTAATAAAATAGGAACAGGATTTAGGCAGGACTCTAGACGAGGGGGAGTGGTCTCAGATTTGGAGGTCAATCAATGGGGGCGCACGCAACACACTTATGTTGGAAACATCATATAAAAGTCTTCTAGCTGGTACTTGGTCCCCACCAGAATAGCACATGTGGTTTCCGGCTACTCTAAAGATTGCTTCTGGGGTTGCTCTTCTCCTGGAGATATGCTCCACATTTGGTAGTCCTGTCCTAGGGTCAAAAGGCTCTGGATTAGGAAATATTCCCTAATTTATTCAGTAACCTATCATAACCTGCATAAAGTTGCATGGGAGGCTCTGCTGAACAAAAAGATTGCAAATATATCACCAGACTCCAGAAAGTTAATCTTGTTCTTCTTTCTAGCCGCATTCGGTCAACGAGAAATTAACATCCATATCAGTAGACAAACACAAGAGATTTCTTAGTATCTGGACACCATGGATAAATTATGCCCTTCCAGCATCGGGGTGAGCCCACCAACCTTCCTATAAATTCATTTTCCGGGGGAGGCATTTGTAGTTCCCTTGCCCCTCCAGGTTGCAGCCCTGGGAGAGTGAAACCCGATACCCACTCTGCCCTCACCCCCATCCCTCCCAGAACATACCCAGTTCCAACTCTCCCCCCTTGCCCTGTAATTTGGCCCTGGCCAGGCCATTGTTTACTAATAAGCATTTTTACAAGAATAGCAGCAATGTAAGGCAAAAAACCTGGAAATACCGCAATACTACTATTTTGATATACTTAGCCTAGCCAGAATATACAATACCCTCACCATGATACGCCTGTACAATTTTGTCTACTGCTATATTCCTTTATATGCTGAAAATTTCAATAAAAATAATTGTTGAAAAAAAATGTATTATTAGACACTCATATATTATTGTCTAAATATTTATATGTATATATGCTCATGATTTATATCCATCTGCACAAGTGACATGACACTCAATATCGAAATACTATATTACAATAGCAGCAAGGCTACCAACCTCTTTTTCTGGGCAACTTATGTGAAAATGATTGCCAGCCAGCATTATAATTGTTAAGGTCAAACTGGAAAACTATTCTGAATTATGAAGATCAAAAGTAATATGTCTATATATCAGATACTAGTATCAAGACATAAGCAGCACTTACTGTAAACTCTAAAATGATGATAGTTACAATCACAATAATCTGCGCAAATCGCGTGACCGGGGCCGAAAAATCGCCCGAAAATACTGCTCCTAGCCACGTTTCAATAGAAACGGGCCGGAGCTGTCCAGCGCATTGAATTCAATGGAGCCGGCAATACAGCCGGCTCCATTGAAAGCAATGCCAACGGGCAATCGCGGGATGAATTTTCGGGAAGGGCTTAAATATATAAGCCCTTCCCTGCAATTCATCCAGAAATGTGTAAAAAAAAAAAAAAAAAATATGCTCACCCGGTCCTGGCAGACGGAGTTCAGCCGCGGCCGGCGGCAGTTCTCTGAACTGCTCTCTGTAGTATTCAGCAGCCGGGGATTTAAAATCCCCGCCTGCTGAATGAGCTGCCTCTGATTGGTCACAGCCAGACCAATCAGAGGCAGCTCTCACTCACACCCATTCGTGAATTCATGAATGGGTGTGAGTGAGAGCTTCCCCTGATTGGTCCCTGCGCTGAGCCAATCAGAGGCAGCTCTCACTCACATTCATTCATGAATTCATGAATGGGTGTGAGTGAGAGCTGCCTCTGATTGGTCAGGCTGTGACCAATCAGAGGCAGCTCATTCAGCAGCGGGGATTTTAAATCCCCGGCTGCTGAATACTACAGAGAGCAGTTCAGAGAACTGCCGCCGGCCGCGGCTGAACTCCGTCTGCCGGGACAAGGTGAGTATATATATATATTTTATTTTTACACATTTCTAGATGAATTGCAGGGAAGGGCTTATATATTTAAGGCCTTCCCGAAAATTCATCCTGCGCTCACCGGCAGCCCATTGCTTTCAATGGAGCCGGCTGTATTGCCGGCTCCATTGAATTCAATGGGCAAACATCGTTCTTCTGTGCCACAGCTGTTACAGCTGTGGCAGAGAAGAATCATTTGTCTAGTATATGTTCTCAATGGGGTCGGCGCTGCTGCCACCGGCCCCATTGAGCGCATATAGAGAAGAGAACAGGAATCGCAGATAGGTGCGATCTGCGATTTCTGTTCTATAATTTATCGGACGAGCGCATAAAAAGTGCTCATGTGTCCGACACCATTGCAAAGCAATAGTTTTATAAAATCGCCGGATGCATGTGCATGCGCAAATCGCGCGAAAAAATGCCCGTCTGACTAAGGCCTTATACAGAAGTATTGTAGTACATTGTGTAAGTGATGAAGTGACTGCAAGTTCAAATCCAATATTCAGTTCAGTCATAAAGTCAAGTCCCCCATGTGGACTAAAATAACCATAAAAATTAGTTTAATAATTTAGTTTTAATTAATCAATATTAAAACTTAATGTAAAAAAAACTATATTTGGTATCACCACATCCATAAAGCTTTAAAATATAACATTTTGATAATATAAAATGTACTTTAAAATGCGCCTCACTAGCAGTTTAAAAATGCTTTTATAGCTAAATGAGAGGTGGACTTACCCGGTGCCAGAAGGGTTAATCCGATGGTAAAGGAATCAACCCCTCTGCACCTGTTGTCCACGTTTGCCTTCAGCAGGTTTCTTGCTTCTCCATGTTTCCTTTTTGGAGCGGCGTCCGGGGATATCCTTTCACCGTGTTTGTAAGCACGGTCTGGCTGGATAACGGAGTATAGAAATAAAAATAAAAACTATCCCGCGCCTTGGCAGAAAACCAATCTTTTTTATTCTTGTTAAAACAACACGTTTCGACACAATTTGTGTCTTTTTCAATTTCATACAGACATTGTCATATATGCTGCCTTATATAGTGTGGGATAACATGTATGTGGGGCTCACTTCCCAATCAACCATGGGTGTGTTTTTTTTTTCTTTCTTTTTTTTCTCTCTCAATTAGGGTAATTTATTTAAGTCAGGCACTGCGTTCCATAGTTTTTTTTCATTAAACTTTATTGTTTCGAAACAATAAAGTTTAATGAAAAAAAACTATGGAACGCAATGCATTCCATGAGAGCTCCGTGGATAGACAAATGATAAATAAATCACCCTAATTGAGAGAGAAAAAAAAGAAAAAAAAAACAAAAAAAAACCACGCCCATGGTTGATTGGGAAGCGAGCCCCACATACATGTTATCCCACACTGTATAAGGCAGCATATATGACAATGTCTGTATGAACTTGAAAAAGACACAAATTGTGTCGAAACGTGTTGTTTTAACAAGAATAAAAAAGATTGGTTTTCTGCCAAGGCGCGGGATAGTTTTTATTTCTATTTCTATACTCCATTTTGATAATATAAAAATACAACAAAAATTCCAGAATTGTGTCTCTTTTTGAAAACTCTATCTCCTAAAAAAACTGGATAAAAAACAAATAGTTGCACATACCTCAATATAGTAGCAATAAAAACTACAGGTTGCCCCATAAAAAACAAGCTCTCGCTTAGCCCCATCAACAAAAGTATAAATCTTTGTAGAGGGGACCTGCCACCTCTGAACAGCAACGTAAACTAAGTTATGGAGCTGTTAGGTGAGGTGACAGGGAGACGGGTGATGTATTTTTTATGTTCACCAGCTCCCATGATCCTGCGCTGTCACCAGCTGAAGTCTATGCACAGCAAAAGAATTCTAACTCTGACTAGAAGTCTATGGGAGAGTGCATGCACAGCAATCGGAAAAACGTGACTCATGGACTTCAGCTGGTGGCAGGGATCGGGAGAGTGGGTGAGTATAATGAAAACATCCCCTGGCTCCTTGTCATCTCTGCTGCTATTGGGAAGTGACACGTTGTTTTTTAAAAAAAAGGCTCTTTTATTTATTTGTAGTAATAATATGTGAAAAAAATTTGAATTTGGTATCACCACATTAATATTGACCCGCAGAATAAAATTTATATGTAATTTTTACTACACCATGAACAGTAAAAATAAAATTAGAAAAACAATGGCACAATTGTAGGTTTCTATACATTTCACCACACTTAAAAATGCTTAAATATTTTTCAATACATTATATGGTACATTAAATAGTACTGCAATGTGTGACAAGCGGGAAGACGCCTGCACTATCTGAGCAGTTTCTAAGGGGTGGCTGCGAAGCCATGTCATGGTGGCAATGAGTGCAGCGCGCTCTATATAATCTTGCGCACAGATGAAGGTAAACGACTAATAGAATTAGGTGAACATGACACCAGTGCCTGACTTAAAAGATCTTGGTAGAGAAATAAGACTAACACATGTATTTGAGTAAACTGCAGGCACACCATTTACTGTTGAACATGGCAGTCTGCAAGAATATTAAACAGTAGAACTTGCATATACATAGTTTAAATCTTGATACATGGATAAACAAGCCCTGGGGAGGCAGCAACTGAGATATGGGGAAGCTATAGAGATGGTTGATCAAGGCTTGTACTGAGCAGAAACGCATTCTGATCAATCTGGAAATGTTTAAGGTACATATGGAATAAATAAAGCAAGACATATTCCTTTACCTATGTAGAGCAGCCTTTTATTTTCTTAGAAAGATGAAATTCACACTGTTGTGGACGCCAGGGGTCTGGGCGATTTAAGCTGCACTCGGGATGATTTGCTTGCAGGAGCTAAAGCCAGCTGTGAATACTGGAATGGTGAGCTACTCTATACATATGTATTTTTTCTGCAAAGCTATAGAGAGACGGATGCGGAGTAAACCCTATCAACCCAGCTAACAGTTTTGTTAATCTAAAAAACTAGCTAAGATTTTTCAGTACTCACATCATGGGATTGTCTGGTGATTCTGTGATCTTTGCAGCTGGTGATGCTGCATCTGCATTGCCTGTTCAGTGGAAGCATGTACGGAAGGATTTCAGGTCTCGAGAACAAATGCAGGCTTCTCTCAGCATAGTGGGTGATTGTTTAGCTGCACACAGGGTTCTTGAAGTTGTATGTCACTTCTCTAATTACAGGACAGAGGAAGGGAAGCCAATAACTTGGCTTCACCTGGCTGCAAACATTCTCCCCTCTGCTTCTGCCTCTATCTCTCTCCACTCACTGACTCGTTGCCCGCTTTTTATAATTATATACTATGCCATAGATCAGGGAAACAAGAAATAACTCCACTTTACTCCACTCAGAGCTCTTGTTTCAGCTTGGCTGTGGTTAGCCCTGCCCCTCAAACAAACAGGGAGTTTCTTTCTTCTGCTGTGCCCCATGATCGATGACAGTAAAAGGTCTTTACAGGTCCTTCAGCGCCTTTTAGTAATGTAAAAATGACTAAGCTAAATTAACTATTTAGTTCCCTATCTTGACTCCAAATTCCTATTAAACGAAATCCAGCATAACTACCCTCTGCTAAATGAGCTGTAATTAGGATAGTTGCTCTTGACTTGCAGTTAAGTATTTTTAACATAGTGTCACACTTTAGGTCACTACAGTACTATTAAAAAAATACAACTGTTCCAACAAAAAAAAGCCCTATATTATGTTAACAGGGGAAAAAAGTTATAGCCCTGAAAAAGCCAGGATGAAAAAATAAAAAAGCACATTTGAAAAATTGTTGGTCTCTAAGGGGTTAAAAACCTCAAACACAACCACTTCAGAGCCCATTTTAGATATTCAGAAGTTATTGATATATTTA
Source organism: Eleutherodactylus coqui (assembly GCF_035609145.1). Classification (NCBI taxonomy): domain Eukaryota; kingdom Metazoa; phylum Chordata; class Amphibia; order Anura; family Eleutherodactylidae; genus Eleutherodactylus; species Eleutherodactylus coqui. Next base: position 169,305,383 of record NC_089838.1, on the reverse strand, counting down.
AAGAGAACTTACTATAGGGAACTGCTCATAGGGAACTGCTCATTGGCACACAACAGCACAATCAAAGGAAAAATGGAATGGAACTCAATGACCAACAGAGTATCAAGGATAGGTGGAGGGAATACTCAGAGGAACTAAATACCTGCAACCCATGCCTGGACCATTGCATGAGGTGAAGCCTGTGGGCTTGGAGCTCTACATTATGGAGTCAAAAGAGGTTATGAAAATGAAACAACAAGCCAAAAATAAAGCACTAGGCATAGATAACATACCGGCAGAGCTATTGCTGCCAGCACCAGTGAAAACCATCACAGTGCTGTGTCAGGCAGTATGGGCATCCACACAATGGCCACAGTACTAGAAAAGATCTGTCTTCATCCCTCTATCAAAGAAAGGTGACTCCCGGAATTGCTGCAACTACTGAACAATAGCCCCCCCCCTGATGCGCAGACAGGATTTCCGTGAGGATGTGGCACCCACGACCATATTGCAAACCTGCGATGGGCAATGGAAAAAGCTCTATAAAAGAATATCTACATGTGCTTCATCGACTACGTCAAGGCCATTACTGTGTTGACCATGACAAGCTATGACAGGCCCTACAAGAGCTGGGCATATTGGCACATCTAGTCAACCACTTTGTACCAATCACCGTGAAAACACAGTATGGGGATATAAATTAGTTTGGGTGCATCCTCTCACCCTTCTTGTTTAACCTATACGCGGAAGTGTTCATGCATAGAATGGACCTAGACAAATTGAAAATTGAGGTGAAAATAGGTGGAAGACATGTCAACAATCTCTGTTATGCAGGTGGCACAACTCTGCTTACAGAAACAGAAGCAGGTCTGAAGCAGCTGATATGTAAGATTAAAACTGAAAGTGAAAAAATGGGCCTCTACCTGAATTTAAAGAAGACTAAAATTATGACAATTGAAAAAATGCCTAATTCAAATTAACAATGAAGTCATAAAATGCATGCAGGACTTCACAAAAATTGACCAGGGTGTAGAATCTATAACAGAGATAAAACATAGGATAACATTGGGGTGAAGCACAATGCTAAATATGGACAAAAAAGTGGAAAAGTAGGGATATTGGCATAAAATTCAGGATAGTGCAAACCACCGTTTTCCCCATAGGCATGTATGGATGTGAAAGCCAGACTGAAAAAAAAACTAATAGGAGGATTGATGCATGTGAGCTGTGGTGCTGGAGAAAGCTGCTGCATAAACCCTGGACACCGAGAGTAACAAACAGCAAAGTCCTGAATTGTATAAGACCCGATATATCACTGGAGGGAAAGATTGCCAGACTCAGACCAACATATTTTGGCCATGTAATGTGAGCAGAGTTGTTAGAGAAATCTATAATGCTTGGACAGATCAGTGGCAAAAGAAGACCTGTCCGCTAAAGGACACGATGGCTGATACTGTCAAAGCTGATACTGGCACGAAGATCACACAACTGAAAGAAGCGGTGCAAAACTGAACAACATGGAAGGAGCCTTTAGGGTCACCGAGGGTCGTGAACAACTAAACTGCTAACAACAACAACAACAAAATGCATCTTAGACCTCTTCCATACGGCAGTATTTTCATCAGTGTTTCTAAGCCTAAATACACGTATTTGTTGCAGAACTGCTGGGGATTTTATCACGGATTTCATTTATTGCATTGCAATGAGTAAGATGTTTGGTAGAGATGAGCGAACGTACTCGGTAAAGCACTACTCGTCCGAGTAATGTGCTTTATCCGAGTACCTCCCCGCTCGTCCTGAAAGATTCGGGGAGCGCCGCGGAGCGGGGAGCTGCAGGGGAGAGCGGGGAGGAACGGAGGGGAGATCTCTCTCTCCTTCTCTCCCGCCCGCTCTCCCCTGCTCCCCGCCGCAACTCACCTGTCAGCAGCGGCGCTCCCCGAATCTTTCAGGACGAGCGGGGAGGTACTCGGATAAAGCACATTATTTGGACGAGTAGTGCTTTACCGAGTACGTTCGCTCATCTCTAATGTTTGGTTAAATTCCACATCAAAACCAACAACAAAATCTGTATGTTACACCTGTGGATTTCATTGAGGATTTTGATGTGAATTTTTAGTCTGGAATTACAGAGTCATTTTTGCACTGTACGTGAAAGTAGTCTTCCTTTGATACGCTCAAGTGGGGCATAAAATGTACCTATAAAATGTCCACTTTTGCTGGCCATCTGTTAAAATAGGTGTGACCTTCTGCGGGAAGTAATAAGCTTAACTGATATAAAGTGCCCATATAAGCATTAAAAGAAAGCTTCAAAGATTACTAAATGTTAAACCCCACAGAAACATGAAATATTGCTGACATTTACCTAAATTAGCTGATACTATTTTCATCAATCTCCCGCCACGTTGTATGTCTTTTCAAGACAATGGCTTGTTAATAATACACAAAAAAAAATTGCAAGAGAGCCCTATTGTGGATTCCGAAATTCTCCCAGGTAAACACTGAAGATCAATGTGTATTAAATGTTGGCCAAGTTTTTCTGCTTGTTAAAGTACATTTTTACATTGCTTATTTTCTTAGCAGGTTTTACTTGCCATAAAATCACTAAGTCCGAGTACTGACGCCGTAATTAAAGATGTTAATCATGCTTTCCTTGCTGGAGCTAGTTTTTCAAGTTGCCATTGAATCTGAGTGGCAGATTTATCATCTGCTGACAAACACAGCTTGACCATGGGAACTATACAACTCTTCAATACGCTTTAAAGATTCATATGGGACACTGTAAAATAAAGATGCAATTACTGGGTATATACCGTGCATGGTTATTTGATTGAATTACTTTCCTTACCTCATAGCTGAATTCAGCAAATGGTATATGTCCCATCAATATCCATACTAATGGCCCACCGTTCTTATAAATCTAAGTATTCTCTTCTTTGTTTGTTCACAGTCCCCTTATGGTCTGTCTACAGGGTACAGCATTTCCATGGCTTTGCAAACTCCTGAAGACTTCTGAATTATTAGGTTATATAACTGTGTTCTACAAATAAGAAGTCACAACAATAGTGCTATAGAAGAAAACATTTGGGAATAGAAAATTTTATAAAATCTGATTCCGAACCAAATTTAGGATTAACGTCACTTACTACTTACATTTAAATAGTCTACTTATACTTTGTATAAATCAATAGTTTAAAGGAGTTGTCCAGCTATTGATGACTTGTCCTTTTCATTTTGGGTCCAGATCATTTTGGGTCTGCTGCCCAGGACCTCCAACGATCAGCTGTTCCCCTGGGTCAGTGCCTTAAGGTGCATTTAGACACAAAGATGATCGCTCAAAAGATGGTTTTTGAGTGATCATTTTTCAGAATCTACTAATTGGTACTAATGCCTATTAGTACCGATTAGTAGCCTGTGAGCCTTTAGGAGCTGAATTTATTCAGAGGACCACCCGCTGTTCTCTAAATAAATTCTCTTTGTTCTGCCGCGTTGATTACAGCTGAGACAATGTAATCACCTGTTATCAGCGGCCCCCGGGCAGAACACAGTGTGCGGTCCGTCTTATCAGCTGTTTTGCTGAACAACGGATTTCAAGCCGAACTGAAATTCATCGTTCAGCAGAAAAGTGGAAGATGGGCCCATTTACATGCAAAGATTATCGCTCAGAAAATGGCTTTTGAGTGAAATTTGAGCAATAATTGTTGCATCTAAATGGGCCTTTGGTGTATGGAGTTATTTTGCTGCATAAAACAGACAGCTCTATACATTGTTTAGTGGCCTAAGTTGGCCTGCAGGTTGAATCCTATTAAAGTGAATGTGACGGCTTTAACCTTTTAATGTCCACCCATATGGCAGCTGTTAATGGGCTTTATTTTGCAGAGCCGTCATTTGACAACTATGCATTAGAAGCCTGGCGCAGGTCTACTGTGCTGGGAAGAGTTGGTGACCCGCTTTCGGATGACAGCTAGGCACTTGTTCTAACACTGGGGACCAAAACAACCTGAACCTCAGTATTTATGTATATAGAGTTATTTTGCTGCAGGAAAAGGACAGCTCCATACATTGTTTAGTGGTCCAAGTTGGTACTGCAGGTTGAATCCTATTAAAGCGAATGGGACACCTTTTACCCTTTAATGACCACACATACGTCTTTTGATGGCGGCTGTTAATGGGCTTGGCACTGGTCTCCTTTGCTAGGAAGAGCGGGTGCTCAGCTGTTGCATGATAGCTGGGCACTTGCTTTAACACTTGGGACTAGAAAAACTCATGGTGCTTAACCCTTAACACGCTGCAGTCAGTACTATCATGACTTGTAAAAGGCTGACAGAGGAAATGGGCTCCCTCTTTCACCCATCAGATTCCCTGATGGATTGCTATGGCACAAAGATGCTTGGATATAGCTTCTGGGTCTCCCAGTCACGGTGGCTTTTGAGGCTCAGCCTCTGGCTGAGCTTCATAGACTTTCTAATGCACTACTGTACAGGTGTATATTAGTGTTTTAGAAGAATGATAAAAGATGCTGATAATCAAGTCCCCTAGTGGGACAAAAATAAAAAGATAAAAATGTATTAAAAAATTGTAAAAATAAAATCAAAATCCCACCTTTCCCTTCTACTAGGTAAAAAAAAAATCACATATGTGTTATTGCTGCATTAGTAATGACCCAGACAAAAAAAGTTAGTACATTAACTTAGAAATAAAACATAACCCATAGAAATTATAGATAAAAATACAAAAAACATGGCGAAAATAGTTAATTTTGCTTATTTTGCCTTATAAAAAAACAGAATAAAAAGTAATCAAAATGTCACATGGATCAACAAATGGTACCATTAAAAAGTACAACTCATCCCGTGAAAAAAACCCCACTTACATAGCACTGTTGACAAAAAAGAGAAAAATGTTATGTGTCTTTGAATGCAACAATAAACAAAAAATAATAAAAAAAAAAAAAGTGTGAAAAAGTTGCAAGAAAAAAAAAACTATATAAATTTGGTATTAACATAATTGTACCGGCCTGTAAAATTAATTTAACATATTATTTATTATTACTGCACGTTGAACGCCATTAAAATAAAATTAAAAAACATGCCAGAATTGCAGATTTTGTTATCGCTTTATTTGTTTTGCACACTGAATGCCGTAAAAATGAAATCCAAAAACCAATAGCAGAATCTCTTTTTCTCTCCAATCCACTTAAAAAATTATAAAAGTTATATAATACATTATATATACTCAAAGATGCCATTAAAAAATACAATCTGTCCCACAAAAGCAATACCTTATATGGCTATGTTGACAGAAAACGTATGGCTCCTGGAATGCCATGATGAATAAAACAGAAAAATTAGTTGGTCATTAAGGCGCAAACAGGCTTCATCACTAACGGGTTAAACAGGTACACCTAAATGCTTGTACATGAATCTTTTGGATACTGATTACAGGCTACAGGCTACAGAACAGTTGGTAACATGCAAGCAGACACATTATTGGTACACATAATTTAGGTTCTTTTCTCAGTAGGACAAAGTAATATTCTATGTGTCTTTCAAGCATTTGTCCTTAATGTTTTAATGATCATAGACATGGACTTTCTGATAGGAATGCTTCTCGCAAGGAGTCAAATGGGTTACTTTACATTCCTTTAGTACAATCCTATAATTTGGAGAACAGAAAAATCTCTACTGGAAATACAGATGTAGCAAATGTTAGTTTGATTGTGATATCACAGCACAGGAAGTTATCTCATCTTAACACATAAAGTAGTATTGTTCTCCTATCTTAACACAAGAGCAGCTATTGTAAAATAATTCAAAGTGTAAATAAACCCCCCTGATAGCACAGTACACTGTGATATCACATCCCATTAAAGCCCCATTTAGACAGGACAACTGTCAGGCACTCGTCCCCGATTGTACTCGCTCCCATGCTGTTGCACAGGATTGGGTATCTTTGTTTTACAACGGGGTGGCTGCAGGAGATTTCTCTCCTCGCTCTCCTCCGCCCTTCACCATTCACTCAACACAGCGGCCATTTAGTACTGAACGACAGCTGTTGATACCGAACAATCATCTTTCAGGATTTTATGCAGCTAAAAATCCTGAACGATGATCATTCAGGGTAAATAGCAGCCGTTCAGTACTGAACGGCCGCTATGTTAAATGAATGGAGAGGAGCAGAGGAAAGCGGGGAGAGAAATCTCCTGCAGCCACCCCGCTGCAAGCCAGCGATACTCACTCCTGTGCAAAAGCATGTGAGCTAGAACATGCAGGGACAAGTGTAGGGCATTGTTTGCCTGACAGTCCTCCTGTCTAAATGGGGCTTTAGAGTCAAGCTAAACAAGAATGCATCTGTACTTTGCAAACTGATGTTGAGGCAGCACAGCCTCCATTCTGAGTTCCTGTAAGGTTTTAATAGGTGGTAAAGTGTCATGTAATATTCGTTTAAATGTACAAATGTAGCAAATGTTAACTTGACATTTAATGTATTATTTATGACAACTGAAATACAATGTGCTGCAATGTTGTAAATTGAGTTATTAAAACGCAGCACCCTTCTGTTTCCATATATGAAACAATTTGCTCTGTCTGCCAACTGGGGATTCTGTGTGGGAACAAATGTAGACATATTTGAAAAGTTGTTGCAACATTCAATATCTTTTCCACAACTCTTTCTAAGCAGCAGTAGTATCTCTAAGTGAATTTAATTTTCCAATCAATCAATGAGTCGACTTCTATTTAGAATGTAGCAATGTTACTGGATAAAATTGGTCAGCTAATTCTTTCTCTCTCTAGAGTGTATATGGAGTAGTAATATGATTGGTAGACCCAACCCGTATGTCTAGTTAAATATGCTACAATGTAGCCTCGGAATGTTAGGGTTGTTTAGGCCACAATAGCACTTTGAAGTGTTTCCCTGCCCATATAAATTGGATGAAAATAGAACTGAGCTGTTTTTTGTCTTTATGCCTCAATAAGATTGAAGTGGTCTGTAAGGAATATAAGTGTTTGGACACTGCCCCAAATTTAGCAGTAGTGAAGGCTACCGTGTGAATTTACAGATTACTTCTTCAAATGGGGGGGAGGGGATATTGATTAAGAGTGTAAATTGAACCCAGTTGCTGGCCTATTGCTATGCAAGTTATTTTGAAACTAATAATAGGTATGTCCTTTTTTCTCCTGGATAGATACGGTCCGCAAGGGACAATGTCACATTTAGCTGTAATTGTTTTAAAGCCAGATAATCTACCAAATAGTGTAATTGCTCAAAAACCTGTGGTAGCTATTTTGCTGTACCTATCATAAACAGTAAGATGTCTTTAGCAAAAAGCACAGTTTTTGAACCATCCGGCCTTATGCTTATTCCATCAAAAATTTAGTTTTCAAGCTAAAGGCTTGAGGGCTGTATTCAAGGTAAAGGGAATAGTGAGCACCAATATCAACTACTTTTCTGTAGGTGAAAACATTTGATCTGACAGCAGTGATGTACACTGATTCTTTCAGCAGGGAGTAAATTACTCAGTAGGTATGGAAATTTCCAATAATTGGAAACCTGACCAATAACATGTTCAGCCACTGACAGAAGATGTTATCAAATGCTTTTGTTAAATCTAGGGCCACTAGGTTTGGGGAATCCACCAGTAGTAGTCGATTCTGAATCCCATTCAAGATCACTATGACCTTTTTAATATTGGACACCCCAACCCTCCCATGTATGAAATACATGAATAATTGTAAATCTTGGTTTAGTAAAGATATTGAGTAGTAAGCTACAATTTTGGTCACACCTGATTAAAACAACAGTTGCAATAAAACAAAATCAATAATAAACATTTATTTAAAGGCTACCTACTGTACAGTACATATTCAAATGACTTTTTAGAATAAGCTGACCTGCATGTTCATGAGGAATAACAGTATTTCTGGCCATTATATGACTGCATTTTTTACCCAGGCTGTGTATATGATTATCGGTTTTCTAAGAACTGGTGGAAGAAGTCTTAGCTGTTATGCTGTCTTCCATATACTGTAGCATAGTAAAATTGTATGCAAGGCTGAAAAGAGACACATATGTTCATCCAGTTCAGCCTATTTTCTTGCAATATCAATCCAGAGGAAGGCAAAAAACCCAATGAGGCAGAAGCCAATTTTCCTCAAGTCTGGCAATCAGAAAAATCCCTGGATCAACAACCCTTCTAAAGTAATTAGTGACTATAACATGTAATATTGTAGCGCTCTAGAAAGGCATCCAGGACCCTCTTAAACTCAGTTATCGAATTTGTCATCACCGCATTCTCAGGCAGAGAGTTCCATAGTCTCACTGCTCTTACAGTAAAGAACCCCCTTGGTCTAGAAACCTTCTTTTGTCTAGATGTGGAGGAGGCCCTCTTGTTTCAGTTGCAGTCCGGTATTGACCCCTGATATATTTAGACATATTTATTAGGTTGCCCTTCAGTATCATCTTTTTTCTAAACTAAATAACCCTAATTTGATAACCTTTCTGGGTATTGTAGTTTGCCCATTCCATTTATTACTTTAGTTGCCCACCTTTGTACCTGCACAAACTCTGATATGTCGTTTCTGAGTACCAGTGCCCAAAACTGTACACAATATTCAATGTGTGATCTGAGCAGTGACTTGTAAAGAGGTTGAACAATGTTCTCATGATGTTCCCCTAGACCTCTTTTGATGCACCCCATGATCCTATTTGCCTTGTCAACAGTTTTCTGACACTGGTTGTTCCAGTTAAGCTTACAGTTAACTAACATCCCCAAGTCCATTTTTCCATGTCAGTTTTACCCAGTGGTTTCCCATTTAGCATGTAATGGTGACATGCATTTCCCTGCCCAGGTGTATAACTTTACATTTATCAGTGTTAAACCTCATTTGCCACTCAGGAGGAAGCAAAAGGACTGGTGGCTTGGACTTAAGAGTGATTTTTCACTTCAAAAATACCTTTTTAGGTAAATAATGTAAGGCCGATTTCACATCTGCGCTGGAACCTCTGTTCAAAGGCTCTGTCGCAGATCCAGCGAAAATATCAGAAGAAAAAGGCGCTTTCATCTGATGACACGCACTGAAGACCATATGGACCCCATTATAGTCAGTCAGGATCTTTGGTGCTGTATAGTTCCTCCATTAGATCTGATCCATTCGGACAGAGGAGTTCCCTTTTCTGTTCCCATAACAGAGCAGGAAAACGAAACCTCAGCTGCAGATGTGAAAGCAGCCTAAGCTTCCCTTTTGCTAGTTATTACACTGGCTATCATATAAACACAAGTTGTTTGAGACGTTAGTTACCATGTAAACACCATTTGGCACAATTTTCTGACAATGAAAAAGGAATGACCTTCACAGGACTATATTTGTAAGGTTCTATTCACATCTTCACTAAAGTAAAGATATTGAAGAAATTGCACATATTGTATCCTGACACCCCTGTAACTTAAAGAATCACTGTATAGTATTCTAAGCGAGAACTCCAGCAAGATCAGATTATTGGATGTGTACTGGTTTTCTCCATACCTAAAGTAAAGATTATCATTTTTTCATTTTTCACATTAAGTGTCTTGTACAATCTGCTCTGACATTTTGACAATTATGCTGCAGCACACACAAAGGGAATCTTTAGTCTCCTATCTACTCAAAAAAGATAGTACAATTATACCTGAACATTTACTTGTGAGCAGTCTTATTGAAACAGGCAGATATGAGGAGAACCAAGAAGGAGAATGAATAGATTTAATATCGGAAAGTATTTACAAACTAATCGTTTGCCTTGCGCATGGAAAATGATACCATCCCAAGTGCCTGCTTTGAAATTCTATTTTTAAAGAAAGTCTATGGGTATAATAGAAATTGTTCCTGCAATGTAAGAGTAAGGAAGCGCAGAACCTTTTTTTTTTCTTAAAGCTTGTGAGTTTCACCGGTTTTTGTGATATTCCAGAACCTTTTATTTCTTTCGATCTTTCATTGCATAAAAACATATATATATATATACACATACATATAGGGCTCTAGCATGTGGAAACCCTATTTTGAGATATTAATGACAATTCTTATTGCTGTCACTAGTAGATCACTAAATATAAGTTATCACGTTCAATTAAAACAGTATAAAACCGTATTATAATGTAACTGCAGAACTGTCTGATGGGAAGTATAGCAATTGGAGGTCTGTATCAGAGAAACAACTCTGAACCTTATATAGATGCATCTAGATTGAATAGTATCAAATTATATGTACATTTTCCTGCCCTAAACCACTAACTATTAACTTGTTTAGGTAACCATTAACAAAATCCTAGACAGTTCTGACAATGGGGAGTTTTTTTGCCTCCACATTGGGTACCAACATGGTTTGAAACTCCCCTTTATAAATCTTGTTTGCCCCTACATTGCAGATACATGTTTGCATACATTGTACCTGTTGTCGCTATAAGGCTAGGATTACAAGGAAACATTGGCAGTGACACAGGTTGAATAGCCAACTATCACAATATAGCCCTGATATCACAACATTGCTAACTCATTCCTGTTAAAACTTTCTTCTACCACCATACTAAATATTTGTCAAAGATAGACAAGATACAAAAATACATCAGAAGGTGGACATACTGTATAAATAATATTAGCCCTTTCCAGCTCCTTAATGTACATGAATGTCATAGAAAAGCTTAAAATAAGGTACCAGGCCATACCAGCATGTTACAATGGTCACATGGAGTCCAAAATTTTTTTGCATGCTTTAATTAAGCTGTGGATGCCCATGTCTCCCTATGGGCGGCTTGAATTGCGGATCGTTCGTGCAGGTGCCCCGCACGGATTCCCGAATTCAAATCCACCTGTGGACATTGGGCCTAAAGTGCAGTACTTAGTAGCAAGATACAGTATTGTTTTATCTATAAAAGAGGCTTGTCAAGAAGAAAAATAAACGTAAAAAACATTTTTCATCCTTTTTTCAATAATATATTTTCTTTTTTCAAACCTATTCAGCATAAAAATTTCATTTGGTACAACTGCGATCGTAACAACCCATCGAATAAAAGTATGAAAAATGCAAAACAATATTAGATTTTTTTTTTTTTGCATTCCTCTCACAATCCAACAATTAATTAATATGTCATAGTATTAAAGGACTAGAAAATCTCTTTAAAATAGCGCTGTCAATCTTAGACTGGCTCCTCATTCAGCATCATCATGTTACTAAATGCCAAGTAGTAGAATGCTGTTGTGCCTCTTTGCACCCACATGACTAATTTTTGAATCTAGGAAGTTCTATTAGCAGTACAGCCACATTTGATAAATACAAATAAACTGCATCATTTTTCATATGCTCTGCTTTTTTTCTGCCTCCAGGAAGTTGTGACAGTCTCCTAATCACACAAATTTACTCCCAGATATGATTTGAGTCACTATAATGATAGGAACTAGAAAAAAAACCTCAATAATGATAGATATAGGAAATAGCTCATTGGTGTAGCAACATAGATGGTGATTTAATTTGTACATTTCAGAATTCTTTTTCAGGGCTTTTTTCATCAATATGCAATGTTCTGTCTCCATGGAAATCATTGTGAGAAACTGAATCAGAAAGAGACGGGAAAGGAAAAACATGGATTTGTTTAAAGTTGCAGTCTTTCTTGTATGAAAAAAGGGCAAATATTATTTTGCTGTTTCCTCAATGCTATGTGACATAAATACAACATTTACTATATGTTCAAAACGCTTGAATCAAGCCCACCAATAACGCACAATGAGCAAACAGCAACAATCCCATATTTAACACGTAAAGAGGGTAGTTTGAATTCCGCTCACAACGCTGTATAATTTCTCAATATTGGTGTCGTGTGCTACATATTTATATCTAAAAAGTCATGCTGGTGGCAGCGCATTACATTGCTGAAACCTGTTATCCACCCTTCCGCCAAAAAATGATTCCCTCCATCTATCTATAAAAATGTATAGCCACATAATGAGATTCTGGATGCTACTGGGCACTAATGATACAAAAATACGATTACAGTTTTGGTACATCCTGATAAGCGGTTCCACCTAACTCCAGTAGGGTTACTGCTTAAAGGGGTTGTCCCGCAGAAGCAAGTGCAGTTATGCACTTCTGTATGGCCATATTAATGCACTTTGTAATATACATCGTGCATTAAATATTGGCCATACAGAAGTTATACACTTACCCCCTCCGGTGCTGGCGTCCCCGTCTCCATGGTGACGACTGAAGCCTTCTTCTCTGGTCGCCGCAACAGTCGCGCTTGCGCAGAGAAGAATCCTCTTTTGTTGGGTCCGGGCTCACGAGGTGTGTCCTGGCTCCTCCACCTTCTCAGCATCATCGCATAGCTCCGCCCCCATCACGTGGTGCCGATCAGCCAATGAGGTGGCTGTAATCGGCAGTGGAGCTCAGACTGGAGAAGAACATCCACGGTGCACCATGGGAGAAGACCCGCAGTGCACCATGGGAGAAGACCAGCGGTGCACCTTGGGAAATGACGGTGGCCATCTTGGAAAAAAGATTTTTATAACTTCATGAAACAGCTTCATGGTGAGTAGAAACGCTCTAAAAAACCGATTTACAGGGGTAGTTTGTAATGCTTGCTTAACATGGGGGACTGGGGTGTGAAAAATTTTTCCCAAGGATACTCCATTTGTCGTGGTCAAGTTGTGCACAGACAAAGCATGTAGTTCTAAAATATATTGCAGCCGATTAAAGAATCAAGCCATTTAGACAAAAGCACATCCACACGTGATGCTTTTAGCTGAATGCTTTGAATATGTGTAAAGCAATAATTGTGGCAATATTTGCCAATCCTGATATGTAAGGTATCAAGTACCCTTGTTATAAGATACATTTGCTATCACTAAGGTTGCTTGATGCCTGAAATACGTAAACTGTGTTTTCCCAACTTTTCCTAAGTGTTTTGATTTTAACCTGATATGTAATAAAACATTGAAGAATTTCTACACATTCAGTGCTGGACTATATTTTATCTATGCTGCATGTGTTGCATGACAGATCAAGTAGAGAAGGAGAATTGTATCATTGTATCTCTTATTTATATTTGTATTGTTCTGTTATATTGGTGGTTGGTGATAAGTATTATTTGCCTCAAGTCTTTTATACTGTATATACATAATGCATATGTGATTAATAGTTAGGCTTACTTGGATTAAAGGGGTGTTCCAATCTCGGTTTTTCATGGCCAAGATGGGAAAACCCGGCCCTCTTATTGATGTGAATGAGAACAACGGAAACAATGTAGCACAGTGCACTATGCCTTTACTACAACTCCACAAGTTATGCAAACAGCATATGCTGTTTCCGTAGCTCCCATTCACTTCAATGGAAGTTACACATACTGTGCTGCACTGAAGCAGTCAGCTGTTTTTGTAGTTACCGGCCGGGTGACCATTAGCTATAGCAGCGGATTTCCATGTCAGCTATGAAAAGCCTAGATTGGAATACCACTTTAACCCCAGTCATTTAATGTCAGTAATCCAGCCAATAAGACAGCGACTGTGGAAAGACAGCAGAATAATGTGCTATTTGATGGTTTAGTCATGTATAGCCATCCATCTTCAGCCTTGTATAGCTGTACTTTTGTGCCTGGGGACAATTTCAAGGACCAATACTGAAATTATTCATTAAACATGGTTGTGCGCAAGTTGTAAAATCCACAAAGGAGCCCTTCTTCAGATGTTTACTGCAGGTGATGTGGGAACGGACTATTTTGTGGAACCAATCAATAAGAACTGACCTTTGTGGTTTGTGAGGTTCAGAAAGAACAGCAACTATGAATAATTTTATCAGTCTATAAAGCAAAGATCTATAGACAAGGCTAAGAATGGATGAACTACATTATGGTACAACAACACTCTACTGATTTCCTCAAAATGACCTGACTTGGTTTCAGAAGAGTTTTTATATATTAGTGTTAGCAAGTCTAGAGGAGAGGAGGGCTTAAAGGGATTCTGCCATCAGCACAGCCAATTCTAAGTAGGCACCATAGCGCTCCTGGCTTCATGATAAAGATCCCGAACATATCTTTGTAAACACAAGAAGCTTTACCCTTATTGTAAAAACTGACTTTTATATTATTGCACCTTGTATGCAAATTGGTCCACTTCAAGTCACGGAGGTGGGCAGCCTGAGCCCAGTCACAGTGTCCAGCCTCTTTTCCTGCCCACCTGAGCTGCTCGGCTGCCTGCCCTTGCCACTAATGTCAGCACAAGCAGCAGTAACATCCTGTGTGTGGGTTGTGTGGACCTCCACCACGGTCTGAAGTGGACATGCGCACTAAAGCTGAGACACTTGTCCACATGGGATTTTACCACTGCTTGCACTGACATCAGTGGCAAGGAGAGGCCATGCAGAGAAGAGGCTGGATGCTGTGGCTCTGGTGGACTGCCTCTATGATTCGAGACGGACCACTTTACATACAAGGTATGACAATATAAAGGTGAGTTTTTAAAGTAATGATAAATCTTCTCATCTTTACAAATATATGTTCAGGATCTGTGTCATGCAGCCAAGATGTGCTATGGTGACTGCTTGGAATTGACCATGCTGATGACAGAAACTTGATAATCTTATGGAAACTGTCTATTACATTTCTGTTTCATGGGAGCAATGCTACATTCTAAGCATAGACTTAAAAATTAATCTCTTGCTGCCCAGTTAGATTATTTACATATAGTTTCAAAAGATATATATTTTGTTCTTTCATACCATTAGATGCAAACATCTAACATTGTATAATTTGGTGCATCGGGAATTTTTATGTACAGTAGCTGTTTATATGCTGGGCAGGAAACCAATCTATAACATTCTCTGCAAACTCCAACAGAGCATACAAAGAATTCTGAATCACCAGACAGAGAATATTCCCCAGAAAACCTGACCACGTCTTCCAGGTAATCAGTAAAATGAATACAAAATTTTCAGTTTGAGTTGCCATACATAATAAAAGATATGAACTTTCTTTGGCAGATTTAAATGGCTTTAGCAGAATAAGGCCACTCTCACACATGGCGTCGGCAAAACGCAGTGATTTTTACCACAGTTTTCGAATGCATATCACCGGATTTACAGCACCATTGGCACTCCTGGCATCAACTCTAATATCCTGAGCGCCATGATGCCCTGAGTTTAGGATAGTGACTCTGTAGCCTCTGATTGGGTGGAAGAGAGATAACTATGCTTTCTTTTTTTCTTTTTTGGACTGGCCCAGCTGCTTGAAGAATTTGTTTTCTAATGATAAAACCCCTTTAAGACCCAGAGTAAGTCTACAGTACATATCCCATATTTGTGTCATAAATTTTAATCTTTTCTTCTTTGTAAATGCTTGTCTTTCAACGTGCAACCCTTGCTGAACCTTCAGTTGTATACTAGGGAAATATATATGTAGCAATCATTTACCTAAATGACTATCTTTGCCATAAGGAAGACAATAGAGAAAAGTGGAAATCTAATAAAATACCCCACATCTTCTGTTGTTGGCAGCATAAAGAAATGTCATTCATGATTCTGTTAGTAAAGAGAAGAGACGGGCTTTCATGGTGGCTGTCAGTGCATTATGAGAGCTCCTCTTCACACTCTATTAGTGTTGAGAAAACTGAAACAGTAAAACCCTGTTTTGGGTCAAACATTGCCTAATGGTCAGTTCAGTGAGAAGCCGAACCTCAGAAGACTTGTTTCTGCTGAATCCGCTAAAATTTTACCTTCTGTTCTGTGGTTGGCACAGTTGCCTTGCAGTACTGCATTTCTAGATACAAATCTGACCTAGGACAACATCTGCATAAATGCTTGTATGAGAGTCTACAAATATTCGTACAAACTCTATGCAGATGTTATCCTTGGTCAGATTGGAACCTAGGACACAGTGCTACAAGGCAACAGTGCTAACCACGTAGCCACCATGCTTCTTCATCTTTCTTCCTCATCACTTCACTGTGCCCTGAACTCAGCAGTGTAGCGGAGAGTGGCTCCTACTACACTAACCGGCGCATTTGGCTCAGCTGCTTCTGGTACCCCAACCTGTGGTTGGCACCTACTGCATTTAGTGTCCTCAGTGAAGCACTATACAGGGTTGTACAGTCTGATATGAGCGGTACCAAACCAGGGGAGTGGGGCAGTGCTCACCAGCTTCTGTGCCCAGCAGTTCCTGCTGCATTCAGTGCCCACATCGAAGCGCTGTACAGGAATGTACAGTGTGATGTGTGCATTAGCAAGAGAAAGAGGGTCCAAGCTTAGTGGCTCCTGGATCAAACAGTTCCTGCACCAAGCGGTTCCTGCTGTCTAAGCAGGGGGAAGGGGGTGTTTGAGGATGCTTGTCTCTTGGCTCAGTGGCTACTGTGGCCAGTGCCTCCTGATGCAATCAGCTCATACATCGAAGTACTGGGGGGAAAGGTTGGAGAAGAAGGCTTTGTTATCCATTTGTACTGCACTGTGCCTTTAAGCAGATGAACAGTGCAGTCACCATCCTGTGACAGGCTATCTACTAGTAGAAATATATTTGGGAATATACATGTAGTGCATACATATGTGTATAATTTGACAATAACTGTACTCTTCACATAAAATAAATCAGTGCTAAAAGGACTTAACTTCATGTCAGTACCCATATTAGAAGAGCAATACAGGATTACAGTGATAGATAGATATGACAGAAAGATATGAGATAGATAGATAGATAGATAGATAGATAGATAGATAGATAGATAGATAGATAGATAGATAGATAGATAGATATGAGATAGGATATAGATATGAGATAAATAGATGTGAGACAGAGAGCTATGAGACATAGAGCTAGATAGGCGATAGATAGATAGATAGATAGATAGATAGATAGATGACAGGGGAACTCAATTATTAATTATTTGAAGCTATACATTTGTCCACAAGTTTTCTCCACTGCTCAGAGCATTTTTAAAACTAATTGTTAATAATGTCTTTAAGTACTTGTGCCATTTTTTGTTTCACCTCTGTAACGTCAGCACAACGTTTTCGTTTGAGTTCTCTTTTATTCTGAGAAAATAAAAAAGACGTCACATGGAGCGAGATTGGACGCATATGGAGAGGGAGGCAAGGATGTCGTGTTGTTTTTCGTCAAAAATTGCTAAATACTGAGTGCTGTGTGGGCAAGTGCATTGTCACCTGTCACCTATTTGCGACATGACCTCCAGAACATTGGCATTTCACCTTGTTTGAAATGAGAAAGCCATTTGTTAACATGTGTTTTGCTCATGGCAGCTTCCTTATATGCTCTATATAGCATAACAATGGTATCTGTTGCTTTTTTCCTAAAAGGGAAAAAAAATTCACATCTGCACATTGTTCCTATGAAGCAGTCAAAATAGGCGAAAAACTGAACAACCGGTTGAAAATACACTGGAACAGAACACAGTCTTCCCCGAAAACATCGGATGGCATATCCCATGCACTTTTTTGGATACCCATTTGTATGTGTGTGTATATGTATATATTTCTTTCTTTCATGTGTTATGGGAATAAACCATATTCCAGAAGATTTCACTGGTTTGCTCCAGATTAGTTATATTGAGAAGCTTCATGCATGAATATATGTATTTGAACTCAGGGGTACTCCCCTTAAGCCTCCATACCATTCTGGTTTATGTAAGAAAGTACAATACAGTTATACTGCATATGACGCACCAATTACATGCCTATCCCTCCCAACATCATAACAACTCATGATTGGCCTAGTATGTAACGATGCTGATGATTAACATATGTTTACGCCCCAGGTGTATGCTGCTATGTGAACACGTAATTTCTAGGAAACGCAACTAGAATAGACTATCAATATCTCTGCCTGGACTGAGGAATCCAAGGGATTAGATCAGAAGTAGTCCCCCTCTTATGAGTGGAGGGCATGGCAGGTGTTTCTCATGAGAAACACATTTCAGGACCTTGTAGAACTTGTGTAGGAGTGTAATTCAGGATACCAGCATAAAAATGAACCAGTTAACCATTTCACTACTAGCTATTTTCCATGAAGGGGGATATATGGATATATATATATATATATATATATATATATATATATATATATATATATATATATATATATATATATATACATACATACATTTGCATAGGCTGCTTTAAGAAACACATTTATATTATTATTACTACAACACATGTTTCGAACTATAGGATTCCTCTGTATGAACAATACTGTTGCGCAGCACCATAACTTAACCTAAATTACTAACTTAAGAGAGGGCACATTTCTCTAACCTCTGCTCATGACAGCCCCCTTTCGAACATAATGTCATGTACATAGTATGTGTTTAAATATATATATTCATTACAAAGGATATTAAAACCTACTGCAAAAAATGTCAAAGATGAAAATTGCTGAGGATTTATCCCCACCCTCTATCTGACATGAAAAGTACTTTATTAAATTATTGAACAGCCCCAATCTCTTGATGCAACTGGGTAATAATGAATGTTATTGTAGCGAGTAAAAAGTAATTTATCTCAATGTCTTTTAACACTGAATGGGTTAAGCATTGTGCAGTTATCCGAAGCTTAATTTGCGCTGCATGGGTAAGAATTTGCTTTGCCATTTAATTAACTGTCTGAATTTCATTTTATGATGGACAAAACCAATTTGTATCTTCCTTGATGTTGGACTTAAAAGAAACTGTCTAATGAGATTCATTTCTTTGGTAGAAGAGCAGGTAAAGGTCATTTAGAGCAAAGAGCATCAAGAAACTCAGAAAAAAAATCAAATTTTTTTTTTGTAAATTTCATATTTTACCCTTTGTTGACCAATGGCCTTTGTCTGGTCTTCTTTTTAATTACATGGTGTAATTGGATGTGACATGAATTAAAAACGATCTCATTGTTAATCCCTCGACTTCACAAAAATATTTGAATTTGGGATAACGAGCACATTAAAATGAAATGGGAAACTCATAAGGAGTGTATGAATAAATGTCAAGTAGTGAGAGGAAATCACTTAGATGTCTGATATTTAATTTCTCACTAATTCATAAGCTAAAGTAATGAGTAGGTCAGAAGCAAAACCCTTTTAAATAATAATAATGATAAATATCTGAATGCCAGAGGTAAGATGCAAATCTAAGTGATCCTCCTAAAACATGTTTGCACAGCATCGCTTCAAATATTGAGGTGAATGTAAGGTGCTACAGAACATGCTGCACTCACAGCTTCAGAGAGAAGGCTTATTTTAGAACCTGTGTCATTCTACCTGCAGGTCTCTGTTATCACATTATCTATGTTTGGATCAGTGCATTTCATGGTGCTGACCAAGTATCTGAAAAAAACTGCAGCTTGGATATAGGTAATGAGCCACTAGATGTATAGATACAATTATATAGTGCAGATTAGTACTGGATCGGTAATCTATATAGTTGTTTGCAACATTTAATTGCTATCTCTATATTCTATGTCCATATCTAGTGTCTGATCATTTATATCAGGTACCTAAGAATATCACAGATTCTGCTAATGTGTCAAAAATGCTAATTCATTTGAGCAATATCAGTGGTGTAACTTTTCAAATGTGGTAAGGCCTATAATATATGTTAATACTATAAAGTGCTATAAAAGAAAGAGGCACTGTTACGTTCGTGTGGGCAGCTAAGCAACAGGCCCACACGAACGTGACCCGAACACACAGGTTTGGGGAAACTGACCCTGTGCTACAGGAAAGATGACAAAGCCCTACCTACAAAGCAGAACAATCGCCTCAATAAAGGTGGCCCCACGTTGGAACCTTGGCCCTGCTCTCCCTGAAAGGGTGACACTCGCAATCAGGCGGAACTGACACATTAAATGCACAAACTCACTTACCACACTACAGCAGATGGTAAAGCTGAATATAAAAGCGAGGGATTTGTTCGTACATTGGCCAATGAACTTAAGCTGCAAGGCTGCGGCAAGGCTCCTCGTGTCTTGCAGTCCCTACTCTAGCAAGACACTAAACAGGCACCACAGGACACTACGCACACAGCAAGCTGCAAGCTGACTAGACACTACTCACACAGCAAGCTGCAAGCTGACCAGACACTACTCACACAGCAGACAAGACTGAGGAAATACAGTTTTCTCATTGCAGAGGGGCTGGGGTATATATCTACACCCAGACCCAGGGGATTGGCTGACCTGAACAACCACACCCAGCCAGCTCAATTAACCCTCACCTGTGCAGGTGTGCTCCTGGAACCCTGTAGAACAACAAACTCCAGCAGCACAACCTAACAGGCACAAACTCTGTGCAATGCCTGATCTGTTGTAACATACTAGTAACATACTTTATTAGGCTGAAAAAAGACATATGTCCATCTAGTTCAGCCTATTGCCTTCCCCCCATGTTGATCCAGAGGAAGGCAAAAAAAATCAAGAGGTAGAAGCCAAATTTCCTCATTTAAGGGGAAAATATTCCTTCCTGACTCCAAGAATAGGGCCCAATATTGACTCCTGTGGTACCCCACTAGTAACGGTTCCCCAATCAGAGCATGTACCTTTAATAACCACCCTCTGCTTTCTATCACTGAGCCATTTACTTACCCACAAACAAACATTCTCACCCAGACCAAGCATTCTGCTTTTTTATACCAACCATTTATGTCATACAGTATCGAATGCCTTGATAAATTTCAGATATACAAGATTCAATGAGAACAACCGAAAGGACACTATTGTAGGCATTTACTATAGGCCACCTGAACAAGCAGAAGATATTGATGAACTCTTTCTGCATCAGATGGCCAAGCTCTCAAAAAAGCATGATATAGTGATCATGGGAGAATTTACCTATCCAGGCATTTGTTGGGAATCTCTCTCAGGTAAAAGTAATGGATCTAACAAATTCTTATCCGCTCTTGCTGACAACTTTAACTTCCCAAAAGTTGAAAAGAAAACAAGGGGATCTGCAAATGTGGACCTAATTCTTACCAACAGGGAGAAAATGGTTGAGGAAGTAATGATGACTAGGACCTTAGGAGGCAGTGATCATTCTATCCTTGAATTTTGGATACAAAGAGGAGGAAGACCTGAGAAAACTCAGACATCGAGGTTGAATTTCAGAAAGGCAGGTTTTAATGAATTTAGAAAGAGGGTAGGAAAAATCCAATGGCTGGATGTTCTTAAGGACAAAAATGTCAAAAAAGGTTTGGAAATATTGTGAAATGAGAATCTCAAAGCACAATCATTAACAATCCCTCGAAAAGGAAGAATGGGAAGCATTTAAAGAAACCAGGATAGATGAACACAGAACTTGCACACATGTTAAAAATGAAGAAAAATATGTTTATCAAATGGAAAGAGGCGGGAATATCTAAAGAAGAATACAATGCCGTCTGCAAAAACTGTAGGGCAAGTATCAGAAAAGCTAAAGCTAATAATGAATTGAGGCCAAAAGCAATAAAAAAGGATTTTAGGGGTATGTCAAAAGCAAAAGAAAAGTCAAAGATGCTATTGGATGCTTACAAGATGATCATATTTGCAGATGACACAAAGCTAGGATGGATAGCTAACTCTAGTGAAGAGAGAGTACTCAAAGAGATCCAGAAAAGCTTGAACAGTGGGCGGCGACTAACAGAATGGTATTTAACAAGGAGAAATGCAAAGTCCTACATCTGGGCAAGAAAGTTGAAAAAAGCACATACAGAATGGGAGGAATTGGGCTAAGCAGCAGCACATGTGAGATCATAGACTGAACATGAGTCAACAATGTGATGCAGCAGCCAGAAAGGCAAACACAATTCTGGGATGTATTAAGAGAAGCATAGAATCTAGATCACGTGAGGTAATTATTCCCCTCTACTCTTCCTTAGACCATTTTTTGCCGCGATTTGCGGATGCGCATGCAATCTGCGCATATATAGAACCATTGCTCCGCAATAGGATCGGTCACATGTCCGCTTTTTATGCGGATATGCGATAAATTATAGGACACGACGAATCACACTTATCTGCGTTCTGCGATTCCTTGTGTTCTATATATGCGCTCAATGGGGCCGGCGGCAGCAGCGCCGACCCCATTGAGTACATATACAATAAGGATCATTCTCCTCTGCCACAGCTGTAACAGCTGTGACAAAGAAGAACGATGTTCGCCCATTGAATTCAATGGAGCCGGCAATACAGCCGGCTCCATTGAAAGCAATGGGCTGCCGGCGAGCGCGGCATGAATTTTCGGGAAGGGCTTGAAAATATAAGCCCTTGCCTGAAAACCATCCAAAAATGTGTAAAAAAAAAAAAATTATACTCACCTTGTCCCTGCAGATGGAGTTCAGCCGCGGCCGGCCGGCAGTTCTCCTGAACTGCTCTGTGTAGTATTCAGTAGGCGAGGATTTAAAATCCCCACCTGCTGAATGGGCTGCCTCTGATTGGTCCCTGCGCTCAGCCAATCACGTGAGTAAGAGCTGCCTCTGATTGGTGAGGGCTGTGACCAATCAGAGGCAGCCCATTCAGCAGGCAGGGATTTTAAATCCCTGCCTGCTGAATACTACACAGAGCAGTACAGGAGAAATGCCGGCCGGCTGCGGCTGAACTCCGGCTGCAGGGACAAGGTGAGTATAATTTTTTTTTTATTTTTACACATTTTTGCATGGTTTTCAGGGAAGGGCTTATATGTTTAAGCCCTTCCCGAAAATTCATCCTGCGCTCGCTGGCAGCCCATTGCTTTCAATGGAGTGGGCTGTATTGCCGGCTCCATTGAATTTCAATGGGCGGACAGCGCTCCTTTGATCAGGCCTGTTTCGCCGAAAACGCTGCTAGCTGCCGATTTTTTGGTGAATCTTCAGCCCCGGTCACGTGATTTGCGGATGCGCATCCGTCATGCGATCCGCAAATCGCGTCAAAAAACGGTCATCTGACCGAGGCCTCAGTCAGACCTCATCTGGAATATTGTGTCCAGTTCTGGGCACCCCACTTTAAAAAAAAGACATAGACAAACTGGATAAAGTTCAGAGAAGAGTTACCAAGATGGTGAGCAGTCTGCAAATCATGTCCTATGAGGAATGGTTAAAGAATCTGGGAATGTTTAATTTGCAAAAAAGAAGGCTGAGAGGAGACTTAATAGTTGTCTACAATTATCTGAAGGGCTGTCACAGTACAGAGGGATCAGCCTTTTTCTCATTTGCACAAGGAAAGACTAGAAGCAATGGGATGCAACTGAAAGGGAGGAGACACAAATTAGATATTAGAAAAAACTTTCCGACAGTGAGGGTGATCAATGAGTGAAGCAGGTTACCACGGGAGGTGATGAGTTCTCCTTCAATGGAAGTGTTCAAACAAAGGCTGGACAAATATCTGTCTGGGATAATTTAGTGAATCCTGCATTGAGTAGGGGGTTGGACCTGAGTACCCTTGAGGTCCCTTCCAACTCTACCATTCTACAATTCTATGTAGTTTCCAGGTTCACTTTTCAACCTGTTTTTGAATATTGACACCAGATTGGCTATGCACTAATCCAGTGCAACAGACCCGGTCACTATAGAGTCCATAAATATAAGAAACATGGATTTGTCTATCACATTACTTAATTCCCTTAGAACCCAAGGGTGTATGCCATTGGGACCCAGTGATTTCTTTATTTTAATCTTTATAAGACGGCTCCACACTTCTTCCTAGGTTAGACTAGTGACATTTAGTGAAGAGTTTACTTGTACATGTGCTTCATTATAGAACATAATGTCAAGAAGTTACAAATTTACAGTTTTACATAACAGTAATACAGGCAAAACATGTAAATGCAGGCAAGTTGTAGAGAGATTTGTAGTGCCATAGCAGATAAAATTGTCTATTCCGGATCTATATGAACAGAAATACAATAAAACATATTAAAATAATTTTTTGTTTATGCAAATAAAGCTTTATTGTAGTATACTGGAAAGTTATAATTTGTTTTTAATTCATTTTCATTTTCAAGACCACTGTTTGCTATCAGTTAATACCAAAATCTTATGTCTATATTAAGGGTTGTCCCACTTCTAATTATTGGTGATCTATCCGCAGGATAGCTCATCAATAGCAGATTGCTGAGGATTAGTCACTTGGGACCCATGGCAATCAGCTGTTCCCTCAGCCCGCTATCCTAGTGTATGTAGCTGCTTTGTTGCTGGAAGCAGACCATTCTGTATGTTACACAGTAACTCTGGTTGGTGCTGCAGGCTCAGTCCTATTGAAGTGAACGGGACTCAGACTGCGATACCAACCCAGACCACTGCACAATGTACAGTGCTATCTTTTTCTAGCAACAAAACAGCTTTATACACCAGGATAGTGGTCTGGGTAAACAGCTGATTGCTGGGAGTCTTGGGAATTGGACCACCAGCAGTCTGCTATTGATAACCCATCATGCAGATGGATCATCAATAGTTAGAAGTGGGACAATTCCTTTTAACAACTGAAACCTTGGCTAAAACTAATATAGATCTAATACATATAGTTTGCTACAATGTAATTATACTTAGAAAATCTCCTATGAGCCAAATACAAATCTCTCTAGTTCTGATAGTTTACTACAGTGTATCAGCTGAGGTAAAATGTGTCAACAATCTGGGAGTCCAGGCTGCTCATCTATTTTTCTAAGGCCCAATGCCCACGGCTGTATTTGCACTGCAGGATCCGGAGCGAGAGTTCGCCTCCAGATCCCACAGCAAATACTCTCCATAAGGATATGCTATGGAAAATGCTTTTCCATGCCCATGAGTGGAACTCAAGTGGAATTTTCCGCTCGTGGAGGAAAATTGCAACATGCCCTATTCTAGTGCGAGCCTCACTAGACTCACTGCGGTGAGTCGCAGTGGATCCACGTCACTGCCGGCGCGACTCTCTGCACTGCTCATGTGTGTAGGCGTGACAGCTGGCACATCTACATAGTAGAAACAAGGCTTTAAGACAAGTATGCGGGGGTCAATGCCGGGGCACAGTTGGAATCAGACTCGTCCGTGGGCATGAGGCCTAAGACTGGAAAAAATTATAAAAAAAAACTTCCAGTATTATCACTGCTTTCATACAAATGTATTATGGGTGCAATTTTAGAACATAAACTAGTGTCCCATCCTGCCTGTGAATCTACTGACCTCAACTTACAGCATCATAAAAGGTCTCTGAAGCTGTGGGTTCGGTTCAGTAGATCTGGGACCTTTGTCCATATAATGGGCTCAAAAAATGTAGCCTAATACATTTATGTGAATGTAGCCTTAGGTATATATGGGTTTCAGCCGATAAATGTCAGCAATAAATGTTTTCATTTACTTACAGCAATACACTTAAAAGGTTAAACTTTTTGTAAATCAAAGACTAAATTTACTGAAATTTCCTTAAAAAAAAAAAAATTATATACACACACATATATATATATATATATAGTTCTAAATGTAATGCTATAAGGGCACATAAAAGCACTTGTTGAGAAATGTAAAATCATTACCTTGTTCAAGATACTTCAATGATAGGGGAGGGTAAAGGGCTAGCTACATGTTATAGGTGATACGGCTCCCCATGGCACAGCCATTCTCTTCTGGTGTGTGACATGGGATCATACCACTCTGTTCGAGTACCTGGATTCTTTATGCTGCACATAATGTACATGGCCAGTCTGCAGTAGGCTCCTTTCAGTAGTAATTTAAAATGCCCGACCATAAAAGGACTGATATCAGCTTAGTTACTGGTAACAGGGCTAACTGTGTATTAAACTTCAATGGCTATCTTGACTGGTTGCAGTAGTCCCCACTCATGTTACTATATTTCAGCAACTGAGGCTTTTTGGAAAAAGGTGTTGGATCAAATATTTCTGTACCTCAGCTATGTACACACGAACTCTAGGGACAATTACCTTATCCTGTACATACAACTAGTTGCACATACTTCCTTGCTTTCCTTTGATTTCCCAACTTTTTCTTTCCTGTACCTCCTTATGAAATTCAAAGAATATGAAAGATACAAGCCATGCACCAACTCTTTAGGGATTGCGCTAAGCATAACATCTTCCTGGAGTGTTCCTTTAAGTTTTTCCATGCCTTTGCTAATGGTGAGATCTGTCAGGCATACACTTTGGCAGAAAATAATAATCAAAATGTAAGCAGACATGCAATTTGCAAGGTGTCCTTTAATGGTGAACTATGAGTAATAGCGCTACAAGAAATTTGGACTAAATAACTTTAATATTATTTAACCAGCAATGTAACATTTCCTAAAATATATGTTTCCTTCAGAAAATCAACTGTTAGTGGGTGACAGATGTTTTCTACATATGAGGATATCTACAGCTGCTGCCTGTCACTTGCAAATCACATGAACATCCTAGATAAGACCCAAAAAAATGTTGAAACAGTTTTCCTTAAGATGTCTGTTTTAAGAGTGAGAAAAATTGTGATGTGATAATGTGACCTATATGTCTGGAACATCAAGTAAAAATATTCATGTATAATTTTTCTGTTCACTCGATGAAAGGTATTGAAAAATAAATCAAGGAGAATGAATGAAAGACTGACTATACAAAGTTAAAGTTTTTATGTCTTCATCTATCAAGGTAAAACTGTTAAGATACCTTATTCATTTTTTACATAACTTTTAATAGGGACATTGGTGTATTTCATTTAGAGTTCCTTTAGTTCTATCAGCCCCCAAAGCTCCATGGCTGTAATAAAATGAAAGGATTGATCGCATTTAGTAACATCAAATGGAAATAGCGCACTGACACCTTTTGTCAGTAAAAAGCTTGTTTTAATACCCTGTCTGAAACAGTAATATCCTTAAACAAATAGATCACTTGTATTTAGTTTGTAATATCAGTGCTTTTACCAGATTGACTACCTGGTGCGATTTTCTGTACAAATTTCACATCTGTCCCTAGGCGATTCTATAAAGAGGTCTATTTCCCTGCATGTACCATAAGAAAGATACCTTCAGTGATGATCTATGAATTAATCATGCCCCCAGAGGCTTATGTTGGATAATCATAGAGAAACTCGGAGGAAGTGTCATACAGCACTGCCATGACTTTGCTTTTCAGTGCAAAATAGTTGCTGCAAATAAACTCGTCCTTCTATGGAAGGCAATTGTGAACCGCCTGCTGTTACTCGGAGACAGAAGCGCCAGAACTGAGGACACGTGCTCTTATTTGCACAAACAATGCATACATATTCTCCAGAAACCACAAGCTATATCTAGACAAAGCCTGTAATTTGAACAGTGGGAAGCCAAACATGTTATCATGAGTTTTTGATTTGCTTTATATCTGCTTATATATTTATAAATGCATTAATTTTCAGCAAGGTTTTTCTTCCAAGTAACCTTTCGGCTCTATAGATGACTCCAAAAATAAGTATGTGTTTATCTACAAAGCTAAGATTTTTCCTCTGTGTGCACGTCTTATCGTATTAACCCCTTATCACCCCAGCCAATTTTCTTCCCATTCCAAAAACCAAAATGTAATTTTTTTTGGTTGTCAAAGCCGTATGGGTTAATCTTTAATGGTACCATTTAGCATGTAATGCATATAATAGCTCGTTAAAAATAAAGCACAATTGCTCTATAGGGTTTTGGGTTTCATTCTTATGGCTGTGTGGTATGCATAACATGACTTTATTTTGTGCATAACTACAGTTAAGGCCCGCTGCACATGGACGGACGTTCTGGGGCGGGATTTCCCACAGAATTTCCGCCTCTGGACGCCTGCATAGGATTGCATTGCAAAACCCAAAAGTCTTAAAAGGGCCAGTGGGTTCAGTAATTCTGTCCCCAGCTAATCCCGCAGCACCTCTGGTTATATCAGACCTCTGCTTGCTTTACTGACCATTCTCCTGTCTGCTGCCTGCCACAACTCCTGGCCTGTTTGTACCATGCTGAATCTACTCTATGTGCGCTGACCCCTAAACTGTCTCTTGTGTGGAAGTTTACGATGCCTGCCTCAATCCCAGACTACTCTATGACTCTGTTCACACACTAAGGTACTACACCTTGGTCTGTAGTTGTGAGCTGACATGTAAGAGGAAACACCTCTAATATAATGGCCTGGGGACCCAGCAGATGCCAACTGGGAGGGGGTGGAGGTGAAGACCAGGTTTCCACAAGTGTTGCTTTTAGATTTGGCCCTAAGTCAAAGCTGTGTGTTGCACAGTAGATCCATATCTGCAAGTTCTGACAACTTCTATTAAAACTTTTGTCTTTTTTATACAAGAGTATAACAGAACATATGAAATATTGTAAAACTTTTATGTGTTGCCAAGATTAGATATAATAAAAAAAGTATGAATGTCAAAACCATTTTACATAAATACAGTAAATATACTGTGACATAAATAATAAAACTATATTACACCATCATTCCTAAATAAATCATATGGCTACATTCACACTGTCGCCTGACAGCTCCTTCTTCATTTACTTTTATACCAAAAAGAAGAACTTCTCCGAGCAGAGAGAAAAAGCAAAACATTCCCAATGCAAAGGTTTCCGTTCTTGTATCCCCTATTTACAGCCGAAAACACATGTACTCCAAAAATATGTACATCCAAGTTAATAGGTAGATATACATATATGTACATAAGTGTGAAAATCTACATAAGCAAATTGGAAAATAAATTCTTATCACCCCTCCCATTCCCGCCCCCCAAAATAAAAAAAAACACAAATCTACAACACACAAATAATATCTTGGCTACAAAACCTTGGTTGAAAAATATGTTATTTCATGATTACGAGGAATATTAAAATACATACAGATGAAAAAGATGCGGACCCCTCTGTCCTGTCACCCTAGTAGACCCTTGTGGTGCTGCAGGAGAGACTGATAGGAAAGATACTATACCAAGTTGAGATATAGCTCAAGTCTAGCATCACTCTGCAATTCTGTAATGTCAAAAAGTTATCATGAAACCAGCATACTGTGTGGAGTTAAAATATAATGGTGGCACCTGGCAAACCCCCTCCTCCATCCCCAAATTTCCTGATCACCTATTCAAATTTACAGAAACAAGGGAAGAATTTAGAGCCACATCTGCTCAATCAGAAATACCCTAAGGGCTCATTCACATGGGCGTCAAAATCGCACAGAAGTTAGTCGTGTAAAAAATTTGTGGCTAACTGCGCTAAAAATCATGTGAATGGAGGATTTGCTGCTATCAAGTCCCAAGCTTAATTAGCAGTGAAATTGCTCATTCGCATGATTTAGAGCTGCGTGTTGCAATAAAAAGGTGCTGCTGCTCCAGGAGGATAGAGAGATGAGGGAAAGCCCCACGGGGCTTCCCTTCATCGCTGGGGAGTCCCTGCATCTCAATAGGGATGGAGGAATCCCCCCCCCACAGTGGAGAAGAAGGAATTCCTCCATAGTGAGGATATCTCTCCATCTCCCCTGCAGGGGAACCCCTCTCTCCCTGCTGCTGGGGAATCCCTCAAGCCTCACTGAAATGAAGAGAGTCCCCAGCGATGAAGGGGGTTCCCCCGATGCATCCCTTCATCGCTCTCTTTCTGCAGTGAAGGAAAGCCCTGTGGAGAAGAAGGGTGTTCTTGCATTTATGACACTCTGTCAACTCATCTAGATTGGCGTCTTTCAATCACTTGACTATAATGATCACTCAGTGGCAATCTAAAAGTCATAGCTGTACTCTTAGGAACGCAACTGGGGTACACGAAATACTGTTGCTTTTTATGTATAGGGGTAGTGGGGCTGTCTTATTCCCCCTAAATTTGGCCCCATGGGATGAGTTATATATGTACTAAGTTGGTTGAAATTGCTCCAGGCATTCATAAGTTATGGTGGCACATACACACATACATACATCCTATTTTATATATATAGATTAGTAGGTGAAATAAAATGCAAACAAGATAATAAAAAAAAGCTGATAAGGCAAATACCAGATCTGCACCGGGTCCCATGGTAGCACATATGCACAACTTTCAACTGTATCTGCATTCAATACAGTTGAAAATTATTGGGAGCATAGAAAATAATAATACATGTTATTCTCACCTCTTGCATGTCTAGGCTGCTCCAGTGTCCGTGGTCTCCACTCAACTCTGGGTCCAGCAATGATGTGCCTGTCCAAGCATGTAACCACTGTGACTAACCATGGTCTCGGTCTCTTTCGAGACCAGTGATTGCCCTGTGACGTTCAACTTTGATGACTGAATTCAGTTTATTTTAGTGAGTTTCTACCTTGTAAATGCACCATCATGAAATAAGTGCAGCAAGAGAGAAGTGCATCGTTTCAAAAGCTGCAGTAGTTTAAAAACAGCTGGGGTTTGCTTGTTCACTTTTACTGATAAAGATGTCTTTACCTGCTATCTTCATTTTGAATTTGAGATACTGTTGGATATATATGTGGTTAATTAATTTAGATGGTGAACTTTGTTCATAAATAAGCATTGCATATTTTTGTAACTCCTTCAGCTGCATCGTATCCGGAATCTCTGTCACAATCCATGACCTTCTACTGGCAGGTCCCTCAGCTAATGGCAGAACGCTTGCAAAGGCCTAACTGATGGGTGCAATTTTAAGCCATTGACTGCATAATTAACCGCATTTTACTACATTTGACAGGCACAAAATAATGCTTACAGATTGGGTAGCTTGACTATGAGGTGCTATTTGTTTGTATAATGTGATCCCAGAATTGAAAATGGAGCTCACCTTGAAAGTGCTAAAAAGGGACATTAAAAAACTGTGCTCCTGTGACATGAACCAGGGCACCAGACCATTGATAGCATTATTAAGCTTGCAGAGATTTGTCCAAAGTGAGGAAAAAGGTATCCCTCATTATGCTTACGCCCTCCAAGAAATCTTGCTCAGCATACAGAAAAGGACCAGTGAACCAGATCAAATGCACCACCCTGGGGATATGATTACTAAGGGGCAAGTGATGGTTGATGAAAGGCTGGTGAAGGAAATCGCTAAAGAAGCTTATGAGAGAGGAGCTCATGATGGAGTACCTGAAATTTTTCAGCTATTACGGCTAGTGTTGAGCTATTATTAAATAATTCCAGTCCTGGGAACTCCATGTTTTCTGCGCTGTACAGCGGTTAATTACGCATGTGGTTTGAAAATCTGACTCTTTTCAGACCTTTGTACATACACTGTCCCATAGATTTCTACAGGAGTGCATGCGTATAATGGTCTGAAAGGAGTCAAATTTTCGGATTGCATGTACACTTCACCAGCGGAGAGCACAGGGAGCAGCTGATTATAAGAAATACATTTTCTGGCTACTGATCACGTCCCTAAACAGCACCATAACTTAGTTTATAGGCTGTTCTGTGGTGGCAGCGTCCCTTTCAGAGCTAATTTAAACTATAAAGACATGCTCACGTATTCTGTAGAGAAGCTCATGGTTTAATGGGGCCTATGGACCTGCAAGGCATCCTGCCTGCTGCTATATGGTGATTCCATAATATAACATGTGATAGAACATGATTAGAGATGAGCGAGCACCAAAATGCTCGGGTGCTCGTTACTCGAGTCGAACTTTCCGTGATGCTCGAGGGTTCGTTTCGAGTAACGAACCCCATTGAAGTCAGTGGGCGACCCGAGCATTTTTGTATATCGCCGATGCTCGCTAAGGTTTTCATTTGTGAAAACCTGGGAAATTCAAGAAAGTGATGGGAACGACACAGAAACGGATAGGGCAGGCGAGGGGCTACATGTTGGGCTGCATCTCAAGTTCCCAGGTCCCACTATTAAGCCACAATAGTGGCAAGACACACTGTCAGCATAAAGATCGTTCTCCTCTGCCACAGCTGTAACAGCTGTGGAAGAGAAGAACGATGTTAGCCCATTGAATTCAATGGAGCCGGCAATACAGCTGGCTCCATTTAAAGCAATGGGCTGCCGGCGATCGCGGGATGAATTTTCGGGAAGGGCTTAAATATATAAGCCCTTCCCTGCATCTGATTGGTCGCGCTGAGCCAATCAGAGGCAGCAGTCACACACCCATTCATAAATTCATGAATGGGTGTGTGAGTGGAATCTGCCTCTGATTGGTCAGGCTGTGACCAATTAGAGGCAGCTCATTCAGCAGGTGGGGATTTTAAATCCCCGGCTGCTGAATACTACTCACAGCTGTTCAGAGCAGTTCAGGAGGGCTGCCGCTGGCCGCGCTGAACTCCGTCTGCCGGGACCAGGTGAGTATATATATATTTTTTATTTTTACACATTTCTGGATGAATTGCAGGGAAGGGCTTATATATTTAACCCCTTCCCGACAATTCATCCCGCGTACGCTGGCAGCCCATTGCTTTTAATGGAGCCGGCTGTATTGCCGGCTCCATTGAATTCAATGGGCTAACATCGTTCTGCCGGGACAAGGTGAGTATATATATATTTTTTTTTTACACATTTCTGGATGAATAGCAGGGAAAGGCTTATATATTTAAGCCCTTCCCGACAATTCATCCCGCGCTCGCCGGCAGGCCATTGCTTTCAATGGAGCCGGCTGTATTGCCGGCTCCATTGAATTCAATGGTCAGTGCTCGTTTAATCGAGACGAGTGCCGCGTGGTGCTCGTCTCGAGTAACGAGCATCTCGAGCACCCTAATACTCGAACGAGCATCAAGCTCGGACGAGTATGCTCGCTCATCTCTAAACATATGTTTTGTTTTCTTAATTGTTCTCAGAATCCATGAAAATCCATGAGAGACTGTGCAAAAGCAGGGACACCTGGAGGTACGGTATAGCCCAAAGCAGCCTGTGGGTGCTTATGGATAAGTGCTACATAGATCCATAACATGCATGTATGTATGAGCCAGTGCACCTCCAAAATGACCACTTTAGATTTGGATTTTATCTTGGGTATGCAGCATAGGAGATTGCCAACTTTAGAGTACATAACATTATGTACTTATGTACAGTTATCTAGGAGATATGATAAAAGTATTAGCATATCATATTGTAGCAAAAGGTGAAAGTATGTTCTTACACCTTGGAAAATATGTTCGCTCATATATAATCATAATAATGTGTTCTATAACTTCCCTTTCCTGCAGTGTGAGATTTATGAAATTACAGCCTCCATGCCTCAGCTCTAAATTCAATGGTTCAATAACCATATTGTGTAAGCATAAATGGAAAACAGCAGTCTAACCCTGACTAGGAGAACGTATAATGTAATACGGATGCCTGGGTCACAGATAGATACTACACCAAAGTGATTTCAATTAGGTAAAAATGAGGAATGACATTCAAACTGCCACAAAGTCATTTCCATAAACACCTTGCTACACCTTCAAGTTCTGCTGTGTAAACTATTTACTAAATGTTAGAAAGAAAAGAGTCATTAAATAGCTCGGAAAAGATCACATATAAATCACACCAGCAGCTGATGAGCGGAGGGAAGAGGATCTGCTAGGAGGTTATTTTATTCATGATCTCAATGAGGCATACTGATGCACACAGCAGCTGATGGCAAGGCAGCAAATAAACATACAGTAGTGCTTTCTGTTCGCTACTCTTGGACAGAGAAAGTACGGGACATCTCATGGCTTAACCCCTTAAAGACATGGCCTAGTTTTGCCCAAAGGACACAATGATTTTATGGTAATTTTCATCTCCACTTTTCAAAAGCCATACCTTTTTATTTTTTTGTCAACATGGCCATATGAGGTATTGTTTTATGCGTGGCAAACTATAGTTTTTATTGGTTCCATTTTAGGGTATATATGAGGTATTGTAAAACTTTTTTTTGGAGCAGGGAGAGAAAACCCATCAATTCTGCATTTTTTTTTTCAGGGTTAATCATACCCATAACAACCTATAAAATAAATTGAACACACTATTTATGCTGCACAGTAAAAACTGTAAAAAAACCTTAAAATGCTTATTTTGTTCGTTTTGCCACTCAAAAAACACAATTAAATAGGCTGTGTGTACCCCAAAAATAGTACCCATAAAAATGACAGCTCATCACGCAAAAAACAAGCCTCCACAGAGCTCCCTCTGTGTAAAAATAAAAAAGTTATGGGTCTTTGAATGCAGCAATATAGAAAAAAAAATCTCCAAAACAAGTGTTTATATTGTGCAAAAGTGGAACCCCCCCCCCAAAATTATAATAATTTTGGTATTCGAATAATCATACCGACGACCCCCAGGAAAAATGTATCATGTCATTTAGGGCTTATTCTAAATTTATGCGTATATCGGCTGGGTTTTCACGCCCGGCTGATATACACTGTCCCTCTCTGCAGGAGGAGAAGGCGGGCCGGGAGCAGTGCACTGTTTGCAATGGGAGGGGCGGAGCTAAGTGCACTGAGCACCTCTCTGCCCCTCGCCACTAGTTGCAATGGGATGGGGCGGGAGCTCAGTGCACTGCTCCCGGCCCACCTCCTCCTCCTGCAGAGAGAGACAGTGTATATCAGCCGGGTGCGAAAGCCCAGTCGATATACACACGTCAGAATAAGCCCTAAATGACATGATACATTTTTCCTGGGGGTCGTCGGTATGATTATTCGAATACCAAAATTATTATAATTTTGGGGGGGGGGTTCCACTTTTGCACAATATAAACACTTGTTTTGGAGATTTTTTTTTCTACATTGCTGCATTCAAAGACCCATAACTTTTTTATTTTTACACAGAGGGAGCTCTGTGGAGGCTTGTTTTTTGCGTGATGAGCCGTCATTTTTATGGGTACTATTTTTGGGGTACACACAGCCTATTTAATTGTGTTTTTTGAGTGGCAAAACGAACAAAATAAGCATTTTAAGGTTTTTTTTTACAGTTTTTACTGTGCAGCATAAATAGTGTGTTCAATTTATTTTATAGGTTGTTATGGGTACAATGCTACCAAATATGTGGGATTTTTTTAGATTTTAAAGTTTTTTTTGCAAATCGGTAAAAGTGCACAAAAAAGATTTTTTGTTATTTTTCTACATGCTTTTTTTTTACACTATTTTTAATTTTTTTTATACATTTTTCATGTTCCTCTAGGGGACTTGACCAGGTACCAAAAATAGAAAATGTCAGCAGCACTCACCAGAAAAGTCCACGAAATCGGGGGAAGAGGATCAAATGCATGCCTCACTGGATCAGACCCAGATCCATAGACAGTCCAGAAAATATATGAAAAGGTAGCATCAGTAGTGCAAAACGGATCATCTAAGTAGATATGCTTTATTCCTCATGAATCATTTTGACAGCGACGTTTCAACCGGAATTGTGGGTCTTTATCAAGCTACTGAACATCTACAGCAAGTGCTTAATATATAAGAGCAATTAACAAATCACAGGCATTAAAATGATTATCAAAACACCCCCAGATAGAGAAATTTTTTGTCACATTCAGCTTGAGTGCAGAGTGAATGCAAATAAAAGGCTGGTCATTAAGTTACGTCCGTGCAGGCCATGGGAACAATGACCTACATGGATGCAACCCAAATAAGGGCAGAAGGGAAAGGAAAGAGAGAGGAATGGGGCGAGTATACATGCGAGATACTGATAGAAACTGAACGTGTGTACAGAAAAGCAACAACAACAGAACTCTAATGCAACGACAGATAAACGGACATGCGAACAGACATCCAACGACTAACAAATGCCAAAATACTTACCAAAAACACCAACACTCATCAGCAAATGGAATAACTAATAAATATGAGGCATTAGTTAGTGCTTCAACCAAAGTACAAAAGCTCACAAGCCAATGTCAAAAGTTCTCATTGCCTTGTGTGTTCCTACTCTAACAAGACAACTAAGCTAAAGGGAGTCCAACCCGCAAGCAGGGCGATCGCCCCAATAGGGATGGCCCTACTCTGGAACCTCAAGGCTTGGCTCACCCTAGATTTACAACATACAAACTGAACACATCGATGTTCACACCAACAGACAAGGGAATCCCACCCAGAACTAATGCATGCAGCAACAACAAAGCAGAACATGCATGAGTCCAAGCCCCAAGTTCTGAGAGGTGATAAGATAAATGGCAAATGAATAAATGACCAGCACCAGAGGGGCTGGGATTTCTATGCAGTAGACCGGTGGTGATTGGCTGGCTGGAGAACTCCACACCATCAGCCAGCCAAATCAATCACACCTACAGTAGTGTGCTCCTGGAGCACAAGCCCCAGGAGTACAATGTGACATTTTTCAGTTACTTCGTAGAAGAGTCCGCTAGGTGACGAGACTCCTCTATAATCCACGTCAGCTCAAAGTAACCCCAATTGGCTGGTGTGAAAGTCTAAGATTTTCTGTCAAATCACATTTGATTTCAAACAGGAACATGAAAAAGAAATAAATATATATATATATATTATATATATATATGCTCCAAGGTGTGGGCCACGGGCTTTCAAGGCTCCCATGGAAAGCACGCAGCAAAGATAGAACATGTCCTATCTTTGCGCACACCTCGGAGCCGACATGCGAGTTTGCATGTCCTATCTTTTTTTAGGTGCATGAGCCCTGACAGTGTATGCATGTCAACAGTGGAGTATATGCAACGCATTTCATTTTTTAACAGTAGAAATATTATTTATATTACTCCTACTAATATAATACACCTGAGTTTCAGAGTCTCATTTATCCACCCTACTCCTTTTTACATATAAGAATATATATTTTATAGTGCATTTGCACTCGCATGTCTTATCTTTTGCAGATGTGATTATTTAGCGTCTCTAAAAAACAGATATGTGACCACTTTCATTAGAAAGCATTGGTTCTAATAGAGCCGATTTTTAATCGTGTCTAGTCATGCACTTAAAAAAAAAAAATTGCTCGCCTGACTGCAGCCTTAGGCCTTAGTCAGACAGGCGTTTTTAGCCGCGATTTGCGCATGCGCATGCGTCCGGCGATTTTATAAAACCATTGCTTTGCAATGGTATCGGACACATGAGCGCTTTTTATGCGCTCGTCCGATAAATTATAGAACAAAAAATCGCAGATCGCACCTATCTGCGATCTGCGATTCCTGTTCTCTTCTCTATATGCGCTCAATGGGGCCAGCGGCAGCAGCGCCGACCCCATTGAGAACATATAGAAGACAAATCATTCTTCTCTGCCACAGCTGTAACAACCCCATTGAGAACATATAGAAGACAAATCATTCTTCTCTGCCACAGCTGTAACAGCTGTGGCAGAGAAGAACGATGTTTGCCCATTGAATTCAATGGAGCCGGCAATACAGCCGCTGCATTGAAAGCAATGGGCTGCTGGCGTGCGCGGGGTGAATTGTCGGGAAGGGCTTAAATATATAAGCCCTTCCCTGCAATTCATCCTAAAATGTGTTAAAATAAAAAAAAATTGTATACTCACCTATCCGCTGCAGCCGGAGTCCAGCCGCGGCCGCTGTCAGTTCTCCTGAACTGCTTCTTGGCACTATTCAGCCGGCGGGGCTTTAAAATCCCCTCCTGCTGAATGATCTGCCTCTGATTGGTCACAGCCCTGACCAATCAGAGGCAGGTTTCACTCACACACCCATTCATGAATTCATGAATGGGTGAGTGACTGCTGCCTCTCAGCGCTGAGCCAATCAGGGGCAGGTCTGACTCACATCCATTCATGAATTCATGAATTGGTGTGAGTGAGACATGCCTCTGATTGGCTCAGCGCTGAGCCAATCAGGGGGCAGGTCTGACTCACACCCCCTTCACACCCACTGCAGGACAGCCGCGCGGAGCTCCGGCTGCCGGGAGAAGGTGAGTACACATATATTTTTTATTTTTACACATTTTAGGATGAATTGCAGGGAAAGGCTTATATATTTAAGCCCTTCCCGACAATTCATCCCGGGCTCGCCCGCAGCGCATTGCTTTAAATGGAGTCGGCTCTATTGCCGTCTCCATTGAATGCAATGCGCTGGACAGCTCCGGCCCGTTTCTAATGAAACGCGGCTAGGAGCAGATTTTCGGGCGATTTGCGGGCGACTTGCGCGCACCGGTCACGCGATTTGCGCATGCGCATCCGTCATGCGATCCGCAAATCGCGTGAAAAAACGCCCGTGTGACTAAGGCCTTAATGCTGGTTTTTAATATATTTATATATATATGAGATAGATTTAAAAAAAATAATTTTATGATTATTTTAATATGTATATTGTATATATATTTTATATTTTACTGTTGAAAACAAGACTTTTAACCAATCATTCCACAAGTTCATCATTTTGTTTTAAGCATGACCATCTTTTATCAGATTTTATATTTTATACATATTTTTTTATTTAATATATAATTAGTAGAGATGAGCGAGCGTACTCGTCCGAGCTTGATGCTCGTTCGAGTATTAGGATGTTTGAGATGCTCGTTACTGGAGACGAGCACCACGCGATGTTCGAGTTACTTTCACTTTCATCTCTGAGACATTAGCGCGCTTTTCTGGCCAATAGAAAGACATGGAAGGCATTACAACTTCCTCCTGTGATGTTCCAGCCCTATACCACCCCCCTGCAGTGAGTGGCTGGGGAGATCAGGTGACACCCGAGTATTAAAATCTGCCCCGCCCGCGGCTCACCACAGATGCATTCTGACAGAGATCAAGGACAGTGCTGCTGATGCTGCTGCTGCTATAGGGAGAGCGTTAGGAGTTATATTAGGCTTCAAGAACCCCAACGGTCCTTCTTAGGGCCACATCTGACCGTGTGCAGTACTGTTGAGGCTGCTGTGAGCAGTGTTGCACATTTAGGTTTTTTTTGGATATCGGGCGTGCAGAGCATTGCGTCCTCAGTCAGCAGTCATTGTACAGAGTATAGGGCCAGTACTGGTGAGGCAGGGACAGTGGTACAGGGAAAGAGATATACAGGCTATATAGGCAGTGGGCTTTTTCCAAAAAATTGGGGAAAAATAGTATACTTGGGCTGCCTGTGACCGTCTTCAGTGTACTGCGTGTCTGCTGGGGGTAGTAGTCCTAATTAATATGCAGCTAAGCGTTACAGCAGGCTTGACTGCTTCTGCGCTGTGAATTCCAGTAGCTGAGTCATACGCACCTACGTCACAGTGCAGGCGTGCGCAAAATTGTTGGCTGGCTCTGCTGTCTCCGTTACATCACCGCCATCATCCCGCCAGAGGGAAACAGTATACATAATATATGCTGCCTACAGTATCTGTCTGCTGTACCAGCTCTGCATGTAAAAAAATAGAAGCAAAATACTTAAGGCCTACCACTGCCCTTTGGCCACTTGACTGCTTCTGCGCTGTGAATTCCACTAGCTGAGTCATACGCACCTACGTCACAGTGCAGGCGTGCGCAAAATTGTTTGCTGGCTCTGCTGTCTCCATTACATCGCCGCCGTCATCCCGCCAGAGGGAAACAGTATACATAATATACGCTGCCTACAGTATCTGTCTGCTGTACCAGCTCTGCATTTAAAAAAATAGAAGCAAAATACTTAGGGCCTACCAATGGCCTTTGGCCACTTCACTGCTTCTGCACTGTGAATTCCACTAGCTCAGTTATACGCACCTACGTCACAGTGCAGGCGTGCGCAAAATTGTTTGCTGGCTCTGCTGTGCGTTCCGTAAGCGAAGTCAGCCTCCAACCACAGGCCAATAAGCGGCACATTTAATTACAGCGTTCTGTTTCTGCTCTACACGTAATACACCATGCTGAGGGGTAGGGGTAGGCCTAGAGGACGTGGACGCGGGCGAGGACGCGTAGGCCCAAGTCAGGGTGTGGGCACAGGCCGAGCTCCTGATCCAGGTGTATCGCAGCTGACTGCTGCGGGATTAGGAGAGAGGCAAATTTCAGGGGTCCCCAGATTCATCTCTCAATTAATGGGTCCACGCGGTAGACCTTTATTAGAAAATGAGCAGTGTGAGCAGGTCCTGTCGTGGATGGCAGAAAGTGCATCCAGCAATCTATCGACCACACAGACTTCTACGCCGTCCACTGCTGCAACTCTGAATCCTCTGGCTGCTGCTCCTCCTTCCTCCCAGCCTCCTCACTCCATTACAATGACACATTCTGAGGAGCAGGCAGACTCCCAGGAACTGTTCTCGGGCCCCTGCCCAGAATGGGCAGTAATGGTTCCTCTCCCACCGCAGGAGTTTGTCGTGACCGATGCCCAACCTTTAGAAAGTTCCCGGGGTCCGGGGGATGAGGCTGGGGACTTCCGGCAACTGTCTCAAGAGCTTTTAGTGGGTGAGGAGGACGATGACGATGAGACACAGTTGTCTATCAGTCAGGTAGTAGTAATTGCAATAAGTCCGAGGGAGGAGCGCACAGAGGATTTGGAGGAAGAGCAGCAGGACGATGAGGTGACTGACCCCACCTGGTTCGCTAAGCCTACTGAGGACAGGTCTTCAGAGGGGGAGGCAAGTGCAGCAGCAGGGCAGGTTGGAAGAGGCAGTGCGGTGGCCAGGGGTAGAGGCAGGGCCATACCGAATAATCCACCAACTGTTTCCCAAAGCGCCCCCTCGCGCCATGCCACCCTGCAGAGGCTGAGGTGCTCAAAGGTGTGGCAGTTTTTCACTGAGAGTGCAGACGACCGACGAACAGTGGTGTGCAAGGTTTGTCGCGCCAAGATCAGCCGGGGAGCCACCACCACCAGCATGCGCAGGCATATGATGGCCAAGCACCCCACAAGGAGGGACGAAGGCTGTTCACCGCCTCTGGTTTGCACCACTGCCTCTCCCCCTGTGCCCCAACCTGCCACTGAGATCCAACCCCCCTCTCAGGACACAGGCACTACCGTCTACCCAGATGGTGAGCGGCGATGCTGCAATCATTAGCATCACCATTCCTCTGCTATGCCTCTTGAGAAGTTCCCTGCAAAGCATAAAGGCAGACGCTTTGCGCTCGGAAACGGAGGCGGGGGAAGACAGTTTGTCACTGGATAGTCAGAGCACCCTCATGTCTATATCTCAGCATGTTGAGGAGGAGGAGGAGGGGGAGGAGCATGAGGAGGAGGGGGAAGAGACAGCTTGGCCCACTGCTGAGGGTACCCATGCTGCTTGCCTGTCATCCTTTCAGCGTGTATGGCCTGAGGAGGAGGAGGAGGAGGAGGAGGATCCTGAAAGTGATCTTCCTAGTGAGGACAGCCATGTGTTGCGTACAGGTACCCTGGCACACATGGCAGACTTCATGTTAGGATGCCTTTCTCGTGACCCTCGCGTTACACGCATTCTGGCCACTATGGATTACTGGGTGCACACACTGCTCGACCCACGGTATAAGGAGAACCTTTCCACTCTCATACCCGAAGAGGAAAGGGGTTCGAGAGTGATGCTATACCACAGGACCCTGGCGGACAAACTGATGGTAAAATTCCCATCCGACAGCGCTAGTGGCAGAAGGCGCAGTTCCGAGGGCCAGGTAGCAGGGGAGGTGCGGAGATCAGGCAGCATGTACAGCGCAGGCAGGGGAACACTCTCCAAGGCCTTTGCCAGCTTTATGGCTCCCCAGCAAGACTGTGTCACCGCTTCCCAGTCAAGGTTGAGTCGGCAGGAGCACTGTAAAAGGATGGTGAGGGAGTACGTAGCCGATTGCACGACCGTCCTCCGTGATGCCTCTGCCCCCTACAACTACTGGGTGT
Organism: Eleutherodactylus coqui; assembly: GCF_035609145.1. Lineage (NCBI taxonomy): Eukaryota > Metazoa > Chordata > Amphibia > Anura > Eleutherodactylidae > Eleutherodactylus > Eleutherodactylus coqui. The sequence continues at coordinate 169,263,924 of NC_089838.1, read as the reverse complement.
CAAAGCTGGACACGTGGCCTGAACTCGCGCTGTATGCCCTGGAGGTGCTTGCTTGTCCTGCGGCTAGCGTCTTGTCAGAGAGGGTGTTTAGTGCGGCTGGGGAAATCATCACGGATAAGCGTACCCGCCTGTCAACCGACAGTGCTGACAGGCTTACACTCATGAAGATGAACAAAGCCTGGATTTCCCCAGACTTCTCTTCTCCACCAGCGGACAGCATCGGTACCTAAACAATACGTAGGCTGCACCCGCGGATGGAAGCATCGTTCTCTATCACCATCAAAAACGGGGACCTTTTAGCTTCATCAATCTGTGTATTATATTCATCCTCCTCCTCCTGCTCCTCCTCCTGAAACCTCACGCAATCACGCCGAACGGGCAATTTTTCTTAGGCCCACAAGGCTCAGTCATATGACTTTAGTAAACAATTTTTATACGTTTCAATTCTCATTAAAGCGTTGAAACTTGCACCTGAACCAATTTTTATTTTAACTGGGCTGCCTCCAGGCCTAGGTACAAATTAAGCCACATTAACCAAAGCGATTAATGGGTTTCACCTGCCCTCTTGGTTGGGCATGGGCAATTTTTCTGAGGTACATTAGTACTGTTGGTACACCAATTTTTTGGGGCCCTCGCCTACAGTGTAATCCTAGTAATTTTTATGGGCTTTGCCTGCACTCATGGTACAGCAAGGTGTGTGGGGTTGGCCTACACTTTTGTTACATAAATGTAACTGGGGCCTTGTCTATACTGCAAGTACTGAAATGTCCAAGAGACTGTTATCTCCCTAAACTGCTGCAACGGGAATGTTACTGTGGCCTGTCTAGACTGCTACTACTACTGAAATGGAACTAATACTGTGCCCCCCCTATACTGCTGCTAGTGATATGTTACTGGGGCCTGTCTAGACTGCTACTACTACTGAAATGGAACTAATACTGTGCTCCCCCTATACTGCTGCTAGTGATATGTTACTGGGGCCTGTCCCTAATGCTACCGCTGAAATGTTACTAATTCTGGGCTCTACCTATACCGCTGCTAATGCTATGTCACTGGGGTGTGGAAACGGAGGCTTCCCAAAGACATGATGGTAGCGAGGCCATTTCCCACCAACGCGGTTACTGTTAAGGTGCATATAACCACGGACACGTGGAGAGGACACGTAGTGCCTCAAAAACATCCCCCTCCTCCTCCAACAATGAAAACATTCTTGGCAAATACCTTTGCATAGGTCCGTCTGGTGGCAGTCCAAGAATTTCACCTTTACCGACACAACAAGAGAGCCCCCCCACCATCCCCCCGCCACGGCCCACTTAATCCTGGCCGCATTCCGAAAACCAACTAAATAAAACCGCGCTACTAGGTCCGCAGTCGCCACCATATTCACACCAACGCGGTTACTGTTAAGGTACATATTACCAGTCTGACTGGGGCATGCACTGTGGGCTGAAGCACACCTGTATTGTACGTGACGTTAGCTCTGCTGAGCAGGGCACTGCAATGGGATACATTAATGTACCGCCGAAGCCCACCTGCATTTAATCTGACGTTAGCTTTGCTGTCCAGGGCACTGCAATGGGATATATTTATGTACCGCCGATGGCTTCCTGGGACCCACCCATGCTGTCGGTCCACACGGAGTTGTGACTGCCTGAGTCTACTTATAAAGAACCCCAGTCTGACTTGGGCATGCAGTGTGGGCCGAAGCCCACCTGCATTAAACCTGATGTTACCTCAGCTGTGATGGGCAATGCAATGGGATATATTTATGTACCGCCGGTGGCTTCCTGGAACCCACCCATGCTGTCGGTCCACACAGAGTTGTAACTGCATGTGTCTACTTCTAAAGAACCCCAGTCTGACTGGGGCATGCAGTGTGGGCCGAAGCCCACCTGCATTAAACCTGACGTTACCTCAGCTGTGATGGGCAATGCAATGGGATATATTTATGTACCGCCGGTGGGTTCCAGGGAGCCACCCATGCCGTGGGTCCACAGGGACTTCACATTAGGGAGTTGTACCTGCCAGTGTCTATGTATTAAAAACCCCAGTCAGACTGGGGCATGCAGTGTGGGCCGAAGACCACCTGCATTTAATCGGACGTTACCTCAGCTGTGATGGGCAATGCAATGGGATATATTTATGTACCGCCGGTGGCTTCCTGGAACCCACCCATGCTGTCGGTCCACACGGAGTTGTAACTGCATGTGTCTACTTCTAAAGAACCCCAGTCTGACTGGGGCATGCAGTGTGGGCCGAAGCCCACCTGCATTAAACCTGACGTTACCTCAGCTGTGATGGGCAATGCAATGGGATATATTTATGTACCGCCGGTGGGTTCCAGGGAGCCACCCATGCTGTGGGTGCACACGGAATTCCCATTGCGGAGTTGTACCTGCCTGTGACTATTTATAAAAAACCCCGGTCTGACTGGGGCATGCAGACACCTTGACAGAATGAATAGTGTGTGGCACATGGGTTCCCCATTGCTATGCCCACGTGTGCAGCTCCTGATGGAGGTGGCACAGGATTGGATTTCTCATTGCTTCTGTACAGCATTGTGGGCTATCGCCCCACCCCTTTTAAAGAGGGTCGCTGCCTGGCCGTGCCAACCATCTGCAGTGTGTGCCTGCGGTTCTTCCTCATGGCAGACGCACTTATAAATAGACATGAGGGTGGTGTGGCTATGAGGCCAGCGTGTGGCATGAGTGCAGCTGAAGGCTGCGCAGGGACACTTTGGTGTGCGCTGTGGACACTGGGTTGTGCGGGGGGGTTGGGCAGCATGTTACCCAGGAGAAGTGGCAGCGGAGTGTCATGCAGGCAGTGATTCTGCTTTGTTGGAGGTAGTGTGGTGCTTAGCTAAGGTATGCCTTGCTAATGAGGGCTTTTCAGAAGTAAAAGTTGTTGGGAGGGGGGGGGGGGCCCACTCTTGCCGCTATTGTGGCTTAATAGTGGGACCTGGGAACTTGAGATGCAGCCCAACATGTAGCCCCTCGCCTGCCCTATCCGTTTCTGTGTCGTTCCCATCACTTTCTTGAATTGCCCAGATTTTCACAAATGAAAACCTTAGCGAGCATCAGCGATATACAAAAATGCTCGGGTCGCCCATTGACTTCAATGGGGTTCGTTAGTAGAAACAAACCCTCCAGCATTGCAAAAAGTTCGTCTCGAGTAACGAGCACCCGAGCATTTTGGTGCTCGCTCATCTCTAATAATTAGTTATTTGAGTTGATTAAAACTTTCTTGCCAGCATCACAAAACTGATCCTTTATAGTCACATAATTACAATATTTAATAACAAATAAATACTTGGCCCTAATTATATAAATATATATATATATTTTTTTTTTTGCTGTAATATGCGCCCCTAATGTATTCATTAGTGTCTCACTTTTCTGCTAATTTGTTTTAATTACATCTTTCTGCTAATTTGTTTTTAATTATGTTTTTCATTTATTGTCCCATGATCATTTCAGTCCCCTTAATTGCTATTATTTATTACTGATTGTTTATTCAATTTATCTTATTATTTGTTGTTTATTTAATTTATCTCATTCAGTTTATCACCATTATTTTTAATTCATGTTTTGACTTTACATATATTTCAAGCATATGTCTACATCTATACATCACCCCTACCTGCAAATACATATAGCATATTAGCTTTATTTGGTCCGGGCACCCCTGTTTGTACTTCCTGATGTCCCCACATGATGATGGCATATGGTACAGGGCCGCGTTCCTACAGCATAATACATTTCCGGATCACATGAGGGCGGCACAATGTACTTCCAGTACACGGTCACGTGGTCAGACAGCCACGGCCATCTTGCTTCCTGCAGTTAGCCTTGTTTAGGCGCCACTATGCACTGGCTAACCATTCCAGCTGTCGCTTTACTCATTATTACATACACACATACTGGGGGGGGGGGAGCGGGTCCTATTGCCTTTTTGGCAGTAAAAACAAGCTGCTTTTTTTTTGTTTCAGGTTAGGCTGATGATGCAGCAGGGTTACGTATGCTCTCCTAGGGTTCCCTTCTATGACGTCATCCGCATCTCTGGGGCATGACGTGGTACAGTTACTAGAGAGCTGACCTTTACCAGGGTGCAGAAGGTAAGACCTGTAAGCCAGGTGCTGCCAGATTGTGAAGTGCAAGAATGGAAAACCCACCAAGATTTTATCAGAAGCCACAGAACTAGTGTCTAACTTTTGGCAGCATTTCTTCACTTCAGCCAGAAGGGATAGAACTCCCTCCCAGGAAGCTGCACTGCTGCTTTGTCATCATACGTATACAGTTTTTAAAAGATACAGTAACATCATGGAATGCTAGTAATCAAACAAAAGAAAAGATAAGGGAGTCCCATGAAGAAATAAGTGAAGAGGGTGAGTGAGGGTTAGAGGGTGGGAGGCCTCCTCTCTTCACCAAGACACTAGCACCAGGTGCTTTATATCCTGTAAGTTGTGAAGTGGGGCCTCTGTGGATCCAGCTTTTTTTTTTCAAGCACATCCCACCTATACTTTAATCTGATTCATGTATAGTTTATTCAGAGGCCAAGTCAACACCTTGAACTCTTTGTCATGTTTCTTAAACCATTCCTGAAGAATTCACAAGTGTTGCAGGTCACTAAAAGAAGCTACTTCTATTAAGAAGCACTATGGTCATGGGTGTGTTTGGTCTTCAATGTTTAGCTGTCACGTCTGTGCAGCACAAGAGCACCACGCTAGCACGGGCGCAGGGTGGCGTTCACACCATGCACTGTAAGAAAGTGCGCACCACTCCAGGAAGATGAAAGCCTGTATGTCTTGCTCTGCATGGAAGCAGGATAACGTACGCACTGATGGTAATAGTAGTACACCACGCAATGCTGGTCAGTAAGCACCACTCCAGGAAGATAGAAGTCTGTCCCTAACCTAACAGGGAGATGAAGGGTCCCTGCCTGAAAGCGGAGTAATTGTCCCGATAAGGACAGCCCCACTGTCTTTTTCATGGGCCCAGACTATCCCTATAGGAACCCCTGGAGGGATGAACTGACACCACAAAGCAAAACAATACAGATAACAAAAATACAACTGACAGGATACCAAAGTACTTATCTAGATAAGGAACAATACACCCAGCATAGAGGAATACCAGTCTCCCACCTCTCCTCTATGGAACTGAATAAGGGAGTAAAGGGAGGGGTATGAATATAAAGCTCTCCACACCTGTAGATTGAAAGAGCAATTAGAGAACCACACCCCCAACCTTCTCACAAGAATGACTAATAGTCAGCATGCACTCATGCAGCATAGAGAGACAGCAACCAGTAGTCTCTGCAGGATGTGCATTAACCCTTTTCCTGAATAACAAGGCAACAAGTCTGAGCCTGCATCGAGGCCACCATGCCACGACGCTATCCCGACTGACAAACCGCGACATTAGCTAAGTTGTGCATGTCAAATAATTTCCATATAAATGCCAGGACTCACGTTTTCCCAGAAAAGCATTACTCAGACTATGATACTGCCTTTGCCAGCTTGCCTTCTTCCCATACTGCATCCTGGTGTCAACTCTTCTCCAGATAAGCATTGCAAATGTACCAGATTGGTCACATGATGTAAAAGTGATCCTGATTAAACAGCCTACCTTTTTCCACTACTAGCTACTTAAATACCAATTAGGTATGCAAATGAAGCCTTCCCTGAATGCAGCTAATAGCCCAAGGCTATTATCTGCGCTCAGATCCTTTGTTCTCCATGGGAAAACAATGCTATCAGCACTCCCCCATGGAGAACTGCTGATAAAAATGAGGGACGATTTTTATGTTGGACTGATTTTAACGATCAGCCGAAAAGCAGATGATGGGTGCACATTTACACACACCGATCATCGCTAAAACGATCGCCGATTAGCAATTTTTTAGCGATAATCGTCCAGTGTAAGGGGGTCATGGGAAACAGTTTATGTAACCAGAGGGGCGAAGGTGTGGGGGGCAGTCTGTATGACCAGAAAAGAGGCCATAGGGAACAGTCTGTATGATGAATGGGTGAAGCCATAGGGAACACCCTGTATGATGAAAGGGAGGGCCATGGGGAGAAGAATGGTGACTGGGGATGGGGGGGAAGCATTGAAAGCAGAGGAGGAGGGGATAGGGAGTAGTCTGCGTCCAGAGGAGAAGGGACACGGGAAGCAGTTTATTTGAGAAAGGAGAGCATAGAGAGCAGTCTGCAACAGAGATGAGCATGGGAAGCAGTCTAAGAGAGATAATAGGATAAGGATTGCAGCCTGTGAACTGCGGTTTTAGAAAGAACATCAATTAGACAAAGTGTGGTCATTAATCCACCAGACTTCAGTACACAAGTATGCGCAGCAATGTTGGTAAGCACAGTCTATGATTGACCAGTTATTGATACTCAGGTAATAGCACTAATTCTCAGAAAATATGGCAGCTCACCAGTAGTAAGCTAGACTAAGGCATCAAGCAACAATGTTCTCATAAGGAGGAAGTTCTAAACTGAGATTTAAAGGAGAATAAGTGATAAAAGTCTGATTGGTGGTGGGATAATTTGTAATACAATGCTTGAAAGACAAGAATCAAGACAATGGACTTGACAAAGGAGCTGTCCAGCAAGACCAGTGGCTCAGTGAGAAGAATTACTGCCTGGGACACTGGAGTGTTTGGTTTTGTCAGGTCCCTAACTGCTCTGTGCTGCTCACTAACTGCAAAGACATAGAAATTAAATTGGTTATGAGAACATTATTTCTAGTTTACAGCATTGTATGGCACAGTGAAGGGGCAAAAATAGGTACAGAATTGGAGGTATCAATAGGGTGGAGAGTTTGCGTAGGGAATGTGCTATAAAATAGGTAGCCAAGCACATCTGGACTGGACTGCATACTCTGCAGACAAGTTGTGACTGCAAAAAGTCCTCACTGTTGTCTGGGGCAGATGGGAAAAGTGAGAAAATGTTATCTCTGATTGGAGTCATTCACTTTTTCCATTTGGCCTGGACTGCAATGTGGACTTCCTCCAGCTACAACTTGCTTTGAAGTTGGTGCCCCTGATCTTTTAAGATCCAAGCACACTTACATTAATTTAAAACCAGCAGTACTCTTCACGTGCATGAGCCTTGGGTACTCATTACTCTCTTGCCAGTTTACTGGATGTCCTTCCTTGGATGACTTTTGGCAGGTACTAAAGGGGTTTTCTGAGAACCTAAAACATTGGTAGCAGTGCAGGGGAGGACACATACGGTATTATTAAAAAAACAACAACTTTAAACTCGCCTCCTACTTGCCATGCTGCCCCTCCGCTGCTTCTGTCATCCTCTGGTCTTACATTGGCTGCAGTGGTGAGGTGTGTTGATTTCCCACATGACTGCTACAGCCAATGGGAGGTCGGCAGGGATGTTATCAGAGATGTCCCATAAACCTGCCTTGAGGCTTCTACATTAAAGGCCCACATGGGTTTATGGGACGTCAACAGACTGCAGAAACAGCTGTGAGTATCATTCTATTATATAGTTTTTGGCACAAGGAACCCCAAACTATATACAAGATATAACTCGAAAAATCCCTTTAACCATACTGAGAAAATCCCAAAAGACTTGCTATTTTAGAGACGCTCTGATCCAGTTGTCTAGTCATCACAATTTGGTCCTTGTCGAAGTTGCTCCAAACCATAAGCTTGCCTGGTTTTCCTGCTTGCAGTATCTCAACATCAAGAACAGAATGTTCACTTGCTGCCTAATATATTCTACTCCATGACAGGTATGACTGTTACAAAATAATTAATGTTATCACGCTACCTGTCAGTAGTTTTAATGCTATGGCTGTTCACTGTATTTATAATATATATATATATATATATATATATTTGGGGGGTTTTACAACTCCCTGTACATAAAAAAATAAGATATAAAGGGAGATGCATCAATGTTTGCAAGGTTTTAGTGAGGCTGAGCTGGCCATTGTTACAGTAGATGTTCCTTTGAACTGTCATTTTCAATCTGTGAAGAAGGAGTAATTTACTCAGCAAGAGTTAGAGTTTTACCAGCTGAATTTACATCAAAGACTGTTTCATTCTGGTAGATTTGTGTGGCTGGGAGTTATGATGCCAGGCAGCAGCTATTGTATAAGGAGTGAGATAGGGAACCATGCATATGTCAACTCGCTTCTCACACTGTAATTTAGATTTCCATGCTCATCTGAATAAAGCAAACACATACCAGTAAATCTTAATCTTCCCTCTTTGCAGAGATTCAAATAAAACTGACAGTTGTTCTTTACATATTTTCCTTTGAGAAGGATGACTGAAGATAAAGCTTACAATTTCTCCAAGTTTCAACAGTTTTTACGCTTCCTTTTCTTCTAGCATGAAAGAGGGCCAAGGTTTTTCTTTACTGCTTGCTCATTGCTGTTTGCATACCCTGTCAGCTGTGAAAGGTTCTTTCACTGTTGAGATTTATAGAGTAGCAATATAAAATTATGTATGAACTGTGCTTGGCACAAGGAAATATCTCTTCATACATCAATCTGAAAATAACATCAAGAAAAATTGTCTGTTCGGAGTCTCAATGAATTGCTGGTGAAGTGATGAATGCCTTGCCTTGTCCTTGTCCAGTCTCAGGTCTGGCCTGACACAGTGCCGCATTCCAACTTGCTCAAGGTCACAAATTTATTACACATGGCAGTCTGTTCATTTGCTTAATTTGCTTTACTGATGACACTGGCCAACAAATGTATCATTCTTAGAGGTTACAAAAAAATGGATGAAAGCCACAGAGTGACTTTCTTAGTTTGAATTTACCAGCCATATATTTCCTGCGTGTTGCTTAAGGTTGGATGACATTTTTTAACAGCAGCTCTTCAAAATGGTGATTAGATTAAAATGATCGATTTTACACGTCATTTCTGTCTATAGATGCACACTGAAATCAGGTATCACTACTCCTAATAGAAATAAGTATTATTACATTTTTTTATTTCTATGCAAGATGTCTAACACTGATCTACTAGTTGGTGCTAGATTTATAGAAGACTCAAATAACCACATCCAGAGGCATAATTTAAAGCTCCTAGGACCCAGTGCAAGAACTGTAGCAAGCCCCCACCTACACTCATTGTCAAAACAAAATTCAAGCACCTAGAAGGAGTTTCAGAATTGAATGAAACTTTCTCTGTGTGATTACTACATTGATATAAGTAAATGATTACAATATCAGGGCAAAAGGATGATTTATTGCAGAAAATTGAACAATTATTTGCATTGCCGCAGACCATGACTCATAAGATTTTTATTTTTCTGCTAACAGTGCCATGTGATGTCAGCTCTGCTACATTGTACATGCATTATGATCCCCACACACCCAGCTGTGGTACATCCATTCTGATTTCCAGACATCACCAGCTCAGCAGACTCCTGGATACAGTGATCAGTCCCTGGTCATGTGATCCCTGACTCCACCCACACAGGTGATCACATGACGGTGACGTATCACAGGTCCTGCTGGCTGCTGTCGGCTTATCCAGTACACAGTAATTTCTACCAAACTGCATAAGGGCTCCTCCCACAGCAGTGATGTCACCGCAGGTTCTTCAGCCCATCAGATCTCTGTGATGGAGGTAGGTCAGTATCTTCCTCCCACAGCAGTGATGTCACCGCAGGTTCTTCAGCCCATCAGATCTCTGTGATGGAGGTAGGTCAGTATCTTCTGTCAGAACCTCTGAGTTGTTCCTGAGATAATAATGGCTTAGTTGTATTCTCATTTTGTTATTTTTGTCCTCCCCTTACAAGAGCACTAACTTTGTTGTTCTTCTGTCAGTCAGGCTCTGTGTTTTATATATGTTTTAGGACCTGCGATGACGTCACTAGGGACAGAGCGATGATGTCACCAGGGGCGGAGCATAAGAAGCACCCACACACATACATACATACATACTAACAGACAAGTGGTCATTAGTAGTTTGATTATTGTAGTTTCCATGGGTACCATTTTGGGGTACAAATGACTTTTTTGATCACTTATTATTGCTCTTCTTGGAAGCAGATGAGTGAAAAACAGCTATACTGGCATTGTTTTTTTTAAAGTTTTTTTTGTTGTTACAGTGTTCAATCTGCAGTATAAATGCTTTTGTTAACTTTATTCTATGGGTCAATATGATTTTGGAAATAACAAATGTATATTTTTTTAAAATTTCTACCACTTTTGCAAAATAAAAACCTTTTTTGACAAATAAAATGATTGTCTATGGGAAAAAAATTGCAGCATGTTCTATTCATGTCCGTAGCAGGAATCTGACATGCCATGTCTATTGCCAGCAGACATCGGATTGAGAAAGTACAGGCTCATAACATGAAAGAATCTGTCTCAAAATGGCCGCTAGATACAAAATGGAGCATTATAAGATGTAAATAAGCTTGTGTGTAGTGAAACAATTATTCAAGCAGAAATAGCTTTAGAGCAGGAGATTCGGTGCAATGTGTAATGATGTGTCTCTCTGTTCTTTTTCATGAGAACCAAGTCTGGACACAGCTGTTATCAGAAAAAGTCCTCCCACACCTTCAGAAAGACTTGGACAAGGGAACTGACTGTGCTGCAACCACCTGAATAACAAAGTGAATACAAGGGAGGACCAGGGAGGACGAGATAACGCTGAAGAGAAACAGACGCTTGAGAACATAACAGATATATTCTCACTGCGCTGATTGTTTTAACAAAGCACAATTCTTGATGTTTTTTCTAACCCAATAAGATTAACCCCATGACTAATGACGTATTACTTTCCTGTATTAGAACTATACCAAAGTGAATAAACTTTCAGTGTACGCGCCTTAAGCAGAGTGGGCTATATACTTGCCACGGCTCATCTCTACGTACCTGTGAGAGCCAATTACTATAAATCATATAGTTTTTGGCCTCTCTGATGCATCCAAGTACGAACTAATTTGGAACCCAAGGCTTGAAAGGTTAATGTGACCGGTCATGTGTAACGGTCCTTAACAGGATAACACAAGGACTGTGTCTGTGTGCTGTCTGATATGAGTTGTGCCCAAGAATCTCGGAAACAAACTGAATACGCCTGTATGAATGGGCCCTTAAATGAAAGAAATCAACTGATGCAACATCCACCTGGCACATTTATCAAGCCCTCCAAGAAAGGTTAATTTTACAGTCAGAATGTAATCTAATGCTGATAAAGTGTAATGTATGAGAACTAAAATCATGAGCAGATTGTGGGACTCTCCATGACTTCACACACAGACAGAAGCTCTATTTAGTACAAGTAGCGCTCACTGTGAGAAAGTACCATAACTTGCTTATGATTATTCATTGGTTCTGCATTGCACCCAGGCGTTAAATTACTGGACTTTTCTCTAGGACTGGCTAAATGTGTTGGGCAGCTGTCATATCAGTTGATTTCTTGCATTTAATTGAGACCAACCCTGAAACTAACTGGATTTTAGTCACAGTGGTTGGCGGAGGGGAATTATATAAAAGAGCCGCAGCATAAGCCAACAGCATGTTCCTACAGCTGCGGCGACTTTCATTGTTGGTTGTAGGGTGAGCAGAAATTGCTGGAAGTAAATAAACCCCCCTGCTTCCACCACTAGCTCCAGCAGTCTACTGACTCTGCTTAAATGCTATACCGCCCCCATAATTTTAAGAAACACAAACTGAACTTAATGATTTAAGGAAAAATACGAAATCGAAGGCCACCAAATGGGCGAGTTAATTTAAGTAATTCAATTAATCACCAAGCTCTACTGTGAGTTACACTGTGGTTGAAGACACCATTTCCTTTGGTATTCCCAACCGCTTGTTGGTGTGAGAGTAATGCTGCATTTACAGACTGTGCCTTTACTACTGACAGCAGCCGTGCTGTGTGCCATACTTCTAATTACTAAGCTCTGTACCTTTAAAAGACTTTGCAATTGTCAAGCTTGTATCATTAGGCTCTATGGAATAAAGTTATTCAAGCTTATTGCTGCACATTCCCCTCCATTGCTGTGGCATCTTTGAGTGGGGTCCCAAGACAGGGTCAACTAACCCTCTTACCAGCACATCCAAAGCCAGTGATGTGATTATATTATGTGATCATAAATTAATTATGTGAATATGAACAATATGGTCCTATTGTGTTAATGTTTATATGTGGTATAACAATGCTAAATCATGGCATCACAGAATATTAGTAAGTTCGTAATGTTTTATTAGCTCTTAATAAAATCACCAGCGGCATAGCAATAGGAGTTGCAGGTGTCACAAATGCGCCCGGGCCCATAAGGCTTAGCTCCAGAGGTGTTGCATGTTTTTTAAACTTTTTACAACTTATAACTAGAGTGAATATAATAAAGAATGACATAAAGGCTTTTAATAGACTGCACGTCTCTGTGTAAAAGACTCACACGAACTTACAAATGCCAGTGTACTGCCTTCTTCCTGTCACTACACAAGGCCTCTGAGGTGTTGTTTGTCCAAAATCTCTCAATGTGTAATGTGTCCCGCTCACAACTCTGCTATAAGTGCTATAGCTACTACAGGGCTCACTGACCATGGAATGTTTACATTGAATAATCCTTAACTTCTAACTGTCCTCACTGCTTCACTGCTGTGTGATGAGCATATGTCACTAGAGATGAGCGAGCACCAAAATGCTCGGGTGCTCGTTACTCGGGACGAAATTATCGCGATGCTCGAGGGTTCGTTTCGAGTAACGAACCCCATTGAAGTCAATGGGCGACTCGAGCATTTTTGTATATCGCCGATGCTCGCTAAGGTTTCCATTTGTGAAAATCGGGGCAATTCAAGAAAGTGATGGGAACGACACAGCAACGGATAGGGCAGGCGAGGGGCTACATGTTGGGCTGCATCTCAAATTCCCAGGTCCCACTATTAAGCCACAATAGCAGCAAGAGTGGGCCCCCCCAACAACTTTTACTTCTGAAAAGCCCTCATTAGCAATGCATACCTTAGCTAAGCACCACACTACCTCCAACAAAGCACAATAACTGCAGACTGTTGCACTGTGGACTGGAATACAGCGGTGATGTAACAGCCAACACAGAGCCAGGAAATAATTTTGCGCAAGCCTGCTGTAACACTTAGCTGGCTGCGTATGAATTAGGAGGACAACTACACCCAGCACAGACCCAGTACACTGAGGACAGTCACAGGCAGCCCAAATAGATTTTTTTTCCCAAATGTTTTTGGAAAGGCCCACTGCCTATATTCAATAAATATATGTCTTCTGTCCCCGCCTCACCACCACTACTGGCCCTGGAGTATGTATAATTACTGCAGGGCGCAATGCTCTGCACGGCCGATATCCAAAAAAAAAAAAAGTGCAACACTGCAAAAAGCAGCCTCCACACTACTGCACACGGCTAGATGTGGCCCTAAGAAGGACCGTTGGGGTTCTTGAAGCCTAAAATAACTCCTAACACTCTCCCTATAGCAACTCCAGCAAGACAGCACTTTCCCTGAACTATGTCAGAATGCATCTGTGGCGAGCCGCGGGAGGGGCCGATTTATATACTCGGGTGACACCTGATCTCGCCAGCCACTCACTGCAGGGGGGTGGTATAGGGCTTGAATGTCGCAGGGGGAAGTTGTAATGCCTTCCCTGTCTTTCTATTGGCCAGAAAAGTCTCAGAGATGAAAGTGAAAGTAACTCAAACATCGCGTGGTACTCGTCACGAGTAACGAGCATCTTGAACACGCTAATACTCGAACGAGTATCAAGCTCGGACGAGTACGTTCGCTCATCTCTACATGTCACCTTTTCAGCAGTGAAGGGGGTTACAGACTGTAACTTACAGGTTCCCTTTATAGCTCTGAAATGGGAATCAACTTCCATTATTCACGCCTACTCATAAGGCCCATTTAGACACAATGATTATAATCGCTCAAAAGCCAACTAATCATTGTGTCTAAATGTGCTCATCTTTCAGTTTTCTGCTGAACGACAGTTTTCAGTTCTGCTTGAAAACCATCCTTCCTCAGAACAGCTGATAAGCAGGTCCACACGCTGTGTTCTGCCCAGGGGAGAGCTGATAACATCTGATTGCTTTGTCTCAGCTTTTCTCACATATCAGCCCCACTGGCAGAACAGCTGATAAGCAGCACTGCACGCTGTGTCTGCTGTCCATGGTGCTGAATTCTCCACATGAGATTACATTGTTTTCTGCTAGCAACCCTTGGCTGAACAATGGAGCTAATTACAGAGCTCAGACCTCCTGCTAAATTCTGCAACAGCTCCCAGAAACACATTTGCATGCAAATGAAGCTAATAAATACTAATAGCAATTAGTGCCTATTAGTACTTTATGCAAAACGATTGCTGATCTTTCAATCTTTTGAAAGATTAACTGTTTGTGTAAATGGGCCTTAATAAGTGTTCTCTTAAGATATGCTGTCTCATATATAAAATGTATGTGTTTGCATTTTTTTGGTGTGGCCCACAGCCAGTTGCAGAGTAGCTGTGCAGAAGATGCCCAAGCTGAACTTTTGTACCTAGGCTGATAAGCCTTTAAAGGGGTTGTCCCGCGAAAGAAAGTGGGGTTCAGCACTTCTGTATGGCCATATTAATGCACTTTGTAATGTACATCGTGCATTAATTATGAGCCATACAGAAGTTATTCACTTACCTGTTCCGTTGCTAGCGTCCCCGTCGCCATGGTGCCTTCTAATTTCAGCGTCTAATCGCCCGATTAGACGCGCTTGCGCAGTCCGGTCTTCTCCCTGGTGAATGGGGCCGCTCATGCCGGAGAGCTGGTCCTCGTAGCTCCGCCCCGTCATGTGTGCCGATTCCAGCCAATCAGGAGGCTGGAATCGGCAATGGACCACACAGAGCCCACGGTGCACCATGGGAGAAGACCCGCGGTGCATCGTGGGTGAAGATCCCGGCGGCCATCTTGCTAAGGTAAGAAAGAAGTCGCCGCAGAGCGGGGATTCGGGTAAGTACTAAACTGTTTTTTTTTTAACCCATCCATTGTGTTTGTCTCGCGCCGAATGGGGGGCCTATTGAAAAAAAAAAAAACCCGTTTCGGCACGGGACAACCCCTTTAACTACGCCCCTGAAAATTACATTTCAAAAATAGGCCTACTCTTTTTTTTAGAACAATTATGTATGTTTCTGTCAATTACCTTCATTTTCTTACAACATTTGAACCATGAAACAACTACTTCACTTTGCCTTATTACAGGCAATACTCAGAAGCTAGGGCAGCGCCATCTCCTGCATGTGCAGATGTTGGCTTGGCCCAGTTAAATGCCTAGCTTGAGCTTCCTAGACTGCAGGAGAAAATCTCACAAAAGCTCAAATCAAATTTCATGTTATAAAGCTACAAATTGGAAGTAAATCTAGTAAAATCATCACATATGCAGCAGGCAACGCAGAGCCAAGACCAGAATACAAGTTTATTTCCAATACTGCGTGTCATATGCTTGAAATTCTCAAAATATCACACAGCTTCATCTGCATTTATCTGTAGAATTTAAGGAAATGACTCCAACCATAAATAGAAAGAATACAAAATGATACAATCTAGTACTGACTAGACACTTACCAATCAAGATATTGGCACTAATGCACTCTTTTTTACACATATTTATACAAAACACAATATAGTTTGATGACAGCCTAGAACAAAAGAATGCAAATGCCTGTCATTATCCAGTTTGCTTACAATAGGCATTACACTAAAATACTTTCTCTCTAAAAGAGTACATTATTAATTTTAAACCAAATATTACAGCAAATCATTGCCTGCTTACATTTTTAGATACAGAAAAAGACAAGCATTTGTCTGGCTTTTATTGAAACTCTGCTAAAGAGTTGTATGTTTGACAAAACATGGTTGATTCCTCCCCCAAATCACCTTATTTAAATAGACTTGTATTTAAAAAATGTAGTGCTACGTCTGCAAATGATGTGCTGGACCAGCACCTGTGATTATGCACAATAAGGCCTTAGTCAGACGGGCGTTTTTTCGCGCGATTTGCGTATGCGTCCGGCGATTTTATAAAACCATTGCTTTGCAATGGTATCGGACACATGAGCGCTTTTTATGCGCTCGTCCGATAAATTATAGAACAGAAATCGCAGATCGCACCTATCTGTGATCTGCGATTCCTGTTCTCTTCTCTATGTGCGCTCAATGGGGCCGGCGGCAGCAGCGCCGACCCCATGGAGAGCATATACTAGACAAATCATTCTTCTCTGCCACAGCTGTAACAGCTGTGGCAGAGAAGAACGATGTCTGCCCATTGAATTCAATGGAGCCGGCAATACAGCCGGCTCCATTGAAAGCAATGGGCTGCCGGCAATCGCGGGATGAATTTTCGGGAAGGGCCTAAATATATAAGCCCTTCCCTGCAATTCATCCAGAAATGTGTAAAAAAAAATAAATATATATATACTCACCTGGTCCCGGCAGACGGAGTTCAGCCGCGGCCGGCGGCAGTTCTCTGAACTGCTCTCTGTAGTATTCAGGAGCCGGGGATTTAAAATCCCCGCCTGCTGAATGAGCTGCCTCTGATTGGTCACAGCCTGACCAATCAGAGGCAGCTCTCACTCACACCCATTCATGAATTCATGAATGGGTGTCAGTGAGAGCTGCCTCTGATTGGCTCAGCGCAGGGACCAATCAGGGGCAGCTCTCACTCACACCCATTCATGAATTCATGAATGGGTGTGAGTGAGAGCTGCCTTTGATTGGTCAGGCTGTGACCAATCAGAGGCAGCTCATTCAGCAGGTGGGGATTTTAAATCCCCGGCTGCTGAATACTACAGAGAGCAGTTCAGAGAACTGCCGCCGGCCACGGCTGAACTCCGTCTGCCAGGACTAGGTGAGTATATATATATATTTTTTTATTTTTACACATTTCTGGATGAATTGCAGGGAAGGGCTTAAATATTTAACCCCTTCCCGAAAATTCATCCCGCGATCGCCCGCAGCGCATTGCTTTCAATGGAGTGGGCTGTATTGCCGGCTCCATTGAATTCAATGCACTGGACAGCTCCGGCCGTTTCTATTGAAACGCAGCTAGGAGCAGTATTTTCGGTCGATTTTTCGGCCCCGGTCACGCGATTTGCGGATGCGCATCCGTCATGCGATCCGCAAATCGCGGGAAAAAACGCCCGTGTGACTAAGGCCTAATAGCCCAAATTGCAGCAACTGAAATAAACACAAAATAAACTGTGAGTCTTTCCCTAAATATGTACCAACAGGGGAGAGGGCTCTGACTAACACAGCAGACTGATCGCTTTGATAGATGCAGGCCTGCACTCATTCCTGGGACCTAAGTAACCCTACTTGGCCAACAAAATAAAAGACAAAGCAAACCCCAAAAGGAAATTCAAATAAAACACCACACTTAGCTCGTGGTAAAGCCGCAGCACACGGAGCCATCCTCTGTTCATGTCACAGCGGAGACCACGCTGTCCACGGGAGCCACTTACTACCAGCTCAGACAGTGAGCAACTGGCAATTTACAGCACCTTAGCTCAGTATCCAGCCCAGGTAATTACCCAGCTAATTACCCACAGATGTGACTACATTATATCACACCTACTGAGCTAGAAGGTGCAGAACTAAGTCTGCAACCCACACCGGACTTAGTCAATCCGGCAGTGATCTCACCATTGCTTCAACATGTAGTACATGTAACAAGTTGGCAAGACAAGTATAATTGGGGCAGGGGGTAGAAATTAATTGTGGGCACCACCACATTTGAAACACCCGTATTTGCATTTGACAGTGTTGCTACAGCAGAGAGTGACGTTTCACCTATATTTATGCATACTTACTGATACGCAGCAAGTGGTGACTATGTTGTACAGCTGAAACTTGGCCTCACCAGCCGGAATCATGGATAACTTTAATCCTGGCTGTATAACTGCTTTGATGCTGTGGTCAATGCTGAATGCAGCAACTAAGTGGTTAAACAGAGGCCCCCTGATGAATAAACTGACATAGGTAGTGGTTAAGGAACAGGAATACAATACAAGTATACATTAAAGTCACGGTTTAGACAGAATGCACTTAATGATAGTGCACAGCAATTGTGCCCATTGTCACATCAGACCCAGAGCATAGAATTTTGGCTCCCTTGGCAGATAAGGCAAATTCCTTTATAGTCATAAAAATGATAGTGGTTGGGTCATTGGTAGTGAAGAGGTTAATTCCCAATCATTGTTATAAAGACTTGTATAAAGAGTCTGACATTGATTTGCAGGATGCTGTCATCCAATAGGTGGTGCTACAGAGGTATTGTTCTATTTTCCTTATTTGCATATTTCCTAGAGGAGCAAGCATGGCCTTATAAGTCTCCTCCCTCACCTCCTAAGTGTTTCCTCACACACCTTCTAGGTGCTCTCTTTAAAGAGGGACGACTCTCTTTCCAAAGGACAGAGATTATATATGGAGAAAAGTGTATAGTAAAATAGTAAAAAAAAAAAAAAATTTACCAAAATCCTCAAAATGTGTAATAATGGCAGGCTGGAAATGTTGACGCACTAGTTCATCAACAGAGTTATGGTTAAATCAGGTAAAGGAGTTTAATAGATTGTGCATTCTTCACCCTTAACTCCTACAAGCAGGTACGGACCTTCCACCTGGGAATCCCCAAGTCACCATCCCTGGAGTAGTCTCAGGAAAAAACAGCTGATACTGTTCCTACCTGAGGGTTCTTAGTCACTGTACCAAGTCAGTAGGCTCGAATCTTAGTAAGACGGAAAAAGTGTTGAGGCAAGTGGACTTTAATCCTAATCGGAGAGCAAGCAGAGGTCAGGATGGACAACAGACAAAAGAACAAGGCCAGGAAAACAAGCTGAATCATAACCCTAAACAGCAGGAACAACTACAGTACAAAATGAAACAGAATGGAACCAAATGAATCTTACTCAAACTGGAGGGAGGAAGCCCTAATAAAGCTTGTCCCTTTGAAAGTTATCGAGCCAACAAATGTAAGCAACCCTGAGGCAGAGCGGCCCAGCGGCAGGATAGAATGGCTGACAGGAGAACAGCTACCAGGAGAGATGAAGCTGGCATATCCTTAAGGATGTAAACAAAGTACTATGAATACTCAATAAAACTACTCCACTCAACTTGTTTTTACAAGAACATGAGATACTTCTGATGATACTCCTTATGATCAATGTGAGGAGTCTTCAACTTGACATCATCAGATCTCCCCAGATAACCCAGCCCCCTTACTCTGTGCGGTTTTAGCTGCCTACATTCTTCCTTTAGTCTCTTATGTGAGACAGTACTCTAGACAAGTCATTCATTCTTTGCCTACTAGTTATACTAAAGAAATAACTTTCAATTTCACTGCAGGTAGTTGAATGAGATTCTACAATGTAGTCCATTTGTTGACTGAAAACATCTAGGTCCTTCTCTGTCGGGAGTTTCCTTGCCAATTACGTAATCACAATTCCTTGCATTTCTTGATGTGGAAACAACCATCACTGCACAGTTGTTAGCAATACCAATGGGATACAAGGATGTCATAGGCGAACATAGGACCTAAAAGAGGGAATACTGTTGTATAAGTATTGGGAATTACTGAAGTGCTAATCGTTGATGAAAACAGCACCATGACGCTGACTTACAAAGTGAGGTTTTGTCATACATTACATAATTAGAAATAATATTACTTATTGACTGTTCAGTTTTTCAAGGCAAACCCCAGAAAAACTTTTCACTCATCTATAGTAATAACTAACACTTCTATTTTAAGCTTGGCTCATTTTTGAATATGTAGTGCTAGGAAAATGTAATCTTTATAATTAAATTACTTTTATGCAGCCATGTTAAGTCAATGGATGTCATAAACGTTACAAATTTGAATTGATCACAGGGCTCATTACTGCTTGGAATCAATAAATCTTTACAAATTGTAGTATTTTAATTTTTTTGTATGAAATAATTGTATAGAAACGTGAGGGCATAATTTGCTTTGCTAAGAGAATCCAATATGTTCTTTCCACCCACACATCACTCTTCAGTATGTCAGCATTATAAAATTAAATGGAAATCATCAACCTTTTTGAAGATTTGAAATTGCCTTTTAAGGTATACTTCCAGTTATGTTTAAAATCCAATGTTTCTTTTATTGTAACCTGTCTCCTAAGGTCCTACTATGGCAGGAGTCATAAAACAAGGCTCCTTTACTGCATGCTGCAGCCTCAGAGTGGCTCAATCATTATTTCTGAAGCGTCTGCTAGGCGTGCACCATGGCCAAAAGGTTAGTGCTATTTTATTTTAGAAAGGAGGACTTCACAATGAAATGATGAAAAGAAATTCAACTCACCACCAGAAGTTGTACAAGATACTCAGGCCTGCTGTAGACACGCAAGGTGAAATTACAGAAGCCAATTTTAAATTAAAATTGTACAATTTATAGTAACACTGTAACGTAGTAAAATAGTTTGTAAGGGCCCATTCACACGGGCATTTGTGTGCTGTCCGCATTTGTTACTGACTGTATACGGACAGCACATGGACCCATTAAAGTGAATTGGTGTATCCAGACATGTTTTTTACATGGACTGTCCTAAAAAAAAATTTATACAATACATTATATATACCGCCAAAATGGTGGCAATAAAAACCACAGCTTGCTACTCAAAAGATGAGCCCTCATATGGCTATGTTGACAGAAAAATAAAAAAGTTCTTTGGAAAATTGGAGATGAAAATCCCCCAAAAATTGTTGCATCCTTAGCTCCAAAATAGGCTATGTCGCTAAGAGGTTAAAGGGGTTATCCAACCAAAAGCACCTATCTACAGGCTAGGTATGATAACTAGAAACTCCAGAGCTCACAAAAATGTCACACTCCAATTTCCATCTAGTGAACTCCATTAACTACTATAGGACTGAGGGTTCATTGTTCTCTATAGACATTGAATGCTTTAATGGGACATGCCTGTAATACTCAGAAAGGCTACTATAAAAATACAGCATTCTGAGCACTCACAGCATAGTTCTCAAATGCAAACATTGTAGAGGCTGTAGTGCTCGCACGAATGCAGCATGCTCTTCAGTCAGCTGGTTAGTGGGTCCTGGGTGACAGATCTCCCTCCAATTAGATATTGATGGACTATTCTGAGGATAAACCATCAATGTTTAAAGCCTCCCCTTTAACAACTGCCCATATGTCTTTTGACAGCAGTTGTTAAGGGGCTTTAATCTGTAGCTCCATCAAAAGATGGCGCTGCATTAGAACCCTGGTATGGGTCTCCCGTGGAGGGGGCAATGGGTGCTCAGCTGGCGGATGTGATCGCAGGGTCCGGATGGGTTGCCATGGCATCTGGAGGCCTGAATATTTATGTAATGAATATTACTGAATAATACTGGTCTGCCAGCTATGGTTGAGCTTCATAGCTACTCTAATACACTGCTATACTGAAGTATAGATGAATGATGAAATATGATGATATTTAAAGGGGTTGTCCCGCAGAAGCAAGTGCAGTTAAGCACTTCTGTATGGCCATATTAATGCACTTTGTAATATACATCGTGCATTAAATATTGGCTATACAGAAGTTATATACTTACCCCCTCCGGTGCTGGCGTCCCCGTCTCCATGGCGACGAGTGAAGCCTTCTTCTCTGGTCGCCGCAACAGTCGCACTTGTGCAGAGAAGAATCCTCTTCTGTTGGGTCCGGGCTCACGGGCTGCGTCCTGGCTCCTCCCCCTTCTCAGCGTCATCGCGTAGCTCCGCCCCCGTCACGTGGTGCCGATCAGCCAATGAGGTGGCTGTAATCGGCAGTGGAGCTCAGACTGGAGAAGAACATCCACGGTGCACCATGGGAGAAGACCCGCAGTGCACCATGGGAGAAGACCAGCGGTGCACCTTGGGAAATGACGGTGGCCATCTTGGAAGAAGATTTTTATAACTTCATGAAACAGCTTCATGGTGAGTAGAAACGCTCTAAAAAAACGATTTACATGGGTAGTTTGTAATGCTTGCTTAACATGGGGGACTGGGGTGTGAAAATTTTTTCGTTTTGGCCGCGGGACAACCCCTTTAAGTTACTTGGGCCGTTTTCACACGGCCAGGAAAATCGCGCAAGATTTATGCATTGCGAGACGCATGAATCTTGCACAAATATGGACCCCATTTTTTAAATGGGGTCAAACACTTGAGCGATTTGCTTTCCTGCATCGCGTTGCAGTGAAATGCACTGCGGCAAAAAAAAATGTGGCACACACGTCCTATATTTGGACGTACCCCGCATTACATTGCCCATTGCTTTCAATAGGTCTGGTGGCAGCATCGCACAACGTGCTAGGTGCACGCGGGGCAATGTGATACAAGGTTTCCCCATTGAAAACAATCGCTACTTCCGTGAAGTAATGCAAGGCGTATTTGAGATAAAGAGTTGCACATTGCCAAGCGTTATAACGGGCCATGATTCACTTGTCCCTTAGGGCTTAGTCACATTGGCGCATTCGGGCACCGATGCGCCCATCTTCCTGATTGAAGAAGACGGACGCACTGCAAGTGCGGACGACTCTCCACAGCGCCGGAAGAAAGAACACATGACCGGCAATGGAGCCGGTCATGTGTTCTTTCTCCGCACCTGCAGTGCGGCTGTCTTATCGGCGTCCGGATGCGCCATTGTGACTAAGCCCTCAGTGAGACAAAAATAAAAGGTATATAAAAAAGTAAAAAATAAATACGTCAAAACTCCACCTTTCTTCCTTCACTAAACCGCAAAGATAACTAATTTTGCCTTTCTTGCCTTAGAAAAAACTGGATAGAAAGTGATCAAAATGTTGCATCGATCAACAAATGGTACCATTAAAAAGTACAACTTATCTCGCAAAAAAAAAAACCTCACACAACACCATTGACAAAAAAAGAAAAATGTTAGGGATCTTTGAATACAGCAAAAAACAAAAAAACATTTTTTTAAAAAAGTGTAAAAATGAAGTGAAAAAAACTATATAACCTTGGTATTGACATAATCGTACTGACCTGCAGAAATAATTTGCCATATTGTTTATACTGCACGGTGAACGCCATTGAGAATAAAAATAAAAAACATGCCAAAATTGCTCATTTTATTAATCTAGCCTCTAGAAAAAAATGGAATAAAAAGCAATTTTCCAACAATTTTTCCTTAAATTGTGTAAATGAAGATGAGATTTCATCCTGCAAAAAACAAGTCCTCATAGAGCTCTGTTGTTGGGAAAAAAAATGCTATGGCTCTTTGAATCTGCAACACAAAAGCAAATCTTTAAAGAAAAAAAGTTTTTTTGTGTACAAAAATAGTAAAACATGATAAATAGAGATGAGCGAACACCAAAATGTTCGGGTGTTCGTTATTCGGAACGAACTTCCCGCGATGTTCGAGGGTTCGTTTCGAACAACGAACCCCATTGAAGTCAATGGGCGACCAGAGCATTTTTGTATTTCGCCGATGCTCGCTAAGGTTTTCATGTGTGAAAATCTGGCCAATTCAAGAAAGTGATGGGAATGACACAGAAACGGATAGGGCAGGCGAGGGGCTACATGTTGGGCTGCATCTCAAGTTCACAGGTCCCACTATTAAGCCACAATACCGGCAAGAGTGGGCCCCCCCCCCCCCTCCCAACAACTTTTACTTCTGAAAAGCCCTCATTAGCATGGCATACCTTTGCTAAGCACCACACTAGCTACAACAAAGCACAATCACTGCCTGGATGACACTCCGCTGCCACTTCTCCTGGGTTACATGCTGACCAACCGCCCCCCCTCCCCCCCACAGCGCACAGCCTTCAGCTGCACTCATGCCACACCACCCTCATGTCTATTTATAAGTGCGTCTGCCATGAGGAGGAACCGCAGGCACACACTGCAGAGGGTTGGCATGGCGAGGCAGCGACCCTCTTTAAAAGGGGCGGGGCGATAGCCCACAATGCTGTACAGAAGCAATGAGAAATAGAATCCTGTGCCACCGCCATCAGGAGCTGCACACGTAGGCATAGCAATGGGGAACCTATGTGCCACACACTATTCATTCTGTCAAGGTGTCTGCATGCCCCAGTCAGACTGGTAATATGCACCTTAACAGTAACCGCGTTGGTGGTAATGTGGTGGTGACTGCGGACCTAGTAGCACGGTTGTATTTTGTTGGTTTTCGGAATGCGGCCAGGATTAAGTGGGCCGTGGCGGGGGGATGGTGGGGGGGCTCTCTTGTTGTGTCGGTAAAGGTGAAATTCTTGGACTGCCACCAGACGAACCAATGCAAAGACATTTGCCAAGAATGTTTTCCCTGTTGGAGGAGGAGGGGGATGTTTTTGAGGCACTACGTGTCCTCTCCACGTGTCCGTGGTTATATGCACCTTTACAGTAACCGCGTTGGTGGTAATGTGGTGGTGACTGCGGACCTAGTAGCACGGTTGTATTTTGTTGGTTTTCGGAATGCGGCCAGGATTAAGTGGGCCGTGGCGGGGGGATGGTGTGGGGGCTCTCTTGTTGTGTCGGTAAAGGTGAAATTCTTGGACTGCCACCAGACGAACCAATGCAAAGGCATTTGCCAAGAATGTTTTCCCTGTTGGAGGAGGAGGGGGATGTTTTTGAGGCACTACGTGTCCTCTCCACGTGTCCGTGGTTATATGCATCTTTACAGTAACCGCGTTGGTGGTAATGTGGTGGTGACTGCGGACCTAGTAGCACGGTTGTATTTTGTTGGTTTTCGGAATGCGGCCAGGATTAAGTGGGCCGTGGCGGGGGGATGGTGTGGGGGCTCTCTTGTTGTGTCGGTAAAGGTGAAATTCTTGGACTGCCACCAGACGAACCAATGCAAAGGCATTTGCCAAGAATGTTTTCCCTGTTGGAGGAGGAGGGGGATGTTTTTGAGGCACTACGTGTCCTCTCCACGTGTCCGTGGTTATATGCACCTTTACAGTAACCGCGTTGGTGGTAATGTGGTGGTGACTGCGGACCTAGTAGCACGGTTGTATTTTGTTGGTTTTCGGAATGCGGCCAGGATTAAGTGGGCCGTGGCGGGGGGATGGTGTGGGGGCTCTCTTGTTGTGTCGGTAAAGGTGAAATTCTTGGACTGCCACCAGACGAACCAATGCAAAGACATTTGCCAAGAATGTTTTCCCTGTTGGAGGAGGAGGGGGATGTTTTTGAGGCACTACGTGTCCTCTCCACGTGTCCGTGGTTATATGCACCTTTACAGTAACCGCGTTGGTGGGAAATGGCCTCGCCGCCATCATGTCTTTGGGAAGCCTCTGTTTCCACACCCCAGAGACATACCATTAGCAGCGGTATAGGCAGAGCCCAGAATTCGTAACATTTCAGCCGTAGCATTAGGACAGGCCCCACTAACATATCACTAGCAGCATTATAGGAGGAGAGCAGTCTTCGTTCCATGTCAGCAATAGTAGCACTCAAGACAGGCCCCAGTAACAATTCCGAAGCAGCATTATAGGAGGAGCGCAGTCTTCGTTCCATGTCAGCAATAGTAGCACTCAAGACAGGCCCCAGTAACAATTCCGAAGCAGCAGTATAGCGGGAGCGCAGTCTTCGTTCCATGTCAGCAATAGTAGCACTCAAGACAGGCCCCAGTAACAATTCCGAAGCAGCAGTATAGCGGGAGCGCAGTCTTCGTTCCATGTCAGCAATAGTAGCACTCAAGACAGGCCCCAGTAACAATTCCGAAGCAGCAGTATAGCGGGAGCGCAGTCTTAGTTCCATTTCAGTAGCCTTAGTATAGCCAAGGCCCAAGTTACATTTATGTAGCTAAAGTGTACGCCAACCCCACACACCTTTCTGTACCATGAGTGCAGGCGAAGAACATACAAATTGCTATGATTACACTGTAGGTGAGGGCCCCAAAAATTTTGTGTACCAACAGTACTAATGTACCTCAGTAAAAATTGGCCATGCCCAACCAAGATGGCAGGTGAATCGCTTTGTTGAATGTGGCTTAAGTGGTAACTAGGCCTGGAGGCAGCCCAGTGTGACGAAAAATTGGTTCAAGTTAAAGTTCCAACGCTTTTAAGCGCATTGAAACTTATAAAAATTGTTCAGAAAAATTATTTGAGTGAGCCTTGTGGCCCTAAGAAAAATTGCCCGTTCAGCGTGATTACGTGAGGTTTCAGGAGGAGGAGCAGGAGGAGGAGGAGGAATATTAGACACAGATTGATGAAGCAGAAATGTCCCCGTTTTGGATGGTGAGAGAGAACGTAGCTTCCATCCGTGGGTGCAGCCTACGTATTGCTTACGTATCGCTGCTGTCCGCTGGTGGAGAACAGAAGTCTGGGGAAATCCAGCCTTTGTTCATCTTGATGAGTGTTAGCCTGTCGGCACTGTCGGTTGACAAGCGGCTACGCTTATCTGTGATGATTCCCCCAGCCGCACTAAACACCATCTCCGACAAGACGCTAGCCGCAGGACAAGCAAGCACCTCCAGGGCATACAGCGCTAGTTCAGGCCACGTGTCCAGCTTCAACACCCAGTAGTTGTAGGGGGCAGAGGCGTCACCAAGGATGGTCGTGCGATCCGCTACGTACTCCCTCACCATCCTTTTACAGTGCTCCCGCCGACTCAGCCGTGACTGGGGAGCGGTGACACAGTCTTGGTGGGGAGCCATAAAGCTGGCCAGGCCCGTAAAGACTGTTGCACTGCCTGGGATGTACATGCTGCTCGATCTACGCACATCCCCTGCTACCTTGCCCTCGGTACGGCGCCTTCTGCCACTAGCGCTGTCGGCTGGGAATTTTACCATCAGCTTGTCCGCAAGGGTCCTGTGGTATAGCAACACTCTCGAACCCCTTTCCTCTTCGGGAATCAGAGTGGGCAGGTTCTCCTTATACCGTGGATCGAGCAGTGTGTACACCCAGTAATCCGTCGTGGCCAGAATGCGTGCAACGCGAGGGTCACGAGAAAGGCATCCTAACATGAAGTCAGCCATGTGTGCCAGGGTACCTGTACGCAACACATGGCTGTCTTCACTAGGAAGATCACTTTCAGGATCCTCCTCCTCCTCCTCCTCCTCCTCCTCCTCAGGCCATACACGCTGAAAGGATGACAGGCAATCAGCCGGTGTACCGTCAGCAGCGGGCCAAGCTGTCTCTTCCCCCTCCTCCTCATCCTCCTCATGCTCCTCCTCCTCCTCCTGTACGCGCTGAGAAATAGACAGGAGGGTGCCCTGACTATCAAGCGGCATACTGTCTTCCCCCGCCCCCGTTTCTGAGCGCAAAGCAGCTGCCTTTATGGTTTGCAGGGAATTTCTCAAGATGCATAGCAGAGGAATGGTGACGCTAATGATTGTAGCATCGCCGCTCACCACCTGGGTAGACTCCTCAAAATTACCAAGGACATGGCAGATGTCTGCCAACCAGGCCCACTCTTCTGAAAGGAATTGAGGAGGCTGACTCCCACTGCGCCGCCCATGTTGGAGTTGGTATTCGACTATAGCTCTACGCTGTTCATAGAGCCTGGCCAACATGTGGAGCGTAGAGTTCCACCGTGTGGGCACGTCGCACAGCAGTCGGTGCACTGGCAGCTTAAAGTGATGTTGCAGGGTGCGCAGGGTGGCAGCGTCCGTGTGGGACTTGCGAAAATGTGCGCAGAGCCGGCGTGCCTTTACGAGCAGGTCTGACAAGCGTGGGTAGCTTTTCAGAAAGCGCTGAACCACCAAATTAAAGACGTGGGCCAGGCATGGCACGTGCGTGAGGCTGCCGAGCTGCAGAGCCGCCACCAGGTTACGGCCGTTGTCACACACGACCATGCCCGGTTGGAGGCTCAGCGGCGCAAGCCAGCGGTCGGTCTGCTGTGTCAGACCCTGCAGCAGTTCGTGGGCCGTGTGCCTCTTATCGCCTAAGCTGAGTAGTTTCAGCACGGCCTGCTGACGCTTGCCCACCGCTGTGCTGCCACACCGCGCGACACCGACTGCTGGCGACATGCTGCTGCTAACACATCTTGATTGCGAGACAGAGGAGGAGGAGGAGGGTGCTTTAGTGGAGGAAGCATACACCTCCGCAGATACCACCACCGAGCTGGGGCCCGCAATTCTGGGGGTGGGTAGGACGTGAGCGGTCCCGGGCTCTGACTCTGTCCCAGCCTCCACTAAATTCACCCAATGTGCCGTCAGGGAGATGTAGTGGCCCTGCCCGCCTGTGCTTGTCCACGTGTCCATAGTTAAGTGGACCGTGGCAGTAACCGCGTTGGTGAGGGCGCGTACAATGTTGCGGGAGACGTGGTCGTGCAGGGCTGGGACGGCACATCGGGAAAAGTAGTGGCGACTGGGAACTGAGTAGCGCGGGGCCGCCGCCTCCATGATACTTTTGAAGGACTCCGTTTCCACAACCCTATACGGCAGCATCTCAAGGCTGATGAATTTTGCTATGCGGACGGTTAACGTTTGAGCGTGCGGGTGCGTGGCGGCGTACTTGCGCTTGCGCTCCAACAGTTGCGCAAGCGACGGCTGGACGGTGCGCTGAACTACACTGCTGGATGGGGCCGAAGACAGCGGAGGTGAGGGTGTGGGTGCAGGCCTGGAGACGGTAGTGCCTGTGTCCTGAGAGGGGGGTTGCATCTCAGTGGCAGGTTGGGGCACAGGGGGAGAGGCAGGGGTGCAAACTGGAGGCGCTGGACGGCCTTCGTCCCACCTTGTGGGGTGCTTGGCCATCATATGTCTGCGCATGGTGGTGGTGGTGAGGCTGTTGGTGTTGGCTCCCCGGCTGAGCTTTGCGCGACAAAGGTTGCACACCACTGTTCGTCGGTCGTCAGGCGTCTCTGTGAAAAACTGCCAGACCTTTGAGCACCTCGGCCTCTGCAGGGTGGCATGGCGCGAGGGTGCGCTTTGGGAAACACTTGGTGGATTATTCGGTCTGGCCCTGCCTCTACCCCTGGCCACCGCACTGCCTCTTGCAACCTGCCCTGCTGATGCCCTTGACTTCCCCTCTGAAGACCTGTCCTCCTGAGTAAGCGTTGCACACCAGGTGCACACCAGTCACCTCATCGTCCTGCTGCTCTTCCTCCGAATCCTCTGTGCGCTGCTCCCTCGGACTTACTGCCCTTACTACTACCTCACTGCAAGACAACTGTGTCTGATCGTCATCGTCCTCCTCACCCACAGAAAGTTGTTGAGACAGTTGGCGGAAGTCCCCAGCCTCTTCCCCCGGACCCCGGGAACTTTCGAATGGTTGGGCATCAGTGACGATAAACTCCTCTGGTGGGAGAGGAACCGCTGCTGCCCAGTCTAAGCAGGGGCCCGAGAACAGTTCCTGGGAGTGTTCCCGCTCCTGAGCAGGTGTCATTGTAGTGGAGTGAGGAGGCTGGGAGGAAGGAGGAGCAGCAGACAGAGGATTCGGATTTGCAGCAGTGGACGGCGCAGAACTGCGGGTTGACGATAGGTTGCTCGAAGCACTTTCTGCCATCCAGGACAGGACCTGCTCACACTGCTCATTTTCTAATAACCGTCTCCCGCGTGGACCCATTAATTGGGCGATGAATGTGGGGACGCCAGAAACGTGCCTCTCTCCTAATCGCGCAGCAGTCGGCTGCGACACACCTGGATCAGGAGCTCGGCCTGTGCCCACACCCTGACTTGGCCCTCCGCGTCCTCGGCCGCGTCCACGTCCTCTAGGCCTACCCCTACCCCTCAGCATGCTGTATTACCAGTGATTTGATTTCACAGGCAGCTAATAAATTGGCGCAAGACTGCAGGCCAAATATAATTTTTTCCCTTTTTTGAAAACGAAAGGCCCCACTGCCTCTAGTGAATTTATAATCTAAGTTTAATAACTGTGCTGTTTTCCTGCTAATGTGTCACAGAACGTGAGGGTAGCAGAGTTATTAACTGTGGCAGAGCAGGTATTTTTTTTCCCAATTAAGGAAAGCAAATGGCGAAGCCAGGAGTAAAACGTAGCTGGGTGCGTCTGATTTTTAAAGGTTGCACACGCAGCCGACACGTGTCCACCGCCCTTAGGATGGACAGAGGCAGGACAAATAGAAATATTTTCCGTTTTTTTGCACCAAAAGGCAGCACTGCGTATATTCAATGAATAATAACTGTGTTGTCGCCCTGCCTACACAATTCTTTCCCTGCAGTATCAATGGAGGGTGCAATGCTCTGCAGAGGCGATTTTGAGAAGTAAAAAAAAATGCAGCACAGCTAACAGCATCCTGGACAGTACTGCACACGGTTAAATATGGCCCTAGAAAGGACCGTTGAGGTTCTTGAAGGTTACACTCACTCCTAACACTCTCCCTGCCTATGCAGCACTTCTGTCCCTAATGCCGGGTGCAACGCTCTGCAGAGGCGATTTTGAGAAAAAAAAAATTGCCACTGCTAACAGCAGCCAACACACAGCTATCAGTGGCCCTAATAAGGACCTTTGGGGGGTCTTGAAGCCTACACTAACTACCAATTCTTTCCCTACAGCAGCTCCAGTACAAACAGCACTGTCCCTCATCTAACTCACCAGGCATCTGAGGCGAGCCGCGGGAGGGGCCGACTTTTATATTAGGCGGACACCTGATCTTCCCAGCCACTCACTGCAGGGGGGTGGTATAGGGCTTGAACGACGCAGGGGGAAGTTGTAATGCCTTCCCTGTCTTTCAATTGGCCAGAAAAGCGCGCTAACGTCTCAGGGAAGGAAGTGAAAGTAATCCGAACATCGCATGGTGTTCGTTACGAATAACGAACATCACGAACACCCTAATATTCGCACGAATATCAAGCTCGGAAGAACACGTTCGCTCATCTCTAATGATAAACTGTATAAACTTGGTATCGCCAGAATTGTGCTGACCCAGAGAATAAAGTTATCACATTATTTATTTTGCACGCTGACCGCTGTAAAAATGAAATCCAAAAAAACAAATAGTAGAATTTCTTTTTATTTCTGCAATCCCCTAAAAAGCAATTAATAAAAGTTATACAATATATTATCTGTACCCAAAGATGATGACATTAAAAACTACAACTTGTTTTGCAATAAACAAATATGAATTCATGAATGGGCGAGTGAGTGCTGCCGCTGATTGGCTGAGTGCTGTGACCAATCATAGGCAGCTCTTAGCTGTCATTCAATAGCTGAGAGGTGCCTCTGATTGGTCACAGTGCTCAGCCAATCAGAGTCAGCCCATTCAGCAGCGGGGATTTTAAATCCACACCTGCTGTATACTACTGAAAGCAGTTCAGGAGAAGAACCGACTGGACGTGGCTTAGCCCCTGCAGCTGCAGAGAGGTGAGTATATATATATATATATATATATTTTTTACACTTTTTTAGGATGGTTTTCAGGGAAGGGCTTATATTTGAAGCCCTTCGACGAATATTAATACAGCGCTTGCCGGCAGCCCATTGCTTTCAATTGAGCCGGCTGTATTGCCGGCTCCATTGAATTCAATGGGAGAACATCGTTCTCCTCTGCCACAGCTGTGACACTGCTGTGGCAGAGGATAGCGGGCAGCGCTCTTTTTGAGCGTACAAACACCCATGCGACCGAGCCCTTTGGGCGGATAAACGCTGTTAGCAGCGTTTTTTCCGCCATGACGCTGGCTTCGGTCACGCGATTTTTTGAGCGCATCAGTTATGCACGCAAAAAATCGTGCGGAAAAACGCCCGTGTGACTAAGCCCTAATAAAGTAAAATACGTTTATTTAATAGTACATTGAAAAGAAGTGTTGGTCATTGAAAACAAAACTGTATAGTTGTTCCAAGTGTTTGCATTTCAGCATATGTATTTTAATACAATATTTGTACTAGAACAGTGAAACACAAGAAAAGAGAACACTGCTTCTTCCTCTACATTGATACCCACTGACTTTTTTTATGTTTCTCCTTTTAGTTTACATCAAATGCCATGTACTCTGGTTTCTGACATGCCAATGCCATGCAAAATTGTAATCCCATCTTTACAATGTTTTGACATGCTATATGCCCTGCGGTCACTTGTCACCATGAATGAGGCAACTTGCATCTCTGTCTATAATTACAGTTTTGTTTTTCCCCATAAACTAGCAAGGTATATCAGAAGGCATAAGCATCTTATACAAGCTAAACAAAATTGATAGAATACAGAACATAAGTAAAGTAATGATACTAAAATAGAATAGTGTGGAAAAAATGACACACTCCCTGTATAGAGTGACTTAATGGTGAAAATTACCATAGTGATTTTATTCTGGTCCTCTGTCACAAATTGCAGTTATATGCATTCAGAATCATGTATATAACAAATAAAATGGGGTTGTTCACAGTAAGGCCTCAGTCAGACGGGCGTTTTTCCGTGCGATTTGCGCATGCGTCCGGCGATTTTATAGAACCATTGCTTTGCAATGGTATTGGACAAATGAGCGCTTTTTATGCGCTCGTCCGATAAATTATAGAACAGAAATCGCAGATCGCACCTATCTGCGATTCCTGTTCTCTTCTCTATATGCGCTCAATGGGGCTGGCGGCAGCAGCGCTGACCCCATTGAGAACATATACTAGACAAATCATTCTCCTCTGCCACAGCTGTTACAGCTGTGGCAGAGAAGAATGATGTTTGCCCACTGAATTCAATGGAGCCGGCAATACAGCCGGCTCCTTTGAAAGCAATGGGCTGCCGGCGATCGCACAATGAATTTTCGGGAAGGGCTTAAAAATATAAGCCCTTCCCTGAAATTCATCCAGAAATGTGTAAAAATAAAAAAAAATATATATACTCACCTGGTCCCAGCAGACAGAGTTCAGCCGCGGCCAGCCGGCAGTTCTCCTGAACTGCTGTGAGTAGTATTCAGCAGCCGGGGCTTTAAAATCCCTGCCTGCTGAATGAGCTGCCTCTGACTGGTCACAGCCCTGACCAATCAGAGGCAGCTCTCACTCACCCATTCATGAATTCATGAATGGGTGAGTGAGTGCTGCCTCTGATTGGCTTAGCGCAGGGACCAATCAGGGGCAGCTCTCAGCTGAATGACAGCTGAGAGCTGCCCCTGATTGGTCCCTGCGCTGAGCCAATCAGAGGCAGCACTCACTCACCCATTCATGAATTCTCATATTCTGCAAAAAACCCCTCCGAGGTTCATTCCGTTATTGAGAGTATCAAGTATGGTTACTCCCAAATTCTTCCGTGACGTTGAAATTTAAAATTGCCTTTAAGCATAATAACTTTCATATGTTGTGTCTGTGACTAAAAAAAGTCTTAGCCACAGGTAAATCTTTCTTTATTTCTTTAATTGTGTAGCGGTGAGATGTCATTCTCACTTTAAGTTTTTGTTCTGTTTCTTCAACATAAAGTCCCCCAACAGGACATTTACTGCACTGGATCAGGTACACAACATTTGATGTAGATCATGTGAATGTCCCAGGGATGTTATAGTGCTGCTGTGTGTTGGTGATTTGTATTTTGTCTGCAGGTCTTACAGCTCCTTACATTACAGGAATAAGTTCTTTTTTGTGTGTCAGAGGGCAATGCACTCCTGATTATAAAGTTCCCCAAATTTGGAGGTTGCCTGTAACACAGAAGGGGAGGGTTCAAGAATATGGTTTTCGGACGGACATCCTTATAAAGGTTATGGTGGAGTTTCTTTGCGGTTTTCCTTAGAACCTCTAGCTGTGAATTGTAGGTCACTACTAGAGATACACAACTGTTTTCTCCCTTCTCTGCATATTGGGGTAGTTGATTTCTGGGTATCCTGGTGGCTCTGGTGATTTGGTCATCAACTAAGGTGAGATGGTAGCCCTGATTTAAAAATGTCCTTTTAAGATGGTATAAATGTTCCTCTCTATCTGTTGGGTTGGAGCAGACCTGGTTGTATCTAAAGGCCTAACTGTAGGCTATGGATTTTTTGATGTGTTTAGGATGGGAACTATCCCATCTGAGTTATGTGGGTCGATCAATCGGTGTCCTTTATAGGGATGTCTGTATTGAGTTGTTTGAAAATTTTAAGGTGGTGTCTATAAAGTTGATTTCTGTATACAAGTAGCTTAATGTCAGGTTTATGGTGGTGTGAGATGCATTGAATCTCTCATGGAATTTTAATAGTTCTTGTTTGGTGTTGGTACAGAGGATTACGGTGTCATTAATAATGTAGCAGAAGTAGGCCTTCAGTAGAATGGTTTGCTGGGGCAGGAGGACAGAAGGACACTCTCCAGTTTTGCCATGAAAAGGTTGGCGTATTGCGATGCTATTTTACTGCTCATGGCGGTTTAGGGGGATGCAGGCATATCTCTTTGCCAAAGAAGAAATAATTGTGTGGGAGGATGAATCTTGTGAGTTGTAACCCTGATTCGGAGGCAACCCCATTGGCTTCAAGATCTTTTTTTTTTTAAATAAAAAGTAATACATACATTTATTATAAAGTGATCACCTACTTCTACTGTCAACAGTTTTACATGTTATTGAATCCTGTTTAATAATGAACAGAACAACAGTCAGAGTCTCTTTAACCCCTACAGATTACCCTACAGCTCTATGCATTCTCCGTTCTATTAGTGCTATCACCATGCTTTTGGTGTCATTTTAAAGCCAAGGATTTGTGTGTTGAGTTTAATCTCATTTTGAGCATTTCTACATAGTGTGAAATTTTCTCTGTCAGGCAGTGTATGTAGTTGCTGCCATTCTTGCCATTCTTATCTGTATATATGTTGAAGCTCTGTTAAAAGGATTGTCCAGCTATAAATAACCCATCCTATAGATGAGCTAACAGTTTCTTCCACTATCTTGTTATATCAGCCTGATGAAAAGGCCCAAGTAGCACTTCCTTTTGCTAGCTATTAAAATGTATCATATATACAAGATTATTTTGTTTCTCTTACTAAGGGCAATAACACTTTAGGTAGTTAGTACATGTACCTGTGTGTGTGGTGAATGTGCGTGTAAGAATGTGGTTGAGAGTATTTGCATGCGTATTTCCCGTGCGTAGCACATGGTGAATGGAGGCAAGTAAAGTCTACGGACTTTCATTCTTCCATTCACACCTGCTGTGGAGTTGCGAGGAGATACTCATAAAACTCAGGAGAAATAATTAGCAGCATTCCTATTTCTCCATTTGAAGGGCTGCATATTGAAGAAATGCTGCCCCTTGCAATGCCTGCGACAGGGCAAAATTTAGTATGGAGCCCCGCTCTGCACAGAGGATGGGATTAAAAAAAAAAAAGTCAGTGCTTATCGCAGCCCCTACATGATCTCTATCGGCTCTTCTGCTGGCAGAGCATAGGGGCTGCGATGAGTACAACACTGCGAGACTCACAGCGTTTTACTCATACGCCCATGTGAACAAGCCCTTATCGTGTAGTATGGCACAACTAAGGAACTTGCAGGTTAACGGGACAACCTTTCAGAATAGTAGCCAACCAGTCGATATAAGGTACATTCAATTCCTCTCAAATGTGAGAGGCACATTATACAATGCATTGTATAACTCCACAATAGGCAGTGATAGTTCTCCAAGTAGGAGCCACAAACTTCCCTACTTCAGGAGTAAGATAATAAAAACAAACTTACAGGGCTTTTCTGACTTAAAAACAACAAAACTTGGCCCAGGGTGGGGAGCGGTCATTTCTCACCCTTCCACTGTGCCTCTAATTCAGCACCACCAATCCAATCCCTAATAAAACAGAAAGCAATGACATCATGTTCATCACTCACATGGCCTGCAGTGCATTACCTCAAACTGACTTTCCTATTAGACAGTGAGGTCTATTACTATAAAGCAACTGACCATCCTAAGCCACTATACATTACAGACCCATGATTTTAGCTGCAATGGCAGCCATGGACATACCTTGATTCAATTGTTGCAGTGCTGATGGGGTACAGGAGGGAGCCCCTTCCCTCTCCAAACTTAGTGATACTGCTGTCTGCGTTGACAGTAGCATCTATATGGTTAAATCACTTTTAAAAAAAACAAAAAACTGGTGAAATCAATGGTGGTAAAAACAGTACCATTTAATCCTGTCTCTCTGCTCCACTAACGGAACAGAGCGACGGAAAGCCTAAATGGAGGATAAACACTAGTGTGAATGAGCCCTTATTTATTTTCATATCATATTGCACTCATTGCATAGGACTGTACATAATAAATTAAAAGTTAACAGAAGTGATTTATGTTGTATTTCTTTACTTATTAGTACTGTGAGACGGTGACCGGCAAGGTGCTGGAGGGCAGGTATATTTCGCCTAGGATGCTCTCCTATGCTGCCTTGGGGAGCGCTTGGGCAGATGCGTGCCACCGAGCAGCCTGGGCTCGGTGGAGGAAGCCGGCAGTATAGTGTTAGTAGCATTAAGCCACTAACACGTTGTAGTGAGTAAGTGGCTCCAAGCCGTATAATCCGGGCCGGCTTTTCCTGGAGTGACCAAAGCAAAGGGTGGGATGGTCACTCCCACGTACCAGGTGGGGCTGGTACCAGGCCTTATAAAGCCTGGGCCTACAGGGCCAGAAGGAGAGCTGAGACCTCTGCAGGTCTGAGAGTCCTGGCTGGCTGTGTGCAGGAGCCGTTTTGTACCAGTACGTAGACAGGGACGCTACATGTTTAGTAAGTGCTCGGACGAGCAGGATTTACGTTATGTTTGCCTGATGTTAAGGCCTGTATTTTGCTTTTGTTTGCTTGGAAATAAACCCAGGCAAAGCCTGGACTAAAGACTTTATCCTATGTGTCACTGTCTCTGACTGCTTATGCCCAGGTTGCTACCGATCCTAAACGCTAATCCCTCACAGTACTTACAATATTTTGCATAAGAAGTCCAGTTGTTTACTCACTTGAAATTAGTAGAAGACCTCACTGTCTCTCATTCTCCACCAGTTAATTTTCCTTGGTTTGATCTTATTACTACCATTGCCTAAGACTGCAGCTATATATTGTAATGCTATTACTTGCTAGTCCAGCTCTTCTACTTTGTTTAGCACCACCGTTGGAGTTTTAGCATAGTCAATGTATAGTGGACTTTTAGGATTAGAGTTCTTACTTGAATGGCAAAATGACTTTAGCCACATTATAGCAGTCATGTGTTACTAAATGAGTTACACAAACTGTACCTAACCAATACATTTCACACTGATTATCCAGACTGGGAGATGACTGGGAAATACATTTTGTTCTCTACAATTCAAGGGGCTGCACAAATTAAATCACACAATCTTTACTAATGTTCTGAAGATTTGCCAAGGTCAGAAAGGAGCAAGGTAAAAAATAGAAGTAATCCATTCTACCTGGGCCAGGGAAGTAGTTTGGCACCGGGGCAGACTTACATTTTATTGCCTGCCTTCTAATGTGAAAGAACAAGCGTCAGCATTCTTGCAGAAGGATCTGTAAATATTAAAACACAACAAAGGAAAGAAACCACAAAATAATCAAGACGATAAGGTGCCATTTGCCTTATTATTCTCTAACAGAAAGTAAATACACAAAAGGAGATTGAGGTCAGGAAAATGAGGCGGCTTTCATATTCAAATGATCTACTTCCTCATAATGTGAGATTCATCATATACTGGTGTCAAAAGTTATGAAATAAACACAATTTAAATATGAAAGCCGGCTACCTTCATTTGCCAGACCCTATTGTTGTTTGAAGCTTTATGATCTACTTTCAGTGACAGATAAATAATTTCATTTCATAATGTTTTACCTTTCTCTACTGTTTTACTGGAGAAGAGATATCAGCAAATACATATATTTTTTATTAATAAGCCAAGTATCACTAAAAAGCAGGCGGGCCCTGGAACAAATACTGTGGGGTGATGTACTATTCGTGAGAAAGCTTGGTGAACTTTTTAACTTGATTTAAATAGTTTTGAAGTTGTGGATTGCATTCAAACTTTTGCTGTGGGTGAGCAGCTGTCTAATATGTGTGAATTTATAGTGTGGGTACTTATAATGTGGTCTTTGCGGTATCTCGTGTTTCAATCTTTATTTCTTAGAAAGTAGGAGTGAAAAATATGCATCTGAAAAACAAATGATGCTTTCAATGCTTGGGCTCCATGGAGAGTTAGAAATATCTGTTTGCCTAAAAGTTTTGGTAAAATTGTAGCACCACTGGTACAACAAAAAAGGCATGGTTGATACAGCATAATTATGAAAATTATGATGATAATTCTCTGGGTCAGTGGGGGCTGTGGATGCAACAGCCCAGAATTGGAAAGACTAATGGATAGTCAAAGACTAGCTGACCCAAAGCCTTGTTTTTCCAACTCTAGTAGAAAGAGTACATTGGTGAATGGAACCGGTGATGGATAAATGCAAGTATAAGTGAGTTATCCCTCCTCCTGTATAACAAAGTGAAGGTTCCAATGTTACACTGTGTATCTGCAAGCAAGAGTTGACTTGTGGTGAAATTACGAGTATACTGCTGTTACTACTGTTGTCTTTTCTGCTGTTGCAAGTTATTTTGAGCAGTTCTATAAAAAGAGGTTAACCATTTTTGACAAGGACTTGAACTGGAACTGTGCAAGCTACGCTGTGGCCCAGGAATCAGACTCCTGAGTGCTGATGTGCACACAGCGCACTCACAGCTGTGGGTAGTGTGGTATCTCTAAAAGTTAGTGACATAGCAGCTTTGAGGACCCATTGAGGTACAAAGATCATCCTTACACAGTGACTGGGGCAACCATGGGAGTAGCAGGCTGTGACAGGGAGTAGCATTACAGTGACACACAGAAAAATATGCAAAAAGCCAATAGTTTCTTTGGCATAAACCAACTCTGGTGAAACCTCAGCAATATCCCCAACAGCTCAGGAATTGTTGTGTCGCTGTTAAGAAAAAGAAAAGTAACATTCATCTGCAAAAGATCTGCATCATTTTAAAGGGGAGCTCCCCTTTCACACAATTAATGGAAACATTACTGTTGGCACTAGTAATGGGGGACACTGACTGGCACTAGTAATCACTTAACAGTTTTGCCAAAATGGTGCTCAGGCAGGAAAAAAAGATCCTAAGAGTTTTGCCCAAGCAGTGTTTGGGCAGAAAAGGTGGTATTCTAACAGTGCTATGTCTATGTAGAACTGGACTAGTCTTGGCTTTCAAACAAGACCAAAACTACAGAAGTAGACCCATTCTAGGTGGAGACAGAGCATATTTAATTGGGAGTGACATGTACTAAACTTGCAGCTACAACATCAGCCCATGCCGAGCACACAGAGGGGAGCAGTGGAGGACCAGCAGCAAAAGAAGAAGAATCTGTCAATATCCCATCTGTGTCTGTAATGCTTCAGATCACCATAGGGAAATGGTAGCATGGAGTTTTGACCATGTTATAAACCCCCACAAATAAAAACTTGCTCTCTAATTGCTACAAATGTGGGCTTTTTTGCACAAAAATGAGTAAATAGATGACCATTTACAAATTAAACAATCTTCTGCTCCTTAGTAGATTTTTTTTTGACTCTACAATACAGTTGTTTAACTCCCCCATATGCTGCAGTAAACACTGACCGCAACATCTATTTGATTTTACAGAGAAAGAACCAAAACATTTTTTATGTCACACAGTGTTTTATTAGTCAAAAAAAAGGAAAACGTCTCTGCATCCATAACAACTAGAGATAAACAAGCATACTCGTCCGAGCTTGATGCTCGTTCGAGTAGTAGCATACTCGATGGTGCTTGTTACTCAAGAGAGCACCACGTGGTGCTCGAGAAACTTTAATGTCCCCTCCCCCTAGCACCATTTTTTAGCCAGTAAACATGCAGGGAAGGGTTTACCACTTCCTGTTGTGATGTGCCAACCCTCTGCACGTCTGTTGCCGCCCGCAGGCAGGAGGAGAGAGAGAGAGATCCTCCAATATGCAGAGCATGGGCAACCTTGAAAAATGTTCGAGTCACCTATTGACTTCAATGGGGTTCGTTACTCGAACTGAGCTCTTGAGCATTACAAAAAGTTTGCCTCGAGTAATGAGCCTCCGAGCATTTTGGTGCTCGCTCATCTCTAATAATAACCCATGCTATAAAATTAACAGTAAATGCCTTTAAAGAATTGCCAAACTAGCCGTTTTCTATTCATTTCACTTCCCAAAGGCAGGAGTAAAAAGTAATGAAAAACTGATACGTAACCTAAAATGTTACCAATAAAAATTAGAAGTTGTTTTGCATAAGACAAGCCCTCATACAATTATATAAGCAGAAACGTAAAATTGCTAGAGATGCAGGAAATTTTACAGTGCTGCAATTGTGATAGCACAACACAGAAAGTAGAGATGAGCGAACACGTTCGGCCCCGCCCCTTTTTCGCCCGAACACCGAACTTTGCGAACACCTCGGTGTTCGGGCGAAAAAGTTCGGGGGCCGCCGTGGCAGCGCGGGGGGGGGTGCGGCGGGGAGCGGGGGGGAGAGGGAGAGAGAGAGGGCTCCCCCCTGTTCCCCGCTACTGCCGCCCGCGCCGCCGCGCATCTCCCCGCCCCCCG
The DNA here is from genome assembly GCF_035609145.1 of Eleutherodactylus coqui. Classification (NCBI taxonomy): domain Eukaryota; kingdom Metazoa; phylum Chordata; class Amphibia; order Anura; family Eleutherodactylidae; genus Eleutherodactylus; species Eleutherodactylus coqui. Next base: position 169,223,595 of record NC_089838.1, on the reverse strand, counting down.
GCGGCACCCGGACACTTACGCGCGAACACTCCAGTGTTCGCTAAAGCCGGTGTCCGGGTGCGGATGTGTCCGTTACGGACACGTTCGCTCATCTCTAACAGAAAGTTATCTGATCTTAACCCATTAAAAAGCTATTGTTCTCTTATATTGACACAACAAAACCCATTGTAAAGCAATTACAAGTGTAAATAAATCAGCCTAATAACATGATGCACTGTGATATCACGTTGCTTTAAGACTCAAGCTAAAGAAAATACATTTGTGTAAGTGTTTATTCACACAAGCGTATATCGGCCGCCATTTTCACGGCCTGCCGATATACGCTACGACATACTGCATTGGATTCCAATGCATTAGATCACACGGACGTATTCCCGCAACATAAAAGCACCCGGCCGGCAAATATAGAGCCTGACAGCAAAGATAATCCTGGAACTATCTTTGTGCCCGGAATACATCGGCCACTGCATAGGCTCCTATGGGAGCCAATGACAGCGGCTGGAGAAGGGAGGTGGGAGGGAGTTTAGCGGTGTGACTGCTAAACTTCCTCCCTATTCTCTTTTCCTCTCTCCTTCACTCCTGCTGTTTGCAACTGAAGGGGGGTAAGCTCCGCCCCCTCCCATTGCTGGCTGTAGACAAGGAGCAGGGTGGGGCGGGTGCTTAGCTCTGCCCACTCCAATTGCCAACAGCCAGAGAGAAGGAAAGGAGGTGAGCAAGCGAGGGGGTGGGAAGGGGAAGCAATGGCATTGTGGGCTCGGCGTATATGTGCCAGGCCCATGCCGTTTGAACAGGCACACAAATGTTAGATTTGTGCTCCTGTTCACATGTTTTTATGGCATCGGTGAGTGCAAGGTAAGCACCTACGCTCGTGGGAAAGAGCCCTAAGTCTTGGAATGCAGCAACACGGAAATAAGTACTATGATAAAAATACCTGTTGTTATTATACAAAAGTAGTAAAATAAAACAAAATCTATATAAATGTGATATTTTCATAATTGTAATAACCCGTAGATTGAAATTGGCCCAAAATGGATGTCATAAAAACTACAACTCATCCCACAAAATAGAAGGTCTCATACAGTTACAATAAATAAAAGATGAAAAACTTATGACCATTGGAACACAGAGGGAGAAAGGCTTAAGGCTAAAATTACTTATGTCACTAAGGGGTTAAAATGCATTTAAGGCAGCTGGCGTATGTACCAACTTTACTTCCTAAACTAAAAATCTATATTAAAAAATTCACATCAGTACGGCACAACTCAGGTTATACGGTTACTTCTTGAGCACCCATGGTTTGTATGGAATGGGATCTGAAGCTGATCTTGCTCTATACACGATGGTTGCCAGCTGTCTTATATAGCTGCAACCTGCCTGTAACAGCTGTGAGCAGCATGAACACTGACTGCGGCTGTTAGCCCATTAAATGCTGCTTTCAATTCCATTTAAATGCCCTGACAAAGTCATTGTTATGTATTTGGATGTGGACCCACTGTGTTGTCCCCCCGAGCAGGAGAACCCACCTGGAATGACTGACAGCCGACCCCGAGACTGGATGCTTACTTCTCGGCATGTAGCTTGGTACGAGGCAGAGACTGGGACTGAGCTAGCCCTGAGCTGGAGTGAGGTAATGAAGTCCCTGCCTAACAGAGCGGAGTAATCTCCCCGAAAAGGACGGCCCCGAGTTGGAACCTAGATGCTGAATAACCCAGTCAAGGCCCTAACCGGAACAGGACGTACCAAGCTGAAACAGAAACCGAGGATGTGAGTAGGATAGAAGATCTGGATAAATCAGAAGTAGCTTACAGCTACAGCAGACTTGCGATCAGTTGTCACAGAGAGACTGCAGGAGCAGCAGCCACGAGCCGTCATAGTAGTACAACAACTCGGAAGCACTGGCTACCAGATCTGAGGAAGCTATATAGTGGAGTGATTGGCAAACAGTCTCCAGCTGGGTGCAGGAGTCATGAGCTGTTAACTCCTGAGATGCTGGAGCAAAATAAATGCAAACTCAGATAACAGACAGGACAGAGCAGCAGACCTGTCTGCTATACCTAACAGTCATATGTACTTCAAAGCAGTAAAAATAGTGGAATAACACCAATAGAGACATGCTGGCCTGTACTATTAATGGGATTACTCTATTTCGCTTTTAATGAGGGCACTCTGATTGACGGTATTAACGAAGGCATGGCGCCTGGCATAATTACTCTAAGAACTCTGACTGCCACAATTGAGTGTCAATGAGGGCAGACTAATAACTACTAATGACAGCACTCTTGTGGGCACTACTAACACAGCATTTCTTAAATCCGGACAACATTGCTACAATAAAATTGTGTAATGATACATATTAACTTATTGGCCAAAGTAACGCAAATTTTTCCACACCAGACCAAAACTTTTGCACAGTACTGTATATAGGTAAACATGTATGTAATTTTATTAGATATAACACATAATCTACAACATTAATATGGAATTCAGTGACAGAAACTACAGCAAAGCTCCTGAATTTGTGCCTTGGTATATTACGGTATTTCAATTCTCTTGTGTCTCATGCCCTTATTCCGCAATCCCTAATGATTCCATCCTGCTTGCTAGTTCTATTAGTTCCCAGTCTCCTGTTTACCATCCAACAATAACAAGAGTTAAGAACCTGTAACAAGCTGAACACACAAACCTTCCTGTTCCTGCTGTGATATTTCAAGTTAAAGATGGAGAGGTCACTTCACTTCTTGTGACAGTTCACCAAAATAAATTGAAAGCAATAGGACAATGGCTATTTCTATCAATTTATGGTCAGCTACAGCCTGGCTATTAGTGACCCCTACTAGTCTATAGGGGCAAAATAGCATGCGTTCCTTTCTGATCCAATAAAGATAGGGAAATCTGTGTACCCAGAACTAACATTGCTCAGTCCTCTGTTCAGTTTAGTCTTTCACTCCTAAAATATTCAGTTTAAAAATATAAGTAGGTTTATGAAGAGTTCTTCTAGCAAATACTGAATTTAGATTCTTCACTTAGAAAAACAGGACAGAGGAGTCATTTATTGCATATTATGTCTGCATGCTCATTTTCAAGGACTTACTGTATAGTTTTCTCATACTGTAGAGAGATGTGTGATTGTAGTACAAATAAGAGTAATCAGTGGAAATTGTACTTTACATCTTAGGAGGTAATAAATACGCCACATGTATGCTCTCATTAACAGAGCTGACTTTCAAATCCATATCAAATGTGGAAAATGTTTTCACTTGATGCAGAGAGCATGAGAAAGAAATATTAAATAATTGACAAGTTAGATTGTGTTAATACATTCTACGGGATCCACTGACCTTGCTGCTTGGTATGCTACTGACATATTGACTTCCTCTTATCTCAGGAACAAAGGAAACGTGCTGAGGAAGGAGTGCAGAGATAGGTATCATATGGAGGAGAAGCAGGTACAGAGGTGAAAGAAGTAAGGGTTTAGTATTAGCATTGAAGTGATGGTGAGGAAGAAAAGGCAAAATAAAAACTATTGTGAAGCTCTGCAAATGAGGCTAACAGTGGTTGTGAGCTGAGAATACAAATGAAAGAGGACCTATCACCAGGATAACATTATCTGTTTTAATAAAAAAAATAATTAGCCTTGGAAAAATAATTATCAATATATAACTAATTAAAAAATGTAAAAGGAAATTAAAAAATGCATTGCAGGGTGCATGAAAGTCATGTAAATGAGCTGACTTGCCACAGGAATTGGGTTCAGACTTCCTGGAAAGCAACAACTGTCATGTCCAGTACTTCTCCCTAAACACTTTGGTGGCATACAGCTTAACGTAACGAGCGCTTTTTTTGTGCATCAATAGACGAGCATAAAAAGCGCAGGTCACATCTGCCGAAATCGCATAACCGAGCAAATTTTTCATGCGCAGAAGACCCGAGCTTCATGCGCATGTAATTCACACAATTACTGGAGCAGCTACACTTGGAGAAGCGCATCTGCTCCAGGAGGAGAGAGTGAGGAAGCCCTGCAGGGTTTCTGGATTTTCCCATAGCAGGGAGTGAGAGTGGCACTATGGGGGGTTTCCCCATAATAGGGAGAGATGGAGCAGGGCTATGGGTTAATCCCCTATTGCTCCGCTCTTTCTCCCTCCAATGGGGAGGTCCCCCATAGCTCCGCTCTCTCTCCCTGCTATGGGGAAATCCATTGTCCCGTTCTCTCTCTCCCTGCTACGGGGACCCCTGAGGGATATCCCCATAATGAAAGGAGAGGGGGTGGGGCTAGAGGGAGGGGGCAGTGCTATATGGATTCTCACAGAGATTCCCCATAGCAAACCATAGGGGTAGTGGGGCTAGAGGTGGATCTCTTTAGCCCCGCCCCCTCCTCTAACGCTCTCAGGGAAAGCCCTGTAACCCTGCCCCCCTCTGTCTCCCCACTATAGGAAAATCCCTTGGGAGAGAGGGGGAGGGAATCCCCTACTGCCCCTGCTGCTGGGAAATTGCCCAGCAGGGGGGCAGGAGTAATATCCCGCGGCTTACAGCAGGGCATTTTAAATGTTCCCATTGTAAATTTCTGTTAGTCCCTGTGGGACTGAGGGGAGATGCAATAATGTACCTAAGGCCCTTGGATTTATCTGTGGACTTTACCCTGGCTTGGTGGACGCAAGCGCAAAAGCCATGGATTGCTGGGGTAATTTAAAATCCCCCTGCTCCTGGCAAATAAACGTAGCCTGAAGGTTTCACAGGTACATGGTTCTTGGTCATGTGATCACCATTATCCAATGGATAACGGCGATCACGTAAAAGTTGAAAAAAGCTAAACTTTCACCTTCCATCACGGATCTGAACCATGAAGGGAGGTGAAATTACTTACCTAAGGCCTCCTGCAATGTCCCCCGACGGGATCCCTATCCACGGACATTTCCCCAGCTTCAGCGCATGCACCCGCTGCCAAAATGGCTGATGCAAGCACAGAAGCTGTTGAGGGCTCCTGGCTACTAAAGGTAGCTGAGAACCTGGAGCAGTGACCGAGGGCTGCAATGAGTGGTCCCCGACCATGTAACAGTTAAAAAACAGTTGAAGTATAATACTTCATTCGGTTTGGGCCCCATTCTGCACACAGACATAAGATTAGGACCACAATGGAGACGTTTCGGAACACAGAACAAACAGGGAGATCCATTTTGGGGTGAAAGTCTTAATTCCTATGTGTGCTGTACAAAAAAAAACTATTTTTAAAATGACACAATTGCCAAAAAAATGAAAATCACAATTTTTTCATTCTGCTAGTCTTAGATTCATTCAAAAACTGTAATGTCAAAATACACAATACACCCCTAGATGAATTCGATAAGGGGCCTAGTTTTCAAAATGGGGTCATTTGTGGGGCTTTTGTCGTTTTGGCCGCTCAAGGGCTCTACAAGTGGGCAATGGGGCCTAAATCACCTTCAAGCAGAATGTCTGTTCTGAAAGCCAACGGCTGCTCCTTTCGGTTTGGGCCCTGTTGTGCATAAGGATATAAGTTTAGGGCCACAATGGGTATGTTTCTGAACACGGGACAAACAGGGGTATCCATTTTGGGGTGTAAATTCTCATTTTCATGTGCACTATAGAAAAAAAAATCCTGTTTTAAATGACATATTTGCAAAAATATGAAATTTTATTTTTTTGTCCTCTAAATTTCATTAAGTCCTGAAAAGAAACCGTGGATTCAAAATACTCCTGACACCCCTCAGTGAATACATTCAAATGTATATATATTTTTTAAATGGGGTCATTTCTGGGGGTATCTATCATTCTGATACCTATGAGCCTTTGCAATTTTTGCTTGGTGTAGGAAAACAAAATGTTCCTCAAAATGGTAATAATCAATGCTAAATTTGCACGTCTGCTAAATGGATAAAAAAACTGAAGTTTTTCAAATGCGCTTCCAGAATAAAGTAAACAGAAATATATATCTCATCAAAAATTGGTACAGTATGTTTGCACATATTTGAGATACTGCAGTTAAAAAATGATAATTTTTTCAACATTTTCCTAATTTTGACACTTTTAATAAATTTATACAAATTTATTGGTCTATTTTTACCACCTAAATGAAGTACAATATGTGACAAAAAACAATGCCAGAATCACTTGGATATACAAAACCTTTATTGAGTTATTCTATGTTCTAGTGACACCATTTGGCCTGGTCATTAAGGCGTAAACACTCTTGGTCACTAAGGGGTTAAAATTAATTTTAGTTTATTTTTTTACTTGCATTTACAAACTATTATCCATGTACAGTAGAAACAACAACAGTTTAAGCAAATCAGAATCAGGTCAAAAAGTCCTAATTCAGATAATGCCTTTCAAGGTTTTCTACAGCCAAAATCTGTTATTGCTTCATCAATCATGACCACAGGCATGGACCAACAAGCTCTGGTTAGAGGAGTCCTAGTTTTTCATTTTCAGTAGAAACAACAGAAGATGTATTTGATGACTTGAAGTTAAAGGATTTCACTCTTGCTACTCACTATTGGCAGTAGAGGTTGCAGGTACAGTAGAGGTTGATCATGTTTTTTATTTGCCCAGTGACAATGACATTAAAGGTTGTATGACAGATGGGATTTGAGTGTTGTCTATGACCTTTAACACAGTACCAGGATAGCACAGTGCACAAAAAAATCTAAATAAAAAGTGTATATTCTGATGTTTAGCATTTGTACATGGATATAGCTACAGCAATAGATACCAAAGCTGCTGTTCACTTACTGTGCAAACGCCACATTAATCGTGGTAAAAAGCGGGTTCTGTGAGAGTGGCTTTGTAGACCAGCGTTTAAAATACTGCGATTTTTATACGTTTCAATGCTCATTAGAGATGAGCGAGCACCAAAATGCTCGGGTGCTCGTTACTCGGGACGAAATTTTCGCGATGCTCGAGGGTTCGTTTCGAATAACGAACCCCATTGAAGTCAATGGGCGACCCGAGCATTTTTGTATTTCGCCGATGCTCGCTAAGGTTTTCATGTGTGAAAATCTGGGCAATTCAACAAAGTGATGGGAATGACACAGAAACGGATAGGGTAGGCGAGGGGCTACATGTTGGGCTGCATCTCAAGTTCACAGGTCCCACTATTAAGCCACAATACCGGCAAGAGTGGGCCCCCCCCCCTCCCAACAACTTTTACTTCTGAAAAGCCCTCATTAGCATGGCATACCTTTGCTAAGCACCACACTAGCTACAACAAAGCACAATCACTGCCTGGATGACACTCCGCTGCCACTTCTCCTGGGTTACATGCTGACCAACCGCCCCCCCCCCCACAGCGCACACCAAAGTGTCCCTGCGCAGCCTTCAGCTGCCCTCATGCCACGCCACCCTCATGTCTATTTATAAGTGCGTCTGCCATGAGGAGGAACCGCAGGCACACACTGCAGAGGGTTGGCATGGCTAGGCAGCGACCCTCTTTAAAAGGGGCGGGGCGATAGCCCACAATGCTGTACAGAAGCAATGAGAAACAGAATCCTGTGCCACCACCATCAGGAGCTGCACACGTGGGCATAGCAATGGGGAACCTATGTGCCACACACTATTCATTCTGTCAAGGTGTCTCTGCATGCCCCAGTCAGACCGGGCTTTTTAATTCATAGACACAGGCAGGTACAACTCCCTATTGTGAAGTCCCTGTCGACCGACAGCATGGGTGGGTGCCAGGAAGCCACCGGCGGTACACAAAAATATCCCATTGCATTGCCCAACACAGCTGAGGTAGTAATGTCGTGCTAAATGCAGGTGGGCTTCGGCCCACACTGCATGCCCCAGTCAGACTGGGGTTCTTTACAAGTGGACACATGTAGGTTAAACTCCGTGTGCACCTACAGCATGGGTGGCTCCCTGGAACCCACCGGCGGTACACAAAAATATCCGATTGCATTGTCCAACACAGCTGAGGTAGTAATGTCGTGCTAAATGCAGGTGGGCTTCGGCCCACACTGCATGCCCCAGTCTGACTGGGGTTCTTTAGAAGTGGAAACAGATGCATTTATAATTCCCTGTGGACCCACAGCATGGGTGGGTGCCAGGAAGCCACCGGCGGTACACAAAAATATCCCATTGCATTGCCCAACACAGCTGAGGTAGTAATGTCGTGCTAAATGCAGGTGGGCTTCGGCCCACACTGCATGCCCCAGTCAGACTGGGGTTCTTTACAAGTGGACACATGTAGGTTAAACTCCGTGTGCACCTACAGCATGGGTGGCTCCCTGGAACCCACCGGCAGTACACAAAAATATCCCATTGCATTGCCCAACACAGCTGAGGTAGTAATGTCGTGCTAAATGCAGGTGGGCTTCGGCCCACACTGCATGCCCCAGTCTGACTGGGGTTCTTTAGAAGTGGAAACAGATGCATTTATAATTCCCTGTGGACCCACAGCATGGGTGGGTGCCAGGAAGCCACCGGCGGTACACAAAAATATCCCATTGCATTGCCCAACACAGCTGAGGTAGTAATGTCGTGCTAAATGCAGGTGGGCTTCGGCCCACACTGCATGCCCCAGTCAGACTGGTAATATGTACCTTAACAGTAACCGCGTTGGTGGTAATGTGGTGGTGACTGCGGACCTAGTAGCGCGGTTTTATTTTGTTGGTTTTCGGAATGTGGCCAGGATTAAGTGGGCCATGGCGGGGGATGTTTTTGAGGCACTATGTGTCCTCTCCACGTGTCCGTGGTTATATGCACCTTAACAGTAACCGCGTTGGTGGTAATGTGGTGGTGACTGCGGACCTAGTAGCGCGGTTTTATTTTGTTGGTTTTCGGAATGTGGCCAGGATTAAGTGGGCCGTGGCGGGGGATGTTTTTGAGGCACTACGTATCCTCTCCACGTGTCCGTGGTTATATGCACCTTAACAGTAACAGCGTTGGTGGGAAATGGCCTCGCCGCCATCATGTCTTTGGGAAGCCTCTGTTTCCACACCCCAGAGACATACCATTAGCAGCGGTATAGGCAGAGCCCATAATTAGTAACATTTCAGCCGTAGCATTAGCGACAGGCCCCACTAACATATCACTAGCAGCATTATAGGGGGAGCACAGTCTTAGTTCCATTTCAGTAATAGTAGCAGCCTAGACAGGCCCCAGTAACAATTCCGAAGCAGCAGTATAGTGGGAGCGCAGTCTTAGTTCGATTTCAGTAATAGTAGCAGCCTACACAGGCCCCAGTAACAATTCCGAAGCAGCAGTATAGTGGGAACGCAGTGTTAGTTCCATTTCAGTAATAGTAGCAGCCTACACAGGCCCCAGTAACAATTCCGAAGCAGCAGTATAGTGGGAGCGCAGTTTTCGTTCCATTTCAGTAATAGTAGCACTCAAGACAGGCCCCAGTAACGATTCCGAAGCAGCAGTATAGTGGGAGCGCAGTCTTCGTTCCATTTCAGTAGCTGCAGTATAGACAAGGCCCAAGTTACATTTATGTAGCTAAAGTGTAGGCCAACCCCACACACCTTTCTGTACCATGAGTGCAGGCGAAGAACATAGAAATTGCTATGATTACACTGTAGGTGAGGGCCCAAAAAAATTGGTGTACCAACAGTAGTAATGTACCTCAGTAAAAATTGGCCATGCCCAACCAAGATGGCAGGTGAAAACCATTAATCGCTTTGGTTAATGTGGCTTAAGTGGTAACTAGGCCTGGAGGCAGCCCAGTTTAACGAAAAATTGGTTCAAGTTAAAGTTCCAACGCTTTTAAGAGCATTGAAACGTATAAAAATTTTTTAGAAAAATTATATGAGTGAGCCTTGTGGCCCTAAGAAAAATTGCCCGTTCTGCGTGATTACGTGAGGTTTCAGGAGGAGAAGCAGGAGGAGGAGGAGGAATATTATACACAGATTGATGAAGCAGAAATGTCCCCGTTTTGAATGGTGAGAGAGAACGATGCTTCCATCCGCGGGTGCAGCCTACGTATTGCTTAGGTATCGCTGCTGTCCGCTGGTGGAGAAGAGAAGTCTGGGGAAATCCAGGCTTTGTTCATCTTGATGAGTGTTAGCCTGTCGGCACTGTCGGTTGACAGGCGGGTACGCTTATCTGTGATGATTCCCCCAGCCGCACTAAACACCCTCTCCGACAAGACGCTAGCCGCAGGACAAGCAAGCACCTCCAGGGCATACAGCGCGAGTTCAGGCCACGTGTCCAGCTTCGACACCCAGTAGTTGTAGGTGGCAGAGGCGTCACGGAGGACGGTCGTGCGATCGACTACGTACTCCCTCACCATCCTTTTACAGTGCTCCCGCCGACTCAGCCTTGACTGGGGAGCGGTGATACAGTCTTGATGGGGAGCCATAAAGCTGTCCAGGCCCTTAAAGACTGTTGCACTGCCTGTGCTGTACATGCTGCTCGATCTCCGCACCTCCCCTGCTACCTAGCCCTCGGAACTGCGCCTTCTGCCACTAGCGCTGTCGGATGGGAATTTTACCATCAGCTTGTCCGCCAGGGTCCTGTGGTATAGCAACACTCTCGAACCCCTTTCCTCTTCGGGAATGAGAGTGGAAAAGTCCTCCTGATACCGTGGGTCGAGCAGTGTGTACACCCAGCAATCCGTAGTGGACAGAATGCGTGTAACGCGAGGGTCACGAGAAAGGCATCCTAACATGAAGTCAGCCATGTGTGCCAGGGTACCTGTATGCAACACATGGCTGTCTTCACTAGGAAGATCACTTTCAGGATCCTCCTCCTCCTCCTCCTCCTCCTCAGGCCATACACGCTGAAAGGATGACAGGCAAGCAGCATGGGTACCGTCAGCAGTGGGCCAAGCTGTGTCTTCCCCCTCCTCCTCATCCTCCTCATGCTCCTCCTCCTCCTCAACGCGCTAAGATATAGACAGGAGGGTGCTCTGACTATCCAGCGACATACTGTCTTCCCCCGCCTCCGTTTCCGAGCGCAAAGCATCTGCCTTTATGCTTTGCAGGGAACTTCTCAAGATGCATAGCAGAGGAATGGTGACGCTAATGATTGCAGCATCGCCGCTCACCACCTGGGTAGACTGCTCAAAGTTTCCAAGGACCTGGCAGATGTCTGCCAACCAGGCCCACTCTTCTGAAAATAATTGAGGAGGCTGACTCCCACTGCGCCGCCCATGTTGGAGTTGGTATTCCACTATAGCTCTACGCTGCTCATAGAGCCTGGCCAACATGTGGAGCGTAGAGTTCCACCGTGTGGGCACGTCGCACAGCAGTCGGTGCACTGGCAGATTAAAGCGATGTTGCAGGGTGCGCAGGGTGGCAGCGTCCGTGTGGGACTTGCGGAAATGTGCGCAGAGCCGGCGCACCTTTACGAGCAGGTCTGACAAGCGTGGGTAGCTTTTCAGAAAGCGCTGAACCACCAAATTAAAGACGTGGGCCAGGCATGGCACGTGCGTGAGGCTGCCGAGCTGCAGAGCCGCCACCAGGTTACGTCCGTTGTCACACACGACCATGCCCGGTTGGAGGCTCAGCGGCGCAAGCCAGCGGTCGGTCTGCTCTGTCAGACCCTGCAGCAGTTTGTGGGCCGTGTGCCTCTTATCTCCTAAGCTGAGTAGTTTCAGCACGGCCTGCTGACGCTTGCCCACCGCTGTGCTGCCACGCCGCGCGACACCGACTGCTGGCGACGTGCTGCTGCTGACACGTCTTGATTGCGAGACAGAGGTTACGGAGGAGGAGGAGGAGGGTGCTTTAGTGGAGGAAGCATACACCGCCGCAGATACCACCACCGAGCTGGGGCCCGCAATTCTGGGGGTGGGTAGGACGTGAGCGGTCCCAGGCTCTGACTCTGTCCCAGCCTCCACTAAATTCACCCAATGTGCCGTCAGGGAGATGTAGTGGCCCTGCCCGCCTGTGCTTGTCCACGTGTCTGTTGTTAAGTGGACCTTGGCAGTAACTGCGTTGGTGAGGGCGCGTACAATGTTGCGGGAGACGTGGTCGTGCAGGGCTGGGACGGCACATCGGGAAAAGTAGTGGCGACTGGGAACTGAGTAGTGCGGGGCCGCCGCCGCCATCATACTTTTGAAGGACTCCGTTTCCACAACCCTATACGGCAGCATCTCAAGGCTGATAAATTTGGCTATGTGGACGGTTAACGCTTGAGCATGCGGGTGCGTGGCGGCGTACTTGCGCTTGTGCTCCAACAGTTGCGCTAGCGACTGCTGGACGGTGCGCTGACAGACATTGGTGGATGGGGCCGAGGACAGCGGAGGTAAGGGTGTGGGTGCAGGCCAGGAGACGGTAGTGCCTGTGTCCTGAGAGGGGGGTTGGATCTCAGTGGCAGGTTGGGGCACAGGGGGAGAGGCAGCGGTGCAAACCGGAGGTGGTGAATGGCCTTCGTCCCACCTTGTGGGGTGCTTGGCCATCATATGTCTGCGCATGCTGGTGGTGGTGAGGCTGTTAGTGGTGGCTCCCCGGCTGATCTTGGCACGACAAAGGTTGCACACCACTGTTCGTCGGTCGTCAGGCGTCTCTGTGAAAAACTGCCAGACCTTAGAGCACCTCGGCCTCTGCAGGGTGGCATGGCGCGAGGGTGCGCTTTGGGAAACAGTTGGTGGATTATTCGGTCTGGCCCTGCCTCTACCCCTGGCCACCGCACTGCCTCTTGCAACCTGCCCTGCTGCTGCCCTTGCCTCCCCCTCTGAAGACCTGTCCTGAGTAGGCGTTGCACACCAGGTGGGGTCAGTCACCTCATCGTCCTGCTGCTCTTCCTCAGAATCCTCTGTGCGCTCCTCCCTCGGACTTACTGCCCTCACTACTACCTGACTGCAAGACAACTGTGTCTCATCGTCATCGTCCTCCTCACCCACAGAAAGTTCTTGAGACAGTTGGCGGAAGTCCCCAGCCTCATCCCCCGGACCCCGGGAACTTTGCAATGGTTGGGCATCAGTGACGATAAACTCCTCTGGTGGGAGAGGAACCACTGTTGCCCAATCTGAGCAGGGGCCCGAGAACAGTTCCTGGGAGTCTTCCCGCTCCTGAGCAGGTGTCATTGTAGTGGAGTGAGGAGGCTGGGAGGAAGGAGGAGCAGCAGACAGAGGATTCGGATTTGCAGCAGTGGACGGTGCAGACCTGTGGGTGGACGATAGGTTGCTCGAAGCACTTTCTGCCATCCACGACAGGACCTGCTCACACTGCTCATTTTCTAATAAAGGTCTTCCGCGTGGACCCATAAATTGTGCGATGAATGTCAGGACGCCAGAAACGTGCCTCTCTCCTAATCGCGCAGCAGTCGGCTGCGATACACCTGGATCAGGAGTTCGGCCTGTGCCCACACCCTCACTTGGCCCTCCGTGTCCTCGGCCGCGTCCACGTCCTCTAGGCCTACCCCTACCCCTCAGCATGCTGTATTACCAGTGATTTGATTTCCCAGGCAGGAAATAAATTGGCGCAAGCCTGCAGGCCAAATATAATTTTTTCCCTTTTTTTTAAAAGGAAAGGCCCACTGCGTCTATTCAATGAATAATAACTGTGTTGTGGCCCTGCAAATGTGTCACAGAACTGAAGTGTTGCAGAGTTATTAACTACAGCAGAGCAGGGATTTCCCAGGCAGGAAATAAATTGGCGCAAGCCTGCAGTAAAACGTAGCTGGCTGCGTCTGATTTTTTTTACGTTCTCCACGCAGCACACATGTACCCAGAGCCCTGAGGACTGTCAGAGGCAGGCCAAATATAATTTTTTCCCTTTTTTTTTAAAAGGAAAGGCCCACTGCATCTATTCAATGAATAATAAGTTTAATAACTGTGTTGTGGCCCTGCAAATGTGTCACAGAACTGCAGTGTTGCAGAGTTATTAATTACAGCAGAGCAGGGATTTCTCAGGCAGGAAAGAAATTGGCGCAAGCCTGCAGTAAAACGTAGCTGGCTGCGTCTGTTTTTTTTTACGTTCTCCACGCAGCACACACGTACCCAGAGCCCTAAGGACTGTCAGAGGCAGGCCAAATATAATTTTTTCCCTTTTTTTTTAAACGAAAGGCCCACTGCGTCTATTCAATGAATAATAAGTTTAATAACTGTGTTGTGGCCCTGCAAATGTGTCACAGAACTGCAGTGTTGCAGAGTTATTAACTACAGCAGGGCAGGGATTTCCCAGGCAGGAAAGAAATTGGCGCAAGCCTGCAGTAAAACGTAGCTGGCTGCGTCTGATTTTTTTTACGTTCTCCACGCAGCACACACGTACCCAGAGCCCTGAGGACTGTCAGAGGCAGGCCAAATATAATTTTTTTCCCTTTTTTTTAAAAGGAAAGGCGCACTGCGTCTATTCAATGAATAATAAGTTCAATAACTGTGTTGTGGCCCTGCAAATGTGTCACAGAACTGCAGTGTTGCAGAGTTAACTACAGCAGAGCAGGGATTTCCCAGGCAGGAAAGAAATTGGAGCAAGCCTGCAGTAAAACGTAGCTGGCTGCGTCTGATTTTTTTTACGTTCTCCACGCAGCACACACGTACCCAGAGCCCTGAGGACTGTCAGAGGCAGGCCAAATATAATTTTTTCCCTTTTTTTTAAAAGGAAAGGCCCACTGCGTCTATTCAATGAATAATAACTGTGTTGTGGCCCTGCCTACACAATTCTGTCCCTGTAGTATTAATGCAGGGTGCAATGCTCTGCACAGCCGATTTTGAGAAGAAAAAAAAATGCAACACTGCGAACAGCAGCCTGCACAGTATTGCACACGGTTAAATGTGGCCCTAGAAAGGACCGTTGGGGTTCTTGAAGCCTACACTCACTCCTAACACTCTCCCTGCCTAACCACCACTTCTGTCCCTAATGCAGGGTGCAATGCTCTGCACAGCCGATTTTGAAAAAAAAATAAAAAAAATACACTGCTAACAGCAGCCTCCACACGGATAGATGTGGCCCTAAGAAGGACCGTTGGGGTTCTTGAAGCCTACACTCACTACAAACACTCTCCCAACAGCAACTCCAACACAACTGCACTTTCTCTCAGCTAACTCACAAGGCATCTGAGGCTAGCCGCAGGAGGGGCCGATTTTTATACTCGGGTGACATCTGATCTCCCCAGCCACTCACAGCAGGGGGGTGGTATAGGGCTGGAACAACACAGGAGGAAGTTGTAATGCCTTCCCTGTCTTTCAATTGGCCAGAAAAGCGCGCTAACGTCTCAGAGATGAAAGTGAAAGTAACCCGAACATCGCGTGGTGCTCGTTAAGAGTAACGAGCATCCCGAACACGCTAATATTCGCCCGAGCATCAAGCTCGGCCGAGTACGTTCGCTCATCTCTAATGCTCATTAAAGCGTTGAAACTTGCACCTGAACCAATTTTTATTTTAACTGGGCTGCCTCCAGGCTTAGTTACCAATTAAGCCACATTAACCAAAGCGATTAATGGGTTTCACCTGCCCTCTTGGTTGGGCATGGGCAATTTTTCTGACGTACATTAGTACTGTTGGTACACCAATTTTTTGGGGCCCTCGCCTACAGTGTAATCCAATTAATTTTTTGCCCACCTGCATTACAGCTGACGTTACATCAGCTGTGCTGGGCACTGCAATGGGATATATTTATGTACCGCCGGTGGGTTCCAGGGAGCCACCCATGCTGTCGGTCCACACGGAGTTGTAACTACATGTGTCCACTTCTAAAGAACCCCAGTCTGACTGGGGCATGCAGTGTGGGCCGAAGCCCACCTGCATTAAACATGACATTACCTCAGCTGTGATGGGCAATGCTATCGGATATATTTATGTGCCGCCGGTGGCTTCCTGGCACCCACCCATGCTGTCGGTCCACAGGGACTTCACAATAGGGAGTTGTACCTGCCTGTGTCTATAAATTAAAAAGCCCGGTCAGGTTGGGGCATGCAGTATGGGCCGAAGCCCACCTGCATTTAATCTGACGTTAGCTCTGCTGTCCAGGGCACTGCAATGGGATACATTTATGTACAGCCGGTGGGTTCCAGGGAGCCACCCATGCTGTGGGTGCACACGGAATTCCCATTGCGGAGTTAGGGATTCCCAGTTGTACACCTGCCTGTGACTATTTATAAAAAACCGCGGTCTGACTGGGGCATGCAGACACCTTGACAGAATGAATAGTGTGTGGCACATAGGTTCCCCATTGCTATGCCCACGTGTGCAGCTCCTGATGGTGGTGGCACAGGATTATATTTCTCATTGCTTCTGTA
The DNA here is from genome assembly GCF_035609145.1 of Eleutherodactylus coqui. Classification (NCBI taxonomy): domain Eukaryota; kingdom Metazoa; phylum Chordata; class Amphibia; order Anura; family Eleutherodactylidae; genus Eleutherodactylus; species Eleutherodactylus coqui. Next base: position 169,207,463 of record NC_089838.1, on the reverse strand, counting down.
CAGCATTGTGGGCTATCGCCCGCCCCTTTTAAAGAGGGTCGCTGCCTAGCCGTGCCAACCCTCTGCAGTGTGTGCCTGCGGTTCCTCCTCATGGCAGACGCACTTATAAATAGACATGAGGGTGGTGTGGCATGAGTGCAGCTGAAGGCTGAGCAGGGACAATTTGGTGTGCGCTGTGGACACTGGGTCGTGCAGGGGGGGGGGAGGTTGGGCAGCATGTAACCCAGGATAAGTGGCAGCGGAGTGTCATGCAGGCAGTGATTGTGCTTTGTTGGAGGTAGTGTGGTGCTTAGCTAAGGTATGCATTGCTAATGAGGGCTTTTCAGAAGTAAAAATTGTTGGGAGGCCCACTCTTGCCGCTATTGTGGCTTAATAGTGGGACCTGGGAACTTGAGATGCAGCCCAACACGTAGCCCCTCGCCTGCCCTATCCGTTGCTGTGTCGTTCCCATCACTTTCTTGAATTGCCCAGATTTTCACAAATGGAAACCTTAGCGAGCATCGGCGATATACAAAAATGCTCAGGTCGCCCATTGACTTACTCGAAACGAAGCCTCGAGCATCGCGAAAATTTCATCCTGAGTAACGAGCATCCGAGCATTTTGGTGCTCGCTCATCTCTAATCGGCACCCATACAGAGGCGCCGATGCGCCCGTATGACTGAGCCCTCTGTGCAGGAAGAAGACAGCCGTACCTCAAGACGGCCGCCTCTCTGCAGCGCTGAAGAAAGAACACATGACCGGCAATGAAGCTGGTTACATGTTCTTTCTCCCGGCGCTGCAGAGAGACGTGCGTCTTGAGGTACAGCTGTCTTCTTCCTGCAGTAACACGGGCGCCGATGCACCCGTGTGACTGAGCCCTCAGGGTATGGACACATGTAGCAGCCGCTGTGCGCCTCAATCTGATGGATGAGCTGTGAACCAGCATGTGGCTTTACTACAAATCATTGTGGTTTTCAAATAATTTTTAATGTTGACATGTTTTTTGCAGCTAAACAGAACTTTGAAGCAGTTGAGTAAAACAAATCACGTCAACCTTATTCAAAACTAATGACATATTGCATCAGACTATACAACAATAAAGGCAAATATTAAACTGCACTTGTTGCAGGTGTATTTGAAGGAGAATGATACTAGATACACTTGTTCATATAAAGAGCCTTCTAGAAATAATACATTAATAAACTCATCACACCACATAAAAACAAATTAAAGATATAAAAAACTGCATTCACATTTCTTTTAGCCTATTTTTTGGAAAATAGCTCTGCTCATAAACGGTGCAGTGATTTATTGAAATAACACAGCAGGCATAGATTTATATTGCTTCATAGGAGCAGGGTAGATTACACATTTTTAGACTCCGTTTTCACTTTATGTTTCATTTTCACTCCCATTATTTTATTCTCCAGGTATCACTGTTATAGCTGGTCCTATAAAGATTGTAAGAGTATTTTTATGTGACAGTCACACTGCAGTAACACCTTGCTATCCATTGATGTTTTGATTTACTGGATGAGCCTTCCCTGCTTGCCAAAAACAGGCTGCTTTTCTGTGGCCAATAAATTCTGGTGATTACTCTCAATTTGCTGTCTTATACTAGGCGACATTTTAATATTGTCTTTTCATCCATCAAATCTCACCCATCATTTCAGGAGCCTAAACAACTATTCCAGCTAGAAAAGATTTCCTACTGTGAAATTTTTGTTAATGGTGAGTTTCTCCTGGTCACTGCTTTTCATCATATTACTGGTGGATGGGTTTGTTGGGACATTAAATAATCAAAAGTATGTTTCAGGCAGTCTCCCAGGAATACTCCAATTCTGGTTCGCATCACTCCCCCACCTTCTGTTGCATAAGTTCCGCCAAGAATTGAGTGAACACAGAGAAATTGCTACAGCCGGGATATTTTTCACTGTCTTTCTATCAAATTTTAACTGGGTCCCCAGAGTAAAAAGATACAAATGCCACAAAATGAAGCAGATGGACATTCCTTCAAAATATGTTTTGATTCTTTCTCTTTTATTTTGTAATGTCTGCATTTTTTCCTTAGCTATGAAAAATAGCCATTTAACGCTTCCTCTGCTTCGTTTCACAGTCATTCAGCTTTGTCCTTTTTATATGGTTGGTGATAAGATTCCATTTGTCTAATCCTGGCAACCATTCCACTAATATTTTCTGCAAGCCCATCTTTGGTATGCAGGAACATACATCATGGCATTATAACTAATTATTCACACATGGGTGGGATGATAGGTAGACAATTGGTAAACTGAAAGAGATGCCTCCTGAGGCGTTAAATACCAAGGACTAATGGTTTCATAATTTCATGAGAATAATAAGGCCAGTTTATTGGTGTGGCGTGGGCTCTGATTCTGAAGCTTGTTTGCTTGTTTTATTTTCCTTGCTCTGACATCCAAAAGAAACATCTTTTGAAATCAGAGGTGATTATTGGTTTGTTTCATTTAAAAAGCTTATTCTACATTCTTAAAAGCTGAGTTTTCTCTATTTTAACATGAGCTTGGTCCTTACCAATTTTTAATTACTACTGTTACTACTAATAACATAATTAATAATAAGAAGGCTCTTTATAATTACTGCAGATTGTACATTTTCAAAACCTCTTAACTCCAAGCAGCGGCGTAGCAAGGTCAGGTGGTAACCGCTGCAGAATTTTTTTTGTCACCTCCCCCTTCCCTCCCCACCCCAATTTTGAAATTATTAAAAGAAGAAAAGACAAGATACTTACAGTTGCAGGTATAATTTTCTGGTTTATTTACTTAAAGGGGTTGTCCCACGCCGAAACGGGTTTTTTTTTTTTCAACCCCCCCCCCCGTTCGGCGCGAGACAACCCCGATGCAGGGGTTAAAAAAGAACACCGGAGAGTGCTTACCTGAATCCCCGCGCTCCGGTGACTTCTTACTTACCTGCTGAAGATGGCCGCCGGGATCTTCACCCTCGGTGGACCGCAGGGCTTCTGTGCGGTCCATTGCCGATTCCAGCCTCCTGATTGGCTGGAATCGGCACGTGACGGGGCGGAGCTACAAGGAGCCGGCATCCAGCACGAGCGGCTCCATTGAGGAAAGAAGAAGACCCGGACTGCGCAAGCGCGGCTAATTTGGCCATTAGACGGCGAAAATTAGTCGGCTCCATGGAAACAAGGACGCTAGCAACGGAGCAGGTAAGTGAAAAACTTCTTATAACTTCTGTATGGCTCATAATTAATGCACAATGTACATTACAAAGTGCATTAATATGGCCATACAGAAGTGTATAGACCCACTTGCTGCCACGGGACAACCCCTTTAAGATTTTGGGCAAAAACACTCAAAACCTTTGTCTCCTAACTTTATTCTCTGAAAATTTTGAAATCACATAATTAAAATCAATTCCTTTCGCTACTTTCTTTTCAATTGACAAGATGGCTAAGCCAGAGAGCCGAGCCTGACTCACAGTGGACCTAAGAGCTGTTGATTAATTTTAGTTTTGAAAAACTCCTCTCACATGATGCTACTGAAACACATAACGTTAACAAGAATCTTAAGGCTAAAGTGATAGTCACTGCTTACCTCCTCCCCCTCCCTGCAGAGGTCACAGTGCAAGCTGGAATAGTCTCCCATAGAAATTAATAGGTCAGCTTCTGTCCACTGTGTGAAAGGCCCATGAGTTCTGCAGTAAAGCATCTCTCTAAATGCTGTGAACTGCAGTAAAGACAAGATGGCCGCCCCGTAGTTGTGTACACACAATAGAGTAAAAAGAGAATCTATAATCAGAAAATAAAAATAGAAAAATGTAATATGTTTCGCTATCTGGTTTTCCTTAGTGAAAAGAATACAGATAATACATTCCCTTAAAGGCATCGCTGAACCATCAATTTTTGTACGATCCCCGCCCCCCCCCCCCAAAAAAAAGGATTTAAAAAATGGCAACATTTTTTTAACCGACACAAGAGTTTTTCACAGGTCTTTTTGGGTGGTGATTATTTGTTTAGTAGGCATTTTTCTATGCCATTAATCATGAAGAAGTCTAAGCAAAAATGTCTAAAAAAGCCAAAAATAGACACTGACCCAAAAAACACACGTGCAAAAAATGCGCTATTTGTATCATGTTTCCTTGTTGACTGGCAGCTAAGCTCTCGATCCTCTGCCTTGACTGTGACAGCTGCGACGGGGATTCCCTCCATCCCCGTAGTGGTGCATGGCTGCTTTCTCATGAAAACTCCTCGCATCCACGGGGCTTTCACATGGTGGGGAGCGCAAAATCTGGCCATGATTCACAACCCGATATCGTGCTCGCCCATGTGAATGAGCCCTAATCTGGGTATCTCCTGTATATTATTATGTATGTACAGCTGCTGTATATAGTGATATACTAGGTTATACCAACATGCTCCATATCGCTATATACAGGGGATGTCTAGCTTATACCAGTAGTACATATATAATTATATACAGGAGATACCGAGGTTACCCCAGCATGCTCCATATCACTATATATAACAGATATACATCCCCTGTATATAGTGATGCTGATGTAACCTGGATATGTCCTGTACATAATTATATGTACAGCTGGTATAATGTATACCATCTAAATATACAAGATTACATGCAGTACATGGTACATACCTCGTTGCACCGCATGTACTGCTCCTCCGCTCTCCTCCCCAGTTCCGACACTGTCACTGCAGTGGCTGGTCAGACATCCATCCTGACCCCCACACATCCCACACACTGCTCTACTACATCCATCCTGATCCCCACACATCCAGCGCACTGCTCTACTACATCCATCCTGATCCTCAGACATCACACACACAGCTCTACTACATCCATCCTGACCCCCAGACATCACACACAGCTCTACTACATCTAATCTGACTATACACTTCACACATACAGCTCTACTACATCCCTCTTGATTATCCACATCACACACACACACAGCTCTACTACATCCATCCTGACCCCAACACATCACACATACAGCTCTACTACATCCATCCTGACCCCAGCACATCCCATATACAGCTCTACTACATCCATCCTGACACCACACAACACACATGCAGTTCTACTACATCCATCCTGATCCCTTCAGCTCATCCAGCAGGGATCACAACCAACACATCAGAGTCCTGCATCCACTGATCTCCCCTAAAGTCATGTGCTCCCTGACTCCTCCCACACAGGTGATTACACGATGGTGACATTATCATAGGTCCTGAAAGCTGTCCGGCTCTGCAGATCTGTGTGTCCCCTCATGTCAGGACCGCTGGGGGAGGATTTACCAGCCCTATGGGGACAGTGCAGGCTCTGTGAGGGGCTTTTGGCAGCCCAGGCTGTACAAAGAAGCTTCTTTCTGGCCAGTCAGTCACACATGGCCCCTGATAGAGTGCACACAGGGCGGTCTGCAGGCACTGGTTCTCCTGCAGCAGCTCCAGTAGTAGCCCCTCCACCCACCACCACTCCCTGCAGCGCCGCGCTGCCAAGTTGTTGTGCACCAGGACCACAGCTGACTTACTGAGCTGTCGCCCCCTTTCTCTGGTAGCACCCGGGGTGGCCCACACCTGCCGCACCCACCTTCCTACGCCTCTGTCTTCAAGTGAATATTACCCTCCAAATAATTTAAAAACCTGGTTTAGTTGAAAGGATTTTTTGACTGGTAGTATTCTCTGCACTGTATGTAAATAAAGTTCAAAGGCAAGCACATTTCATGCATCTAACAATTCAGCTAGTTATAATATTAAAACATTTATTAGTTGTGAGACCCAACACATTGTCTATAACTTCTTTTGCACAGAGTGTAGTTTTATTTATGTAAGTTGTACAGTAAGGATATTAAGAACTGTATATCACCATCTTATTCCACAGCACTTTCAGGTAATTTATTTATTTGGTACAAGCTGGGTACTCATTTTACCAACCTCTGAAAGATGGAAGCCGGCTATCTGAACCACGCGGGAATTGAACCCGCAACCTTCAGGTCATGATCTAGAGCTTAGGACTTCATTTCTGCTGCCTTAACACTTGGCTCTATTCATTTACTAGTATGGCATTTCCTGTGTTCATAACATCTACGTAATCTACTGTTCTTATTTATTGTGTGTTTTCACAGTTAGTTTTGTATACATCTTCCAAATGAGTGGTTCTAATTAGTCAGTTGGCTCCTAAATAGAGATGAGCGAGCGCACTCGTCCGAGCTTGATGCTCGTTTGAGCATTAGGGTGTTCGAGATGCTCGTTACTCGAGGCGAGCACCACGCGGTACTCGACTCCGTTACATTTCCTTCCCTGAGAAATTTGTGCGCTTTTCTGGCCAATAGAAAGACAGGGAAGGCATTACAACTTTCTCCTGTGACATTCCAGCCCTATACCACCCCCCTGCAGTGAGTGGCTGGGGAGATCAGGTGACACCCGAGGATTAAAATCTGCCCCGCCCGCGGCTCGCCACAGACACGCAAAGATAGATGAGGGACAGTGCTGCTGCTGCTGTTGCTGGTTTAGGGAGAATGTTAGCGTCTACAAGAACCCCAACGGTCCTTCTTAGGCCCACAGCTCACCTAGTGCACGACTGTTGTGGGTGCTGGGAGCAGTTTAGCCATTTTTTTTTTTTTTGCTATATCAGGCGTGCAGCCCCATTACAGCTATAGCGTTCTCAGGCTGCAGTCTGTACTAAGTAGTATAGGGGAAGTATTGGTGAGGCAGGGACAGTGGTAGTGTGGAATCCTGTCTACCTGTGCATTTAACTCCGTGGTTGCTGGGAGTTGTAGTACCTCAGGTCTCAGTTCAGCCTTCTGTGTCATTTTTTGCTGGGGGCAGTTAGCGTTACGTAAGCGCTCTCTGCATCCAAGTGCACGTTTAAAAAGCACTCATATTTTTCTCCGCTCTGTGTTACCAGACAGCTGCTGGCACAGTGTAGGGTGCCAGACAGCCATAGAGGGAGAGTCCAATACACGTTCCATTGCCTGCATTGCATTGGAAAATACAAATTTTAAAAAAGGGATCCTTTTGTACGTCTGCTAGTAACCCAGTGCGCATAACTGCGTGGCCTGTGGGACTGGAGGTGAATGTCAACTGCATAGTGCGCTGCTAATCCTGCTTGCATCCTTCCTTATAATTTATCTCTGGCTTCATTTAGTGTTATATTACCGCTGGCAGCCAGCAACTGCGTGGCAATAATTCACAAACATTTTTACACCGCTCTGTCTCTGCTCGATTCTTAATCCAGCATGCTGAGGGGTAGGGGTAGGGGCAGAGGACGTGGACGCGGTCGTGGTCGAGGACGCGGAGTCCCAAGTGAGGGTGTGGGCATAGGCCAGTCTATACTCCTACTACTGAAATCTTACCAATACTATGCTCTCCCTACACTGCTGTCAGGGAAATGTGAATCTGCTGCTTTGCCCATACTGCTTCTATGTTACAGTTACTGGGTCTGACTATACTGCTACTACTGAAATGTTACAAATGCTGTGCTTTCCCTACACTGCTGCCAGGGAAATGTGAATCTGCTGCTTTGTCTCTACTGATTCTACGTTGCTGTTGCTGGGGCCTGACTATACTCCTACTACTGAAATCTTACCAATACTATGCTCTCCCTACACTGCTGCCAGGGAAATGTGAATCTGCTGCTTTGTCTCTACTGCTTCTACGTTGCTGTTGCTGGGGCCTGTCTATACTCCTACTACTGAAATCGTACCAATACTACGCTCTCCCTACACTGCTGTCAGGGAAATGTGAATCTGCTGCTTTGTCTCTACTGCTTCTTTGTTGCTGTTGCTGGGGCCTGACTATACTCCTACTACTGAAATCTTACCAATACTACGCTCTCCCTACACTGCTGCCAGGGAAATGTGAATCTGCTGCTTTGTCCATACTGCTTCTACGTTACTGTTACTGGGGTCTGTCTATACTGATACTACTGAAATGTTACTGGGGTCTGTGTATACTGCTGCAAATGAAATGTTAGTGGGGTCTGTCCTTACTGCTGCCAATGAAATGTTACAGGGGTTTGTGCATACTCTTACCGCTGAAATGTTACTAATTCTCGGCTCTGCCTATATTGCTGCTACTGCAATGTTACAGGGTAGTGGAAACAGAGGCTTCCCAAAGACATGATGATGACGAGGCCACGCTACTAGGTTCCACAGGCGCGACAACTTTTCAGCGACGCGGTCACTGGGAAGGTGCATATAACCACGGACACGGGGACAGGACACGTACTGCCTCAAACACTTTCCGGTCCTCCTCCTCCAACTATGAAAACATTCTTGGCCGAAGCCCACCTGCATTTAATCTGACGTTAGCTCTGCTGTCCAGGGCACTGCAATGGGATATATTTATGTACCGCCGGTGGCTTCCTGGAACCCACCCATGCTGTCGGTCCACACGGAGTTGTAACTGCATGTGTCTACTTCTAAAGAACCCCAGTCTGACTGGGGCATGCAGTGTGGGCCGAAGCCCACCTGCATTAAACATGACATTACCTCAGCTGTGATGGGCAATGCAATGGGATATATTTATGTACCGCCGGTGGCTTCCTGGCACCCACCCATGCTGTCGGTCCACACGGAGTTGTAACTGCATGTGTCGACTTCTAAAGAACCCCAGTCTGACTGGGGCATGCAGTGTGGGCCGAAGCCCACCTGCATTAAACATGACATTACCTCAGCTGTGCTGGGCACTGCAATGGGATATATTTATGTACCGCCGGTGGGTTCCAGGGAGCCACCCATGCTGTGGGTCCACAGGGACTTCACATAGGGGATTTGTACCTGCCTGTGTCTATGTATTAAAAACCCCGGTCAGGTTGGGGCATGCAGTGTGGGCTGAACCCCACCTGTATTTAATCTGACGTTACTCAGCTGTGCTGGGCAATGCAATGGGATTTATTTATGTACCGCTGGTGGCTTCCTGGGACCCTCCCATGCTGTCGGTCCACACGGACTTCACAATAGGGAGTTGTACCTGCCTGTGTCTACTTATAAAAAAACCCAGTCTGACTGGGGCATGCAGTGTGGGCCGAAGCCCACCTGCATTTAATCTGAAGTTAGCTCTGCTGTCTAGGGCACTGCAATGGGATATATTAATGTACCGCCGGTGGGTTCCAGGGAGCCACCCATGCTGTGGGTGCACACAGAATTCCCATTGCGGAGTTGTACCTGCCTGTGACTATTTATGAAAAACCCCGGTCTGACTGGGGCATGCAGTGTGGGCCGAAGCCGACCTGTATTTAATCTGACGTTAGCTCTACTATCCGGGGCACTGTATTGGGACAAACTACAGGAGCAATACAGCACTAATGCGACGTGCATAGCTACGCTAGCATTGGAGTCCGCTCTAGGCACGCGATTGCTGAGGGTTTGTGCAGAGGCCTATGTCCTTGGTGCAGTGAAAGTCTGCTTCCTGCCTACGATTGCTGAAGCTGTGGGCAGAGGCCTATGTCGTGGGCGCGGTGCAAGTCTGCCATGTTTGGCCGCTCAGATCAATTTTTTGTTCATGTCTTGGGCTTCCTAGGACCCCCCTATGCTGTGGGTGCAAACTTAGTTCCCATCGCGGTGTTTGACCTGTCTGGCACAAAGACACTGACTGACTTGGGTAGAGGGCAGAGCGCTGACGGCTTTCCCCTTGCAGTGTGGATTGAGCTATGCGGCACCTTGACAGAATGAATACTGTGTGGCACATGGATTCCCCATTGCTATGCCCATGTTTGCAGCTCCTGATGGAGGTGGCACAGGATTGGATGTCTCATTGCTTCTGTACAGCATTGTGGGCTATCGCCCCGCCCCTTTTAAAGAGGGTCGCTGCCTGGCCCTGCCAACCCTCTGCAGTGTGTGCCTGCGGTTCCTCCTCATGACAGGCGCACTTATAAATAGACATGAGGGTGGTGTGGCTCTGAGGCCAGCGTGTGGCATGAGGGCAGCTGAAGGCTGTGCAGGGACACTTTGGTGTGCGCTGTGGATGCAGGGTCGTGCAGGGGGGTTGGGCAGCATGTAACCCAGGAGAAGAGGCAGGGGTGTTTCCCGCAGGCAGTGCTTGTGCTTAGTTGGAGGTAGTGTGGTGCTTAGCTAGGGTGTGGCTTACTAATGAGGGTTTGTCCAAAGTAAAAATTGTTAGGGGGGGGGGGGCCCACTCTTTCCGCTATTGTGGCTGAATAGTGGGACCTGGGACCCTGAAATGCAGCCCAGCATGTTGCCCATCGCCTGCCCTATCCGTTTCTGTGTCGTTTCCATCACTTTCTTGGGTTTTGCAGATTTTCACAAATGAAAACCTTAGCGAGCATCGGCGATATACAAAAATGCTCGAGTCGCCCATTGACTTCAATGGGGTTCGTTACTCGAAACGAACCCTCGAGCATCGCGGAAAGTTCGACTCGAGTAACGAGCACTCCAGCATTTTGGTGCTCGCTCATCTCTATTCTTAAATGAACTTGTAGGTCATCTGGCTCATTATGCAGTGAACAAGGGGTGTTTCTGCCCTGTGAATGTCATAAGAAAAAAATACAGAATTGCATTTTTTGGCCATTGCAATTCCTAAATATTTTGAATAAAATGTGATCAAAAGTAGCATGTACCTCAAGATAGTACCAATAAAAACTACCGCTAAGCCCCATAAAAAAGAAAACTCTCACATAACCTCATCGATTGAAAAATTTAAAAGTTATGGGTTTCAGAAAATGGTGACATAAAGCAATTTTAAAAAGTTTTATTTTTTTATTTACTTCAGCATTCAAATAATTCATATAATACAATGAATTGCTTACCACAGTAATAGAATTATTGAGTCAGAAACGCTATTTTTTTCTCCTTAGGGAGAGCACGTAGATGGTGAGTGAATGAGGAGACTTAAAAAGCCATTCATGCTCCTCTGGGTAATATGCAGATACTGGAAATTGAATAATACCTCCACAGTGCCACCTATTGGAAGGCAGCATTCCTTCAAGTCAACGTTACACTCTTTATACAAGCCTTGTAGCACTTAATGGGAATTGAAAGCAAAGCCAGACTCCATGCACAGACAGCTGTTTCAGAGTGTTTGCCCTTCATCAGTGTGCAGCAGGAGTCTGGCTTTGCTAGAGAGAGGCCTGTGATGTTGGTCAGAAATGCTGTCTTTTCCTCTTTAGGCGGAGTCCCTAAACAGTGAGTGAGGAAACTTCAAAGGCCATTTATGCTCCTCTGGGTAATATGCAAAAAGGGAGATGGAACAATATCTCACAGTGCCACTTATTAGAGGGCAGCATTCCTTCACTTGAAAGAATGCTGCCTTCCAATAGGTGGCACTGTGGAGTTATTGCTCCATTTCCCTTATTAGAATAATTGATTCATAGTGAATCAGGTACATTAACGATTTGATAAAAAATTAGTGCTGTATGTAAAAGCATGTCACTGATATTTTATTGATGTGTTGCTTCTGTGTTGTATATGGACTCTTTCATGCTTCTGTTTGCATATTATATGTCACTATTATTTTCTTGATGTGTGATATCTGGGCTTACTGCTTGCATCCAACACTATAAATTGCCAATTTATGGCACATGTCTCCCAAAGTACATTTTAGCAATAAAATCACATTCTGCTGCAAGATTTTTAAGAGGCCAGAGCTGAAATCCTGAACTATGCAAATAAGTAATTAATGTGAAAGTAATATACAAATGAGCAGTGTGACATTGCAGCTAACAATCTGTTTTTTGTATTTTTCAATCTGTTTTCTGTGAATGATACACAATTGTTTTTCATTTTATGACACTTGCCAAGCAGTTTTGTCTTTAGCAAATGTGCCTCAGAAGAAACACATTATGTGATTTGTGAATTTAATTTCTAAATCTTTGTTAATATTTGCATTGTCTTATTGTTTGCATTAAAGAAAAGACATTTCTAGTATGTTAACATTTGACTCCAATAAAAATTACAAGGACAATAGAGTTAATTTTATATATTTCATCATCTTTAGTTCCTTTCAACATGTCACATCTTCTCATATTTAGAATGGGCTGAGGGACCAGTGAAATTCAATTACCTCCTGTCAGTGTTATTTACATTGATTTATACATTATCCACTTTGACAAGTTCATTGTGCAGCATTAATATGCCCTAATAGCTTTATTGTTTATTAATACACAGCCCAATTCCAAGCCATAGAAGTAATGTCAGGCTCTAATGTAGATCTCTGCTTTATGCAGATGTCTATAAGAAAAACTATGTCATGCTCTAAAGTATCTGCATTAGGAAAGGAGCACTGTCAACTTTTAATTCAGTGAGCACAAAGTCATGTACACTCATTGTCAAAAAAATCCATCCCCCTAGAAGGAGTTGTAGGAATCAAATAAAACTTTCTATGTGTGATAGTAATGTTGATATAAGTAAGTGATTACAATATTGCAGAAAACTGAACACTTGAAGGGAGGTTCTAGCTTGGATGTAAGATGTGATATGGTGGGCATGAAGGCATACAGGCTCTGTATGGTATTCTGCAGCATATCGGTCCACATTTACATTAATTCAGCCTTCAGATTATGCAAATTCATAGGCTGTCGAATTGGGGGCCCAGATGGTCCCATACATGTTTTCTTGGTGATAAATCTAGCAACTGGGCTGGCTACGGAAGTGTGGCAATGTTGTGGAGACATTCCTGTGACACCCTTGCTGTGTGGGGCTGAGCAGAATTGTTCTGGAAAATGCCTCTTGGAAGTCCTGCCATGAGAGGAACACATGTGGTTGCAGGATGCCCTGAACATATCACTGAACTGTCTTTATTTCTTATACTACTACTACCGGTGACCAACTGTCATATGCAGTGGACTCCCAGACAGGGGCGTACCTAAAGGCTCAGGGGCCCGGGTGCAAAAGTTCAGCTCGGGGCCCCCCCACCCCGGGCCTCCACCCCACACGCCCCCGTACCCATACCTAGATCGTGCTGCATACATGATCTGTCCCTTGGCGTAATCTTTCCAAACATGATGCATTTCCTGCACTACATGAAGATTTGTTTGTAGCCCCGCAGGCCACTCTCACACACACCGCTTTTTACCGCTATTAGCACAGCGCCCCGAGTGCCGTACTAACCGCGGTACAACACTCCCATAGATTTTAATGAGGTTACTCAAATCTGCGCTGTATCATGGTGTTTCTAACACTGTGATTTTCAAGAGCTGTCTGTTCTGTTCTTGCATTTTTGTGGTTTTTAACGCACCTCCTCACCCATCACAATGATGGGGTGCATTGAAGAGCGCTGTCAAGCGCTGTAACCTGTGTTCGAAAACGCTGCTCGAAATTCTGGTAAAAATGCCACGATTTTGAGCTGCGTTTTCTGAACACGTGTGAGAGAGGCCTTAGGGGGGGGGGGTCATGTTTAGGTTGCACTTTAGAACCACAATTAAGACACATAAAAAAACTGCATGCAGTATGTAAAGACCGCGTACGGTATTAGGGTGACTGCCCACTAGAATTTTTTTTCACGGCGAAATTCGCAGCGGTTTTTTTTTCTGCAGGGGTCTATGGGACTTGTAATGTTAAAATCACGATCGCGCAAAAACGCGATTTCACGGTAAATTGCAATTTTGCGCGATCGCTATTTTAACATTACAAGTCCCGTAGACCCCTACAGAAAAAAACAAAACGCTGCGAATTTCGCCGTGAAAAACAAATGTAGTGGGCAGTCACCCTAAAGGAGCTGCAGACACAATTAATAACCGCAGGCGGTTTTGATGCTTTTTTTAATTGCGTGTAAAGGGTGCAAATAAATACAGTAAATCCAGGGAGATGTATAACTTATACCAAAGAGAGAGCTAGAGAGCTAGATAGATAGGATATAGATAGATAGGTAGATATGAGATTGGTAGATATGAGATGGATGGATAGATAGATAGATAGATAGATAGATAGATAGATAGATAGATAGATAGATAGATAGATAGATAGATAGGTAGATATGAGATTGGTAGATATGAGATAGATAGATGGATAGATAGATGGATAGATAGGTAGATATGAGATTGGTAGATGGATAGATAGATAGATATGAGATAGATAGATAGATAGATAGATAGATAGATAGATAGATAGATATGAGATTGGTAGATATGAGATAGATGGATAGATAGATAGGTAGATATGAGATTGGTAGATATGAGATAGATAGATAGGTAGATATGAGATTGGTAGATATGAGATAGATAGATAGATAGATAGATAGATAGGTAGATATGAGATTGTTAGATAGATAGATATGAGCTAGATAGATAGATATGAGATAGATAGATATGAGATAGATAGATAGATAGATAGATAGATAGATAGATAGATAGATAGATAGATAGATAGATAGATATGAGATAGATAGATAGATATAAAAATATAGTAGGACAGCGCCTTGGGACAAATTCTATGTTGATCAGTCCAATGCGAGAGATTAATAGAACCAAGTCCACACTGAGTGATATCCAAACAAATGGAGAGCTGCAGCCAAAGAGAAGAATAAAAAGTCACAGAACGATCACAATAAAGCTGTGCTGCGAACACACAGGATAGATGATGTATACTCACTTAGGAGAGGGGAGTGTCAGCCTCCCCCCTCAGGAGTCCGAGATGGCTCTAAACAATTGTTAAATCCGAAAACTACCTCCACCAGAATCGAAAGTTGCTTCCTCACGATCCAATATCAGGAAATAGTTTTTATTATTAAACAAACACAAATAGGTCCCTTTTTAAGGGGACCCGGCATAAACATACAACGCTTTTCGGCTGTTGGAAGCCTTTTTCAAGTATATCCTGCCACTCATAGATAGCTGACTTAAATATAAAACTACTAGACATACAATTACAATCCGGTGGCCATGCAGGGACGCACGCCAGGATGTATACTTCGCCCGATACAACGTGGCTCTTCCAGGTGATTGTAATTGTATGTCTAGTAGTTTTATATTTAAGTTAGATATGAGATAGATAGATAGATAGATATGAGATAGATAGATAGATATGAGATAGATAGATATGAGAGAGATAGATAGATAGATAGATAGATAGATAGATAGATAGATAGATAGATAGATAGATATGAGATAGGTAGATATGAGATAGATAGATAGATAGATAGATAGATAGATAGATAGATAGATAGATAGATAGATAGATAGATATTAGACCGATATAGATAGATAGATATGAGATAGATAGATAGATATGAGATAGATAGATATGAGATAGATAGATAGATAGATAGATAGATAGATAGATAGATAGATATGAGATAGGTAGAGGAGGGAGACAGATAGATACACACACATATATACACTTACCCCAGGGCTCGGTCCACTTCTCCTCCATGTGACAGCAGCAGCAGGAGAGGTAAACTCAGAAGCTTCCCCGTTCAGCAGGAAGCAGGGGGGGCAGTACATGATCACTGTGCCCTGCCGTCCCATGTGACCTCCTTCCCTGCCGTCCCATGTGACCTCCTCCCCTGCCGGCCCATGTGAGTACCTCCCTGCTTTTCCTCTCAGGCTGGCTGTTCTGACTGCCGCATCATGTGGGGGGAAAGAACGGCCAGCCATTAATGCACTGAATGTGCATGGGGGTATGGCGGAGGGCGGCCCCGGGGCCCCCTGAACTCACGGGCCGGGTCGGCATGGCGACCCCAGCACCCCCTGACGCTACGCCTATGCTCCCAGACCATCACACCAGCAGTCTGGGCAATGTGCCTTTCCATAGCAAAGGCAGGATTGAAGTTCTCTCCCCTAGGTCTCCAGACACAAACACAGCCGTCATCAGTGCCTAAACTAAACATGTATTCATTGCTGAAGACAACCCGGTTTCACTCCATAGCAGTCCAGTTTCATCATTCATGACATCACTGTAAATGGAGGCGATGGTGGGTGGGTCTCAAAGGCAGTACACTTACTGGACACATTGAAACCAAATGTCCATCAGCTAAACGCCTGGAAGTGATGGCAAGTACCTGTCTCTGAATGGCAGACAACAAAACAGATGATCTTGCTAAATGGAGGAAAATACATGAATTAGTCCTCCGAAACGTGTCACTTGTAAAGTAAGTTGGTCTCTAATATTGTTCTATGCCCTATATTTCTAAACCACTTCACCTCTAAGTGCTGGGATATGTCCTTTTTCTTTTATGCTCTCTGTTGCACCAAAGCAATCTCCATTGGTGAATGTCCATGTATTGGATGGGCTGAATGATTGCTTCACATTGATGGTTCAAAGCTCTTCAAGACTATTCATGCCAGTTTTTCCCATTTGGACATACCAGACACAGCAGGTAAGACCCTGTGTTTTATCTTATCATTTTCACCATTTAGGTTCTGTGTTTGTGCATTGTTCCCGATTTTCACATGCTTCCCTGGTAAGAGCCACCTGCTTGTTAGTCCCTGCAGCTATAGCGTTGTGTAAAATTGTGCATCCACCAATGGAGCTGGTAATGTCTCCTTATTCTCTCCTCACTCTCTACCTACAGCAAATCTGATGTGTTCTGCGTGATATGCCAATTTGGCTCTGCTGTGCCCTCTACACACAGCGTTTCTGATGTTGATTTACAATTCTGTAAAGCACACACATATATATACCTAGATTTATATATACTTCAAGAAAAAAAACAACCACTGCACAGTAGTTGGATTAAGCACCGAATTGCCAGCAACCAAACCTTGAACTCAGGTCCAAACAAATTCTCCTAAAAATTTGCAACACTACCAAGGTATTATAGGAACTGTATTACCTTGGGAGTGCTGCAGATTTTTTACATATACATATAAATATCTGTGCCATGGATGTACTGAAGCTTAGGTATGGGGTCTGGTTTTGGGTCTGTATATAAGTGGTCGGGGATCTGTATACAGATGGAGGAAGGTCTGGGGTCTCTGCAAAAGGGTTCTATAGGGGTTAGGCTGGTTCTGTATTAGCTGTGCTGTGTCTTCTTAGAGGGGACCACAAGTGACATGGGCTAGTGCAGTATGTGTTCATAGTACTGCTTCTTACTGAAACCCCTAGTCCAAGTCCTCATATAAACAGTTTTCACTCCTTTAGTGAAAAATAGGGTGCATTATGCAAAAGTGGTGTTTTTCTAAAAACAACTCCATGCACCATGCTGTGTGTGCCATATTATTAAATCTCCTGAATTATTTGTTTCAAAAGTTGACAAATATGCCTATGTGATCTGCACACATTTATTAATCACTCTTTCCTTATCCCCAGTGAGTGTAGTTTATAATCTAGCACTACATACTCTAGAGCCATTTTCGTAGAAAGCTGGGAGATATGAGAGAGGGTTTTAAGGGGTCCTTATCACTTTACTGTGTGGGACCCAGACATTTCTAGTGGCAGCCCTATATGCATTCTGAGTCTGCTGAACTTCTGTTGAACCTTATCTTCATTCGTCTTTCTCTGAACATTTTCCATATGCACAGCATGAAGGAAAAGCAAACATACAGTAACCATTACTTTTATCACTCCCTTATTACACACATAACATTTAAAGTTAAAGCTGCCAAAACTATCTTCAATATTATCCACCATATTCATTTGATGTGCAAATTATATTGTTCAAGTTGTGGAGCTACGGGAGCCATTGATCCTCCTCAGCCCAAGCAGTGATGTTGCATACATCTTGCCTCTCAACTCCTCTTCTTAAACATGACACTACACAGTGTAATGAAGATTTAATTAGACTAAAAAATACATATCTGGTTCAGTTCCCAATATACAAATAAACTAGTATATTTCACGATAAAGTACCTGTTTTTGGCCATGCACAATGAAGGCGAGAAAAAAAAATGGAGTCAAATACTATTTGAGCTGCTACTAAGTTGTAAAGTCAGAAGTGCACCTTTTGAAGCTGCAGAAATCAAAGAACCTTCTTACATAATGAGTAAAGTACTGTACTGAGTGAAGATTTAAAGGGAACCTGTCATCAACTATAAGCACCATTAACTAAGTTATGGTGCTTATAATTTAGGTGACGTGGAGTCCGAGGAGCCTTTGTTTATATTCATCCGGTCCCCCATTTCTGTGGTGTTTCCCAGCCAAGTCAGCATACACACCAAGCTTGAGTCTTCTCAGAAGGCTGTGCGTGTTCACTCCCATAAAAATGAATGGGAATGGGGAATGCACACACAGCCTTCTGAAAGGAGTCAAGCTGGCTTACTTTGCTGCAGGAAAAGGAAACCAGGTGAGTATGAAAAGAGTCTCCCTGGACTCCCAATTACCTAAACTACAAGCACCATAATTGAGTTCATGGTACTTGTACTTGATGACAGATTCCCTTCAAAGACTGACCTGATGAAATTGCTACCAGTCCTTGCATTCTATGTTACAGCATCTGAACACATGCTTCTAACTAGAGGAGGTTCAGTGAGCACTTGAAGAGGATGGAGAGGCAGAAGTAAGTGTCCCGGAGAATATAAGATGCCATCAGCTGATGACTACAAAGCAGTGTTGGCAATCTGAATTTTTCTAAACAACTTATCCAAAAATCACAGTCAACTAAAATTTTTTACAGACACATTTCAAAACCATAATGAATTATAAAGATTTTAAGTGATAAATATCTATAGGTCACATACTAATATAAACTCATTACCAGTATTTACCGTGAGCTGTAAAATGAAGATAATGTAGTTAAGCTTATAGTAACCTGGGCAAGCGCCAATAACCTCTAAAAAATTATGGAGGCATATTTTTTTTTCACTGACAAAAACTGCCCTGTTTTTACAGACTGACCAGGAATTTCTGGACAATTGATAACCCTGCTTCAAATGATACATACAATACTACTATTGCCACACCACTATCACAGTCATTCCATACATTTACAATATGCAGAGTGACAATGCCATCCCCCAACCTACTCACCCCTAGGGCCTACACACACTTTTTGAGTGCTCTCCTTAAAGGAGTTTTGTCATTAAAAAAAATTATCTAAACTTACCTATCCCTTCCCTGTCAGTCTCCTTATCACATCTCTGGTTGAGCTTCTCCAGTGCCCCAGATCAGCTCACTGCAGGCTGGGCCCAGCTTGTTATGAAGGCTGCTTTATTATAAACTCCTTCCTGCTGGGTCAATGAAGGTCAGGTCCCTGTGCTGTAGCTTCACTGCCTAGGAAGGAATTGTAATCTATTTCAGAGACAGCTCACATGAGCAATCTCTGAAGAAGATAGGCAGTCCTCCTGCTGGCCTGTGAGCTGTGATGTAACGTACATTGGAAGACTGCCAACCAAATGTAGGTAACCTCACAGGAAGGAGAAGAATCAGGCAGCTGGAGCTAAAGTAAGCCCCGGACTCCAGGAGACAGGAGAGGATAAGGGAGGTAAAAATCTGGTAAGTAGACTGATGGGGGAGGAATAGATAAGTATAGCATTTTTCTTTTTTAGTGACAGAACCCCTTTAAGGAAAGATGACACCCCTTTTGACCCACGTTACAGGCCTCTCACCAGCCAAGTCAAAATCCTACTGCACACTGATGAGGACCAAGCACCCTGAAACAGCTGTCTGTGTATGTTTTTCTGGCTTGGTTTTCTATTCCAAACCATTCTTTTACAGACTTGTTAAAAAGTCGTACATTGATTTGAAGGAATGCTGCTATCCAATAGGTGGTGCTGCAGAGGCATTGTTCCATCTTCCTTATTTTCACCTTAACTCACACCTTAAATTAATCATAATAATGAGACATTATTCTTGTCCTTACTAAAGATGAGCGAACACCAAAATGTTCGGGTTCGCGTTATTCGAAACGAACTTCCCGCGATGTTCGGGTGTTCGTTTCGAATAACGAACCCCATTGAAGTCAATGGGCGACCGGAACATTTTTGTATTTCGCCGATGCTCGCTAAGGTTTTCATGTGTGAAAATCTTGGCAATTCAAGAAAATGATGGGAACGACACAGCAACGGATAGGGCAGGCGAGGGGCTACATGTTGGGCTGCATCTCAAGTTCACAGGTCCCACTATTAAGCCACAATAGCGGCTGAATTCATGAATGGGTGTGAGTGAGGGCTGGCCTCTGATTGGTCAGGCTGTGACCATTCAGAGGCATCTTATTCAGCAGGCGGGGATTTTAAATCCCCGGCTGCTGAATACTACTCACAGCTGTTCAGAGCAGTTCAGGAGAACTGCAGCCTGCCGCGCTGAACTCCGTCTGCCGGCACCAGGTGAGTATATATATATTTTTTATTTTTACACATTTCTGGATGAATTGCAGGGAAGGGCTTATATATTTAACCCCTTTCCGACAATTCATCCCGCGATCGCCGGCAGCCCATTGCATTCAGTGGAGTCGGCTGTATTGCCGGTTCCATTGAATTCAATGGGCAAACATCGTTCTTCTCTGTCATAGCTGTTACAGCTGTGGCAGAGAAGAAGGATTTGTCTTCTATATGTTCTCAATGGGGTTGGCGCTGCTGCCGCCGGCCCCATTGAGCGCATATAGAAAAGATTTCTCAGGGAAGAAAGTTAAAGTAACCCGAACATCCGAACATCGTGTGGTGTTCGTTACGAATAACGAACATCCCGAACACCCTAATATTCGCCCGAGCATCAAGCTCGGACGAGTACGTTCGCTCATCTCTAGTCCTTACACAATATTTAATTTTATTTTTGAAAACCTTTATTAAGATGTGAGAGGATTTTAGTTGCTCTTAGCAGGGAATCCCAGTAAAGCGATTCCTCTTATTTGCCATAGAAATCCATTTGGAATATTTATTGCTCTTTTGTCTAGAAACTGGTCCTTTCTGAGATATGGTTTTATAGCTATTGTCCCTTTAAATACACAAAACTCTGTGCGCTATAAGTAACAAAGTTATGAAAAAATAAAACTCTACGCTATAGAACTTTCAGTCCAGCACCTGCCGTAGCAAATCTTCTAAATAAATAAATGATATACCTACTGTTTGGTTTTGCATGTGAAAGCTTGCATTCATATTACTGGTGTAGAGTTTACAGAGCCATTAGCCTCTACAGCAGTGAGGTGCACAGCCGCTACACAGCATAACAAGTATTCCGCTTTACCAGAAATGAAAACAGCTCTGGGAACAAACAAATTAACTTTATTATGCATGTGTAATGTGAAGACAGGGCTAGAAAACATCCTGGAATAGTTTATAGAAAAGGGGAGAGAATAGGCAGAGTGTGCTGACAATAATTGCAAGGAAAGATTATGCAGCGCATACTGCTCTGCAGTACCTTCGTCCTACAGTCGGTGTTCATCAAAAGGTCTGTTCTGAATGGGATATGAAAAGCATTTGTCTGTTCCAAAGCACTCAGCCACTCAGGCTTAAATTTGTGAAGGATAATTTTAAATGAACACAAAACTATTAAAACAGTTTTGCACTTGTACCATGTCAGCTCAGGTTTTCCAAATGAGTAATCTGGCAAGCCAAGACCTAAAAGTTTCTGAAAATGTTAGCAATTGAAAAAAAAGGAACTACAACTGAATATATGAAAAATAATCTAATTTTTTTCCATAATATATTGCTACAAAGACATAAATATTACATTTAATGTATAGCTTTGAGACTTTTAAACCATGTTTTGCTGAAGAAACATAATTGCCTAGAATTAATGCCTACATATTACTTTGAACATTAAAGACTATGAAGCAAATTTATTAAAGCTAGTGTTTCAAATCCTGGTCTTAATATGATGCCCGCAGGCATACAATGCGCATAATGTGTGAAGAGGAGCATGCCTCTTCATGTATTAGACACATCTCAAGCTGTCTGTGCACCTAAAAAGAAATCTATGCCAGCTAGGAGCTGGAGCAAATTTAGGGTATAATTTTCACCAGATTCTGGCATTAAGTGCACTTAAAGGGGTTGTCCAAGTTATGTAAAGGGCATGCTCAACAGGTGCCCATGATACCTCTCCCAACTTACTGCTCGTCTTCTACCAGCAGCTTTGATTCTCCTTGGAGTTAGCCTGAGCTGTCTCCAAACAAGCTGCTGCAGCCAGTGGCAGCACTCGGCGATAATCGTTCAGTGCTGTCATTGGCTGCAGCAGCAGGTTTACAGGACCTCACAAGCTGACTGTGAACTGTAAACAAACAGCACAGCAGAGACCTGGAACCGCCAGTGGGGGATAAGTGGGGAGAGCTGAGTATCAGCTGCTTTGGTATTTTACACCACAGGGGACCCATTGAGATGCCCTTGACAAAGCTCAGACAACTACTTTAAATTTATTGTGCTTGGGTCACCACATTTCCTTCTGTAGTGGCCCGAAGTCTATATTTCTGGCCACTCCATAAATGTCATACATGTCATGTCTTTTGTGTTGATGTACTGTGTAAACTGCCTAGTCTCTTGTTATGTGTATTGCACAGCTGCAGCATAATGTCTGAATGTGATTGGAATATGTCTGGAAAAGTATCAATTTATGTCCTGTCACAAGGTATGCTAGACACTATGAGTGTTTGAGAGCAATGTGTGTTTTTTCTCAGGCAGTCCATCATCTTCTATGGTAGAGAGTGGAGTGCTGGCCACAAGGGGGTACCTTCAACCCTCATGTGGTGAAGAGTGATGGAGGAGCAAGAGAGGTTTCCTGAGTTCCCCAATTCCAGGAACTATTTGTGAGAGAGAGAGAGAGAGAGAGCAGTGACAAGTCTGTCGTGCAGAGATCCAAATCTGAGTCAAGTTAGTGTCTGTGGAGAGATCCTACCCCATCCTCCTCTGGAGAGTTTTCCCTTCCAGGAGCAGTACCTGACAGATAACATGGACTGCAGGACCAATATCATCCTGAGTTTCCTCCCTGCCCTCAAGTTTACTGTCCTGCCTTCACTGGTACGTAATTAAACTGCAATCTATCAAGCTGTAAGTAAAGTTTTGCCAGGCGCTGACTGTTCCCAGGGACTGAGGTACTAAAAGTTAATTGTGTGTGTGGACTTCCTTTATTTCTCTGACAAGGGTCATTCCAGTGAGAAAGGAATGGTGGCACCACACGTGACATATTTACACCGCATGTTTATAGGCCATCTTTGTCCCAGGGGTGTCCGGAAGAGGCCTAGTGGTACTTAGGCCGAGGTGGCGTGTGTCCCTCCGGGGAGGAGTCTGGTCGGAGCCACCATGACATGTGACAACTCTATATTCCCAACTTCTCAGTGTGGGCCTCAGTTCCTGAGTGGCCATCTGGTCACCACACCTCCTGAGAAACCACACCCAGTTTTGTAAAAGGGACAAAAATTGGTATAAATTGAAAAGCTTGCATTTTTTTCTGTGCTGACACTAAAGTCTGTGGCTTTTTTATGCTAATTTGGCTTAAATAATCCCCTCATATGCATAATCGCAATCACATATTTTTCCTGTTCAACAAATGTGGTGAAAATTATTCTACAAATAATGTTATTGCCTTACAAATCAGTGTTTAATATGTGAATAGCCGCAGGAATATTAATTTTAATGATGAAATGACAGCCAAAAATGTTTACTTACAGTCAATGGGCAGTCAAAAATGGTTACTTACAGAAAAATAAAATTAAGTACTGTAGTGCAAAGTAGAAACGTAGAGATTAGTGATGTGTTCATTGTAAAATAATAGAAGAATCCAGCACAAGTAAGAAAGCTGTGGAACTTACAACCCAAATCTTCTTAATTATAAACATAGGCCTCAGGATGTGCAGCAAAATAATAGAATCACAAAAGTCAGTAACTATTAGCATAAGCTTACTTGTAATTCTTTTAAAAGTTGTTTTATGTGACATACATTATATAAAACTAGTAATTCTTAGGAAATTATATAGTACCAGTGTTTCTGGTGGCGCAATGCACCACACAGCTCTGCTACATGCATGTCACACACACAAGCAGCACTCCTACATGTACATCACATACAGCTCTGCTACATACATTCTTCATACATTCTTCAAAAATACACAAATTTATTATTTAGAGATCATACAAGCATTTCACGGCTTTATAACAGTTGACTGCATTATAATACCATATCATAGTGTATGCTCCTTAGGGCTCTTTCACATGAGCGCTGTTTTCGTGCAGTATAGGAGCGCACAGGAAGCACTTCTATAGGAAACAATTGTTTCCTATAGAAGCGTTCAGATGCAGGAATTATAGTCAAAGCACTCTCATGTCTCACAGATAGAACATGCGAGTGCTTTTGCGCGCCTCTAGCTCCGTGGTGCACGCATATATAGGACCTGTCCTATCTTTGCTGCGTGCTTTCCATACACTCCTACGAGAGCTGGAAACCACAGAACTTGCACCACAGATCATGTGAATGGCAGCAGTGGGGGCAGTAGGGTACTCCCTTTCTTCACAAAGGAATTGTCAGGACCAGCGGCTACCTGGGCCTCTGTGCCCACACCGCTGGTCCTATCACCTGGGCAGCTGGGGTGCGGCGCAGGGGAGCCCCGGTGCTGGTGACCTCCCCTGGCTCAGGGGCGGCACCTGGGTAATCGGGCTGCTGGGAATGCGGCAGATGCCGTCCCTGTTGCCATGACATCCTGATCAGCATGTTCTGCACTCGCTGCTGGATGTCTGGGTCTCTGCACTCGCTGCCTTATGTCTTGGTCTTGCTGCTGGCAGGCTCCCCGCCCCAATCAGCTGCTGGGGAGGGAGTTCTGTCAGCATTTAAACGTCCCAGTTTCCTCCTAACACTGCCAGTATATGTTTGTCTCCAGGCTACACCCGCATTATTGGATTGTATTCCCAGCTTTTGACCCACTTGCTTCAGACCCTGCCTTTGCCTGACCCCTTGTACTGCGTTGTACTCCTTGTACCTCATCTATCTTGTTGCCAACCTGGATTGCCTGACCTGGCTTTGTGTGTCTCCAGGTTTTGTCTGTGTGTCTGACTCCTGCCCTGCATCCCTAGTTAGTGTAGGGACTGTCGTCCAGTTGTCGCCCTAGGGCTTAGCCTAGGGGGGCAAGTAGGTAGGGACAGGAGTTGTGGGAAGTTTCCAGGGACTCACAGTTACCTGGACCCCAGTTTCCTGACAGGAATTCCCTATAGTGGGGAGAGAGAGGGGGCAGAGTTACAGGGCTTTCCCTAAGAGCTTTCCCCTAGAGTATGGGAGGAGAGGACTGGGCTAGAGCGATCCACCCCTAGCACTGACCCTCTATCTCCACCCTCTCTATGGTTTGCTATAGAAAATATCTGTGAGAATTCATATAGCCCCACCCACTCTTTCAAGCCCTGCCTACTCTCTATGCTATGGGGATATCCCTCCCCTAGCAGGGAGATAGAGGGGAGCTATGGTGGATTTCCCCATAGCAGGGAGATGGAGCGGACCTATGGGGGAGTTCCTCATAGCAAGGGAGAGAGAGCGGAGCAATGGGGGATTAACCCATAGCCCCGCTCCATCTTTCCCTCCTATGGGGAAATCCCTGCTCTGGGGAAATGCAGAAGCCCTGTGAGGCTTCTTCTCTCTCTCCTCCTGGATCAGCTCCAGGAAATGGGCGATTTTCAGGTGCATGAAGCTCGTGTCTTCTGCGCTTAGAAAATTTGCTCGTTCTGGCGATTTGTGGACATGTGGCTGGTAATTTTTTGGGGGGGACTAAAAAATCACTCGTCTGACCGAGTCCAAAAAACTGATCAAAAAACCAATCTCATATTGTAAAAGACAAGTCTGCACAGAGCAGAGAAAAATAAAAATATTATGGGTCTTTGAATGCAACAATGTAAGAATAAGAAGAATTTTCCCCCAAAAGGGGGTTTTATTGTGAAAAAGTGGAAAAACCTAGAAAAAATAATAATTTTGGTATTGTTGCAATCATACCAACCCGCAGGAAAAAAAAAGTATAATGTCATTTATGCTGCACGATTTACACTGTAGGAAATAAAAAGAAAACAATGGCAAAAATGAAGCATTTTCTTTCTCTGCCCTCACAAAAATCTTATAAAAGTTTTATGATACATTATATGTACCCAAAAATTGTACCAATAAAAACTACAGTTTGCTACGCAAAAAACAATACTCATTTGGCCATGTCAACAGAAAAATAAAAAAGTTATAGATTTTGAAAAGTGCAGATGGATGAAAATCCCCCCAAAATTGTTGTGTCTTCATGGCAAAAATTGGCTGCATTTTTAAGGGGTTAAACAATTGTTATTTAAAACACTGCTTCAGAAAGAATAAAGATTACTTTACTGTTCCACATTCTGGTTTTCTTGTATGTTCATCTATCTGCTCACTGTGAAAATAGTACCTGAGAGGCACAAAAGAGACAAAAGCCATCAGCTGTTTATCCACCATTATTTTGTCAAAATATTTTGGCAGCATGATTGTAGCTGCCTAGAAGTAAAGCTGGAAAATACAAACCTGATGGCAATTGTAGCTCCCACACATAAATTGTGTTTGCTGCTTGTTTGAAAATGTTTAAGCAGGCTATTTCTTATCTTTTGAAAGCCCAACTATAAACATAACTTTTATTGTGTTAGTCATGAGAAAAGGAATGGAATATGATGACCCAAAAGATGAAATATTATGTAACTAACAAATATACTATATAGTATCATACAATGTTTTGGCTATAGAAAGGGATTGCCAATGAGATTATGTTAACTAGAATAAAAGATGTTGATTTTTTAAAAACTCTATAAAAGCACCAGACAATGCATTCATTTTACTTATTAAGCAAAATAACACTACCACAAATGTATGTAGCTAACCCTTCAATAGTTGGTCCACTCAGGCTCAAAGGGAACTGGACATGTTCTTTTGGAAGTAGCTGTTGTCCCACAACAGCCATGTTCTCTAGCCATTTCTCAAGCCACAAAAGGAGTAAGACCTACTGGCCTGTAGTTTCCAAGTTCACTTTTTTACCCCTTTTTAAACATCGGCACCACACATAGGTTTTTAGTAGTTCTTTGCTGCTTTCTTGTTTTAGTAGTTTAAACACTTTCTTGCCCATTTTTCATCTTTATTGAGCCACATTGGTTTTCTCCTATTCTTAACCCTTTTATTACTGTAAGGTATGAACCTCCCACAGTAAGTATTTAGGATATTTTTAAACATTTGTTCATCTCTCTCCCATATATCTTCCTGTATTGTGGGCTTTTACATAAAGACAAACCCATCTTCTGTTTCTTATGATCTCTTCTAAACAGACTGTAACCTTGTACGTTCACCGCCCAGTCACAGCTTTCATCCAGGTGTCCATTACTCCCACTATTTCACAGTTTTCCTCAAACATTATTACTTCCAGTTCATCTACTTTATTAGTCAGACTTCTAGCATTAGTCACCATACAGTTTAGAAGGTTTGGTTATTTTTACAGAACGTGTATTCCTACTAACTGTTCTGCCAGTTCTAACTGTACTAATCCCTCCCATCACTCCACTCCCATTTACATTACTTAGTCCCAGGTCACTGTCTAAACTATATTTCCCTCTATCTCTCTGGTTGCCATATCCCCAGTATCTAGTTTAAACACTCCTCCAACCTTCTAGCCATCTTCTCCCCCAGCACAGCTGATCCTTCCCCATTAGGTAGCAGCCCATCCCTATGGTAGAGCCTGTAGTCAACAGCAAAGTCAGCCCAGTTCTCCAGGAACCCAAACCCCTCCTTCCTACACCAACTCCTGACTTTCTGGTGCAACACATACTTCAGGTAGTATTTCAGAAAATACTTGCCCTAAGCTTACATTCTAGTTCCCTGAAATCGTTTTTAAGGACTTTGCACATACCTCTAACTTTGATGTTGGTGCCAATGTGCATTATGACTGTCGCATCTTCACCAGCAACTCCCAGTAATCTGTCAACCTTATCTGGAATGTGTCAAACTCGAACAACACCGGGCAATGATTCTGGTCTTTGTGGTAGATTGTCCTGTTGTCTATCTCCCTAATAATTGAGCCTTCCACTACCAGACCCTGTCTAGCCTGCTCTGTGCTCCTATTCCCCTTCTTAGTAAAGCAGAGATCCCTCTGGTGGTCAGAGGACATATTGTGCTGCAGCCTAATCCTCAAATGGCATCCTTCCAACCGCTCACCTCTATTACCACAAACAGGCAGTCCTTCATAGATAAACACTACTTCTTTACACAAGCCAACGGTCACTCAGTTTTTAGGTTAGCTAAAAACCAAGTGACTTCGACAACTGAGCAGTTTCTCTTTCAGTGCCTGGTCGGTGGCTGTGGGTACCCAGGATGACTATTATCTGCTCTCTCTATTCTACACTCCCTTCTCTCATTGTTAAAGATTATAGAAGGGGAGTTCTAAATGGTAGAGTAAGCTGCATTTGAGAAGGAGTAGAGAATTCAGAGGGGCAGATATCACACATACTATCTCAACTGTAGAGCAAGGAGAGAACCCAAGGCAGATTCTAAAGAGGGAGGGGGAATGTTCTCGCTTCAAAGACAACATCAGTCTAGAGAGTGCACATAATCTACAAGGGGAAGGGGGGGATAAATAATACATACAAGCAACAAAAGTGTAGACAGAGATGAGAAAGCCCACAAGAAATCTGTGCGTGGGGAAAACTTTCTGACAGTGAGGGTGATCAATGAGTGGAACAGGTTACCACGGGAGGTGGTGAGTTCTCCTTCAATGAAAGTGTTCAAACAGAGGCTGGCAAAATATCTGTCTAGGATGATTTAGTGAATGACTGGATGTCTCTTCCAGCTCTACCATTCTATGATTCTATAGAAATGGCTCTATCTGCAGAGTTAATTGGAGATCCGTCAAAACCTTAAATATCATGAGTTACATTAGCTAGTAATTTTTCACAGAAAGAGTAACAGGGCCTTGGAAGAAGCTTACTGCAAAGGTTGTGTAAGCATTGCTAAAAGTACATCCAAGCATGTCTGCATAAATCCGCCATCAATGGTTAAAGATATCCTAGACCTGATAGCCATTCTGGTCTTTTTCTGCCATCACTAATCTCTGTTTCTAATTTCTGACATTTATTTCTTTTCTAATTTAGTTTAGTATTTTAAGATATCCCTTTATTTGCTATAAATTCCATATCAATACAGTGGAGTAAGCTACAATATACTTTTCTGGCATACTGATTATTATTTAATGTGATATTTAATTTCAAATTCTTTCCCTGGTTACCTTTATTATGATAATTGCCCATAATGTACAAGGAAATGAAAGAAAGAAATTGTAACATAATATGCTAGGAAGCAAGGTACCGTTAGCATAACATTACAAGGATATACAGAAGGATTTCAGTCCTTCAGCGTTATACCATTAAGCTGCTTGAATTAAAAAAAAAAAAAAACAAAGAAAAAAGTGCTGCATTCAGATTATTAATGTTTAATGGAGATCAAGTGGTCTGGAACAGTTCTTAGCTCAGGTCACTGAAATTTTAAGATGTCATTGAAATTGACCTGCCTACTTTATATGTACAACAGGTGGTCATCTAAAGATTAATTAACATGCCAAGCTCAGGAGACTCTTTGCGTCCGCTAATTTATCTCAATGCATTTACTTATATCATCCAAGGACAATTGTCTTTCTGAAGATCACAAATTCTGAGCCTTGAGAATGAGAAAACAAAAATAAAATATGAGGCTATTGCTGTTATTTCATTCTGTTTATAGTCAACCTTTTCTTAATGTCCTTACATTACAGTATGTGTATTCACCTTTTAATATAAATCCTTCTTCTTTTAGCATATATCAACCAAATCGTTGTTATAGCTGTGCTCTGGTGTTTTATTAGCCTTTTACATTGCATTTTATTAGCATGATATATTCATGTAAGTATTGTACACATTTCCATTCAAATACATTTAGATGTTTTTATGCATCTATATTGCTATTCTATAGTATAGCAAATTCTATCCATGTCTATTTTTCCTTAGTATTTCATGTTATATTAATATACTTTATATGTACATTTTTTATCCCAGCTCAGCATTAAAGTTCATACAAATACATTTTAATTTAGAAATGTATGCAAAGAAGTTGGCTGTGACATGTTCATACTTTCTGATTCACTATGATAAGTGAATTAGGCAGATGTGTCTACTTCCAATGATGAAATGTGATCTGTTTTAATCACTGGTATCCACTTTCACCCTGTCCAGCATCTCAGCTGCAAGTGCATAATGACAAGTTATTACACAGATAGAATCATTTTAAGTTTTTCGACAGTGGAAACCTTCCCAGAATCCATTACAGCTTGATTAAATTACCCAGATTTCGGCATGTGAAGGTTTTGTACAGCAGCATGTAATCCGCAAGAGTAACTAATCATATCATATTGATTTAGATGCTGCTAGAATGGGAAATCTAATTGTAATACTATGAAAGCTTCTCGGGGAATCTGCACTAATGATTGCATTTGTAATCCCATTTGCAGGTGAAAGTTCTGAAATGAATCCGTGATATGAATGTCAAAATTCACCTTGCGGGAGAATGTCTGTGTGTTCAAGCCAGGTAACAAATGGATAAGCCTCTGTACCATGTAGGTGACTTAATGTGCCTGGAGCTTTCCATTTGGCTTAAGCACTATTATTCTGCACACTAATATGGGAGTTTATTAGGTATTTGTGGAAAACCAGGGAATATCATTGATATGACCTTCAAGTAAAGGTAAGTCTTAGGATTTGCTAGAGGGTAAATCAGCTACACTTTGATGTGTGCATTGAAAATAAAAGGATACGTATAGGGTTGCATTCTCCAGTAGTCTTTTTTTTTCTATGCAAGATAACAAATATATTAAAGCTATGCATTCATGGTCTAAAACGTATTATTTTTATCGTTTGCTCACTGCTGCTGTTTAGACTTGTGCCTGTTATCCAAAAGGCAATATTATTCAGCAGTTCCAGCTTATTGGCAAGAAAGTAATCTTGACTTTTTCATGAGTATTTAAAATTCACTAAAGTAATGTATGCAAATAAGCACTGTCAGGTTTCTCTGCTGCGTTTTAGTTTATTATGCTTTATTTCTTCGCTTTTTCAACTATTATGCAATTTTTTTCTGCTGTTATTTTAATCAACGTTGTATTTTTAAGATAAGTTTGTGTTTTAGAACTTCAGAAAATTTTAAACAGCATGAAATCGTTACTTTGTAGAATTGTGAGTCTTTGTTATAGCTTTGCTGGTTCTGATTCACATAATTAGACAATGCAAATAAGATAGATTATTCATTTCTACAAGAGCCTAGTACAATATCTCGCCATTTGTTTTGTGTGGATAGTGCTCTTGCCAATGATTGACAGTAGGGCAGCTTTATCAATGTATGGAAGTTTAAAATTGACAGAGAGCAAAGGCGAAGATGGGAACATAGAGAGGTGAGGATTGTTAGTACTTTAAGTAGAAAAGATGAAGTCCAGCACTTGAAGAATCTTCATAGCAGCATGAAATTTATTAGTTCATCTAAAGCTGAAATATAGGGAACATGACAAAATGCAGACATCTTTTGAACCAAAACAATACAGTTTTTACGCATGGTTTGTTAGTCACAGCTAAGTGACATTATATTCATCAATGTCTGCTTCTTTTTGCATTACCATAGGGGACATATATATGACAGATAACTCATGGGGCAGAGCTTGTACCCATTTTACTATCCTTAGAATAAGAATAAAAGTCAGTTATGAACTAAGAAATATCATATAGGTTATACATTTTATATTCAAACACTTAAAAGGACACCAACGTTTCAGAAAACATATGCTCATCTAATAACCTATGTGTGCCTCATCAATCTTGTATTATACTTTCACTAAAAAATGCTTTTGTTTTACTACTGTAAATCAAATTTGAAGTGCCTGCCACTAGGGAGCTCCCTTCCAGCCCCTCTGCAATCCAATACCTGTCATTTGGCATTCATCTTCTTTAATGACTGATATGTTTGGACATCTTAGCTGCGGGGGAAGGGCTATTTTCACAGGTTTAGCTTCCCCTCATTTGCACTGCTCTCTGATCTGGAGTCAGTGTGTACACAATCTCTGTCTCTCCTAATCTTGTTTTCACCTAGCCTGCTATGTCACTTATCATTATGTTGTAGGTATATATATCACTTTTATAATATATTCCAGTACCTTTCCTCTGTCTAACTGCTTAAATGCCTCAATCACAATTGACCATGGCATCTAAATGGTTAAACAGCCAAGATTCGAGTTATCTCTGATCCTGACCATTGCTGCAGAGTGTCAGCTATAATATATATCTGACACTTGCTTTGTATGGAGAGGGCTCTAATCCTAAACCTGCTCCATGCATTTATTTTGCACATCCACTGTAAATACATGTCAGATGTTACTAAGAAGTTTAAAAAATAATTTGTTTTCTGTTACCATATCCTAAGTGGAATAACATTTTTTATCTTCCTGTTGATGGAGCTACACGAGGGCTTGTTTTATGCAAGATAAATTCTATTTCTTATTGGTTCCATCTTGGGGTGCATATGACTTTTTTGATCACTATTTATAAATCATCTCTTTTTAGGCAAGGTGACCAAAAAAACTTCAATCCTAGCTAAGGTCTTGTTGCTACTATAATGTATAGATGTCTAGGGTAATGGCCACTTAAATAAGAACACTCTTCGTCTTGACTGTTAATTAATATCATAGACAGTATAAAATATAACTTGTATGATTAAATCTATTTCTTTTATTGGGCTCTACATTCTTTTACATTTTAGATAGCAACTGAAAGATAGAGCAAACATTAATGACAAATATGTTAACTTGAGTTAGAGAGGTAAAATGTAAAGGGATTGTCCCATGAAGAATATTGTTTATAGTTAAATTCAACCCATAATCATACACTATATGAACATTATATTTTGTATTTTTGTTTAAAAAAATGTTAATATCCTGAGATATTCCAGGACTGATGTTAGAACAGTGCCACATTCTGTCCCTATTCTATGTCCACTTCAGTAACTGTTTCACCTGCTCAGGCTTGCTTCCCTCTCTACTTCACTAGGTATGTAGAGAAATCCCTTGTGTGGGGAGTGGCTGCTTCTGAAGTTGCTGCATCTTCTCTGATGTCAGAAGAAATAATGAGTAAGTGATAAGAGAGAAGACAGCATTACCACAGAGAGACAACACTGAGTAGTTGTGACTGTTAGTGAAATGAATATGACACCATGTTCTATCCTATGCGTAGCCATTTTTATGTTAGGTAGCCATCTTGTATGTCTCTTTTCATTATATTCATTTGTCATCTTTCTTGAGGATTTATAGATATTAAATAGTTACTCAAAAAGCCTTGATGAATAACCAAGGCCAGAGCTGCCAGAGATAGCTACGTAGCATTTAGATTGGCTGGTGGGTCGAGATGACATGTTCCTTGCTCTTCACAAGTTTCAAAATATTCTCTCTAAACAACTTATTGTTTACCATTACTGTAGTTTTGAGTTCTGAGAAGCTAATCATGTATTATTCCACTGTGCCTGCGCTGTATTTGTTTGACATTTTAGATGTTAAATTCCTTATCTTGCATATTCAAATTGTCTTTATATTTTATAAATCAATGGTAATAAATAAATAATTAAAAAATTTTAATTATTGTAATCAAAGCATGTGCTTTTATCAAAACTGCTGCCTGTAAATCAATAAAGATAATAAGTTTTGATCATGTCCAACTGTGTTGTGGTGGAAGTTATTTCCTGAGCTCGGCCTCTATGAACTATTTAATTTGAAACCCAAAAACATACTTAGAAAAGCAATCTTTAAGCTTTCCCTAACATTTGGGGCCCAACGTGGGGCCAAGGTTTCTCTCCAGACCCCAGCGAAGAATCCAATTTTCTCTTTCTGTAGGAAGGACAGACTCAGAGTGCTCAGATAACAAAAATGTATTTCTTACAAAATCCTCTGTCTTGCCTTGAGGCTGAGCTTATCCCCATCCCCGGGGGGATGGAGGGCATTACTGTTGCGCTTTGAGACCTAGCAAAAAATCTGACAGATGGTGTTTTTAGGTACGCTTTACTGTATGTAAGCAGTTGTATGTCCTGGGAGAACATTTGAGCGAGTGAAAGAATGCTATAATAGCAATTTGAATCCATCTGAGGGGATTAGGAATAATTAAAAAGCCTGTTTCTTCTTTGGAATGCATGGTTCTTAGATAAGGAAGTCTCACTCCCATTCTCATTTTCTTCTTCTTCTGATATCCCTGAGGCTAGACTATTTCATGAGGCGCTATACTAATTGTGTCTGTAGCATTGTAATTACCAGGAGAAATTGGTGACCCAGTACCTGCGAATAAAACAGGAGGACAACGGACTGGATGGTATAGTAGTGCATACGTCATAAATTTACATGTTCAACCTGACCAGGACTACATAGGGAAACTTTGTTAGCGAGTTGTGTTGGTATATTCAGGCCGGCCACTAACTTGTTCTGACAGACAGTTTTTAAGAGCTAACCTGGTGATGGAGGTTGCAATAGTACTTGAATTTAGCATAAATAAGTGAGAATAGTACATAAATAATGGTTTGTGTAGTGTGGGTTTAAGGAAAGTGGGGATTTTTCTCATATACAGTCTTGAATAAAGAGGATTAATAATTTTCCCCTTTCCCATACCATAAGGGAAAGGAGAGGCTGTCATATTAGAAAGAGAGTGTGCAGTGGAAAGAAAGTATTTCAAGGCTGTCTATGCACATCTGTGAAAACGTGTGATTTTTGCAACACAAAAGAATTATAATATAATCCTTGCTCTGACCATTATTACTGTTGATCTGTTATTTTGTTTTATGAAGATTAGACAGAGAGAATGCTCCTGTTTGTTAAGTATAAGGAATGTGCCAGATGGACTGTAAAGATCAACTGTGAAGTAAAGAGTTCAGGAAGGCAGACAGATTCTAAGGGGTGGAGCTAGATGATGTAAGAGAAAAGGAGGGTGTGAGAAGAGATTACCCCAGACACTGAAAGCTAAATCTTGTGCTCTGTGAAAAGCTGAGTGAAATCTCAGGAAAGTTGGGTGAGAACTTTTTTTTTTCTTTTTTCCTCGTTTCCATTGCAGTTGTGTGTGGTCCAGACCCTCTGACCCTCTTCTTGCTGTGGTAGACAGAGAATATCTTAATTTGACATATACGCATAAAGGTGAAGTGCTTTTTTTTTTTTAATTTGCGGAAAGAGAATTGGTCAGCTGTTTATTGCTTAGGTGTATTATCAGGATAGAATAATATAGAATGCACTGCCTGGTGAGTAGTGTGTTGTTTTCCCCCAGGTGTACTAGCAGGATAGGATGGTATCACTTAGGATGCCAGGATAGAGTAGCCAGGCTGGCCAGCAAATCTTTTTTTTGAGTATTCGGGTGAAATACAAGAGGTAACAGAGAATTATGGAGAACATGTTAAATAATGGTGCTAACCAGGATATTGTCCGAAAAACAGCCAAGATGCTGGTGAGAGAGAGGGAGGGCAGAAATGCTGTCAGAGGGTCTGGAAAGATGCTAAAGCCAGCAGATATGCGACCACAGGGTCTATTGGATGAAGAAAAGTGGAGAAAATAGATTTACTAAGACAAGTGGAAAACAAGTGGAAAAAGGTATCAGAGGAGGTGACAAGATATGGCTTTAAAGAAAACAGGGGCAAGGTGGTGACATATGAGGTTAATGACAGCTGTGACAGCGAGACTCTTGGTACCTACCCTGACCATATAAAGACAAGGCCATATTGGACATGTAATCACTATGGGCAACAGAATTCTGACTGGATGGAGACCTATTCAGCTTGTCCCTCGAACGGTGGGTGCCACCATTGTCAAGCGTTCCTACTAACACGATCAGCACCAGGATGTCACGTGATTACGGCATGACATCCTCTGGAGCGCACCATGCATTCCTAGGCTGAGGAGTAAAATTGAGGTGGACTGGACACAGAAAGACTCTTCCATAGAAAAAAAAAACAAGTGGTGCTATCTGGGGATAGAAACATTTTGTTTAATAAGTGTACATACAATAAATGTTTATGATTATTGGCTAGATTCATCGATGAACAATATCTTTTTTTGGATATCCCCTTTAAAATCTTGTAATATGTGTCCAACTTTTTTATGAGACATGAAGGATCTTTCTTTCCTGCAAACATTTCTATTTGCATATAAAAAGTCAATTCATAAATTGCAAGTTGTCCTTATTAAAGGAAACTAGGTAGAAAAGTAAAAATATGTAGCAGTCATGTAGTTTTCATTATTTAGAAAGTGTTTGCAAATTCTAGAGACTCCATTTTTTTAAATTATGTGTTAGATTCTTCCTTTAAATAAATACAGGCTCTTAAAGCCTAAAATAAGTGATAAAAATATGTTAGATTTACAGAATACAACATATACAATATGCCACACATAAGGAGGGTTACCCAGGACAATAGAGAGGGTACAGTTGTAACAGATTTTATGGAAGACAAGTGGCACAACCAAACAGGTTGCAGTCCTTGTACTGCAGTTGAGGATCTTGATCTCCAGAGAAGTCCCTATGAAGTCCGGTTGCAAAGTGTCTGTTGGATCACAGTTTTTAGTACTGTGCCACTATGGGTCTCTCAGAGGCAACCCTCTACTATACCCTTTCCCGCCCATACACTAGGCATGGGGTTTAACCAATCACATAGTGGAGAAATAGCTCTGTACCTCAATGGGTCCTTCTGACCACAAAACCACTACCTTTCATAGATCATGACCCCTGTTGGCTGTAACTCTGCAATGTGCACATGGTCTAATACTCTGTGCAATGCTAGGAGAATGGCCAATTGGGTTCTGTGCATGCAAGAGTACAGTTTCCCATAATTCCATACTAAGAAAACTATCGTTGAGGAAGTGCCAGATATATATATATATATATATATATATATATATAGAAAGTTTTCTTGTGGTAATCTTCACCTAGTATAGACCACTGGCACCCTGGAGTACTAGTGGCCCCACTTTGGGAATAGTTTCTGTGTGGTCCTATGTCCTATGGCATCCACTTGTTCAGGGGAGAGCTGCTGGAATTTCTGGGACTCACCAAATATATAGGGTGCCCCCATACAAGGAAAAAAAATATATATATTCCTGCGCTCACAGGACCCACTTTACCCATGGAGCAGTACAAAAATGTGCACTTTCAGATAAAAATGACTTACTTTAAAGGAGGGGGTTATGATGTCCACAATACCCCCTCCTGTTTCCAATTATCTCTGCAAAAGGGTTAAAACATCAGATCGCTGGTTCAGAAACCAAATCTCTTTATTCCATATAAAAATGCTTAGCACAGCAAAGTATCGAATGGCAACGCGTTTCGGTACTACAAGTACCTTTTTCAAGCCCTAGTTACACATATATATAGTCATTTACCTGTAACATAACTTGTCTATGTAACTAGGGCTTGAAAAGGGTACTTGTAGTACCGAAACGCGTTGCCATTCGATACTTTGCTGTGCTAAGCATTTTTATATGGAATAAAGAAGATTTGCTTTCTGAATCAGCGATCTGATGTTTTAACCCTTTTGCAGAGATAATTGGAAACAGGAGGGGGTATTGTGGACATCATAACCCCCTCGTTCAAAGTAAGTCATTTTTATCTGAAAGTGCATATTTTTGTACTGCCCGCCCATGAGTAAAGTGGGTCCTGTGAGCGCAGAAATATTTAATTAAATATTTATAATTCCATACTAATCCAAGTTTAGAAAACACTTAAAGGGGTTGTCTCGAGGCAAGAGTGGAATTTTTTTATTGCCCAGTCCCCCTTTTTAAGCATACATAACTATGCACACATGTAAATGGGTTTTAAAGCTGGATTCTACTCACAGTTCTTGTATTTCAGCAACTTATATCACGTTTCCCAAAGATGGCCGCCGGTTCTTTTCCCATGGTGCACCGCACTTGCTGTAGCCCGACGTGCACGCTCCCGAGATGCTACCAGCTGTGTTTCCCTGACAACCAGACGCCCCCCAGCTGCCGACCGGACCCCGGGATTGAACGCGGCCGACCACGGCACACAGTCACCCACCGCCAGGCAGCAGGTAACCGGCGCTAGGCCCCGGCTCCCCCGCGCTAGGCCCCGGCTCCCCCGCGCTAGGCCCCTGACAACAGACGAAGGCTCCGGGGCCCAGCGGCAGTCCCCTCGGCCCAGCGGCAGTCCCCTCGGCCCAGCAGCAGTCCCCTCGGCCCAGCGGCAGTCCCCCCGGCCCAGCGGCAGTCCCCTCGGCCCAGCGGCAGTCCCCTCGGCCCAGCGGCAGTCCCCTCAAGACAGGTGAAGGCCCCGGAGGCCAGCGCTAGGCTCCGGGGCCCAGCGCTAGGCTCCGGGGCCCAGCGCTAGGCTCCGGGGCCCAGCGCTAGGCTTCGGGGCCTTCACCTGTCTTGAGGCTCCCCGACCCATCACTTACCTGGGTGGCAGGGCGGCGGGACAGCTGGGCGGCTTCTCGGGACAGCTGGGCAGCTCAAGTTACTGCACCCCTCTCTAAGAGAGGATGGTACAGAATGGCCGCTCCAGCGCGCTCCCGAGAAGTGACAGCTCGTCTGCGCATGCGCAGAAGAGCTGTAGCGGCTAGCAAGCTGAAGCAGCTCGTGCTGAGAGCAGAAGACCGGACTGCGTAAGCGCGTCTAAAAAAGCAAGCCGCCAGCGAATTTAGACGGAACCATGGCGACGGGGACGCTAGCAACGGAGCAGGTAAGTGAATAACTTCTGTATGGCTCATATTTAATGCACGATGTATATTACAAAGTGCATTAATAGGGCCATACAGAAGTGTATAACCCCACTTGATTTCGCGAGACAACCCCTTTAACAAAAGCTCAGCAAACTTTATCTGATGGGGAATTCACTCATGATGAACCCGTCCCAGATTGGATGAGATATACACCCCCGTTATTGCTTTTCCTGCTGTAAACTTACAGGCGCCTAGGGGTGCACTTAGGCCTGATTAGAAGAGAGGGCTGCGTGTGGCCCTAGCAGAGAGCATGCAAGGCAAAAATTAATTTTTTCCCCTCACTTGCTTCCTGCCAGCTGTGGCTAAAGGAGGGGAAGAGCCAGGCAGGATGAATGTGGTTCCTCTACATTAGTGCAGAGAGGTGGAGCAGTGAATAAAGAGATGTCAGAAGGAGGAGGGTAAGTGGAGGAATGAAATGTTGAGGGCAGAAGAAAGAGAGAGAGGAAGGACAACATACTGGGAAAGGAAGCAAGGAGTGAAAGCAAAGCCAAAGAGGGCTACAGAAGAGAACTGGCCATATCATAAATATGTACTATATGCATGTGTGTAAGTATGCCAGTGTAGGTATGCCAGTATGCAAACTGTATGAATGTAAAAAGTAAATCTCTGTTTGTTTTCTTTATATTTGCCATCATCTCTTCAGGCACATAGAGAAAGGGCAGACCTCCCACACTCTTGGAAGAGTTGGCAAATCTTACTGCTTGCAGAGCTGTTTCTGCCACCGGGTAGGGGTTGCAACCACCCAGGACACCAACAAGAAAGTAACTGCATTTAACAGCAGCAGCAGTCTTTTTCCTTACCCGCTACTGCTATGCTTGACTACCATTCACATTCCTGTAGCAGACACGGCATCCTCCCCAGTTCACAGCTACTTGTTTCTGTCCGTAGGGTATGCATACACTCCCACCACCATAATTAAAGGTCCAATGCCTGCTCTGCTAAATTGGCCCCAACCTATTGCCTGTTAGTCCTAGCTATATTACGCATCATCCCACTAAGGTGGATGCCTAAGCAATTTGGTTCCTCCTCTTACTAAAGCCTGATCAATTGGCTGTGTGCTTTCCTAGTTTTCTGTCTCCTGCTTGTTCTTGACCATTTTAACTTCTCCATCCCTGACTTCAACTATGTTTTTCGCACAACCCTCTCTGCCAGCTACCTGACTCAGACTGTATTGCATCTGTTCTGCCAGCTCTAAACTCTTGCCTAATGCTGAAGTACATGCTGCTCTGAGTTCACACCCTTAGGTACCAAGTCTTAGTCTGGGGTAGCAACTGAGAAGAGGAGAATGGGCTAGCCAGGTTGCGATGATAGTATGGGCAGCAACCCATGGGACTAGAGTATAACATCATTTGCTCCAACATAGGACATATGAAGTTATGAGGTAAGAGGGCCTACAGGTCACGACCACATGACAAAAGTCCTGTTATACTTTAAAATTTTCTTTAATAAACTCACAGTGTAATCCACAAGTTCATTTGTCACCTGCTTCACAGTTCAGTGGTTGCGGAAATCAAATCTGTGTGCATCGTGTATCACATCCCTTCTTTATCAGCATGATGTTCTGTTAGCATCTCATGACAGCAAAGTACTCCCCATAGAGGTGTTAATATGCCCCCTTTTCGAGCAGAATACTGGAAGGGGAAACTGAGGGCAGTACACTGTGGAGAATACCTGCATAGTTAACTTCTCTCAGATGGACCAACTTCTTGCCTGCTCATGTCTCCTACTAAACTGACCAGAGACCCTCCCTGGGGGTCTCTCCTAGTCTCTAATCTCACAAGAGGGATGCTCCTCAGCTCTGATCTTGAGCCATTTTTTAAGAGACACAACCAGAAGAAAAAATAAAAAAGCATTTAATCTAACCGTTGTAACAGAGAGCTACACTACCCCATTACATGCCCCCCTTCTTCGAATATGGCCATCCCGACCATAGGGTAATTTTCTTAAATCAAACATTAAATACAACTATCTTGCTTGTATTACAATTTATTTTCAGTAAGTGTCTATTTGCTGTTGTGTCTGCTGTAATTTCTCCCAGTTTGGCTTCTGAATAGGATGGGGGGGGGGGGGGGGGGGCGTAAATTTCTGGTCCAGGAAACCCCAGCTTTGTCTGTCTCTACAACCCAGGTTTGCTCCTTAACAGGAACGGTCCCAGTTTCCACCAGCTGAAATACTGCTGCAGTTCAGATTGCCCTGTCCATATGCCCTATTAGATGTATGAACATTAAAGAGAGGGCTCCCCCACTTGCGAGCTTGCTTCTATGCCTAAGAATCATGAGCCACTCAGTAAGCATAGCTCCTGTCCTGGTGGACTTTCTTATGTGCCGGATTCTGTGATAGCCATTCAGGTGAGGCTGGCTACAGCTTATCCAAGCAAAATCAGCTGTTAGCCAAGGGTGCTGAGAACAGAGCTTGGGGCAATCAGCTAATTGTTCCAAGACCCACAGTCTGAAAGGGAGCACGCATCTTGGTGCAACCCCTTTAAATCTTTCTAATAACAAACAAAAAAGCAATTATTAGATTTTTATAACTTTATCATTTCTGGGGCATACAGTATTTCTACCATTAAAGATCTTGACTAGGTCATCAGTGTTTGATCAGTGGGTTCTGACCACTGGAACCCCTGCTGATCAGCACATTGAAGAGGCAAACTTGCCTATTTAAATGATGAACGACACTGAGTGAAGATTTCCTGAGTACAATTATTATAGAGGAAATGTTGTGTTCTATGTTCTTTGAATCCTATGCTTTGTACTTTGGTGTATAAAAACATCTTTCTGTCATATTCTATGGTACTTTTATGGAAGGATTGATAGAATATAAGGTCCCCAGGAATGCACCGAAAGAATGAACTGTACTCTTAATATGTCAAATAACAATATGCTCTTTTTCAGATGTGATTAAACCCAAGAAGAGGCTGCTGAACAGTGAATAAGAGTGTCTCCTTCATGATGATTTCATTATTTTGTTTCACCTGGAAAATTGCGACTGTAAATGGAAGAGCATCCCAATGGGGCATTTCTATTGCTGATAGCAAATGAGTACATCAGCCCACTTGCATCTTCCAGGAATAACATGTAAAGAATCTATGCACTGTATGACAATTTAAGATATTTAAAACACAATTGTAGCTAAATATGTAGCCATTTCTAATATTACTATTGTCTCTACAACTTATTTTTGCCCCTGGTTTACCGGTGAAGTGTAACTTCACTTATGAGCTCCACTTTCTTGCAACCTCCTGATACAGATATAAGTAGATAGTGCTCAACGTTTCTACAGTATGACAGGAAAATTCAGAATAAGATCTAATGCCTTCTCCTTACCAGCTACAGACACTCCCTCAGTGGACTACATACAGATTTTGTATTTGCAATAATCCATGTGAGTTATGCATGTATTTTGAACTGTGCAGAGTAATAGAAAATATTGCATATGCGTTATATATGGAAGAGCTCCCATTTAGACCATAGCCAAGAAAAAAACATATTAGCAAAGTGGGAAAGATGGAAAAAGCCTTAAAGTATGGTGTCAATGCATGGTGCGTGCGCTATTTATTGTACTTCTTTTACTCCTAAATAGTATTAAGTCCTCAGTTTATAAATTATCTTTGTTTTGAACTGTATAAAAATGTGTTAGAACATTCCAATCTTGTCCCACCACAACCATCTATGCATAGCTGTAAAATACAAATTGGCATACGTTGTACGAACTTGTGAGCGCAGCATTGATGAATAGGACTTTGGAAACCAATCCTATAAAACCCACTGAAAATAAGACCATTCACTGGAAGGACAAAATCCACAAAAAAAAACAAGGCCATACTTACCGATATAAGAGTACAAGGAGAGGTACGTAGGCCAGTTCCTAGCAGCTTGCACATTTTCAAAATTCACCATGCGGAGACAGGACTGGCTGCCCCCTTTTTTAACCCCTTCGCGCAAAATAACGTACTGGTACGTCATGGCCGGCTGGTACTTCGCGCAAAATGACGTACCGGTACGTCATCGGGATAGCGCAAGATCATGACTGACCTCGCGCTATCCCGCAGCGGGAGCCCGCTGTCAGGCACAGCCGGCGTCCCGCTGCAACAGCGGTGGGCGCATCTCCGATGCGCTCCCTGCTGTTAACCCCTTCCCTGCCGCGATCTATGTAGATCGCGGCAGGGAAAGAGTTCACAGAGGGAGCGCGCTCCCTCTGTGTCTCCGGCCAGCTCTCGCGATGTCCCGGCCTGTCACCATGGCAACAGGACGCCAGATACTGGCGTCCTGTATTGCCTATGCCTATGATCGCTGTATAAGCGATAAGGCATGGCAGAGCAGTAGCTCTGCCATGCCTTATGACAGCGATCATAGGTACAGTGCTGCAAGTCCCTCAGAGGGACTCAAATAGTGTAAAAAAAAAGAAAAGAAAAATGTAAAAAAAGATGTAAAAAAACCCTTTTTTATGCTTTTTCTAATATTAGCATAAAAAAAAAAAAAACATCACATATTGGGTATGGACGCATCCGTAACGACGTGTACAAAAAGTTGAACACACTTTTTATTTTGTACAACAAAAAGCGTAAAAAAAAAGCTAAAAAACAGAGGGAAAATGCTAATTTTTAGCATTTTGCCTCCCAAAAAATGCAATAAAAGTGATCAAAAAAGCTGTACATTCCCCAAAATGGTACCAACAAAAACTACAGCTCGTCTCACAAAAAATAAGCCCTCACAGAGCTCCGTACATCGAAAAATAAAAAAGTTACAGGACTTTGAATGCAGCTATAGAGAAAAAAAAAGATTTCCAAAAAAAAGGGTTTTTATTGCAAAAAAAGTGTAAAAACCTAAAAAAATATAAGAATTTTGGTATCGTTGTAACCGTATCGACCCGCAGAAAAAATTTTGTGTCTCATGTATGCTGCATAATTAACGCTGTAAAAAAAAAATAAAAATCTATGGCAGAATTGTTGCATTTTCTCTCCCTGTTATAATAAAAAAAATAATAAAAGTTTCACGATATAGTCTATGTACCCAAAAGTGGCACCGATAAAAACTACAGTTCGCCACGCAAAAAACAAGCCCTTATATGGCCGCGTCGACGGAAAAATAAAAAAGTTATGGCTTTTGAAAAATGGAGATGGAAAAATACCAAAAATCGCTTGGTCCTCAACGCCAAAATAGGCCGTGTCATTAAGGGGTTAAAATGCAACACATAAAGTGCTGAAAATGTGAGATAGCCCACCTTGTCGAATAGTATGGGCAAAACTAATGGTGCTGTAAGCTTGTACTACACGTACTTGTGGCAATGGCACCCTGTATAAGCTTTATTTATGTGCAAATGTAATACTAAGCAGTCACCCCTCCAGTATGTCATGGCTGTGTGAGTGGTTGTTCATCAGTGTTTTGCACCTGCTACCTCCCCCATATAGCATGTCCCTTCTG
This sequence comes from Eleutherodactylus coqui, assembly GCF_035609145.1. Taxonomy (NCBI): domain Eukaryota; kingdom Metazoa; phylum Chordata; class Amphibia; order Anura; family Eleutherodactylidae; genus Eleutherodactylus; species Eleutherodactylus coqui. Next base: position 169,163,513 of record NC_089838.1, on the reverse strand, counting down.
CATGCTGCTGGGAACTGGTCTATGTACTGGTCCCTGTACCCCTATACCATTAAAAAACGAGATTATGTAAAAAAGAAAGGCATTACTAGAGGCAAAATCTAGAACTGACAAGGAAAAACATAACATTTAAGTTGATGGAAATAATTCAAAAACCCTCAGATGTTGAGCCTTCAAAGAATCCACCAATATTGTCAAAGTTGGATCAAAGCATATTAACAGCTACAGAGAAAGAAGACAGCTGATGCTTCCACTAGTGTTTTCTGCCAATGGAAGTTCATGCAAATTATGGTTTAGTAATATTTACTGTATATTTCCAACATTCAAATAATTTTTAAAAATATTTTCACCATTAAACTGAATGCACTTGCTTGATGGCATTATTATTTTATATGTAATTCTGTAATTTATAATTAATTGCACCACTCAAGGGTGAACATATTCCAGTACAATATTTGGATTTGTAATAACCAAAGGAGAAAATAAATTCCAACTCTCCAGGTGCAGGCAAGGAAGAAAAAAAAGGGTGATCACATTTATGAAGGGCACTTACTACAGTGGGGGGTTCAGGAACAATGTGAAACCCCTCTTGTGTCCATGTCTGTCAAAATAGTAATCACAATCCAATTTCAAAGGTCTGGATCAATATGGTGTGGATAAAGCTCTAGGTCACATGGATTCTGCTGCCCCAATTGTCAACCACTCAATTTTTTTAAAGGTTTGGATCCATATCCATGAGTAATGTTTAGTTCTGGGTTAAATGTGAGCAAAACCATAACATTTCTATGACTTTAGCAGTCTGTCTCATGTGTGGTAAATATCTCTCAGAGTAATGCTAAAGGTACACATGGATTTTTGGGGCTTTCTTGACCAATTGAACACACAATCATGTTGTATACGCTGCACGTATCGCACTAGTTACTTTCTCTATGGAAGTCATTTGCTTCTACAAACATTTTACATATGCTATGGACACTCCAGGGCTTCTTCACACTATTGCTAGAGTTCCACAGTTTTCTTTTAAACTTTCAAAACCAAAAATGTGACTGGATCTCAAAAAGCTGAAAAGTTTTGGGAGAGTACTTTTTGTTTCCCCTACAATTTAAAAAATTAATGTTTACTACTCTCTATTATGTCATATTACACCAATAGTACAAATATTTAACATTAAAATACTTAGAGGTTGTCTAACTTATTAAATTTATATCTAAAGAGGTAAAAATAACAAACTGACTAACTAACATCTCCTGGCTCCCCGCATCTTCCGTGCGGACAGCTGTGGGTCCTCCCTATGATTAAATGTTTACAGGCTACAGCAGCCGGTGTGTGTGACATGGCAATGACAGAGCTCAGCATTTGATCGTTGAATCCTGTCATTGACTGCAGTAGCCTGACACATCCCGTACACAGGCTGCTGTAGCCTATAAACAGTACATAAAAAGGAAGACCCAAAGCAAAGGTGCTGGACACAGCGGGGAGACAAATAGGTGAGTATAGGCTTCTTTGTTATTTTTACATGGGGGGGGGCTCTTTCGAAAGAATGTACTAAATCGGACAAACCCTTTAAACTACATGGTGCGTGCTACTGCTGCACTCAGCCTGAGATGACAGCTTTTAAAAAATAGAGCATAAAGTGAAGATTATTTTTGTCATTCATAGAACCTCTAAATTGAACATAGAAGTGTCATGGGCTAAACACTATTACCCTAGATTAACAGACATTATTAGCTTTGGAAGAATATGTTGTCGGCATTATCTCACTCAGTGTTCAATAGTTAGAGCTCATGCACACAGCCGTATTGTGGAGCTGTAATAGGATTATTATAAAGATACATGGGGCCTCTATTGTACCTCCGTAAACCTCCAATTTCATTAGAAGGCATTCTCACCTATAAGCAGCTGCAGACGTCAGAGCTTCGTGGCCCCTTTACGCAGTACTCATCATAGTGAGGTTCAAATGAGTGTGGTTTTGTTTGCTATTCTGTCTCAACCCACTCATTTGAATGTGCTGAGCCCCAGTACCAGGTACGACCACACTTACACATATGGTGCCATTGCATCTTTCTTCTACTAATCACTGGGGATAAGCCATCAATATAAAATACTAGAAAACTCCATTTAAGATTAGCATTTTTATTTCATAGATTAGTAACACCTTACGAAAATGTTTTGAAAGGTGAAAACAAAAGCATTAAGATTAACAAGGGCTTAGAGTTTCAGCTGGAAACATTTTCAGGCATGAAGCCATTAATGTAATGGTTGCTGAAAGTAATGCAGTAGTACCAGTGTATATCACAGCCCGGCAGATCTATTTTCTTTTTAGTAACAGGTTAGGTCATAAATTTACTGATAGTTTTTAATCAAGTTGTGGAGGTGATGGCAGCTGGCCTCTTGTCACCAAGGCTTAAGATACTTACATAAATTCATTAGCTGCCAGCACTGAATTAGTAGCCAATTCATACAGTAGGCTTAGTCAGCAATAAATTAATTACTATTAAAAGATATTCATTTAATTTTTCTATAGCTCTTATATCATCCATGGCACATAGCATTGTAGAGCATCTGTCAATTAGACATTTCTAAAAATAACACACATAAAACATATAATTCATAGGGTTACAAGGCAAACACTGATCCAGTACATGTATAAACTAAGTACATTTAGGGGTTAGGAGTAAGGGCTCATTCAGTTTACAGACAGCATATGGATGCATAATAACTTAAGCTATTCACACAGCTGCTTTCCTACACAACTGATGGTTCTTGTGAAAAAAACACTATGTCTTAATCTTATCCATTTTCACAGACAAGAGGAGGTCATGCAGTGCATTGGACTCTGTGAAAATCCGACAGCGTAAGGATGACGTCCGTGAGCTGTCCGATGATTTTTGCATCCGAAAATTATATCCACAGTCATGTGAATACAGTCTTAGTGGCATAATGAATAAGCAATGATGCTCTGTCATAGGCAATATGGGTACAGCAGCTAAAGGAATAAAATAATGTATAATGAGTAAACGTTAACCATCTTTCTGATATACCGTATATACTCGAGTATTAGCCAACCCGAGTATAAGCTGAGACAATAAGTTTCACCACAAAAAACTGGGAAAACTTATTGACTCGAGTATAAGCCGAGCTATTCTCGAGTATATACTAGGTTAAAAAAAAAACCTCCATGCTCACCTCCCAGTCGGGTCTGTGCGACAAGCTGCTTGAATTCTCCCCGCTGTCATCACTTGCCGTCCTCTCTGCTTGGCTCTGTCAGTGCTGTGTAAGTAAGCGCTGTGATTGGATTGAGCGCCAGCCAATCACAGCTAGTGCTCGATCCAATCACAGTGCTTGCTGACACAGCGCTGATGGCAGGGGATTTGAAAGCCGAGCAGGGAGATGACAGTGGGGATAATTCTAAAAGCTTGATTGGCTGTGAATGATCGAGCACCGGCTGTGATTAGCTGACGCTCGATCCAATCACAGCTCTTACTTACACAGCGCTGACAGTGGGGGATGACAGAGCCTAGCAAAGAGGACGGTGGGGAATTACAGCGGAAAGAATTCAAGCAGCTTGCAGCACCGCCGCCGGAGGCACAGACGACGGCTGGGAGATGAGTATGGAGGTCTTTTTTTGAGCCTTCCCTGACTCGAGTTTAAGCCGAGGGGAGCTTTTTCAGCACAAAAAAATGTGATGAAAAACTAGGCTTATACTCGAGTATATACGGTACTTTGCTTTTCAATTTCAAAATATCTACTTGTAATCAGTTAATGGAAATATTCTCTCTTCTTTTCAGAGACTGAAGTCCTGTCCAGATTAAGCCCATCTGACACAGGTGTACAGTTTATCCACGCTTTCATATGACTTTTCAGAATATTCTACATAAGTAGAAACAGATATGGTGTCAGCAGCACAATCCAGAGCATTTTAGTAGTGAGACAACAAATCCATAGTCACCTGGAACCAGAATCCATGGATTGAATCTAGAATCATAGAAGCAAGACATGACAGCATTCAAGGTACAACATTTAAAAGTCTTTATTAGAGATGAGCGAGCACCAAAATGTTCGGGTGCTCGTTACTCGAGTCGAACTTTCAGTGATGCTCGAGAGTTCGTTTCGAGTAACGAACCCCATTGAAGTCAATGGGTGACTCGAGCATTTTTGTATATCGCCGATGCTCACTAAGGTTTTCATTTGTGAAAATCTGCAAAACACAAGAAAGTGATGAAAACGACACAGAAACGAATAGGGCAGGCGAGGAGCTACATTTTGGGCTGTATCTCAAGTTCCCAGGTCCCACTATTAAGCCACAATAGCGGCAAGAGTGAGACCCCCCCCCCCCCTCCCCGCACTGTCAGCATAACGATTGTTCTCCTCTGCCACAGCTGTAACAGCTGTGGCAGAGAAGAACGATGTTAGCCCATTGAATTCAATGGAGCCGTCAATACAGCCGACTCCATTGAAAGCAATGGGCTGCCGGCGATCGCAAGATGAATTGTCGGAAAGGGGTTAAATATATAAGCCCTTCCCTGCAATTCATCCACAAATGTGTAAAAATAAAATATATATATATATATACTTACCTGGTCCCAGCAGAGCGATGTTAGCCCATTGAATTCAATGGAGCCGTCAATACAGCCGACTCCATTGAAAGCAATGGGCTGCCGGCGATCGCGGGATGAATTGTCGGGAAAGGGTTAAATATATAAGCCCTTCCCTGCAATTCATCCAGAAATGTGTAAAAATAAAAAATATATATATACTCACCTGGTGCCGGCAGACGGAGTTCAGCGCGGCAGGCTGCAGTTCTCCTGAACTGCTCTGAACAGCTGTGAGTAGTATTCAGCAGCCGGGGATTTAAAATCCCCGCCTGCTGAATAAGATGCCTCTGATTGGTCACAGCCTGACCAATCAGAGGCAGCCCTCACTCACCCATTCATGAACGTACAAAAATCAGACGCAACCAGCTACGGTTGAGTGCAGCCTTGCGCCAATTTCTTTCCTGCCTGGGAAATCAAATCACTGGTAATACAGCATGCTGAGGGGTAGGGGTAGGCCTAGAGGATGTGGACGCGGCCGAGGACGCGGAGGGCCAAGTGAGGGTGTGGGCACAGGCCGAGCCAGTGCGGTGGCCAGGGGTAGAGGCAGGGCCAGACCGAATAATCCACCAACTGTTTCCCAAAGCGCCCCCTCGCGCCATGCCACCCTGCACAGGTCAAGGTGCTCTACGGTGTGGCAGTTTTTCACAGAGACGCCTGACGACCGATGAACAGTGGTGTGCAACTTTTGTCGCGCCAAGATCAGCTGGGGAGGCACCACCAACAGCATGCGCAGGCATATGATGGCCAAGCACCCCACAAGGTGGGACGATGCCCGTTCACCGCCTCCGGTTTGCACCACTGCCTCTCCCCCTGTGCCCCAACCTGCCACTGAGATCCAACCCCCCTCTGAGGACACAGGCACTACCGTCTCCTGGCCTGCACCCACACCATCACCTCCGCTGTCCTCGGCCCCATCCAGCAATGGCTCTCAGCGCAGCGTCCAGACGTCGCTAGTGCCACAGTTTGAGCGCAAGCGCAAGTACAACGCCACGCACCCGCATGCTCAAGCGTTAAACGTGCACATTGCAAAATTGATCAGCCTACAGATGCTGCCGTATAGGCTTGTGGAAACGGAGGCTTTCAAAAGCATGATGGTGGCGGCTGCCCCGCGCTACTCGGTTCCCAGTCGCCACTACTTTTCCCGATGTGCCGTCCCAGCCCTGCACGACCACGGCCACTATATCTCCCTGACGGCACATTGGGTGAATTTAGTGGAGGCTGGGACAGAGTCAGAGCCTGGGACCGCTCACGTCCTACCCACCCCCAGAATTGCGGGCCACAGCTCGGTGGTGGTATCTGCGGCGGTGTATGCTTCCTCCACTAAAGCACCTTCCTCCTCCTCCTCCTCCAACGCAACCTCTGTCTCGCAATCAAGATGTGTCAGCAGTACGTCGCCAGCAGTCGGTGTCACGCGGCGTGGCAGCACAGCGGTGGGCAAGCGTCAGCAGGCCGTGCTGAAACTACTCAGCTTAGGAGAGAAGAGGCACACGGCCCACGAACTGCTGCAGGGTCTGACAGAGCAGACCGACCGCTGGCTTGCACCGCTGAGCCTCCAACCGGGCATGGTCGTGTGTGACAACGGCCGTAAGCTGGTGGCGGCTCTGCAGCTCGGCAGCCTCACGCACGTGCCATGCCTGGCCCATGTCTTTAATTTGGTGGTTCAGCGCTTTCTGAAAAGCTACCCCCACTTGTCATACCTGCTCGGAAAGGTGCGCCAGCTCTGCTCACATTTCCGCAAATCCCACACGGACGCTGCCACCCTGCGGACACTGCAACATAGGTTTAATCTGCCAGTGCACCAACGTGCCCACACAGTGGAACTCTACGCTCCACATGTTGGCCAGACTCTATGAGCAGCGTAGAGCTATAGTGGAATACCAACTCCAACTTGCGCGGCGCAGTGGGAGTCAGCCTCCTCAATTATTTACAGAAGAGTGGCCCTGGTTGGCAGCCATCTGTCAGGTCCTTGGAACATTTGAGGAGTCTACCCAGGTGGTGAGCGGCGATGCTGCAATCATTAGCGTCACCATTCCTCTGCTATGCATCTTGAGAAGTTCCCTGCAAAGCATAAAGGCAGACGCTTTGCGCTCGGAAACAGAGCCGGGGGAAGACAGTATGTCGCTGGATAGTCAGAGCACCCGCCTGTCTATATCTCAGCGCGTTGAGGAGGAGGAGGAGGAGCATGAGGAGGATGAGGAGGAGGGGGAAGAGACAGCTTGGCCCACTGCTGAGGGTACAGATGCTGCTGGGCTGTCATCATTTCAGCGTGTATGGCCTGAGGAGGAGGAAGAGGAGGAGGAGGAGGATCCTGAAAGTGATCTTCCTAGTGAGGACAGCCATGTGTTGCGTACAGGTACTCTGGCACACATGGCTGACTTCATGTTAGGATGCCTTTCTCGTGACCCTCGCGTTACACGCATTCTGGCCACTACAGATTACTGGGTGTACACATTGCTCGACCCACGATATAAGGAGAACTTTTCCACTCTGATTCCCGAAGAGGAAAGGGGTTCGAGAGTGATGCTATACCACAGGGCGCTGGTGGACAAACTGATGGTAAACTTCCCATCCGACAGCGCTAGTGGCAGAAGGCGCAGTTTCCGAGGGCCAGGTAGCAGGGGAGGCGCAGAGATCAGGCAGCATGTACAGCGCAGGCAGGGGAACATTCTCCAAGGCCTTTGCCAGCATTATGGCTCCCCAGCAAGACTGTGTCACCGCTCCCCAGTCAAGGCTGAGTCGGCGGGAGCAATGTAAAAGGATGGTGAGGGGGTACGTAGCCGATCGCACGACCGTCCTCCGTGACGCCTCTGCCCCCTACAACTACTGGGTGTCGAAGCTGGACACGTGGCCTGAACTCGCGCTGTATGCCCTGGAGGTGCTTGCTTGTCCTGCGGCTAGCGTCTTGTCAGAGAGTGTGTTTAGTGTGGCTGGGGGAATCATCACAGATAAGCGTACCCACCTGTCAACACTCATCAAGATGAACAAAGCCTGGATTTCCCCAGACTTCTCTTCTCCACCAGCGGACAGCAGCGATACGTAAGCAATACGTAGGCTGCACCCGCGGATGGAAGCTACGTTCTCTCTCACCATCCAAAACAGGGACATTTCTGCTTCATCAATCTGTGTCTAATATTCCTCCTCCTCCTCCTGCTCCTCCTCCTGAAACCTGACGTAATCACGCTGAACGGGCAATTTTTCTTAGGGCCACAAGGCTCACTCATATAATTTTTCTAAACAATTTTTATATGTTTCAATGCTCTTAAAAGCGTTGAAACTTTAACTTGAACCAATTTTTCGTTAAACTGGGCTGCCTCCAGGCCTAGTTACCACTTAAGCCACATTAACCAAAGCGATTAATGGGTTTCACCTGCCCTCTTGGTTGGCCATGGCCAATTTTTTGGATGTACATTAGTACTGTTGATACAGCAATTTTTGTGGGCCCTCGCCTACAGTGTAATCAAATGAATTTTTAGCCCACCTGCATTACAGCTGATGTTACATCCGCTGTGTTGGGCAATGCAATGGGATATTTTTATGTACCGCCGGTGGGTTCCAGGGAGCCACCCATGCTGTAGGTGCACACGGAGTTTAACCTACATCTGTCCACTTGTAAAGAACCCTAGTCTGACTGGGGCATGCAGTGTGGGCCGAAGCCCACCTGCATTAAGCACGACATTACTACCTCAGCTGTGTTGGGCAATGCAATGGGATATTTCTATGTACCACCGGTGGCTTCCTGGCACCCACCCATGCTGTGGGTCCACAGGGAATTATAAATGCATCTGTTTCCACTTGTAAAGAACCCCAGTCCGACTGGGGCATGCAGTGTGGGCCGAAGCCCACCTGCATTAAACATGACATTACTACCTCAGCTGTGATGGGCAATGCAATGGGATATTTTTATATTCCGCCGGTGGGTTCCAGGGAGCCACCCATGCTGTCGGTCCACAGGGACTTCACAATAGGGAGTTGTACCTGCCTGTGTCTATGAATTAAAAACTGGGGCATGCAGACTGACTGGGGCATGCAGACACCTTGACAGAATGAATATTGTGTGGCACATAGGTTTCCCATTGCTATGCCCACGTGTGCAGCTCCTGATGGCGGTGGCACAGGATTATATTTTTCATTGCTTCTGTGGGCTATCGCCCCGCCCCTTTTAAAGAGGGTCGCTGCCTAGCCGTGCCAACCCTCTGCAGTGTGTGCCTGCGGTTCCTCCTCATGGCAGACGCACTTCTAAATAGACATGAGTGTGGCGTGGCATGAGGGCAGCTGAAGGCTGCGCAGGGACACTTTGGTGTGCGCTGTGGGGGGGAGGGGGGGTGGTTGGGCAGCATGTAAGCCAGGAGAAGTGGCAGTGGAGTGTCATGCAGGCAGTGATTGTGCTTTGTTGGAGGTAGTGTGGTGCTTAGCTAAGGTATGCATTGCTAATGAGGGCTTTTCAGAAGTAAAAGTTTTTGGGAGGGGGGGGGGCCCACTCTTGCCGCTATTGTGGCTTAATAGTGGGACCTGTGAACTTGAGATGCAGCCCAACATGTAGCCCCTCGCCTGCCCTGTCCATTGCTGTGTCGCTCCCATCACTTTCTTGAATTGCCCAGATTTTCACACAAGGAAACCTTAGCGAGCATCGGCGAAATACAAAAATGCTCGGGTCGCCCATTGACTTCAATGGGGTTCGTTATTCGAAACGAACCCTCGAGCATTGCGAAATTTTCGTCCCGAGTAACGAGCACCCGAGCATTTTGGTGCTCGCTCATCTCTAATAGGTAACTATACACATTATGCGTCTTGAATCTACCCTTACAATATACTTGCAATAAACATTTTTTGCTCTACCACTAAACATCAAGTTTGAAGTGCCTGGCACTAGAGGTCTTCCTTCTAGCATATTTGTAACCCATTGCTTGTCCATTGCCTGCTAGTGACATGAAGCTAGTTTGACTGCTATATTGAGTAGGTATTTTACAGTACAGAAATAATGCACAAAAATGTTCAATAGGTTCCCATCAGTATTGGTATTGCTTAAATTGGCATGTCCCTATCTATACTGCTCATCAATCCTCTGATAAATAGACATGTGATTGGTTCTGAGCTACTTGAAAGGGTAATCTCTGCATTTTTTTAAAGCTCAACTACAGTGAAACCTCACCAGAAGAGCGCCTCTTACAGAAGACCACCCCATTATCCACACCAGATTTTCAGGTCCACTATATATTATATATATACTGTTCATTCTTTGACAAGACCACCCTCCAAAAGACCACTTTTCAATGCAGCTTTAGATGGTTGTCTCAAAAACGTTTTTTTGTATCTCTTTATAGGCATTGGTCTGAATTTGTTTACCTATAAAGGAATACAAAGGGCACTAATACATTTCTTACTTTTTGCTGAAATAGGTTGTCCAAGAAAATCTCTTTTTATGTAACTTTTTCTGTCCAAACTCTGGAACCCCAACCCTTACAAAGAAAAAGAAGTCCCAAACTTCCATTACTGGCAATAGAGAAAAGAAAATGAATCAAATGTTGGAAACAGCCAATTGCTTTTAGTCAAACACTCACATTCTGCCATTTCAAACTGTTTCAACCCCAATCCCTCCCTGCCTGCCTAACATATGTTAACAGTTAAAAAAGGACAATCCCCTCATGCTATCAATATATGGTGTAGTTGGATATAACATTTTAAGTGTACTGTTCTTATGTAGAGTGCCTAACTCTAACCAGTCCATTAGTTGAAACCAAAAGCTACCTGGAGCTATTAAAGTAGTCAGCAGAAGGTCAGTCACAATACTCTTACATTCCATACAGATGCATTGACTCATACACCATTCTTCAAAACATCTTAACTTGTAAAGTCCATGATTCTAGAGAAAAATGTAGCCAGTGTTGAACAATAGCCTTGCACTTGGCCACTTCTAGCCCTTTCAAAACAGCTTTCGCAAGCTAGTGAGTCATTTCTATTTTATACATCCATTTATTGTATGTGTATAAAGTGAAAAGAATCAAGTACAACTTCTACTGACAAGGAAAATTCCTGATTTTAATGCATTTTAAAAATGCAGACGATACATTGTTATATTTTGGCTGACTGCGGTGCCAAACATCCTATTTACTGAGCTCGTATCACAGGCACAAGCTGTGATGTTCCTAGTTTTACTTGTGTACCTACTTACTTTTTATCTCTCAGTCAGCACATTACATTCCGCTTGAGAAGAATTATTCCAACAATCAGATTAGTACTGCATTTACAGTCACCATGATGTACAGTTTAACTTAGTTTATTATTCAGTTTACAATAAATGTGAAGGATAAATCTTTAGCTGCAGAGAGAAAAGACAAAGTAATTGGTATATTCTGTTCCTAAAGATTTTTCTTTGCATCTTGCTTAACTACAACAAAGGATTCAATGGTTCTCATGACAATAAGAGAATTCAATAAGCAGACAGTGAAGTCACATATGGCCATCCCAAATGCAAGAGCGGTTTGGTATTGCTATAAACACAACACTGAATCTTCTTAATATAAATGTCTAGAATGGTATAATTGCAATAAGCTAAACTTTAAGGTAAGAAAAGCTGAACTATCTTGTAGCAATAAAAATAAAATATGGTAAGACTAAATGAGGAACATTAAATAATTAAAAGGAAGGAAGAGATGTCTTGAGGTTTGGCCTAGCTAGTGTTATTGAGAGTAAGGCGGATGCAGAATCCCTTTCACTCTAGCGTTGTGTCTGAACATGTATGGCTGCCTCTTTCACTGTAAATAGGGACCATTCATAGGAAAACTCTACTATCTGTCACTGATACTTTTACACCCCTATCACACTACACCCCAGATAATGGTACACAAATCTCCACCACCAATAACTCTGTTCCAGGCTGATAGGTGCCCAACACACTCCAGGGCTCACAGGGTTAATACACTCTAAAAAAGACTCATTGTTTAGAGCATACATTGACCAAATGTATTACAATTTTAAGCTTTATTACAGAGGGTACAGTGCTTAAAAATAAAAAAAAAACTATAAAAATATGCAAAATACTTGTCAAGACAGTAAATATAGATCTGCTTTGCTTCAAAACTGATTTGGCATAAAAGCTAGTGTAAGGTGACCAGACGTCCTTTGGGACCCTGCGTCCCGCTTTCTGCCAGGACCATAGCGTGACAGCCATTTGTCCCATTTTCAGGACGTCTTATCACCATTAAAGTGATTACAATCAGGGGTGCCGCAGTTCCCCAACTGGTAATCGCTCTGCAGTGAGGCAGTGTGTGCATCAGAGATCTTCCTCCCCTCCTCCCTTGACCTCTTCTCCTTAGAACAGGAGAAGGGATGAGGCACTGCTGCGAGTGCACACACTTCCACTCACAGCAGCGCTGAGAAGAGAAGGAACAGCACCGCTCTGAAGTCCAGGAGGAGGGTAAGTATATGGGTTTCGGGGGGGGGGGGGATGTTCTATTACTACTGGGGCCACTGTGGTGGTCACTATTACTACTGAGGCCACTGTGGGGGACACTATTATTACTAGGGATGATATAGGGGACACTATTACCACTGAGGTCAGTATAGGAGACAGTATTACTACTAGGGCTGATATAGGGGACACTATTACTACTGGGGCAATATCAGGAACACTATTACTACTGAAGCTACTGTGGGGGACACTATTACTGCTGGGGCAACTGTGCACATGCCAGCATACGTCAAGCTGACTTAGGGTATATTTACACTAGGTAGAAATGCTGCAGAATATCCACAGCATTTCTGCATCCAAAAAGCAGTCAAAATCAATACCTGCAGCTGACTTCATACTATGTGATGCTCCTCCTCACCTCCTCCATAGGCTTGCCACTGTCAGCACTCCCCAGCCTCCAGTTCCCAGTGGCTCAGTCAGGTGTGGTACTGCTGTTCAGGTGAGGCCACTACAGGTTGCTGAGAACCGGAAGCCAGGGAGTGCCGACATAGGGAAGCCTTCAGAGGAGGTACGGGAAAGCACCACATAATATGAAATCAGCTGCGGGTAGGCGGCTGATTTTCAATCAAAAACTGCATGAATGGTATAGATTTTGACAGTTTTTGGGATACAGAAATTGTTAGGGTGTGCTGCTGGGATGTGTTTTTCTACAGGTTTCTAGGAGCACACCTTCACAGGTGTGATATAATTGAACTGGCTGGGTGTGGAGATTCTCCCATTAGCCAATCACCACAGGTCTGTTACATATAAATAGCAGCCTCTCTGGCTAGAGGGAGCTACTTTCCTCATTACCCCTGGTTTGCATTCATGCATGTAGTTCTATTGGTATGAACAGTGATGTATGGTGTAGGTCCATGCAGGGTGCCTGACATGTGGTGTGATCAATCCTGTTTTATTTTGTATGCATTCTGGGATGCATTGGTGTGAACTGTGTCCTGCGCAGCTGGATCGCTTACCATCTTTGGGTGAGCTAGGTCCTTAGGTTCCAGTCCTTTCTAGGGTGATCGACCTGCTTGCAGGGAGGTGTAATGTGGAAGTTGTCTCATTAGAGTAGAGACCCGTGAGTCAATGAAGACCCATGATGTGGGCTTGCGGGCTTAAATGACTTGGCCAATCCATGAACTAATACCTCCTACTTTTACAGCTATTCTATCTGGTTATGTGCTCAGGTATGGATGGTGTTGTTTTGGTCGTCAGTATTTATGTTATTTCTGCCCATAAGTCCAGGTCGCAGTTCACTATACCTTGGTGTTCCGCATGTGCGATTGTGTAGTATCATACCTTACAAAGCCAGCGCGTCTTGTGCAGACATGACAGAATTTGCTCCCTGTCTTTTTTTAAATGGCCCTGTACATTTTATAACAACGGACGTTGTGATAAACCTCACATTCTCTGAGCACACCCCTTTAGACCACTTTGACCCCAGCAAAATATGGTCACCTTAGTTAGGGGCTGGGGCAGCACCTACGGTTCCCTACATTCCACCCTTTAAGCCCACTAATCTTGTCTTTACAGTGGGGGATCGCAGAGCTTTACCCCAGAAATAGTCTTGTTTAAGAGGCAGCTAACACAAATTGATCAGATTTACCATAATGCCATACCCAATGCTGTAGACAGTAATGTGATCATAGAACACAACCTAGGTCAGGATAGGCAGAATACTTTTGAAACAATGTATCAAGCCAAGGGTCAGGGCAGGCAGCAGACAGGATAAGAATGGTCAATAAACAAGCTGAGGACAAGTCAGGAAAGCTGAGTGGAACAGGCACAGAAAAAACCCAGGAGAGGAGACAGAATACTATAACACCTAACAAAATACTAGAGATTCTAATTGCTCAGGTACCCTCCAGTGGAGAAGTGTGACTTCAATAGACAGGAGCCTGTCCAGATTGCCCAGTGACTGAAATGCTGGCCTCTGGATGGATCAGCAGTTCTTGACTGGCCTGGACTGTGCACTCTGAATGCTGCCCAGCATGTTTTAGGATTTGCAACATTTCATCGCTTATTTATTCTGCATGTTTCTACCTTCACAGTTCTAATTCCAACTCTAGCCAGATGAGGTGTAAATGCCAGACAGTGGCATATCAGCTCTACAACAAGTTCCAGAAATGCAAATTTCATTAAATAGAATTCCAGTTGTTTGGTTATATAATCTCTCCCTTAGGGTTATGAAAGAACATTAGCAAGATCCAAGAAATTACAGTTGGGCCAAATCCCAAAAATATGAAAGGGGTCCAATGATTTGTAGGATTTGCTAATTTTTACAGATGTTTTAATAAGAACATTTTGAGAATAATGTCACCAATTCCTCTACTGACAAATAAAATGACAGTTTTTGTTTTGTCTCCTCAGGCACAGGATGCTTTTTCCATCTGAAAACAAAATTCACAACAGCTTCTATATTGTTTCATCAAGAACCAGAATGTGCCTTTAATGTTGAAGTGGATGATTCAGTGCAATAGGAGCCACTCTATCACAAAGAATTGGAGAAGGAGATTTGCTACACACTTGTGCTTATTTGTTTTGACATTTGACCCCTCTACAGTTTAAGTATGACTTGGGGAACAAAGAGCTTCTAGTCATCATTGCTGCCCTCAAGAGTTGCCTGATAAAGATACTTAAGTAGCCTCAAAGGCTTGCTGCCACAACATTTATTTTTGTTGGCTGGTAAAAGATATCATTTCTACAAGATGACTTTATTTCTCTTACTGAGAGTAATAACATTTTGATGCCTTCAAGGAATGGGGACATCATTTAGTAGAAGCAACTCAGCAAATAATAGCTCTAACTGACCATCATAGGCTAGAATTTGTCAGGGCTGCCAATTGCTTGTCTCCTCACCAAGCTCCTATTCAGTTCAACTCTGTGATCTTTTAGAGGCCTGGTTCCTAAAATGGTATGGTTGATGCTTTATTCAGAATGTTTTCCAAGGTCTCCTGCTCAGTGGTACTGCCAAAAACTCTTCTCCCTGAATCCAATTTCTTTAGTGTAATCCATAAGAAAGACTTGCTTGAAGAGAAAAAGAAAGCATATGAGACTGATTCTTTTGCACCCACAAGATGATGTGTCGCTATCTTTTCAAAACAAAGTGTGGACTTATAAGTACTGTATTTACGAAGCCAAGCTAGCCAGTCATAAAAGGCAAGCCACCAGTATCAGAAGTCCCAAGAATGTTTGTATTCAAGAACTATGTATTAATACATAGTTATTTGATCGCCCCTTAACCATCTTTTTCTAGGATGAATAGTCCCAGTTTTGATAGCCTTTCTAGGTATTCCAGTCCTCTCATTTTGTTTATTAATTTAGTTGCTCCTTTTTAAACCCCCTGAAGCACTGCCACATCTTTCCTGAGCACCGGTGTCCAGAACTGTACACAGTATTCCATATGATGCTTGACAAGTGCCTTATATAGTGGAAGAATAATGTTCTTGTCCCTCGCTCCTATACCTCTTTTAATGCACAAAAGAATTTGCCTGCTTTTGCAGCAGCTGACTGGCATTGATTGCTCCAGTTAAGTCTACAATTAACTAGTATCCCCAGGTCATTTCCATATCACTTTTCCTAGCAGTACGCCATTTAGTATATATTTTTTACATCCGTTTCTCCTGCCCATGTGCATAAACTTACATTTATGGATGTTGAACTTCATTTGCTGTTTTTCAACCCAATCTCCGAGCTTATCCAGGTCCATTTGCAGCCATGTATTACCCTCCGTTGTATTAATTATCTTATATAATTTCATATAGACTGCAAATATCAATATTTTACTGTGCAGTCCTTCTATCAGGTCATTGATAAATATATTGAACAGAATGGGGCCTAATACTAAACCCTGTGGCACCCCACTAGCAATGATGACCCAATCAGAGTATGAACCATTTATTACCACCATCTGCTTTCTATCTCCGAGCCAGTTCTTTACCCAGCTACACATGTTTTCGCCTAGACCGAGCAGTCTAATTTTATATATTAACATATTATGTGACTTGGTGTCAAATGCTTTAGAAATATACAAGATCAAGATATACAAGATCAATAGACTCTCCCAGGTCCAGCTTAGAACTTACTTAGTTTTAGAAGCTGATCAAGTTTGTTTGACATGGTCGACCCCTTATTAGGAGTTATACCATTGTTTTCTTTGAGGTATTCCAGGATGGCATCTCTCAGAAATCCCATGAATATGTTTCCAATTATTGAAGTGAGACTTACAGGTCTGTAGTTACCAGGCTCTCTTTTAGACCCTTTTTTGTAAATTGGAATCTCATTGGCAACACGCGAATCCAGTGGTACAACCCCAGTCTCAATAGAGTCCCTAAATATGAGAAATAGCGGCCTATCACGTCACTTAGTTCCCTTAGAACCCTTGGGTGTATTCCATCTGGGCCCAGCGATTTGTCAATTTTAATCTTTTTTCACCGACTCTGCACTAATTCCTGCGTTCTGCAGGTCATTCTTAGTGGGTAGTTCATTTTATCCCCTTACATCTCATGTGACATTTCTTTTTCATTGGTGAATACACTTGAGAAATAGCTATTTAATAGATTCGCCTTCCCCTCATCATCTTCTATGGTTTCTCCTGCATTATTTGTTAAATGCACAGTGCTTTCAGTTCAAAAAACTGAAAAAAGGTCAGCTCACCAAATCTTGCAAATGTTGCTCTCAACCTGAGAGTTGCTTAAGGTAGTGCACAGGGAAGCTCCAATGGACCCTTGGAGATAGATATAAATGTATTATAAATCCATAAGGACTTTCTTAAAAAGTTCAACTTTATTATAAATCCATAAAAATAATAAAGGTAGTGACTGTACACAACACCACCTAAGAGCAGTAACGCTTGAAACATGTAGGTACTGTTGTGTACAGTCACTACCTTTGTAATTTTTATGGATTTATAATAAAGTTGAACTTTATATGGAAGTGCTAGTATTTTTCTCTATTTTTGGATCACATTGCTTTCAGTGCAAATACTTTTAACTTTTATATAATTGAAAAATAGTTTAGGGTTATTTTTGCTCTTTTTGGCAATTAGTCTCTCTGCCTCCTCCTTGTAAGTTTTTCTTTTCCTTATATATTTTGTTTTCCCTGTATGTTTTTAGTGTTTCTTCACTGTTTTCTTGTTTTAGTAATTTAAACACTTTCTTTTTTTCACTTATTGCCCCCCTTACAGTCTTGTTGAGCCACATTGGTTTCCATCTATTCATATATATTTTTTTTAATGTTCAATAAATTTTTATTGAGAATCAGCAGAATTGATACAACAGTGAATCAATATAATCTGCAGGTACAAGACATTTTACAGTGTCACCAAAAACTTTACTTAGACTGTGCAATATCCATTTAAGTACTGCAATTCTCTAAGTTCAAATAATGATCTAACTAGAAATACAATTGAAAAGCAGTGGAACAAGGAAAAAAAGGAAGGGAGGAATATATGGTGGCAACATAGTTGGAAGTTGGGGGGGAAAAGGGGGAGGGGATTAGTCTGCTCAATTACCTTTATACCCTTAGGTAAATTGCATTAAGCCTAACCAAAATGCATTAAATATAAATAAAACCTTCTTCGTGAACCTGGGAACAAGAACCTAATTGTAACAATTTGATCTGTCAAAGTAATTTTCTCGGGCTTATATAGGGACAGGATTCACTAATTTGAAGAATTGCTGCCAAGGACTCCACGTCTGCACAAACTGACTTACTCTATCATTCCTAATTGCCAATATTTTCTCATACACGTGTGTTATTTCATTCAGAGAAGGGATCTGTTGGGATCTCCATTTCCTCGCTAGAAGTAGTTTTATCGAAAGAAGGCCATGAGATACCAACTTTCTATATTTGATGGGAATGTTATCTATCCCTATCAGAAAAATTGCTAATTCTAGCTTTGGAGGGATGACGATTCCAACTATTTTGCTAATGAGAGAGAAGAATTCCTGCCATACCTGTTGAATATAGGGGCAACTCCAGAAAATATGCAATAGGGTGCCCCGGCTTCTGCAGTCTCGCCAGCATTTATCTGAGACCTCTGGGAAGAAGTCTGCTAATCTGACCAGGGATCTATAGCATCTTGTAAGTACCTTACTATGCACTTCCAGTAATGAGGCACAGAATGAGGCACTATTAGCCCACAAGTGAGCACTATTCCAATGTGTTATTGAGAAAGACTTTCCCAATTCCCTCTCCCAATTCAGTAGATGGGCTTTCTTTTGAGGAATGTGCATAGGATCTCCACCTCCACAAAATACTTTGCATAAATCTTTTAATTTTACTTTATAGGGAGGGGGGTCAAATATAAATCTATATAAATACAAAGGCAATAAAGGATTGTGGACGAGAACTGTCGACCATATCCCACGGACTTGGGAATAAAGGAGAAAATCTGTATCCAAGAAACCATATTTATATTGCAAACATTTAAAGGTTTTTAATTCAGGGCCTTCAGCAAGATCTGAAATAAACTTAATTCCCTTTGATCTCCAGTTGCGTGTATTCAAATTATCTGACCAGAATTCTAAAGGTCTCTATCGGGAGGAAAATTGAATTCCTGGGGGAGTGATTTTTTGAAATTTGAATTAATTGTCTCCAGATTGCTATAGCATTGTTGATCATGGGATTTTCCAGACTCTCAAGATTGGAATCTACACTTGACGCAAGTGGGAAGTTCCTCAGGAATTTATTTCCTATTGCACTCTGTTCAATATTTGCCCAACTAATCCCTTCCTGGGGTATACACCAAGCTCTCAACTGAGAGATTACATTTGCTTTGTAGTAAGTTAGGGACCCCCATTCCTCCATCTTTCCTGAGATTATACATAATGGCTGCAGCAACTCTAGGTTTCTTATTTCCCCACACATCAGTTGTTTTTGCAGACTTTTAAGTAGCTTGGTAGGGCATTTTTAGCGCAATTGTTCGAACAATCTAAGGAATTTTTGGGAGAACCATCATCTTATAAATCACTATTCTCCCTAACCAGAAAAAAATCTGTTTTGTTGCAGTCTTCAAGACTTCTTTGTATCCCTTTCATCAAGGAAACTACATTTAAATCCATTGCATTTTTTATTAGGGAAGAAATTGTTATACCTAAGTACTGGGTATCTTTCAAGTCCCATCCATACGGAAATTCTTTTTTAATTTGAAGCATAAGCTTTGGGGGGATATTAATACCTAATATTCTTGACTTGGACGGGTTGATTTTATAATAAGAAATTTTGCCAAAAGAATGAAGAAGTTCAGATACTGCTCTGAGAGACTCTAGTGGCGAAGTAACCATTAAAACTATGTCATCTGCAAAAAGTCTAATTTTATGATGCCTGAATGCTAGGGGGACTCCTCTTCTGGTGTTCTTTATGCGAATAGCTTCTGCTGAGGGTTCCACTGTCAGAACAAATAGAGTGGACAACAGCGGACAACCCTGCATTGTCCAGTTTGTTATCCTAAAGGAATTGGAGATAACCCCATTAATAAGGACCCGAGCAGAAGGGGCACCATAAAGAGCTAGTATAGTTCCAAATATTTTACCCTCAAAACCCATCTTCCTCAACACTGAGAACTTGTAACTCCAGTTAATTCTGTCAAACGCCTTCTCCGCATCCAAAGTAAGAAGCAGAGAAGGCGTCCGAGAGACCTCCAGCTCATTCATAATGTCTATTTATCTTCTAGTTGCATCCACTGATTGCCTCCCTTTAACAAAACCTGTTTGGTCACTATGTATAAGGTTAGGGACTATTCCAATGAGTCTCAGAGCTAGAATTTTTGCATAAAATTTTGTATCACTATTTAGTAATGATTAGAGATGAGCGAGCACCAAAATGCTCGGGTGCTCGTTACTCGGGACGAAAATTTCGCGATGCTCGAGGGTTCGTTTCGAATAACGAACCCCATTGAAGTCAATGGGCGACCTGAACATTTTTGTATATCGCCGATGCTCGCTAAGGTTTCCATTTGTGAAAATCTGGGCAATTCAAGAAAGTGATGGGAACGACACAGCAAGGGATAGGGCCGGCAAGGGGCTACATGTTGGGCTGCATCTCAAGTTCCCAGGTCCCACTATTAAGCCACAATAGCGGCAAGAGTGGGCCCCCTCCCAACAATTTTTACTTCTGAAAAGCCCTCATTAGCAATGCATACCTTAGCTAAGCACCACACTACCTCCAACAAAGCACAATCACTGCCTGCATGACACTCCGCTGCCACTTCTCCTGGGTTACATGCTGCCCAACCCCCCCCCCCCCCCGCACGACCCAGTGTCCACAGCACACACCAAAGTGTCCCTGCGCAGCCTTCAGCTGCCCTCATGCCACACCACCCTCATGTCTATTTATAAGTGTGTCTGCCATGAGGAGGAACCGCAGGCACACACTGCAGAGGGTTGGCACTGCTTGGCAGCGACCCTCTTTAAAAGGGGCGGGGCGATAGCCCACAATGCTGTACAGAAGCAATGAGAAATCCAATCCTGTGCCACCTCCATCAGGAGCTGCACACGTGGGCATAGCAATGGGGAACCTATGTGCCACACACTATTCATTCTGTCAAGGTGTCTGCATGCCCCAGTCAGACCGCGGTTTTTTATAAATAGTCACAGGCAGGTACAACTCCGCAATGGGAATTCCGTGTGCACCCACAGCATGGGTGGCTCCCTGGAACCCACCGGCTGTACATAAATGTATTCCATTGCAGTGCCCATCACAGCTGAGGTAATGTCATGTTAAATGCAGGTGGGCTTCGGCCCACACTGCATGCCCCAGTCAGACTGGGGTTCTTTAGAAGTGGACACATGCAGTTACAACTCCGTGTGGACCGACAGCATGGGTGGGTGCCAGGAAGCCACCGGCGGTACATAAATATATCCCATTGCATTGCCCATCACAGCTGAGGTAATGTCATGTTAAATACAGGTGGGCTTCGGCCCACACTGCATGCCCCAGTCAGACTGGGGTTCTTTAGAAGTGGACACATGCAGTTACAACTCCGTGTAGACCGACAGCATGGGTGGGTCCCAGGAAGCCACCGGCGGTAATAAATATATCCCATTGCATTGCCCATCACAGCTGAGGTAATGTCATGTTAAATGCAGGTGGGCTTCGGCCCACACTGCATGCCCCAGTCAGACTGGGGTACTTTAGAAGTGGACACATGCAGTTACAACTCCGTGTAGACCGACAGCATGGGTGGGTCCCAGGAAGCCACCGGCGGTACATAAATATATCCCATTGCATTGCCCATCATAGCTGAGGTAACGTCCGATTAAATGCAGGTGGTCTTCGGCCCACACTGCATGCCCCAGTCTGACCGGGGTTTTTAATATATAGACACTGGCAGGTACAAATCCCTAATGTGAAGTCCCTGTGGACACACAGCATGGGTGGCTCCCTGGAACCCACCGGCGGTACATAAATATATCCCATTGCAGTGCCCATCACAGATGAGGTAATGTCATGTTTAATGCAGGTGGGCATCGGCCCATACTGCATGCCCCAGTCAGACTGGGGTTCTTTAGAAGTGGACACATGCAGTTACAACTCCGTGTGGACCGACAGCATGGGTGGGTGCCAGGAAGCCACCGGCGGTACATAAATATATCCCATTGCATTGCCCTGCACAGCTGAGGTAACGTCAGATAAAATACAGGTGGGCTTCGGCCCACACTGCATGCCCCAGTCAGACCGGGGTTTTTAATACATAGACACAGGCAGGTACAACTCCCTATTGTGAGGTCCGTGTGGACCGACAGCATGGGTGGCTCCTTGAAACCCACTGGCGGTACAAAAATATATCCCATTGCAGTGCCCTGGACAGCAGAGCTAACGTCTGATTAAATACAGGTGGGCTGCGGCCCAAACTGCATGCCCCAGTCAGGCTCGAGTTTTTTATAAGTATACACAGGCACGTACATCTCCCTAATGGGAAGTCCATGTGGACCGACAGCATGGGTGGGTCCCAAAAAGCCACCGGCGGTACATAAATATATCCAATTGCAGTGCCCAGCACAGCTGATGTAACATCAGCTTTAATGCGGGTGGGCAAAAAATTAATTGGATTACACTGTAGGCGAGGGCCCAAAAAAATTGGTGTACCAACAGTACTAATGTACCTCAGAAAAATTGCCCATGCCCAACCAAGAGGGCAGGTGAAACCCATTAATCGCTTTGGTTAATGTGGCTTAATTTGTAACTAGGCCTGGAGGCAGCCCAGTTAAAATAAAAATTGGTTCAGGTGCAAGTTTCAACGCTTTAATGAGCATTGAAACGTATAAAAATTGTTTACAAAAATTATATGACTGAGCCTTGTGGGCCTAAGAAAAATTGCCCGTTTGGCATGATTACGTGAGGTTTCAGGAGGAGGAGCAGGAGGAGGAGGATGAATAGTATACACAGATTGATGAAGCTAAAAGGTCCCCGTTTTTGATGGTGATAGAGAACGATGCTTCCATCCGCGCGTGCAGCCTACGTATTGTTTAGGTATCGCTGCTGTCCGCTGGTGGAGAAGAGAAGTCTGGGGAAATCCAGGGTTTGTTCATCTTGATGAGTGTAAGCCTGTCGGCACTGTCGGTTGACAGGCGGGTACGAGTATCAGTGATGATTCCCCCATCCGCACTAAACACCCTCTCTGACAAGACGCTAGCCGCAGGACAAGCAAGCACCTCCAGGGCATACAGCGCGAGTTCAGGCCACGTGTCCAGCTTCGACACCCAGTAGTTGTAGGGGGCAGAGGCGTCACGGAGGACGGTCGTGCGATCGGCTACGTACTCCCTCACCATCCTTTTACAGTGCTCCCGCCGACTCAGCCTTGACTGGGAAGCGGTGACACAGTCTTGCTGGGGAGCCAGAAAGCTGTCAAAGGCCTTAGAGAGTGTTCCCCTGCCTGTGCTGTACATGCTGCCTGATCTTCGCGCCTCCCCTGCTACCTGGCCCTCGGAACTACGCCTTCTGCCACTAGCGCTGTCGGATGGGAATTTTACCATCAGCTTGTCCGCCAGGGTCCTGTGGTATAGCACCGCTCTCGAACCCCTTTCCTCTTCGGGTATGAGAGTGGAAAGGTTCTCCTTATACCGTGGGTCGAGCAGTGTGTACACCCAGTAATCCGTAGTGGCCAGAATGCGTGTAACGCGAGGGTCACGAGAAAGGCATCCTAACATGAAGTCAGCCATATGTGCCAGGGTACCTGTACGCAACACATGGCTGTCCTCATTTGGAAGATCACTTTCAGGATCCTCCTCCTCCTCCTCAGGCCATACACGCTGAAAGGATGACAGGCAAGCAGCATGGGTACCGTCAACAGTGGGCCAAGCTGTCTCTTCCCCCTCCTCCTCATCCTCCTCATGCTCCTCCTCCTCAACGCGCTGAGATATAGACAGGAGGGTGCTCTGACTATCCAGCAACATACTGTCTTCCCCTGGCTCTGTTTCCGAGCGCAAAGCGTCTGCCTTTATGCTTTGCAGGGAACTTCTCAAGAGGCATAGCAGAGGAATGGTGACGCTAATGATTGCAGCATCGCCGCTCACCATCTGGGTAGACTCCTCAAAGTTTCCAAGGACCTGGCAGATGTCTGCCAACCAGGCCCACTCTTCTGTAAAGAATTGAGGAGGCTGACTCCCACTGCGCCGCCCATGTTGGAGTTGGTATTCCACTATATCTCTACACTGCTCATAGAGCCTGGCCAACATGTGGAGCGTAGAGTTCCACCGTGTGGGCACGTCGCACAGCAGTCGGTGCACTGACAGATTAAACCGATGTTGCAGGGTGCGCAGGGTGGCAGCGTCCGTGTGGGACTTGCGGAAATGTGCGCAGAGCCGGCGCACCTTTCCGAGCAGGTCTGACAAGCGTGTGTAGCTTTTCAGAAAGCACTGAACCACCAAATTAAAGACGTGGGCCAGGCATGGCACGTGCGTGAGGCTGCCGAGCTGCAGAGCTGCCACCAGGTTACGGCCGTTGTCACACACGACCATGCCCGGTTGGAGGCTCAGCGGCGCAAGTCAGCGGTCGGTCTGCTCTATCAGACCCTGCAGCAGTTCGTGGGCCGTGGGCCTCTTCTCTCCTAAGCTGAGTAGTTTCAGCGCGGCCTGCTGACACTTGCCCACCACTGTGCTGCCGTACCGCGCGACACCGACTGCTGGCGACGTGCTGCTGCTGACACAACTTGATTGCGAGATAGAGGTTGCGTAGGAGGAGGAGGAGGAGGAGGGTGGTTTAGTGGAGGAAGCATACACCGCTGCAGATACCACCACCGAGCTGGGGCCCACAATTCTGGGGGTGGGTAGGACGTGAGCGGTCCCAGGCTCTGACTCTGTCCCAGCCTCCACTAAATTCACCCAATGTGCCATCAGGGAGATATAGTGGCCCTGCCTGCCTGTGCTTGTCCACGTGTCCGTTGTTAAGTGGACCTTGGCAGTAACCGCATTGGTGAGGGCGCGTACAATGTTGCGGGAGACGTGGTCGTGCAGGACTGGGACGGCACATCGGGAAAAGTAGTGGCGACTGGGAACTGAGTAGCGTGGGGCCGCCGCCACCATCATACCTTTGAAAGCCTCCGTTTCCACAACCCTATACGGCAGCATCTCCAGACTGATAAATTTGGCTATGTGCATGTTTAACGCTTGAGCGTGCGGGTGCGTGGCAGCATACTTGCGCTTGCGCTCCAACACTTGCGCTAGTGATGGCTGGACGGTGCGCTGAGAGACATTGGTGGATGGGGCCGAGGACAGCGGAGGTGAGGGTGTGGGTGCAGGCCAGGAGACGGTAGTGCCTGTGTCCTGAGAGGGGGTTGGATCTCAGTGGCAGGTTGGGGCACAGGGGGAGAGGCAGCGGTGCAAACCGGAGGCGGTGAACGGCCTTCGTCCCACCTTGTGGGGTGCTTGGCCATCATATGCCTGCGCATGCTGGTGGTGGTGGCTCCCCGGCTGATCGTGGCACGACAAAGGTTGAACACCACTGTTCGTCGGTCATCTGCACTCTCAGTGAAAAACTGCCAGACCTTTGAGCACCTCGGCCTCTGCAGGGTGGCATGGCGCGAGGGCGCGCTTTGGGAAACAGTTGGTGGATTATTCGGTCTGGCCCTGCCTCTACCCCTGGCCACCGCACTGCCTCTTCCAACCTGCCCTGCTGCTGCACTTGCCTCCCCCTCTGAAGACCTGTCCTCAGTAGGCGTAGCAAACCAGGTGGGGTCAGTCACCTCATCGTCCTGCTGCTCTTCCTCCGAATCCTCTGTGCGCTCCTCCCTCGGACTTACTCCAATTACTACTACCTGAGTGATAGACAACTGTGTCTCATCGTCATCGTCCTCCTCACCCACTGAAAGCTCTTGAGACAGTTGCCGGAAGTCCCCAGCCTCATCCCCCGGACCCCGGGAACTTTCCAAAGGTTGGGCATCGGTCACAACAAACTCCTCCGGTGGGAGAGGATTCGGAACCATCGCTGCCGATTCTGGGCAGGGGCCCGAGAACAGTTCCTGGGAGTCTGCCTGCTCCTCAGAATGTGTCATTGTAATGGAGTGAGGAGGCTGGGAGGAAGGAGGAGCAGCAGCCAGAGGATTCAGAGTTGCAGCAGTGGACGGCGCAGAACTCTGGGTGGTCGATAGATTGCTGGATGCACTTTCTGCCATCAACGACAGAACCTGCTCACACTGCTCATTTTCTAATAAAGGTCTACCGCGTGGACCCATTAATTGTGAGATGAATGTGGGGACGCCAGAAACGTGCCTCTCTCCTAATCCCGCAGCAGTCGGCTGCGATACACCTGGATCAGGAGCTCGGCCTGTGCCCACACCCTGACTTGGGCCTCCGCGTCCTCGCCCGCGTCCACGTCCACGTCCTCTAGGCCTACCCCTACCCCTCAGCATGGTGTATTACCAGTAGCGCAGAAACAGAACGCTGTAGTTAAATGTGCCGCTTATTGGCCTGTGGTTGGAGGCTGACTTTGCTTACGGAACGCACAGCAGAGCCAGGAAAGAATTTTGCGCGAGCCTGCTGTAACACTTAGCTGGTTGCATATTAATTAGGACTACTACCCCCAGCACAGACGCAGTACACTGAGGACGGTCACAGGCAGCCCAAATAGAAAGTTTTTTCCCAAATTTTTTTGGAAAAGCCCACTGCCTATAAAGACAGTATACGTCTTTCACCTTTTTCACTGTCCCTGCCTCAGCACTACTGGTCCTATACTATGTAAAATTACTGCAGACTGTTTCCCTCTGGACAGGATGACAGCGGTGATGTAACGGCCAATGCAGAGCCAGGAAAGAATTTTGCGCAAGCCTGCTGTAACACTTAGCTGGCTGCGTATTAGTTAGGACTACTACCCCCAGCAGAGACGCAGTACACTCAGGACGGTCACAGGCAGCCCAAATAGAATGTTTTTTCCCAAATTTTTTTGGAAATGCCCACTGCCTATATAGACAGTATATGTCTTTCACCTTTTTCACTGTCCCTGCCTCAGCACTACTGGCCCTCTACTATGTAAAATTACTGCAGACTGAGGACGCAATGCTCTGCATGGCCGATATACAAAAAAAAAAAAATGTGCAACACTGCAAAAAGCAGCCTCAACAGTACTGCACACGGTCAGATGTAGCTCTAAGAAGGACCGTTGGGGTTCTTGAAGCCTAAAATAACTCCTAACACTCTCCCTATAGCAACTCCAGCAAGACAGCACTTTCCCTGAACTATGTCAGAATGCATCTGTGGCGAGCCGCGGGAGGGGCCGATTTATATACTCGGGTGACACCTGATCTCACCAGCCACTCACTGCAGGGGGGTGGTATAGGGCTTGAACGTCGCAGGGGGAAGTTGTAATGCCTTCCCTGTCTTTCTATTGGCCAGAAAAGCGCGCTAACGTCTCAGAGATGAAAGTGAAAGAAACTCGAACATCGCGTGGTGCTCGCCTCTAGTAACGAGCATCTCGAACACGCTAATACTCGAACGAGTATCAAGCTCGGACGAGTACGTTCGCTCATCTCTAGTAATGATATTGGCCTAAAATTCACGGGAGAAGATGTATCTTTGCCAGGTTTGGGGATTGTTACGATGTTTGCTTGTAGCATTTCTGGGGAAAGAGAACCTTTCAGCATTGCTTCATTAAATAGATTTCTCATATGGGTCACTAGTTGGTTTTTGTAGATTTTAAAGTATTCATTGGTGAACCCATCTGGACCTGGGGCTTTGTCCTTCTTAGAATTGTCTATAATTTACAGAACTTCCTGGGAAGTTATAGGAGAGCTCAGAGTTTCTAAATGTTCTTCTTTAAGTTTTGAGAGATGGATGGAGGACAAGAAATTACTCATCTCTTCTTTAGTGGGTTGTAAGAGGGAAGGATCCCTTTCAAGATTGTATAGGGACTCAAAATTGAAAATTTCCTAAATACTTCAGTTATAGCTGTTGGGTTAGATAACTTATTTCCTGAAAATGGATCAACTATAAATGGAATTTTTGCTTTTATTCTTTTCTGTTTGACTCTGTTTGCCATTAGATGTGTAAACTTATTATTGCTAGTAAAATAGTTAGTTTTAAGAGATTTTAAGTTTTTTTCATGTTCGTCTTAGAGGATATTATGTATTTTAAGTCTAGTGTCCATAAGAGAGTCATGGAGAGAGGGAGCTGGCATGGATTGCATTGATCTTTCCAGTACCGCTAATTCAGTTAGGGTGTTTTTGAGAAGTTTGTTCTTTTCCCTCTTATATATGGAGCCCTGTTGTATCATCAAACCTCTAATAACAGATTTATGGGCATTCCACAATGTGAATCGACATGTCTTTGGAGAGTCGTTAAGTTGGAAATATTCCTCTAGCGCATCTTTGAAAATCTTTTGGCATCTTTGGAATTTCATCAAGAAGGTGTTATTCCTCCAGCACTCAAAACTTACTTGAGGAAGATTGGGCTGTGATCTGACCAAGATGTCACTCCAATTTTTGCATCTAACATTTTTCCAAGAACAGTGAAATTCACCAGAGTCATGAGGAAGCCTTTTATCTTGCAAACTAAAATCAAGAGTCTACCATCTCTGTCTGACACCTCCGTTACTAGCTGAACGTTCACTGAGCTCTTAATGGCAATTAGAACACCCGCCTTCTTCTTAGGAGCATTAGCTGTGAACATCCTTGAAAACTTGGGGTGTGAAATAGAGGGTGCCCTGTCTTCGGCAAAGTGAGTCTCTTGAGCGCAAAGAATGTCTGTTTTAGACAAAATAGCCTTTTTTTCCACATAGCAGATCTCTTAAAAGGTGAATTAAGTCCCTTGACATTTAAAGATAGCAGGTTCAACTCCATTTATGGTGAAGGTTTATCGCTTGTAGGAGCAATGAGAAAATCTTACTTCTGCTTTCAAAGTGATCAGAATTCTTTTGGTAGACCAGCATAACAGTATTGAGGGTAGTTTGCAGACTCATCCAAAAATAGTTCAACATAGAAGAAGTAAAAAAAAACTTTCCATAACAGGGTAATCAACCTCCTTAAAATAGGGTAATTACAACAAAATGAACCCTTCTGGACTTGGGCCTAACAGAGACCCAAAACTGAAAGGTCATGCTCAGGGGTGTACGAAGTTCAGCCTGCTGTGGATGAATTTGCGACATTTAGCATGAACGACACAGCTAAAACCGTAAGTCGATACCAGAGGGAAGCCAGTTCTCAACTAAATGTTGTTGGTTTTCTGTTTGGTTTATTAGATTGCTTGTGGGACCAATCTTTAGTTATGTAGGGAGGAGTGTCTTCTTTTGGTGGAGGGAGGTTCCAGTTCTCCAGTAAGGATTTACCTTCATCAAAGGAAGTGATGACACTGATTACCTTCCTTGTTAATGATGAGCTTGGTTGGAAAGCCCCACCTGTATAAAATTTTTTGTTCTCTCAAAATAGCTGTGATTGCGTAGAATTTTCTCGGTGCAGCCATGGTGGATTGTGTGAAATCAGAGAATAGTTTGATGCTATCAAAAGGAGGAGGGACATCTTTATGATTCCTGGAGATTTTCATCATTTCCTCCTTAATATGGTAAAAATGTACTCTGGCAATAACATCTCTAGGGGTGCTGTCTGGAACATTCTTAGGTTTTGGAAGCCTGTGATTTCTGTCCAGAATGAGTTCCTCTGGTTTGGAGTTTGGGAGTAAAGTTTACATAAGGTCTTGAGCATATTTATTAAGATCGACTGGTCTCACTGACTCTGCTATGCCTCTGAATTTGATATTATTACTTCGGTTACGATCCTTTAGATCCACCATTTTGCGTTTCAAAGTTTCAAAATCATCCTCCAATTTGTAGTGAGTGTCAATCAACTCATTTTGAGAGCTTGTTATTTCACAGGTTTTGCTCTCAAGATGGTCAACTCTATCACCCAGATCTGATATAGCAGAGCTGACTTTAGTGTTGAATTCTGTGAGGTCATTTTCAATGAACCTCTTAGTGCCAGCACTATGTCTCTTATAAAAAACTCAGATGCAGCCTGGCTGGAGCGCTCTATGTTTAATATGGGATCTGACGTTTCTCCATCTTCTAGCCAGGATTGACTTTTGTTATAATGCATGGGCAGCTCTCTCCTGGGCTTCCTCTTTTTTGGACTCTCTCTTGGGGAGATTGCTATTCCTTCCTCCTCACACAACACTAGCTGTGGGGGAGAAGATGGTGACAGGTTGCAGCCCCCCTCCTTCTCTGTGCTCTGATGGGCCAGGCTGTCTCTCCCTTGTTCCTGCATCTCCAGTGATAGCTACCCACGGTGTGAGAGCTGAGCGTGCTTAATGTGCTGTGTCTGGTGGGGGGCAAGGGGCAAGAAGAAGCCCGCTTACCAGCTCTTCCAGGTGCAGGATCCTCTATTTTTTTCTCCTCCTCGCTGCCACAGGCTGGATAGAAGTTGGTCAGATGCTTAGGACCTGACTTCCCTGGCTTCCTCTGTGACATGGCTGTGATCAGGAACTTCTCCGGCACTTCCATAGAAGAAATTGTGAGTAACTCATGTTGCTGTGAGTTACTATAGCAGATTAGGCAGCAGAGCTATCTAACTCACATCCACCATGAAGTCCATCCAGGCAACGCCCCCCATAGTTCTTTTGTCTTTGAAGGGTATGCTCACATGATGTATTTAGGATGTTTTTAGACTTCCCCCATTTGTCACCTGTACTGGCAGTTCTCAGTGTGATACCAGCTGAAAGCACTGAGAACAATGCAGTTGTTTGCATATTCAAAACAGCTGCATTGTTTTCCGAGCTATCGGGGTAGTATCCTGCTCCGCCTGCATAACTCTTAAGTAGCTAATTAGCTACTTAGACTAATGCAAAGATGAGTGCTCAAAATTGTCACTGTAACTGTTGTTTAAGTGATTTTTGAGCAATCATCAGTCCGTGTAAATGGGCCTTAATTCTAAGTTGATCAAACTTTGCCTACTAAGGTTCAAATTTTTTGTCTCCCTCTGATAAGGCTTTCTATTAAATGACAACTGGAAATTAATTACATTGTGGTCACTATTTACCAAGTGTCCCTCAACCTGTACCCCCATGATTCTGTCTGGTTTGTTGTTTAATAAAAAGTCCAGAATGGCCCTCCCTCTAGTTGGCTCCTGTACAAGTTGTGTAAGGTAGTTATCTTTAATTGTTCTCAAGAACTTATCGCCCTTGTAAGATTCTCAGGTTTCATCTTCCCATATTATAATCAAGATAATTAAAGTCTTCCATAATAAATACTTTGCTGCAATTTGACACCTCTTTTATTTGTCTTATTAATAAGTTCTCAGTTTTTTCTGTTATTTTTGGTGTACTATAGAAAACTCCTATTAGGAATTTATTAGTCTTTTCTCCCTGTATTTCCACCCATGGAGATTCAACGTATTCATCTCTTCAACACCTATATCTTTCCTTCGCCTTGGCAATGAGTAGGATTTATCATACAGACATACCCCTCTCTCCTTCTGGATTCAATGGTCTTTTCTGCAGATATTGTAACCCTGCATGTCACCGCCCAATCGCATTTATCATCAAGCTATGTTTCGTTATTCCCACTATATCATAGTTTTCTTTAGACATTTTTGCTTTAAGCTCACACACTTTACTGACCAGACATCTTGCATTTGTTACCATACAGTTTATATGGTTTTGGTTATTATATCTATTTATTATGTTACTTATGGTTACTTATTAGCTGATCTATCAGTTCTAATTGTACTAACCCCCCACCCCTCGCTCGACCCCCATTCCTGTCCCTTAATCCCAGAACTCTGTCGATGCTGTCTTCCCACCTATTTCTCTTGTTTTCCTCCTCCCCAGTCCCTAGTTTAAACACTCCTCCAACATTCGAGACCATCTTGGTGCTCACGGTCTATCATCGGATTAACTGTTTGAGGTGAGCTGGCTTGGACTTGTGTTACAGCCAAAGTAAAGACCCCAAGGCACCTTTGGCCATGGCACACAATCCACCTCCAAAGATGGCTCTATTGTCA
Organism: Eleutherodactylus coqui; assembly: GCF_035609145.1. NCBI lineage: Eukaryota > Metazoa > Chordata > Amphibia > Anura > Eleutherodactylidae > Eleutherodactylus > Eleutherodactylus coqui. The sequence continues at coordinate 169,132,051 of NC_089838.1, read as the reverse complement.
TGCTGCATTTAGAGATGAGCGAGCGTACTCGTCCGAGCTTGATACTCGTTCGAGTATTAGGGTGTTCGAGATGCTCGTTGCTCGAAACGAGTACCACGCGATGTTCGAGTTACTTTCACTTTCATCTCTGAGACATTAGCGCGCTTTTCTGGCCAATAGAAAGACAGGGAAGGCATTACAACTTCCCCCTGCGACGTTCAAGCCCTATACCACCCCCCTGCAGTGAGTGGCTGGCGAGATCAGGTGTCACCCGAGTATTAAAATCTGCCTGCCCGCGGCTCGCCACAGATGCATACTGACATAGTTCAGGGAAAGTGCTGTTGATGCCGGAGCTGCTATAGGGAGAGCGCTAGGAGTGATTTTAGGCTTCAAGAACCCCAACGGTCCTTCTTAGGCCATAGAAATCGCAGATCGCACCTATCTGCGATCTGCAATTCCTGTTCTCTTCTCTATATGCGCTCAATGGGGCCGGCGGCAGCAGCGCCGACCCCATTGAGAACATATAGAAGACAAATCATTCTTCTCTGCCACAGCTGTAACAGCTGTGGCAGAGAAGAACGATGTTTGCCCATTAAATTCAATGGAGCCGGCAATACAGCAGGTTCCACTGAAAGCAATGGGCTGCCGGTGTGCGTGGGATGAATTGTCGGGAAGGGTTCAAATATATAAGCCCTTCCCTGCAATTCATCCAGAAATGTGTTAAAATAAAAAAAAAAATATATATATATATATATACTATTACTTACCTTGTCCCGGCAGACGGAGTTCAGCCGCGGCGACCGGCAGTGGGTGTGAAGGGGGTGTGAGTCAGACTCAGCGCTGAGCCAATCAGGGGGCAGGTCTGACTCACACCCCCTTCACACCCACTGTAGGCCGGCCGCGCTGAACTCCGTCTGCCGGGACAAGGTAAGTATATACCGTATATACTGGCGTATAAGACGACTTTTGAACCCCGAAAAATCTGCTCTGTAGTCGGGGGTCGTCTTATACGCCGGTAATACAAAAAAAAGAAAGTGTCAAAAAAAATTCATTACTCACCTCCCCCGGCGTTCTGCGGCGCTGCTGCAGGCTGTCGCTCCCTCCTGGTCCCTGGCAGAGCATTGCTTTCTGGACGCAGGGCTTGAAATCCCCGCCTCCAGAAAGCTACTGTGATTAGCTAACACACGCCGTCAGCCAATCACAGCCATTCAATGACATAATTGTCATTGGCTGTGATTGACTGAAGGCACGTGTGTTTTCTGGAGGCGGCGATTTCAAGCCCTGCGTCCAGAAAGCAATGCTCTGCCGGGGACCAGGAGGGAGTGACATCCTGCAGCAGCGCCGCAGAACGCCAAGGGAAGTGAGTAATGATTTCTATTTTTTGCTCCGCTGTATTCCCGGCGTATAAGGTGACAGTTGGGGAGTTGTCTTATACGCCCCGTCGCCTTATACGCCGGTATATACGGTATATTTTTTTTATTTTTACACATTTCTGGATGAATTGCAGGGAAGGGCTTCTATATTTAAGCCCTTCCCGACAATTCATCCCGCGCACGCCGGCAGCCCATTGCTTTCAGTGGAACCTGCTGTATTGCCAGCTCCATTGAATTCAATAGGCAAACATCGTTCTTCTCTGCCACAGCTGTTACTGCTGTGGCAGAGAAGAACGATCTTTATGCTGACAGTGCGGGGGGGGGGGGCACTCTTGCCGCTATTGTGGCTTAATAGTGGGACCTGGGAACTTCAGATGCAGCCCAACATGTAGCCCCTCGCCTGCCCTATCCGTTGCTGTGTTGTTCCCATCACTTTCTTGAATTGCCCCGATTTTCACAAATGAAAACCTTAGCGAGCATCGGCGATATACAAAAATGCTCGGGTCGCAAATTGACTTCAATGGGGTTCGTTACTCGAAACGAACCCTCGAGCATCACGAAAATTTCGTCCCGAGTAACGAGCACCCGAGCATTTTGGTGCTCGCTCATCTCTAGCTGCATTACAACATGACGCAAGTAAATGTGGTTGCATTGTGACTCACATTTTGCTTTGACCTAACAATCACAAGAAATCCAAACCTGATGATTTTCTCGCAATTGTCAAGTCATGGTCATAGCAACTTTTGAGTTGCAGCACAACCCTATTCATTTACATGAATTTGCCATATACCATAGCAATACTGCGTACAAATATAGACACAATTATACATACTACTGCAACTGGATATTTTAGGAGAGGTTTAAAAACTCATCAAGTTCATTAGCCTATACAGCCAAATTATATTTAGATATCAACCATAATAACTTTTAAGTTATTGCCCACACAGCAGAACCACAGACATAGCTGAAAACAACATCCCTGCTGTTTTGAAATTCTCCAAAACTATGCTGAATGCCTCAACCTCTTTAATTACTTTCAAAAGGCTTTTACACTAGTTGACAGCAATACCATGAATTGGACAAGTGACAGTATTCCTGCTAAGCTATAGATATTTGATCTGTCTTAAAATGCCTACATTATTTTGTGAAATCTTTGTATAGAATGGCAGAATATGTCAAAAACATTCTTTTTATGGAAAAAAAGACTTTTCAGCTCTTACAAGAAAAAAAATGTGATAACTGGTCAAAGTTAACATTTCACTATGAGACACTCCAGTACTTTTGTTGTGACAATTTTCCATGATGACAAGCTTGTGCTTCTTAGCAGGGCAGATTTACAAAACATATTCTCCTAAATTTGTGTTTCATATTTGGCTTACTGGGAAAAGAACAGTTTCATGCAGACAATTCAACCTGCATATCAGTCACATGGAAATTCTCACTCTTAGGCCACATAGAGATGGTTGTATGGCACCTCAATTTCTTGAAAAAAAAGAAAAAAAGATAGTTACCACACAGCCATTGTCTGTTTTTCATGGCTCCCATTTACTGTCCACTCTACTCTGTTTCAAAAGCTCCCATTCACTTTAACAAGAACTATGCAAACAGCACCGTGCAAAAGCACTAGGCTGATAGTAGTTACCGGCCGGTTGGTCCGGCAACTACAGAAGTGGATTCCCATCTCAGATATGAAAAGTTGAGATATGAATACACTTTTAAGACCGCCCAGTCTTTCTCTATTTTTCATATTTTAAAATACTCATTGGAAATTCTACTTTGAAACAATCTTATAAATATGCAGGGTTATTACAAATTATCTTCCCCATTTGAAACACTCATAACTCATGTTTAATGACAATCAGAAACATAAATTTGCTATCAATGGAAACAAAAACTAAAAAGTTTTCACTTAGCAAAACTTTCCAACAGTAAGACTGTCCTTGTTCCCCATAGCAAGGAATCACAGTTTCATTTCTCAAGCTGCTGAGGTAAAATGAAAGCTGTGATGTGATTAGTTGCTACGGGCAACAAGGATAAACTTACTGTAAGATAGTTTTTCTAGATGAAGCCCAAAAGGTTTTATTCTGCTGTAGTTGTCGCTAGGGGAATATGAGACAAAATGTCTGCCAAAGAAGAAAGTAGAATGTTTTATGTCATTGATTTTCATGTCTACCAGTCTGTTAGTAGTATGCATCATCATTTTCGAACAAAGTTTGGTGAAGATCCACCTAGTAGGCACACAGTTTGTACAGTTCTTAAGCGGTACTCCAATTTTAAGAAAAAAATCTATAAGGGAAAATCATCCGGCCATCCACCAGTAAGTGTGAAAAAAGTGGAGTGTGTCCCTGCAAGTTTCACACATAGTCCTCAGAAATCCACCATCAGAACAATCAGAGAATTCGACATCCCATGACCGAATGTGTGGAAGATTCTGCACAAATGTTTGCAATGTTATCCCTACTGATTGCAACTGTTACCATCCCTGCAACCGGACACCAAAGCGAGGCAATATTCTTTCTGTGAGAGTATGCAAACTCTAATGGAAACTGATGGTTTTATGGAATCTTTAGTGTTTAGTGATGAAATTCTCCCTTAATCTTGGTGATAGGACCTGGGAACATGAATATTAGGGTAATCTCAGGCATAACATGAACAGAGACCCCACATAACGCATTGTACAGGATAAAATTCTACCCTTAAATCATGTATCTCATTACCCTTTTTCCCTTGCCAAAAAGTTATCATCCACTCATCTAAGTGTTCTAAATGTTTGCTACTTATATCTCTTTTTATTTAGAAGATATTTCGGTGACCCTGATTCGTAAATCACCCTGTATAAAAGCATTTCTCTCTAAAGAGGAGCGATGAGAGGATACATCCAGCAAATATAAAGCAGCGTTCCGGAAACTGAAGAACATCTCTAGCAGAAATTTGGGTTTTGTGCAGACAGAATGACAAACAAGCTATATAGCAAAATTCTGCCTAAATAACTGGTATTGTGAAACATATTTGCAGTATAGAAAATAGATACCAGAGAAATTGCTTCCATATTTGTGGCCTCATTGAGAAAATCGAAGTCGCCAAGCTGAAGGACTGAGTTGCAGAAAAATGCTTTGGCACTCTGCTTAAAAGGCTTGCAGATCAACTAGTAGAGACTGATGGAATCCACAGAGCCCTGAGACCACAGCTACATTTTTTAAACAATACCTCTGTAAGTATCATATAAAATATGCTTAGCAATATATGAAATGTAGGAACAATTTGCAACGGAATAGTGTCATACTCTTGGAACTTGGAATAGTCCCAACCAGGATGACTGAGCAGCCTCATATTATAATGTTCTTGGGTATTCGTTCAAAAATGCATTTATCCTTTTTTGCAACAAAAGAGAAATAGTAACAGAGACAAACATAGATATTCACTTGTAAAGTATGAACACTAAAAACATCTTTCAGAATTCCAATACTTTTTAGGATATTCTAGAAGTTCATGACTTTGTGGAAGAAATTCAGCAGTAGAAAAAGTGCTGCAGGTTTGGGCTGTAATTGCAGTAAAGTGCAAATTATTCATATTCCTTTTTTTATCGCAATTCATTCTACAACACAATAATCAATTTTAATTGTTTTCATTATCAAAATGTAATCACTTGTGCTAATTGCTGTAATAATGCCAAAATTTGACAATGACAACAATTACAAGAGATGATGACATTTGATAATGACAAAAATTAAAATTGATTATTAGATTTGTAATGACTTGTGGTAAAAAACATGAATACTAATTGACAAAGCATTTCACTGTATTTTTTTGCTTACAAATATATGTACTCATTGTGGGTCTCGAGGGATCTTGTATAAGGTGGCCCAGGATTCTATTATTAGACAAAAACATGAGAAGCCTGTGGGAACACCAGTATGTTGTGTGATTTATCGATTTTTCAAACAGAAACATATAAGGGCTAATGTCCACGGGTGTTCTTGCACCACATATTATGCTAATGGACTTTCATTCTTCCATGCACACTGAAGTGTGGACACAGCACATTCATATGCAATAGAAATAAATCACAGCATGCTCTACTTCTCTGCGTATCATACGCAGCCCTTCTATGGAGTCCATATGAAACGCTGTCCCCATGCAGGTATTGCGAAGGGGCAAGCGTTTCAATACATATCACCGCTCTAAACAGAGCAGGGAATTACAAAAAAAAAAAATCACACTGCTCATGCCCATGACATCAGATACCTGGACATGCGCAGAGCATACTGAGCTCATACATGGTCTTTGCCGGCAAAGCGTATGGGCTGTGTATGTGTAAAACACTGTGTTAAACCCGCAGCGTTTTATATATACGCCCATGGACACTAGTCCTAATTAGTCATATTGAAAATACATTTTTAAATATTTTGACAACACTCTCCACAAACGAAAAGTAAGTCTGGAAAGTATTGTATGTGTTGTTACAGTTGCAATGTGTATATTCCTTTTTGAGCCAGGGCCAAATTTATTAGTGCCCCAGGACAGACCATTTCTTTCAGATGTGCTTTTTATTTTTACTTTTTAGCTCTACAAAGACTCAATTTGTTCAGAAAAAGTTGTTGGTGATTTCTATGAACTTTTTTTAGGCATTTAAAACTTTGGCCCACATGTAACAATATTGTTGTAATATGTGCCAGTCTTATTTTATTCTATGGCAAGTTTGGACTTTATCATGCAACAGAGTTATCAGATGTTACACATCATTTGTTGAAGAGAATGTCTCAAGTAGTTAATTTTGATTTCATTAATGAGATGTACTTATGTAGAGACAGAGCAGAAGGGTATGGCTTTATGGCAATTGCAATAGATGGGAGTTAATTGACAGAGAGATGTCACAGACTATTACAGTCTCCAGAAAGTGATGCAGTACAACCTTTACCTCAGAGCCAGGGACTTGAAGAAGAGATGCATACGGAGCTTTATGTGTGCAGTGCCATACACCAAAGTCACCAAAAATGTGAAAAATATGTTTAGAATAAAAACCTGATTTCACTAATATGTCATTTTACTACTATGCATCCCTTAATAGATACAGTAATGCCACTCCTATAAAATACCAATTCTTGAGCTTCTTCTCTTAAAACTCTGCATTTTACCATTTTGCTGGAAATGTATGTATAAATTAAGTAGTTGTTACTATTGCCTTTGTCAATGGGGTCTGCCTTTACACGCTCTGTCATTGTCCAGTCAGTGATCGTAGTGTCAGACTATGTTTTGACACACCGTATTGATCGGGGAAATAGTAACACCCTGTTGTCAATGTATTTGTAAATAGGAGGAACAACCAGGAAATAGTACAATGCAGATTTGCAAATGTTGCTACATTGTTATTTGTTATAATACAAATGCTTACTAAAATAGAAATTTCAGGAAAGCTGTCGGGTCCTGTTTACATTTTTAGACCGTAACCCCTTAGTGATGAACCCTGTTTGTGCCTTAGTGATGGAGCAAAATTTTGGAAATCCGACATGTGTCACTTTAACATAGAATAACTCCGTAAAGGTTTTCCATATCCAAGTAATTCTGACATTGTTTTTTTTGCCACATATTGTACTTCTTTTAGTGCTCAGCCAGATGAGCATTGTTTTTGTTTTTTTTTTAAATTCAATGAATAGCTAAGCGCTGCCTCTGATTGGCTGAGAGCTGTGACCAATCACAGGCAGCGCTCAGCTGTCATTTAATGAATGGCTGAGCACTGCCTGTGATTGGCTGATTGCCATTTTTTCACATTTTCAATAGCAATATCTCAAAAATGTGCAAACATCCTGTACAAATCTTTGATAAGCTATATATTTCCATCTGTTTACTTTATTCTGGACACGCATTTGAAAAAATTAAATTTTTTTAACTATTTAGGAGACGTACAAATTTAACATTGATTGTCAACATTTTAAGGAACACTTTGTTTTCTTGCACCGAGCCAAGATTGCAGAGGCTCATAGGTGTCAGAATAACAGATACCCCCCAAAATGACCCAATTCAAAAACTACCCCACTTAATGTATTCACTGAGGTGTGTCATGAGTATTTTTACCCGTTTTTTTGAGGAGTTAAAGGAGATGTCTCGAGGCAGCAGTGAAATTTTTTTTTTGCCCAGTCCCCCTTCTTCAGCATACATTACTAAGTACCAATGTAAATGGCTTTTAAAGCCGGTTCCTACTTACAGTTCTGGCATTTCATGAACTTATAAAAAGTTTCCCAAAGATGCCGGTCACGCTTCGTTTTAGCAGGGAGCTGTCCAGTGCTGATCCTTTCCCCTGCCCAAGGGAATCCAGGCTTCATTATAGCAGGGAGCTGTCCAGTGCTGAATTCTCAGCAGAAGGTACTGTAATGCCTCCCTGCAATTCACTTTCCACTGTTTTAGATGAAATAGTTTTTTCACCTAAATATATATGCGTGTACACATTTTATATATATATATATATCTATATATATTTATATAGATATATATATATATATATATATATATATAGTATACGTGTGTACGAGTATACGCATACGCGTATTCGTGAGTGTATATATACACACACATTATATATATATATATATATGTATATATATATATACACACACACACATATATACACACACATACATATATATATACATGCATACACACGCATACATATATACACATGCACACACACACATACACATATATACACACACGTGTTTGTATATGTGTGTGTGTATATATACATATATACACCCACGTGTGTCTGTGTATATGTATATATATATATATATACATACATACATACACACACGTGTGTATATATATATATGTGTGTGTATGTATGTATGTATATATATGTATGTATGTGTGCATGTGTATATATGTATGTGTGTGTATGCATGTATATATATGTATGTGTGTGTGTGCATGTGTATATATGTATGTGTGTGTATGCATGTATATATATGTATGTGTGTGTGTGTGCATGTGTATATATGTATGTGTGTGTATGCATGTATATATATGTATGTGTGTGTATATATGTGTATGTGTGTGTGTGCATGTGTATATATGTATGCGTGTGTATGCATGTATGTATGTATGTATGTATGTATAGGCCCCAGCGGTAGGCTCCGGAGGCACGGCGGGCAGCATCGGGGGCACGGCGGCAGGCTCGGGCGGCACAGCGGCAGCATCGGGGGCATGGCGGCAGGCTCGGGGGCACGGCGGCAGGCTCGGGGGGCACAGCGGCAGCATCGGAGGCACAGCGGGAGACTCCGGAGGCACGGCGGCAGCATCGGGGGCACGGCGGCAGGCTCGGGCGGCACAGCGGTAGCATCGGGGGCACAGCGGGAGACTCCGGAGGCACGGCGGCAGCATCGGGGGCACGGCGGCAGGCTCGGGGGGCACAGCGGCAGCATCGGGGGCATGGCGGCAGGCTCGGGGGGCACGGCGGCAGCATCGGGGGCACGGCGGGCAGGCGCGCTCCCGAGTAGTTACAGCTCGTCTGCGCATGCGCAGAAGAGCAGTAGTGGCTAGCAGGCTGAAGCGGCTCGTGCTCAGAGCAGAAGAACGGACTGCGCAAGCGCGTCTAAAAAAGCAAGCCGCCAGCGAATTTAGACGGAACCATGGAGACGAGGACGCTAGCAACGGAGCAGGTAAGTGGAATAACTTCTGTATGGCTCATATTTAATGCACGATGTATATTACAAAGTGCATTATTATGGCCATACAGAAGTGTATAACCCCACTTGATTTCGCGAGACAACCCCTTTAATGCAATTTAGAGGAGAAAAAGTAAAATTTCATAGTTTTGCAAATACATAATTTTAAAGACAGGTTTTTTTTCTATAGTGCTCATGAAAATGAGGATTTACACTCCAAAATGGATACCCCTGTTTGTCCTGTGTTCAGAAACATACCCATTTTGGGCCTAATATTATGTCCGTATGCACAACGGGGCCCAAACCGAAAGGAGCAGCCGGTGGCTTTCAGAACAGAAATTTTGCTTGAAAGTGATTTAGGTCCCATTGCCCACTTGCAGAGGCCTTGAATGAAGACTTTCACCTGAAAATGGATCCCTCTGTTTGTTTCGTGTTCAGAAACATACCCGTTGTGGCCCTAATCTACTTACGAGACACATGGCTAGGCCTATAATGGAGGGAACACCTGTTGGATTTCAGGGCACAACTGAATGAATTCCAGGCCTCGTTGCTCACTTGTGCAGAAAAAAAAATGACTCCCTAAAAATAATCCCCCTCTCCACGCCCTTTTTGGCGTTCTCAAAATCTTAGACAAAAGCAATTCTATAAACTGTGTGGTATGTCCGAAGACATGAGGATAACGGGGCTCTGGTTGAAATGGGCACATGGGGCAATAAAATTGGGTATCCCTCCTCCTCCCATGCTTTTTTGGGGGTTATTCCTTGACCGCAGTGGCAGGGATGGGGTGTAAAAAGTAGCCTCTGTGAGGCTTCATAAGCTTGCTGAGGTGCGGCGGTCTCACACAGAAGGCGCTCAACAAGCTGCTCCTGGAACTGCAGGAAGGCGAGCTTTCCCAGGGCTTCTTGTAAATTACGTATTACAGGTAGAGGTCTGAATAACACCAGGCTCCCTCGGCCATACGTGGAATCTGCTTGCGAAGGCCCACAGTGGATCTCAGCTATGAGCCCGGCTGTGACCCGGCGTACGGCCACGTACTGCGCATAACTGCATATTCACTCAGGCGGTCATGTGCAGTACACCTTTTTTTGCTTATATTTCCCGCACCATCCCTTAGCAATGATGCAGGTACTCGCAGTCCATATGTAACTACATCGTGTATGGGCTGCGGGTACCCGCATCATTGCTAAGCGATGGTGCGGGAAATATAAGCAAAAAAAAGGTGTACTGCACATGACCGCCTGAGTGAGTACGCAGTTATGCGCAGTAAGTGGCCGTATATCTGCAACCATACAGCATAATGGGCTCTATGTTGTGGATATCCGCGGTAAAATAGAACCTGCTGCGTTCTGTTTTCTGCGAGTGAATTATGTAATTCTAACCTGCTAATGTGAGTGGAATTGTGTAATACAATGCATTTGATTGAGCCGCGGATTTCTAGGATCAAACACATGCGGAATCCATAATTTCTATCCTGTCGTGTGAGACCGGCCTAAGATACATCACTACCTTTTTATCATGTGACTGGGGACCACTCAACGAGGCATCTGGTCACTGCTCCTGGCTCTCGGCGACCTTTGGTAGCTGGGAGTAAGGAGTTTTCAAATGTCCTGGGCCTCCTTGGCTCCTGAGCATGTTTCCGGCATTTTGCCGGCGGGCGCATGCGCAGAATCCAGGTAAGGTCCATGGAGGAGGATCGCGTTGGGGTTTAAATACGGAGACCACCAAGAAAAAGTTTCATCTCCTTTCAGTGATTGCATCGGTGAGGGCAGAGGGAACTTTTTTTTTTTTACTTTTATGTGATCGCTGTTATCCTGTGCCGCAGCCCCCCGTGACATCTCCAGGCTTTTGGCTACCTTTGGTAGCCAGGCGCAGGGAGATTTTAAATTTCCTGGGCAATCCTTTACTTTTGCGCATGCGTCTGCCATTTTGCTGGCGGGTGCATGCACAGAAGCCAGGGTAAGGTACGCGGATAAAGATCCCATCAGGGAACAAATCCAGGGACCTTAGTTATGTATCCATTAGAGATGAGCGAACGTACTCGTCCGAGCTTGATACTCGTTCGAGTATTAGCGTGTTCGAGATGCTCGTTACTAGAGGCGAGCACCACGCGATGTTCGAGTTACTTTCACTTTCATCTCTGAGACGTTAGCGCGCTTTTCTGGCCAATAGAAAGACAGGGAAGGCATTACAACTTCCCCCTGCGACGTTCAAGCCCTATACCACCCCCCTGCAGTGAGTGGCTGGCGAGATCAGGTGTCACCCGAGTATATAAATCGGCCCCTCCCGCGGCTCGCCACAGATGCATTCTGACAGAGATCAGGGAAAGTGCTGCCGATGCCGGAGCTACTATAGGGAGAGCGTTAGGAGTGATTTTAGGCTTCAAGAACCCCAACGGTCCTTCTTAGGGCCACATCTGACCGTGTGCAGTACTGTTCAGGCTGATTTTTGCAGTGTTGCACTTTTTTTTTTGTATATCGGCCGTGCAGAGCATTGCGTCCTCAGTCTGCAGTCATTGTACAGAGTATAGGGCCAGTACTGGTGAGGCAGGGAAAGAGATATTCAGGCTATATAGGCAGTGGGCTTTTTCCAAAAAATTGGGGAAAAATACTATTTTTGGGCTGCCTGTGACCGTCTTCAGTTTACTGCGTGTCTGCTGGGGGTAGTAGTCCTAATTAATACGCAGCAAAGCGTTACAGCAGGCTTGCGCAAAATTGTTTCCTGGATCTGCTGTCTCTGTTACATCAGCGCCATCATCCCGCCAGAGGGAAACAGTATACATAATATTATACGCTGCCTACAGTATCTATCTGCTGGGGGTAGTAGTCCTAATTAATACGCAGCTAAGCGTTACAGCAGGCTGGCGCAAATTTGTTTCCTGGATCTGCTGTCTCTGTTACATCAGCGCCGTCATCCCACCAGAGGGAAACAGTATACATAATATTATACGCTGCCTACAGTATCTATCTGCTGGGGGTAGTAGTCCTAATTAATACGCAGCTAAGCGTTACAGCAGGCTGGCGCAAAATTGTTTCCTGAACCTGCTGTCTCTGTTACATCAGCGCTGTCATCCCACCAGAGGGAAAGAGTATACATAATATTATACGCTGCCTACAGTATCTATCTGCTGGGGGTAGTAGTCCTAATTAATACGCAGCTAAGCGTTACAGCAGGCTGGCGCAAAATTGTTTCCTGGATCTGCTGTCTCTGTTACATCAGCGCCGTCATCCCGCCAGAGGGAAACAGTATACATAATATTATACGCTGCCTACAGTATCTGTCTGCTGGGGGTAGTAGTCCTAATTAATACGCAGTTAAGCGTTACAGCAGGCTGGCGCAAAATTGTTTCCTGGATCTGCTGTCTCTGTTACATCAGCGCCGTCATCCCGCCAGAGGGAAACAGTATACATAATATTATACGCGGCCTACAGTATCTATCTGCTGGGGGTAGTAGTCCTAATTAATACGCAGCTAAGCGTTACAGCAGGCTTGCGCAAAATTGTTTCCTGGATCTGCTGTCTCTGTTACATCAGCGCCGTCATCCCGCCAGAGGGAAACAGTATACATAATATTATACGCTGCCTACAGTATCAATCTGCTGGGGGTAGTAGTCCTAATTAATACGCAGCTAATTGTTACAGCAGGCTTGCGCAAAATTGTTTCCTGGATCTGCTGTCTCTGTTACATCAGCGCCGTCATCCCGCCAGAGGGAAACAGTATACATAATATTATACGCTGCCTACAGTATCTATCTGCTGGGGGTAGTAGTCCTAATTAATACGCAGCTAAGCGTTACAGCAGGCTTGCGCAAAATTGTTTCCTGGATCTGCTGTCTCTGTTACATCAGCGCCGTCATCCCGCCAGAGGGAAACAGTATACATAATATTATACGCTGCCTACAGTATCAATCTGCTGGGGGTAGTAGTCCTAATTAATACGCAGCTAATTGTTACAGCAGGCTTGCGCAAAATTGTTTCCTGGATCTGCTGTCTCTGTTACATCAGCGCCGTCATCCCGCCAGAGGGAAACAGTATACATAATATTATACGCTGCCTACAGTATCAATCTGCTGGGGGTAGTAGTCCTAATTAATACGCAGCTAATTGTTACAGCAGGCTTGCGCAAAATTGTTTCCTGGATCTGCTGTCTCTGTTACATCAGCGCCGTCATCCCGCCAGAGGGAAACAGTATACATATTATTATACGCTGCCTACAGTATCTGTCTGCTGTATCAGCTCAGCATTTTAAAAAAATAGAAGCAAAATACTTAAGGCCTACTACTGGCCTTTGGCCACTTGACTGCTTCTGCGTTGTGAATTCCACTAGCTCAGTCATGCGTACCTACGTCTCACTACAGGTGTGCGCAAAATTGTTTCCTGGCTCTGCTGTGCGTTCCATAAGGGAAGTCAGCCGCCAACCACAGGCCAATAAGCGGCACATTTAATTACAGCGTTCTGTTTCTGCACTACTGGTAATACAGCATGCTGAGGGGTACGGGTAGGCCTAGAGGACGTGGACGCGGGCGAGGACGCGGAGGCCCAAGTCAGGGTGTGGGCACAGGCCGAGCTCCTGATCCAGGTGTATCGCAGCCGACTGCTGCGGGATTAGGAGAGAGGCACGTTTCTGGCGTCCCCACATTCATCTCACAATTAATGGGTCCACGCGGTAGACCTTTATTAGAAAATGAGCAGTGTGAGCAGGTTCTGTCGTGGATGGCAGAAAGTGCATCCAGCAATCTATCGACCACCCAGAATTCTGCGCCGTCCACTGCTGCAACTCTGAATCCTCTGGCTGCTGCTCCTCCTTCCTCCCAGCCTCCTCACTCCATTACAATGACACATTCTGAGGAGCAGGCAGACTCCCAGGAACTGTTCCCGGGCCCCTGCCCAGAATGGCCAGCAATGTTTCCTCTCCCACCGGAGGAGTTTGTTGTGACCGATGCCCAACCTTTGGAAAGTTCCCGGGGTCCGGGGGATGAGGCTGGGGACTTCCGGCAACTGTCTCAAGAGCTTTCAGTGGGTGAGGAGGACGATGACGATGAGACACAGTTGTCTATCACTCAGGTAGTAGTAATTGGAGTAAGTCCGAGGGAGGAGCGCACAGAGGATTCGGAGGAAGAGCAGCAGGACGATGAGGTGACTGACCCCACCTGGTTTGCTACGCCTACTGAGGACAGGTCTTCAGAGGGGGAGGCAAGTGCAGCAGCAGGGCAGGTTGGAAGAGGCAGTGCGGTGGCCAGGGGTAGAGGCAGGGCCAGACCGAATAATCCACCAACTGTTTCCCAAAGCGCCCCCTCGCGCCATGCCACCCTGCAGAGGCCGAGGTGCTCAAAGGTCTGGCAGTTTTTCACTGAGAGTGCACCGTTCACCGCCTCCGGTTTGCACCGCTGCCTCTCCCCCTGTGCCCCAACCTGCCACTGAGATCCAACCCCCCTCTCAGGACACAGGCACTACCGTCTCCTGGCCTGCACCCACACCCTCACCTCCGTTGTCCTCGACCCCATCCACCAATGTCTCTCAGCGCACCGTCCAGCCGTCACTAGCGCAAGTGTTGGAGCGCAAGCGCAAGTACGCCGCCACGCACCCGCACGCTCAAGCGTTAAGCGTGCACACAGCCAAATTTATCAGCCTGGAGATGCTGCTGTATAGGGTTATGGAAACGGAGGCTTTCAAAGGTATGATGGCGGCGGCGGCCCCACACTACTCAGTTCCCAGTCGCCACTACTTTTCCCGATGTGCCGTCCCAGCCCTGCACGACCACGTCTCCCACAACATTGTACGCGCCCTCACCAACGCAGTTACTGCCAAGGTCCACTTAACAACGGACACGTGGACAAGCACAGGCGGGCAGGGCCACTATATCTCCCTGATGGCACATTGGGTGAATTTAGTGGAGGCTGGGACAGAGTCAGAGCCTGGGACCGCTCACGTCCTACCCACCCCAAGAATTGCGGGCCCCAGCTCGGTGGTGGTATCTGCGGCGGTGTATGCTTCCTCCACTAAACCACCCTCCTCCTCCTCCTCCTCCTCCTACACAACCTCTGTCTCGCAATCAAGATGTGTCAGCAGCAGCACGTTGCCAGCAGTCGGTGTCGCGTGGCACGGCAGCACAGCGGTGGGCAAGCGTCAACAGGCCGTGCTGAAACTACTCAGCTTAGGAGAGAAGAGGCACACGGCCCACGAACTGCTGCAGGCTCTGACAGAGCAGACCGACCGCTGGCTTGCGCCGCTGAGCCTCCAACCGGGCATGGTCGTGTGTGACAACGGCCGTAACCTGGTGGCGGCTCTGCAGCTCGGCAGCCTCACGCACGTGCCATGCCTGGCCCACGTCTTTAATTTGGTGGTTCAGTGCTTTCTGAAAAGCTACCCACGCTTGTCAGACCTGCTCGGAAAGGTGCGCCGACTCTGCGCACATTTCCGCAACTCCCACACGGACGCTGCCACCCTGCGCACCCTGCAACATCGGTTTCATCTGCCAGCGCATTGACTGCTGTGCGACGTGCCCACACGGTGAAACTCTACGCTCCACATGTTGGCCAGGCTCTATGAGCAGCGTAGAGCTATAGTGGAATACCAACTCCAACATGGGCGGCGCAGTGGGAGTCAGCCTCCTCAATTCTTTACAGAAGAGTGGGCCTGGTTGGCAGACATCTGCCAGGTACTTGGAAACTTTGAGGAGTCTACCCAGATGGTGAGCGGCGATGCTGCAATCATTAGCGTCACCATTCCTCTGCTATGCCTCTTGAGAAGTTCCCTGCAAAGCATAAAGGCAGACGCTTTGCGCTCGGAAACAGAGGCGGGGGAAGACAGTATGTCGCTGGATAGTCAGAGCACCCTCCTGTCTATGTCTCAGCGTGTTGAGGAGGAGGAGGGGGAGGAGGATGAGGAGGAGGGGGAAGAGACAGCTTGGCCCACTGCTGAGGGTACCCATGCTGCTTGCCTGTCATCCTTTCAGCGTGTATTGCCTGAGGAGGAGGAGGAGGAGGATCCTGAAAGTGATCTTCCTAGTGCGGACAGCCATGTGTTGCGTACAAGTACCCTGGCACACATGGCTGACTTCATGTTAGGATGCCTTTCTCGTGACCCTCGCGTTACACGCATTCTGGCCACTACGGATTACTGGGTGTACACACTGCTCGACCCACGATATAAGGAGAACCTTTCCACTCTCATACCCGAAGAGGAAAGGGGTTCGAGAGTGATGCTATACCACAGGACCCTGGCGGACAAACTGATGGTAAAATTTCCAGCCGACACTGCTAGTGGCCGAAGGCGCAGTTCCGAGGGCCAGGTAGCAGGGGAGGCGCGGAGATCAGGCAGCATGTACAGCACAGGCAGGGGAACACTCTCTAAGGCCTTTGACAGCTTTCTGGCTCCCCAGCAAGACTGTGTCACCGCTCCCCAGTCAAGGCTGAGTTGGCGGGAGCACTGTAAAAGGATGGTGAGGGAGTACGTAGCCGATCGCACGACCGTCCTCCGTGACGCCTCTGCCCCCTACAACTACTGGGTGTCGAAGCTGGACACGTGGCCTGAACTCGCGCTGTATGCCCTGGAGGTGCTTGCTTGTCCTGCGGCTAGCGTCTTGTCAGAGAGGGTGTTTAGTGCGGCTGGGGGAATCATCACAGATAAGCGCACCCGCCTGTCAACCGACAGTGCCGACAGGCTTACACTCATCAAGATGAACAAAGCCTGGATTTCCCCAGACTTCTCTTCTCCACCAGCGGACAGCAGCGATACCTAAACAACACGTAGGCTGCAGCCGCGAATGGAAGCATTGTTCTCTATCACAACGTGGACCTTTTAGCTTCATCAATCTGTGTATAATATTCATCCTCCTCCTCCTGCTCCTCCTCCTGAAACCTGACGTAATCACGCTGAACGGGCAATTTTTCTTAGGCCCACAAGGCTCAGTCATATAATTTTTGTAAACAATTTTTATACGTTTCAATGCTCATTAAAGTGTTGAAACTTGCACCTGAACCAATTTTTATTTTAACTGGGCTGCCTCCAGGCCTGGTTACAAATTCAGCCACATTAACCAAAGCGATTAATGGGTTTCACCTGCCCTCTTGGTTGGGCATGGGCAATTTTTCTGAGGTACATTATTACTGTTGCTACACCAATTTTTTGGGGCCCTCGCCTACAGTGTAATCCAATTAATTTTTTGCCCACCTGCATTAAAGCTGACGTTACATCAGCTGTGCTGGGCACTGCAATGGGATATATTTATGTACCGCCGGTGGCTTCCTGGCACCCACCCATGCTGTCGGTCCACACGGAATTGTAACTGCATGTGTCCACTTCTAAAGAACCCCAGTTTGACTGGGGCATGCAGTGTGGGCCGAAGACCACCTGCATTAAACATGACATTACCTCAGCTGTGCTGGGCACTGCAATGGGATATATTTATGTACCGTCAGTGGGTTCCAGGGAGCCACCCATGCTGTGGGTCCACACGGAGTTGTAACTGCATGTGTCCACTTCTAAAGAACCCCAGTCTGACTGGGGCATGCAGTGTGGGCCGAAGCCCACCTGCATTAAACATGACATTACCTCAGCTGTGATGGGCAAAAGAATGGAATATATTTATGTACCGCCGGTGGCTTCCTGGCACCCACCCATGCTGTGAGTCCACAGGGACTTCACAATAGGGAGTTGTACCTGCCTGTGTCTATGAATTAAAAACCCCGGTGAGGTTGGGGCATGCAGTGTGGGACGAAGCCCACCTGCATTTAATCTGACGTTAGCTCTGCTGTCCAGTGCACTGCAATGGGATACATTTATGTGCAGTCGGTGGGTTCCAGGGAACCACCCATGCTGTGGGTGCACACGGAATTCCCATTGCGGAGTTGTACCTGCCTGTGACTATTTATAAAAAAACGCGGTCTGACTGGGGCATGCAGACACCTTGACAGAATGAATAGTGTGTGGCACATAGGTTCCCCATTGCTATGCCCACGTGTGCAGCTCCTGATGGCGGTGGCACAGGATTATATTTCCCATTGCTTCTGTACAGCATTGTGGGCTATCGCCCCGCCCCTTTTAAAGAGGGTCGCTGCCTAGCCGTGCCAACCCTCTGCATTGTGTGCCTGCGGTTCCTCCTCATGGCAGACGCACTTATAAATAGACATGAGGGTGGTGTGGCTATGAGGCCAGCGTCTGGCATGAGTGCAGCTGAACGCTGCGCAGGGACACTTTGGTGTGCGCTGTGGACACTGCGTCGTGCGGGGGGGGGGGGGGGGGGTTGGGCAGCATGTAACCCAGGAGAAGTGGCAGCGGAGTCTCATGCAGGCAGTGATTGTGCTTTGTTGGAGGTAGTGTGGTGCTTAGCTAAGGTATGCATTGCTAATGAGGGCTTTTCAGAAGTAAAAGTTGTTGGGAGGGGGGGGGGCACTCTTGCCGCTATTGTGGCTTAATAGTGGGACCTTGGAACTTGAGATGCAGCCCAACATGTAGCCCCTCGCCTGCCCTATCCGTTGCTGTGTCGTTCCCATCACTTTCTTGAATTGCCCAGATTTTCACAAATGGAAACCTTAGCGAGCATCGGCGATATACAAAAATGCTCGAGTCGCCCATTGACTTTAATGGGGTTCGTTACTCGAAACGAACCCTCGAGCATCACGAAAATTTTGTCCCGAGTAACGAGCACCCGAGCATTTTGGTACTCTCTCATCTCTAGTATCCATGTATCCATTGGATATCTGAGATCACAGGCCCAGGAACCAGTCACCGCAGTCCCCATTGATATCTCCTGCCTCACTTTTACCTTCAGGAGCCGGGAGCCAGTAGATTTCAAATCTCCTGGGTAATCCAGGACCTCTGCATGTGCACGTGATGTCATGCCTCTGGCGGAGATGTGCAGAAGAGCGGCGTCGGGTCCTGGAGGACCAGATCGCTGCGGGACATCATGGATGACGGGGGTGAGTATGCTTAGCTGCCCCCATGGATCTGATCCATGAGGGCAGCTGAATCTTTAACTTTTTAAAACTTTTAATGGACTTTTTTGCGATTGTCGCTATCCAATGTTCCCCGTGGCCCTCCATGACAGCTCCATGTTTTCGGCTACCTCCGGTAATCGACAGCATGTAGCTGTCACATCCACTGCCCATGTAGTTTTAATCTTCAGGGGGGTGCATGTTTTTACGTCTCTGAGGATTAAAGCTCACTTAGCTAGGACGTAAAAAGGCAACTGGACCGTCACTAAGGGGTTAAGTGAAATTTAGCAGTATTACGTTTATATAATCGTGATATTGTTCAGATGATTATCCTTTAAGTGTATTTACTTTCCTTGTTGTTTTCTCTTAGAGAGATTCAACTTTTTATGTTCAATACAAGAACCTTCAACGGTTTAATTATCGACTAATTCTAGGACACTGAATGTCATTCAATTGATTAAAGTTTCCTGGTCCATTTATCAGGTGACATAAATTAGAGAATAAAGGCGTTTGCATTATTTGGTATTCCATCTACTTCTATCTACCTATATTGAATAAAAGAAGCAGATCGGCACAAAATGTACTTTCCAAATAATGTATGATATTCACTGAACGTTGTCTTTGGTAATTTTTAAATAGATGAATAACTATAACTAACTATGAGGCCGGTTTCAGACGAGAATATAAAAACACAAAGGCACTACAGTATGTCATCAATTTTTCATCAGTTTTTGCCTCCATATTTTTATTACTTTCCATTGGGCAAATACTGATCCATAATTGCCAAATAAAAAAGAATACAAATACGAGGCAAATACGCATCAAACAGATCATGCTGCATTTTCAAATTAAAAAAAATGGCAATGTGGTTAGCCCTATAGATTTACACTAGCTCTGTATTATGGTCACCTCAACATGGACCTAATGCGGAGCAAAAATATGCTCATCTAGAAGCAACTTTAGATATTCTTATTGCTTAAAAGGTACCTATTGCTCGACAATTCTCTTTGTTAAACTATACTGTAGCATTGTGTTGTCATAGACTTGCATTATAAAAGAAAAATGAATCCATCAGAAAAGATGAGACATGGATCCTGGCAGAAACCTGTCAAACACAGACAAATAGACACTCTTAACCATGATGGAAGCCTCACTGGAGACGTATGGATCAGTTAAGGAATCAGTTCGAAAAAAACAAACATACATTTCAACCGGATAGCCAAACATGATGTGAACAGGCCTTAAGGGTATCTGTGTTCTGGAATTCCATTTGTCTGCTCCGTCAAGGGAACAGGAAAATGGGATCTAATCCACGAATGGATCTAGGTTATGACAGAACTGAATAGTGCCTGATAGGTCCCATCGACTTTGGTTTTTTTGGCTTCCAGAATATCACCCATGCTAAAATAGCGCAGCATCTTGTGCTATTTTGTTTGGGATCTTGTGCTGAATCTGCAGTGGAGGCTCCAAGGCCGATGTAAATATGAGATAAGATTGACATCTTTGTCATTGCTTCAGGACTTGATTTACTAATATTTTATCAATTGTACCTTCTGGGTGAAAATTCTCTTTAAAGAAGTTTTAGTGTAAAGTGTCCCTTAAAGACGTTTTAAAGCAAGAGGCAGAGCCACTCTTGTCTTACTGTAACTGGTATGTCAGGTCAGACTTATTCACTTGAATTACCATTTCTAGTTTCAGAAAATTGCGGATTGTCTTGGAAAACATTTGCTGCCCTTACATTTAAAATTAATGACCAATGCTGTAATACATGGAATGGTCAGGTTCACCAAAACAAGATCTGCTCTTTTGTTAACAGCTCTACAATGCAGCTAATAGACAGAGGTCTTGAGCAGGAGACCCTGTCTATGACATCCATAATCCCCAGTAGAGCACATGAAAATGGCTGAGATAATCTTTCCAATTAAATTCGATGTCCAGACAGTTTAAAATTAACACCTAATCAATTGACAGTCAAAAACACTAGACAGTTCGGTTTCATACTTGCCTTTCAAAAATCTCTAGTTCATAAATCATGTTAATCATGAAAAATAAACTTATGCATTTCCCTTTAGTAAAGTATGTATATTTTTTCATGCAATGAAAATTAGATGCAAGTACAAGCTATTTAACAACATATTCATGAGGCAAAAGAGTAAGTCACTAAAACATTCCCAGGCATTTTTCTTAGCTGTCTCTATTTTATATTCCCTCCCTAAATTGGAGAAAGTATTTGCTTGGTCATTAATACTGACTTGCCTGGCAATACTGTGTCTTTTTTGTTCCTCTGGGCTACTCTCTGATTACAAATCTTTCCAAATACTGGCACAGTGAAATACTGTAATCTGATTAAATAAGACTTATCTGCCCATTTTGCCTTTTATTACATTTCAAATGTTGAATGCATTCTCTCTCTTAGAACCATCCATCGACTAAAATTCGTCTGCCCCGGGCACCTGTGACTTTTACAGTAACTTATGAATCCATCACAGGCTCCCTACGGCTTTAATGGCTCTGAATTTGACCCTAATAAATTAAGCAGTCTTTACTTATCAGTAAATCGGACAGTAAGAACACTTACTAATATGTAAAGGGGTTTATTTGCTGAATGATCCTTTATCAAAGAAAAATATGCAAGGTAGGTGTGCAAGAATGGTATCAGCACAGTGTATGTATTATTAATATCTAGGGCATTATCTACTATTGTTTAGCAGTATGTTCATGCTGGGATTTAAAGTATAATTATGTGCAAATAGAGAATCTCTATCAAACAGCACCTGTGATACATAATCAAATACTTCAGATTCTAAAAGTTAGCTCTCATTGAACACAGTGTACGGATGAGCTATGACAAAATGAGTACACATCAAAATACTACTGCAAAGAATAATCAGCTTTAAACAAATAAGAACTTCTTTTGCATAGGGTTTCTAATCAATAGGTGGTTGTTGTATAACAAATCAGATCTGCAATGGAAAGTTTTTTTATGCATAGAATTTGTAAATGTGTTTATCTATCTGAAGTATACTACAATAATAATCTTTATTTGTATAGCGCCGTTTTCCACAGCACTTTCAAGCATAGGAGAAACACAGACAATACATGTAATACAGAATTACATGGGATATACAATCTGTTTGAAACAAACTGGTTAGGGGTGGTACAGGAGGAACAAGGGGGGGGGGATTTGGATGAGGCATGGGGGAACACGGGCAGTACAGGAATTACATGTTGAAATCAGTTATTAGAAAGTAAATGGGGTGGGGCAATATGGAGGTGAAGGGGTAGAGGTCGAATGTGATAAGCAGGGTGGAAGGTGTGGGGAGCCATAGGGAGGGGCAGAGAGACTACTTCAGGAGATTTGGTATGCTTCCCTGAAGGGGTGAGTTTTTAAGGTGCATCTGAAATTTTGTGCATCGGAAATTGTCCAAATGTCTTGGGGTAGAGCGTTCCAGAGGATGGGTGCTGCTCTGGTATAGTCCTGTAGGCGAGAATGTGAGGTTTGTACTAGAGGAGTGTTAGTCTGAGTGTGCGGGCTGGGTGGTGTATAGACAGGAGGGAAGCGATGTAGGGTGGCGCGGCGCCATGGAGAGCCTTGTGGGTGAGGGTGAGGAGTTTAAATTTAGTTCTGCAGTCTAAAGATAATTTAAACTACAAACCTAATTCATGTAGTACTACTTCCAAGGGCAGCATCTGGGATCATTTGGTATTTACACTTTAACTTCAGCAATGAGAATATCACCTTCATTGCTGTTACCCTAGAATTCGTCTTGGCATTTTAACAGCTGATGCAAATTGGCCAGTGTAACCATAACACAGTCCAAGAGAAAAAGATGGAGACGGGTTTGGGAAACAGAGCTAAGGACAGGCAAAATTCTTGCATACGATGTAGTAGGTCCAAAAGCAAGGTCAGAAAAGCTCAGTAGAACAAGCATAAGTCACACCAAAAGTTAGAACAATGGCACATCTTTGTATATCAAATTGTACTAATTTCTCAGCACCTGCTATTGGGGAAGTGTGTCTAAAATTGCCAGAAGCTTGGCTGAATTGGTCAGGGAAGGAAAAGCTGGGTGCACGCATTGGCCATTTAAGAGGTGGGCAGGTCATGCATGCAAGCTATTGGGAAGAGGAAACTAATGGTGGATGTGATGTTTGCTGCATAGGACGTGAGGGTTGTGAGGCTGGCTGCTACCGATAGCAGAATGAGGTAAAGAATGCAGTCAGCCACGGCCAGCAGTTATAGCATTCTACCGTTCTTTGCACCAGATCATATACCATATTATAAGTAACAGCAGCTTTGTATTAGAAACTCTTACCACCACACCATTGCCTAGACTGCAGGACCTCCTGCTTTTCCAGCTGTGTTTTCCTGGTGGGAGTGAACATCAACAGAAAGCCGCACCTTAAGTATTGTAATTGTTTAAAATGCATACAAAATTTACTAATTAATAGTTTTATCCAAAATTCAATTTCTTTACATCTGAGGTTTACTGCCATCACAATGATGTACAACGACTTGCCCTACTCTAGCAATGTTGAATAGATAACATATTTTTTGTGTGTTGGGGGGGGGGGGGGTGTTGAATAGTGACACACACCAATAAGGTTGTTGGACACTTCAGTACTCAAATATAAAAGGCCGATTTGTATTCAAAACCAGTGCCATAACAGATTGTTGCATTTTTATCACTGTCATCCTAGAGCACCAAACAGTCATTACAAGAATCTTAGTTTGTACAGATTGCAGTGTCCAAGGAGTGGGCCCACAGCCAGGGAGATGGCGGGGTAGATAAGGATAATTATTTCACAGTGGCTCTACCATCTACTCTCTTGGGGGTAATTTGAGACCAGTCCAAGTTACTTCTGGGGGAGGTCACAAGGAAAAGTAACTAGGCGTTACCTTAAAGTTTTGCATCACTCATGACACCACTGTTTGATCCTCTGTGGTGAATTTCGATGAAGCAAATAACTTAGTCCACACACAGGGAAACTTTCTGGACAAACTGGGAATGGTCAGTAGTGTACGTTTACAGTAACTTCAGCAAATCCCAATTTACAACAGTAGTTTGGAACACACATAGAAGGTGGTGTGACAGGGAGGACTCTTGGGGTAATCTGGACAATCCACAGACCTAGTTATCTGTGTGATCCCACCACCGGCGACTGTCTCTCTCTCCAAAACTCTACCAGTCAACACTCATGCTTCTGGTGCCTTTTCTCTCTCAAGCAGCGTCCCTTCTTTCTCTCTCTCTCAGTGCCTAGTGGTAGCACTGGCACATCCTGGGTAGAGTAGGCCCAGGCCAAGCAGAAAGGAATTGCTCGGATTCTTCCATTCGCCACACACAGACCGATAAATGTCCATGGGGGTCACTCCCTCATTTAAAAACAGAACTTCTTGCACTTGCACTTTTTTTGCTTAGACTCTTCCTAGACTCCCTAGACTCCCTAGACTCCTTAGACTCCTTAGACTCCCTAGACTCCATAGACTCCATAGACTCCATAGACTCCTTACACTAACTCCCAGACTCTCTTGCAACCACATATATAAGACAGAGTCACATGACACACAATATGAAACATTTTCCAGACATAACCCAGACATTAAACCATTCAGTGCTGTAGAGGTGCAATACACGTAGCTCAAATGCACTCCACAATTAAGACAGCGACAAGACAATGGCACAAGACAGACATATAACATTATGGAGGGGCCCCACTAGCTCTGGGCCACTACAAGATTGATACAATTGTGTCCAGTTCCACAGATCAATAAAGGTGGTTAAAATTTGAAGCCCATGGGTATCCCACAAAACCTCTTAAATATACATACTTGGGGATGCTAAACAAATACAGACAAAAACTGGTAAAGGACTGCTCTTCATCAATACACACCACTCCATCATGGCTAAAATAGGCCGCATTATCAGAATGCATTTAAATATTTTAAGACAGGCTCATGTTTTGATAGCAAAATTCAAAGAATAGATTATCATTTGTTCCAAAAGACCTAAAAATTTACGGCACTACATACTCGAAGCTGATGTAGGTTTCAGGAATTTGAAAACAAGGAATATTTTCCGTTCTCCATTGTTCTTAATATTCTAGTATCATCAAAGGTAATGCGGTCTAGAACAGGGAAAACCATCAGGATTAAGCGGTATTATATGCATGAGATATCCAGATTCAGAGGTAACATTCATATTTGTAGATGAGTGAAACCATTCAATCTATATAAAGGAGAAAACACAATGCCATGGACGCAACTACACTCGGCAGTACGGAGCGTAGCTGCGCCTGAATAAGTGAGATTTCTTCTTCACTCGCAGTTCAAACTCTGGGCTAGAGTGCAGGAGTTTGAAAAAAGAGACGGGAAGATGGCAGCTGCCCGATCTTCCCTGCATGATGTATTCATGACCAAGAAATCCTAGCAGTTAAAACAAAATCTCTGAACTCCTATTTAAGGGCTTATTTACACGAGCATATATCAGTCGATTTTCACGCCTAGCCGATATACGCTTCCATCTAAGCATTCCCCTCCCCCTTCCCTCCCTCTCACCGGCTCTCTGTCTCTCTCCTCCAATGGGATGGGGTGGGATGGCGGCAGAGCTTATCTCCGCTCTGCCTTGCCCACTCCCATTGCTGCCTATGGACAAGGGGTGGGATCTTAGCTCCGCCCCAGTATCGCCCCTTTCCATTGTAAACCGCTCGGAGGGAAGGAGAGAGGCAGAGAACCGGTGAGTGGGAGGGAAGGGGGGTTTCTGCTCAGATGGAAGCGTATATCGGCCGGCCGATATACGCTCGTGTAAATAAGCCCTAAATCAGTGCTTTTGTTTTGTCCCCTTACATGGATATAATTATCACAGCTGTATAAGGGGAGAAATTCACGCTCATGTGTTTAGGGCCTAAGACTGTATTTCAAGTCGCAAACCAACCATCACATATGGGAAAACACAGTTGCCCATAATATTTAGTTTCTTACATAATGTTTCCTAATGGCAATTCCAAGTTCCTGCAACCAAAACAGGTTTGGGAGAATTGGATCATGTCAGAATATTTGAAACAAAGGGACTCCTTTTGGATCTTTTACGAAGTCTCATTTATACTTTTCTTTAATATTTATTATCTTGTTAGATAACTTGTTAGATTCACCTGCCTTGCTTACTCATTAGTGAGAAACTATTTTAACCGTTAATCATTTTTTATCTTTTCCCTCATCTGACTTTTTTGCAGTAACAAATACATATAAGTAGCATATCAGCTAATAATTGGCTAACATGCTGTTTTGATCTTGTTGCATATTAACCCCTTAAGGACCAAGCTGTTTTGTACCTTAAGGAACAGCAATTTTAGGGATTTTACCCATGTGGTAGCTTTACTGCCGTATTTCTTTTCCTTTAGCTGCCACAATTATTTTAGCTGCTTTCCCCCTCCCCCCCCCCCCCCCCCGTGACATATGGGGCTATTTTTTTAAATATCTTTTTCACTGACTTTCTTTTTTATTTTTTTAAAGTTTTATTGGGATTAAAAAGCTTAAAAAATGTTTTTGTTTTTAATAATTTATAGCTATTTTTTAATTAGTATATTTACGCTAAAATAAAGCATAGGAACGGGTTCCTAATTTTGTTTTGGACGCTTTCATATATAATATGTATGGTTTTGGATTACAGGGCACATAAACATCCAGGGGTTTAACCTGTGGTTAATGGGGCCGGCGGCAGCTGCGGCAGCCCCACTGACATACAGAGAACATCGCGATCCTCTGCTACAGCTTTGACAGCTGTGGCAGAGGATTTCTTCAACTCTGTGGGGAGTCCCATTGTCACTGGACACTGTGACAGCATTGAATTCATGAATGGGTGAGTGCTGCCTCTGATTGGCTGACCATAGGGACCAATCAGAGGCAGCTCTCAGCTGTCATTCAATAGCTGAGAGCTGCCTCTGATTGGTCAAAGTGCTCAGTCAATCGGAGGCAGCCTATTCAGCAGGCGGAGATTTGAAATCCCCGCCTGCTGAATACTACTCAGAGCAGTGCAGAAGAAGAGCTGGCTGGACATGGCTGAGCCCCAACAGCTGCAGAGAGGTGAGTATACATTTTTTTTAACACATTTTTAACCGTTATTGTCCTTTTAGCAATATAACCTGAAATTAGCGCACGGGAACTGTTAACACCACAGATCCCAGACAGCAAGTGGTTAACAAAAAAGAAAAAATAAAGTAAACTGAACTATTCTAAAGTAGTGAATGAACTGTCCTGACAAGAATGCACTCATACCGGAACCTGGGGTACTCTCTAACCCTGAAACCTGGAAATAAAGAACAAACCAAGAGAAAACATTCCACAAATAAACAAAAAGCCAGAACTTATCTTAATGAGGTAAGCAGGAACTCTTGGGGAACCACTGCACCCAGCACACTCTCCTTTGCTTCCAAAAGGACGCTGCTAGAACGAAATTGAACAGCACAGGGAATGAGTAAGAGAATGTGAGCAGGAAATAAAAAACCCTCCCTAACCACCCCCAGGTGTGCTTCAAACAGCAACATACCCTCATCTGGAATACTGTGTCCAGTTCTGTGCACCCCACTTTAAAAACGATATAGACAAACTGGAGCAAGTACAGAGAAGAGTTACCAAGATGGTGAGCAGTCTGCAAATAATGTCCTATGAGGAACGGTTAAAAGATCTCAGAAGGCTGAGAGGAGACTTAATAGCAGTCTACAAATATCTGAGGGGTTGTCACACTGCAGAGGGATCAGCCCTATTCTCATTTACACAAGGAAAGACTAGAAGCAATGGGATGAAACTGAAAGGGTGGAGACACATATTAGATATTAGAAAAAACTTTCTGGCAGTGAGGGTGATCAATGATTGGAACAGGTTACCATGGGAGGGGATGAGTTCTCCTTCAATGGAAGTGTTCAAACAAAGGCTGAACAAATATCTGTCTGGGATGATTTACAAATCCTGCACTTAGCAGGGGCTGTGTGTGTGTGAATCAGAATGTAGCAGGCTGTGTGAGTAATGTGCTGTGTGTGTAATGTGTGGGAATCAAGATGGATGTAGTAAAGCTGTGCGTATGATGTGTGAGGATCATAATGGATTTACCATGTAGCAGAACTGTGTGTGTGTGTGAATCAGGATGTAGTAGAGCTGTGTGTGTGATGTGCTGTGTGTAATGTGTGGAAATCAAGATGATGTAGTAGAGCTGTGTGTATGATGTGTGAGGATCATAATGGATGTACCATGTAGCAGAGCTGTGTGTGTGTGTCAATCAGGATGTAGTAGAGCTGTGTGTGTGATGTGCTGTGTGTAATGTGTGGGAATCACGATTGATGTAGTAGATCTGTGTGTTGCATGTGCTGTGTGTGATGTGCGGGATCAGCATGGATGTAGCAGGGTTGTGTGTGAATTAGGATATAACAAAGCTGTGTGTAATGTGCTGTGTGTGTAATGTGTGGGAATCAGGATGGATGTAGTAGAGCTGTGTTTGTGATGTGTGGGAATCATAATGGATTTACCATGTAGCAAAGCTGTATGTGTGTGGATCAGGACGCAGTAGAGCTGTGTGTGTCATGTGCTGTGGGTGATGTGTGGAGTCAAAATGGATGTAGTACGGCTGTGTGTATAATGTGCTGTATGTGTAATGTGTGGGAATCATAATGGATGTACTAGAACTGCGTGTGTGATGTGTGGGGATCATAATGGATGTACCATGTAGCACAGCTGTGTGGCGCATTGCACCACCAGAAACAATAGTACTATAATTTCCCAATAATAACTAGTCTAACCTACGATGACAGCAGTGCTAACCACTGAGCAACATCTATTAAACCACCAGAACTGTTGTTTCAGGGCTCTTAGAAAGTATTCAATGCTTGTTTAACATTTCTTTAGTAACTCGTTTCTAGTTCATCAGAAATGAACCGCCTGAGTTTCGGGTTCTCGTCAAACCAAATTTTTTAGCAAAGTTCATCCTGAATACAGGTTCTATGGGTTCTATCTGCTCATCTGTTTATTATACATATAAATCTGAGGTTCTTAGCATTTGTCAGCAGTTCTGCTAGTGGCCAGGGGAGGTATAAACACTAGTTCCCCACAGCATGCAGACAGGCAAATTGGGTTGCTTTTTCAGCATGTACATGTATTTCTGCAGGACCTCCTCTAGTGAATGGGCTACTCAATAGAAATTCTGCAACATATCTGTTGCGTGTAAATCTACCCTTATGCAGACACACTTGATATTTGAATTTTATGCTTTTTAAGGTATGTATAATTACTAGTCACTGTGGTTACTGTGGTTTGTGCTTAAAACATTTTTTAGAATCTGTAAGAACTATTATATTAAGGAAAATCGGAAGGTTGAAGGGTGCTGCTATGTAGGGGCCTACTATTATGGAGTCTAGTAAACATTTTTCAATACATTACAGATTTACCAAGCATATAGTATAGAGCATGTTCAATCTACATTTTTTCAGTATTTTTATTACAAATTCATGCACATTGATAGCAGTTACGTAGTGAAATGGCCAATGGACTTCTAGACAGTTTGTGTTAACGTGATAGCCCATGTGATAACTAGCAAAAGTGCAAATCACTTTATTTACCTAAAATAAAATTGTTTTGCTCAAAAATCTGTCTGAAGGGCTGGCCGATAGAGATCTTCCTTTCTTCTAATTTGTTTTGTTGTGAAATGAAATTTGCCTTTAGTAACATAGTAAAAAGTCAGTTAACAGGTATCAGGGTGTTGACTCATGCTGGTCATAGAAATCTATAGAGAGCAGAAGGATAGGGAGAGGAGGAGAGAGAAGGGTAGTATGACTCATATAGAGTGCTGTCAGAGGATATTACAGATATTGCCTGCAGAGAGGAATGCTGCTGAAAAATGCAGGATACAAGTCATACAATGACCACAATTACTACTATTTCTTATGTACACATATGGCAGCTTATTCTGAAACATCATCAGAATGTCCATGTATGCTTTAAATAAAATGAATACTGTAGGATGCATCAGTACTGATCTGTTGTTTTCACAGCTTAATACTAGTGTGGACCTGCTGTTACGCTATTACGGTTTTTATAAGGCTCTTAAGGTTTTGCTGTATTTAGCAGCAAAAATTTGCATGGATGCCTCTTAGACCCTCCTAAACCTTTTTTTAATTCTTTTATTTATAAATTTAACATTTTCAAATATACACAAAACAGATGTAGACGGAGCGATCAGTACCTGAGTCAATCAGTCTTTCAACAAATAAATTGACAAGGCAAAAAAGGAAACCAACCATTATATTATGTAACTGTCTCCGTATTAAGGACTGTAGACATATGACTCCACAACCTACCAAAACAGGCCAACAAGACAAAAATAATACAAAGGGAAAGAAAAAAAAGGGAGCAGTGGGAAAAGGGATTCCTGCAAAATCTTCTATCATGCATACATTACATAAATGTTATTTAAAAGGTCTGCTAAATAGGAGCACATTAATATGCTTATTGCATTAAAAGTATAGGAGAAGTACCAAATAAAAGCAAAATTTAGGGGTTGCAGAAATACTAGGCATACTTGGGTGTTGGTACCTGGATTAAACAACCTCTCTGGCACATAAAGAAATGGTCGTTTAATAAAAAATTCCTTCCTGCGCTCACAGAACCTACTTAAAAGACGCAGTATAAATATTCCTCCAGATAAAGGAGACTTACATTGGAGGAGGGGGTTATGATGTCCAATATTCCCCCTCCTCATATTGCTGGCTTTAATAAATACAAAAGAAGAAACCTTTTGGCTGAAAGGAAAATTCTTTGGTGGCTGCATAGATGTGTTGGAACCAGGAGGGGGAATATTGGACATCATAACCCCCTCCTCCAAAGTAAGTCTCCTTTATCTGGAGGAATATTTATACTACGCTTTTTAAATAGGTTCTGTGAGCGCAGGAAGGAATTTTTTATTAAACGACCATTTCTTTACATTTCATATGGGGGTTCCTTTGAGGGACCCTTGAACTCTTTCCAGCGACTCTCCTCTTGGAAAAAGTGGATTATTGCAATACAGACCTACATACACAGTCCTATGGAAAATTGATCTGGAGGTGAGACATCTGGTTTGATACACCAGGAACTTTCTATTTTTTTCCTTTTTGATCATTTAGGGTTCTATTGTTTCTTTGGCGCTTCATCTTTTTTCTATTTCTCTGGCACATAAAAGAAACCGGTATAAATGGTACATGGTACCATTCTTTATCTATTAATCAGCAGAGTCTCCTAATATGTTCTTTCTAGTCAGTCTCCTGTTTCTAGTCCCTAAAATTTCTGAATAAGGCCGGTCTCACGTGATTGCTATTATGGGTGCGTTTATGCAGCCATAATATGGATAAGTGCCTCAGTCTGACTGTAGATTTCCTTGTCTCGTTGCATCTAGACTTACGGTCAGGGTTTAGATACTTGTTCATATTACCTGTGACACTGGCATAACAGTTGAACAGAATAAAGCATCTTATGTGTATACAGCCATTGCCCAAAAAATCAAGCACCTAGAAGGAGTTGTCGGAATTGAATGAAACTTTCTATGTGTAATTGTAACGCTGATATGAGTAAGTGTTTACAATATCAAACTAAACACTTGAATGGAGGCTCTAGTACCCTGTTGTACCCCCTCTAGCTTGGAAACAAGATGTGATACAGGTGGGCATGGAGGCTCTAGTACCCTGTTGTACTGCCTCTAGCTTGGATACAAGATGTCATACAGGTGAGCATGGAGGCATACAGGTTCCGTATGGTATCCTGTGGCATACTGGTCTACATTTGTAACTGAGCCTCTAAGTCATGTAGACACATAGACTGTTGATGTTGGCATCCCATGTGGTCCCATACATGTTCTATTAGCGATAAACCTGGTGATGGGGCAAGCCATGGAAGTGTTAGCAATGTGATGGAGACATTCCTGTGACACCCTTGCCATTGCCGGAAAATGCCTCTTGGAAGCCCTGCCACAGGAGGAACACATGTGGCTGCTGGATGTCCTGAACATATCACTGAGCTCTCATTGTCCCTTGTACCACTACTGAAAGTGACTGACTGCCATATGCGATTACTCTTCAGACCATCACACCAGCAGTGCGGGCAGTGTGCCACCCCACATCAAAGGCAAGATTCAGACACTCACCCCTAGGTCTACAGACAAGAACATGACTAGTGTCATTGCCCAAACTAAACAAGGGAATGGTTACAATAGACAAAGGAGCCTGTATCAATGGTGCCAACTGTCTCTGGATGGCAGAAAATTAAACAGTTGGAACTGCTCATGCTGGTCAGACGATCAGACTATCCTCTCTACTGGTGGTCTGTCGAGGGCTTCCTGAGCCTGGTCACCTTGTGTATCTGCCCTCACACATACACTGGTCCCAACACCTTCTAACAGAATGGTCAGAACAGCTCAAGTGGGGGGGGGGGGGGGAATCTTTGATATGACCATCCAGTCTCTCACACTGCAATAATGCTCCCCCTCTCAAACTCTGTTAGCTGTGCAAAATCTCGTTGATTCTGACATAGAGGAGTCTACACAAGTGGAAAAAGGTCACCTCACACAAGTAGCCTCTGAGAGCCTTTTTTATAATCCAAGGGTGAAAATAATTTTAGGGACTCAGATGGCAAGACCGTTCATCTAATTACATCAGAATCATTTGCATATTTGTCTGAGATGTAACTGCATGCAGAGTTTTGTAGAAAAACGACAACTGCTTATAGATGCTTGATTTTTTTTTTACAAAGAGTGTGTGTGTATATATATATATATATATATATATATATATATATATATTCTAAAATCTACTCAATATATTAGAATAAGGAGAAAAAATGTACTTCTCTTCAACATGATTTAAGAGACAACTTAAAAATGATTATAGTGTTTGGATATAAACTAGTAGAATCCTGAAACAACTAAAGGGTAACCAATAGAGATGAGCGAACGTACTCGTAATGAGTACTTACGCACCCGAGTACCGCCATTTTCGAGTACTTCAGTACTCGGGCGTAAAGATTCGGGGGGCGCCGGGGGGCGGGGAGAGGTGCGGTGGTGCGGGGGGGAGCAGCGGGGAACAGGGGGGAGCCCTCTCTCTCTCCCTCTCTCCCCCACTCCTGACTGCTACCCCCCGTGCCGCCACGGCGCCCCCCGAATCTTTACGCGCGAGTACTGCTGTACTTGAAAATGGCGGTGCTCGGGTGCGTAAGTACTCGTAACGAGTACGTTCGCTCATCTCTAGTAACCAAATTTTTTAAAAACATTTGACTTCATAGTAACCTGTCAGAACTTTCAATTGGTGGGAGTCCAGGTGCTGAGACCTCCACTAATCACTAAAACAAAAGGGCAGGAAATTCATCTGCAGATTGTTCCCGTGTCCAGCACTGCTTGGAGTAATATACTGACTCTATAAACTATAAAGTATCTATAGAGACCATAAACCCCTATCGATCAGGGTGGCCAACCGTCCAGAAATTCCTGGACAGTCTGTAGAAATAGGGTACTATTTTGTAGTTTCCATTTAAAAAATGTAGTGTGTCTGTGATTTTTTCGTGTCTGGTGGAACTTGAGCAGACTATTATGACTGCATTTATCATCATTTTACAACTCACAGTAAATGCCGGTAATGAGTACATATCAGTATCTGACCTATAGACTTGTATCATTTATACTGTTCATATATTCAGTATGGTTTTCCAATATGTCTGTAAGAAATGTTGGCTGTACGCGATTTTTGGATACATTGCCTGGGAAAATGAAAAATTTAGGTTGGCAACCCTGCTCATGATGACATCCGAATGGGCATAGTGCTCAGCTAAGCATTTCTGTCTGTTTGTTCATACAATCAGTGCGGGTCTTGGCACCTAAACCCGCATCAATCAAAACCTCTGACATGCCACTATGACATTCAGAAGTTTTTAAAAAGTTTAGTTATGCTTAAGGGCGCCCACCCACTGGCGTTTGCGATTTTCGTGCGTGAAAAACGCAGCATTTTCGCGGCGTTTTTCCCGCGTTTTCCGCGCGTTGTTCGCGGCGTTTTTTGCCACATTTTCGCTGCGTTTTCGCGGCTTTTCCATTAATTTCCATTGACTTTCATGGGTGCATTAGGAGGAAAATAAGGACACATATGCAACTGACAGTTCCTATGTTAAAAAACGCAACGCAACGCAACGCAAAAAAAAACGCCAGTGGACAGGAGTACATTCAATTCTAATTGCTCTTGAGAAAAAACGCAAAACGCAAAGAAAAAAAAATCGCCAGTGGGTGGGCGCCCTAAGGGTGCCTTCACACATAGCAGAAATGGTGCAGATTTGCTTTAACAGAAAATCCGCTGAAAAATTTGTATAATAAAAACTGCATTAAAAATCACATTTAAAAAACGCAACCACTGGGGCAGATTTTGGAGCACTTTTTGATGCAGATCTGCAGCAGAATCAATTCTTTCAATTGAAGTGAAGCTGTGAATTGTGCTGCTGGTCCGCACCAAAATCCGCATAAAAATGCGTATCAATTGTGCTGTTTTTGACATGGTTTAGGTCATGGAAATTGACCTTGATTTTGGTGTGGATTTTCTGCAGCGGGAAATCCGCACCATTTCTGCTGTGTGTGAACAAACCCTCAGACTTATTCACATGACCATTTATACGCGGCTATTTAGCTGTATCCAAAAATGGGGTAGAAAGTACGACCATCTAAAGCACTTGATTCCAATGTATTCATTCAGATGAGCGATTTCAAGCCGTGTAAAAAAATTGCACCGTCAAAAATCAAACATCCGCAGCCTCCTATGGGAGCTGTAAAAAAAAGGATTGGGAGTTTAGCTGCATCCAATGCTGGGAAAAGCTGACCGCTGGCTCTATTTAAGCATTAGCAGCCATTCCGAGGATTTCTGCCAACCGAGGGATTTCCGTGCTGCACTGTATTTTTTTGCAGATACGCTGCAGCCGCCCGTGTGAATGTCCGAAAATATGTGGCTAAAGATCAAGATTTGATCGCTGCTATTCTTCATTCATGCGATTTTTCAGCAGATACGGATGAACGTAAAAACACATACAGTTGTGTGAAAGAGGCCTTAAACTGAATTGTTTCCTTCTATTCCTTTTCCCTGCTAGTTGGTGATAGTAACATGTTTACTATGTAGCTGTGTGTCATCTTATTCATTTAATTTGCATGAATCAACTTCATCTTTGCTAAATAGTTTGCAATATTCTATTCCGATGATATCCAGTCTTCTTTTAAAATTAGAGTTTTGTCACCTTAAAAACAAGCAACATCTTAATTTAATGAATAAATTACACAGCAGAAAAAAAAATGTAGAAAATTATAAAGCATTATCCCCCTGTTCTGTTTTTGTCTGGGAGATAATTACCCATGAAATTAATGGACAACAATAAATATAGCATAGTATTAGACCTGTCACAGTGATTAATAACACTTTCAAGACTGAATATTTGAAAATTCAACAAGAACCAAAAAGGGCCTTTAAATTGAAGTATAATGATGTGGCCTTTTAATGTGTTAAATGTGATATTTAGGCCTAAATACATTGTACTTGGTTTGTTTTAAAAAAATCATTCAATTCATATGCCAGAGCCTTCTGAAATCCCACTACGGAATTTTCTATTCCGCTCCAGCCAGCAGCTAGCCCTAGTGCCAATGTGACTTTGACAACAGGCTGTCAACCTATTTCCCCTTAGGCCTAACTACTTTGCAGAATTCCTGTGTGAGATTTATTTGGAAAGAGGTTATTTGGGAAGTGCGTTTCATTTGTTGCCATAATTGAACCTTGTAAAAGTTGGATAAGTAACAGACAGCAGAATCAACTAATTAAAGGCATTGAAGTCTTCTCACATGACAAGGAGGACATTCACTATTGCATTAGACTGTCTTACTCTACATCTTGGAAAAATATGCATGAAAATCAAAAACAACCAATCACCTATTGTATCACTCATGCCTTAGTTACGGACACTAGGGTACATTTATAAAATGTGTCATTTTGCAAAACAAAAGGCAGTTTTTTACTGGATATGTGCAAAATGCAGAGAAATTGAATGCATCTGTAAATTTTGTGCAACTAGTTTAAATGATATGCACTGACAAAACGGAAATGTTGCACATATGTTATGCACCAGGTCAGTACAGCTGCTGCTTCATGGTTCCAGACCACAACTGCAACCTTTGTGCAGCTTGAGATTTAGGGCAGCCTCAGACGGTCGTATGCGCAAATACGCTGAACTCAGTGTAACATATTTGCGAGTGCACAAGTCATTATTGCATGCATGCCTGCAAACTTTACTGTATGCACACACTTTGTTAAAAAAAAACAAGCACCTAGAAGGAGTTGTCATTTTGCTGCAAAACTTGGCATGCAGTTATATCTCAGGTAGATATGGAAATGATTAGAGTTGTGATGTCATTAGATGAACGGTCTTGGCATCTGAGGCCCTAAAAGTTGATCCACCCTATAAAAAGCCTCTCAGAGGCTACTTGTGTGTAGTGGATCTCTTTTTCCGCTTGCGTAGAGCTTTGATACCCACTAGACGCCTCTACAATGTAATCAAAGAGATTTGGCCCAGTTAAAGTTTGAAGGTAATTTTATGGTAATGCAAGAAGCTGGATGGTCATATGGACGAATTGCCTGCCACTTGGGCTGTTCTTACTAGACTGTTAGGGGGTGTTAGCACCAGTGAAATGCATGAGAGCACACATAAGGTGACTTGGCTCAGGACTCTTTCAACAGTCACCAGCAGAGAGGATCGTCTGATTGTCCGACAAGCACGAGCTCCAACTATATGGTATGCCGCAGGATATTATGCAGAACCTGTATGCCTCCATGCCCGCCTGTATCACATCTTGCATCCAAGCTAGAGGCGGCTTAACAGATTACTAGAGCCTCCCTTCAAGTGGTCAGTTTTCTCACAGTAAATTATCCTTTTGCTCTGATGTTGTAATCACTGACTTATATCAAAGTCACAATCACACAGAGAAAGTTTCATTCATTTCCAACAACTTCAAAATGCTTGATTTTTTTGACAATCAGTGTATTTGCACATGCACAGCATATTCACATGGGTGGAGGACACCCTCCCTGATGTAAATGGCTATAAAGCCTAATAAGGTCCCAGTCTGTCCTTTCGGTGGTGGGTTTGCGCAGCATATTGAGCATCCCGCTGCGTATTGCGCACGCATTTGCACACCTCCCATAGACTTCCATGGGGACACTTGGTGCAAAAATACACAGGAAATGTGAGAGAAGGTTGGGGGAAGTGACAAAGGCATATAGGCTAGAGAATGGGGAGAAGGGAGAGAGTCACAGGATGCTCCACATGGAGTTCCCACCAAAATCGCAAGTGTACAAGTATCTACAAGAAGGTCTTGCAAATAAAATTAATGCAAAATTAGCCGATAATATTGTGCCATTTGAACCTCTGAAGGTGCACAGAAAAATACTTAGGATTTTTCCATAAAAATGATGGACATATGGTATATGTATCACATAGGACACATTAAGGGAAATGAGCTTCTTTGTAATACATGCAAGTTCTTGGTCTACCAGAGCGATTCTTAGGTATAGTTCACAGATTTACATCAAGAGTTCCAGTATTTTTGATGACAAGAATAGCACAATCCAGGGGGCGGAGCCTGACCGCGGAGTGAAATGGCCGCTTGCTAGAGCTGCTCCGACACTGAGGCGACAGTGAAGGCACCCCACTACAGCTATCTGCAGCGAAGATGGGCAAATTTACCAGGGAGAGGAGCGGAGAGACCTCAAGAACACCCAGACCGGCTCGGGGGCAAGCGGACCTCCAGAAGTACCTAAAAGAAAGAGCCGCTCGTTCGCCCCGCGCCCCGAGCAAAATGGCGCCGGCAGCGGAGCCGTCTCTGCCCGCTACAAGAGGGGGTGAGTCATCTTCTGAGGGAGAAGAGGAGCAGGGAGTCTCCAGGAGCTTCATGCGGGACCTCATAGCTAAGGCTATGAGTCCCGTCTTAGCGGACCTAACGGTCATCAAAGAGGAAGTCAGGCACATGGGCCGGAGGGTGGAGGATTTGGAGGGGGCAGCAGCAGCCATTTCTACACACTCCCTGGAAATGGAACACGTTCTCCTATCACAACACCAGCAGCTTAACAGAGCCTTGTTGCAGCAGGAGGATCTGGAGAACCGCAGCCGCTGCAGTAACGTCCGCATTAAGGGGGTCCCTGAATCCTGGTCGGCGGAGGCCCTCCTTAAGGTGGTGAGTGAGATCTTTACCATACTTCTAGGGGCTGACAGGGCAGCTAACATCACTGTGGAAAGAGTGCACAGGGCTCTCCGTCCGCAACCAGCAGCGGGGGAACCCCCAAGAGATTTAATTTGCAAGTTACTTGCTTACCCTGACGCTGCGGCCATATTAGATGCTGCTAGAAATAGGAGAGGTGTGCTATACGAGGGAGCAGAAATCCATTTTTACCAGGACCTCTCTCCCACCACATTAGCTAAACGGAGAATTTTATGACCCCTACTGGACGCCCTAAAGGCGAAAAATATCTGTTACGCCTGGTTATTCCCCTTTGGCCTGGGGGTGACCCACAGAGGCAAAAGGATAAACATCAGGTCTCCAGAAGACTTAAACAACAGTTGGCAGCTGCTTGACCTTGACCCTATAGACATTCCAAATTGGTTGCCCATGCCGGACTTCCCCACCCTCCCACGCCTGATGACCGAGGAGAGCTGGAGCGTGGCTACCCGCTCGAAGTCACCCAAAAACAAAAATAAGAAAAAATCCAGAGATTAAATATCCGAGATGGACACCTGAAAGATTTTTCCTACACAAGGCCCAATACCCTACGTGAAACATAACAAATTGGAATATGACGGGGAAAGAGAACTTTAGTCCATATAAGTTGGCGAAGCTTTCTAAAGAGTCTCAGGCTCGAGCTTAAAAGATGGACATTCCGCCATGTTTTCACTCAACCCCTCGTTCCAATGCTGTCCAGGACTCTCTAAGGAACTGTTATCCCGTTCTGGTTTTTAACCCCTGAAGATAAGGGGTGCCTGATTGCCTTATCCGGATCAGGCATCTGTTTTTCAATATTTGATAAAAAACTTTGCTTAAATTCTGCCTCACGTTAACAGGCGTTTGTTGGTCTTACAAGAGACTACGCCTGTTTCTCACTTCTATAGTGAGAATTAAGCTTATAGTAACTATCTCACCTTAATTTGTCTTTCTTACTGTTGTGCGTAACCTTCCTACCCCATCTTTCCTTTCCCACCCTTCCCTTCTCCTATAACCTGATTTATTTTTTAGGATCACTGAACCTCCGCTTGAGCTTCACCAACCTCAAGCATACCCGAATACGCATAAGCTGCAGACCTATCACGGAATCCCGCCCGGTTCCTTACAGACCCGCTGTAAGTAAAAGAGTTCACTGAGCGTACAGCGCTGGTAGTTGCTCGCACTCCCACAACGGAGGTAGCTCTCTCTGACCGCTAATCTCTCACTCTCTTATTTAGGAATACAATATCACCCTATACTCGAAGTCACACATGGATACGCTCAGATGCACGTCCTTCAACGTCCGGGGACTCAACACTCCGCGAAAAAGGTATGAGATCACACAACTACTGAAAAAATACAAATCAAAAATTCTACTCCTACAGGAGACCCATTTTAAGGGGGATAAACACTTCCCGCTACCTGGGAAACAATTCACAATGTCCTTTCATAGCTCCCACCCCTCGTCAGCTTCAAAAGGAGTCTCAATTTTCTTCCACAAGTCGGTAAATTTCACCCCTTCGGCGGAATATTCTGACCACGAAGGCAGAGTGCTCTTCCTGAAAGGCTCCATTAATGGAGTCAATCTTACCATAGCAAATTTGTATGCCCCTAACACCCACCAAACAGAGTGGCTACACAAACAAATTACAATCCTCAAGGAGTTCGCTAGCGGGGAAATCATTTTAGGCGGTGACTGGAACATTACCCTAAACCCCCTCCTGGACTCCTCTAAAGGTAGGTCCCAGGTCTCGCTGGGTCGCATTAGCAAACTTCTTAGAGCAGTAGGCGAACTAGGGCTGGTTGACGTCTGGCGCACATTGTACCCTCTGGAAAGGGACTATACTCACTTCGCACAACAATATGCATCTTACCAACGATTAGATTACCTCTTCACCTCCTCAACCCTCCTCTTGCAGGTAACACGAGCCAAAATAGAGGTCATATCTATATCGGACCACGCACCCATTCACATAGACATTCGGATCATGGGGGAGGGCCCGAGAGAATGGATCTGGCGCTTAAACAATTCTTTACTGGATGGAGAAGAGGACAGACAAAAGCTCACGGAGCTTCTGGAGGAATACTTCCATTTGAATGGTGGTAACGACCTTAGCATTCCGGTAGTCTGGGAGGCTCATAAGGCCTATATGAGAGGCATCCTTATCGCCTTAGGATCAAAGCGTAAAAAACAGCAGAATAAGGAGATAGATGACCTTCTTGCCCAAATTGCGAAACTGGAAAAAGCTGCTAAACTCTCTTTGATGAAAAATAATCTGGTTGACCTAGCGGAGAAACGCAGAGAACTTAATCGGCTACTTCAATCCAGATTTAATAGAACATAGTAACATAGTATGTAAGGCCGAATGAAGACCTTGTCCATCTAGTCCAGCCTGTCTATCCTACTGTGTTGATCCAGAGGAAGGCAAAAAACCCCAAGGCCAGAAGTCAATTAGCCCTTTTGGGGAAAAAATTCCTTCCCGACTCCCTAATGGCAATCAGACTGTTCCCTGGATCAACCCCTAATAGTTCCTACCTGCCTATATACCAGGATTGACACTTAACCTAATATTTATATCCTGTAATATCCTTCTTCTCCAGAAAGACATCAAGTCCCCTTTTAAACTCCTCTATGGATTTTGCCACCACCACTTCCTCCGGTAGAGAGTTCCACAGTCTAACTGCTCTTACAGTAAAGAACCCCTTTCTGTGTTGGTGATGAAACCTACTTTCCTCTAATCGTAGCGGATGTCCTCTTGTTACCGTCGTGGTCCTGGGTGTAAAAAGATCGCGGGAGAGATCCATGTGTTGTCCCCTCATGTACTTATACATGGTTATTTGGTCGCCTCTTAACCTTCTTTTTTCTAGAGTAAATAGTCCCAATTTGGATAGCCTCTCTGGGTATTCCAGTCCCGTCATTCCATGTATTAGTTTAGTCGCTCTTCTTTGAACCCCCTCAAGCACTGTGACATCTTTCCTGAGCACCGGTGTCCAGAATTGTACGCAGTATTCCATGTGAGGTCTGACAAGTGCCTTATATAGTGGGAGGATAATGTTCTCGTCCTTCGCCCCTATTCCTCTTTTGATGCACCCCAAGACTTTATTTGCCTTTGCAGCGGCTGACTGGCATTGGTTACTCCAGTTTAGTCTATTATCCACTAATACCCCCAGATCCTTTTCCATATCACTTTTCCCTAGTGGTACCCCATTAAGTGAATATTCGTGACATCCGTTCCTCTTGCCCATGTGCATAGTCTTACATTTTTCAACATTGAACTTCATTTGCCATTTTTCTGCCCAAGCCCCCAGCTTATCCAGGTCCGTTTGTAGCCACATATTGTCCTCCGTTGCATTAATTACATTGTATAATTTTGTGTCATCTGCAAATATTGATATTTTGCTGTGCAGCCCCTCTATCAGGTCATTAATAGAAGGCACCTCTTCCTTAAGCAGACAGTTTACATGCAGGGAAACAAGGGGAGCAAATTTATGACAGCACTCCTTAAAAAAGCTAAAAGCAGAAACCACATTAATGCAATAAAAGATCATACAGGTAAGGTAATGACTTCATCCCAAGATATTGCCAGGGTCTTCCACACGTTTTATAACAAATTATATAACCTAAAAGGAAAGCCGACCCCTTCAGAAAAAAACAAACAAACAAATAAGATAGATGCCTTCCTAAAGACACTAGATCTCCCTAAATTAAGCGAGTCAGAGGCACAGGCTCTTCTAGCGCCTGCCTCGGACAAGGAGGTAGAAGTCTTAATAACATCAACCCCAACAGGTAAAAGCCCGGGGCCGGATGGCTTCTCAGACTCATACTTTAAAGCCTTTAAGTCAACACTTATC
Source organism: Eleutherodactylus coqui (assembly GCF_035609145.1). Classification (NCBI taxonomy): domain Eukaryota; kingdom Metazoa; phylum Chordata; class Amphibia; order Anura; family Eleutherodactylidae; genus Eleutherodactylus; species Eleutherodactylus coqui. The sequence goes on along the minus strand of NC_089838.1, from coordinate 169,089,990 downwards.
CCACGTCTGAAGGACCTCTTCAATTCACTTTTGCAGGGTGAAACACTCCCTAAACAAGTCTTAGAGGCCCACATCTCCCTTATCCAAAAGGGTGACAAAGACCCAGAGATCTGTGCAAATTACAGGCCAATCTTGCTCATAAATACAGATGTGAAGTTGTGGGCGAGATTTCTGGTCAATAGAATGGAGGACCACATTCCCAATTTGGTACATAAAGAACAGGCGGGATTTATTAAAGGTAGAGAGGGGAAAGACAACACCTATAGACTTCTGCACGCAATCAATTTCACGCAAACGCACAGAATCCCCACAGTGCTGATAAGTACAGACGCGGAAAAAGCGTTTGATCGCGTGGATTGGGCATATCTTGAGAAGGTACTTCTAAACTTTAACTTTCCTGCCCCTTGGGTGGCAGCGATCTTTTCCCTTTATAGCGACCCACATGCAAGGATAAAAATCAACAACTCCCTCTCACAGGCGTTCAGCATACGCAATGGAACCCGTCAGGGCTGCCCGCTTTCCCCGTCCCTCTTTGTGTTGGCACTGGAACCCCTCCTACAGGAGATAAGAAGACGCCCAGACATAGAGGGGCTGAGGGTTGACAAAGATAGGCTATCGTTAGCAGCTTACGCTGATGATATCATGCTCATAGTCACCAACCCAAGGATGGGAATCCCCTCTCTCATATCCCGCCTGGAGGAGTTTGGTCGGTTGTCAAACTTCCAAATAAACTTCGCAAAATCAGAGATATTAAACGTCTCTGTCCCTTTGAAATATAGTAACGTGCTGAGGTCCGGGTCACCTTTCGTCTGAAAGGAAAACTCAATTGACTACTTAGGTATAAAAATTACCAAAAAGGCAGAAAGTCTCTACGCAACAAATATTCTACCCCTCCTACCACAAATTAAAAATCTGCTTAACTCATATGAGTTGCCTTATTTATCCTGGTTCGGGAGGAAGAATATTATTAAGTCTTACGTGATTCCCATCATCACATATAAATTATGCATGCTACCGATTCACATCCCCAGTTCTTTCTTTCGGGCCCTCAATGCTTTGGTGTCTAAATATGTTTGGAAGGGGAAAAAGCCAAGAATAGCATTTAGTCTTCTTTCCAGAAGAAGAGAAGAAGGAGGGATGGATCTGCCAAATGTTTACAACATATATAGAGCCATTCAATTGACATACTGGTTGGATCTAGCCCACCCTAGTAGAGACCCCATCTTACAAAAATTAGCTGCCAACACTCACGGGGACATCATAATAGAGGACCTATGGACTCCCTCCAGACACCGTTATTCCGCCAAGACGTTCAGCCCCCTTCTGAAGGCCCCGTGTGAGACCTGGGACATCCTGAGCCCTAATCTTGCTCCCACCCCCTCTCCAATAGCACCGCTGAGCACCATCTGCAGTATAATGGGGGTTGCTACAAACGCGAACATTAGAAACATATGGTCGAGTATAGCGGACACCAGAATAGCGGATGCCCAGGCCTTTGCGGGGCTGAGCCCGAGAGAGGCGGGACGGGCCCTGACGGAGAACCATCACGGCTCCTTCCTACACAAAGCACACATCAGCAAATTAACTGAAGATTTCCTTGGGAAACACAGGTCATCTAGACCGCTAACCGCTTTTGAGAAATTCTTTTCAGAAAGTGCACCTAAAAAGAAACAAATAGCGAGAGCCCAAAAAAACTTTATCGACTCTCCCGGTGGCTACAAACCCGCTTTCCTTACTTCGTGGGAAATGGAGCTAAACATCTCCCTATCCCCAGAGGAAACTAAGCTTGTTCTGAAACTGGCCTTCGGTCTCTCTCCATGCGTCTTAATGCAGGAGACTCATTACAAAGCTCTTGTCAGGTGGTACAGAACACCACAATGGCTGTATTCGCATAAACTGGCCACCCACGATAGATGTTGGCGTTGTGGCGCTGTTGGCAGCTCATACCGACACATCTGGTGGGATTGTCCGGTCATTGTCCCGTTTTGGAGAGATATCGAACGGTTAATAAAAAGCATCAGGCCAAACTTTATCCTGTCACCGGAGATAATCTTCTTGTGGAAGCCCACACCTCACTTTCACCCACTGAAAGATAAACTGACTGCCCTGCTCATAGATGCAGCAAAAGCGCTCATCCCAGCACTTTGGCTACAAAAAACACCTCCCACAGTGTCCCAATGGAAGGATAAGGTAGACCTGATCTATAATTTAGAAGAACTCACTAACTGGAAGAGAGGCACCCGGGATAAATTCAGCAAGGAGTGGGAGGGGTGGAAGCGTATATGCTGAACCCTATACGGGAACCATCAGTCTCGCAAGACATGCGATTGACCCCCCCCCCCCTGACAACTTCAAGAAGACATGCCCACACCCCGCTCCCCATCCCTTTCCCTTACCCCGGTCGAGAAGCCCTACCCATTCTTGTAGTGACCCTCCTCCAGGCGGCATTGAGGGGGTACGCCTCGGACGTTGAAGGAGACTCACGAGGAGCTGTTTGTGTGGAAAGTATGGGGAGCATGTGCCGGACTCTCCGGACCCCTGAAATATCATGACAGTGGGAGTGGAGGCAGAGAGAGCTTCCCCAGGAGGGACAAGCACGGAGGTACCACTTTGACTACTACCCTCCCCCCCTCCCCGACCTACCTACCCCTATCCCGCTACCCTGTGTTTAATGTTTAAATGCTATTTGGTTTAAGTGCGTTACATGAAGACCAGCAGGTTATTATTCTGTGAATAAGCTAGCTGCGCGTTAGGCCATCTAAGCTGATTTACCTGAGTAGGTCCACTGGATTATAGTGTTTTATCAGCACAGCACCTGATATGTATCTGTAGAAAGATGGTACTACCTGTTTATTTGCACTGTATTAGACCCGCATTTGTCCAGGGTCCAGTTATAATGTTTGCTTTGGAAAATTTTTCGAATAAAGATTTTTTGAAAAAAAAAAAAGAATAGCACAATCCTCTGCTGTATTCTTGCTGTCAAAAATATCAGAACCTCAATGGAAACCTGACAGATCTCATGATACGTTAATGGGATCCATCAAGATTAGTCAGGATATGAAAACAGACCTGAACAGAAGCAATTACACTAATCTGAATAACGCCTTATTATAAGCTATGGGACACTTAAGAATGACAGTTATTATAAGACTCCAAACCCAGTCATGCCCTACTATGCTTCATTATATTTCCCAGACAGATAAACATTATCAGACAGGCAGATTTTAACTCTGTATTTGGTCTGTGTGTTGTGGACCGTAATACAAAGCTAATGTAAATCTCTGTATTTATTCACATGGTTGTATTCTTTCTGGCCATGTTTTAAAACATAGCATGACCTATTTTTGTCAGCTTTTGCTTCCCTATTGGTATTATTTTTTATTGGGCAAATACATATCAGTATTTACCCAGTAGAAAATAAAACCAATGACAAAAAAATATTTCATGGAAATACAGATGAAACAATGATGAAATACTGATGACATACGGTTGCAATATCATCTGCAGTACGTCCGTATTTCAGATTAATAATACGGATGTGTTATAGTACTCTGATCAGTGTGTGGTGGCTGAACGGTGCCCACTGAAGGCAACCATAAGGAGGTATTTCAATCTCATAAAGTAATGGCATATTGCTAGGACATAACATCACATTATGATCAGTGGGAGTCTAAGCTCTGGGACCCCACTATTCCTGAAACCTAAAGGGGCTGCAGTTCTGATTCGGCACTATCGTCTGTCCACAGTCCCAGTCACCTGCTGTACAGGGAAACTGCAGCATAGCTCCATTAAAGTGAATGAGGCCAGCCATGGCTGAGTAGTCAGGAGCTCCAGGGAAAAGCAATGAATGGATCGCAGTGCTGAATCAGCACTATGGGCCCTTCATTTTCAGAGATCAGACCCCCACGATCATGAAGTGATGTTTTATCCCAGTGGAAAGATATCACTTTCTGGAGATGGGAATAACCCATTAATGTTAAGAACTAACATTTAAAGAGTATTAGTAAGATTTCTGGTCAACACATGTCTAACAATGGAGTCCCCCACAAAACAGTGGTACTTAGTCCCTATACTGGGCACAGAGGGGTCACTCTCTATTCTCCATTGTTCCAGGAACAGGGACATAGGCACCCTATTCTTAGAATTTGCAGACGTTTCGACAGTCAGACACTCGACCATCAGATATTTAGGATAATCTAAGCAATATTCCATAAATGTGTATTGCGGGAAAATCCCTTTAACTACACAAAAGCTTTTACTTTAAAAAATATATATTGTTATGCTGTATTCACTGATTTATCATTTTTGTATCATTTCAGATGTAAAAAGTATTTGTTGATAAAAGTAACAACAACTAACAGTGACTTGTAAACTACTCTAACGTTATTTGAGTATGTTTTAGACAAAATCCGGAATTGTATGACGATGTGCAAATATACTATGTTGACAAAAGTATTAGGACACCCACCAATCCTGTGCAGTCAGGTGAAGGGCATATACAAATCAGATGTGTGAGCATTAGGTATAAATGAGAGTATCACACAGGCATATTCCACTACAGAATGTCATGAGGTGTAGCGTTTACAGACTTTCCGCAGGGTATGGTAGTGGGATGTCACCAATCAGTATAGGACATTACAGCACTTTTGGACTTTACAAAGTCCACTGTTGGCAATGTTATGTGGAAGTGGAAAACATCCAGTGTGTGCAGTGCAGCCACGTTCTGGGAGACCTGGTAAACTGACAGAACATGGACAACGAAGCCTTGTATGACCTATGTAAAGGCATCATGCATATCATCTGCCAAAACACTTGCTCAGGAGGTCTCACAGGCTACTGGAACATCCATTAACACCAAAACCATTTGTAGGCAACTGCATGCAAAGGTTTACCAAACAAGCCCAACATCACAGTAGTGAATGCACAGTGGTGCCTGTGATGATGCTATGAGCATGATTCTTGGTCTGTAAATAAATAGAAGCAAGTGTAGTCAACAGCTGAATCACAGTACACCAACTTTCAATTGGATGGCTGCCCTTGCATGTAATAGTTGCTTAAAGAACTGTTTCTACGCAACTGTATCATCCCAACAGTAGAGTTTGGAGGAGATTTTGTTATGGTGTGGGGTGTTTCTGCTGGGAAACACTAGGGCCATTGATTATAGTGAAGTTCACCCTCAATGCCAATGGCTACCAAAATATTCTCGAGAATGTGACATTAACTATCCTGTGGCAATACTTTGGTCTCTACCAACATGACTGAGCACCATGTCATACAGCATGCAGTGTTCACATGATTTGCAGAGCAGAACATCTGCAAGTTTTATTAGCTTGCCCAAAGTCTAGATTTCAATCCCATCGAGCACCTTCGGAATGAGCTAGAATGCCATATCCATTCACGCCCAACATGCCCATCATACCCCGCATCACTGCCTAAAGCTCTCCTTGAGAAATAGAGGCTGATCCCTCCACACATCCATGGTTTCCTGCTCTAGCTGCCAGGAACAGAGAAACCTCAGATCCTGGCAGTTTAACCCCCTTCTTCCACAATCAATAGCAACTGCAGCATGTAAGCAGATGACATGGGAAGGGAGCTTTGTCATCCATTGAAACCTGCAGTGCAATTAGAAGGTGTAAATTAATTCTCATGGCAACCTACTAAACCCTGCCCCCTGCAGAGTGTAATAGGCTGCTGTCATAGTAGAATGCACTACATATGTAATGCCATGTAGTATCCTAGTGATCAAATGATGACGTCTTCAAGTCCCCTTGAGTGACTAAAAAAAAGTTCAGGAAAGTTTAATTTAAAGAAAAAAATGCATTTTTTCCCCATGAAACCCTTTTAAAATGGATAAAATACAATTAAAAAAAATATATATATAATAGGTATTACATGTTCTCAACCATCTAGACAATGAAAGCATTTTGTTATTTATCACGCATGGTGAATGCCATTAAAAAATATTTTTTAAAAGTAATGCCAGACTTACTATTTTTTTGTGTTTGCACTTTATTACGTTTTTTGGGAGGCAATCTGAAAGTCAATGTACCTCAAAATGATACCAATAAAAACTACAACTCTAGTAAAAAAAAAAAGACTGCCTATATAGTTCCATTGTTGTAAAAACAAAAATGTTATGGGTCTTAGGCCTTAGTCAGACGGGCGTTTTTTCGCGCGATTTGCGGATCGCATGACTGATGCGCATCCGCAAATCGCGTGACCGGTGCCCGAAAATCGCCCAAAAATCTGCTCCTAGCCGCGTTTCATTAGAAACGTGCCGGAGCTGTCCAGCGCATTGCATTCAATGGAGCCGGCAATACAGCCGGCTCCATTGAAAGCAATGCGCTGCGGGCGAGTGTGGGATGAATTGTCGGGAAGGGCTTAAATATATAAGCCCTTCCCTGCAATTCATCCAGAAATGTGTTAAAATAAAAAAATATATATATACTCACCTTGTCCCGGCAGCCGGAGTTCAGCGCGGCCGGCCTGCAGTGGGTGTGAAGGGGGTGTGAGTCAGACCTGCCCCCTGATTGGCTCAGCCTGAGCCAATCAGAGGCAGGTCTCACTCACACCCATTCATGAATTCATGAATGGGTGTGAGTGAGACCTGCCTCTGATTGGCTCAGCGCTGAGTCAATCAGGGGGCAGGTCTGACTCACACCCCCTTCACACCTACTGCAGGCCGGCCGCGCTGAACTCCGGCTGCCGGGACAAGGTAAGTATATATATTTTTTTTATTTTAACACTTTTCTGGATGAATTGCAGGGAAGGGCTTATATATTTAAGCCCTTCCCAACAATTCATCCAGCGCTGTCCGGCAGCTCATTGCTTTCAATGGAGCCGGCTGTATTGCCGGCTCCATTGAATTCAATGGGCAAACATCGTTCTTCTCTGTCACAGCTGTTACAGCTGTGGCAGAGAAGAATGATTTGTCTTCTATATGTTCTCAATGGGGTCGGTGCTGCTGCCGCCGGCCCCATTGAGTGCATATAGAGAAGAGAACAGGAATCGCAGATCGCAGATAGGTGCGATCTGCGATTTCTGTTCTATAATTTATCGGACGAGCGCATAAAAAGCGCTCATGTGTCGGATACCATTGCAAAGCAATGGTTTTAAGAAAAATCGCCGGACGCATGCGCAAATCGCGCAAAAAAACGCCCGTCTGACTAAGGCCTTAGAATGTGACGATGCAGCTTCAATTCTTTTTCTTTAGAAACAGGTTTTTACTGTGTAAGGGCTCAGTCACACGTGCGTTTTTACGCGCGTATATACGTGCATAAAAACGTTCGTACTGCATTTGTACTGTGTTTGTAAAAAAAAAATTAAAAAATCACACCTACAAAAGATAGAACATATGGGTAGCAATGGACATGGTCATGCGTTTTTTTTACACGCGTATATACGCGCGTAAAAACGCCCGTGTGACTGAGCCCTTAAAGTTTTGTTTTTTTTTAATGTATATAAACTTGAATCAAGTTTATATACATTAATTGTGCTAATCCAGATAAGAAAGTTATTGTACTATTGGCAGAATTTCTGAACATTTTTTCCATCTCACCTCTCAAAAACTGTAACAAAAGTTATACAACATATTATATGTACAGCAGAGTGGTGACATTAAAAAATACAGCCTGTTGGAAAAAAATTAAGACCTCCTACGGCTATGTCAACAAACTATGGCTCTTGCAATATGACAATGAAAATCGCTTGGTCCTTCATGCACAAAATAGGATGGTTAAGAATGGGTTAAACCATTCTTTTATTTGGTCGTGTGTGGGATAAAATCAATAACACTATAATAAAGCATCAGAATATAATTTTAGGCCCCTCATTTAGAAAACAAACAGGAAAACTGCACTTGAGGCCATATGTACCGTCATAAGCGAGAAAATAAAAATAAAGAAGTATCCTATTTAGCCATTTTATTCCTAAACCTTTTTAGCTCTGAAATGGATCTAAAATTCCTTTATCGAAGGTCCATTTCCACTTCCACTTACTGAATAATCCTTGCCTATAATACACACCATTTAATAACCCTCAATTTAGAGTACAATTAATAAACAGCTCTAAGCAGACTATCAGGGAAGCTATGATGAGAGAGAACGTATAAAAATAGTTGCCTATAAACATAAAACAGAATATCATTTCTTGATTTTTAATACAGCTATATAATCGTTTGCAGCTGAAGTTCACTGAAAATTACACATATACTGCTTTCGTGCATATTTCCCAAACAAATAATTGAACACGAAGAAGCAGCCAAATTACAGCACTTTTCTCAAAACACTCAATTAAAAAGTGAGTGCTACTGGATGTCACTATAATTAAGTGGAACAGTCTGTAAATGGGATATCAGTTTATTTCTACAGAACTAAAGCACGTTAGCAGGGAAAAAAAGGAGATTTGTATCAAATCAGATTTCCAAATTGATGTTTAGAAAGACAATTTTCAGAAATTAAGCCAAACATTTAGCACTTGATATTTTTTCCCAATGTCAGGTGTAAAAATCTGAAATGAATCTGTCCTAGATCTTGAGCACTTTGAGAGAGTTAAACAGGAGCTGTTTGTTTCTTACCATATTTTTAATGTAGCCATTAGGTGGTGCTGTCATGCTTCCTGAGAATGTAATTGAGAATGTCTTCACATAACTTTTTGATGATTCCCCAGAACACTGTATATAACAACAGCTGAAACCATAAAAAATAGAAAGTGAACTTTCAGCAAGTAAAAAAATACTATTTATCATCTGTTTGATTGCCTTTCGCAACAGTCACCGAGGCAGTGCATCTTTGTGATGGTTTAATTGTAAAGTCAGACAGGTATGAAACGTGTTTGCCTTTCCATATCAGACAAGCACCTAGACTATTTTAGTATTTTTGAAAAGTCTTTGGAATAGCAATAAATAAGCTCTCCTACAACTGAGAATCACTTCTCGTCACATATTGAACAATCTCTGCCTCCTATAAGTGCTGTTAAAGTACTCCAGGGTTTCCTTTCAACAGATGACGTATTTGGTTATGGATCTATTTCCAGGAAAGCAGATCATATATCCTCCTTCATATACTATGGGAATGTACACAGCCGTGTGTCACTGTGTTATTATTTTTTATGTTACTCGCTATCCTTGCTATTCTAAGATTGGCTTTTTCAATTGCAAACTTCTGCAATGTACATTTGTATGCCCTTTTTCCAATCTCTCATAAGACCAATTAGCTACAATATTGCAACATACTAGCAAGATTCATGTCGGGTCAAAATTCCCAATACAAGCACTGGGTGGCCGCTATGCTACTTTTTCAGGTAGAATGATGGAAATCATGATGTATATTGGAAGGAACGCACTGCAGTAATGGCTTCTATTAAATGCTGCTGGTTTCTATCATTTGATGGATCTAGCATGGCATTTTTTTCATGGAAAACAAAATCGGAACATCTCAACAGGGCTTAAGGAAGAACACCTTTGTAGAGCAATATAAATACAAAAGAATATGTTTTTTATTCTAATTTTTGTGGTTCAACAGTTCAATAACCATTCCCTAAAGTTTACAGTCAGGGACAGCCAAATCAAGTGCTGGATATTAATGTCAAATTGCAATTGAAACTGGCAAGATTTTTGATTGTGGTGTGCCACCAATATAGGTAAACCACACCGCTGCTATGGGGCCTATGGGATAGGGGAACTTAGGGCCAAATGGCCCTGCCCCCTGTCCCACATTTGACTCTTCTCCCCCTTTACCTGAATGTCATGCTGTGCACTTACATTCTAGCTGCTGGGGACACTGCTCGCTCAGTCAGCGCAGGCTGGGGACACTGCTCGCACAGTCAGTGCAAGCTGGGGACACTGCTCGCTCAGTCAGTGCAGGCTGAGGACACTGCTTGCTCAGTCAGTGCAGGCTGGGGACACTGCCCGCTCAGTCAGTGCAGGCTGGGGACACTGCCTGCTCAGTCAGTGCAGGCTGGGGACACTGCCCACTCAGTCAGTGCAGGCTGGCAACACTGCCCGCTCAGTCAGTGCAGACTGGGGACACTGCTCGCTCAGTCAGTGCAGGCTGGGGACACTGCTCGCTCAGTCAGTGCAGGCTGGGGACACTGCTCGCTCAGTCAGTGCAGGCTGGGGACACTGCTCGCTCAGTCAGTGTAGACTGGGGACACTGCCCGCTCAGTCAGTGCAGGCTGTTCCCCTCCGTTTTTCTTATTCTCAGTGTAGTACTGCCTAGAGAGGGGGAGCAGCAGCCTGTACGGACTGAGAGAGTAACATTTCCAGCAGCTAGCATATGAGACTTTTGCTACCGACACATAGAAGGGGAATGAGGCTCCACTCTCCCATTTACACAGCAGTGACAACTGTGTCTGATAGTCACAGTTACTCCTAGCCCCTGGACATGTGGAGGCTGCAGAACAGGGCTTGGTATGGGCTGCTAGCAGGACTGGAGCCAGCCAGGGCCAAGGCGTATGTCATAATATTAGCAGGGCGACAGAATCCATGGAGTTCCACATCTATCGCTACCACCCACAGACTTTAGGTTACTAGGAAGCAGACTGCAGCTTCCACATGTCCTCTGCAGCAGCACTAAAAGCTGATGCAAGGTAGAAAGGACAGCTGTACCCAGTGGCAGCTTCTACACTTGTCTTCAATGGAGAAGCAGAGTGAGCTGCCTCTCCTTTCCTTTAGCTGTAGTTGTTTGCTAGCTACTCCTCCATTGAAACTCCATCAGTGTAGATATACAGTATATGGGTACATATTAAGTACACGTGTGTGTAAAAGTATGCTTGTGTATTATGTCCGCTTGGCGCACAAAAACACCACTCCTCAGAATGGATGCAAATGTGTCCCTTTAAAACCGCACACACATAGAGTACTTGCATGGACCAATTGCACCTCTCCAGGCTTAGATGGAAAGATCCCTGTCCCTTACTAACCAGGGAAAGTGGGGAACCCCTACCTAAAAGCGGGGACATCGTCCTGATACGGTCGGCCCTACGGTCTTCTTCTAGGACCTAGCTATCCCTGATCAGGGAGCTGGAGAGATGCGCTAAACACACAGGACACAACACTGTTCACACACACACACTGTACACAGAACAGCACTGCATATAAAGCACGTCTGGCCACTTGCACAGATCTAACATATGTCGCTGTTCACACCAACATACAGTGCTATACATACCACATAGAACAGAACTGCTCACACCATATGTCTGGCCACCAGCACAGACATACAACACAAGTCACTGTTCACACCAACATACAACAGGTGGTGCATACAACATGGACTCCACCCAGAGCTCACATGCATCCCACTGGTAACCATAGCCAGTTCAAGTGTCCTCACTCCAGGGAAATAGTGAGTCAGCCACCATGCTGACATAGGGAACAGTGTCAGGCATCACCCATCTGACACATAAGGCATCTGGAGGCCACACCTGCCCAGGGATAGAGAGAAACCTGCAGGTCGCCTGCACCTGTGTGGTCACCATACCACATACTACACAATGCACGCACCCCAGAATGCAAGGAGGGAAGGGACAGCAGGTGCCCAGACCGTCTTCAGAGAAGGAGAGAGGGCCACTACAGACAGGTATGCAAACACCAGCTCTGAGTGGGATAAACAGTGAAACATAAAGCACTAAAATGACCAGCAATCTCTCCCAAGAGTTTGCTGGTATTTATCTGCGGCAGATCAGGGGGATTGGCTGCTGGACAATATCACACCCAGCCAGCTCAATTACCCCTACCTGTAAAGGTGTGCAAAAGGAAGCCTGTAGAACCACAGGTCCCAGACGCACAACCTTAACATTGTATATGTATGTATGTGAAATCAAGTGCGATTTCTGCTCGTGGAGGAAAAAATTGCAGCATGTTCTATTTTTACACAGATTCCGCAATGCCATTGGATGGGCAATGACGTGGGAAAGCAGGGGTTTAAGAAAAAAAATATGTACCAATAGCTCGCCATGTGGACCGACCACAGTACAGAGAAGATATACAAAAAGCAGGTACGTGTGGATGCCAGCTGGGCACAGGGTCAGATTCTGCCGCTGACTCCCGCATGCGGAATATGACCCAGTCGGTTACAGCTGGCCTACATAAAACTGTGCCTATGTATGAATGTATGTATGTATAAGGCTAACTTCTCACAGGCGAGTGCGATATAGGGCCGTGAATCGTGCTACCATATCACACTCTGCAGAATGTGAATTCCCCAAACATATGAAGTGTTTTCATGTCAAAACAGCCTCGCATCGCTAGCAGAGTTTCTTCCATTGTTTTCAAAGGGAGACCTTGCATTTCGTGCACCTGGCACGTGGTGGGATGCTGCCTGCCTGTCTAAACGCTCTGCACGAGTGCTAACGGCCGTAGCAGTGATGTCAGCGCTCGTGCAGTTGTTTAAATGACTAGCTATCGGTCAGTTTAAATTGAAGATTTGTGAGTAGCTGAAGAGCAGCGAGTGATCTTTAAGCCCTACTTTCTGTGTTTTCGTCCCATTATGCGGCCTTGAAAATAATGGCTGCATAACGGGACGAGACGACACCATTGATTTCAATGGTTTCATTTTCATTAATAGTAAATTGTGTGCACGAGAAAAGATAGGACTTGTCCTGTCTTCACGCTTTTTTCAAAATCATCCGCTACTGCCAAATAGTCCGGAAAAAAACAAATTCCTGCTTCATTCACTAGTATGTTCCGTAGTGGCGAGCGTATTAGTGCAGGCATCCAGGTATTTTTGCCCTTAGTGCTAAAAATTTATAGTATATAGAGCACATTGGAAACCTGCATTGGAGGCTTAGCATGAAAGACTTAACTGCCCAGGTATGTTAAATGACTCTGGTTGTCTATTTTATTACTTATTGAAATGTTAACCACAGTTTCACTTTAGAAAAAATTAGTTACTGACTTTGACTAATTTCTGCACTATGTTTTTTTAGCAAATTTTTAACATAAAGTTGCCTTTGACTATCTCACAGCAATAGGATTTATAGGATTTATGACCATGTAAATGGGATATTTCATTTTTCACTATAAATTAGTGGTGATGTGTTACTCGAAGGCTATGTTCACCAGTGGAGGATTTTCCATAGTGAGAATTCTACATCAAATGATAAGCCGATTTTGAAGTAGATTTTTATACAGATTTACCTCCTAATTTGAAAAGGTGAAATACAAACTGAAAATCTGCAGAATACAGAAAATTGACACGTTGTGGGTTAAAAATCAACAATGCGGGTCAATTCTGCTGCAGAGTTTTTCTGCACCATGTGGATGAGATTTGTCAAACATCTTTATTAAAAACCACCCTAATATAATTATTTCAGATACAGTCTTTCATTATTTCCGATATAATATTTACATTATTCTCTAACCTAGGATATAGATGAGTTTTTGGCAAATTCTATCGAGCAGACCTTCCTACACTGTGCAGAATTGTTTAAGGTAATAGAATCTATGAAGACAAGTTATGTAGGGTAAAAGATATTGCTTAAAACAACCTGACACGCCAACACAGCAAAGCACATTTTCAGGTCAAGTAATAGGTGTTGTGAGGAATACACCAAGAATGTAACATTTTCGGTATTCTGTGAATTTAATTCACTTGACAGACAGATTCATAAATACATTGTATGAGATGTTCGGAAAGAAATCATCATTTCTTCAGTGGAAAGCTGAATAGCAATCTTGTACATGTATAACAAACTGTCTAGACACTGTAGGCTATCAAATAGCTTCCATACTAGGATTTATTGCTCTCCAGTATTTTGACTAAACCTTCAGTACATTTTATCTAGGAAAGTATACAGCAGGTCTGGGTGGCTGTCTAAGGCGAACCTTGGAATCCGTGTGTCTAGAATTTTGCTCAGTATTAGCTATGACTTATTATATTTACTGGTAACTGTGGTATAAAGAGCTTTGTACTACAGCTTTATAACCAATATGTGTAAAAGGTTCCCTTCTTATTGACTGGCGCTCTATAATTATTATGATGATGGAATGATTTAATTGATTTTAACTCCTTGCAAGCATATGAAGGGTTCTGTACGCCCCTGCTCTTCCCAAAAACATTCACATGATATGATCAGTTTATTTGTTGCATTTATATGCTTTTCATTTTTCTTTTAACTTTTCTAACCATCTTCCAATAATTATTTTCATAGCAGTGATGTACATAGGAGAGAGTGAACCCATTGGAATGATCAAAATGGATCTTCATTTTGGTTTTTACACCAAGGACAGAAGTGTCTGGTATCTGTTTGTATGTCTGCTCAATTTCTAACCCTTGCTGGCTAGCAGCGCAGCTCCTCAGGGGAGAAAAGTCATGCATAGCTTCTTGTCCACAAGTAACAAAAGGGGTGGGGATAACTACTGTGTTTCCCCCCAAAAAAGACACTGTCTCATATTCATTTTTGCCCCAAAAGAGGCACAGTGTCATTCACTGAATAGGTGTGATTGGTTCACCACGCCAGCTCTTATTGGCTGAGCCACGGCACTCGTGATCCAATCACAGCAATCTCTTGCTGGAGGCGGAGTATTCAAGCCCCGTTACCAGAATGAGAATTCTCTCTCAGTGCTGAGGACTACACAGAGGACTGCTGGAGCATCGCAGCTCAGCGTTACGGACCCGTACACCGCCTGCTAGGTGAGTATTGTTTTTTTTTTCCATGCAGTGTAGCTAAGGCTTATTTTCGGGGGAGAACTTATATTTCAAACCTCCCCCCCCCCAAAAAAAAATCAGGGTTGGGCTTATTATTGGGGTGTATCTTATTTTAAGGGAAACATGGTAGGAATAGGCCCTCTCTCCAAGGGCCCCATAGCAGCCACATGGTGTAGCATGTATGTTCCAGTTTTATACCATATTTCCAAAGTATTATAATCTTAACCAGGTCATTTTGGTGACTATTTAATTGTTTTTGCTGCTATTCATGGTACTAAAGTTCCAACCATCACAGTCTAAAGTACATAGCAACAAAGAGCTTTATAAAATGCTGCAAACTCTTCAATGCTGATCTTTATAGAAAACAGCATTGCATTTCAGGTCTTTCGTCTTGGCACTACCAACTGCCAGTCTGTGTCTCAACTGCTAAAAAATATTAATACTTGATATAAGTTGGCAAAAACGGTCTACTACTTCTGTGTCTTCACCATCAAAACCAAAGTTAGCTGTCTTCCTTGTTGTCATAACATTCATTTCTCCATATTTAACAGAAGTTCTACCTCTTTATGCCGTTCTTTAACATTTCTTATAAAGGACTGAAGGTCAACTTGTATGTCTTGCATCTCCTTTTCAGTGTAATACTTGACTTTGCAGTGAATGATCTTTTTTTGTGTGCATAACATAAGATAACTAATATTTTGCACATTCTTTGGGGATATTAACTGACCTTTTTCAGTCTTTTAGCCATTGAGCAGTTTCCTAGAGATGTGTTGACATAATCTCACCAAACACTTGTTCTTCTTCCTTTTACGTACAGTATTTGCATTGCAAAACCATTAAATTTCGTAATGGTCCTGAACTACTCTGACTTTTACCTTGAGCACTGGAGGTACTCTTTGTATTTTTTCTCATGATCACTTACATTTTAATTGAAATCGACATATACACAGAAAGTTATTTTACAACCATAGATAATCTGAAAAGCATCTTTGATTTTTCATTTTATTTTTGTAATTTCAAATTATACTGCAAGTGTTGTAGCAGTCTTTTTTGAAATTCTGTATAAAATATCTTTAGTGTTCTTCAGCATTTCTGGGGCACAATCATACATGGAATCAATTTGATATCAATTACTTATGTCATTTATGATAAAGATTAGAATCAATGTCAGAAAATATTATTTTATGGAAAGATTAGTAGATGCTTGGAACAAACCATCCAGCAGATGTGGATACCAAATCAACAGTAAGTGAATGTAAGCATGGATGGGATAAGCATACTTCTATCCTTAGAGGAAAATAAAAAGGAAATAACATAAGGGCAGACTAGATGGACCATGTGCTCTTTTGCTGCTGTCAGTTTTTTATGTTTCCACGCTCCTGATTTATGCGATAATAGTCTTGCTAACATTTAAAGCTGTGAAAAAAAGCACATAAAGGGTAATAATATTTTCTTAATGATGATAAAAAGCAAGATATATATATATATATATATATATATATATATATATATATATATATATACACACACACTGTTTTCTCTATCTTCACTTAGGTGGTGATGGTTGAACAGGGTCCTGGTGTATAATTCCAGAGTTGACAGATTCCCTCTGCTCTTTGTAGAGCACTTGAAAGACATACAACCTCATACAGATGTTGGTGCCTTATGTCCTACTTTCTAACATGGTACCTTAGGCATTTCCATCTCCGCCTAAGATATATCATAGAACTGTGTGTACAACATCATTGAATATTCAACGCTATTTCACCCTCTGTCTTCTATAGTTGCTGTGTATTTATACAACAAAGCTAGGTGAAAGCTCTCTTATGTTATAATGAATATCATAGAGCATAATATTGCTATATGGAAACTTAGAATCAAATGCAAAACTTATATTAAGTATAAAAGTGATTTCCATTTATTGCAATGTAGAGATACAAATAAAACCTTTACTCCTTAAAGGAGATGTCCCGCGCCGAAACGGGTTTTTTTTTTTTTCAACCCCCCCCCCCCCGTTCGGCGCGAGACAACCCCGATGCAGGGAAGTAAAGGAAGCTTACCGGAGCGCTTACCTTAATCCCCGCGCTCCGGTGACTTCAATACTTACCGCTGAAGATGGCCGCCGGGATCCTCTGTCTTCGTGGACCGCAGCTCTTCTGTGCGGTCCACTGCCGATTCCAGCCTCCTGATTGGCTGGAATCGGCACGTGACGGGGCGGAGCTACACGGAGCCGCTCTCTGGCACGAGCGGCTCCATAGAAGACTACAGAAGACCCGGACTGCGCAAGCGCGGCTAATTTGGCCATCGGAGGCCGAAAATTAGTCGGCACCATGGAGACGAGGACGCTAGCAACGGAGCAGGTAAGTATAAAACTTTTTATAACTTCTGTATGGCTCATAATTAATGCACAATGTATATTACAAAGTGCATTATTATGGCCATACAGAAGTGTATAGACCCACTTGCTGCCTCGGGACAACCCCTTTAACGACCAGTCTATAGATTTTTATGTCCTTACTTGCTGGGCCTTATTCCCTGAGGACATAGAAATATGTTTCCTGCATGGATTAAGGCCCTGCAAGCTGAGGATGTGGCAGCTCCATGCTGCCGGCTCCGGGAGGTAGCCGGCAACCTGGAGCTGCCATTCCGGGCCGCGGGTCCCCTCCCCTGGTCACATGATCGCTGGCATTTACCGAATGCCGGCGATCATATAAAGGTTAATAAAAAGTTTAAAAAAGTGAAAGATTCAGCTGCCCTGGTGAATCGTATCCATCGGGGCAGCTGAAAGTACTCACCCGCCTTCGCCGCGATGACCGGCGGTGTCCCAGCCTCCAGGTCCCATCGGCGCCTTCTGCGCATGCGCGCCAGACGTCATACGTCGGGCGTGCGCTTAGAAGGCGCACGCGGCCCGGGAAATTTTAAAATTCTTCTGCTCCCGGCTCCCATGTGCAGCCGAGAGCAGAGGGATGTCACCGGGAGCCGCTGTATGCGGTTCCCGGTCACGTGAGCGCTGCTATCCAATGGATAGCAGCGATCATGTAAAGTAAAAAAAAAGTTTTTAAAAAGTTTTAAAAAAAGCAAAAAAGTTTAAGTTTCATCTCCCCTCACAGATCATATGAAATAACGTACCAAAGGCACCGCATTTATCCGTGGACTTCACCACGGCTTCTGCGCACGCGCCCGCCGCCAAGATGGCGGACGCATGTGCAAAAGGCACAGATTGCCAGGGTAATTTAAAATCTCCCTGCCCCTGGCTACCAAACGTAGCCAAGAGCCTGGAGATTTCACTGCTGCCTGCAAAACGCGGTATCTGGTCACGTGATCGCCATTTTCCAATTGAAAACGGCGATCACGTAAAAGTAAAAGAAGTGAAAATTTCACCTCCAATCACAGATCAGATTCGTGAGGGGAGGTGAAATTACTTACCTAGGGCCTCCGGCGATGTCCCTGGATGGGATCTTTATCCACGGACCTTTCCCCAACTTTGGCGCATGTGCCCATTAGCAAAATGGTGGACACAAGCGCAAAAGCTGTTGAGGGCCCTGGAAATTCAAAGTCTCCTTGCGCCTGGCTACTAAATGTAGCCAAGAGCCTGGAGCAGTGACCGAGGGCCGCAGAGAGTGGTTTCCGGTCACGTGATCGCAGTTATCCAATAGATAATGGCGATTACGTAAAATTTAAGACACAGTTGAAGTTTGATGCACCTTTCCTTTTGAGTCCCGTTATGCATACAGACATAATATTAAGGCCACAATGGGTATGTCTCTGAAAACGGGACAAACATTTTGGGGTGAACTTTTTCATTCTTATGTACACTATACAAAAAAAAAAGTTTTTAAAATGACACAATTGCCAAAAAAATTAAAATCGTAATTTTTTTCCATCTGCTTTGCTCAGATTCATTCAAAAACTGTGGGGTTAAAATATACAGTACACCCCTAGGTGTATGCGTTAAGTGGTCTAGTTTTCAAAATGGGGTCATTTGTGGGGGTCCTCTCTTATTTTGGCCGCTAAAGGGTTCTACAAGTGGGCAATGGGGCCTAAAACGCCTTCACGCATAATGTCTGTTCTAAAAGCCACCGGCTGCTCCTTTCGTTTTGCGCCCTGTTGTGAATACGGACATAATTTTAGGGCCACAATGGGTATGGTTCTGAACACGGGACAAACAGGGGTATCCATTTTGTGGTACAAGTCTTCATTCATATGTATGCTGTACAAAAAAAACGGGTTTAAAAGTGACATGATTGCCAAAAAAATGAAAATCGTAATTTTTTCCTTCTGCTTTGCTTAGATTCATTCAAAAACAGTGGGGTCAAAATGCGCAGCACACCCCTAGATAAATTCATTAATTGGTCTAGTTTTCAAAATGGGGTCATTTGTGGGGGTTCTATATCGTTTTGGTCCATCAAGGGCTCTACAAGTGGGCAATGGGGCTGAAATCACCTTCAAGCAAAATGACTGTTCTGAAAGTCACCATCTGCTCTTTTCGGTTTGGACCCTGTTGTGCATACGGACACCAGATTAGGGCAACAATGTGTATGTTTTTGAACACAGGACTAACGGGGGTATCCATTTTGGGTGCAAATATGCATTTTAATGTGCATTATAGAAAAAAAATCCCATCTTTTAAATAGCATATTTGCAAAAACATGAAATTTTATTTTTTCTCCTCTAAATTGCATTAATTCCTGAAAAAAATCTGTGGGGTAAAAATACTCACGACCCCCCTCAGTGAATACATTAAGGGGTGTCGTTTTTAAAATGGGGTCATTTGTGGGGGTATCGATCATTCTGACACCTACCGGTATGAGCCTTTGTAATCTTGGCTTGGTGCCGGAAAATAAAGTGTTCCTCAAAATGCTGAAAATCAATGTTAAATTTGCACGTCTCTTAAATGGTTAGAAAAAAACTGAACTTTTTCTAATGTGCGTCCAGAATAAATTAATCAGATGGAAATATATATCTTATCAAGAATTTGTACAGTATGTTTGCACATATTTGAGATATCGCAGTTGAAAATATGAAAATTTTTTCAAAATTTTCCCAATTTTGGTGCTTTTAATAAATATACACAAATTCTATCAGACTATTTTCACCACGTAAATGAAGTCCAACATGTGGCGAAAAAACAATGTCAGAATCACTTGGATAAGGAAAACCTTTACGGCGTTATGCTATGTCAAAGTGACACATGTCAGATTTCCAAAATGTGGTCTGGTCATTAAGGCGCAAACAGGCTTGGTCACTAAGGGGTTAAGCAAAAGGTGTTTAATAGAGATGAGCGAATGTACTCGTCCGAGCTTGATACTCGTTCGAGTATTAGTGTGTTCGAGATGCTCGTTACTAGAGGCGAGCACCACGCGATGTTCGAGTTACTTTCACTTTTATCTCTGAGACGTTAGCGCGCTTTTCTGGCCAATAGAAAGACAGGGAAGGCATTACAACTTCCCCCTGCGACGTTCAAGCCATATACCACCCCCCCTGCAGTGAGTGGCTGGCGAGATCAGGTGTCACCCGAGTATATAAATCGGCCCCTCCCGCGGCTCGCCACAGATGCATTCTGACAGAGATCAGGGAAAGTGCTGCTGATGCCGGAGCTGCTATAGGGAGAGCGTTAGGAGTGATTTTAGGCTTCAAGAACCCCAACGGTCCTTCTTAGGGCCACATCTGACCGTGTGCAGTACTGTTGAGGCTGCTTTTAGCAGTGTTGCACAATTTTTTTTTTTGTATATCGGGCGTGCAGAGCATTGCGTCCTCAGTCTGCAGTCATTGTACAGAGTATAGGGCCAGTACTGGTGAGGCAGGGAAAGAGATATCCAGGCTATATAGGCAGTGGGCTTTTTCAAAAAAAATTGGGGAAAAATACTACTTTTGGGCTGCCTGTGACCGTCTTCAGTTTTGCTGCGTGTCTGCTGGGGGTAGTAGTCCTAATTAATACGCAGCTAAGCATTACAGCAGGCTTGCGCAAAATTGTTTCCTGGGTCTGCTGTCTCTGTTACATCACCGCCGTCATCCTGCCAGAGGGAAACAGTATACATAATATTATACGCTGCCTACAGTATCTGTCTGCTGGGGGTAGTAGTCCTAATTAATACGCAGCTAAGCGTTACAGCAGGCTTGCGCAAAATTGTTTCCTGGGTCTGCTGTCTCTGTTACATCACCGCCGTCATCCCGCCAGAGGGAAACAGTATACATAATATTATACGCTGCCTACAGTATCTGTCTGCTGGGGGTAGTAGTCCTAATAAATACGCAGCTAAGCGTTACAGCAGGCTTGCGCAAAATTGAGGAGCAGGCAGACTCCCAGGAACTGTTCCTGGGCCCCTGCCCAGAATGGCCAGCAATGGTTCCTCTCCCACCGGAGGAGTTTGTCGTGACCGATGCCCAACCTTTGGAAAGTTCCCAGGGTCCGGGGGATGAGGCTGGGGACTTCCGGCAACTGTCTCAAGAGCTTTCAGTGGGTGAGGAGGACGATGACGATGAGACAGTTGTCTATCACTCAGGTAGTAGTAATTGGAGTAAGTCCGTGGGAGGAGTGCACAGAGGATTCGGAGGAAGAGCAGCAGGACGATGAGGTGACTGACCCCACCTGGTTTGCTACGCCTACTGAGGACAGGTCTTCAGAGGGGGAGGCAAGTGCAGCAGCAGGGCAGGTTGGAAGAGGCAGTGCGGTGGCCAGGGGTAGAGGCAGGGCCAGACCGAATAATCCACCAACTGTTTCCCAAAGCGCCCCCTCGCGCCATGCCACCCTGCAGAGGCCGAGGTGCTCAAAGGTCTGGCAGTTTTTCATTGAGAGTGCAGACGACCGACGAACAGTGGTGTGCAACCTTTGTCGCACCAAGATCAGCCGGGGAGCCACCACCACCAGCATGCGCAGACATATGATGGCCAAGCAGCCCACAAGGTGGGACGAAGGCCGTTTACCGCCTCCGGTTTGCACTGCTGCCTCTCCCCCTGTGCCCCAACCTGCCACTGAGATCCAACCCCTCTCTCAGGACACAGGCACTACCGTCTCCTGGCCTGCACCCACACCCTCACCTCCGCTGTCCTCGGCCCCATCCACCAATGTCTCTCAGGGCACCGTCCAGCCGTCGCTAGCGCAAGTGTTGGAGCGCAAGCGCAAGTACGCCGCCACGCACCCACATGCTGAAGCGTTAAACGTGCACATAGCCAAATTTATCAGCTTGGAGATGCTGCCGTATAGGGTTGTGGAAACAGAGGCTTTCAAAGGTATGATGGCGGCCGCGGCCCCGCGCTACTCAGTTTCCAATCGCCACTACTTTTCCCGATGTGCCGTCCCAGCCCTGCACGACCACGTCTCCCGCAACATTGTACGCGCCCTCACCAACGCGGTTACTGCCAAGGTCCACTTAACAACGGATACGTGGACAAGCACAGGCGGGCAGGGCCACTATATCTCCCTGACAGCACATTGGGTGAATTTAGTGGAGGCTGAGACAGAGTCAGAGCCTGGGACCGCTCACGTCCTACCCACCCCCAGAATTGCCGGCCCCAGCTCGGTGGTGGTATCTGCGGCGGTGTATGCTTCCTCCACTAAACCACCCTCCTCCTCCTCCTCCTACGCAACCTCTGTCTCGCAATCAAGATGTGTCAGCAGCAGCACGTCGCCAGCAGTCAGTGTCGTGTGGCACGGCAGCACAGCGGTGGGCAAGCGTCAGCAGGCCGTGCTGAAACTACTCAGCTTAGGAGAGAAGAGGCACACGGCCCACGAACTGCTGCAGGGTCTGACAGAGCAGACCGACCGCTGGCTTGCGCCGCTGAGCCTCCAACCGGGCATGGTCGTGTGTGACAACGGCCGTAACCTGGTGGCGGCTCTGCAGCTCGGCAGCCTCACGCACGTGCAATGCCTGGCCCACGTCTTTAATTTGGTGGTTCAGCGCTTTCTGAAAAGCTACCCACGCTTGTCAGACCTACTCGAAAAGGTGCGCCGACTCTGCGCACATTTCCGCAAGTCCCACACGGACGCTGCCACCCTGCAACATCGGTTTAATCTGCCAGTGCACCGACTGCTGTGCGACGTGCCCACGCGGTGGAACTCTACGCTCCACATGTTGGCCAGGCTTTATGAGCAGCATAGAGCTATAGTGGAATACCAACTCCAACATGGGTGGCGCAGTGGGAGTCAGCCTCCTCAATTCTTTACAGAAGAGTGGGCCTGGTTGGCAGACATCTGCCAGGTCCTTGGAAACTTTGAGGAGTCTACCCAGATGGTGAGCGGCGATGCTGCAATCATTAGCGTCACCATTCCTCTGCTATGCCTCTTGAGAAGTTCCCTGCAAAGCATAAAGGCAGACGCTTTGTGCTCGGAAACAGAGGCGGGGAAGACAGTATGTCGCTCTATAGTCAGAGTACCCTCCTGTCTATATCTCAGTGCATTGAGGAGGAGCAGGAGGAGGGGGAGGAGGATGAGGAGGAGGGGGAAGAGACAGCTTGGCCCACTGCTGAGGGTACCCATGCTGCCTGCCTGTCATCCTTTCAGAGTGTATGGCCTGAGGAGGAGCAGGAGGAGGAGGAGGATCCTGAAAGTGATCTTCCTAGTGAGGACAGCCATGTGTTGCATACAGGTACCCTGGCACACATGGCTGACTTCATGTTAGGATGCCTTTCTCGTGACCCTCGCGTTACACGCATTCTGGCCACTACGGATTACTGGCTGTACACACTGCTCGACCCACGGTATAAGGAGAACCTTTCCACTCTCATACCCGAAGAGGAAAGGGGTTCGAGAGTGATGCTATACCACAGGACCCTGGCGGACAAGCTGATGGTAAAATTCCCATCCGACACCGCTAGTGGCAGAAGGCGCAGTTCCGAGGGCCAGGAAGCAGGGAAGGCGCAGAGATCAGGCAGCATGTACAGCACAGGCAGGGGAACACTCTCTAAGGCCTTTGACAGCTTTCTGGCTCCCCAGCAAGACTGTGTCACCGCTCCCCAGTCAAGGCTGAGTCGGCTGGAGCACTGTAAAAGGATGGTGAGGGAGTACGTAGCCGATCGCACGACCGTCCTCCGTGACGCCTCTGCCCCCTACAACTACTGGGTGTCGAAGCTGGACACGTGGCCTGAACTCGCGCTGTATGCCCTGGAGGTGCTTGCTTGTCCTGCGGCTAGCGTCTTGACAGAGAGGGTGTTTAGTGCGGCTGGGGGAATCATCACAGATAAGCGTACCCGCCTGTCAACCGACAGTGCCGACAGGCTTACACTCATAAAGATGAACAAAGCCTGGATTTCCCCAGACTTTTCTTCTCCACCAGCGGACAGCAGCGATACCTAAACAATACGTAGGCTGCACCAGCGGACAGCAGCGGTACCTAAACAATGCGTAGGCTGCACCCGCGGATGGAAGCATCGTTCTCTATCACCATCAAAAACGGGGACCTTTTAGCTTCATCAATCTGTGTATAATATTCATCCTCCTCCTCCTGCTCCTCCTCCTGAAACCTCACGTAATCACGCCGAACGGGCAATTTTTCTTAGGCCCACAAGGCTCAGTCATATAATTTTTGTAAACAATCTTTATATGTTTCAATGCTCATTAAAGCGTTGAAACTTGCGCCTGAACCAATTTTTATTTTAACTGGGCTGCCTCCAGGCCTAGTTACAAATTAAGCTACATTAACCAAAGCGATTAATGGGTTTCACCTGCCCTCTTGGTTGGGCTTGGGCAATTTTTCTGAGGTACATTAGTACTGTTGGTACACCAATTTTTTGGGGCCCTCGCCTACAGTGTAATCCAATAAATTTTTTGCCCACCTGCATTAAAGCTGACGTTACATCAGCTGTGCTGGGCACTGCAATGTGATATATTTATGTACCGCCGGTGGGTTCCAGGGAGCTACCCATGCTGTGGGTCCACAGGGAGTTGTAACTGCATGTGTCTACTTCTAAAGAACCCCAGTCTGACTGGGGCATGCAATGTGGGCCGAAGCCCGCCTGCATTAAACATGACATTACCTCAGCTGTGCTGGGCACTGCAATGGGATATATTTATGTACCGCCGGTGGCTTCCTGGCACCCACCCATGCTGTCGGTCCACACCGAGTTGTAACTGCATGTGTCCACTTCTGAAGAACCCAAGTCTGACTGGGGCATGCAGTGTGGGCCGAAGCCCACCTGCATTAAACATGACATTACCTCAGCTGTGATGGGCAATGCAATGGGATATATTTATGTACCGCCGGTGGCTTCCTGGCACCCACCCATGCTGTCGGTCCACATGGAGTTGTAACTGCATGTGTCCACTTCTAAAGAACCCCAGTCTGACTGGGGCATGCAGTGTGGGCCGAAGCCCACCTGCATCAAACATGACATTACCTCAGCTGTGCTGGGCACTGCAATGGAATATATTTATGTACCGCCGGTGGCTTCCTGGCACCCACCCATGCTGTCGGTCCACACGGAGTTGTAACTGCATGTGTCCACTTCTAAAGAACCCCAGTCTGACTGGGGCATGCAGTGTGGGCCGAAGCCCACCTGCATTAAACATGACATTACCTCAGCTGTGATGGGCAATGCAATGGGATATATTTATGTACCGCCAGTGGCTTCCTGGCACCCACCCATGCTGTCGGTCCACACGGAGTTGTAGCTGCATGTGTCCACTTCTAAAGAACCCCAGTCTGACTGGGGCATGCAGTGTGGGCCGAAGCCCACCCGCATTAAACATGACATTACCTCAGCTGTGATGGGCAATGCAATGGGATATATTTATGTACCGCCGGTGGCTTCCTGGCACCCACCCATGCTGTCGGTCCATACGGAGTTGTAATTGCATGTGTCCACTTCTAAAGAACCCCAGTCTGACTGGGGCATGCAGTGTGGGCCGAAGCCCACCTGCATCAAACATGACGTTACCTCAGCTGTGCTGGGCACTGCAATGGGATATATTTATGTACCGCCGGTGGCTTCCTGGCACCCACCCATGCTGTCGGTCCACACGGAGTTGTAACTGCATGTGTCCACTTCTAAAGAACCCCAGTCTGACTGGGGCATGCAGTGTGGGCCGAAGCCCACCTGCATTAAACATGACATTACCTCAGCTGTGATGGGCAATGCAATGGGATATATTTATGTACCGCCGGTGGCTTCCTGGCACCCACCCATGCTGTCGGTCCACACGGAGTTGTAACTGCATGTGTCCACTTCTAAAGAACCCCAGTCTGACTGGGGCATGCAGTGTGGGCCGAAGCCCACCTGCATTAAACATGACATTACCTCAGCTGTGCTGGGCACTGCAATGGGATATATTTATGTACCGCCGGTGGGTTCCAGGGAGCCACCCATGCGGTCGGTCCACACAGAGTTGTAACTGCATGTGTCCACTTCTAAAGAACCCCAGTCTGACTGGGGCATGCAGTGTGGGCCGAAGCCCACCTACATTAAACATGACATTGCCTCAGCTTTGATGGGCAATGCAATGGGATATATTTATGTACCGCCGGTGGCTTCCTGGCACCCACCCATGCTGTCGGTCCACAGGGACTTCAAAATAGGGAGTTGTACCTGCCTGTGTCTATGAATTAAAAACCCCGGTCAGGTTGGGGCATGCAGTGTGGGCCGAAGCCCACCTGCATTTAATCTGATGTTAGCTCTGCTGTCCAGGGCTTTGCAATGGGATACATTTATGTACAGCCGGTGGGTTCCAGGGAGCCACCCATGCTGTGGGTGCACACGGAATTCCCATTGCGGAGTTGTACCTTCCTGTGACTATTTATGAAAAACCGCGATCTGACTGGGGCATGCAGACACCTTGACAGAATGAATAGTGTGTGGCACATAGGTTCCCCATTGCTATGCCCACGTGTGCAGCTCCTGATGGAGGTGGCACAGGATTGGATTTCTCATTGCTTCTGTACAGCATTGTGGGCTATCGCCCCGCCCCTTTTAAAGAGGGTCACTGCCTAGCCATGCCAACTCTCTGCAGTGTGTGCCTGCGGTTCCTCCTCATGACAGACACACTTATAAATAGACATGAGGGTGGTGTGGCATGAGGGCAGCTGAAGGCTGCGCAGGGACACTTTGGTGTGCGCTGTGGACACTGGGTCATGCGGGGGGATTTGGCAGCATGTAACCCAGGAGAAGTGGCAGCGGAGTGTCATGCAGGCAGTGATTGTGCTTTGTTGGAGGTAGTGTGGTGCTTAGCTAAGGTATCCATTGCTAATGAGGGCTTTTCAGAAGTAAAAGTTGTTGGGGGGGGCCCACTCGTGCCGCTATTGTGGCTTAATAGTGGGACCTGGGAACTTGAGATGCAGCCCAACATGTAGCCCCTCGCCTGCCCTATCCGTTGCTGTGTCGTTCCCATCACTTTCTTGAATTGCCCAGATTTTCACAAATGGAAACCTTAGCGAGCATCGGCGATATACAAAAATGCTCGGGTCGCCCATTGACTTCAATGGGGTTCGTTACTCGAAACGAACCCTCGAGCATCGCGAAAATTTTGTCCCGAGTAACGAGCACCCGAGTATTTTGGTGCTCGCTCATCTCTAGTGTTTAAACATTATTATAGTACAGGTGCAATTTTTAAAGAGGTTGCCTGTCCATTAAATAAAATATATATCGAATAAAGCATTAAAGTGAATGTTTACCGTTTACATGCTGTTAAAAAAAATTCCTTAAATGATGACATTTGCTTATATAGAAAGGCCCAGTCGGGTGTTTAAAGTGTATAGCAATGTGTACATCCAAGTAATGAGCTGAGTGCTAATGGACACACATACTCAGTCACTCTCCCACAGTAAGGTCTCTGTGAAGTAATCCTTGATGCTGAGAAGACATCTTCTGCAGGGAGAATAGGAAGGATTTATATTGTCATCTGCCAGATGGGGAAGCAGACAGATTCTTTTCAGAACATGCTCACAGCAGCACCACAAGAGACACAAAGTAGCAACAATGCTGAAAAACACACTTCTTGTACTAGAAATACTGCAAGTTACTACAACAACTAACAGTATTTCAAGACTTTTAGCATGAAAATAATGAGTGGGATTACTGCTTTAAGTTTTATTAATAAAAACTTTAATAGGGAATATAATAGTCCACCACCAGAAATCTATATCCGGTATCACCCATAAACAGGGGGTTTCTGATTAGTAAACCGTGCAGATAAATAGTTATAATTATACAGTCTGACAAGGTGAATAGTTAATAATTACAATGGCAAATTCTATTACTACTTACTGACGTTTTCCATCATTGCCAACCTCCATCGGTGGTTCTGCCAAAGTACATTTTACTTTTTGCAACAAGAATTCTCCAGCATGCAGCACAATTCTTGACCATCAAAACCAGGAATACTGTGTTGACATCCTGACAAACTACATTATAAATCTATGGTGTCCATCTGACATCCTTTGGATCTGTAAGTGGAACAGAGCCTAATGGTGTTTTTCTACTCAGATTTGTAAGTTCAACACTACATCGGGAGAAAAGAAGGTTCTATAATCACACCATATGAAAAAAAGGTTTGGCACTGTGTTAGCCAGTAGAGTAAAATGTGATTCTTCTCAGTAAGAGAAACCAAGTAATCTTGTAGATTTGATACCTTTTAATGGCTAATAAAAATACATGATGTTACAGCAAGCTTTCAGGATAGGGGCGATAGATCTTAGACTATTTAACAGTTAGCTTTTGGCTACAAAGCCAGATGCTGTTGGGAAAATGTAGCAGAACATCCTTTTTATTCAAAAGAAAGGCTGTGGATGTAATGCATGGATGTGGGAGCCACTCTTATAAAGCACCAGCACTTTCTGCTTGGATGAACAAACTTTTGAAAAGTTCAGTCAAGCCAGTTTGCCAAACTTTTGAAAAGTTCGGTTAAGCCGGTTTGCCGAACTTTTGCAGAATGCTTGGTTGGTCTGAATTAGTGTAAGCATCTTACCAGCGCTGGATTGGTGCCCAGGTGTATCAGCCGAACTGGTCACTGTAGAGTAGTCAAGGAAGCCAGGAGTCGTTATCGGGAAGTCATAGAATGTAGTACAATGGGATGAGATGAAAGCATAGTCCAATGGAAGCCATAGGATAGCAGCAGTAGGTATCGGTATGCAGTACAGTGGAATGAGATGGAAGTGTAGTCAAATGGAAGCCAGAGGTCAGTAGGTATCTGTACAACTGCAGATGAGCAGGAGAAAGAAGAGCTTGATCAAGGTGGTGGAGCACAATAATTATGTACTGAAGAAGTGGCAGGGCTAGGCTTATGTAGGAAGTAAAATCAGGAACAGGGGCGGGGTCAGGACGAGGAGACAGGAACTAGGTAACTGGGAAATACAGAACAAGGCTACGTTTCTGCAAGGGAACTGTCTAAGTCCTGGATAGCCTAGCGGAGAGAGCTGCCAACTAGAACACAAGAGGTCGTGGGTTTAAGCCCTGACAATTAGTTTGCACTGAACCAGAAGTTCACCAAAACCCCCTAAAACTGGTGTATAACAGTATCTAAGAGCCATAAACCTCTGGAAGTGTTATGCAGGGATCTATGGCTCTTAGATAGAGTTATACACCAGTATTCAGAACTACTGCTGAGCAAACAGAACCACTAGAACCCTGTTTTGGGTAGATCTTTGACAAAAGCTTGTTTCAGCTTTTTGCCAAACCAAACTTTTAGCAAAGTTTGACACAAAACAGGGTTTTACTGGTTCAATTCGCTCAACACAAACAAGGTAAGTGTATTAGATTGGTTCAGATTGATATCCAGGGATAATTCTTGTTTCAAGTCAGGAAGTTTAGCATCAGTTTTTTCCCTAACTTAAGGACAATAGATAACTGTTCTCTTCTGGATATTGATAATCGGTCAAATTATATGAATTTGTCTTTTTTAACCTTAATGGCTAAATTTTTTACCAATTCACCAGTTCTAGCCTTATCCTATTGCTCGACTTGAGGAACTACAGAGATAAAGGCTACATATTCAAACTCTATGTAAATCATACATTTGAGCAGTTCTATGTTCCTAAAACTGACAGAGCATATGATAGTACAGTCACAGTTTTATCACACAGACACTCTAAATTCAGTTCACGATCTGCAATTAAACCTTGTAAGAGCTGAGGTAACTATTTTGTGTATAGGCTCTCAGAGGCTATTCAAATATTAATTAATCATTGTTCTGTGGGAACGAAGGTAATATGCCTTACTCTATGGGCACTCTGGAAGTAGGAGAAAGGAGAAAATATTATTCATAGACCACAGTTTACTTTGTTTTTGATGAGTAGGGAAATGTGATTTCGGACATTGGGGTATTGAAATGATTGATTATAGTCAGCTAAAATATAAAGCTGAAACACAAACATTCCCAGTATGACTTCCATCCCCATTTTGCATTCGTATTTGATCAGCAATTCACATAAGAATAACATGAGATTGCTAGCTTTTTAATGGCACACTTGTTATCCTTCCCTCATTATATTAATAAGGTGCTTGAATTAATGTATTTTTTAATTTTATTCTCACTCAGGCGTGCTATTAATACTTATGAGACTAAGTTCATCTTGTGATACATTTTTTCAGATGTTAAATGTTGCCTTTACATTAAACTAAAAACCAGATGGATGGATATATAACTTGTCCTTATGTTATCAACACAGAAGAGATAAATATTCAGATAACTGAGCAGACAAATTGGATCTGTTGCTTCAAATCTGTTCAGACTTGTGTTATGGTTTCTGGCAGGTCCTATTGATGGCAGTATGAACATATTAAAAAACATGGTAAATGTAGTCATTGATCATGTTATGTGAACATAAAATATAGCAGTATAGATATACGTGGATCTACTTCTTAAAGGGAAGAGCAAGTTCATTACTAAACTACCAGGTAGACAAACCAAACTCCAAGTGAATAAAAGTTAATTCAAAACAAATATTCATAAAACTGTCTACCAAGTGAAAATCAGCAATTTAATGACACGTTAGTTTCACATTTTTCAGTCAGTGGCTAAAATGTCGAGATGAAAATTTGTAGC
Organism: Eleutherodactylus coqui; assembly: GCF_035609145.1. NCBI lineage: Eukaryota > Metazoa > Chordata > Amphibia > Anura > Eleutherodactylidae > Eleutherodactylus > Eleutherodactylus coqui. The sequence goes on along the minus strand of NC_089838.1, from coordinate 169,059,372 downwards.
TGAAGATTAAATGGCAAAAATATGCTTCCTCATGATGTTACAATTATATTTGCAAGCAGAAAAGTCATTATTCTATGATGCACAAATGTGACTGATTTCAACATCTGGAAGGCTTGTATAGCTTTACTACAGTGCATTAAATGACTATATTTTTTCAAGAAGGAAACAATAGCATAAATTAGACATTTCTACGCAGTTTATGTGCTGTATACATTTTCATTATCACTGAAATTCTTTACAAAGAGTTTTGTTGAAAGGATTTAGCTGTTTTGCAGCCAGTGTGTTTTGACTCATGAGTTTCAGAACTTGTTTTTTTTATACTCATAATACCATTATAAGAGAGCTTCCTCTTTACTTTATATGGATATATTAGATATACAGTATATATAATTTTATGCTATGCAGCAGCTAACTACAGTATTTAGTTATAGGAATGCACTTTTTCATTTCTCTTATTTCTATTAACATTTTCCTATTGTTGATAAATGAAGGTGTTTTTATATAACCAAAAAGGTAACTGTTCCACATACTTGACTATATGTATAGATAAATCAGATATTACACTAACTGGACGCAATATTCAGTGGTGTGGCTGGATGGGATATGAACGGCTGTACTGATACGAGCAGCGTGTTAATCCTTCATTTTGCATGATGGAGAAGGAGTCACCATCCAGCATCAGTAGTGTATGGCCAGGGCTGGCTATTGTTTGGGCCACTGATTTTCAAATCCACCTGTTCACATCCGAATGCAGATCATAGTAACATAGTATGTTGAGTCGAAGGGAGACAATGTCCATCTAGTTCAGCCTGTTCCCACCCTCCTTGTTGATCCAGAGGAAGGCAAAAGAAAAAAACTATGAGGCAGAAGCCAATGAGCCCATTTGGGGGGAAAAAAAATCCTTCCCGACTACATAACGGCATTCAGAATAATCCCTGGATCAACGTTTTGAAAGTTCTACCTGACTCCTAGACCTAAATTACCAACCCTGCTGGCTATCTAATGTCTATATCCTGTAATATCATAGCGCTCTAGAAAGTCATCAAGTCCCCTCTTAAACTCCTCTATCAATTTTGCCATCACCACGTCCTCAGGCAGAGAGTTCCACAGTCATCCTGCTCTTACAGTAAAGAACCCCCTTCTATGTTGGTGATGAAACCTTCATTCCTTTAGATGTAGAGGATGCCCTCTGGTTACCATCACAGTCCTGGGTATAAACAGATCATGGGAGAGATCCTTGTATTGTACCCTAATGTATTTATTAGAGATGAGTGAGCGTACTTGGAAAAGCACTACTCGCTCGAGTAATTTGCTTTATCCGAGTATCGCTGTGCTCGGGTCTGAAGATTCGGGTGCCGGCACGGAGCGGGGAGCTGCAGGGGAGAGCGGGGAGGAACGGAGGTAAGATCTTTCTCTCCCTCTCTCCCGCCCGCTCTCCCCTGCTCCCCGCTGCGACTCACCTGTCAGCCGCAGCGGCACCCGAATCTTCAGACCCGAGCACAGCGATACTCGGATAAAGCAAATTACTTGAGCGAGTAGTGCTTTTCCGAGTACACTCGCTCATCTCTAGTATTTATACATAGTTATTTGGTATTACATATCAATTTTTTTTTTTTTTTGCAAGAGGCATCATACGGAATTCTGCATGAAAAAGCCTAGCTTAGTCCTTGAAATATGGCACTGATTCATGTGGGAATAAACTACGTCTTATTAAAATGGTTTACTGTCTAGAGTTGAACCCTTCCTTGTGTATTAGTCATTACCAATTATTTTCTATATCTTATGCATATCAGTTCCTTAATCTACTTTTATTACTGGAATTTCTCTCTTTACTAGGAACACCTCAGGTAATAGGCAAAAGATCATCTATTAGGAAATTAAGCTTCTCATGGTTGTTCTTGAGTTAGCTCATCTAGTAATATATTAATGATGGGAGTAGAGGTGCTGCCATGATAACCTTTCACAAATTGCCCTTCTGCTGCAATATGTCAGTCTAATAGAATCAGTGAAGGAGGAATACGAGCATTGTTTACATTGATACATGGAAACACAATGCTTCATGAGTAATGATTTTTGGTCATCTAGATTTTAGTTTGTCAGCAACAGAATCTGTTTCTCAGAATTTGGAAAGACATTTGCCAATTGCACAGGGGTAATGGGATGTCTGGTTGGGTGGCGTTGATTGAAATCTATGGCAATGACAAGTGTGCTTTGTTCACCTGACATAAGGATGATCTCAACATGTTCTGCTTGAGAGAACACCAAAATTTACATTATCTGTAATGAATAAACTCACAGTGTTAACATGAATATGAATACATTTATGTTAAAATGAAGCAAATGTTTGTTTTTCTGTAGAAATTCTCTTTCAGTTTGCTATATCACACACCTACCTTTTTCCCATTGGCAAAATTGGATCACCATCTGCTAAACCCTTTTCATTCTGTATGGGTGTTTCCACACTTTTCAGACTCCCTGTATAACGATTAAGTTTTACTTGTATAATACTTTTTAAAATTGAAGTCTGTATCTGGGACTATTCTTGTTGTACATGTGAAATTGTTCTGTCAGGTAGTAATAATAATATAAATAAAACAATTGAGTTTGCTTACTGCATTCTTCTTCTTTACATGTAATGTACTCAACTGAGTCTCACTGATCCTTAGAAACAAAGCAGTGTTTAATTCAATTGCCAGCTGATTAGCATAATCCAGGTATACACTACATATCCATAATTTATTTAGCTGTATTTCATATCCCAAAGGAATAAGTATTCACTTTCCATTAAGCCAGATTATTCTGAAGTATGAATAGCTTTCCAATAGTATTAAAAGCATGAGAATGAATCACTTTTCAGTATTATCTAGTAGTTGGTTTATATAGTACCTTTCCTTTTACATGAAAATCCTCAATTATCATCAACAGAAGGGATCAGCTACAGTACTTAGAGGTTTAATAATTTAGAAAATGCCTAGAACTAAACTTAAAGGAGAAAAAGATAAGAAGAAAGACTAAGGATATATTTCTAATTTGGTTTTGTGAAGGAAGAATTAAAGAGCACCAGCCAATTGTTGTGAATATTTATCATGCCCATGTGTTGCTCGAAGAAGCCGCGGAACAATTCATAGTTTACGCTTCCATAAGCATTAGTGACACTTTATCAAATGTCTCGATGGAAATTTTGAGTTAATAAAACCAAAGAATAAATAATACTTGGAAACACAGTCCCTCACGCATGAAAGCATTTAGAAGAAAAAGGGTTATGTTGGCCATAGCAATGATCAGATCAAAAAGCTATAGGCATAATTGGAAGGTTTTATTAGAACAGTAATTATGCATGATTACGTATCTGTCACAGCTTCCCTATTAACCCCCTTAAGGTCTAAGCGTGGCAAATATACGACACTTGTTTCTTGGCTTTAATCCCAACCGAAAGTAGAAGTACTGCTCAATGAGCGCTATGTACTAAAAAGGGAAAGCGGAAGTGTTTTTATGCTATGCATCACGTGACTGCTGGGTGCTCCCTGTCACAGCAGAGCTGTAGGGTACTAGTAGACCCTGATCAGCTCTGTTAGTGACTATTGTCACTACAGGGGGCATGTTTTCCCTTGTAACTGGGGCTCCCATGGATGCCACAGCTACAGTGGAAAATATGAAATTAAAAAAGAAGACAATGTGAATGAGGATTTATATGACATCACGGGGGAATAGATATAAAAAAAATTGTTACAAAAGTAGGTAAAAAAATTACAGAATAAAATATACTGCATATACATATAGGCAAATGACATACCACCAACGTCAACCAAAACTGTTGCCATATGCACCATGTAATCAAAGACTATACAAATGATATGTCAAAACATCCAAAACAAAATGAGGAACTCATTCCCGTACTTTATTTTTAAAATTCTTATACTTACACTAAAATAAACAACTATAAATTTCTTTAAAATAATTTGTTTAGCTTTTTACCCCTAATAAAGCTAAAAAAAAAAGAAAAAAGTCAGTGGAAAAAGATATAAAAAAATAGCACTATATGTCATGGAAAAAAAACGTAACAAAGACACTTTTGTAAGCTGAAGAGGAAAAGATAGGACAGTAATACCACCACATCAGTAAAATCCCTAAAAAGTGTCTGGTCCTTTAGGGGTGTCCAGGGTCCTTAAGGAGTCAAGAGATTATGGTATCACTAAAATCTTGCCTACAAAGAACATGAAAATGGATGATGTGCCAGAGGAATAATCTGGAAAGTGCAGTGAATTATGCCTACTCCTCCTTGTTGACAGCAAACTGAACTCGAGTAATGCAATCAGTATAATTGCAACATTTATTAGATCAGCAATCTGGTTATGGATTGTAGTGTCCTGTATCAGATGTTCTGCCAAAGAGAACCTTTATAACACTGCTAGATAGCACATAGACACCACCATGGAAATTTGAAAACTGGAAACAACGTTGTAAACAACATTCTTGTAAACTGCAACTTCTTTAGCCTTTGGTTACCAAAACAGTTGCTTCACCCTTGCCAATGAATCTGAAGAACAATAAGTATATTGACTTTATTTTTTTTCATTTGCACTAAAGCTGCCCATATACTTTCAACAACTGTTGAACGAATAATCGTTTGCGTGCCAGCAGTTTCCACTGCTTGCCTCAAACACATGAACTTTCAGCTGAAAATGTATGTATTTAGGGAAGTAAGCTGCAGCCAACCAGCTCTGGCACTGGCTTATCTCCTGGGGAATGAAAGGAACAGGAATTGAAATTCACTATTCCTGAATCTTCTTTATCCTTACATCATCTGTCGGAGAAAAGTTGAGCTGCCCCCATACACATCAGTGAGTCATCTGGCCTGTCGGTTTCAGCAGGTTTGGATGACTAAAATATAATATATATGGGGACCTTTACAGTCTAGTTTTCAGACAGGCCTATAAATGGTCTTATAACCTAATGAGGGAGTGATGCTATAAAAAGTACATATTCAGTAGTTTAAGAATAAATGCATCTGCAAATGAGAATAATGCTTATATCAGGCTCAAATACTGTTTAGCTCAAGGAATTACGGATGTGAATTAATAGCTAAATTGTGAAAAACAAGTTTAATTTTATCTGCAGACATCCCTAGATTAATATGCTAGACATTTCAGGATGCAGACTTGATATCTCACTATATATATATTACAATTGTTTATACCACTTTTGCTGGAAATCATATTTTGAAGTATTAGCAAGCGTGAACATTGCACATGTGCCTCATCTGCTTTTCCAAAGAACATTTTGGTTTGTGGATAACAACATAATCAGTTAGACTCAGTGAGCATTCCCCAAATACTGATACTAATGTCTGCATATAACTCAGCCAGTCTCATATATTTTGTTCAGTTTTATCATTCATTTCGGAAGAACTGGTGTGAATGTCAGTTTAGAGTAGAAAGTAGATGTAAAATAAAATAATTCAGTGGAATTAAGTTAAGATATTCAGCAATATGTTCTGCTCCACTTTTTCATGTATATAGTTATTTTTAAAGTCTGCATTTGTTTTATTATTTTCTTATTTATCAGATTCATTTATGATGTTCGTCACGGATAAAGTATTGTTGACATAGGCAGATCTTGAAGTTCCTAAATTTCAATGCAAAAATACAAAAGGGTCCAGCCTGCCACAGGCCATTCTACACAGCAGAGCGCCACTTGAGCCCCCTCAAGCATTAGAGTCCAGATTTCAATTGCTACATCTCCTACGCAGCTAAATCATGCTTTAAAGACATATAATAGTTTTAGCAATATAATGTAACAAACATCCTGTGATGTCTACTGTGTCTATAAGCCCTCAATGGTCACTGTCATTTCAGCAAACTTCTTTCTCAAAGTTGGCCAATGTAGTGAATATCGAAATCTGTCAAAAGTTTCTGGCTCCTAGGTGTCTTTCTTCTGTGTAGGGAAGTACAACCAATTTTTTGGCACCTTTGAATTAGCTTCTCTATAAATTGTTACTTTTTTATAGCTTCAGCATTCTGACAAAATATCAATGGCTCACCCATTTATGAAAAGCTGCTGAAAAAACTGAAAAAAATGGTCACGATGCAATCAAACTCTGTACTGACATCGAGCCACCAGTGAAGGAAGCAGTGGTGTCTTTAAGTCAATGGAAGTCATCCAATCCACGGCACAGCCACAGCAGGAGATTTTTTTTTTCAATTGCACTGCGCATGCGTTCAGATGCATCCGCCGTGTTGAAGAAAGAAGATCCGTCCGGCACAGAGGAGACCCGCACTGGATCTGGACAGGTAAGAAAATGTATTTTCCTGTCCATGTCTGTGGGCACAGCTAGATTCTGCTGCGGAACTCAGCAACTCAGCAGTGGAATCAGCGCATCGGTGGACATGAGCCCTTACAGAATCCTGGGACCCATAAGCAACTGTATTGTCTGTCCTCCCTATAGTTACACATCTTGGCTCATTAGCTTAAAGCCCAGGACACTAGCTTCTATTCTTAGTGGAAGCAGGAGTTTCATAATTATTGCAGCTTGTACCTTTGTGAGAAATTCTTTTTAAGACTTACTCAAATAGTTTTTGCACTCAATATCATAAATTGCATATTGGGATCATCCCCAGACCCTGCACAGAGCCCCTGGCATATTAATGTTTTTCATGCTCTCAGATACCAATTGTTTAGTAGCATTGTTCTTGAAAGAAGCAGTTCTAGTCCTTCAGTCCCTAATGGACCTATACAACTGAAAGTAAAAAAAAAAACGATAAAAAGAAGAATATAATTGCTTGTCTGAATGGCATTTTAGATAAACAATAAAATATGGTCACAATGGGATGAATATAGTAATTAATCCTTTTTAGCCCACCCTCATGACCAAATTAGCTTCCTTGACTTTTTATATCCTAACTGACCCACTGCAGCTAACTCATTTCTGCTCAATCATCTGTTTTGGATCCCAAGCTGCACCTTTTACCTTCTTTTTTCCACTACTATTCTTCTTCCAGACATACTTGGTTGTGAGGATGGGATTTTATATTGTCTTCATTTAAGGCATATTGCTCCACAAGTATAAAGACATGTTAAAATTGTGAATTCCCTTAAGTAAGGTCATCTAGACGTTGTTGGATAAGGGAACTGCAAAAGCAGAATACAGACTATCACTGACTGAAATCGAATACTCACGACTTTAACTGTGTTTTTGATCGACTTTTTTATCATGATGAAAATGTGTATCCAGTGAGCTGGCGGAACTACAAAAATACATTTGTGCCAAGTGCCTGTTCTGTATAGTGAACTAAATATTCATACTTTTAGCATTCAACAATCTCCAAGTCAACTTTCATATTCATATTAAGAACATACATATTGTTAACTAACATGCTTTTTCAGATGTAGGCATGTAACATGCAATAGGGCTCCACTACAAGTGGTACACTTTATTATTTGTACTTATTCATGTTGTGGTGCTCCATCCCAGCTCACATCAAATTGAATTGTTCACACCTGCACATTAGTGTATGCCATTTTATCCGCTGTACAGGTCATACTCCTACTCTGTGTGTTCCAGTGCATTATTGTCTCATGTTCATGACCTTTAAGCTGATCTCATTACTTCTGCCCTTGATCTTGTATTACTAATGCTATTTCTTTCTTGATCTTGTTTATGGATAGCCCCCATCTTTTTTAAACCTTCTGATTGGTTAATTGATTTTCATTAATTTATTTACAGACAAGAATTATGGATAATTTAATGCATAATGACTATAGATAAGTGAGCATACTCGATAGTGCAAACTACTTGAGCGAGTAGTGCCTTATTCGAGTACCTGCCCGCTCGTCTCTAAAGATTCGTCTGCCGGCGCGGGTGAGCGGTGAGTTGCGGCGGGGAGCAGGTGGGGGCGTGGGAGAGAGAGATCTCCCCTCTGTTCCTCCCCGCTCTCCCCCGCCGCTCCCCACCCCTGCCGACACCCGAATCTTTAGAGACGAGAGGGCAAGTACTTGAATAAGGCACTACTCGCTCGAGTAGTTTGCCTTAGCGAGTATGCTCGCTCATCTCTAATAATGGCTGAAAAAAATGTGGTAAAAATACCATATTTCCCATCACCCATAGCCAATCTGTGCATATTTGGGGTACTCAGTTGTGATTTTGTAGTTCAACTGTGTCCTAGTCCTCAAAAACAAATCATTAAGATTTGCATATCCATGAGTCTTGAGAATTAGCTAAGGTTTCTATCGCGTTGTGCTGTTAGATCCAGTCCTGGTTCTATCTCTGATGTTTTCGGTGCAAAAAAATGCACAGGAAAGGAAAGTAAGATAGAACTGGAATGGAACCATAGAGGTCAATATATCAGACAAAGACTTCTTTTTCATCCCTGTCTTTTTTTTAACTGGATAGAAAAGCATAGTCTTGGGCATTTTTCTATCCAATTGAAAGGATTGACAGGGATGGAAACTGTAGTATTTAAAATGGAAAGCAAAGTCATCTCTGTTTCAAATGTTGACCACTACATTCTCATCCACTTTCCATCCCTATGCAGTCTTTTGCACAGTAGATGGATAGTAGGGACAGAATAAGCACTGGATCTAAGAGTGCAGTGTGAAGAAAGTCTAACATAAAAGTAAAAAGTTTTTTAACTGTGCACATAAATGTTGACCTATATTAATATTTTGTTATGGGCAAATACACATGGGCACATGCGCTAATATGCTCGCCGCTACAAAGCGTATTAGTGCATGAACCATGGTTTTTTTCCCCAACTATTCAAACTCCGCACTAGTGAGCACGAGTTTTGAATAAAAAGCGGGAAGATAGGTTCCGCCCAATCTACAACTACATGCGAGAAAGATAAGGTAATCTTTCTTCTCGCATACTATAAATGCACAAGAATCCTGATAATGAAACTAAACTACTGAGATCAATGATTTTGTTTCAACCCATTATGTGGCTGTCATTTTTACGGGTGCATAATTGGACTAAAACACACCTATCTGTTTAAGCCCTAATTGTGATGTCTGCTTAAAGATGTAGCTGTATTGTTGTGCACACCTGTTTTCATTCTTAGCAGTGTCTTCTTTAATTAAGAACTTATAATGAACAATTCCTTACCACACATCATCCCAGTTTTATCAATGTCATGATTATAAATAAATAATACTAATAAACATGTTCTGCTGCTAACCAAATGGAGAGGGATTATTAAAAATGCATTAAGAGTTTACAAAATAAATGTCACATTACCCATGCCAAATAAGCAGAACGACTGGCAAATTAAGAAGATAGTTGAATAGAGATTTTTGACCTGTAAAGTTCAACCTCTGGGAAATACAACATAAACTATGCAAATATCATATTAACTAATAGCCTGATAATTATAACAGCAAATCATATGAACCATCTATATTTATACTTTATTATGTGCAGCAATACACTGCATTACAAATGCGAATACTACAAATTTACCAAGAGTTGTAACATATTTATGTTGAAAGCATATGTAAACTTTCAGGTTAGCTTTGAAAATAAGCAGTCGTGTGTGCATGGGGAATAACACTATTTCTTGCCATTATATGACTGATATCCTACATTTTCCATCAGATTTACCATTCTACATGCTCCTTCACTTATTCTCAATTTTCTCTGAGCTGGTGAGTGTAGATGAGCAGTTCTAATGTATCCAATTCATTGCACACATACTTCCTTGTCATAATTTCTCATAGACAAAGATGCAGCAGCAGCATGGAAGACATTATTGAGACATGCTGAGCAGTGTACATGTGATTTCAGTAACTGTGAGAGGGTAAAACATCTACTATTAGCTGCAGCAGCATGCCTGTGCGAATCTTGCTGATTCTCTCTCATTTGGCTCCTCTTCTTACCTCCCATCTGTATAAACTTATATAGACAGCAGTAATCTGACTTGTCAGTAAGTTCTTAGTCTGTGTTCTCTATCAAGTTTGAGCAGTTTTTTATAGAATGAGTGGATGTTTGGGGGTGGGGGCTAAAAAGGGCAATAGAAGCAGTTTCCTCTTCTTCTTTGCTATACTGCAATATTTTGTTTTTCCGCCTGGACTATTGATTTATGCAAAGTTTGCAAAGATCGATGACTATTTAACTGTGTGCATATACTGTACTGTGCATCCGTTATTCTACAAGCATCTGTTATTCATTTGAGTACTATTCAACCTTTGTGTAACAACTTGAATAAAGACCAGCACTTTGGTGGCTGTAAAAGTATTTCTCTTTTATTCACATCTTAAAATATCGAAAAAATGGCACTACAAAAGGAAGCATGCTCAGCTTGTGTTTCTGACCCTGTTGATCCTTTCTCATAGTTTAGGCTATAAGTAAGGACCTACAAGGTCAGAAACACATAAGCTGAGCATGCTTCCTTTTGTAGTGCCATTTTTTCGATACTTTAAGATGTGAATAAAGAAGAAATACTTTTACAGCCACTGAATTGCCATGTTTTATTCAAGTTGTTACATATCTTCCAATAATAGGAAATTACTTTAACCGTAGCACCAGAGCTAGCAATCTGTGTATTTTATTACAGATAATGCTATCTAACCTGTAATTCACCATCACAGAGCAGTTTTCGATTTTGTAGTATCTACGTTGTTTTATACTTTTCTACCTTCTAGAATGCTCCCTGGTCTTTGCAAAAAAAAAATCTGATCAAAAAATGGTACTAGATTGCATTGTGTGTACCTGGCATACCATAATCATGCACTGAGACATAATAGGTGTCACAGCTCACTAGCCGTGTCAGATTAGAATCAGCCCCAGGCCCTGTGATCCTCATACCAGCATATGCTCAGTGTCATTTCAGCATTGGATGTTGATATGTAGACTTTTCTGCTGATGTGTGGATGGACTGGTCAGCTGGGAGGTGTGTGTCCAAACTGGCCAATTAGTACCTGTCTATACACATTTATTCTGGATCCTCCTCATTGGAGACACTGGTTATACTTCTAGTCCAAAGATGTTTCTGGTCAAGTCAGCAGCTCCTGTCATGTGATACCATCAGATAAATCTAGTTGGTGTTAAGAATATTTGCGGAATTACAACATCCACCTCCTGATTTATTGCTATTCCTGCATTGGAATTTCATCTGGTTCATTGCGTGTTTGCTTTACTTCTATACCACATGAGAGTCAGGGTTGTCCTAGGTTTCCAGTTTCCTGATGTGGAGTCACCCTCATCAGTGTGAGTGCTCCACTTTTTGATAAGGCCTCATAGCATTAGCAGGTTAAGTTTGGATTTCCCTTTCTTGCACTCACATGCTCCGTCCCTGATCACATGATGGTGACATCATCAAAGGTCCTGCATCCTTGTGCAGATTATGAGCAGGCTACAAAACCCTGCGGGCTCAGTTGCTATGGAATACTAACAAAAACCTATCCAGACAGCAGCCATATGCATACAGGACCTGTGATGATATCACCGTCATGTGATCAGGGGCGAAGCATGTAACTCCCTTACTAGGGATAAAGTACCTTTGATGACATCCACATCATGTGATCTGTGGCGGAGCATATAAGTCACTCACAAACCCACTCACTCACGCACGAACAGACAGGTCATCGTTAGTAGTTTGATTATTAAACAAAAGACTACAGATGTATCACAGTTTAATTTAACTTGTTAAGACAACTTTCTGTGCCTTGTATGCTTACCCTTTCAATTGCTTTGCAAATAGTTTTGTTAAGATAGCTATAGCATTTTAAATGACTTGTGATAAGATAATTTGGTCCAGAAAGTTATCACACTCAAGTTAAATTTTGCTACATCTGTACGTGTAGCCATGGTCTGAATATATAGAAAAAAAGTCTTGTTGTGTCTTTCTATGCACATGTTAATTCCACGGTAGATACTTCATCTTGACATTCGCCTGTATCTATTTTACCTTATACAATTTTTATTTTCTATTTTGCTGAAGTAAGAGAGCTGAAAATAAATAGCTGAAAATGAAATGTCTCTGTGCTTCCTTGAGCCTGATAATTTAACCTTTGCCATGAAATGCATAGACTGAATAAGGGGGCATTGCCTTTTCTGATCTGTGAATAATCTAACGATTTTTCATTAACCAACAGCTTATCTTGAGGTAGCTAAATTTTATGGTCCATTAGCAGGCTCAGAGGGTACAAATGACTAGCAAGATCCTGCAGCATTTGATGAATTACCTTTTTTTTATTAGACTTTGCAAAATAATGTTGTGCAATTCAAACAAGTTCATCTGCCTTGGACGCTTTACATTTATAGTTTATCATCAAATCATCTGGGGGAAAATGGCATTTATTTAAAGCTCATTTAAGTTGCCAGGAATCAAGCTCTATGACCGTGAGTAAAGAAGCATGTAGTAAAACTATATGTAACAAGTTCTACATTCAGTCAGTGTATCTTAGTATTTAATGGTTAGTTTCTTATTACCAAGTAACATTTTTAAACAGCTGGCCATGCAGAGAAATAATTAAAAGCCCTAAACTCGCTGTCCCAGATCCCTGCAGCACTGCAGCTGCTATTTCCCCAGCCCACAGGGTTTACAAGCTGCAGTCCGCTGCATATAAAACGTCACAGACTGAATGAAGCCAATGACAGGCCTCATCAATGCTCTGCTGCAGTCAAGACAGAGACACACAAGCGTTAGCGTAAATACGGTCGCTGTAGTGCAGTGTTTTTGCGCATGAACAAGGTTTGAAGAGCAAGGCAACCAGCCTGTTGCACGTTTTCGCATATGAGAGTTTCTGCAGGTGACCATGTTTTTGTCATGTTTGACTAGCATGATTCTTGTGCGATATTACTATGCAGTGGAAAACATAGGCCTTGCCTTATCGTTCTCGCATGTAGTTTTTATATGAGCAAGAAAAATAGGGCAGGACCTGTCTTTCTGCTTTATTTTTTCCCCGCATGCAATAGCGCAAAATTTAAATGGGGGAAAACAAGACCTTTGACAGGTTTATGCACAAATATGCCCTGTATCAGCCAGTATGCACCTATCTGAAGAAGCCCTTACTGTAATTTTTGTGCGCATAAGGCCAGTTCACACGTGCGCGATACCACCATCCCATGGCATTCAATGACTATTTAAAGCTTAATAAGGTTCTATTATCTGTTTTTAATTTGCACAAATTTTGCTTGCGCAAAAATGTGAGCAAGCATGGTCGTGGAAATGAGCCGTCAGTCTGTGACGTCACTCCCTGAAAATCATCACTGCAGGAGTTGCCTTTATCCCATTGCTTTCAATGGGGCGGCAGCACCGCTGGCCCCATTGAAAGCAATGGGATAGCATTGTGGTCCTCTGTGACTGCTGTGGCAGGGGATTCTTTCATTCCCACTTCAAACCCCTCATCACTGAACTGTTACGATCGTGTGGGCAAAACTAAGCACGGGGCCCACATGATCGTGCCCAAAGCGGACTGGGTACGCACACGAGTTTCTGGCAAACTGACCCTGTCCTACAGGGGAAGAATGGCATGGCCCTACCTAAGCGGGGACATTACCCCAATAAGGGCAGCCCAGCGGTCTGCGGATCTGGGCCCTAGCTGATCCTAGGAGCCACGCACCAGAACAGGACACATTCACATGCCACATGACAGGGCTGAACAACAGGACACACCAAGCCAGAATACACAGCATACAACAGCCAAAATGTAACCACTAGTAACAGATAGGAAGCTGAATATAAATATCAGGTATTAGTTGACATTTTGTACAAAACATGAAAGCTAGCGGGCCACTTCACGGCTCCTGGTTATACTGCTAGTCCCTACACTAACCAGGAGTCCAGCACAACCGGACAGAGTTCACACAGAATGCTGCAACAGGACAGGACACAGGTCACACAGCAAGCTGACACAAAACTGACAGAATATAAACGTACAAACGGACATGAACCAGCAAGACACAGGTCACACAGCAAACTTCAACAGACAAGGATTCATGACTGCTCACCCTGAACACCAGACAGAGACGGACCAGGAGCTGGGTTTATATGTGAGCGCAGACCCAGGAGATTGGCTAGCAGAAAGTACCACACCCAGCCAGCTCAATCATTAACCCTGAGAGTGCTGTACTGGTGGAAGCACAGTGGTACAACATATCTCAGCAGCACACGTAACATGAAACTTTGACCATTGAAGGCCTACACACACGATTTTAGGCACAAAAAGCATGGAGCTTTGGTCACGTGCATTTTGCACATCTGTGGAGCACATTTTATTGCACACACAGGCGCGCAAAAAAAAATCTGTTTGTCCAACCGAACCGTTAGGGATAAAATGTACTGACCTAATGATGTCTACAGGTTTGTGATGTTTTAGTATTGATTTTAAAGTCAGTGGTGTTTTTATCAAAATGCAGCATTTTTTAGGCATGTATTAACCCCTTGAGTGGCACGCCCGGAAATTTTCCGGGACGAGCTCCACTGCTCATAGTGACATAGCCCGGAAGATTTCCGGGCTATGTATCACTATGGGAGCTGCAGAGCACAATGCCACAAGCTGTGGCACTGTGCTCTGCCTGCACAGACCCACATAGAGCAGTGCAGGACTTTGAAAAACCAGCAGAAGATATTGCCGATATGCCGGCAATCTCCTGCTTTGTTTACAGGTTGCCATAGAGACCATCGGCTTGTCAGAAGCAAGCCGATGGTCTCTGTGGCAGGGAGAGCTTGGTGCTTGGCTGTCAGAGGACAGCTAGGTACCAGCTCTTACAGCAGAGATCAGAGAAAACCTCCGATCTCTGCTGTGTTAACCCTTTAGATGCTGCAGTCTATGTGACTGCAGCATGTAAAGGGCTGTCACTGCAGCATGTAAAGGGCTGTCACCATCGGACCCCCGGAATGTGATCAGGGGTCCTGATGGGTCCCTGTGGAAGTCCCCTAAAGGGACAAAAAAAATTTAAAAAATTAAAAAAAAAAAAAGTTAAAAAATTATTAAAAAAATTATAAAAACATTTGTCTCCCTTTACTTGGTAAAAAATCAAAAATCAAATCACACATGTGGTATCTGTGTTTGTCGTAATTACCCAGAGAAGGAAGTTAATGCATTATTTAACCCCTTAATGACATGGCCCCTTTTTTTCTTTTTTCCCCATTTCTTTTTTTCCTCCCCCCTGTTTAAAAAATCACAACTTGTCCCGCAAAAAACAAGCCCTTATATGGCCATGTCAATGGAAAAATGAAAAAGTTATGGCTCTTGAGACGCAACTGCAAAATTAGTTGAAATTCAATGATTAGACCATTTTAAAAAACCTGCCCTGGTGGGCACGACAGGGTGGTAGGAAACCTGCCACTCAAGGGGTTAAATGATAGAAAACAACACTAAAATTCACATCTTATTGTAATCTTGCATGTGATAATAAGGAGCTGACTGCTGAGAAGTGATCTCTACAGAACTGGAAGTATCTGTGGAGGGGCATAGCTAAAGGCTCATGACCCCCGGTTCAAAAGTTTATCTTGGGGCCCCCCAACTTCTCTTAACCCCAGTGTATTATGAGGCTTAGTAGCCAGAGTGAGACCTACAAGAGTTCAGGATTCTTTAATACAGATAATGACATGCTATTAAAATCCCCAAATGCTTTAAAAATAGCAACAAAAAACAATGTATAAACAATGGGTTAGTTTCTGGTAGTACAGTCGCACTGAGCCTGTTTATTTCTGTGCAAGTGTTTTATCCATTGTAGATAATAGTGATTATTGTGTTCAGTGTTCCAATTTTAGATGCCGAATTGGGTTACTTGACTGGACTTGCAAACAAGTGGCTGGAACTCAAATACCAACTAGAATGCTAGTCAAAAGGAATCTGTCATGTACCTTATGCTGTCCTTACTGAGAGCAGCACAAAATAGTGACAAACATACTGATATATCAGTGGTATGTCACACATAGGGTAATGTGAAGTTATTAAGAACTGACAGCTTGTTCCTGCAGCTCCCTGCAAGACATGAGTCCAGTTTATACATGAGGTGCTGCTAGCCCCGCCCACACTTGGTGATTGACAGTTTTTTCACTATGCAGTGTTAGGATGACTGCCCACTACAGTTTTCTTTCACTGCAAAATTCGCATAGTTTTTTTTTTTTTTTGCAGGGGTCTATGGGACTTGTAATGTTAAAATCGCGATTGCGCAAAATCGCGATTTTAACATTACAAGTCCTATAGACCCCTGCAGAAAAATAAATGCTGCGAATTTCACAGTGAAATAAAACTGTAGTGGGTAGTCAGCCTTAGGGCTCCCACCCACTGGCGATATTTTATCCACTGCGATGCGATTCTAAAGTTAAAGTCTCGCATTGCAGTGCGAGAAAAAAATCGGCATCACGCCGACATATCACCAGTCTTTTCAATGTGGCCAGCGGCAGCAGCGCTAGCCCCGTTGAAAAGAGATGGAGAATGCTGGGGACTTTTGCCACAGCTGTAACAGCTGTGGCAGGAGTTTCCTTCATCTCCGCAGGGACCGCGGGGATGAAGGAATCCTCTGCCACAGCTGTTACAGCTGTCACAGCTGTGGCTGAAGTCCCCGGAACTCTATTCCATTGCTTTTAATGGGATCGGCACTGCTGCCGATCCCATTGAAAGCACTGCTTTCTGCAAGCCATGCGGAATGATTATCGGGGAAGGGCTTGAAATATAAGCCCTTCCCCGATAATCTGCCAAAAGTGTGAAAAAAAATGTAAAAAATCATACTCACCTCTCCTGCGCTCAGCCGCGTCCTCCTGCTGGCTCCCCGGCACTACTATGAAGCTCTTTCAGCAGTCGGGGATTTAAAAATCCCCGCCTCCTGAAAGGGCTGTGCAGATTGGCTGAGGGCTCAGCCAATAGCAGCTATTGCTTAGCTATTGGCTGAGCGCTCAGCCAATCACACATAGCTCTTAGCTAAGATATAGCTATTCATGAATGAGCCCTCAGCCAATCTGCACAGTCCTTTCAGGAGGCGGGGATTTTTACATCCCCGACTGCTGAAAGAGCTTCATAGCAGTGCCGGGGAGCCAGCAGGAGGATGCGGCTGAGCGCAGAAGAGGTGAGTATGATTTAAAAAAAAAAAATGTTCACACTTATTGATGATTATCGGGGAAGGGCTTATATTTCAAGCCCTTCCCCGATAATCATTCTGCGGGGCTTGGCTGAAACCATTGATTTCAATGGGATTGGCAGCAGTGCCGATCCCATTGAAAGCAATAGAATAGAATGCCGCGGACTTCAGCCACAGCTGTGACAGCTGTGACAGCTGTCACAGCTGTGGTAGAAGTCCACAGCATTCTCCTTATGCTTTCAATGGGGCTAGCGCTGCTGTCGCTAGCCCCATTGAAAGCACTTGGGATATGCCAGTTCTATACCGGCCTCTTTCTTGCGCTGTGATGCGAGATTTTTCTCATGCTCTCGCAGCGCAAAAAAGAAAATATCGCCAGTGGGTGGGAGCCCTTATAGCTGGAAAACTGTCAGGGGGTGGAGAAGGGGGGGGGGGGGGGGCTACCAGCTACTTAAGAATAAGTGTGACTTATCTTTTGCTGGCAGCTGCAGAAACAAGTCGTCACTTTCTTAGAAACCACTGCACTTTATCCCATAAGTGACAGGCTGCTGGAATCAGTGTGTCTATCACTATTTTATGATGTCCTCACTGACAGCAGCATAAAGTACATGACAGGTGCCCTTTAAGGTTCTAAGTTATGTCTTAGGTGTTATCTACCGCATGCATTGGGGATCATTTACTAGAATAAAGCACTTAAGTAATCTCAGCCATTGTGTACCTGAGTGTGCAGTTATGTTGAAGAATCTTGACTCCAGTGACAGGGAATATAAACTTTCCGGCATACGTAGACTGTCAGACTTTTAAAACAACAGCAGAAAGGTAAAATGCTATTTTTAGAAGAGCAGAAAGTCATTCATTTGGTTGAAATACCAAGTGCAAATCATGTGTGACTGTGACTTTTACATCCCTTTTCAGATTAACCATATCCCTCTCAGACCTGCAGGACTGAACGGTATGCCAAGTGATCTCTCTGACATTGCAGTATACTATACAGGTTTGCTGAGCTGCTTTGAACAGGCTGTTTTTGCTCATGACTTTATATTGTTCTAAACCTTACAGAGAGTACAGGATTTACATTCATTTCCTTTCAGTAAAGTATCTGTCCGTAAACTATGTCTACAGTAATATTTTCTCAGCATCTTCCTTCTCTATTCACTTCTTTTCAAAGACTATATATTATGTCAAATTCTGTTTCCTGTCTTTACGTTAAATCTTCCAAGAGATATCTGGCAGCTTGCAGCCTGAGGGAGTAAATCCAAATAAATGTTCCAAAAATGAGGCAGCCCTTGCTGACACCATTGCCCCTTTTCTGTTGGAATGCCCCCCAGCACCCGGCCTGCAAGGCCAGACCTCTCTTTATTTTTTTTTCTTCCAAGTTTCATCTGCTGCAATGATTTTTCCTCTCTGCCTGTCAATCGTCATTCCATTCTGTCAGTAGCAACTATACAAACCACTTACAATTTTGATGTCTACCCCTCTAGGTTTGACCTGTGACCTAATATTGACGTACAAGAAGCAGCCTGCTGGAAACAAATAAGTTGGAGGGAAATCTGTGGATGCAGCATCTAAATAATATCATGCACCCAGCACATGGATATATAATATCTCATATTTTAGTTAGTGTAGTTGATTAGCTGTTGGTCTTACCTCAATTCACACGGCACTGTTAGCTTTTTGTTGTAGCTATGCATATTACATAAACTCATGATCGATACACAACAAAATGATAGAATCTGTGAGAATGATTTGCATTACTGTACTTGCTGCCTGCAGAGGCATAAATTGAAACTGTTGGGATTCAAAGTCTGTAACAGGGAGCCCCATCTGTCATGCATCATTTATGACACTGGTGTCTTCTAATGGGGCAGGGAAACCTTTGAACCTCTGCAGGCAACAGTGCCTTGGTTCAACTGTTTTCACTGCACCTGCTAAAGATACACCCCTGACTGCTTGGTTTAAAGGCTAATACACAACTGGAGAAAATAAATAATTCTGTGTATCACAAACCACATGATAAACCTTGCAATGCCTTACTGCATATACAATTCATGTCCACTCACTTTTGTTTTCTCGAAATTGTATGCTCTGAAGCTTTGTTTGAAATGCCTAAAGTTGTAAATGTAGTTGTAAATAAAAATAATTGCACTGCTGGATATACTGTCCTCCAAACCACCATAACAATAAGGCCGCTTACCTATAGAAATTTTGTGCATTTCCCTTTTTTCCATTTTAAAGCAATTTGTACTGCAGTAGCTCTTCTGTGGCATTATAGTAGAAAGGTTAGTCTTCACTCCCCAAGTGCATCTGTAAGGGAACTACCCTATTGGGATGTATGAAAAATGCACAAATAATCATTACAGCTAGCAAATTAATAAAGAGTAAGGTAATGTTAGGTGCACTGGTCAGACACAATCCTCTGCTTCTGTGTCTGGCAGGCATGAGCGTTGTCCTGCTCTCCCTGTTCACTGAACTTTCATTTATTGTCTTCCAGCACTCCTAGGGTTAATTGCTTCTGGGCCTTCTGCAAAGCTCATGCATCTTTTCTAATCAGCGCCTTATATAGCTGCCCTGGGCCTTTCAGTCAGTGCTGTTGTGTCGTTGTGTGATTCATGTCCATAACTCCATGTTTAACCACTGCTCCAGCAGTTTCCTTGCTACCTTGCCTTCTGCTCGTGTTCTGTGTTCTCCATTTGTGTATCCAGCTGTCTGCTATCCTCATGAGTCTGCCTGTCTGTTTATCCTTGTCAACCTGTACCTCCTTTGTTCCTGTACACCCCGGTATTGTTCTGTTGTTTGTTTTATAGTTGTTCTGTCCTGTTGGGGTCAGTCAGTGCCTAGAGGAAGACCGTGGGGTCGTCCCTATCAGGCAGGGGTTTCCCTCTCTTATTAGTTCAGGACAAGATACCTTTCCTAGTTTCCATCTGCATACATGGTTCATACATCCGGTATCTTACCTCCCATGCTGGGGTCGGCTGTCAACCATGCTGGACTGGTTCATCACCTATTTGGTAGGTTGACACAGTGGTTCCACATCCACAGTCGCTACAGGTAAAATGATGTTACAGTGGTCGGTTTATACAATACCACCTCTAGAATGCCTTACCCATGCCAATTTTCTGATTGGTGGTCTTCAGGTCATCTGGTCGCAAAGTGGAATGGGACTTTTGAGCATGATCTGAGAGGACTGGTGATGCAGTACGTTTTGCAGTTAGACGGAGACATCTGTCAGAACAGAGAGGAAGCATCTGAGTGTGGAGAAGAAATGCTCAGTAAGAGAGCCTAAAGCAGCGGAGCACCAGCATTTTTGGATAAGACAAGTCAGTGCTGCCATAAAGACACCATATATCACTCACAGGAACCATATATCACTCATAGGAACAGTGACACCATATATCACTCACAGGAACCTTCAAATGCTACAGATAATGCTTTGATGGTTGCGCAGTGGCTGAACTTAAACAACAAGTGTAAGTAAAGCCATCTCTAGAGAATAGCTAAGATGGAACATTAACTTCTCAGTGGTTGACACCGAGTACAGCATTACAGACAACTTGACCAAGTATGTCAGCCACCTCTTAACAGTGACTATATCTAGAGTAACAGTTTGGGAAACCCCAACAGAGAAGACCAGATTCCAATTGATGGGGTGAAAGGATTAAAACTGGGGAACCCTAGGTGCTGCTTCTAGATCTAGCCCAAAGTCAAATTAGTTCTGAAGCACAGTGGATCCACATCTGCTGCCATGACACCAACACAATTTGACTCTTATCAAATCTGCTCAGATCTTTACACTTGCCCAATACATTCACTTTAAAAACTGTCTGTTCACTTGCTGTCTAGTATATACCACTACTTGATGGGTGCTATTGTAATGCTAGTCATTTCACCTGACAGTGTTCAAACTATATGCAGTCTCTCACTCCTTTTTATACAAACTATTTTAACTACATGTTTACTGGAAATGGTAACATGTGCATTTAATTATTTTCTTCTTGTGTAGCATCTTACTGGCGCGGGGTAGGAGCCACGGGTGTAATAGCTGTGCAGATCTGGAGAGGTAATTGGGGATGAGCCAGGAGTTAGCAACAGGTGGTCTCTATATGCAGTACAGAAGGAAGAGACAGTTAATGTAGTCCAATGGAAAGCCAGAAGTCAGCAACAGGTGGTCTCAGTATCCAGTACAGAAGGATGAGGCAGGTAGCATTATTAGGAGGGAAGCCAGGAGTCATTATCAGGAAGTCTTCAAGTCACTTGTAGTGGAGAAGGGGAGAGGAGCTAGATCAAGGCTGTAGAGCCCAATAATCACGCAAGGAGTGGGTGGAAGGGTCAGGTTTATATAGGAAGTGCTAATTAGTAGCAGGGCAGGGCCAGAACAGAGAGGCAGGAACTAGATTAGGAGCCAGGACAATGCTATGATCAGCAGAGGAGCATGTCCAGAAAGCTGTCTGGCACACAAGAAGTCCTAGGTTTGATCCTTGACATCTTGATTCTTTAAAGTCTGGTTTAGCTTTTTTTTTTTTAAATCCTCTAAAATTAAACTGTACAGATTTGTGTGTTATTAAAGCCAGACTCCTAGTACTCCTTATTCAATTTCTTATTTTTGAGCTTTTACTTAAAGAAGCACTCAATTTTTTAAAGATGGAGAGTTGGAAATTGTCTTACTTAGAGTTTAATTGAAGAGGAATTAGTTCTAGTCTTGAGCCACCTTTTCATCATGTCACCACCGCAATAACAACTCCAATCTCACAGCATTTGCTGTGTTGACTGAAAATAAGTCTCTTAATTCAAGTCTGTGAGATTTACATCATGGCTCTCATAGACTTGAATAGAAAGACTTACTTCCAGTTTACCCAGCAGAAACTGTAGCATTGGCATTGTCAGTGCAGCAGTCACAGAATGCAGGAGTGCCCAGTACTGAGCTTATTCCTCTTCAATAAAGCACTGGGTAAGACAATTTTTGGTTCTACGTGTTACTTGAGGGCATTTGCAAATGAGGAAACAATTTTTAAAAAAAGTAAAAGTTTCTCCTGTATCAGCCTCTTGAATACTTTGAAAGTTATGCTTGATAATCTTTAATCTTTAATCATCACCCATGTTGTTGACCTTTATTATCTTCGTTACAGATTTTCTTCATCTTCTTCACATTTTGCCATGTTTAGTTTACTATTATGCATGTGTTGATGATGATATCTAAGTCTCAGCTTGAATATTAGCACATTGTCCTCCGTTGCCTTCCAATGGATAGATTATATCACTCAGATCTGCCAAATATCTTTCTTCCTGTCTTCTCACATCTTCTCCTTTATGCCTCTGTCTTTTATGTTCTCATTCTCTGAAATTCTCTTCGTTATGCCAACAAAAACTCAGACTATCTAAGCCTTTAAACATACTATCAAAATGAATCTCTTTGGACAACACACAGCCCTGCAAAATAATAAGTACATGTCATCACCTTGTCTACAAATATTAAAGGAAGCATGCTGACACATTCCTCAGACCTCATGTTTTTTCCCCTCACACCTTTATATTGTAAGTTGGTTTGCGCCTGATTCCTGTTCTATTGTATTTTACCTTTCATAAGTTATATTTATCCAAATGTTAGTACCCTGAATGCAGGTCTCACTCTGTTCAGTGCTATATAAATCAAAGAAAATAAACTAAACAGTAATAATCACAACAAGAACAAGGCAGAAAACCATAAAAAAATCTACGTAAAATAAAATTTTGTGTGTGCACAGTTATATCTATCATTTTTTTCCTTCCTTATTAAGGCTGTATTCACACGGGCAAGAGCAATGTAGGTCAATGAAAATATATCCTATACTTGTTTTCCAGCTATTTCTTTTCTGCTATGATCAAGCATATACAATGTGTTTTGGCATTAAAAACTTACAATTCGCAACCAACGTGTGAAAAAAATGTGGTTCCAGTAATTAAAACAGTTAAAACGCATGGCACTCACATGTAAATCGCATGGCATGCAAGTGCAATGCAGTTTTTTTTCACTGCCATAGTAAAAAATGGGTGATACTTGAATAATAATTGCCCAAAAAATAGGACATGCTGCAATTTTTCTAGGTCGGACTACCAGTCTGAGTGAAAAATTGGTCATGTGAATTTAACAATTGAAAATTTGTTTCTTTTCATGTGCAAGTTCTGACATACTGACAATCAAACAGAACTTGAATACAGAACTTGAATACACAAATCTTTAGTTCATTTATACTCTTTTTTGGGGGCAGATTCACACAGCTGTAGGCGCAACTATGCTTGGCAGGACAGAGCATAGCTATGCCTGAACGAGGGAGATTTCTTTTCCCTCTCCAGCAATTCAAACTCCACACCAGAGCACAGGAGTTTGAAAAAAGAGGCGGGAAGTCAAGGGCTGCCCGATCTTCCCTGCACGTAGTTTAACTACATGCGGGAAATAATAGGACATGCTCTATCTTTTCCTAGCCATACAAATCACAGTCGGGAAAAGAGGTGGGGAAAAGGAAGCCACTGAAATCCCATAAAGGTCAGTGGTTTTGTTTTGTCCCGTTGTACGGCTGTGATGATCACAGTCCTATAAGAGGAAAAATTCACGCACATCTGAATAAGCCGTTAAATGGTAGAAAATTTGTTTCTAAGGTTAGTGACCTCATAACTAGAAGTATCTAACTATATGCTCTAACACTAGGGGTGCTAGAAGCTTTTCATAGTCATTTAACTTTTCCGATATCCCTCTGATGTTTTCAATGATTGTGATGCAGGAATGTGTTCTGCAAACACCATATAGATGTATCAGAGTTTAACATGACTTTTAACACACTATGACATCTTTCTGTGCCACAGTTCAGTTACACTTTTTTGTAAATACATTTTAGTAATCAAGAAAGGATTGCTACAATATCACAAATTTAAATTATGATATTGTGACATCAAAAGATAATTGTAGCTGATAAACAATGTTACATGTAAAGAGTTCAATTTCTTTTTTTTTTTAATTACATTAAACAACATAAACATAACAAGATAACAGACGGCTTGCAAATATGGAATACCTCTAATTAGGTTCTTTCTAAAAACTCAATGAGCTTATGTAATGCTAAGAAAAGGTAGAAGAATAGTGGTAAATTTATCCACCTCCCCAAGTTAACAGTATATTTTGCATAGTCCCCATGCATACTTGCTAATAGGCCCTCTAACCTGCAAGTGTAGCTAATATAGGCGGTAAGTTCAGCCATCACAGGAACACTAGAGATTTTCTAAAATTTTTCAATCACAACCTTTGGGGCTACTAGGACAGGAAAGACTACAGTCTTATCAGTAGGGGCTAAACTTGCAACGCCTACATGCAGCAGTTTATTCCAGTTTTCTATGCGTATAGAGATACCTAGATCTATTTCACAATGAAGTAAGCAAGGCGTCCTCTCCCACAGAGATCTATTCAAAATAACCATATAAAGTCTTGAGATGCCTTTAGCAATTTTATTTAACGTAGAGAACACTAATTCAATTGTAGTTTTGTGAAAAGAACCCAAATTAGGAGTCCGAGTGATAAAATGGCACATTCTGAGGAACTTAAAAAAGTATTTGTAAGGGCTCCTACACACTGGCAAGAGCGATATCGGGCCGTGATTCACAGCTATCGCTCCTGCAAACCTTGTAAAAACCCCAGGATGCGAGGCGTTTTCAGCCCCCATAGGAGTTTATGGGAACTTCCAGCGTATCTCGTCAAAAGATATGCCAAGACCTATCTTTTGACGCTGTGTATAAAATCGGTAGCTGGTGTGCTATTTTTTGCCAGTGCAATTTTTTTTTACATGTGTAAAAACTGCTCATTTGAATGAATACATTGAAAACCACTGCTTGAGGTAATGAAGATTCTAGGTTGACAAGGGCTATAACTATATCGTGTGCAAACTAACTGTTACGGCACTCTGCCCCCCGAGCGCCAGGTGGGGTGCCCTGAACTTCCCGCACCCCACTGTCCCTGCCTACTTGCCTCGGCCCTGGCTAACCCCAGGCGGACAACTGGGCGGCGGTCCCTGCTCTGGCTAGGGACCTGGCGACTACCTAGATGGAACTTAACTAACGGGGGACAGAGTGCTGACAGAAGAGGCAGGTGGAACAGACCAACAGAACTTACAAGGCAGAGTAAGGCTGGAGATGGAGCTCACAGGCAAACTGGAAGGACACTGACTAGCAACTAGAGCAGACTGAGACAGACCTGACTAGAGGCTAACAGAACCAATAACTGGCAGTGAGCTCACTGAAGGGACAAAAGGTTTCAATAGCGACTTATGGAATACCCTGTGAACTCTCCATGTGGCTGGCAACCCCCGCTCGTAGGCGAGTCGGTTCACCACACGTGTGATGGCAAACGGCCCCACGTAACGTGGCGCCAGCTTCAAGGACGGGACCCGCAATTTGAGATTTTTAGAAGACAGGTATACCTTCTGTCCCACCCTGTAAGGGTCAGACACAGACAAACTCTTCCCACTACGCAACTGCATACGGGCCCCCGCTGCCCCCAAGTTTCTCTGTACCTCTTTCCATACTCCCCGAAGCGTATCTGTGCCGACATCAGCTGCAGGACAGACCGACGGAGTAGGGATTGCTGTAAGGAAGCGAGGATGCTGACCGTATACACAAAAAAATGGAGACTCCCCAGTGGAAGAACAAAGGCGGTTGTTTAGTGCAAACTCTGCCAACGGCAGGAACTCTGCCCACTGATGAGCCTTTTCGCTAGCAAACAACTGTAAATATTGCACTAAATCTTGGTTCTTCCACTCAGTCTGACCATTAGTCTGCGGGTGGAACGCTGAAGAGAAGGAAAGCGACGTTCCCAGGTTTCTGCAGAAGGCACGCCAAAACTGCGACACAATCTGAACCCCGCGATCAGATACAATATTTTGAGGAACCCCATGTAGGCAAATTATTTCCTTTACAAAAATCGTGGCGAATTCTTTTGCCGAGGGTAGCTTTTTTAATGCCACAAAATGTGCGATCTTTGAGAACCGGTCGACCACCACTAAGATAGTGGTGCACTTCTGGGATTCTGGTAGGTCAGTGATGAAATCTACTGATAAGTGCGACCATGGACTGGAAGGAACCGGTAGCGGTCTCAGAGGACCCTCCAGAGGATGCCGCCGGCTCTTATTGCGAGCACAGACCGAGCAACCCCTCACAAAGTTGCGGATCTCCTGAGACATGCCTGGCCACCAGAAGTGTCTGGAACAAAGCTCCAGGGTCCCCTGGAACCCTGGATACCCGGCGAGAACCGATGAGTGAGACTCATTTATAACTCTAAGGCGTAGGGTCTCTGGCACAAGCCATCTGCCCTCCGGCACCCCCGAAGGAGCGTCCTGCTGAGCATCCTGTAGTTGAGGGACGAAGTTAGACTCTACAGCTGCCACCACAACGCTGGGGCCTAAGATATTCTCGGGAGTCATGGTCTCACTATCCGGTACCCCAAAACTCCGTGACAGGGCGTCCGCCTTCACGTTCTTCTCTCCTGGGATATATGTCACGACGAAATTAAACCTGGCGAAGAACAAGGCCCACCTGGCTTGACGAGCTGTGAGTCTTTTCGCATTGGCAAGATATACCAGATTCTTGTGATCAGTATATACGGTAATTGGGTGTCTAGCACCCTCAAGGTGGTGTCGCCACTCTTCCAGAGCCCATTTGATAGCCAATAATTCACGGTTACCCACGTCGTAGTTGCGCTCTGCTGAATTAAACTTCCGCGAAAAGAACGCACATGGGCTATACCCAGACCTCCCACTGACTTCCTGCGACAATACTGCTCCTGTCCCAACCTCAGACGCATCTACCTCAATAAAAAAGGGTAGTCGTGCGTCCGGCTGTATTAGCACCGGGGCAGTCATGAATGCCCTTTTTAGACGGCTAAAGGCCTCAAGGGCTGCAGGCGACCACTTACCCAAGTCGACCCCCTTCTTAGTCAGGTCGGTCAGAGGTTGAGCAATAACTGAGTAATTCCTAATGAATTTGCGGTAAAAATTTGCAAAACCTAAGAACCGCTGGAGAGCCTTGAGGTTGTCTGGTCTGACCCATTGGGAGATTGCTGCTACTTTATCAGACTCCATCTGAATCTCCGTGTGTGAGATTACATAACCAAGGAAGGATACTTGTTTAGAACCAAATGTACATTTCTCTAACTTGACAAAAAGTTGATACTCACGCAAACGGGTCAGGACCAACCTCAGGTGCCGCACATGTGAGTCCCAGTCAGGCGAGTACACCAGAATGTCGTCAAGATAGATGACCAGAAATACCCCCAGGAAGTCGTGAAAGACCGCGTTCATAAAACCCTGAAACACAGCGGGGGCGTTACAAAATCCAAAAGGCATGACCAGACATTCAAAATGTCCTAACGGGGTGTTGAACACCGTCTTCCATTCATTTCCCTCTCTAATGCGCATTAAATTGTAAGCCCCCCGCAAGTCCAGTTTGGAGAACCAGTGGGCCCCTACCACCTGATTCAACAAGTCAGGAATCAGGGGCAAGGAGCACTGGTTCTTCACAGTGATTTTATTCAAGGCCCGATAATCCACACCAGGCCTTAGTGTCCCGTCCTTCTTCTCTACAAAGAAGAGACCTGCCCCGACAGGGGACCTGGACGGTCGGATATGTCGGTTAGCCAGAGCCTCCGAGACATAGGACTTGAGGGCTTCATGCTCACGGCCTGACAAATTGAAAATGGCTCCCTTAGGGATGGGACTGTCGGGAATCAGATCAATACCACAGTCCCACTCCCTATGAGGAGGCAGAGCCTTAGACAGTTTTTTGGAGAATACATCCTGAAAGTCTGACAAATACTCCGGAATGAGCACCGTATCTGCGGAGCATACAGCTATGGTAGACAGGTGATTATGACAGAATGATCCCCAATGAGTCAATTCCCGGGTGGACCAATCAAATTGGGGATTGTGCAGTGCCAACCAGGGCATACTAAGCACCACATCAACCGACATTTTTTCCATAACCAGGAAAGACAGTTCTTCCGAGTGGAGGATCCCCACCGTGAACTGTAATCTTGGGGTCCTCCATCGTACCAGGCCTGTAGAGAGAGGGGTAGCATCAATACTGGTAAAATGAATTGGCGTCTTCAGCGCCACAAATTCCGCCATCAGAGAACGGACAAAACACAGACTTATCAAGTTAGTGGCTGCTCCGGAATCAATAAACACCTGCCCTGATCGGGAAAAATCCCGGAATCTAACATGACACGGTACCAAAAGTTTAGGAAGTACCTGAAGTCCTAGGCGATCCTCCCTACAATCGCCTAGGACTCGGAGTTTTCCGCCAGTTCCGGCTGCGAGCGTTGAGACCTCAGTGGGCAGGTTATCACCCAATGTCCAGCTTTCCCGCAGTAGAGGCAGAGACGATGCAACAAACGGATCTGGC
Source organism: Eleutherodactylus coqui (assembly GCF_035609145.1). Classification (NCBI taxonomy): domain Eukaryota; kingdom Metazoa; phylum Chordata; class Amphibia; order Anura; family Eleutherodactylidae; genus Eleutherodactylus; species Eleutherodactylus coqui. The sequence goes on along the minus strand of NC_089838.1, from coordinate 169,030,937 downwards.
ATCGCTCTTTGGGGTCCAGCGGATCCACCTCCATCGGCTTGGGCACAGAGACTGGTAAGGAGGAAGAGGGACCAGGGCAACCGACCTCCCTGACTCTACGGGTCTGCCTGTCCTGCTTCCTAGACCTGAGCCTCCTATCTGCCTTCACCGCTAGCTCCATAGCCTCCCTTAAGGACCCGGGAACGGGATGGGAAATTAACAGGTCTTTAACTGCGTCCGAGAGGCCCTGCAGAAAAACGTCTTTCAGAGCGCTATCGTTCCATGTCGTATCCCCCGCATAGCGTCTGAAGTTGGAGCAATAATCCTCCACACAAGACGACCCCTGCCGCAGCGCCAATAACTGCGAAACCGCCAACCCCGCTAGGTCCGGTTCGTCGAAGATACCCCCGAGTTCCTGGAAAAAGGAGTCCACGGACTGCAGGCAGGAGGAACCCTCGGGGATGGAAAAAGCCCAGGTCTGGGCAGAGCCCCGCAGCAGGGACATTATCAGCCCGACCCTCTGAGCCTCCGATCCGGAAGAACGGGGACGCATCCGAAAAAACAGGCGACACGCCTGTCGGAAAACAAAAAACTTGTTCCTCTCCCCAGAAAACACCTCGGGAAGAGGGCACTTGGGTTCTGGGCTGGTTGGGGCGTCCGGCCCCTGCGACACCCCCCGCTGCTCCTGGGCCACCATGCGGGCGGATAAATCCTGGATCACAGGCACCAGGGCCTGCAGCTGGTTCGTGAGGGAACTGATCGCCTCCATGACAAAACAGTTTTTAAGGGCCAGTTATTATGTTACGGCACTCCGCCCCCCGAGCGCCAGGTGGGGTGCCCTGAACTTCCCGCACCCCACTGTCCCTACCTACTTGCCTCGGCCCTGGCTAACCCCAGGCGGACAACTGGGCGGCGGTCCCTGCTCTGGCTAGGGACCTGGCGACTACCTAGATGGAACTTAACTAATGGGGGACAGAGTGCCGACAGAAGAGGCAGGTGGAACAGACCAACAGAACTTACAAGGCAGAGTAAGGCTGGAGATAGAGCTCACAGGCAAACTGGAAGGACACTGACTAGCAACTAGAGCAGACTGAGACAGACCTGACTAGAGGCTAACAGAACCAATAACTGGCAGTGAGCTCAGGTCACTGCCAGCCTTTTAACTTAAAGCCTCCGCCCAGGGGTGGAGAGTGGGAGGAGCCGACTCTCCCACTGTTGCATATGGAAAGTGGAAGAGAGCGGGCGGCCCCCTACGGGCGGACACGCCCACGCCGCTGCACGCTGGCTGCTCCACGCCGCCGGGAGAGACCTGACAGCAGAGCTCTGGGACGCCGGAGCCGACATCGAAGCGGGGTGCGCCGGCCGCGGGACCCAGCACCGCCCCGCATGGTAACACTAACATCTTTTGTGTTCTTTTTTTGTGTTCCTTACCCATCCAGCTAAGGGCTCCAAGACCAGAGTAAATATTAAAGGTGATAATGGACATCTTTTCTGAGTGCTGCTGGAGATATGAAATGTTTTAGAGGTGTATTCTGAAGTTAGTACAGGAGCAGATGGGAGGGAGTATAGTGCCATACTAGAGTCATATGCTACTCCAGATATCCCAAATTTGAGCAGAATTTCACATAGTTATCCCCAATGGATTTGGTCACATGTAGAGATGAGCGAGCATACTCACTAAAGGACAATTACTCGATCGAGCATTGTCCCACGAGTATCTCCCCGCTCGGAAGTAAAGGTTCGGCTGCCGGCGCGGGTGAGTTGCGGCAGTGAGCAGGGGGGAGCGGGTAGTAGAGAGGGAGAAAGAGATCTCCCCTCCATTCCTCCCCGCTCTCCCCCATGGCTATGCGACAATGGCATGTGATATACAGATTTTAGGACACAAACAAAGTGGGGGTAGTACAGGAGGTATGGGGCAGGAAGGGAACATGATAGGCGAAAGTGGAAAGCCATGGGGGGGGGGGGCAAGGACATATTGCGGGGATGGGGACTAGATCAGGAGGTTTGGCATGCTTGTTTGAAGAGGTGTATCTTTAAGGCTTGTCTGAAGTATCCTGCGTTGGGGGATTGTCTGGATGTTTTGGGGTAGAGCATTTCAGAGGATCGGTGTGGCTCTAGAGAAGTCCTGGAAGCGAGCATGTGAGGTTTGTAATAGAGGGGTGTTTAGTCTGAGTGTGTTAGCAGAGAGGAGCACGCGGCCTGTTGTATGGACAGGAGGGAAGCGATATACGTAGATGGGTGCCGTGGAGAGCATTGTGGGTGAGGGTGATGAGTTTTAATTGAGTTCTGTAGCATATGGGCTGCCACTGCAGCAACTGGCATAGTGTAGAGGCATCTGAGAAGCAGCTTGATAGGAAGATAAGTCTAGCTGCTGCATTTAATGTGGATTGGACAGGGGAGAGTCTGGTGCGGAGAAGGCCAAAGAGCAGCGAGTTGCAGTAGCTGAGTCGGGAATGGATGAGGGTGACAACAAGTGTCTTTAGCGTGTCCGTGGTGAAGGATGGATTTTAGCAATTTTCCTGAGGTGCAGGTGGCGTGTCTGGGCCAGAAATTGGATATGGGGGGGTAAAGGAGAGGTCAGAATCGAGTGTAACCCCAAGGCAGCTGGAGTCCTGTCTGAAGTTATGATGGTGCCAGATACTGATATGGAGATGTTAGGGGGAGGTTGGCTGGTTGAGAGTGGATAGACAAGGAGGTCAATTTTTGAGGGGTTCAATTTGAGAAAAAGGGAGGACATGGTGTTACAGACAGCAGACAGACAGTCGGTGATGTTTTGGAGAAAGGGTGCAGAGATATCATGGGAAGAGGTGTGTAACTGGGTGTCATCAGCGTAGAGGTGGTATTTGAGGCCAAATCTGTGGATGGTTTGTCTGATTGGGGCTGTGTAGATAAAGAGGGGCCAAAGACTGAGCCCTGGGGAACCCAAACAGCGATGGGGAACAGAGAGTAGAGAGAGCCAGCAAAGGAGATGCTGAAAGAGCGGTCAGAAAGGTAGGAGAACCAGGAGAGAGCAGTGTCTTTTAGGCCAATGGAGCAAAGCATAAAATGCAGCGGAGAGGTCAAGGAAGATTAGTAGGGAGCAGTCACCCCTTGATTTGGACATCATCAGGTTGTTTGATACTTTTGTAGGGGTGGTTTCAGTCAATTGTAGGGGGCAAAAGCCAGACTGAAAGGGGGTAGAGGAGAGAGTTATCAGAGAGAAAGAGTGTGAGGCGGGAATAGATGAGGCATTCAAGTAGCTTGGAGATGGGTCGGTAGTTGTAGCGTTGGTCAGGTCAAGGGTCGTTTTTTAGCAGAGGGGATATGACGGAATGTTTGAATGAGGGGAGGACAATACCAGAGGTTAGGGAGAGGTTGAAGATGGTGGTGACGTGAGTAATGACAGATGGGGAAAGGGACCAGAGAGGCGTGAGGGAAGACGTTCAATAGCGCAGGTGGTGGAGCTAGTGAAAAACCAGTCTGAAGTTGGTTTTAATATAGACAGTGAGGGAGTGATGAATGCAGTGCTGAAGAGACTGGGATTGGGGCTAGCCGTGCAGTGTTCAGAGATTTCTTTGCGGATGTTTTTGATTTTTTTTCTTTGGAGTGGGCAGCTAGCTCTCCAGCACTGAGATCCATTACAGGGGCCTGTTCTTTGGGGCTGAGGAAGGAGTAGAAGGTATCAAAGAGTAATTTGGGGTTGTGGGATAGTGAGGAGACGAGGGAGGTGACATAAACCTGTCTGGCATGGTGGAGGGTGATGTTGTAGGTTTTGAGCATAAATTTGAAGTGGGGGAAGTCTGTGGGTTGTTTGGATTTCAGCCACAGATGTTCAGCACACCTAGAGCATCGCCGGATGAAGCGCGTTTGTATTGAGCAGTGGGCGGCATGGGTCAAGAGGGGGTGCCGCTTCACACAGGGCGCATCTGAGAGTGGTGGAGTAGTGTTTTTTCAGCCAGGTCGCAGCATGAGAGGAGAAAGATGGGAACAGGCAAGAATGTAAGGTCTCAGCAAACTGCTGGGTGTGGATGGTCTGGAGGTTCCTTGAGGTACCATAGGTGGGAAGGTCTGGGAAGATGCTAGGGTTCCTAATGGAGAAAGAGAGGAGGTTGTGGTCAGAGAGTGGGAGGGGGGAGTTAGCGAAGTGGGAGGCAGTGCAGAGGCGGAGGAAAATTAAATTGAGAATGTTGCCCTCTCTGTGTGTCGGGGAGTTGTGATAGACTGAGGGAGGAGGTAAGCATGAAAAGCTGGGAGGCAGATGGGAGAAGAGGTTATTAGTGGGGAATATGAAGTCACTGAGGATAAGGGTTGGGAGTTCACAAAATAGGATGGGGGAGCTAGGCGGAAAAAGGGTCAAGGAACAAGCGGGTGGGACTCGGGGGCCAGTAGGGTATGGACTTCAAATGATGAGAAGGTGAGGGAGGGAACTGGGGGTACCATCAAATCTACAGGTACCAAATACGAGTACTTACCATTAACAAATCCTACCTGATTTTGAAAAACCAGACTGGCTAAAATATCTGCCAACTTAGTGGCTAACATCTTTGAATATAATTTTAAGTCCGTGTTAAATGATAAAGGGCAGATGTTTCCAGGTCTATTTAGATTTTGCCTGGTTCAGGGAAAGTAATAGAAGTAGTGTGTAACATCTCTTTGGGGATTCTACCCATTGTTTGTATATGGTTAAAAAAAAAAGAAAGAATATACGGAGATAAGGCAGATTGAAAAACTTTGCAGTAATCATTTCCTAACCCATCAGGGCCAGGAGTTTTATGTGATTTAAGTGAATTGACAGCACTATTGATTTCTGCTAGAGATACAGGGGCAGATAATGTTTCTAACTGCTGCGCTGACACCCTAGAGAGTGGAAAGGAATTTAAAAAGTTAGATATCTCCACAGTAGTGGGTTGGGGAGTTGTTGGGTCATCTTGGAGATTATAAAAAAGGAAGCATAATAATCAACTATAGTATTCGCTATGGTTGGAGGGTTGAATATTTTTTAATTTTGTTAATATAAGATATTTTAGAGTTATCAGCTCTACTTTTGACACATAATGCTAATAATGCACTACCTTTACTTTTTATTCTAATGCCCAGCTTTAATTTTCTGCAGTAACCAATCTTGGAGGTTACATATCATGTCTAATCAAGCTGTAGATATAATCTTAATTCTTTCTTCTCTCTGTTATCTGCAGTTGCTTAGCTTATTAAGTGATTCTTAATATAAGCTATATATTGTGGATGGCTGTATTTCAGGTGTGCAGTTGTTATAAAAATAAATCAAGGGCTAAGGCTTTATTCTCAAGAGTGTATATTAGCTGCGCTTTCACACCTGTCTGATATACACTGCCCATCTGATGTATTGATTTACAATGCGTCAGTTCAGATGGGTGTATTCCCGCGGAATAAAAGCACCTTGCCAGCCAAGATAGTGTATACAAGTGCATTTTGGCCAAGCAGTTTTATTTTGGCCAGGAAAGATAGTTCATGAACTATCTTCCTGGTCGGAATACGTTGGCGGTTCCTATATACCTCTATCGGAGCCAATGGTAGCTGCCGGAGAAGGGAGGTGGGAGGGAGTTTAGAAGCATGTCTGCTTAACTCTCCCCCCCTTCCCTCCTTCTCTCCGTCCCTTGCCGGCTGTCTGCAATGGAAGTGGGCCGGACAGGGCGAGAGCTAGTTGCTAAGCTCCCACCCCGTCCCGCCCCCTCCCATTGCTGGCAGCTGACAAGGGGTAGAGAGGCGGAGGGAGCTTAGCACAGTAGCTGCCACCATGTCTGCCCCCCCCCCCCCATCCCTTGCCAAGAGCCAGTTAAGGAGCTAAACTGTATCCTCCTGCCCAATTCGCATTCCAGGCGCTGCGTATATGAGCCAGACCCAGGCCATCTGAACGGGCATGCAAATGGCAGATTTGTTCACCTGTTCACGTGATTTCCGGTCACGCTGTGGCCTTGACACATCCGATCGAAAATCGCTACAGTCGTGTGAAAGAGCCCTAAGAAGGTCATTTTGGTCAAGTATTTAGAGGAATGTAAAAAGTAATTGTTCAGTTTTTAAGGACTTGTAGGGGGGTTGTTATATGTTTCAGAAGTAATTACAGCGATTGCTGTATGATCAGACAATGTAATTATACCAATTTTAGTAGTAACTATACAATAAACAATCAGATTATCAGTGAAGAACAGGTCTACGTGAGTATAGGTCTTGTGCATGTGGGAAAAAAGGTGTAATCTTTTTCAATAAGGTGTTGCAACCTTCATACATTCAGAAAAGTTTCTGTTTACACTACCGTTCAAAAGTTTGGGGTCACATTGAAATGTCCTTATTTTTGAAGGAAAAGCACTGTACTTTTCAATGAAGATAACTTTAAACTAGTCCTAACTTTAAACAAATGCACTCTATACATTGCTAATGTGGTAAATGACTATTCTAGCTGCAAATGTCTGGTTTTTTGTGCAATATCTACAAAGGTGAATAGAGGCCCATTTCCAGCAACTATCACTCCAGTGTTCTTATGGTACAATGTGTTTGCTCATTGGCTCAGAAGGCTAATTGATGATTAGAAAACCCTTGTGCAATCATGTTCACACATCTGAAAACAGTCTAGCTCGTTACAGAAGCTACAAAACTGACCTTCCTGTGAGCAGATTGAGTTTCTGGAGCATCACATTTGTGGGGTCAATTAAACGCTCAAAATGGCCAGAAAAAGAGAACTTTCATCTGAAACTCGACAGTCTATTCTTGTTCTTAGAAATGAAGGCTATTCCATGCGAGAAATTGCTAAGAAATTGAAGATTTCCTACAACGGTGTGTACTACTCCCTTCAGAGGACAGCACAAACAGGCTCTAACCAGAGTAGAAAAAGAAGTGGGAGGCCGCGTTGCACAACTAAGCAAGAAGATAAGCACATTAGAGTCTCTAGTTTGAGAAACAGACGCCTCACAGGTACCCAACTGGCATCTTCATTAAATAGTACCCGCAAAACACCAGTGTCAACATCTACAGTGAAGAGGCGGCTGCGGGATTTTGGGCTTCAGGGCAGAGTGGCAAAGAAAAAGCCATATCTGAGACTGGCCAATAAAAGTAAAAAGATTAAGATGGGCAAAAGAACACAGACATTGGACAGAGGAAGACTGGAAAAAAGTGTTGTGGACGGATGAATCCAAGTTTGAGGTGTTTGGATCACAAAGAAGAACGTTTGTGAGACGCAGAACAAATGAAAAGATGCTGGAAGAATGCCTGACGCCATCTGTTAAGCATGGTGGAGGTAATGTGATGGTCTGGGGTTGCTTTGGTGCTGGTAAGGTGGGAGATTTGTACAGGGTAAAAGGGATTCTGAATAAGGAAGGCTATCACTCCATTTTGCAACGCCATGCCATACCCAGTGGACAGCGCTTGATTGGAACCAATTTCATCCTACAACAGGACAATGACCCTAAACACACCTCCAAATTGTGCAAGAACTATTTACAGCAGAAGCAGGCAGCTGGTATTCTATCGGTAATGGAGTGGCCAGCGCAGTCACCAGATCTGAACCCCATTGAGCTGTTGTGGGAGCAGCTTGACCGTATGGTACGCCAGAAGTGCCCATCCAACCAATCCAACTTGTGGGAGATGCTTCTAGAAGCGTGGGGTGCAATTTCTCAAGCTTACCTCAACAAATTAACAGCTAGAATGTCAAAGGTGTGCAATGCTGTAATTGCTGCAAAAGGAGGATTCTTTGACGAAAGCAAAGTTTGATGTAAAAACAATGTTATTTCAAATACAAATCATTATTTCTAACCTTGTCAATGTCTTGACTCTATTTTCTATTCATTTCACAACGCATGGTGGTGAATAAGTGTGACTTTTCATGGAAAACACAAAATTGTTTGGGTGACCCCAAACTTTTGAACGGTAGTGTATGTCAATTGATATAAACTGATTGGTTAATCTGTAAAACTAAAAGCAGAAGAGTCTAGAGATGGCTACATAACTCAGCTAAAATCTGCAATCAGGACAGGGCCATTATTATGATGGTTGATTTTCTTGAAAAAGTATAATTAAAATTTAGGGTGTTTTCGTGAGGGGCTTAAATGACTCCTATAGTATAATTTATATTATTTATTGTACAAACCAAGATAATATATTTTCCCATTGCGTCAATAAAGGTTTGAATTGGAAAAAAAGCTGAAGTATTTTTCACTGCAATGACTAGTCCTTTTTAGTTAATTGCTGGAGCAGCAAGAATATGTAGCAAATGTTTATGTCTTAACTGGAAAATGTGCACCTGATTAAGGTGCGATTCTTGTATGCACAAGATATCTGCATCCAAGATTTTAGCCTCTTTCCAAAATAGAGACCTTTAAAGGATTGCTACACTGAGCGAAATTATGTGGAAGACTATTTCTAGAGTTTATGTAAATGCTGTGAAACAAATTGTGACCAGCTAATAATATGTAGGTATAGAATGTTCTGCAGAAGCGTAGTAAATTGCAAGGACAATTCAAAAACTGATAGTAACATGAATTAACATCAAACAACACAAACATATGTTTGAGTATGCTGTAACCCTGTAGTGATGATGCAAAAGTTGAGACTATAAGACCATCTAACCAAAATGTATGGGTATGCTACTCATGGACTACAATGCACACAGTATGTTAGGCATCCTGCTAAGGATACCCATAAGGTAAGAAATAGTTATGCATGCCCTTCACACAAATGTGAGAAGATGAATATCCACTAACTGATGTAATTTACATCTTTAAGGGGTCGATTGTTTCACCCATTCATCTTGCAGCTTGCCTTTATCTGGGGGAATTTGGAACAGTAATGAGTCCTCAGTCCTGGAGAAGCTCTGCCAACTTAGCACAAGAGTCAAAAAACTAGTTTCCTCCACTATTTGTAGAGGATATTGTTGGCATGCAGAATTTTCATGCCAACGTCTTGCCAGAGTGGCTGCAGATAGATGAGCAAACATGGAAATGTCTTTAAATCTGTCTGGAAGGTTATGCACAATTATAGCTGCTAGCATCAGTTTATCTTTAAAATGGTAGAAATGTAAATAGGCGATAACATCTCAAAGTTGATGCAGGCAGAATTTTCGTTTTTGGTATTCGTTGCAGTCTGTCTATTAACAGATACATTTTAGGAGTATCCGGAAGAACAGCAGCAAAGAAATCAATATGATATTCTGCAAGCTGCTCTGCTTTAACTGTTTCAGGTATGTCGTAGAATCACACGTTGTTACAGTGAGATCGATCTTCCAAATCTGCCACTATCAATTTCAGTGCTCCTACCTCCTCCTCTAGGGAATTATTTATATTCACTTATTGCTGTTGAGAATTCAACCATTTTAGATTCAATGTGAGAAGTATGGTCACTAGAGATGAGTGAGCATACTTGCTAAGGGCAATTACTCGAGATAGCATTGCCCTTAGCGAGTACCTGCCCGCTCGAAAGAAAAGATTCGGCTGCCGGCGGGAGAGCAGGGAGGAACGGAGGGGAGATCTCTTTCTCCCTCTCCCCCCCCCCCCCCCCCCGCTCCCCCCTGCTCACTGCCGCAACTCACCTGTCACCCGCGCCGGCAGCCGAACCTTTTCTTCCAAGCGGGGAGATACTCGCTAAGGGCAATGCTCGATCGAGCAATTGTCCTTAGCGAGTGTGCTCGCTCATCTCTAATTGCTGGAAACTCTGCTTGTATGTTTTCAAAAGCAACATTAATGTCTTTCTGGAGTGATGCTCTCAACTCAGCAACATAGCTTTAAGAGATTCCTTAAAGGACAAAGAGTGATCGTACCGAAGCAAGTTCTGCGGAATAATGTGTTGCTGATCAGATACAACATGGTCAGTCACCATTTCAGAGTTATCTGCAGCACTCGCGTCTAGCAGGTTTCGGTCATTTTGCACTATGAGCTCCAGCAAAGGTGTGGGATGGTGGGAGGTTGAATTACCAGTTTCCTTGAGAAGGATCGGGTGATGAAGCAGGTGAGGACACTTGTGAAGCTGCAGCACTACTGCCCTCTGATTCAGTGTTCATGCTTCCAACTCCATTTTGTGACCTTGTGGAAGGAAAGAGCTGTGAGTCTTGCAGAGTTCAGCTTCCTTTTTGCTTTCCCCATGATGCAGGAGCACTAAATGAGATATGAGATCTGGTTCACCAGGCACCCACAAAGGATGTTGCGGAGAGTGGACTTTTAGTTTGACCTTCACTCTTCAAAAAACATCTGCTGCAGCTACAATTGTTAAAGGCACTATTTACATGAATATCTATCACCAAAGACAATGATTGTATTTTTAGTCACTAATATGATTTATAAAATACAAGAATAAAAAGGCTTCATGTACAATTAACCTGTAAATCTATGATAGGAAGTCATGGTGGCATATGATGGGGGCTTGGGAGCTAAGCTTGCTCTATACTCAGTGCTTGACAGCTGTTTAAATAGCTGACAGCCATCAACAAAGACCATGATTGGTACTAGTGCAATCATAGTTTTTAACTTTTTAGATGCCTCCAACAATATTGACAGTGACAACTATGCAGATAGATGGAGAGGGTCCACACCTGGTGCCTCATTGGCCTCTCCGTGACACAACTGAGGGGTGCTGAGGGGTTAACATGGCAGCCCGGAGCCTATTGAAGGCTTCCAGAGCTTCCATGTATCACAGTCTATTCTGCCTGCCTGAGACAGGGCTTTATAGACTAATATTAAAAATACAATATACTGTACTACGGATGTAGTATATTATATTATACAAGAGCTCAAGTAATAGCAAGTTCGGGCATCCTATGAGGGCTAAGGAAAAATGTAAAACTAAACTAGATTTTTTTTTTTAAACTACTAAAAAAATTTAAATCTAAACTATTAAACATTGCATTATTTATCCCACATGGTGAATGTCATAAGAATCGTGTTTCTTTGGGCACAAAGTTTCTTAAAAATTAATATTGGGTCGCTCCACCCCTTTTTTTTCTACTACTTTACAATGCAAAATACAAATCACTCAGCAAGAAAAAGAGCCCTCACACAGCTCCATTGACAGAAAAATGAAAAAGTTATGGGTCTCAGAATATGAAAAAAAACAATTTTTTAAAATGTTCTTTTATTTTTGAAAAGTAGTAAATCTGGTATTGCTATTTTGTTAATTATTAATTCATAAATGACAGGTCAGAAATTGTCTAATCAATATGTTAGCATATATGTTAGGGGGTTCTTGTTAGCAGTTGCCCCTTCTTTTAAATCGCCACAAGGTTTAAAGGTCAGATTCTCTCACTAACTCTTGGCAAGAAACTCCATGTCCATGTATTCGTATCCTTTTATTTCTTATTTCTCTCTTTAAAATACATTGAACTTATTTTAAATAAACTTTCTTAAATGTTTTACTGTGACACTGGATTATTGGGTGCCAGAGTACAGGTGGTGAATGATTGAGCTCACTGGGTGTGGTGATCTCCTGCTAGCCAATCCCCTGGGTCTTTGCTCACATATAAACTCAGCTCCTGTCAGTGTTTGTCTGGTGTTCAGGGTGAGCAGTCATGTTATTTCAGCTGGCTGTGTGATCTGTGCTCAGTTCAGTCCTGTTGCAGCTTGCTGTGTGATCTGTGCTCTGTTCTGTCCTGTTGCAGCTTGCTGTGTGATCTGTGCTCTGTTCTGTCCTGTTGCAGCTTGCTGTGTGATCTGTGCTCTGTCCTGTCCTGTTGCAGCTTGCTGTGTGACCTGTGTTCTGTCCTGTTACAGCTTGCTGTATGACCTGTGTTCTGTTCTGTTGCAGCTTGCTGTGTGACCTGTGTTCTGTTCTGTCCTGTTGCAGCTTGCTGTGTGACTTGTGTCCGGTTCTGCTGGACTCCTCGTTAGTGTAGGGACTAGCGGTATAGCCAGGAGCCATGAAGTGGCCCTCTAGCTTCCACATTTTGATGTCAACTAATACCTGATGTTTATATATAGCTTATTATCTGTTACTAGTGGTTGAATTTTGCCTGCTGTGTGCTGTGTTTTCTGGCTCTGTGTGTCCTGTTGTTCTGTCCTGGCATGTGTATGTGTCCTGTTCTGGTGGCGTGGTTCCTAGGAGCAGCTAGGGCCCAGATCTAAAGACCGCTGGGCCGCCCTTTATTGGGGCGATGTCCCCTCTTAGGTAGGGCCATGTCATCCTCCCTGTAGCACAGGGCCAGCTGTCTGAAACACGTGTGTATCCCATCTTTGGTCACGATCGTGTGGGCCCCGTGCTTAGTTTGCCCACACGATTTTAACAACCCCCAACTTAAAACATCTTTAAAAGGTTTTCAATACATGATATGGTACATTAAATGGTACCATTAAAAATACAACTTGCTCCTTATAAAAAAAATGAGCCTTCATTAGGTTATATTGATAGAAAAATGTTTAAAAAGCTATGGCCCTTTAAAAGCAAAGATGAAATAATGGAAACGAAAGTTAAAACAAATTGCTGGTCATTAAAGGGTTAATTTCATAGAAGGAATGGGAGGTACACAAATGTATCAGGAATCAAGTTTATATTTGATACAATCTTTATGATAACATACTCAGCTTTATAAATGCAGTAGCAGAGAAAAGAACCCACATTATATTTGGTATTTACTAAATTAATATTGTATTTTGAACCTTTTCTATCATTTTTATTGAGACAATTTTGAATAACTGTGAGGATAAGGAACGATTTGAAAAATTTCCAAGATGTTTCACACTCTGTCTTGTTCCATTTTGAAATAGTGATGATTACTGATTGTAACTTCAGAGTACTCTGACAGTTTCCCATTTCTGACATTCATCTCTAAAGCATGAATGGTGTTGGAAGCAGCTCCCTCTTCCCCATCTCCCATTTATCTTTTGCAGTCCTTACCGGCTTTGTCTATACAGATAGGCAGAAAGTTACAGTCGATGCCATATTTCCATTTTTGAAAGCTAGTAGCTCTGGCTAGATTCAAAATAGAAACTGTAACAACATTCTCTATTAGTGAAATATCACTGACTTTTGTATGGCTCTTTTAGCATTTGCAAATGTTTCAGACCACTAATGGATTGGAACACTGGGAATCTACTAATAGGGCTATAAAAATAACTGGATTTCACATATCTAGCAACTATCTCTCATGCTTCTCTTCTTAATGTTCCAATTGCTGCACAACTAAGCTTGTAGAATTGAGTTAAGCAGCTGGTACATAGCTTCTCATTTTGTAACCTCATTTTTCTTTTACAGTAGGATGAACCAGGTGTGGATAGCTCTTATTTCATTGCATTGCGTGACATCAAGCATTACAAGCTTTATCTTTAGGCAGCACTAATGATTTTGGATAGACACTTTCTGACTAAATTGTACCTTTCAAATAACATAAAAGTCTTTAAAAATGAAAAGTACAGTGAGCAAAATAATTCATCCTTTAAATATCTTGCCTTCACATTCTCATCTCCTAATCAGGGGATATACTTTGTGCATTTTCTTGCCTCAATTGAACTTGTCTACCCTTTGAAGAACAGTAAAAAGTACTGTAGACAAAAAAACACACAGAATGAATTCAAAGACTATTTTAAGATACTCATGGAGACCAAACCTGACACACATACAGGTATAAAGTAAAAAAAAGTATTGAAGTCAAAAAGACTTTTTGCACTTAGTAAACAATATACCACAAATATTGTGCTGCTCACTGCTAATTCAACATCTACTTCACTGTGCATCTTTATTTCACCCAGTTGGCAGTGGCTTATCCTTTGTGGGGACAAAGGATTAGGCAGGTTCATATTCAAAATAACCTATGCTTTCCACTCCCAACATCTGCCATTGGAGGAGAGCCTTGTGAACTCCATAGATATTAGAACTTTTACTAATGTGTATAGGTACTTTAACACCATTTGATTACCTGCTTCTGTGTTTTAGTTATCAATGAATACCTTGGTATCTCTGAATATGCCCAAAGTATTTGTGCCTAAAGGTCCATTTACACAGAATGATTATCACTCAAAGCCGTCTTTTGAGCAATAATCATTGCATCTAAACACATGGCTATCGTGTACTGTTTGTGCACTGTTCATTCATTGCTCATTTCTAGCCAGCTAGAAATTAGCGATAAGCCTTATCAGCATAACCTGCTGATATCTCAGCAGGCGGTGCTGATAGCATTCTTTCAGCTGGTATCCCGCTGGCAGTTCTCAGTGTGACACCAACTGAAAGCGCAGAAAACAAAGCAGCTGTTTAAATATACAAAACAGCTGCATTGTTCTCTGAGCTATCGCGGCTTTGTCCTGCTCCACCTGCATAACTCTTAAGGCTGGTTTACATGGGCCGATGATCACTCAAAGATCGCTCAAACGACACTTTGAGTGACAGCTTTGAGCAATCATTTTGCATAAAAATTAATTGGTATTTATGTAGCTACTCAGCTACTTAAATACCAATTAGGTATGTAAATGAAACCTTCACTGAATGCAGCTAATAGCCCCAGGCTATTATCTGCGCTCAGATCCTTTGTTCTCCACAGGGAAACAATGCTATCAGCACTTCCCGTGGAGAACTACTGATAAAAGTGAGGGACGATTTTTATGTTAGACTGAATTTAACAATCAGACGATGGGCGCACATTTACATGCACCGATTATCGCTAAAACGATCGCCGATTAGCGATTTTGTAGCGATAATCGGCTGCTGTAAATGGGCCTTTAGTTAGCTAATTAGCTACTTAGAGTTATGCAAAGATAAATGCTCAAAACTCTCACTCAAACTGTCTTTTGAGCGAATTTGGAGCGATCATAGTTCCGTGTAAATAGGCCTCAACACTTATTTGAATTATTGATTAATTTGAGGTTAATAAACTATTATATTATTGCACATATTTGCAAGTCTTATAATTTTATTTAGATGTACGCTTTATGTATCACAACTTTTCCGACAAATATTTTGCATTGTATCTTGTTATGGCAACTTGTAAGCTTTCTGACTATATTCAAAAAAATCTGTCTAATAAAAACATGAAAGTCTTCTGCTAGAATTGCAGCCAGGTACAAGATTAAACACCTTTTTATCTTGTTTCTTTTGTTTTGGTTTTACGAATAGGAACATTTTAGTAATTATACAGTCACTGGAAGATAGCCAAGCAAAAAGGAGATACAGCAAGATCTGGTGAGGAAAAGTCCTATGGTCTTCTATAATTTCTAATTAATTTTAGTAAAGACAACCGCAAAGATTCGTGTATGATCAACTACTGTATTAACTGGTAAAAGTTATTAAGTCACACTTATGAAATAAGTAGGAATCTTTGATTTGCAGCTGAGAGAAAGATTTGCAGTGGTGGTTTTAATTAAGGATGGCAAGGAATTGTAATTTATCTTAGGTATAAATCAGTGAAAACTACTCAGGACAACCCATGAGCTCTTCATTTGAATGCCTAATAGCGTGACATCTGAGAATCTATAATAATAACAATGGCCAAGTTGATTCATCTGTTCTAACCTCGGTTGGTGGCACAAAATTGGTAATTAGAATGATTCCTGAAAGACTAAAAGAGGGTACTCCACATTAATTCAAACTTATACTCCAACTGAAAAATATTAATGAGATACATGAATAGTGGAGATCTTTAAAGACTATAGCTTTTGAAAATGACATTTTTTAATCAAACGTTCCCAAAGTGTTATATTATGTTAAGAAAATTTGTGAACTATAATATGTCTGAAACTTTTGGTGTGATCACTAACAGCATGGTTTAAACAGACTGATCAGTGTTGGCTTTAATATAGTTTATTGATGCGATTTAAATCCTTATGTCTTTTTAAAATTCTTTTCATTTAAGCAAAATTTCAGTTTAACTGAGACAAAGCTGATTGAACATTGATCAGAATGAATTGCCTGGTCTGAAATGCACAAACACACTATACTAAGATAAAGCAATGCAGAGAGAAAAAAAACAACCAGGGCTTGGGTTAAAAAATAACCCTTTATTTGCTGAAAAACATAAAAAAATACAGTCATAAAATCTTTACCTTTTACTAGTTTTAAAAGGCAAGTCCTTTCTTAGTCAAGTGGCTATAGATCTGCAGCAATTCCTGCGCACCCATGGAAGCTCCTTGCTTAGAGCTAATACACTGACTCTAGCCATCAACGGAGGTAAGTACCCTGTTAAATGATTTTCTCTATACTAAGATAAAGCAAACATTTTAAGATGTACTTCTTACATTTTATACATGCTTTTAGCAAACTGTTTGCTAGAATGTACTTTAATATGTCTAGGGAATTGTCTAGTAAATAGTTCTTCTATGAACAAGTTACTACATATTCTAAAATCGAAATTATACATTAAGTAGGTTGGCTGTGAAATAAAATAGAAGTTATGATATAAACCTTCTATCTATGCTACACCATCCTAAAGTTCTCTAATGCAAACTTTTAACATAAATATTGCATGTTTTCATTCTGATTACCATGGCTACATTCTGAGATAGCCATGCTATATTCTCGATAACTTGGATGCACCTATAGTGTTTCCACTTGTGATTGCTATAAGGATAAATTTACATCATATCTGTGCTGAAAGCTTAGTGGATAACACCATAAAAATCTTGCCATAGGCTTTAATAGTCATACATACTTTTGGCCAGCATACTTCATAAAACTGGAGTAGATTTACCAGTTTGCACATATGCAAAATACATATAGATGGGTTATTAGTAGTGATGAGCGAATAAACGGTTCCAGTTCAGGCTGATTTCATGAAAATCATTGTGAATTTTGATGTTCGATTCTGACTCCTATTAAACTCATTGGGTGTAAAAAGTGGGTTAACTAATTTGCTCTCCAGAAGGTCCGTAATGCCGGCAAAACCCCCCAAATTGGGAATACAGTCACACATTTGGGGAACACTATGCTCCTCCCAAAAATAGGTCAAAATAGTGTACAGTGGTGTAGGAGTCAATCATAGCACATGGGTGTCACAAAAAAACAAACGAAGACCCAAATATGGTCTCTTAGATCAAAAATTGTGCCAAGGAAAACAGCAGGTGTGATGTTTGTTTCAAAAGCAATGTCAAAAAACTTACAGAGAAAACAATACTCAAGCACGGGTCTGCTCTAAGGAACAGCTGTAGAGCTGGCAAAAAATTTTCCATGCTTGTCAGAAGGTGTGCTGTTATAAAAGCAATGTCATAAGGTTTGCAAAGGATAAGTTCTACCAGGTGAACAGAACATCCAAGCATGGGCCTACTGCAGCGAAAAGATGTAGAGCTAGAGCTTTTTCTTGTGCTTTAGAAAACTTTCATTTTGGGAGAAGAAGGAGGAGAAAACATGGTGGAAGCAGGAGAAGGAGAGCAGCAGGAGTATCACCACCATCACCTACAACAGAACCGTGAGAGCAGAATGTGCTTCTCATGAAAATAGGACAGCTGTAGCTCTGTATTTCCATATTGACATATTTTTCATTTGGGTGGGAAGTAGGAAGAAGAAACAGGAGAAGGAGAGCAGCAATATCACCAACATTACTGCAGGGGTCAAGTGAAATCCATGCTTGGTTCATTTTTCTAAATGTTATAAAAGGCTTATAAGCTGATCCATTGGGAAATGCTGTGCTCAAGCTGTCCTGATAGTACTGCATTTTGAAGTCCCCCTCCACTGCTGGAATAAGATTGGTCATTTTGGTCTTATAGCAGGGATCAAGGAGGGTGGCTACCTAGTAATGATCTGTTGTTTTGATGTGGGCTATGCGATGATCCCTATGCAAGCACTGCAGCATAAAAGCACTCATATGCCTCAAAGTCCATATGGGTGATGGCCCACATTCCTCAGAGCCTAAGAGTATCCTCCAGCTTGCCACGCCATCCATGTAGAATAGCTGGGGTTAGTGATGGATGAAAGAGTCATTGCTTAGCCACCTCCCCTGCCTAAGGGACCTATATTATTTCCCTCATCTTCCTCCTCCCTTTGGTGAAGAAACATGTTGTAGAAGACGCCACCCTTTTTGTTAGTTAAAGCCACCCTCCCTGCTGTGTTGAGTAATGGGATTCGTCCTCCGCCTGTAGCAATAACACCCTATTGTCCTTTAAGCCCTATAGCATCTTTTACAGCAGGTAGACAACACGGATGGTCATACTTATCAGTGAGTCATCACAACTGACCATTTTGTTTGCTTTCTTAAAGCAGGCTAAAGTAACACACATCTTTGATCTGAAGCCACTCCATAGGCGTTAAGTGACCGACCTCCGCACAATGTCGCTAATGGCATACATCATCTGGTATTTCGTGATCGTTTCTTGCTGTTGGCTTAGCCTTTGCAACATTTACAATGTGGTATTTCACCATGTAGCAGATGAGACAGTTAGGTGGTAGCCTGAACTGTCGCTGCATCTTTGCCAGACGACAGTCGGCTGGTTGTGAAGGCCAAAAGTTTGAGCACAGTTTCCTGGCCTTTTCCAGCACTGTATGTAAACCTGGGTAATTGTCAAGGAAGCGCTGCACTACCAGGTTCATCACATGTGCCACGCATGTGAGATTACTGAGGTGAAGGGCTGTCAGCAGGTTGGTCCCATTGTCACACAGAACCTTATCAGTCTTCAGATTGTGTGGAGTCAGCCATGTGTCAGCCTGGGCCTGCAGAGCTATCAACAGCTCTTCAGCCATGTAGCTGTACTCCCCTAGACATATGAGTTTTAGTACAGCATTTTTGCGTTTATTACATGCATCAATATACAGAGGGTGGATTTTGTCACACACAGATATCTGTGTTGATGTGAAGGTTATTGAGAAGTGGAAGAAGAATAGGA
This sequence comes from Eleutherodactylus coqui, assembly GCF_035609145.1. Lineage (NCBI taxonomy): Eukaryota > Metazoa > Chordata > Amphibia > Anura > Eleutherodactylidae > Eleutherodactylus > Eleutherodactylus coqui. The sequence continues at coordinate 169,012,233 of NC_089838.1, read as the reverse complement.
TGAGGAGGTGGTGAGGAGGGGGAAGAGAAGGATGAAGGTTTCAAAACTATTAGTTGTGCCATGAAACGTGAAGCACCACTTTCAGCTTCATGCCCCACCAGGAGAGCATTGATCCAGTTTGCTGTCAAGGATATGTAACACCCTGGCCATGCTTGCTGGACCTCATATCCATGATAAAGTGCACCCTGCCACTGACCTTGTTCTGCAATTCTGCTGACAAAAATATCACTCATGACATTTCAGGGCAGGAATGACTTTTGGGGAAAAACATGGAAGCAGGGCATCTGGTACTGTGGGTTAGCATGGAGCATCACATTGCAGAAGGCATCTGCAATCACTAGTCTGAAGCACAGCATTTCCATTGCAAGCAACTATGCAATGCTTGTATTCAGGCTCTGTGCTCATGGATGGTTGAGGTGGTATGTTTTTTTTTATATTCATATAGCTGGGAGATGGAGAGCTGGCTGCTGACCTGGGACACTATGAAATATGGCGTAGATGTCAATATTGGTGAAGTGGTGGTGATGGTAGCAGCTCAACTTTTGTTCTCTGTTTCCCACTCCTGGCTCTAAACCCTGCAGCCCAATTGTCAGGAGGTGCCTAAATTAGGCATGCTACTGTCTCTCTGAGCTCAGAGGCTATTGCATGAACAGGGAGGGAGATAAAGGAAGAGGCAGCAGAAGAGGAAGCAGGATGAAACTGGCTCTTTGCCCTCTGCCGAAGGGGGGCTTTCCAAGGCAGTGGATGATGTGAATTCAGGTGACTATTCATAAATGTTATGTTGAGGTTGTATACATCCTTGCCAAGTTTTAAAAGCTTATCGCAGTTCTTATAGATGATCACTCTTCTGTTATTGTGGTACGAGGACTTATAAGCTATTGTTTCTCTGTTACCAGCCTTCAGGCTGAAGCATATTAAACATACATTGTTCGGTTACACATAACGTAATTATAAGTGTCTAGCAAATGAAATATAGCTACTGTATACTAACTTCACATAATATTTCAGTTCCCTAACTATGAACATGTGAATGCAATCTCCGTTTCTCAAGAATGTAAACTTTTGCTGTGTGACGTAAGTGGTCGTCAGGGAGACCGTGCAATGCTGTACTAGGTTCAGGCACAGGAATTCACAACTTTGTACATATGCAGCGATGATCCCCCTGCTGCCCCCCTTGGCTTCGACTGCCACTTACTTTCTGTACTTGTAACTGGTTTAAGAGATAAGATGAGCCAATAGGTGTTAGATTCCAATAAGACTGCCTATCTAGTATATAAGAATCTGTTGTGATGTCACAAGTCAGTCTGGATTTGAGAACCTTTGTGTCTCCTAGACTCATTCATGTCGACATTGAATAAATCTTCATTTCCTATGTCCCTGGTATCGTGTTGGATTTCGGCTTCTACAACATCTGGGGGCTCGTGTCCGGGATCTGATGCAGATTGCATTTTTGCATCCGCTCTTGTCTGCAGGTAAGGACAAAGAGGCTACGGAGACCGGACCATGGGGCCCCGCCCAGTAACTTTCTCTGGGTAAAATGGAACACTCTCCTAGCCTGCTGCGTCTATACTTTCAGACCAAGCAGCTGGAACCCTAAAGGGACTATGGAACTGAATTGTACACGGGGAAGTTCTGAAATCAGCTGAAAAGGTAAGACCCGGGTCCTGAGATATATTCTGAAGTTGTGAAGTAGTATGCTTTGTGACTGTGAGATGATATGCCCTGTCAAGTAGTGTTAGCGATTTGGTCTAAGACAATCGCAGGTAAACCGCCTATTCCGTAGGAATAGAAGAGAATGCTGATCACATTCTTGACGAAGCCTCAGTAACTCTATCGGATTTTGGGAGTGAAGACGCTTTGTCGTTAAACGTTCCGTGGTTATAAACAGTCCAGCGTAAAAAAAACTGTGTGAAACTCGGGTATTGTTTTCAGTGCATAGAGAAAACAGTACCAACCAAGTATGGGCAGTGCGATCTTACAGTCACCACTTGAATGCATGCTAAAAACTTCAGTAAATGGTCTTGTAAAGTTACTAATGTGAAATTGGACAATATGGCGTCTCCTTCTTATGTCAGCCTCTATGGTCAGAGGTAGAACAAAGAAGGGGGTGTGGTTAGCTTGTGGGCTGGGACTTGTAGTTCTATGAATAAATGCCACAAGTGTGAGATAATTGAGCTCCGTATATAGGTGCCTCTAACAAAAGGCAGCTTATAACCTGACACCTTGCTTTGTGATTTAGTCAGGTTTGGTACCGTATTATCTAGTAGAGAAAACAGTGATCTCTTCTGGAGGTCATCATAGCATGGTTCGTAGATATTTGCTAACGAACCTTGCTAGTCTTAAGTAAATAAGCTTGGTAGATGGGATCTACCAAGGATTTGAACGCTATCTCAAGTGTTACCTTTGAAATGTATGTTGCAGAATTTCAGTAAATGGTATCGTACAGTTAGTGATGGAAAACTGACTGTTGTTTAGACAAGATGGCGATTTTTAGAAGTGCTTTGTGTGAAAGACAAAGAAGGTCAGCCCTTCTTCACCATCTAAGGCTCCACCCTGGATGTGTCATGGAGGGTGTTTCCTCCCTATTGCCTATTGCATAGATGGCCGTGTTGTTAAGGTGGCCAGTAGCAGTCTGCATACCTTAATACGTGTTTAGTGTGCAGGACCACCCCTTACCATCGCCCAGTCAGGCCACACCCCCGGTGGCCATTTCAATGCCAGCTATGGCCCAGCAGCTACTTTAGAACCTGCTGTAAGAATACCTTAGACAGCCACCCAAGTGCCATCTTAACTCCACAACAGGCACGGGCTTCTCACCTCTCATCAATGTACCTTTTACCTGGCATTGCATTGGTAGTTCAAGGACTGGTGCGTTCTCCGAATTGCATAGGAATAGTCAAACCCCACTGGCTATCTGCCTGCAGCCTGTATTAGCACCCACCTTATGCTGGTCTGCCTGATATTGTATTAAAAAATGCCTGCACATATAGTTGTTAAATGAAAAAAAAAAAAAAAAAAAAAGGTGATTTTATCCTCTCATTCATACAGTTTTTGTCTCCCCGTCATCTCCCTCCCCGTCTTTCAGTTAGACAGTCCAGTGGGAAAAAGGGTGGGGGGAATGTGTGTTGAACTTCCAATGTAAGAATTCCCGTAGCGGTACATTTCTTGCTTTATTGGAATAGAAACTGATAATGAAATGAATTACTGTCTTTATTGTAAGTTTATGCAAAAAGCAATGTTAATTAAAAATCTGGAGAAAGGGGATTGTCAGGTTTTGGTGAGTTTTCTGACAGAGTATAATCCAATATGATATAGCAAATGCGTAGTATTCTGATGTCGACGTGAACTGGGATGCTAATTAGAAGAAAGTTACAGTGCACAATGGCTGGAGGACAAAAGACTGTTAAACAATGAAAAAGATGGTGGATGGGTTGCAAAAATCCAATCGAGACAGCTCCACCACCGAACAACACCCAGAACAACCCACCTCCTTCATACGTACAGAAGGGGGGTCCCAACACCGCCCCTTTGCTGGAGACCAATGCGGAATGTGCAGGAAGCATGGTCACTGGAGTAGAGACTGCCCCCTCACTTCCTCTGCTCATACAGGAAGAGAAGGAGGAAGGGGCAAGGCCCAAAATGGCCACTACCAGAGACGAGCACATGGCAGAGCCGTTCAGGCCCTCCCACAACCTCCATCTTGTTTTGCTCCTATTGTTCTGCGGTATGAAGATAATGCTGAATGAGGATGACCAGGTTCCTACCTGCTGGGCTCCCAGGAACCTATGGTCAGAATAAATGAATAGGGTCATTTTGTGAACTTTGTGATTGATACCGGAGCTGAACATTCAGTTATAACCTAACAACTAGCACCTCTTTAACACAGAATAGCCCAGATTGTGGGAGCTACTGGACAAGGCAGGAAGCATCACTTAATTGTACCACAGCAATGCACCTTGGAAGACAAAGAATTCCCTCATCAATTCCTGTATCCACCTGACTGTCTAATACCAAAATTGGGACAGGATATGATGAGAAAACTACAGGCCCAAGTGTCCTCTGAACCGGAAGGACAGATGCCTTTACAACTTGGGAAAGATGTTTCAACTCCTGCCCACATCTTCTCACTCACAGTGCCTCAGGAGGAATGGAAATTGTTTGCTGTCATTCATGAGCCAGAACACTCAAGAACCACACCGAACCTAGTAATGAAGCTGCTAGGAGTATGGGCTGAAGACAATCCACCAGGACTAGCTCAGAAGTGTATGACAGCTTGTGGCTGCTACTTCTACAGTGTCTCTGTTGCTATTGATTTGCAGTCTGCTGTAGCTATTTGCAACTTGTGTACCTTCCAGGTTCTCTGTTACCTAGTCTCACCCTCGACCTGTGTTCCTGCTTGGTATGACCCATTCGGTGTTAGGGTCATGACAGGGTTAGTCAGCGCCCAGGTTCCAGCTCAGGGCCGTTCTTGTCAGGACGATGACCCTGCTTTCTGTTAGGCAGGGATTCCATATTCCTCACCAATGCAGGGCTAGCTCAGTCCTAGTCTCCACCTTGTACCAAGCCATGCTCTGAGGAGTGAGTATCCGGTCTCTGAGTCAGCTGTCAGTGTCACCGAGTGGTTTTCCTGCCCAGAAGGATGGCACTTTGGTTCTACACTCAAATATGTAACAAGAATATACCTCCAGTCGCAGTACAGCTGGAGCCAGGGGCACAACCGGTGTCCATCAATCAACACCGCCTACCATCTGCTGCCTGCCAAGGCATCACACTGCATCTGGAAAAGTTTCTGAAGTACGGTATCCTGAGGAGATGCCAATACCCAGGAACACCCCTCTCCGGCCTGTAAAGAAACCTGGAATAACAGAGTATCACCCAGTCCTGGATCTCAGAGCAGTGAATCAAGCTGTGGTTATTTTGCATCAGACAGTGCCCGACCCGTACACTTTCCCTGGACTAATACCTGGGGAAGCAACTCGCTTTACTGTGCTGAATTTGAAAGACGCTTTCTGCACCATCAGACTAATAGAGGACAGTCAGCTTATCTTTGCCTTCCAATGGGAAGACCCAAGAACTGGAGAAACGTGCCGCTTGCCCCAAGGGCTCAAGAACTTGCCCGTACTCTTCAGAGAATCTCTTGCTACTGATCTAAGGAAACTCTTTCTCCCTTCCCAGCCAGGCACTGTATTACTACAGCATATGGATGACCTCCTCATAACCGGATCTACCTCTGTGTGAAGTCTGCAGAACACTAAGACAGTGCTTTGTCTTCTATATGAAGCTGGATACAAAGTCTCAAGAAAAGAAGCCACAGATCTGCCAAGCAACTGTCAAATACCTGGGATTTCATATCTCACAAGAAAAAGGTACAACGGGAAGCTGAAAGGAAGTAGGTTGTCGGCAATATCTTTGTACCAACAACCAGAAGAAAAAGTCAGAGAATTCCTTGGAGCTGCCGGATTCTGCAGAATATGGATGTCCGGTTTTGCTACAATGGCCAAACCCCTCTATGAAGTCACAAAGGGAGGTGAAGATGCCCTCTACTGCTGGAAGCAGGAACATACAAGGGCCTATGACAACATCAGGCAAGCTCTTCTAAAAGCATCCGCACTGGCTTTGCCTAATCTGGAGAAACCACTTATTCTGTATGTTCATAAGAAGAAGAAACTGGTGATCGGCGTTCTCTCCCAGATGATGGGATCATGGCATCAACCTGTTGCCCATCTCTCCAAGCAACTTGATAATGCAGCCATGGGATGAGAAGACTGGCAGCAACAGTGGCCTTGGTTACGGAAGCTGACAAGCTAACCCAGGGTCAAGATCTTACAGTACGAGTGCCATCTTCTGTCCTAACTTTGATGGATGCCACAGGTCACCACTAGCAGACAAATGCTTGCATGACCAAGTTCCAAGGCCTCCTATGTGAAAACCCAAGACTGACGTTGGAAGTGTGTACTACTCTAAATCCAGCAACTCTGTTGCCGACCAGAACTGGAAGCCCTGACTATACCTGCTGTGAGGTGATGGATGAAGTCTTTAGCAGCTATCCTGATCTACGAGAAACACCTCTCGAAGCTCCTGATGTTGAATAGTACACAGATAGTAGCAGCCTCATGGATGAAGGCATATGCTATGTTGAATATGCAGTGGTCACCCTACAGACTACTACAAAAGCAGAACCACTGCCCAAAGGAACTTCAGCTAAAAGGCAGAACTTAATGCACTTATTAGAAGCCCCACAGCTGGCAGCTGGGGTGAAAGTCAATATCTTCACTGACTCAATATAGGCCTTCCTCACACTCTATGTTCATGGGGCCCTGAGAGAAGAGTCTGGTCCCTTCAGCGGATCAAGAAGTGAAGCACTCTCCTCTCATTCCGGAACTGTCAGAAGAGGTATGGGTCAGTCACTGTGAAGGAAAACAGAAGGGAGACTCACTCGTTGCACAGAGAAACAGAAAGGCAGAAGCTGATGCCAAGCGAGCTGTCACTCTCCTGAAACGCCAAAAGTTCTGTCAAACTACAAGCCTTTTTCCTGTTTCCACTCAGCAACTGGAACCCTTGCTACAATCAAAGCGAACAGGAATGGCTGAAGACAGAAGATGGGAAATACACACCTGAAGGCTGGTTCATTCTCTCGGATGGAAGAAGTGTGGTCCCAACAGCACTAGCAATGGAGATCGTCAAGAAAGTGCAAGAGGACACGCTATGGATCCACCACTATGGAAGAGCTAATTCAAGATGTGCTGTACATCCTAAGACTTACCAGGCGAGCAGCAGAAAATGTGTCTTATACCCTGAAAATCTCTTCCAAGATGTACTAGTGGACTTTACTCGAATGCCTGCAGCCGATGGATGGAAGTATCTCCTGGTCGTTGTCTGCACTAACACGGAGTGGGTGGAGGCCTACCCCACTAGGACTGAGAAAAATCAACTTAAGTCGCCAAAACACTACCAAGAGACATAATTCAAAGACACGGCGTACCGGTACGGAAAATGGACCAGCATTTGCTGCGGAGAATAAACAAGAGTTAGCCAACTGCTTCAAGATCAGATGGAAATTGCACATTGCCTACAGACCTTAGTGCTCAGGGAAGGCTGAGCGCATGAACTGGACTTTAAAACTTGCCTAAGAGACGCTCTGTCAGGAGACTCACCTAATATGGCCACAAGTCTTACCCATTGCTCTTCTCAGAAACAGATCTTCCCCCACCGAAATAACTGTTAGTTTCCCTCTTAAGATGATGTAGGGGAGGCCTAGCCAAGTAGTGTTGGGGATTAGAGCAGACAGATTACCAGCAAATGCTTGCCCTGGGTAAAACCATGGCAACCATTACCAAAAAAGCAGGAGAAAGGTTACCTACTTGTTTGAATATTGCTGTGCAAAGGTTACCTATATGTCTGGATACTGCTGTGTACTTCTTTTTTCTTCCAGGGAAAAAAGTCTGGGTGACAGAATGGCACCAGAGGCCTCACAAACCTTGATGGAAGGGTCCATACACCGTTATCCCGTCTACCCCGACTGTTGTTAAAGTTGCTGAGATGGGACCTTGAATCCACCAGACCAGAGTCAATGTGGCCTACACTGACCGTGCCTGCTTATCACACCTGACAGATCCCCGAAGCTCATCTAAAAAAAAACCTCCAGAAGTGCCTTAGTCCAGACAAGTACCTTGCCCCCCTCCTGGTAGCCCAGGAAGCAACAGAGACAGTGTTTTCTTCACAGAGACAGTGTTTTCTTCACAGAGACATAGTTTCCTTCACAGAGACATAGTTTTCTTCACAGAGACAGTGTTTTCTTCACAGAGACAGTGTTTTCTTCACAGAGACATAGTTTCCTTCACAGAGACATAGTTTCCTTCACAGAGACAGTGTTTTCTTCACAGAGACAGTGTTTTCTTCACAGAGACAGTGTTTTCTTCACAGAGACATTGTTTTCTTCACAGAGACATTGTTTTTCCCTCAAACACCTAGGAGAGGGATTAACTACAGCTGCAAGACAACAAGAAGACTGAAGAACCTACTAAAGACTGTTGGGGGGGGAATTACGCTATACAGGAAATTTGGACTTGTGCCAATAATTGTAATAAATGTATACAAGAAGTTAGAATGGGTACACGCATCACAAGAACATTAGTGTACCACACTTACTACATGGGTAAGAGGAGACAATTAGGGGGTTACAAATACAATAAAACCACCTACTACAAGTGTGAACAAGTATACTCTCCCACTGAAACATGGATAGACACTGATGTAGCATGGGATACACAGGCTATACTAAAGTCTATGGGGGTTTAAACCCCTAAATAAGGATGATAAGCTATAAGTGCATAATAGCTATCAAAGGGGGGAATGTGGTACGAGGACTTATAAGCTATTGTTTCTCTGTTACCAGCCTTCAGGCTGAAGCATATTAAACATACATTGTTCGGTTACACATAACGTAATTATAAGTGTCTAGCAAATGAAATATAGCTACTGTATACTAACTTCACATAATATTTCAGTTCCCTAACTATGAACATGTGAATGCAATCTCCGTTTCTCAAGAATGTAAACTTTTGCTGTGTGACGTAAGTGGTCGTCAGGGAGACCGTGCAATGCTGTACTAGGTTCAGGCACAGGAATTCACAACTTTGTACATATGCAGCGATGATCCCCCTGCTGCCCCCCTTGGCTTCGACTGCCACTTACTTTCTGTACTTGTAACTGGTTTAAGAGATAAGATGAGCCAATAGGTGTTAGATTCCAATAAGACTGCCTATCTAGTATATAAGAATCTGTTGTGATGTCACAAGTCAGTCTGGATTTGAGAACCTTTGTGTCTCCTAGACTCATTCATGTCGACATTGAATAAATCTTCATTTCCTATGTCCCTGGTATCGTGTTGGATTTCGGCTTCTACAACATTATCACATGTGGTTTCAAAGAATGCTCAGGCTGCACAAGTCCTGTGAGCAGACCTAGCTGTGGGCCTGACACTGCTGCTTCTGCAACTAGTAATACCTGGTGGTGGTGGCACTGTCATTTTTTTTTCTACGAAACCCTACCTGCTATTTTGGCAGGGTGCTGCCATGCTAACATTTGTCTCCTCCCCCTGCAAGCTCCTATCATGGCTCTCCCTGTCTTTTCTTGTTGGGTCAAGCACCTCTTCCTCAGTGGATTCTATGTCACAATGAGCATCGAGAGCTGGCACCTCCGTTTCCACAACCCCCTGAGTACACATTGCCTGTGGAGGGCTGACCATGCACACTAACCCATCCTTATCTTTGGACAAATTAAGTGACAGAATTGCACAATAGATGCTGACATAGTACAGAACAAGACCATAAATGACCATTTTAGGGATATTTTCCTCAGACTTTAATTAATACAGCGTATCTCAACACCAAATCACTTTCTTAATATGAATATATTCAGCTTAAAGAAAAACTATAAGGGAGTCTGGCCACAATTTTATCCCAATATATAATTTTTCCAGTGTGTAGAATTCTGGAAAAAAACAATACTCAGTTCTCCTGAATGCCTTATAGCTAAAAGATAACATTAAACATCTTAAAATTGCAAACAGAAAGTTAAAGCCTTAGAACCAATTCAACCCATGCAACTTTTGGGACCCAAACTCTATGAAAATTGTTCATGCAACAACAACAACTTCAGTACTTGAAGTTATAGTAGGCAGCTTTAAATGCAATCATAACCCATGTAGCTTTAAACCAAAACTGTGGTTATCTATAGTCATCTTTTACAGACCAAATCGCCTTGACTACTTCAAGCAAACCTTTGAAAAAGTGTGAAATGTTTTCGATATTGTAAATAAAGTTGCTAGTCCTGTGGGGTCTGAATAAAAAAATATGGAAAAAAGCATACTGGAAAGAAATCTGACTTCTAGATTTGTCCCAAACAAATGTCTGCTTTGCTAGTTTTTCTATGTTTCAATATGTCCAATTTGCCTACTAAGTTCCCCATGAGATATTATACGTTTTAGGTGGACTGTCGCATCACAAAATAGCTCTAATTATAATTAAATGTTCATTTTTCATGCTTTTCTAACCATTTGATGCTTTCTGGTAACATGGACTCCACTTATCATTGATTTTGTACATTTATTTATGCTTTTTATTTTTTACTTCCCCTTTGGCTTGTAGTATTGATTCATTTCCTTGACTTTTTTTTATACCAATTTTTATTAATGTATAACTGGTTAGGGTTTTTATTATTAGGTTCTCATTTGTAAGATGTTTTAAATATGTCGCTCACCCCATCCCCTTCCATATTTTTTTTCTCTCCGAGTCCAGATACCAGGGTTATCAGCGTCTGTTGTTACCTTGGCTATGAATTTCAGAGAAAGTTGAGTATGCATATGGCCATCGTCCTAGGCTGTCGTGATTAGTTGCAGACTAGTTTTCCAATGTCTATGTGCCAATACCTTCAGCTTGCCAGGAATCTACATCCTTAGTTGCTTGGCAATGACTGTTTTGTGCATCAGTTCTGACTGTGACCTGGGCTCTTTTAATAATTTTCCCATATTCTTTTCCTATCCCTAGGCAGCGTGAATTTTTTTAAACGTGCAGTTTTATTTTGTGCGTGCGTTCAGAGTCCTTATTTTGCTGGGATGTGGTATCTCCTGTTACTAAAAAAAACTGTCTTTTTGTTGCTCTTAGATTGAGCATTCATTCACTACTTGCAATCATTAATGCAGTTTCTATGTTTGTCAGTAGTATATCCCTTGTTGACACAAAGTTATGTATTATCGAGAAAAACAAGGATTTATGTTCAAAAGATTTCATAGATCGATATACGAGTGTTTTCTGATTTGTTGGTTGATTGTGGGCATATTTTCACGGCCAATGATCAGGAATTAATGTTTCGATCCTTGGTCTGCTTAAGAGACCCCTAAGCAGGGCCATATTTATAATAAGGCACTTGAGGGCACATGCCTAGGGTGTTCAGAAGGAGAGGGGGCAACACTCTGAGGCTATAATTAATAGTTTATCATGTTTGTGTAACCATAGTGCTGCTGACCATCCAGGTGTACAGCAGTTTAGCAACAATTAAAGTAGCACACAGCTGTTTGTGTGCTGGTAACATCCAGAGTCCAGACTTTTTTGTTCTACACTGCAGGGTTAGAGCTGCCCACCTCTAACAGCAAAGGCATAATAATGAAAAGCTCCCAGACACCCAGAGGACCAGCCTTCAACAAAAAAGCATAATGTGTCAGGGCATCAGGGGATTGGTTGGTCTCTCTCTCTCTCTCTCTCTCACATCTCAGTGAGATGTGAGAACCTGCATATCTGGTCTGTTTTTAGAGGACTCTTATCTGGGGTCCATGGCAAGTCAGGTCTGAGGGTCCATATGTATGGGGCCTCGTCTAGGGTCTGTATTTGGAGGATTGTGTCTGTGTTTGATTAGGGGGTCTGGTCAAATGTTGTAGGCTGGGGGCATATCATATATAAGTGGGTGGAGCATAAAGTATGCATTTTATGCACCTTTTCAAAATGTTCTTGATGTTTATTCTCAAATAAGTTTGATTAAGGGTTCATTCAAGCAGTGTGATTTACTATGGACTTTCCATCCCAGGGTTCCATATGAATCACCAAAAATGGTATTTAGAAAGTACCCCTAACTTTAATGAGATTTTAATGAGTCAAATGGAATCAAAGACTTTTAGGAATTGTTTTTGGAGAGTAGAATAATGTAGTCAACTTCACTGTTCTGTTTCGGGGTGCATTCACACAGGCAAGTGCAATATTGGTCTGATAAACTCGGACCAATTTCATGCTTGTAAGATTTCGATGTTCAATGAGAGTGTGTTGCGATTTGTCAGAAAATCACATTGCAGAACATGCGATTTCATGCGCGTGAAAATCACATGTATTTTCAATTGGAATAGTTAAAAATCACAGCAATTCCACCTCAAAATCCACGGTTAGTAGGGCAGATTTTGGTGTGGAATTAAGGGACGGCATATCCCACAACGTTGTTGGGGAATGTTCTGTCCCATGTGACAGGTCTCTCAGTATAACATTTCTGTAACATTGACATCTTCGCTTGCTAGAAAATACAATGGCAAATTCTGAGTCACTGACTATTGCTATTAGTAGTTGCAGTTATTCTTTATTAAGACATGAAGTTATAAATTCATTATAGGTTTAATGTATTTTCACAGGATGATTACAAGAAAAAGTACAAAAATAAATTTAATTTTATTCCCATTGTACTGAAGTGAATAGGCCATTGACAAGATGCTTAAAACTAAACATTGATGAGCTCACAAAATTACTCTGGGAATTATAAACCAATTACACCTTGTGCATTATCACATTTTGGTTTGTTGTTGAAAATTAACAACTAATTAGATACTATAGTTAATTATTATAAACATAAGGCTATTAACCTAATTATGTGTTGGACTGTACAGTTTTGCACAGTAGGGAGACGTTAGTTTGCATTTAGAGTTCCAACAAATCTTGCTTCCAAACAAGAACAATTTCCTTATTTGTGTGTGAACTTTTAGCTTTGAAGCCACATATTTATGACTTGGAAGAATGATTTGTAATATATATATATATATATAATGCATTCTCCATCGCTTCATAGAAGTAGTACAAAATTGTCAAACATTTTAATGCAAAACCCATTATACTACTGCCATTTACTGACAACAAATGTATTCTCCTTCTATTTGTTTGATATTTACACTACTTAATCCCAGTCTAAGACAAACAGGTACATTTTAGACTGGCAAGTTAGAGAATCTCAAATTAACTATAGCATCTCGGCTCGTGAAAAGTGACAGCCAAAACATTGAAGTATGGGTTGTGTGGTACATACATGCAACCAGGGCTGGGTGATTTGACCTGAAATTAAAATCTCAATTTTTTACAACATTTTTCGTGATTCTCAATTTTAAAGGGGTTGTCCAAGTTCTAACTCATGTATAAAGTCTATGAGTTAGAACTTAGATAATAGGTGAGCAGCGCCTTGTCTTACATAAAAAAGTGCATGTATTAGTGCATAAGTGCTCAAAGGAAATGCACCTACCTGGTGCTAGGTGGGAGATCCCTGTAAGGGTTAAAACCCACCAGCACCTATGTGTCCCAGATTGCTGATCACAGTTTACCCGTCCTATTCCAAGTAATCTGGAGAGACATCCATCAGAAAGGAGCGCTTACTGGTCTTTAGTGGGCACAAATCACAAGTCTAGTAGAGGATAAAATATTTTGCGCTCCCAAGATCGGGATAAGGGGAATCTATATTCCAATGGTTCAAAGGTTCCGCAAACCATATTTATTAGCTATAACAATTTGCAACATGTTTTGGCGCTAGTAAGCACCTTTTTCAAGCAATATAACATACTCCTATCCATGTACATCTATATATATACACATTCAAATACATTTACTTAGATTCTACATACCACATCAGACATCGGTCTTCTGCCGTGATGTCACTTTGAGGGCCGTACCAAGGGCGGCTTTGACGTAGGTCACATGATTGTTGTATGATGCTGTAACTGAAAAAGGAACAAGTGCCTTCTGGTAGACAGTTGTGATATGTAATTAACCCCATGTCTTGATATGAAGAGGTCATCTATCACTTGGAACCTTATATGTTACAGCTTGAAGTTGAACTCATTAAAATGTTTATAGGCTCAAAAGGTTTGTCTTGCTACGTCTAATGGTTGATTTATGTTGGTTAATGTGAAGTTTGACTGGTTGAGGGATCTCACAAACATAGTGAAGACCACAGGGGCATGTCGGTCTCAGTCATTATCAATGTTAGTTTTGACAAGATGGTCTCTTACATTATGTGGTCATATGTAGGTCAAAACTGCATGCTCTGAGAAGTCAGGGGCACTAATATGCAGTCACTGTATAATATGCTAATGGTATATTATAAAGTTGGTGATCCTGTGACTGAGAGCGTTATATATTGAGATAAAGGGAATATCTTTGGCACCAGAAGCCAATTCTTTTCTTTTCATAAATGTGTCATGTGCCTTTTGATAATCCCTTCTTGCAAACTTCTCAGTCATTTTGTATAGTCTGGTCACCTTTCTGTGAGGATCAGAAATTGTTCAATCAAATTGAGTGAATTGGCTGCATGAGTGAATCTGTGATGTTCTCAAGGTTTAAAAACTACTGTAGGAGTAGAAAGTTAATTTCCCTTTACACAGGACAACTGTCATAAGTGCCTGACATCCGACCCACAGACTACTGCCCAACTATCACTCCTGTGCATACACAGCAGTGATAGTAACGCAAGTGAATGGAAGCCTCCTTTCACAGTAATCAGGACTCACTCAAACATTGAGCAGTTCCTGTTTACACAGGCCGAAAGTCCCTTTGTTTTTAGTACTGCTAAAAACCAAGTGACTGACAAGTGAGCAATTTCTCACTCAGCGCCCTGTTGGCAGCTGTGCATAGACGGCTAGATTAACACCAACATTTGCTGTTTACAGAAATAATTCAGGCAATAGTCACCCTATATAAAGGTACCTTTATGGTCAGTAAGTTTATTATATAAGGTCCACCTTCAGACAATCAGCCTCCAACTGGGCCAGAGGATCTAAAAAAAACTGACTCTAGGTGTTAACCAAGTACCAGTAAATTTAATTGTGGAAAATATACTGTAGAGTTAAGATTAGACATGAAGTTCAAGAGTGTCCTCCATCATCTATCCAAACTGAGAAGATATCTATATATCTGTACCAAGTCTTACAATGTTCCAAATTTAGTAGGTTTGTATCGACACTACGTGGGTACCAAGCAATCCTAATGAACAAATGAATTGCTCAAGCAAACTCAATTTTAAGATAAAAGATAGGCCACTTTGATATTTGCTGTTTTTGGTGGTTGGTAGTATGCCACCAATGTAGTTAGGTCATTTTATGTCTAGTAAGCACTCAGATGGGCAGAAGTTATTTTTTCTTTTTTTGTGCCTTAGTGTAAAGGCTATACATTTGCTTATGTACAAAATAAAGACAGACAAACCCTGCTTTGAACTGAACCTCCATGTCACTGTCTCTAACTACATTTTAACTACCACAACAGCGCTAATCTTACAGATATAGTATGAATTTCAAGTCATTCAATGAAGGGTCTCCATGCATTCAGTATGCCCTCCTAAGCCAACATCATAAGTGCTGATATTATGCCTATATCATGACCATTAGATGTGTACAGGATGAGATAGTACCATCAAAGAATACCAAGAGTCCTTTCCAATGGGGCATTAACCAGCTTTACTTTTTCCAGAAAGTTCCTTGGGTCTAGAATAAGGGAGTTTGTCTTACTGTTAAATGGATGAATAATTTTGTCAAAGAATGGCCAACTTTGTTTCCTGTCAACCTATCCTCCTGCTGCTGGCACAACTATTTATCATATATAAAGGTAAAAGTCAGCTTAGTGCAGGGATCCAGCTTTTATCTTTATTAGAGTTGAACGCTTCCTCAGATTCCTATTGGTGGGCTATAGTCATCTTGCCAACAGGTGATGAAGCCCTCCCCAGGGTACACACTCGCTTACTCCCTCTTATTCTGATTGACTGCACTTGCTTACTATGACACTTGGCTTGGACTTGACCACAGTAGAACAGGTGAATATTTGGTGGGTCCTGAACCAGGAGTGGTCCCCAGTTCACCACATGAGCAGTGCAGAGCACAATACAAGAGCTGTACTAGAGTACATAATACTGCACACAGCATCACAGCCAGCATATAAGTCTATATAATAAACTTGGTAGTTTATCTATTTATATAGACACATAGCCTGGACAACATGATATGTAGTTGTTTTGGAAGACTAGATGTAGTTCTCAGTCACATTGTGGTCATTACATGTGGTATCACCCTATACAAGACATTCCATAAATGCCAACTCCGGATTCTGTACCTATTGGGTAAATGGAAGTTGACCAATACCCACTCACTACATTCTTCATATACTTCAGTTGAGACAGGGTCGCACACAAAAGCAGCCACCTTTCCATTGAAATATATGAAGATCACAGCAGTTGGAAATCTATGAACAAGATAATATTTGCATGAAGCTGTACAGAGAGTCCAACTTTGTATGATATCCTGGCCAAGCGTACTCCATACTGTTCATTCACAGTGGAAGCCATAGTATTGTTAACTGAAACTGCCTGAAACTGCTTGGCGATCATTCCTTAGGACTATTCCAAGATTTTACCTCTTACTGTCATTTATATTTGATTGTCTTTAGATCTATTGTGGATTCTACTCTTTACAGAATAGTGCGCTTGTGATGTCATGTGATTGTCATTATGACCTGAGTGTAGAGGGAAGGGCTAGTACCTTAGCATAGAGTTTATAAAGTGGTGCTGGTGCATTTTGTCTTACATAGCTTCAAGGCAACCTTTCTTCCCTAAACTTTATGGATTTATGCTTCTGTGTGGTAAATTAAAGCTTAGAACACTTCATTTTGCGGGTGTCTTGAGTTTGATGGAATTGAACCATAAGCATGCACATCGCCCTTGCTCTGGTGGAGTTGAACCGTAAGCATGTACATCGCCCCTTGCTCTGGTGGAGTTGAGCTGTAAGCATGTACATCGCCCCTTGCTCTGGTGGAGTTGAGCTGTAAGCATGTACATCGCCCCTTGCTCTGGTATATAGGTTGCTTCTGCTTGGTATGAAGAATAAACCACCAATACTGATGAACATGAGGGTTCACTTCTAAGATAAAAATTGGCAAGGAACACATAGTAAATCAGTCACATTTGCACAACAGAATAAGCATATCCTATTTTAATTTCTTTTGCACAGTATTTCTATTAACAGAATTATGTCATGAAGATTCGTAGTATGTAAGCTCATTGGAGCAGGACCCGCACCCCTATTGTTTCCATCAATTGATTACTATGTAACTGTGGTTCTGTAATGTTTGTACTTTTTTCTTTCCGTATCCCCCCTGTCTATGTAAGCGCTGCGGAATATGTTGGCGCTATACAAATAAAGTTTATTATTATTCTCCACAATGTAAAATCTGTAACAATGCCCCTATCTACCATGTGCAATTTATTGTACTGGTGGCTTATTTAACAGTGGGGCATTTGGGCTTGCTTAGGTATCAGGGTCTGGGTGAGACTGCCATCTCTGCAGCACCAATAGCTATATCTCTTTTTAAGTAAAGAATAAAAGCTATGTTTCAGAATTTCCCAGCACAGTGACGAAGAAGCAAAATTTCAAGTGAACAGAGCTGGATTGAGTTAAAATTAAAAGTAGTGCCCCAAATTCTGGAATATTGTACCAACACTACAGTCACATTCCATCACTTTAAAAGTCTGTTAGGACGACATAGGAGATATGAGAGTTATGATATTGAAGGGTGGTTTTAAGTCACAAAGGCATAGAGGAACTTGGGAATATAAATTTTTGACACGTTCAATAGAGGGCTAAATTATTCACGAGGTTTTATTTGTGAATGGGAGGTATGAGACATCTATAGCACAGATAAGACTGCTGGCCTGGTGAACCTCCCCCCCCTCCAACCCCAACAATAATTCAGGGACCATAAAACTTTCACTCCATTACCAGTGCCTAGTTAAAAATGTTTATGTCTCTGTTACAGTATCCCTTTTACGTGCAAACCAATTACATCCATATTTGTGCCTTGTCATAAGTATGTATGTTATAAGTGTGTTTAAATATTCATACCTCTTTAGATCTATTCCATTTTTAGCCTGACGAAGAGCCCAAGAGGTTTGCAAGCTCGCTATAACATCATGTATTTTTGTTAAGCATTAAAAGGTATCATATCTACAAGACTATGTGGTTTCTCTTGCTGGGAACATTTAAAACGCTGTGGGACAAGAGCTGCAGCATTAGTAATATGGAATGTTAGGCTGAAAAAGTTTATCTAGTTCAGCCAATAACCCAACCCCCACCCCTCAATGTTGATCCAAAGAAAGTTAAAAAAAAACCAAGGATGTAGAGGACCATTTTCCTCATTTAAGAGAAAAAAAATCCTTCCTGACTCCACGTCTGACAATTTAAATAATCCCTGGATCATCTAAAGTAATTAGTGACATTGTTCTCTAGCACTTCTAGGATCTTAGAAGATTAGGGGCACAAGCCCAAAGATATATGCCCCCTCTCTCACACATAAAAGATGTTTCTATCTGTGTGCAGTTATTAAATATTATCCAGACTTTGGCCTTGTGTGTAAAGCCTCAACAGTAGTTAATTTCTAAAAAAAAAACAGGCCCATTACATTGCAGGGCTATGCTGTAAATTTATAGAATCATTGCGCAGCAGATTGTGATAGAGGAGGGCAGGCTTCTTTTTTTTACTTTCATGGATTGGCCCCTGATAGCAGTACCAGCAATATTGCCCTGATAGTGGCCCTACCAAACTTAGCAGTTTGGTAGGGCCATAAAAAGTATTAAATTAAACCTTCCCATCCTTGGACTCAGAAAAACATCATGCTCATGCTGTTAGGGACTCCCTTAAAGGGTATACTGGGCTTCACAATGGAGCACCAAGATGGCCACTCCATACAAAACTGAGCATGCTCCCTGAAAACTTTCTAGTGAAATGTCAGCACTATAAAAGATTTTGGAGGGTCACAACAAGAAAGAGTACAGGATCTGTGCAAGTGAGCTGAGATGTTGCTGGATGAAATTGAGACTGCCACCTACCAGCAAAAAAAGAATGCGGGATTGTAATATAGAGCCACAGATCAAAACCAAGGAGGACATTGAAGAGCTTGCTGGCAACACTTTGTAAGTGAGGCCAGCCTCAGGAAAACTGCTAGGTGTGCATACTACTAGAAACAATACATTAGCCTGCTATGGGAAGGGCAAATAATACAGACACTAACATTGTGTGAATTTCAAGTGCTCAAATCTGGGTTATGGACTGTTATATGTAAAGAGACAGTGTACTTGGATACAGGAACCGGATTTTCAAGAAAACTGAGTGAGGTATTGACCACAAAAAGTGAAGTGTTCACCTTTTCATGGATGAAATGTGCATTACATTGTGACATTTATATTTCTGTTCTACAGGACTATTCCTGTTACAGCATTACTGTTACTGTTTTGCTGGTATTGTTATTATTTAGTATTATATACAAAGTATTATTGTTTCTTAGGCCTCGGTCACACGGGCGATTTTCCGTGCGATCTGCGCATGCGCATGCGAGGTGCGATTTTATAAAACTATTGCTTTGCAATGGTATCGGACACATGAGCGCTTTTTTATGCGCTCGTCCGATAAATTATAGAACAGAAATCGCAGATCGCACCTATCTGCGATCTGCGATTCCTGTTCTCTTCTCTATATGCGCTCAATGGGGCCGACGGCAGCAGCGCCGACCCCATTGAGAACATATACTAGACAAATCATTCTCCTCTGCCACAGCTGTAACAGCTGTGGCAGAGAAGAATGATATTTGCCCATTGAATTCAATGGAGCCGGCAATACAGCTGGCTCCATTGAAAGCAATGGGCTGCCGGCGATCACACAATGAATTTTCGGGAAGGGCTTAAAAATATAAGCCCTTCCCTGAAATTCATCCAGAAATGTGTAAAAAGTAAAAAAAATATATACTCACCTTGTCCCGGCAGACGGAGTTCAGCCGCGGCCGGCCGGCAGTTCTCCTGAACTGCTATGAGTAGTATTCAGCAGCCGGGGAATGGCAGCTGAGAGCTGCCCCTGATTGGTCCCTGTGCTGAGCCAATCAGAGGCAGCACTCACTCACCCATTCATGAATTCATGAATGGGTGAGTGAGAGCTGCCTCTGATTGGTGAGGCTGTGACCAATCAGAGGCAGCTAATTCAGCAGGCGGGGATTTTAAATCCCCGGCTGCTGAATACTACTCATAGCAGTTCAGGAGAACTGCCGGCCAGCCGCGGCTGAACTCAGTCTGCCGGGACAAGGTGAGTATATTTTTTTTTTACTTTTTACACATTTCTGGATGAATTTCAGGGAAGGGCTTATATTTTTAAGCCCTTCCCGAAAATTCATCGTGTGATCGCCGGCAGCCCATTGCTTTCAATGGAGCCAGCTGTATTGCCGGCTCCATTGAATTCAATGCGCTGGACAGCGCTGCACTGCTCTGGCCCGTTTCTAATGAAACGCGGCTAGGAGCAGATTTTTCGTGCGACTTTTCGGCCCCGGTCACGCGATTTGCGGATGTGCATCCATCATGCGATCCACAAATCGTGGGAAAAACGCCCGTGTGACCGAGGCATTATAGTGAACAAGGTATTAATACTAGGATTTAGTTAGCTAGCGACAGGTGAATCTACAGTAAAAGTTAACCAGCTTGTCATTATAATATTACTCATTTTCATTTCTTTGTTAGCAAATAAACATTGTTTTGTTATATAATTCTTCTGCTGCATCATATCCTGAATCTGCATCACAACACCACCTACCCGCAACAATACCCATGTAGCTGTAATGTTTTTCCTATTGTACACCAAGTCAAAGAAACCGAAGTAAAGGGAATGTACGAAGAATACAATTTGACAATCAAGATACCAGTATCAGGATTCTGCGTTATTGAAGCCAGGTTCAAGGAGAGTGTCTTATACTGATTGTTTTTATCACCTAGCCTGTACAGAAAGGAATATACTGTTTCATATAGTAATGCCCTCCATATCATTACAAACATTGGGCATGTCAAATCATAAATTCTAGGTAAGCCCATTTTTACGACAATGAATAACCATTAGACAGTCAAACTGCATGTCTACAAAATATATTTTTATTAGCAGCTGCTCTGTAACTTCATTCAAACCCAGAGAACATGTCCTTCTACTGCAGGAAATTAATCTGTAACATTTTATTATGTATTAATCTCTCATGGTTTTCTAAACATTAATATATTTGTCTAATACAATAAAGATGCTTGAAATGTACTGCTTGTCCTTCATAAAACATGCATATATTTAATAGCTACTTAAAACATTAATTCATTAGTTTTTATGTTTGCACAGTTTAATGTGAATAAATAATTGTAGGCAAGCAAATATTTTTAGTTTTGTAACTTCTAAATTAAAGTTAGTACAGATGTGTTATGTTTGATAACTATGTAATGTGTTCTAGAAAGCAAGTACTTCTGAGATAATGTGCTGTAATTACATTCTCTGTAACAGCAAGACCATCAGCAGGGTTCTGGAAAACAGCCCCATGTGGCAGCTAAATCAATTGATTATATTATATCAGTAATATTTGTGAATAAGGTAGTTACATGGCCACACAATACTTTTGAACACTTTTTATATAGGAATAGAGCAGCAAGGTTGAAATGACTGACTACAGAACAGGAAAAGGAACACAAGATAAAACCAGCAAAGTTCAATAAGATGCTTTACAACCATGAGGGTAATGGCTATTACCAATGTAAAATACAATAAAGTAAAATAAAGAAAGCAATTTATTAAATAAAATGTATTTTTTTCATACTGGGGTCTCAAATACAGACTATGGTAAAAAGCCAAACTGGCTCAAAGCTTCCTCTATCACTGCATGTCTGTCACAGAGCAAAGGAATGTTACTTCTCAGAAAAGGATAGATACATTGCAGTTTCTTTTGGAGATCCTTCTACTTGAATCACTGTTTCTCATAGAGGGATCAATCACTTCTATAGCTGACAAGTATAAAGGATTCTGTGATATTCATGAACAGGTTGAAACACTGTATTTCTATTGTTTTCACTTTTGTTGCCATGTTCACAAGTTCTTCAATGAAATTCAAGCTCTAGTAGATGCAGATCTAGCAGGCATTAAACGAATGTTCAGCATGCTAAAGCTCTATGTGCAATGTGTCGAATTATCATTTGGTGCCTTAAGCTATTTGCGTAGCCATTGACAGATAATAATTGCAGGGCTATTCAAATACTGGGTTTTCCCCAAAATAAGGGGCTTATATTAATTTTTGCCCACAAAGAGCCACTAGGTCTTATTTTTGGGGAATATCATATTTTATGTTAGGTCTGCTACCAGTGTCTGCCGCCCCCTTGCTATTCTAGGCAGAAGTAGGCATTGCTCTGCTTCTTCTGTTTGAAAGTACTCTTTGTTGTATTTTCTACCAGCAATGAGGGAGTTAACCCCTTTAAGCTGGTATCTATAACTGTTTATTTTGTATGTTCCTTGCCTTATGCTTTAGCCTGTGCGCGTTTGTCCATTTCTGTCCAGTCTGTGCATTGTTCCTGTTTCTGTGGTAGTCAGTCCTGTTCTGTCTTTTGTGTACACTGTCCCTGTTTCCTGTCAGGGGTAATCAGCCCCAAGGTTCCAGCACGGGGCCATTCTTATCAGGAAACATACCTTGCACATAGGCAGGGGGTCTTCCCATCTTCCTGCTTAGCTAAGGAAGAAGTTACCCATCTGAGTTTTCCGTGCTTTAATACCTATGATCACTGGGGGCAGCTGCCAGCCATACCAGTTCTGGTTTAAAAGCTAGGTTTGGTTAGTTAGCACAGTGGGTCCACACCCAGAGCCCTAACATTTTACTTACCTAGCAGGCACAGTCCGGGTCTCTCCCGCTGCTCTCTGTAGCTCACTGAATGCAGCACTCACTGAACCAATGTGATGACTGTGATTGGGTCTTTGCCCGCTGCTCAGCCAATCAATGCAGCGTTTGAAGAACCAATCACAGCCATCATACTGGGGAGGCGGCATTTATAAATTGGTTGAGCCATTGCATTGATTGGCCAATTCATAAATTGAAAATAAAGATCGCTTACAATAGCAGAATATCCATAATGGAGGTTACTAAAAAAGTGTTTATGCAAAAATGCAAGGACAATATACTTCCACCCACACCCATCAAATCTCAGTCTCTTACATGTATTCTGGTATTATGGGACAATGAATACAGGCAAAATCCTAGTTTCTCATATGTTCTTGTACCATGTATAAAAGTAAACAAACTGGTATGCAGGTCTACCAATGAATTTAAATGGGCCACATAAAACGTGAATGAGTTCAATGTTGTCTCTAAATCATGCGTAGATAATTGTGGGGTCAATATATCACCAATTCATCTCCCTATGTTAAATAAAAATCAATTTATCTCCATATGTTGTTAGATATGTATAAAATACATTTCCCTCATCTCCATATAGTAATAGATGTTGGATGAATTCATCACCAAATTCATTTCTTCAATTTATCTCCATATATTAATAAATATGCATAAAATACATTTCCAGTATATCCACATACTAATAGATGTAGATTAAATTCATCCCCAACACGTTTCCTTATGCTGTGTTCATCAGGGATACAAAAGTCCAAGAGCAGCATGGATGGTGCAAACAATAGCATCACTTATGATGCATCTTTATTTCTCCACATACAAGACACGACGTTTCAACCTCCTGCAGAGGTCTTTATCAAGTTATTGTTGAAATGTCATGTCTTATATAATAATAATAATCTTTATTTGTATAGCGCCAAATTATTCCGCAGCGCTTATATTATATGTAGAGAAATAAAGATACATGATAAGTGATGCTATTGTTCGCACCATCCATGCTGCTCTTGAACTTTTGTATTCCTGGATATTTGGATTTGATGTCAATCGACCTGCATCTATAATACTTCCCAGCAGGGGGGAAACAGTTTGTGCTGCTGACTTCCTTTTACACTTAGTTCATCAGGGAGTCATCAGACTCATGGGGGGGAAAAGAGATTCTTACAATTCTGTTTCATAATATGCAGGGAAACCCCAATTGCAGAGACACCCAATTGCATAGGAGGTATAGTTATGTGTCCAGAGTCATCAAGATGTGGTCCACAATCTGTCTTGGCACCCATTCAAATATAATATTGAGCAGGGCCTTGTGACAAGTTCAAGTTAGAGACAGTCTGACCTACTACCCTCTAATTTTTAAAATACATACATGGCAATATTTTAATTAAATAAACAGAGGTTAAGGTTTATTCATGGAAAAATAAAAAACTGTTTTTGCTTTTGAAATGCAATGATAAGCAAATTTTCTTTTTCTAAAAAGTGTTTTTAATGTGCAAAAGTAGTAAAACATAAAAAAATACGAAATAATTTTGGTATTGTCATATTCATGTTGACCCAGGGAATCATGTTATTTATACCATACGCTGAACATCATAAAACAAAATCCTAATAATAGTGTCCATGTTTTGGTTTTCCCCTCCAAAAAAATAAATCCTAAGTGTTATAAAATACATTACATATACCTCAAAATGATGCTGTTAAATAAATACAACTTGTCCAGTAAAAAAGCAACCCATCTTACAGCTATATCGAAGGAAAAATAAAAACGTTAACTCATGGCTCTTGGACAAAAAAAAAACTGAAAAATTGGTTGATCACTATAGTTTAAAATGGGCAGATCACTAAGGGGATAATTATTGTATTACTGTTACTACTAATACTACTACTAAGGGTGGTTTCACATCTGTGTTGGAACCTCTGGCTGAAGGTTCTGTCACAAATATGGCTGAAAATACCGGAGGAAAAAATGTGGCATGCAGAGCTTTTTCTTCTGTCCAAAAGCCGGCCAGTTGGGTAGAAAGTGGGTGGACCCCATTATAGTCAATGGGATCTGCCCAGCACTGTTTGGTTCCATCCACAGACTAAATTGTTTAGCTGGTGGGATTCCCCTTTCCTGCTCCCTGAACAGAGCAGAAAAGCGGAATGCCCAGCGCAGGTGTGAAAGCACCCTTATACTACTACTACTACTACTACTAATATTGTTTGCTTATAAAACTGTTACCTCCTGTGGGGGCTTAGAGAGTGGTGGATGGCTTCAGGAAGGGAATGCTAGGAAATAGGACAAGTGCTGGATCTGCGAGCAGGGGAGGTGATTAGCATAGTAGAGAGGAAAGAATCATGGTCAAAACAAAAGCTGCTTGCTGGGAAAGCTGGAGATGAAAAATAAAATGCATATAGCAGCAAAGATATGAGAGTAGCAATGTTAAGCCAAACGGTCACCTTAGTCAGACAATGGGCGCACTGAAATCAATGAATTCTTCATGTTAAAAGACTGTCTGCAATGGGATAGCTCTCTTTAATTCTGTGGTTGCAGGTTGTGTCCATAAAGTCACATAGTGAACATTGGTGCCTCCCAATAGCCTCATCATTGAGACATCCAGCTCTTGAGCAGTGTCTGCAGCAGGGTCTGCTGGGGTCCGTCTGATTATTACAAAACAAGAAAACTAAGACTATAAATTTCACTCACCGACATCTGAGAAAGCTGCTGATTCAGTTTGAAAACATCACAGAAAATTGGATGAGGGAAAAGGTTGTTTATGTTTAATAAGCTTCTTTTCTTTAAGTAATTTTGTCTGCGTCTCCTGAGGGATGTCCAGCAAAGAAGAGAAGCTGATCTTTTCTATGGCAGCATGATCGGACTTGTACCTTTTTGAGAGAAGTACGAGAATGAAGATAAAAGGCCGGCCTGTACTTTAATCACAATGTCTCCTGAAATAGCCATCTTTATTTATCTTTGTGTAGTAACAGCTTTTACTTTGGCTGTGGTCTACAGCAGCCATAAATCATAATATTCAGGCAAGTCAGCCTCACACTGTACAGCAGGCCAGAGATGATGAAATCGTATCTGGAATCTAAATGCCACATCTATAGGATCCATCTGGAAAACTGTATGTACTGTACACACACAACTAAGTTTCTAGAATAGTAAGCAACTCGGGAAGCAGCTCTGTATTGCTTTCTCCAATTTAAGGATAATAGCAAAGAGGAAGAAATATTACAGCTGTACAATCTGGATTGAAATAGTCATTTTTTTCGGAAAAAAATAAATAAATAAACATTCTTGCTAGTGAGAATAAGGCTGGCTTCACCCGACCACGTGAGATTCCACATGCGGGATCCGGATGGGAAGCAGGCTAGTGACCTTGCGTACCTATGGTTTCTGCATTGAGTATGACCATGCCGACTCACCATCAGTCATGCACAGTACAGATCTTTTTCCAATATTTGTATTTCCTGTGCCATCACTAAGGCCTCGTGTCCACGGGGACAGATCCGCAGCGGGTCACCCGCGCCCCATAGGGATGCATTGGACACACGCAGGTATTTAAATACCTGCGGATGTCATTTTCCCCTGAGGCGCAGATTGCGTGTGCGGGAAAACACCCGCAGCATACTCCATTTTAGTGTGGGTCTCCCACGGGGACGGCTCCCGCAGACTTCTATTGAAGCCTATGGAAGCTGTCTGGATCTGCGGCCCACCCGCAGCTGAATTCCTGCTCTCCGGCTTGGGAGAGGGCAGATCCGCAGCGTCCGGACAGGTAAGTAGTGGTTACTTATTAGCCTCATGTCCGCGGGAAAGGAGGGACCCGCTGCGGGATTCTGCATGAAGAATCCACGGCGGGCCTGATTTTCCCCAGGGACATGAGGCCTAAGCGATGATATGGGTGCCTGCAGCCCATACGCAATGTTAATTGCATATGGGCTGCGGGTCAGATGGCCTCCATTGACCTCAATTAACTTTTTAATGGATTTATACTGTTGTTTCTCAACTTCATTTCTTAACCCCTATAGGATGCAGTTTTTTTTTCATTTTCAGTTTTTCCTCTAACTCTTCCTCTGAAATCTAAACTTTTTTATTTATCTATCAATGTAGCTGTCTGAGGGCTTGTTTTTTGTTGGATGAGTTGCATTTTTCAATGGTGCCATTTAATGTGCCATGTAATGTACTGAAAAGCTTTTATAAAACCTCTAAGGGCTCAGTCAGACAAACAAATTTTTCACGCATGTCTAGGCATGTTTTCAAAATGGATCTATTAGAACCAATGCTTTCCAATGAAATCGGTCACATGTCCGTTTTTTACAAGTAGAAAAAATTTGCACCTGCAAAAGATAGGACAAGTGAGTGCAAATGCACCCGGTCATGTAATTATTTTCTACACGGGATGTGCGTTTTTTTTCCCCCGTGCCTATACATGCATAAAAATGTGCTTGTCTGACTGAGCCCTAAGTGGAAAAAAATGCAATTTCGCTGTTTTGGGGGATTTGTTTCTATGGCATACACTCTGCAACTAGAGATGAGCGAACGTACTCATCCGAGCTTGATATTCGTGCGAATATTAGGGTGTTCGGGATGTTCGTTACTCGTAACGAGTACCACGCGGTGTTCCGGTTACTTTCAGTTTCCTCTCTGAGACGTTAGCGCGCTTTTCTGGCCAATTGAAAGACAGGGAAGGCATTACAACTTCCCCCTGTGACGTTCAAGCCCTATACCACCCCCCTGCTGTGAGTGGCTGGGGCGATCAGATGTCACCCCAGTATAAAAGTCGGCCCCTCCCGCGGCTCGCCACACATGCCTTGTGAGTTAGCTGAGGGAAAGTGCTGTTCTATTGGAGTTGCTGTAGGGAGAGTGTTTGTAGTGAGTGTAGGCTTCAAGAACCCCAATGGTCCTTCTTAGGGCCACATCTACGTGTGTGCAGGCTGCTGTTAGCAGTGGAGAAATTTATTTTTTTTCTCAAAATCGGCAGTGCAGAGCATTGCACCCGGCATTAGGGACAGAAGTGGTGCTTAGGCAGGGAGAGTGTTAGGAGTGAGTGTAGCCTTCAAGAACCTCAACGGTCCTTTCGAGGGCCACATTTAACTGTGTGGAGTACTGTGCAGGCTGCTGTTAGCTGTGTTGCTTTTTTTTTTCTCAAAATCGGCGGTGCAGAGCATTGCACCCTGCATTGATACTACAGGCACAGAATTGTGTAGGCAGGGCCACAACACAGTTATTAGTCATTGAATAGGCACAGTGGACCTTTCCTTTTAAACAAAAGGGAAAAAATGATATTTGCCCTGCCTCTGTCAGTCCTAAGGGCTCTGGGTACGTGTGTGCTGTGTGGAGAACGTAAAAAAATCAGACGCAACCAGCTACGGTTGAGTGCAGCCTTGCGCCAATTTCTTTCCTGCCTGAGAAATACCTGCTCTGCCACAGTTAATAACTCTGCAACAGTAAAGTTCTGTGACACTTTTGCAGGGCCGCAACACAGTTATATTAGTCATTGAATAGGCACAGTGGGCCTTTCCTTTTAAACAAAAGGGAAAAAAGTATATTTGCCCTGCCTCTGTCAGTCCTAAGGGCTCTGGGTACGTGTGTGCTGCGTGGAGAACGTAAAAAAATCAGACGCAACCAGCTACGGTTGAGTGCAGCCTTGCGCCAATTTCTTTCCTGCCTGAGAAATACCTGCTCTGCCACAGTTAATAACTCTGCAACAGTAAAGTTCTGTGACACTTTTGCAGGGCCGCAACACAGTTATATTAGTCATTGAATAGGCACAGTGGGCCTTTCCTTTTAAACAAAAGGGAAAAAAGTATATTTGCCCTGCCTCTGTCAGTCCTAAGGGCTCTGGGTACGTGTGTGCTGCGTGGAGAACGTAAAAAAATCAGACGCAACCAGCTACGGTTGAGTGCAGCCTTGCGCCAATTTCTTTCCTGCCTGGGAAATACCTGCTCTGCCACAGTTAATAACTCTGCAACAGTAAAGTTCTGTGACACTTTTGCAGGGCCGCAACACAGTTATATTAGTCATTGAATAGGCACAGTGGGCCTTTCCTTTTAAACAAAAGGGAAAAAAGTATATTTGCCCTGCCTCTGTCAGTCCTAAGGGCTCTGGGTACGTGTGTGCTGCGTGGAAAACGTAAAAAAATCAGACGCAACCAGCTACGGTTGAGTGCAGCCTTGCGCCAATTTCTTTCCTGCCTGGGAAATACCTGCTCTGCCACAGTTAATAACTCTGCAACAGTAAAGTTCTGTGACACTTTTGCAGGGCCGCAACACAGTTATATTAGTCATTGAATAGGCACAGTGGGCCTTTCCTTTTAAACAAAAGGGAAAAAAGTATATTTGCCCTGCCTCTGTCAGTCCTAAGGGCTCTGGGTACGTGTGCTGCGTGGAGAACGTAAAAAAATCAGACGCAACCAGCTACGGTTGAGTGCAGCCTTGCGCCAATTTCTTTCCTGCCTGGGAAATACCTGCTCTGCCACAGTTAATAACTCTGCAACAGTAAAGTTCTGTGACACTTTTGCAGGGCCGCAACACAGTTATATTAGTCATTGAATAGGCACAGTGGGCCTTTCCTTTTAAACAAAAGGGAAAAAAGTATATTTGCCCTGCCTCTGTCAGTCCTAAGGGCTCTGGGTACGTGTGTGCTGCGTGGAGAACGTAAAAAAATCAGACGCAACCAGCTACGGTTGAGTGCAGCCTTGCGCCAATTTCTTTCCTGCCTGGGAAATACCTGCTCTGCCACAGTTAATAACTCTGCAACAGTAAAGTTCTGTGACACTTTTGCAGGGCCGCAACACAGTTATTAAACTTAGTAGTATTCATTGAATACATGCAGTGTGACTTGTCCTTTGAAAAACAAGGGAAAAAATTGTATTTTGGCTGCAGGCTTGCGCCACTTTCTTTCCTGCCTGGGAAATCAAATCACTGGTAATACACCATGCTGAGGGGTAGGGGTAGGCCTATAGGACGTGGACGCGGGCGAGGACGCGGAGGCCCAAGTCAGGGTGTGGGCACAGGCCGAGCCAGTGTGGTGGCCAGGGGTAGAGGCAGGGCCAGACCGAATAATCCACCAACTGTTTCCCAAAGCGCCCCCTCGCGCCATGCCACCCTGCACAGGTCAAGGTGCTCTACGGTGTGGCAGTTTTTCACAGAGACGCCTGACGACCGACGAACAGTGGTGTGCAACCTTTGTCGCGCCAAGATCAGCTGGGGAGGCACCACCAACAGCATGCGCAGGCATATGATGGCCAAGCACCCCACAAGGTGGGACGATGCCCGTTCACCGCCTCCGGTTTGCACCACTGCCTCTCCCCCTGTGCCCCAACCTGTCACTGAGATCCAACCCCCGTCTGAGGACACAGGCACTACCGTCTCCTGGCCTGCACCCACACCCTCACCTCCGCTGTCCTCGGCCCCATCCAGCAATGTCTCTCAGCGTAGCGTCCAGACGTCGCTAGCGCCACAGTTTGAGCGCAAGCGCAAGTACGACGCCACGCACCCGCACGCTCAAGCGTTAAACGTGCACATTGCAAAATTGATCAGCCTAGAGATGCTGCCGTATAGGCTTGTGGAAACGGAGGCTTTCAAAAGCATGATGGCGGCGGCGGCCCCGCGCTACTCAGTTCCCAGTCACCACTACTTTTCCCGATGTGCCGTCCCAGGCCTGCACGACCACGTCTCCCGCAACATTGTACGCGCCCTCACCAACGCGGTTACTGCCAAGGTCCACTTAACAACAGACATGTGGACAAGCACAGGCGGGCAGGGCCACTATATCTCCCTGACGGCACATTGGGTGAATTTAGTGGAGGCTGGGACAGAGTCAGAGCCTGGGACCGCTCACGTCCTACCCACCCCCAGAATTGCGGGCCACAGCTCGGTGGTGGTATCTGCGGCGGTGTATGCTTCCTCCACTAAAGCACCTTCCTCCTCCTCCTCCTCCAACGCAACCTCTGTCTCGCAATCAAGATGTGTCAGCAGCACGTCGCCAGCAGTCGGTGTAACGCGGCGTGGCAGCACAGCGGTGGGCAAGCGTCAGCAGGCCGTGCTGAAACTACTCAGCTTAGGAGAGAAGAGGCACACGGCCCACGAACTGCTGCAGGGTCTGACAGAGCAGACCGACCGCTGGCTTGCGCCGCTGAGCCTCCAACCGGGCATGGTCGTGTGTGACAACGGCCGTAAGCTGGTGGCGGCTCTGCAGCTCGGCAGCCTCACGCACGTGCCATGCCTGGCCCATGTGTTTAATTTGGTGGTTCAGCGCTTTCTGAAAAGCTACCCCCACTTGTCATACCTGCTCGGAAAGGTGCGCCAGCTCTGCGCACATTTCCGCAAATCCCACACGCACGCTGCCACCCTGTGGACACTGCAACATCGGTTTAATCTGCCAGTGCACCGACTGCTGTGCGACGTGCCCACACAGTGGAACTCTACGCTCCACATGTTGGCCAGACTCTATGAGCAGCGTACAGCTATAGTGGAATACCAACTCCAACTTGCGCGGCGCAGTGTGAGTCAGCCTCCTCAATTATTTACAGAAGAGTGGCCCTGGTTGGCAGCCATCTGCCAGGTCCTTGGAAAATTTGAGGAGTCTACCCAGGTGGTGAGCGGCGATGCTGCAATCATTAGCGTCACCATTCCTCTGCTATGCATCTTGAGAAGTTCCCTGCAAAGCATAAAGGCAGACGCTTTGCGCTCGGAAACAGAGCCGGGGGAAGACAGTATGTCGCTGGATAGTCAGAGCACCCTCCTGTCTATATCTCAGCGCGCTCAGGAGGAGGAGGAGGAGCATGAGGAGGATGAGGAGGAGGGGGAAGAGACAGCTTGGCCCACTGCTGACGGTACCCATGCTGCTTGCCTGTCATCATTTCAGCGTGTATGGCCTGAGGAGGAGGAGGAGGAGGAGGAGGATCCTGAAAGTGATCTTCCTAGTGAGGACAGCCATGTGTTGCGTACAGGTACCCTGGCACACATGGCTGACTTCATGTTAGGATGCCTTTCTCGTGACCCTCGCGTTACACGCATTCTGGCCACTACAAATTACTGGGTGTACACACTGCTCGACCCACGGTATAAGGAGAGCCTTTGCACTCTCATTCCCGAAGAGGAAAGGGGTTCGAGAATGATGCTATACCACAGGGCGCTGGTGGACAAACTGATGGTAAACTTCCCATCCGACAGCGCTAGTGGCAGAAGGCGCAGTTCCGAGGGCCAGGTAGCAGGGGAGGCGCAGAGATCAGGCAACATGTACAGCGCAGGCAGGGGAACATTCTCCAAGGCCTTTGCCAGCTTTATGGCTCCCCAGCAAGACTGTGTCACCGCTCCCCAGTCACGGCTGAGTCGGCGGGAGCACTGTAAAAGGATGGTGAGGGAGTACGTAGCCGATCGCACGACCGTCCTCCGTGACGCCTCTGCCCCCTACAACTACTGGGTGTCGAAGCTGGACACGTGGCCTGAACTCGCGCTGTATGCCCTGGAGGTGCTTGCTTGTCCTGCGGCTAGCGTCTTGTCAGAGAGTGTGTTTAGTGTGGCTGGGGGAATCATCACGGATAAGCGTACCCACCTGTCAACCGACAGTGCCGACAGGCTTACACTCATCAAGATGAACAAAGCCTGGATTTCCCCAGACTTCTCTTCTGCACCAGCGGACAGCAGCGATACGTAAGCAATACGTAGGCTGCACCCGCGGATGGAAGCATCGTTCTCTCTCACCATCCAAAACGGGGACATTTCTGCTTCATCAATCTGTGTATAATATTCCTCCTCCTCCTCCTCCTGCTCCTCCTCCTGAAACCTCACGTAATCACGCCGAACGCGCAATTTTTCTTAGGGCCACAAGGCTCACTCATATAATTTTTCTAAACAATTTTTATACGTTTCAATGCTCTTAAAAGCGTTGAAACTTTAACTTGAACCAATTTTTCGTTAAACTGGGCTGCGTCCAGGCCTAGTTACCACTTAAGCCACATTAACCAAAGCGATTAATAGGTTTCACCTGCCCTCTTGGTTGGGCATGGGCAATTTTTCTGAGGTACATTAGTACTGTTGGTACACCAATTTTTGTGGGCCCTCGCCTACAGTGTAATCCAATTAATTTTTTGCCCACCTGCATTACAGCTGACGTTACATCAGCTGTGTTGGGCACTGCAATGGGATATATTTATGTACCGCCAGTGGGTTCCAGGGAGCCACCCATGCCGTGGGCCCACACGGAGTTGTAACTACATGTGTCCACTTCTAAAGAGCCCCAGTTTGACTGGGGCATGCAGTGTGGGCCGAAGCCCACTTGCATTAAACATGACATTACCTCAGCTGTGATGGGCAATGCAATGGGATATATTTATGTACCGCCGGTGGCTTCCTGGCACCCACCCATGCTGTGGGTCCACACGGAGTTGTAACTGCATGTGTCCACTTGTAAAGAACCCCAGTCTGACTGGGGCATGCAGTGTGGGCCGAAGCCCACCTGCATTAAGCACGACATTACTACCTCAGCTGTGTTGGGCAATGCAATGGGATATTTCTATGTACCGCCGGTGGCTTCCTGGCACCCACCCATGCTGTGGGTCCACAGGGAATTATAAATGCATCTGTTTCCACTTGTAAAGAACCCCAGTCTGACTGGGGCATGCAGTGTGGGCTGAAGCCCACCTGCATTAAGCACGACATTACTACCTCAGCTGTGTTGGGCAATGCAATGGGATATTTTTGTGTATCGCCGGTGGGTTCCAGGGAGCCACCCATGCTGTCGGTCGACAGGGACTTCACAATAGGGAGTTGTACCTGCCTGTGTCTATTAATTAAAAAGCCCGGTCTGACTGGGGCATGCAGAGACACCTTGACAGAATGAATAGTGTGTGGCACATAGGTTCCCCATTGCTATGCCCACGTGTGCAGCTCCTAATGGCGGTGGCACAGGATTCTATTTCTCATTGCTTCTGTACAGCATTGTGGGCTATCGCCCTGCCCCTTTTAAAGAGGGTCGCTGCCTAGCCGTGCCAACCCTCTGCAGTGTGTGCCTGCGGTTCCTCCTCATGGCAGACGCACTTCTAAATAGACATGAGGGTGGTGTGGCATGAGGGCAGCTGAAGGCTGCGCAGGGACACTTTGGTGTGCGCTGTGGGGGGGAGGGGGGGCGGTTGGGCATCATGTAACCCAGGAGAAGTGGCAGTGGAGTGTCATGCAGGCAGTGATTGTGCTTTGTTGGAGGAAGTGTGGTGCTTAGCAAAGGTATGCCATGCTAATGAGGGCTTTTCAGAAGTAAAAGTTGTTGGGAGGGGGGGGGCCCACTCTTGCCGCTATTGTGGCTTAATAGTGGGACCTGTGAACTTGAGATGCAGCCCAACATGTAGCCCCTCGCCTGCCCTATCCGTTGCTGTGTCGTTCCCATCACTTTCTTGAATTGCCCAGATTTTCACACAAGGAAACCTTAGCGAGCATCGGCGAAATACAAAAATGCTCGGGTCGCCCATTGACTTCAATGGGGTTCGTTACTCGAAACGAACCCTCGAGCATCGCGAAAAGTTCGTCCCGAGTAACGAGCACCCGAGCATTTTGGTGCTCGCTCATCTCTATCTGCAACAAAAATGACATGATAACTTAATTCTACAGATCACTATGATTGTGACTATATAAAATGTATATAATTTTTTGCTGTACTAGTATTAAAAAATAAAATATCTTTGGACAAATATGAAATTATTATTATCTTCTGACTGCCATAACGTTTTTTCTTAGAGACGGGATGATCAAAAAAGCACAACTCAGACGTTGCATTGTTTGTTCTGACAACATTCACTGCTCGGGATAAATAATGTGCTATTTTGATAGATCAGACTTTTATGCATGCAGTGATACTAAATATTTTTTTAGATTAGTTTCATTATTAATATGGAAAAAGAGTTTTATTACCAATTTTTTAAAATAATTAATAGAGATGAGTGAACGTACTCGTTTCGGGTAATTACTCGATCGAGTACCGCTATTTTCGAGTACTTCAGTACTCGGGTGAAAAGATTCGAGGGGCACCGGGGGGCCGGGGGAAGCGTGGCGGAGCGGGGGGTAGCAGCGGGGAACAGGGGGGAGCCCTCTCTCTCTCCCTCTTCCCCCCACTCCCCGCTGCAACCCCCCACTCACCCACAGCGCCCCCCGAATCTTTTCGCCCGAATACGGAAGTACTCGAAAATCGCGGTACTCGGGCGAAAAAGGGGCGGGGCCGAGTACACTCGCTCAACTCTAATAATTAATAAAACACTTTTTTTTAGTCCTCATAGGGAACTTGAACTTGTATCGTATAAAATTACACTATACTGCAATCTGACAGGCAGTCTATCAAGCCACACCACAGGCATGGCTTTATAGGCAATGGCATTTAAAGGATTAACAGCCACAGTCAGCATAAGCACTGATCATAACTGTTGTGGGCTGTCAAAGACAGCCAATACCCGAATTGTATGGAGGGATATTGATCCCCGCTCCCGTTCCATACAAACCTCCGAAACTCCATGATGTAACTGTACATCATTGAGTGTTAAGGATTTAAAGGAGTTTTTCCATATATATTAAAATTAGTGGTAGTAGGGGGATAAAATAGATCTAAAACAAATACCTGTCCGCTAACACACTGCTCCCCCGCTACTGCTTCGATTCTTTAGTGGTTTGTTCATACTTTACCTGTAGTGTTCATGTAGTTGTTTACCAACATGGAAAAAAGACTTTGATGTGACACTTTCGTAGTTCGAAACGTGTTCTCTGTTCCTGTTTTAAAAGGCACTTTTCAATAAAGCAGCAATACACTTTTTCCCAAGTGTCACATCAAAGTCTTTTATACTGTGGATTTTCCTGCTGGAAGCCACCAGGACTGGGCGGGTGGATTTGACACAGGGAGTGTTCTCTGCGGCAGCTGTGTAGTGCGGGCTCCTAAGCACAGGTGAGCTTCTCTATTTTCTTTTTCCCCTGTTTACCAACATGCCTGCTGCAGCCAAAAGGGGGGCCAACATCAGAAGTCAACAGTGATGTTCCGTAACCTGGCCAGGGCTTCTACATTAGAAGCACTTGTGACACGTGTACAGGATGTCACAGGTCAGCCTCCACGGTAAGTATATTAATCAAGTATAACTTGGTGTAGGGGCATGAAATTACAATTAAAAATAACTCGGATAACCTTTTAAGTTACCCTCCAACAGGTCATGTTTTCTAGATTTTGCTTTGTATTGATGATGTAATTCAGATTATTGCCTCCTGTGTCCTGTCTATGGAATATTAGTAAACTTGCAACCCTAATGAAAGATGGTGCACATACCTATTACATTTTATTTACAAACTAGCTTACCCGTCGCGCGTTGCTGCGAAGACAGACAGACATACATTCATTCATTTTTATATATCTAGATAACAACCAATCACAGCGCAGCTTTCATGTTACCTCAGTGGTATAATATATAACAACCAATCACAGCGCAGCTTTCATGTTACCTTAGCAGTAAGGGAAATAACAACCAATCACAGCGCAACGTTTATTCTGCCTCAGCAATATAAAAAATAGCAACCAATGACAGCGCAGCTTTCATGTTACCTCTGCGATATTATATATAGCAACCAATCACAGCGCAGCTTTCATGTTACCTCAGTGGTATAATATATAACAACGAATCGCAGCACAGCTTTCATGCAACCTCAGCAGTAAAAGAAGTAGCCACCAATCACAGCACAGCTTTCATGTTACCTCAGCAGTATAAGAAATAGCAACCAATCACAGCACAGCTTTCATTTTACCTCAGCATTCTCAATATCCAGCAATTGTCCTGCGAAACGTTCGGCGGATGCATCATTTTCTGGTTGAACACTCATCCCGTTGCTCGTAATGCCTTTTGCTTTCGTGCTTGAGATGGAAATCAAACGATCTTTGTCTGGGGGGCATAACTGTCGATGATGCTCGTACGCGCGGCACCTATCGTAGGATAGTTGTACTATGCCTATAATCTTCCCAGGAGTGTACTCAGCAACTTCCCAAAGTCTCATGGCAATTGGATGAATGGTGTAGTAATGCATAAAGGACAGACAGACAGACAGACATTCATTTATATATATCAGGAAGTGAGAAAATTACATTCCGTACGTAAAATTTGGACGCTAATTCTTTTGCGCATAGAATTGAATAATCGACTTGGGACCCATTAACTTTTCCTATTTATGGCATAATCAATGCCCGTGCCAAATTTCAAGTTTCTATGTGAGAAAATGACATTCCGTACGTAAAATTTGGACGCTAATTCTTTTGCGCATAGAATTGAATAATGGAGTTGGGTCCCATTAGCTTTTCCTATTTATAACATATTCAATGCCTGTGCCAAATTTCAAGTTTCTATGTGAGAAAATTAGATTCCGTACGTAAAATTTGGACGCTAATTCTTTGGCGCATAGAATCGAATAATCGAGTTGGGACCCATTAGCGTTTCCTATTTATGACATATTCAATGCCCGTGCCAAATTTCAAGTTTCTATGTGAGAAAATTACATTCCGTATGTAAAATTTGGACGCTAATTCTTTGGCGCATAGAATTGAATCATCGAGTTGGGACCCATTAGCATTTCGAATTTATGACATATTCAATGCCCGTGCCAAATTTCAAGTTTCTATGTGAGAAAATTACATTCCGTACGTAAAATTTGGATGCTAATTCTTTGGCGCATAGAATTGAATAATCGAGTTGGGACCCATTAGCTTTTCCTATGTATGACATAATCAATGCTCGTGCCAAATTTCAAGTTTCTATGACATTGGGAAGCGAGAAAATTAGATTCCGTACGTAAAATTTGAATGCTAATTCTTTGGCGCTTAGAATTGAATAATCGGGTTGGGACCCATTACCTTTTCCTATTTATGACATAATCATGGCTCGTGCCAAATTTCAATTTTCTATGACATTGGGAAGTGAGAGAATTAGATTCCGTACGTAAAATTTGGACGCTAATTCTTTGGCGCTTAGAATTGAATAATTGAGTTGGGACCCATTAGCTTTTCCTATTTATGACATAATCAATGCTCATGCCAAATTTTAAGTTTCTATGACATCGCGAAGTGAGAGAATTAGTGGCAGTGATGGAAATCAAACGATCTACTTGGGGGGGGCGCAACTGTCGACGACGCTCGCATGCGCGCCATTTATCGTAGGATAGTTTTACTATGCCTATAATCTTCCCAGGAGTGTACTCAACAACTTCCCAAAGTTTCATGGCGATCGGATGAATGGTGTAGTAGCGCATAAAGGACAAACACACACACACACACACAGACACGCATACATTCAATTTTATATATATAGATTGTCTTTGGCATTCACTGATAAAACGTAACTTTCCATTTTAGCTGAAGCAGTAACAGTTAAAAGGATGAGATATATCTGCCATCTTCTCATAAAGTCTTGGGAAATCCAGTTTATAGATAAGCTATAGTGTTCATTGGAGGAACACCAACTCCTGTGAAGTATAACAGTATCTGTCTTATAATTATATAATCATCACTGGATATTGACATATTTAAAATATACCTTTTTTTCAATTACTTAAAATAATTGCAGTATCACAAATGACATAATGTGAGTCCCCATAAATGTTACAATTCCTCACCTTTGGGAGATTTCCATAACCCTATTATGAAAACCTATAAGGCCCTTATTGATAAGTAGGACGATCGCCCCAATCAGGAACCTGTCCCTCTATCACCCTATAATTGCCTTGTCCTCCCAACACATTTCTATTCTGAAATGTCCCAGATGTCCCAGAAAGCTGACATGAGCTCAGAGCAATCAGTAGATAAATAGATGCGGTGTATAGGACTCAAGTAAGTGTATAATATAACCTTACAAACAATACATTGATATATGATTTAAATAAGCATATAAAGCGTAAGTTTCCACATCATAAAAAGCCATGCATAAGGAAACCACATTGAGACTTGAAGCAAAAACAGTCCACATTAGCCGAAGGTGACAGCTATTGCTTATTTACCTTTAGCTAATAATGGAGGACTAGCTACCATGTAATTAATTTTACTTGAGCATCAACCAAAGAGGATTTCCTCAAGCCAACAGTTCCACTCAGTAATATGGCATTAGGGCTCAGTCACACGGGCGGCGATCCGCTCGTACTTCTACGCAGAAAAACGCCTGCACCGCGTGCGGACGAAAATCCGTACGACCAGCTCCATTGCCAGCTATATGTTCTTTCTCTGGCAGGTGTGGATTTTTGTCTGCACCTGCTGTGCTGGCGTTTTTCTGCGTGGAAATGCGCGCGGACCTCTGCTTGTGTGACTGAGCCCTTATAACGAAATGCCCATCATCAATGGCATAAAGTCATTTCTTTACAAATCAGGTAAAGTAGTTTGCAAAACTCTGTCTCTGCATTGCAAATGAAATGCGTAACCTTTTGGTACTTTTATCAATATTTTAAGATTTTTGCACAATATTATAAAACTAATGATTATGTAGCATTCTTATGTTACTCTTTATGAATTAAAAGTTACATTTCCTACTAATAAATGCGGGTGTTAGTTCTGTATTTTGGCCAAAATACATAGGCTGACGGGCCACGACGAGGCCACCATGCGTCCGTCAGAACCTACGCTATCTCAATATTAACTATATTAAAATCACAGAGGTGAGAGAAAATAAACAAAAAGATTCACTGAAAAAGAAAAAAAAATGCAATACCTGATAGGCTGCAGAGCAGGCACAATCGCCAAAATGCAGAACACCCGCATTTATTAGTATGTATCAGTATTTTTTGTATGTAGTTTGCTAGAGATTTTGGGGGAGCCCAAGATGTCAGCCAGTGTGGCCCACTTTGGAGATACAGGGCAGCCCACTGCTATATCAGTGAGAGTTGCTACCCTGTATGGTGGGGCACACCCATCTTTGGCTGGCTTCTTTGGTAATGTTCATATGTGAGGTCCATGGTAGTTTGCAGTCGCTCCTCCCCAATCTGGGCTGGGTTGAGTGGGTGACTAAACATTAGTCTGCATTGAATAGTTTGCTCCTCCTTATCATAGTCTGGCAGACTGCATTCTATGAGGGTTTGCGGCAATTACGCCTGCCCTATGGCGAGTGTGCCTGTGGCGACTGTATCTGCTCTGTGGCGATTGTGCCTGCTCTGCAGCCTATCAGCTATTGAATTTTTTGGCTTTTTCAGTAACACACAGAAGAGACTTATGAAATGGCTGAGATTTAGTAAATGGTCTTGAACCAACAATGCATGCTGTAGAATTGTGGATACATATGATTCAAAAAGTGCAATGATTTGTTTAAATGTACATGATGGCAACACTATGCAGTGAGCTTTCTCTTCAACTATTCTAGTAATGGATTGTAGTCATTTCCATGTGGTTGGCTGCGTTGGAAGGCTTTTAAAGAGCATTTAGTTGCACATGGTTGATGATGGCAGAAAAGAGAGGTGAATACATCCATTTTTGCTCAGGTATACATATTATATTATTTTCTTACACACTATAAAACATATTTTCTATTAAATCTGTCCATATGAAATATAATTAGGAGTTACTGGTTGATCTATGACTTTCCTGTGAGGTATATAAGGCAGTTAGAATTATGTAGACTTCTTGCTACACTCTGCATTGAGATAGCTTACGCGTTTCACCACAAGTACTTGTTTTATATCTGTTGTATGATTTAGTCCACTTGTTTATTGCACTTTATATTGTTATGCTATCATATATACATGTGCTGTAGATTTCGTATTGTATTGTGATAGATGGTTCACTGCAAAGGTGATATTGGCTTAATTGGAAGACACAAATTAATAATGAGAAGCAGAAAGTGGCTTTTTTGTCTTTTCTACTATGTGATAGATCTTGCAGGGTTAAAAGAGTTCAGAGTTAAATTGAGTAAAACCCTATGCAAGTTTCAAAAGAGCCACTGATTGATGCCTGCAAGGACTCACTTGGCCGTGGGCACGGCTTTTTGGAAACATAAGATGCAAGTTCCCTAACTGCAACGGCTTTACTACAATTAAGGGCTTTTACCCACTAGTGGTTTTTTAATGCTGGGATATCGCTGCATTTTTTTCAATGGGACTTTCTAATGTTAAAATCGCATCGCACAAAAATCGCAAAAGCACAAACTTGCCATTTTTGTGCGATGCGATTTTAACTTTGGCAAGTCCCATTGAAAAAAATGCAGCAGGGCCTCTCCAGCATGTCTCACTCTAGCCAACAGATGGCGCCATTGCATAATGGCAGAAAGAGAAAGCCCCCTAGGAAACCCTGAATCCAAAATTGGATTGCAAAGGGTTAATACATCAGTAATTATGGACACATTCAATGATTTTCTTAAAATTGAAAAATCCATGGTAGACATGCAGATTTTGCATGACGGAAACTCCCACCAAGCATGAAAGCACCCTAATGCTGACAGCTACACTTAGGTGGCTTGAAGGAGTGAGCCCTCTACAGGGATCCCGCAGTAGGACTAAAATAGTTAATTAATAAATGTTAAATATGTGAATATATAAAATATATAAATAATGTGAAAACTTTCATTTAGATTTTTTAAATAATTTTTTACTAGCTCCAGGCTATCCATAAGTTTTTTGCAAGAAAATAAATATTCATGCATTGTAGGGTTAAAGAAAAATTGCCTTTGCTCATTGCAAATAATCACAGCATAGCTTTTACTTTTGCACTGTGATTGGTTGCTATGAGCAACCAGACAGTTTTGCTTTTAGACAGTTTCATAAATCTGCATATTTAATACGTTTTAGTCTTTTATTCCTTTATGCATGACTATTGCAAATAAAGTCAGCTGTAGAATGCCTAAAAAGTTCAACAATTATTTGTCAATGGAGGAATATCAACTATTATTTAATTTTCTTCTTACTCATGAGACTTGTTTTATTTGTCATCCTGAAAGCAATGTATGACAGGCAATGCTGTTTGCTCGACACTTTCAAGGCTGAATTGCCTTTGAACATAGAATCAAAACTAAGTATACAATGGCTTCTTCCATTAAAAGTCAGGCCTTTGGCAGAATGGTGCTTCTCTAATAAAACAGGCATATAGTGACAGAGCTTGAGAGACTTAGGGCTCACTTACATGGATGTATGAAGGGTGCATATTATGCTATTATGCACGTATTTGTCATGTGTGTAAGGGCGGTTTCAGACGGCCATGTGCGCAACTACACTCGCTGGTACAAAGCATAGTTGCACATGAACAATGTTTTGTTTTTTTTCAGCCGTTCAAACTCTGCGCCATAGCGCAGGAGTTTGGAAAAAGTAGCAGTTATGCCATGCTAAAAGTCATCTTAGAGATATATTGATACAACAAATGTAAGAATGGCATATAATCATTCTGTCTCAAAGAGAAAAATATTCATAAAAGTACCTAAAAGTGACTTATTTCATTTGCAGTGCAGAGACAAAGTACTGCAAAGCTACTTTAAGGGCTACTTTTTCATGCATCTCTCATCTGATTGCCTGTCACACTCTGCAGGTCTCCTCTGTGTATTGCAGCCACTTCCATAAAGTATAGCCCTCTGTCTGATACTTATCAGGCACCATCTTGAGGGGGGATATTTTTTACTTTCCCTTTCAAATCAATCCCATAATGCATCAGCCCTAGATAAAGGTTGTATCATTTCTGCCTGCTAGGTGACAGTTTAATTATCACTACTTTCTATATTCATTTAAATACAGACTGTAAGAGACAAAGGATGAGCTGTGATCTCCTCTATTATAACTGTGACAGGAGCTGTGTGATCATCAGTAACTGTGACAGGAGTGACTGTCTCACTCAGAGTAACTTCTGTGGTAGGATCCATGCAGCAGCAGCACACAGACTGAGAAACTGACTAGAAACTGAGTACATAACCCCAAGTAAATCTGAGCTAGTCAGAATTGAGATCACATGACTATCTGAGGAAAAAGAAGACAGAAGTTTCAGATAGAAAAGAATAACTTACCAAGGTAACAAATAAGAAGAAATAACTTTATGGCAAGGACTGTGGGCATATTACTGTGTGGACTGCAGAAATTATCATTAAAAAATGTTTATTGAAAAATACATATATAATAGAAAAACATTTAAAAAACAGAGCATGAAGGAAATGCAGAATCAATACATAGAGAAATATATCACCTCAGGCCACACATATAAGAAGTTCCTAAAGAAAATCATACTTATATAAACCTACAATAGGTACAACCAAGCTCTGTATCATGCATATAATAAAGTGTTACCACGTGACCAATGGTCTTGAAATCCCTGCGCCCCAATAAAGCTAAGGACGAAATATGCGCGTCAGGGCGCAAGGATTTCCAGACCCTTGGTCACGTGTAGAGATGAGCGAACCTACTTGGCCACGCCCCTTTTTCGCCCGAGCGCTGCGATTTTCCAGTACTTCCGTACTCGGGCAAAAAGATTCGGGGGGCGCCGTGGGTGAGTGGGGGGTTGCAGCGGGGAGTGGGGGGGGGAGAGGGAGAGAGAGAGGGCTCCCCCCTGTTCCCCACTGCTACACCCCGCTCCGCCACGCCTTCCCCCGCCCCCCGGCGCCCCCCGAATCTTTTCACCCGAGTACAGAAGTACTCGAAAATCACGGTGCTTGATCAAGTAATTACTCGAAGCGAGTATATTCGCTCATCTCTAGTCACGTGGTAACACTTTATTATGTGCATGATACAGAGCTTGGTAGTACCTATTGTAGGTTGATATAAGTATGATTTTACTTATATCATATAAGTATCTATCCTACTATGTGCCGTGTGGTACAAGTGAGGTTATAAAAGTGAATGTCTGAGAGGGGGAAAGGAGCTTCTTCTTCAATCTGTGTTAGAGTAGGGTTCCATCTTACCTACTACCAGGGATCTAACACAGAGCCGCATGGAAGCACCTTTAGCTACCATGTTGGTGAAGATGAAAGAAGAGGAACGGCTACCCACAGTGTTTGGAGTATGGATGTAATCAGAGTGAGTCCTGTCCAGAGAGAGAGAGCACAACCCCCAACATTCTACTTCACCCATACCAGGTACCCATTCACACTACAGGCTTTATTTTTCCTGTGTGGCCATCCGCCAATAGGATCACCACATAGAGGTACGTGATTGTGACACCCACACAGAGAATGTGCCGGTACATCTAGGCTAAGCCTTCTTCTAAGTGATTTTTTTTGCCAGAGAGTATGTGGAGAGATTCTTGTCTTTCTTTACCTCCTGCGGAGTACATTTAATTTCCAGGATCGGTGACATATTGATAACATGGACTATAGGGCCGTATTGCTCCTGTGTAATTTTTCTTCCCAACCCCTG
This sequence comes from Eleutherodactylus coqui, assembly GCF_035609145.1. Lineage (NCBI taxonomy): Eukaryota > Metazoa > Chordata > Amphibia > Anura > Eleutherodactylidae > Eleutherodactylus > Eleutherodactylus coqui. The sequence continues at coordinate 168,968,428 of NC_089838.1, read as the reverse complement.
AGCTTTTGCCTGTAACTGCTGCTGTAAATAATACCTGTAATTACTTGCAAAGTTTATCTAAGTAAAGTTTTACCGGGCCTCAACCATTCCTGAGGACTTGAGGTACAATACACTTGTCCAGCGTTTATAAAATATAGAATAACGGTGTGGGAACAGTGGCGTCACGACGTGATATACATTTATACTTCCATAAGCATTCCCCCTGTGTTACCACTCGGCTACACAGTGACAAGGACTAGGCCTCCGGCCATACACAAGTCCAGTGGTTCATGTCGCCGGGAATTGCAGGTAATTCTGGTGTCTCTAACAGGACATTGCAATTGCTGGCGTAATACCAGTACATTGCAGAGAGATAACATTTCATAAACTGGATTTCCTACGATTTTAAGAGAAGATGCTGGAAATATCTCATCCTTTTAACTGTTACTGCTTCAAGTCAAATGTCAAAAAACTTTCAAGATGTCAAAATTTCAATGTCAAGATTTTCTGTTGACCCCCTAGCATTAAAACATGTAGTCATAGGCAAAAACACTGGCAAGGTAGCAACAGAAATGATGTAAATTGAAGCATCTTATTTCAAAAGTCAGTGTTTTACAGTAGAGCACTTCATTAATGTATACATGCAATATATTTATGTCCATAATAAAGCTCCAGTTCATTATTAGTTACTAAATGACGGTAGAGTGATTCATTTTCTGTAGCAAACAAAATCACTAATATATGAATATAATGTATTTCCAAGGACCATAACTGCAAATTACTGACTCCTTAGCTTAAATGTAACACTACCTCGCTTTCAAGGCTCCATTAGTGATGTCACACCTACTCAACGATATCTGTCAGAACACTGAAACACAGCTCAAACATTATTACTTTATCCTTCAGCATCTGCTTAATGTGATAGCTATCTAAACAAGCCATTATGTAGCCAGTACTGTATTTTCTTCTGGGTCCGGGTACCAACTGGTGACATGCTCACAAGTTTATATGCCATTGTTACTTCCTGAGCTGTTTTGATAAAAGAATCTTTAGATTATTATTCTGCCATGGTTTCTAGTTTACTAATGAGAAGAAATGGCACTAACTGCAGAAGTACAAAGTGTGCCATACAAGTGGAAGGCTAATGAAGACAACAAGTCAATTACATAGAAAATAATGACAATTTTCTACAACTAACACAAAAAAGTCACAATGTTGAGAACATTTCTAAAATGATCAACTTTGTTCTTCTTCTAGAGGTTTACACCTGTCAGGTACATGACCTGGGGGCTTCAGCAGCATCCCTTTTAAGGTTAGCTTCAAATCTCATCCTCCCTAGGGCTCTTTCAGACGACTGTATTTGCGCATGTTTTTGCGCAGAGAATAGCATGCATTGATGTCAATTGATTCGGCCTCATAAGCATGTTTTATGGCAAAAAACATAGGTCTTGCTGTATTCTCCTGCACATTTGCGCACCAAGTGCCCCATGGAAGTCAATGGAAGGAGGACAAATATGCCCTCAATATGCGCACAGATGCACAAGGTGCTGCGCAATTCCGCTGGGAAAAGAATACATCTGGACCTTTTTAGGCTAAGTAGCCTTTTTAAATCACAGAAGGGGTGTGTCTCACATGCATATGACCTGGCCCTGTGTGCGCAAATCAATCTCGTTCATAGTGCGAATACGTTGAGTTGAAGCAAGTACATACGCTCATGTGAAGCTGCCATTAGGGTGCACTTACACAGGTAACTTTCCCACATGATCTCTGTACGTTTTGTGATGCACAGAATTTACACAAGCAAAGAACCCGTTGTTTTTTATAGGGGCATTTACATGTGCAATTTTTCTCTCGCAGCGCCATGAGAAGTGATGTGCTGTTTTTGGATGATTTTGTTTCAGAATTTTTGCCCAATTCTCGAACGAGAAGAGCAAATGTCAATGTATGCTGTTCAGCACATCAGACAGCATGCGAACCGGAGAATCTCGAGCACAACTTCCACATTGCCCGGTGTATGCAACCTTAGGGCTCTTTCCCACTAGCAGAAAGCTCTTTACCCTTTCATTTACCCAAATGAATGTGTAAAATCTGTTTCGGATCTTCACCAAAATCTGTAACAAAATCTGCAGTAAATCAGCGGTTTGTGAATGCTGAAATCCAAATAAGATTTTTCAGCATGAATTCTGCATCTAAAATCCATGGCAGAAATCCACAGTAGCTATGCAAATATTTAGCTGTTGATCCACATGCAGACTTAGTCATTTGTCACTAGGCAATCCACATATGTTATGTCACTATTTTTCCGCACTTGGATTTGAAATCCTCATGTAGAAAAAAAAAAACACGCCATATAGAATGTGACGTGTCACAATAGTATTTAAGATTACTTCCATTAATGCTAAGGGTTTAAATTGACCCTTTAAAAGATCAACGTTATGGAAAGAGGCCTACTAGATGATTGCTGACATCTTATGTGTTAAAGAGACACATCTAAATAAGGAAGATGCTTTCAGATTAGGGCCCCCTGTCCACGCCGGCCGACGCTTCCCAGAGCATTGCTACGGAAAGCGCTGACACCTGTCCACGGGCGGAGAATCATTGCGATTCTCCGCTCGCGGCAGGCAATTTGCAGCATGCTGCGAATTGCCCAGATTCTCAGCGGTCAGCCTATCTATTAGATAGCGCTGACCAGCTGAGATTCGCTTGCGGCTCCTGTGGCGGAACTTCGCCGCGGGATACCGCATCGCCCGTGGACAGCCGGCCTAAACCACAAATGATTTCCCCACATCTTTTCAGCTCCAGCAATGCACAAAAAAGGAGTGTGTTTGTGGCCACTAAAGATTCAGTGGCTTTTTGCCTCGGAAAAGTGATTTAGATGACAGGGGAAGGTATGTTAATCTAGTCTGCTCCATACAGCCTACACTATAGCCTCAGTGTTCGCGCCTAACTCTATACAACACGCATTCATTAAAAAAAATCCTTCTAATTATTAACAAGCACAAGTTAGACTCCCTAATAGTAGTAGGCAACTTTAACCCCTTAATGATGCGGCCCTTTTTTTCCCCCAGTTTCGTGTTTTCCTCCCCCCTTTAAAAAAATCATAACTCCTTTATTTATCCATCGACGTGACTGCATGAAGGCTTGTTTTTTGCGAGACGAGTTGTAGTTTTATTGTGCTGTTTAATGTACCATATAATGTACTGAAAAACTTTACAAAATTATAAGTGGAGTAAAAGGAAAAAAAAACTACATTCCGCCATCTTTCGGTGCGTCTTATTTCTACGGGGCACAAACTGCAACAAAAATGACATGATAACTTTATTCTATGGGTCAGTATGATTGCTATGATACCAAACTTGTATAGTTTTTTTTTTACCGTACTACTCCTCTTTTTTTTTCAATTATTTTCTGCGGTCATTTTGTGCACGCAATAACTTTTATTTTTCTGTTGATGTAGTTGAGCGAGGGCTCATTTTTTGCAGGATGTCCTGCATTTTCCGATAGTACCAATTCGGAATACATAAGACTTTTTGATCGCTTTTTATTGCATTTTTTTCTGGGAGACAGGGTGAGTGAAAAAGTGCATTTCTGGCGTTCTTTATTTTTTTTTCAGACAACGCTTACCGTGCAGGAAAAATAATGCGCTACTTTCATAGATCGGACTTTTACAGACACGCCGATACCAAATATGTATTTTTATTTTAGGATTTAGATTTTTTAATAATAGATCTGGCAAAAGGGGGGTGATTTAATCTTTTATAAGTTTTTTTTTATACAATTAATAAAACTTACCGATTTTTTTAAACTTTACTTTAAGGATGGGGGACTACAACCAGCGATGCTTTGATCGCTCCTGCAGTATGACGTAATGCTATAGCATTACGTCATACTGCCATTTGAAAGGCAGTCTATCAAGCCACCCCACGGGGATGGCTTTATAAGCAGTCTACTAAGGCAGCCCTGGGGCCTTTCAAAAGGCCCCCAGCTGCCATGACACCTGCATGGCTCCCCCAATCTTACTGCGGGGGGGGGGGGGGGGGGCGTGCGGGACCCCAGAACATCGTTCGGGCAGATTTAAATGCCGCTGTCAGAAATAAACAGCTGACGCCCGTGCTGTATGCAGAGAAGTCGCCCCACGACCTCTCTGCATACAATCAGTATGCTCCACCAATCAGTAAGACTGGCTCATTCCTGTCCAATAGCAAATAGAGAGGGGAGGAAGGGGAAACCGGTTGTTTCTCTGCCCTGTACTTCACTCCCTTCCTCCCTCCTGCAGTATCACTGAACTATCTGCTGAGCCACTGCATTTAGAGGCCTGGCTACTTATAGTTACTTGTCAGTGACAGCGGCTAGCCCTGTGTATAATAAACCATAGCAGTTGTCTCAGCGCATGCTTACAGGGATGGTTGGCTCATTAGGAAAATTCCTGGTGGAGTACATTGCCAATCTGCCCACGTTTCCAATTGACCCGCCACTCGGACCCCCACGATAAGTTGGTATCTATCACTAGGGTCAGCGCAGGAAGCCTGCAAAACCAACCTGGGCCACTGTGCTATGGTCAGTGCTTTCTGCTTCCTCTGTTCACCATTGCAACAGTGACATCAAGAATCAGCTTATTGGTGGTGATCAGTCCCCGCGGATCATCTATTGATGACCTGTTAGTCATCAATAGTGAATGTTAAAAATGGCCCATAATGCCCCTTTAAACATATATATATGGAAAATTGAAATTAAAAGGAATATCTGTGGCCATATAGACTGAGATTTGGCCTTCTATGTTACTCAAGCCTGTGGTTTCTCGCTTTGTCAATATAGTAGTTTAACTAAAAGGACAAAATGGCCATGTGCTGACGACAGACACAGGATAAGTACAATGTTCTGATGTCTTGCTGGTATTTATGGTTTAACAAGAAAAGCTTCTTTATTAGCCAAAGCAGGATTAGATTAGCTGCAGGAAATTGAGTTTGCAAGTCCCTGTAATACTTTATCATTTATGCTATTGTATAGCTCATTTCTTATCAGACTTAATTTAACTGAAGAATGGAAACATTGAATTATATGTTAATTTTTTTTCTTCTCTGTTGTAACCTACACAGTAATATATATTGCAAAGCTGTTCAAACTATAATTTAGAGTTTGTTTCAAAATACCTACTATTGTAGATCAGTATCAGTCTGCATTGAAATGGTTGAAAATAAGATAGAAAAGAGAATATATTATAAATGTTAGATGGGATGTTCATCCTCTAGTACTGTTTGTGTCAATCAAATCATATAATTTGAAAATTAATTTGAATTGAAGTAGCTTAAAGCTAGAGCTGATGCAATCCTTTGACACTGTATTTTTTCTTTTTTGCAGATTTTGAATTAATAATAAAATGGACCCCACATAATTCTTGATGAAGATATTACAATTAGTGCATGTGATGGCATATGCTAGCGTCGGTTTACCCAGGTATCATAGCTTCCATTTTTACGGGAGTCATAATTCACTTCATCAATCTGCTAATATTGGGTTGTTTAACCTTTTATTGCATTTTTAAAAAATATATCTCACAACTCTGCATGCTTTTCATTTGCTTTCCATTTTTTGCGCCAGGACCCAAGGGGCACACTGTAAGTATTTGGATTCATAGGAGGAGTGCAGAATTGTAATTGTTGGGTTGGCATAAGGAGGCACTATTAACTGCATGAGGTGCAAATGGAGAGGCGCAATGTAACTTGGGGCAAACAGAGGGACACATTGTAGCTGTAAGGGCAAAAGGAGGGGCACACTGTAACTGTGAAAGACAACAGAGGGGTTTGCCATTAGTGTGTAGGTAGCACTTTGAGGAGTTGGTAGCAGCTGGATAGAGAGCATAGAGAGTATATGCAGAGGTAAGTGGTGGCTGGAAGATGTCATAATGGTCAGAAAGAAGAAAACCAAAAAATAGATGAAGCTGATCAAAGAGAGTTTTACTTGTGATCAGTTTTCTAAGAGATATGTCCTGTATGCTTTATTTTGCTTCTTCTCTTCTGATTGGGAATGAAGCATGTGTTTCACAGCTTGCGCCCTCAATCTTTTAAAACCATAGCAACGCCCCTTGCTGATAGTGCTGCATTATTAGGTCACTTAAGAGACCCAGCGATACAACATAATGTTTCAGGTGGATCACAGTCAGCAGCCATGAAGATAAGTATAGAGGGAGGCCCAAGCTGAACTTCTTGCACCTGGGTCCATGGGCCTTTAGCTACGTCCCTACTATTAATTATAGCATAGTAAATGAAGGGTACTGCCCCCCTAATAAAAAATAAAATCAAAGCATTAGGCACCGAACACACCTCCAGGGGCCACTGAGTGCAGGGGTATACGCTCACCTGCCTCCCTGGTACCTCTGTGTCCACCCATGAAGCCACTGCTCGGTGCAATTAGAGGGCTCAACTTTGCATTTTGTACATATACAAACATTGTCCTATCATAATAGACAGTATATGTGCATATGTACACAGTGAACAGATGAGTCCAATCAGTGCCCCAAGGGGTAAACTCACAGGTAGATGGTGAGGGAATAGGGAGGCAAGTGAGTATGAAAATCACATCCCCAAACTCTGCAGCACCTGTGCTATGATACAATATGCGGCTCATAGATCATGACAAGTTCCCTTTAATGATAAATCTGAGAAAAAGGGGATAAAAGAAATAGATCATAAAGTTGCAAGTTATTGTGATTGAAGTACCAAACGGACCATAGGGCTTCAATAATTCTTCAAAAAAGGTCAGTATTTTCTTCAATAATATTGACCATTTTTTTAAATCAATACATTTCTAGTCATATCTATCCTTTATAATATGATGACAATTATTTAGTAGTTTATTTAAAAATGCTTAAAAACAATTAACATTAAATGAGATATATATGAGGCCTCCATCCGTCACATACATCAAACTAGAATACATTTTCCTGGCTTAAGATCTTTTATCCAGTATGTTGTAAAGTTAGTAGAAACAGAATGTCAGCACATCAAAACATTTGCTTTATGCTAGTACAGTCACACTGATTTTCACTTTGGAAAATAGACTTGTAAAAGGTCTCAAATGCGCTAGAAAATTAATTGCTTGCTGCATTACCAACTGCGTATGTAAGACTTTTAAGAGTAATAAATAATTCAATTAAAACTTGGAAAGTTACTACATTTGGAACACAAGCTATCAATAAACACAGCAACACACGCAAGATTTCCAGGATAATATTTTTGTTAATTTCTCAGTCTGTACACTTTGGGTTTTGTAGCATTAGGGGCTATTGCACTCTTGGTGTACAGTTTTTACAGGAATAATGTCCCAACTTACAAAACAATACAATGCCTTATCCTAATTTCTTATGCTAACTCTCAAGTGATTCATACAGTGCTAGACTGGGGTGCATATGGCACACCAGTTGAATTGATTCTCTGGGTCTTTCCAACAGTTATTGTTGTAAATATTTGCAGTTACCAATTAGAGTCCTGATCAGACACAAGTTGAAGCGTTGGGGCTTTTTTATTTTGTGCTAGCCGTGCCTGCCGGATCCACAGAAAAATGGAGCGTGCTGCGATTTCTTCCTGCACATGCAATCCACACGCCAGAAAGAAAAAAAAAATCGCCGAATGAGTGACAGGCGAGAGCTGCTTATGATTGCCTGAGCGCCTCAGCCAATAACAATCAGGATTTCAATTTTAAATCCCCGCCTGCTAATAGATCAGCATTACAGAGCCAGGAACAGCACAGAGAAGATGCGGCTGAGCCCCGGCAGCTGAAGGGAGGTTAGTATGTATTTTTTTACACTACTTTTACTGTTTTTTCAGGGAAGGGCTTATATTTAAAGCCCTTCTCTGAAATTCAATGATAGGGAGCCGGCAGCAGGATCCTCTATCACAGCTGTCATGTGTGACAGCTGCGGTAGAGAATCGAAGAACTCCTCTGCTGCATCTGTCACAGATGTGGCAGGTGCAGCAGCAGGGAATTCTTTTTACTAGCGGGGATGAAGAAAACGTCTGCCGCATGCGGCAGATGTGTTCTGCATCCCTGCGGGGGGACACGGCAACGGCGGAGAGGTATGCTTTTTTATTTGATTTTTTTTTTACACTAAAATTATTGTTTTTCACTGAAGGGCTTATATGTAAAGCCCTTCCATGAAAAACAATTCAGGGGTGCTGGCAGCAGCCGTGGCTCCATTGAAAACAAATTAGTGTGTGTCCTGTCCATCCGCACTATATAACAAGACTGTACTCATTTTACACTGTCTATTTTTTGCCAAATTGTATGCAAAACACTATTTTGCATACACTGTAGCAAAAAAAAACATGTGGGTAGGAGAGGGTGAAGTTTTCTCGAGGACCCAAGCACCACGTAGTACTTTCGAGTATGCTAATGCTTGAATGAGCATCACTTTACTACTAAATTTATATAGGTATCAAAAGATCTGTAAGTCATGTTTGACTTCTGCAATCCCATTAGGTGCTCAATGTGGTCACCATTTACATCCAGACACTTCTGATTTTGGCAAACTACTGCACAAATACTGGTGTTTGAAAATCAAGCATGCCTTCACCATTTTATTTGACTTAACTGACAGCCACATAGTGGCTTTAGCAATCACTTTATATATACCATTCTATTTACTAAAAGATGGTTGGACCATTGTGTAAGATAAGCACATTTTCCTTTTGCATCACCCCTATTTCCTCATATGATTTGGTCTGCATATGTACTCTTTGTAAAGCATGTAGTGGTGCAGCACAGGGATCAAGTAAGCGGCTGCTCCGATCCTCATTAGTGCAGCTATAAAATCTCACACTTAGTGTCTGTGAAATTGCAAGGTCATAGGTTTGAGCTTGGTATAAAGGCATAATAATACGTCTATCTATGCATAATTACAGTCTCTGTTTGAGTGCTCCAATATCTATGAGAGTGCTGGCTGGTAGTGCATTAGCAGCTGTAGTTTACATAGTACAGTGAAAAATTTACTGTAAGGATAAGTCTTAACTTTTCCTATCAAAAAGGCAATTTCTTTTGTTGGTAATGTCCACTTCTGGAAAAGCAGGGTTGTAACCAGTGTGGTCTCCTACTGCTACAGACAGGAGTGTAACTACGGGCAATACATTTATAACAGTTGTACCTAGTGCCCGAGGAGCCCGGGAGGCCCCTCTGCCACATAAGAAGATACCATTATTATAAATGGAGCATGGTAGGAGAGACCAGGAAAATAGTTACTACACCTGCGGTAGGTTAGCCACACCTTTTTACAAAATTCACATCCCTCAATAGGTCATTTCAATTTTTGCAGCATTAAACATGGTGTCCTGTCTACCAGCAACATGCTATAGAACAGCAGGAGCTGAACAGAGTTATATAGGGTTTTGAGGGAAGATATCCCATTTTATTCACTTACATCCATTTTCTTTCTCTGCTTAGGAGTCCGGTGGATGGTCACACTCGATGATTGACAGCCTTCACTGTTTAAGACAAACCTTTGAACTCATAATAAGCACAGAATTAGCAGATATTTAAGTGTTACAGAAAGATAACCAGTTTAATAGTCCACCCAAATTTTTAAGATTTCAAATTATCCCAGGAGGATAGAGGTTTATATACAGGTGGGTTGAAGAGAAGTACACTTTAGTAGGCAAGCCAGGACACGTGGCCCAGGGACTATATGAGTTTTAAAGTGTTGTAGGTGTAGATGGTAGGCTGAAGCCCGCTGTACAAAATAGGTAGGGTACAGACAGGAGTTCTTCAGAGTTATTCCCTAAGAGTGAGCCTAGGGGTGTTCTTGGGCAGCAAAGGATCGATGCATCTTCAACAAGTGAAGGCAAATTGTCTACTTCAGCCCTGATGTGAAGATGCAGTCAAGATGGTTCTTATTATGAATCAGTCCTGTTATAATGATGGCTTGTAAGCCACTTACTTCCTCGCAGCAGCTAACAATTCAAGGGGTTGTCACAATTCAGAAACCTAGAGTAGTTATTCTTGCTGCCTCAGAGCCATTGAGACTTAACAGCAGAACTCCTCATTACTCAAGGGACCCCTAAGTATAAGGCCACAATCTCAGTTGTGATATAGTCTGGCACCATCACTCCAGGGCTTGGAGTATCATCATGGTGGCCTGCAACTGCAACAGTTAAGTCCCAAAGCAACACTACCTATTCGTCTCCCTGTCCCCACAGTGACAGATGGGAGCATGACAGATTTACTTTAGCTAGGGCTTATGTTCAGGGGAGGGCTTATATTTCAAGTTGGGCTTACTTTTAGGGTAGGTCTTACTTTCGGGGAAACTGTATATTTTCCAAATTAGTGATGAGAGAGTATTTGAAAAGTTCAGTTCAAGTAGTTTGCTGAATTTTGGCAAACCAGAGCATCAACCCCACTAAAACTGGTGTATAACATGCTCTAAGAACCATTTAAGACCTGTATAACACTCTTCGGCCACCCACGAGTGTATATAAGTACTTTTGAGTTGTTAATGAAGTTAATGAAGAAAACGAAAGAAAAATAAGAAAAAAAGGTATATGCAGAAGAAGCTAAAGCAAAAATGAGGACAAAGAAGAAAGATTATTTTTCCTTCTCCACCTTCTTTGCCACTTTTTTCTTTTAGCAGGTTTGCAAAGCAAACTGACCAACATTTGGGTTTTTACTGAACCAAGCATTTACCAAAGTTTGACCCAAAACAGGGATCTACTGTTTCAGATCTCTCAATACTATTCAAAATGACAGGTTCCCTTTAAGGCCGAGTTAAAGCTGGTTTACACGGGACAAATGTCGGGCAAATAATGCCCGACACTCGTCCCTGCGTATCCTTGCTCCCGTGCTGCTGCACGGGAGCTACTAACGATGGCTCGCTCACAGAGCGGCCAGCTGGAGAGCGGGTCGGCAGCAGGAGATTTCTCTCCTTTCACTCCCCCGCCCTTCTCCATTAACATAACATAGCGGCCGTTTAGTACTGAATGGCTGCTAGTTACACTGAACGAGGAGCAATTAGCTGATCATCCATCGTTTATGCAGCATAAACGATGGATGATCAGCTGATCACTCACCGTTCAGTTTAAACAGCAGCCGTTCAGCAGTGAACAGCTGCTGTGTTATGACAATAGAGAGGGGCGGGGGAGCAAGTGGAGTGAAATCTCCTGCTGCCTCCCTGCTGAGAGCTAACAATACTAGCTCCTGTGCAGGTGCATGGGAGCTAGTATGTGCAGGAGCGAGTGTCAGGCATCGTTTGCCGAACACTCATTTCATCTAAACCAGCCTTTACTTAGGGGGAATTTAATGTACAGTGTTTTGCTTGTTTTCAGACAAACCTAAAAGAGATTGTAAACTGATAAACAAAATAAGGAAAGTCTAATATTTCACCTCCTTTTTGTATCCATACTTTTTTTTTGTTAAAATAAGGTATCAGATTTTGTAAGTATAGCATTATACTTGTTTTCTTACCCTAGTTAGAATATTGTAAGTATCACATATACTATATGGAGAAAAGTATTTGGACACTGCAGAAAATCAGCAAATATGCAAATACTGAGTTTGCCGAATGGTATGCTGGGAAGCAAATGGGTAAAATAAAGGAATGGCTGTGATTGAACCAATCACAGCCATTCATCGAGTGCTGGCTGTGATTGGCTAAGCATCAGCCAATCACAGCCAGCGCTTTCAGGAGGCGGGGATTTTTCAATCCCGGCCAGAAGATGATGAAGAGAAACAGTGTCGGGGTCCGGGGAAAAGCTGCGGTGGCAGCGGAGAGTGCTTGTAAGGTGATGTATGTGGTTTTTTTTTCTGCAGCTAGGGCTTAGTTTAGGCTTTGACAGTAGGATTTCCTACTGTCAAAGTTGCATCGCACCACATGAAAATCGCGTTTTTGAGCGCTGCAACAGAGAGAAACACTCCATAGGGAAACATGGGCTACAAAACCTCACGAGTTGCAGGCATATCTCCAGAACCACAAGGTTTTTGTGTCAGGTTGTTGCATGCTATAAAACATTGCATGTGTGAAGAAACCCATAGGAAAGCATGGGCTTCACATACATGTGATTTGTAGCATTGTAGCAACGCGACAAAATCGTGCGAATTTGTCGCCCGTCTGAAGAAGGCCTACATTTCTGGCTGGGGAGAATTTCTAGCACTGATCAGCTGGTTTCTCTCATGAAGGTGTGCAAGCTCTGCTGCCCCTCTCCTTTTTCAGAGGCTGTGTAGCATGACCATGCCCACACAACTCTATCTGTTATGCCCTCTTTGAGTAGCTGCTGGCCACCCTTACTGCTGATAAGAGCAGAAAATTCAGCAAAAGTGAATTACAGCCCCTGCAATAGTAACTGTCTCTGCTCTGCTCTCCTACACCATCCAATGACATATTCATACAGCCCTCTGTAATAGCTCATTGAAAAGGCAATGAATACATATTTACAACAGGTGGCCAGGCTAGGGGAGGGGCTGTCAGTTTTTTCTTACAAAATTTGCCAAAATTTCAGTCATCTAGTCTGCAATGCCTAGGAAAAAATACAAACAGAGAAATCAAACAATCAGAAATGTTCAATGAAAACCAATTACATAAGTCCTAATTTCCAAAAACACATTCATTAAAAAAATGCAAAGGTGTACATAGCTTTTAAAAAATTAAATTGCATTTTGGCAATTTCACACATAGCCTAAAATGAACTAGCTATAGTATAGAATACCTGGGAAATGTATAAAGTTTAATTTACTTCATATGTTATCTTTTTAGTTTTAGGCATTCTATAAAATTTCTAGCTATTCTATAGAATACATGCATTTAACACTTTGCCTATAAGATATACAGAGTATACCAATACTTTGATCTGAAATGTAAATAATCACCCCGCTGAACAAGTAGTTTAAATACTTACATTAGGTGGACTATAGCTGCAGATAACAAGAAGAATTAAGTTGCTGGACTACAGGTCACATAATTTAAAAAAAAAAGGGGGGGGGGGTGGTACGGTGTTAGCCAGTAGAGTAAAGTGTGATTGTCCTCAGTGAGAGAAACCAAGTAATCTTGCAGATAGGATACCTTTTAATGGCTAACAAAAATATATGATGTTATAGCGAGCTTTCTGGTCTTCTATCGATCATTCAGGCTAAAATGAAACTAGTTTGGATGGGGCACATATCTAATATTATATAATGCTACATTATATAATATTTTATACAGTATAATATTATACATGTGCCCCAGTTAATTTTAGCCTGATGAAGGATCGATAGAAGACCAAAAAGCTCGCTGTAACATCATGTATTTTGGTTGGCCATTAAAAGGTATCATATCTACAAGATTACTTGGTTTCTCTTACTGAGAACAATCACACTTCACATGATAAACTAATGGCTGACAGAGTGCAGGCGCATGAAATTCAAGACGTCCGTATAGGTCCAGAAGCATGACACTATGCAGGCGCAGCTATCCCTTGTCACTGTGCCTGCAAGAGCTTTACTGTGACTGAAGAAAATTTGCAAGCCTGTCCCATCAAATCTGGGACATGTGCCTGCCACTGGTAAACAGAGAAAATATGACTCTTTTCACTTAATTTGCATACCAGGCAGGAAGACTTCAAATGAAGATTATAATGCTACCAGTGTACCTGCAAGTACATTGTTTAGCGCTATTGCATTGTCTATATCAGCACACCTACACTAGCTTAAATAGCATTATGAAAACCTGATGATAGGTTCTATTTCAATTTTAAATTAAAGGAGTTTTCCAGGCAAATACTATTGATGACCTATCCTCAGGATAAGTCATCAATAGTTGATGGCTAGGGATCCACCACTTGGGGTCACCAGTAGAGATGAGCTTGCACCCAAATGCTCAAGTCCGCGTTATTCGAGTCAAGCTTTTTCTAAAATTCGAGAGCTCTACTCGAATAATGAACCCCATTGACTACAATGTGAGACTCGAGCATTTTTGTATGTGGGACGCCGGGTGCCAAGGTTTTTTTTCCCCTAAATTCGTTCTCTCTCTCTCTCTCTCCCCTGCCTACCGTCGCGGTCGGGAGGGGCCAAAACAGGCACGTCACAGCTGGGAGGAGCAAAAAACTGGGGCGGGGTCGAACACGGCTTGATGCTCGTTCGAGTAACGAGCACCATCGAGTATGCTAATACTCAAACGAGCATCAAGTATATTCACTCAACTCTAGTCACCAGTAATCAGCTGCTAATTACCCAGTATTGCTGTCAGTGCAGTGGACCAAATATCATGATCAGGGTCAGAGCAGGAAGTCTAAGAGGTGGCTTGGCTCCCTGGAAAACCCCTTTAATGTCTGCAAATTTTAGGTTAACCTGATTTGATAGCCAAGGTAAAGACAGCCTCGTCTAAATCACAAGATTTCTTCCAGCGCTCATATGAAGTTAAAAACAAAACTTTGATTATAGCATCCTTAAAAACATTCTCATAGGAGCAGAAGGAAAAAAGGGGAAAGATTTACGTGTTTCAAACTTCACAAACCAGGCTCTTCCTCATAATATCATTCCCAACCTCATTCCTCTGGTTAAAAACAAACCACTTCTACACATGTGGTGAATAATCAATCAATTACATTAAGGATACACATGGCCTGAAATCAACAGTGTGGCATACTACTGTAGAACATGCTAACACAAAACATCAATAAATGTAAAGTAAATCCAAATGGTAATTCAAACCTCCAGGACGGTGATTGTCCAGAACCGCTATCCAAAAGGCTTCTCTATTTCTCAATTTTGCCTCCCAGTCACCACCTCTTTGAGGCTTGTTAACCCTCTCAAGACCCAGACACTAAAATGATATAAGATTTGCCCAAATGTACAGATAAAAAGTGTTGTGATACTGTAGAAATTTTGCAGTTACAAACTTGAGAGGAATCATATATATGCTGCACAATATGTATTTTAGCGGTCCTGGAATTGGATCCATCCGTGGCTGAAGCGGCGACCTTCCTTGCACCATCCTACCCAGATTCCAGGATAGAGTCCGGTGTAGGTGAGCTGGTTTCACTTTTACTAAAAAAAACAGCCTTGAACCGGCTACAATCTATCTCCCCTTGCTTCTACATAATGCTAGCGCCGAGTTCTGCAAACTTGGAACAAAGACAATTTAAAAGTTGATGATATGCATCAGAACATTAGATGTTAATGTACACTTTAAAGAAAAGTGAATTATCAAAATAGAAATAACTCTCAGGCTTCTTCCCAATTGAGGATGGCAATGTAAATATTCAATGCCCATACTTCTCTAAAACACATTCACAATATCACATTTTGGTTGCAGCAAAAGAAATTGTTTTTCTTATCACATAATCAGGCAATGTTCACAGCTTTCCCTACAACATTTATACAATCTAAAAGTTGCCATGGATATTAATATTAATTGATCTTTTTCTACCTTATCTCTGCATTGAACGGCTCTTGTTTTTATTTTCAGTTGTTCATTTGACATACACAGCATTTACATAGCCTGATTATCTTATCATTAAGGTGAGAGGCAAACAAGATGGAAAATCAATCTTCGTTTAGAGTCCCTATTAGAGAGTAGAAGCTATGAGACTCTTGGTAGCATAGAAATAATTTGATGCTTTCAAGTTGTGTCCTCAACGTTTATTAACCCTGCGATACTAAACTTTCCCGGGCAGGCAACAGATGATAGCTTTATTTTTCAAAAGTAGTTGTATAACAATTGCCAATTATATCGTCATATATATTAGAGCTCAATTGCAATAAAAAAAATGGAAATTAATAATGCCCTGGTGGCACCGGTTTGTAAATTTTGAGATTTGCACCCAGGGTAGTATTCCAGAGTGAGGGTGCGGGCAGACGAGCGCATAAACGGCGCGTTTTTGCGACCAAACGTATATACGTGACCATCTGAGGCAATGGTTTCGAATGTATTCGTTCACATGGGCGATTTTACGGCGCGTAAAAACGGCAATTCGAAAAAAAAACGGAACATATGCGACCGAAATACGCGCCAACGCATATTCGATCGCCGAAAAGACCGTTTGCAAAGTAGGAACAAACGAAAATACGCTTTCTAGCTCTGGTCGTGATCGGTGAAAAACGATCGCTCGGGCAATTATACGTTGCGCTCGTGCGAACGTAAATACGCCTACGCTCGTCTGCCCGCACCCTGAACCCACTTTATGCATTTCTGCTATCTTTTAAATTTCTTAGAAAATAAAATGGCTCAAGGCATTTTCACATAAACTATTAACATGTAGCTTGCAACTGCAATTTTACATCTGATAATCTGGTTTCTGAAGAATTGGAGTGGCTTTGTCTGGCCTACAAGGGGAGCAATCGTCCGGATAGGGACAGCCCCATGCTGGAATCTAGGGGTCAACTGTCTTGCCCTAGATGGAACAGGAAGGAACACCAGACAAGGATGTAATATGCAACAAATGTTTGCTCATCTATACATGTGGGAGAATTCAAACACAGGACATAGCCAACACTAGGCGGACAGATAAAACAAGGCACTAGCGTCTACCTACCAATGGATGAGGGAGACAGGACAAGGCATGGTGTCTTCCCATGAACAGACGGGCAGGACAAACAAACATGGACCGGGCATCCGACTACCAATCACAGATGGAAGAGACATAGGATGTAAGTCAGACAAAACATCAGACGAAATTCAGACAAGGGAAATACAGACAGAAAGCAAGCTGAACCGGATGCAGAGCACAAAGGTGACTGACAGAACAAAACACGCAGAACAAAGATCTCAACAGCATGCATCCTAACACCTAGATAAGGGCTCCTTCAGACCAGCGTTTGCACAAATACACTTACCACAGCGCAGCATTCTTGTGCATGAACGATGTTTGAATAGCCACATAGTCGGCCTGTTACATGCGTGTCAATGCATATTACTGTAATATTTGTACATGCAGGGCCAGTTCACACAAGTGAACCAGCTCCCCATCCTGATAAATCAGACACAATAGTAGCTTAGAAGAGACAGTTTTTCCCACAAAGATCTCAAGAGTGCACTATGTTATTCTGATAACTACAACCCTTCCATTCTAGACATCAGTGTGCACCCCAGCTGTTGGAACCACACAGCTCCAACATTTATGGCATATTTCACCAATATGCCATCAATGCTTAGGGTGGGAAAATCACTAACTCTAAGGACTCAATAGCATGCTCTTATATTTGAAGGACATCTGCTTTAAGGGAATCAACAGATACAATTTCTTTCACTTGTATTATGTCCCCATCTCAGATAGTTCGTATATCCTTTTCCAAAAGTATAGCAAACCTACAGAAAACAATATTGTTGAGCCTTACTCCTAAACTGATGAGAAAACTATTAACTTGAAATGCTGCTGTTGATGAGAAAACTATTAACTTCAAACACTGCTCACTGATAGAGTTGCCTTATTAAACAGCATTCCAGTAATTTAATTGCTCATTGCAGTATACACTGATTTGCCACTCTATTAGAGACACCCATCTAGTAGCACGTTGGACCTCCTTTGGCCTTTAGAACTCCATCAATTTGTTATGACATCCATCCACAGGTGACAGAGAACCCAGGATTTTCCAATGAAATATTCTTGGCATTATTTACCACACCATTACTCTACTTCCACCAGCCTGATTTGTTGACATCTGGCATAAAGGGTTCATTGGTTCATGGTGGTTATGGAAAATTCTTACACAGCCATTAGTGCGGTGCAACAGAAATGTGGATTTATTTGACCAGGCAATGCTTTCAGTTGCTCAGTGATCCAACTTTTGGTTTTTTTGCCCACTGCTATTTTGTATTTTTTTCTTTGTCTTAGACAGCATTAGCACTTTCTAACAATAGAACAGTTCATCTGCTGTCATAGCTCATCCATGCTAAGAAACAATGGGTTGTGCATTCAAACATGTTAGTTGGAGGACCAGTATGGTATTTAGCTATAATTTGCTTTGTCTATCGCTAATAATCATACCTCATTCGAAGTCACTCATTTGCCTGATTTTCCCATCCTCACACTGAGGCCTCAGTCAGACGGGCGTTTTTTCGCGCAATTTGCGCATGCATCCGGCGATTTTATAGAATGATTGCTTTGCAATGGTATCGGACACATGAGCGCTTTTTATGCGCTCGTCCGATAAATTATAGAACAGAAATGGCAGATCGCACCTATCTGCGATTCCTGTTCTCTTCTCTATATGCGCTCAATGGGGCCGGCGGCAGCAGCGCCGACCCCATTGAGAACATATAGAAGACAAATCATTCTCCTCTGCCATAACTGTAACAGCTGTGGCAGAGAAGAATGATGTTTGCGCATTGAATTCAATGGAGCCGGCAATACAGCCGGCTCCATTGAAAGCAATGGGCTGCCGGCAATCGCACGATGAATTTTCGGGAAGGGCTTAAAAATATAAGCCCTTCCCGGAAATTCATCCAGAAATGTGTAAAAACAAAAAAATATATATACTCTCCTGGTCCCGTCAGACGTGAGATCACCCGCAGCCCATTGCTTTCAATGGAGCCGGCTGTATTGCCGGCTCCATTGAATTCAATGCGCTGGACAGCTCCGGCCCGTTTCTAATGAAACGCGGCTAGGAGCAGTTTTTTTGGGCAATTTTTTGGCCCCAGTCACGCGATTTGCGGATGCGCATCCGTCATGCGATCCGCAAATCGCGGGGAAAAACGCCCGTGTGACTAAGGCCTGAAACTGATCCATAGAAAAACTTGCTTGATTTTACACTGCACTCTGGGCTTATGTGTCTAAGGCCTCGGTCAGACGGGCGTTTTTTTCACGCGATTTGCGCATGCGATCTCCGCATATTTAGAACCATTGCTTCGCAATGGGAACGGTCACATGGCCGCTTTTTATGCGAATGTCCGATAAATTATAGGACACGAGGAATCGCAGATCGCGCCTTGTGTTCTATATATGCGCTCAATGGGGCCGGCGGCAGCAGCGCCGACCCCATTGAGAACATATACTACAAAGATCATTCTCCTGTTACAGCTGTGGCAGAGAAGAACGATGTTCGCCCATTGAATTCAATGGAGCCGGCAATACAGCCGGCTCCATTGAAAGCAATGGGCTGCCGGCGAGCGCGGGATGAATCATCCTAAAATGTGTAAAAATAAAAAAAATATATATACTCACCTTGTCCCTGCAGCCGGAGTTCAGCCGCTGCCGGATGGCAGTTCTCCTGAACTGCTCTGTGTAGTATTCAGCAGGTGGGGATTTAAAATCCCCGCCTGCTGAATGGGCTGCCTCTGATTGGTCACAGCCCTCACCAATCAGAGGCAGCTCTCACTCACCCATTCATGAATTCATGAATGAGTGAGTGAGTGCTGCCTCTGATTGGCTCAGCGCAAGGACCAATCAGGGGCAGCTCTCAGCTGTCATTCAAGGACAAGGTGAGTATATATATATTTTTTTTTTTACACATTTTAGGATGATTTTCAGGGAAGGGCTTATATTTTCAAGCCCTTACCAAAAATTCATCCCGCGCTCGCCGGCAGCCCATTGCTTTCAATGGAGCCGGCTGTATTGCCGGCTCCATTGAATTTCAATGGGTTGGACAGCGCTCCTTTGATCGGGGCCGTTTCGCCGAAAACGCTGCTAGCTGCAGATTTTTCGGCGAATCGTCGGCCCCGGTTACGCGATTTGCGGATGCGCATCCGACATGCGATCCGCAAATCGCGGCAAAAAACGGTCGTCTGACCGAGGCCTAATTCACAAAGAGGCAATTCCCAATTATGAAAGGGCTAGTGTCGCATATAAAGTGGCCTTTTAGTGTATAGCAATATTAAATAGTGCACTTTACAGTACACACAAATATTTTTGTATATTGTTAGTACAATGCATACTATCAGTGTAATTTTACCGGGAAGGTGTGGAGGTATTAGCATAGTATAGGTAGGATGATGCACTTCAGCATGTTATTGTTCATTTAATACTAAACCAGAATACCTTTGCACTCACCTAAACTATGGTTGGTCAACAAAGCTACCCTAGACTGAAGGAGTCATTTTATTTCAAGCTCTCTTATTCTAAAAGTCGGTATTTAATTTGCTTGCTCATCTTGTACTTCAGAATGGAACTGGCAAGTAGCTAATCATACATTCATACATTCCTTGAAATTTGGTTTAATTTTATGAGACAAAAGATGTCAAGAAAATACAGTTTTCTATTGAGGCTTTGAGACTTCAGCACTAAAGTCTTTAATGCTGCCATTTCACGTTACTGAATAGATGTTAAAAGGTCACAAAAGGCCAGAGAAACTTTACTTCTAGTAGTCCTAAAAACACAAGTTATACGAGTTAATATACTTATTACCTCAAGACAAGTAATAAAAAATACTTTTTTACGAAGTGGCAATAATTATTCGTCATCCAGAGATTTCACTGCAGTTTGTGTTTGTATTACATTACTTGAATTAGACATATTATCTGGAAAATGCTTAAAACACTAAGTTTCCTTCTTCTGCCCTCGAGCATCAAAGAAAACACTTTTTAGCAATGTGCGTGCCAGTCTTTACAAATTTTAGCATGCCTTATTTAATTAAAGCACTTCACACTGCTTTTACATCCTCATATACAACCTTATATCCTCATATTGAGCCTTTGGAGGCTCAATCATTTATACCGCAGACCTCTCCTTCCTGATTCACCTGGATGAAGTTATTCATTGTCTGCCATGTTACAAATGCAGTGGAGCTGCCTCCCATTTATGCTCACACTATATGCAAGCCTGCTAACTCACATTAGACTTGCCAGCTCTCCCCTTACCCAGCTGACACTCAAAGTGAGAGAGTGATGATATTTGTTTGAATCGATGCTGATGGTGCTGCAGTAATAACTGGACTTTGTTAATGACCATAGCAAGCTCACTGTTGACACAAACACAGCTTTTAATTCCTTGGTTAGGTGAGATATTCAAATTATTTTAAGTTTCTACCTCACTCAGCAAGTAGAAAAGTAAAGGGCTGTAACAATTCAAGTCTCACCCTACTGTACAAAGTGAGCTTTACTTTTAATTTAAAGGGGTTGTCCACGACTTTTGGGATTTTTTTTCTGAGGATAGGTCAACAATAGGGAAAAAAATCCAAAAGGTCCTCGACAACCCCTTTAAGCCTGGGTAAGAAGGAGTCTAAAGCCCCCCCCCCCCCCTTCCTCTATAATAGCAGCCAAAGCTGCCTACCCATCCACCTCCAAAACTTCAAACAGCACATGACAATTTTCTTTCCTAAACCGGCTGCTGCCTGACAGCACACACAGCATAGCAGCATGTATAACATACAGTAACATGACTCCTCCCCCATCTCTGGCACTTACTGTTTGGCTATGTTATACACACTGTTGCGCTGTTTGTCCTATTGTACATGTGTGCACACTCGGCTTTTACTGAGGTCAACTGCCTGGAGTACTCCGTAGGGTGATATTAGTGAGGAAACTCTTGCAGTTCATTGGCAGTCTCCAATCTGATAAACAATTAAATGGCACTTCCCTCTCTGTAGTGGTTTCAGCAGTGGTCCCTCTGGTTGTAGCCTCTATGGTTCTGCCGTATGGTCCTCTGCAGCCTCGCACTCCCAGCACTGCTTACTATAGACAGCTGTAGTTCAGGCAGCCTTAACCAACACACAGTTTACAGGCTGTCCCTTCTCTAATGCGAGACCTTTGCTGTATCCAGAACACAGTCCCTCTGGGGCCCCTTGAGCTGCTCTGCATGCTGCCTCCTTCCTGCACATGCTGCTCTCTTAAGCTTGCTGCACACACAGCCTCTTTCTGGACTCTAGTCATAGAACACAGGACCTCAGAGGGAGAAAAAAAACACACCCAGGGACCCTGGCTATTTCAGGCTATTTCTATGATCTCTCTTTATCCATTAAAGAGACAGGTGCACCACATGTCAAAGCAGACAAAGATAGCAAAAAACATCACAATACCCTCTTACATTCCCTCCCACTTTAAACTCGCCAGCCCTCAGGTGAGAAATTCATTACCGGTCTCATGCAGCAGTTATAGGCACTTAATCCTGCACATTGATTTGCCAGATAAATTCTTTGGAAGCATAGTGTTGTGGCAGAACCCCTAGGCTGCGTAGATCATTAGAGGCTTGTCTAACTTTCCTCCAGTTGTACAGATGTGCAGCTCATTTCATGCCATTATCTGGCCTCAGATGATGATACTGAAGTGGAAACTTCCATGTCTGTAATGCTGGGACTCACGCAGGTTGTCAGTGGTGACAACCACACTTCAGACAATTCATACTCTGGTGGCTCAGCCATGGGATGATGTTGGGGCATTGTCCCTTGGAGACATGTATCCTGCTGGAACCAATAGAACTTCAGCATGTTCCAATGTAAGATTTGAAGATGTGCACCAGGACTTTCTGACTGTACTTCATACGCAAGTACATTTCAGTACGACTGTCTGTTATAAAGAAGCAGCATCTCAAACAACCCCTTTTACTTAGACCGTCATATGAAAAACTAGTAATCGTACCCCTTTGTTTGGAATAGATGAGTTGCATACTCAAGTGGCCTTGGATTACATGTACCTGCCTTCACTTCATAGTTACTCTCTTTTTATAAAATTTTTTTTTTTACTTACCTAAATTAATAATCTATGAGGTACAAATGCCTATGTGGCTCTAAAGATTCTGTGGTTTCTTCAATAACTAGAAGCATGGTGTTAAATCCAAGCCGGGCACGCAGGGCAAACACAAAGAAGCGCAACCATGCGCAATTGCCATAAGAAAAACCAAAGCACAACCGTACATAGCAGACATAGAACTGAATAAGGCACCAATATAAGCACCGCAGGGTACCAATACTGTAGAAAACAGAAAGCCAAACCTGAAAGGGAAAATCTATCCCTAAAACCCCTTACCCAGATGGGGCCACTACCTAATCGGCAGGCCAATCGCTCTGATAAAGAGTGGACCTGCACGCAAACATAGGCCACTAAGAAATCCCTACCAGGGAACACTGAACATAATAGCAGCAGTAATAATGATTAATAATGGTGGTACTTAGCTTAGCAGCAATCCACAGGAAAGAACAGGCTGTGCACTTCTACAATCTCAGGAGGATACTAAATTGACCAGCACTGCAGTCAAGCCAAAGCCAGACTATAAAGGGCAGGACAATTAGAACCAGGTGAGAACCGACATCACTCACCTGACACCACGCCCCTCAGAACCAGAAAAGGTAAGGACACAGCTAAAACCTGGCCAAGCCTGATCGTAAAGAGACGATACCATCACAGCTGCAACACAGGGCCTTTTCTTTTTACCATTTACTACACTAACAGCAGATAATCTGATGCAGATCTATAATATATTTGATGGCTTGTGTTCAAGACGCATGGCTTTAGTGAATAGTCTGCAACCACTTTAGTACTGCAATTAATAGATGTATATGTGACAAAGACATCAGTCTGAAATGGCATATTCAAAAGGCTTGTCCTAGTCGGATGACCTTTTTCAAGTTTCCCGAGAGCAATACTCTTTTAAATGGCACAAACTGCAATACAAGATACAGCTTAGTGATAGAAGTGGCTCTACTTTTGAGCATAATTATACCTCTTTTTTCCCATTTTTTACAACCCCTTAAATTGAAAATGTATCAATATGCAACGGAATATAGTTTATAGGGTCTGCAATAGATAGTTTTGTAATGATAAAAACATATGCAACATCTTAAAAAGCCAGACCGAAAACAGTTCTTGTAAACGAACTCCATTGTGTTCACATTGAAAAGAAGATTAGTCATACTTATTGCAACTATGTCTCTAGCTATTTTTGCATGTATACCATACACACCTAATTTCTATTTGGAGTTATTCGATATATCTTTCATTGAGAATCTGCAAACTAAGTAATCCTGCGCTGATGAATGCGTTTGTACTTTGGCTGTCATTTAAAAATAAACCATGATGGACTACTGCCTTAGGTTGCATCTATATTGTGTCTTCTAGCCTATTAAATTAAGATAAAAGGCAAAGGCAAACAGGTTAGTTTTACATATCAAAAAAAGAAACTAACAGGAAAAATGCATTCCTGCTTCTGACAGACTGTTATGTTGTGATTTATCTGGAACAGAAAGCACTGAGCTTCAGCTTCCCCCAAAGGACTATATCACAGTAGTCATTGAATCATCGTCAGCCTCAGCTTATTAATCAAGCATGAGTTTAAGAAACCACTGGAGTGTTTAGAAAGTATGCTGGACTGTTGATTAAAGGAGCATATCAAAGCTAAGTATTTGGACAGTGATGCAGGCTGATATCTTACTGGATGTGACCCCCACCAACCACTGCTGCAAAACTTGTCATGTTCTCTCAATATGATGCTGCTATTTCATGCAATTTCTACCATTTTAAGCACAGTTTGCAATGACAGAAAGGAGCTGTTTAGTGTGCTGCTTCTGTAACACATTGTTACACTTTGCATGTCTTGCTACATACTTGTGATGTTCCAACTGACAGGTGCATGTCCTAATAAGATCTACCGGGGAAGAAATTAGTCCACAAGAGAGCCTCAAGCAATTGAAGCATCTGGCAGGAGGAAAAAACAACTTCTTGTACTTTATATTCTGTCAAATGTAATTAGACTTGCCAGAAGTCATTGCTATCAGCATTTAGTTAAATAAGTTTCTTTGATCCTCTCTATCTTAGGAAAGTCAAAACTAATACAGGGAATCATAAGAAACATCATTACTAAACATATTAACATTTTGATAAACTTCTTGCTGCCCAGTTTGCTAATATGTAATTTTAGAATTGTCACTATCAATTAGCACACCAATTGGTGCTCTGCTCCATGGCATAAAATGTCACATTTTGTACTTTAAATGCATGCCTTTGTCAGCCCATACAATTATATTTATTGTGTCACAACCCTGACAGACCCCTGAATGTCATGAGGTGGGGGCTTTGTATTCATAGTAGTGATTAGACCTCTATTTGGATGATTCATATCTCCACACTGGGGAAGATTTGCTAAGCTAAATGTGGCACAATTCTATCTGAAATTGCACTAAGAAATTGGTGTATGTTTTCCACCACATTTTTTAGTCAATATTTATGGCCTCACTCAACAATTTGAGTGGTTTAGTGGGATAGGGACATGGTATATTAGGAAGATGTGATGGCATCACAAAAATTGTGTCAAAATACTGGCCTACAGTAACCAATAGGTGGTGTAAAGTTAGACACAAATGTTTACAGATGTGCCAAATGTATCATCTACCCTGTTTCCCCGAAAATAAGATGCGTGTTATATTAATTTTTGCTCCCAAATATGCGCTACGTCTTATTTTCAGGGGGTGTCTTATTTCGCCACGGCAAATCCGTCTGTGGCCGCTAATCCCTCAATTGGCCAGCTTTGTGGACGGAATTTCTCAGAAATCTCGTCCACATGGGACAGCAAATCTGTCACGGCAAAGCTGGGAGAATCCGGTGTTGTGGTGCGGATACACCGGCCACCGAAACGGAAAAGCGTGCAGCCAGGTCGCTTCAAAACAAGCGGCTGAGTGCCGTGGGTTTTGAAGCAGCGCTTTTCCGGTGGAAATCTCGCTGTTTATCGCTGTGGCCAAACTGCAAGATTTCTGCTGGAAATACGCTCTGTGAGAACCCAGCCTTAAGAATCACACACAGGTTGCCTGACTCACACACAGAGCCATAAAAAAAATAAGGGCTGTAAAGTAACATACCTTTCTGCAGACAGAAGTTCCCGTACCACTTGTAAGCAGGGATGGTATTGCAGCTTCCGTCCAACAGGGGGAGCTCATCACAGCAGACATGTAAAGCAGGAACAGAATGTACAGTATGGACTTTTCCAGCCAGCAAGGGGAGCTCACAACAGCACACTCGTAGAGCACAGCAGGGACAGGATAACAGCAGACTGTCTGCAGATCTACCTATACATCTGGAGGGAGGAGACAACGGGGATGGCAGCAGGGGATAGGCCTCTTGACTTGCCTGCACACTTTACTATGCCTTACTATCGGGGGTGCCTTATATTTGGGACTTTTGCAAATTTCAGGGGGTGTCTTATTTTCAGGGGTGTCTTATTTTCGGGGAAACACGGTAGCATGAACTGTAATAAATACAATATGATAAACTTTCATCATAGAAAGGAGAACCTAAAATGTAACTTTTATTGGTATTGGATTAAAAAGAAAGAACACAAAGCTGCATTAAACTACAAAACACCAAACCCATGGACATACAGGGGTAGTGTGATGATCAAGTGTCACCCATAGATCGTGGACACTATAGTGTATTGGTAGATTTTAAAAAATGTTCACACTATGTAAGTGAGAAGAACATTGATTATTTCAATGTTAATTACAAGACTAACGGAACACAATAATTGGTCAGATGAGACATACAGCTCCAGTAAAACACAGAAACACCTCTCCATAATATACACATAGAGAGATGAATGTGACTTACTCACTCAGTTGTAATTGAGGTGCCAGTTGCTGTGAAAAATTGGAGTGCTCTGATGGCATTTGGATTATCAAACCATTAGCCTTCAATTAGCCTACTATTGCAGCAACCTCCCTTCTTTTAGTCTGATGACACTATTGAGAGTAACTTTTTCCTATTGTCATTGGTGCCTATTCTTAGTTAGCTGTTGAAATGGAAATTAGGATCCCAGCTAGTTTTCTATGTGTGAAAAAGATAGAACAAGACTTATCTTCTCTCGTTATTTTAAAACTTTCGCACACTAGCACAGAGTTTAAATAGTCAACCTCCCCCAAAAAATAAACCTCTCATGCACTAATATGCTCTGTAGCAGCAAGCGTATTAGTGCAAGCACCCACCTGTAGAGATGAGCGAATATACTCGTTTCGAGTAATTACTCGATCGAGCACCGTGATTTTCGAGTACTTCCGTACTTGGGTGAAAAGATTCGGGGGGGGGGGGCGGGGGGAGGCGTGGGAGATTGGGGGGGTGGGGCAGCGGGGAAAACACACGGAATGTAGTTGCGCATGAACCAGGGTTTTTTTTCCAGGCCATTCAAACTATATTCCATAGAACATGAGTTTGAAAAATGCAGGGGGAGGATGTCTTTTCTTGAGCATAGTATTAACGCACGAGAATCCCAATAGTAAAAATTAAACCACTGAAATCAATGGTTTTGTTTAGTTCTGTTTTGTTGCCATGATTTTCACAGCCACAAAACGGGACAAAAACATGTCCATGTGTTTTAGCTCTTGGGCGTGTTTTAGTCCCATTATGCAGCCATGATAATCACTGCCATATAATGGGACAACACAAAACCATTGATTTCAATGGTTTTGTTTTCACTAGCTCTTTTCTCAGGCATGAATACTATGCCCGAGAAAAAATAAGACTTGCCCTATCTTTCCCACACGTAGTATTAACTATGTGCAGGAAAGATAGTGCAGGACCTACCTTCCTTTTTTCCAACTCCTAGGCTATGGTGCAGCAATCGAATGGCAGGAGAGAAAAAAATGTTCATATGCAACTACGCTCCATAGTGGCAAAAACACAGTTCTGTGGGCACAACTATGCTCAGATATGCTAACATATACTTGATATACACAGTTACACTGGTTGCGATGTGCACCCTTATGCTGCACATCGCTCAGAAATCACGATGGCAACAGCGTTGTAACGTCTGTCTACTACCCGTTCACTACCGCGTAAGGGAGAACACTGATGCATATGCAAACAATAGGAAGGAGTTAGATATGACTAATCATGCATGACCAGGTTAAATACCACGCATGCGCTATGTGACCACAGTGAAGCCATGGGACAAATGCCGGATAGTGACTGCTATCGCTATTCACGTGCCATCCTATAGCAGAGAAGGTAAAGATATTCTATGCAGCTGTTGGGGACTGTTTTTATTATTGCACTTGTAATGATTGGGTGTTGTTTTATATAAATGGGGGAATAACAGTATATGTGTATCAGCTTGAGAAAGACCCATATGTTAGGGTTGAAATGTCGCTGTCATGACCAGTTGATCCTGTTGGATAATCCTGTCTTTATGGATTTCTATTACACCTCTGATGCTGCTTCTTTCTCTGGATACATTGGATTCTTCTGGGATTACGGTCTGGTCCCGTGTAAGCGTGCATCTATTCCTCTCCACCCACATTGGGGATACTGTTGAGTGCAGCTGAAATCTTTTTTGTTATTTGAAGGCACAACTGTCCTCGGCGGTACTAGGCATAGTTGCGTCTGTATGCGGGAAATTTTCTCTCCCTTGCCTTCAGTTCAAACTCCACACCAGAGCGCATGCAAATGTGCCCATATACAGCTGCCCTAATAGTCAGAAAGATAGGCCTAGTCTTCAGTGTGCCAGATTAATTGGTACATGATCTCACAGCTCCCCATTTTCCATCAAGCCACACCTTTTCCCATAAAGCAACACTCCTTTTTCAGACACAGAAGTGTGTCAAATTGCCTAATACACATCATAAATGTGTCGCAAAGCATTTCACACAGTTTTCTGGCAAAATTTGCATTAATTTCCATTTTCACTAATCAATCTGCCCCACTGTGTACTTAATAGATCTATGGTAACTGTGAACTGTTAAAAATCAACCCTAAACAAAATACATACAAAGTATATGAGTTGTATTTCTATATGACGAATATATACACTTATAGTCTTAAAATAAAAGGAAAGAACAAGGATGACAAAAGCATAAAATGCAATGATCCTGTGAAGATATTCAGACAAATGAGTCTTGGTGCTGGAGGCCTCAGGGAATAGAGCTTGCAACAACTTTAGCACACTTATGAGAACCTTACAGAAATAACTTCTTGAACCTACAAGCTTTAATAGCCCAAACTGTCAGACACAGCATAGAATATTATGACACCATGAAGCAAATAAAGATGTATGCTCCTTCTAGACATATAGAGAAGCCAATTACAATGACAAAACAAAACACTCTATTAACACAATTGATCCATCCAAGTACTGCTCTTCGTGAAAGGTCATGTAATGTATATAGTACAAATGTATTATTACATATACCCTACGCATGACCACATAACAAATTAAGTTCAAGGAGTCAGCACACCAAATGATGTTGCAAAACTAGTGAATTGTCTCTGTGGCATCTGTTTTATTACTATACTTCTATTTTAAAAAAGAAAAGATGTAGAATCAATGTGGAAAAGTGTTAGTTTTAACAGTTTTTATTATTTATGAAGAATAGTGATCTGGTTTATTACCATAAATTCCTGCAGATTTCCCCTCTGCCATTGTTTATTTGTAAAGGCTAAGCCATTTTTAGATACCGTATATACTCGAGTATTAGCCGACCTGAGTATAAGCCGAGACAATAAGTTCCACCACAAAAAACTGTGAAAACTTATTGACTCGAGTATAAGCTGAGCTATACTTAAATATATACTAGGTAAAAAAAAAACCTCCATACTCACCTCCCAGCCGGCATCTGTGTCTGTGCGACAAGCTGCTTGAATTCTCCCCGCTGTCATCCCCGCCGTCCTCTCTGCTCAGTCAGTTCTGTCAGTGCTGTGTAAGTAAGTGCTGTGATTGCATTGAGGGCCAGCCAATCACAGCTGGCGCTAGATCCAATCACAGTGCTTACTTACACAGCACTGACGGCAGTGGATTTGAAAGCCGAGCAGGGAGATGACAGAGGGAACAATTCTAAAGCAGCTTGATTGGCTGTGAATGATCGAGCACCAGCTGTGATTGGCTGACGCTCAATCCAATCACAGCTCTTACTTACACAGCGCTGACGGCGGGGGATGACAGAGCCGAGCAAAGAGGACGGCGTGGGATGACAGCCTGCCGCACCGCCGCCGGAGACACAGATGCCAGCTGGGAGGTGAGTATGGAGGAGTTTTTTTTAAGCCTTACCTGACTCGAGTATAAGCCGTGGGGGGCTTTTTCAGCACCAAAAAATGTGCTGAAAAACTAGGCTTAAACTCGAGTATATACAGTAAATAATATTTTACCCTCATATTTCAATTTTAAAATGGTGATGACTGATACGGGAAAGTTACACACCTAAATAAAAGCCAAAGTAATCTCAATTAGAAATCTGTGAGAGGGGTGAGTTTATGGTGACAGTTCCATTGTACTGCTGAAGGCATACATGCGGCAAGAGAGTAGGACTATACATAGAAAAAGGTTTTGAATGCACCTCTACTAATGGTCCTTTTACACCTAACCATTTCTTCTAGATGTCAAGCACTGATCATCAATATTGTTTCTTGTCTTCCTGGCCTTTAGACAGGTTGATTCAGACTCTACTAGCGAATAAATGATTGTTCATACGATCGTCCATCCCCATAGAGTTTCATCATTGTCAGCAGCGCACCTCCATACAGGAAAATGTACTGCCAACAATGATGATTTTTGTGCCTTTGCTATACCATGGCCACTGAATGAACAAGCGTTACTTGTTTTCGAGTGGACATTTTTTAGCAGTACTTTCAGAATGGGCAATTGTAGGACTACTGAACATTAATGTCTGATATTCAGCATATTTAAAAGGCTCATAGCTATCCCTAGTGTTTGGGGTTGGGGCTGATAGCATTTTTCATTCCACATCTGTATTAATCTATTGACCAAGTTTCTGACCACTTCCACTTATTTCAGTTAGCAGAAAACACACACCCTCTACTGTGTATGCAAAGAATACAGGAAAGAAGTCTATGCCTCCAATATGGCAGCCACTAAGAAAAAGTAGCGGTTGCATTTAAAATATTAGATGCTTATTTTTTCTACATAGTCTATAAATAAAAATATACGGACAGCACAGGGACAGGAAATATGTCCTTTTTAATGGCTCCATAGTCTCAGTAGGAGATTTGTCAGTGAGGTAGAACAGACAGTTTTCCTCTGTTTCCTCCTCTCTTAGATTTTCTTATCAGATAATATATATTTTTGTTGAAGTCATAAATTTGCTGATGAAACGTACTAACACTGCCAGCCATAGCAAGACATTTGTGGAATCATTAGCTAAATTATAAAACATCCCATTGTTTGTTCCTTTGTTTACGCTCATGGAAGAAAAGTAATAGTGCTGTCATTTCATTATTATACATAAACTAATTATCATTTATACTCTTTGGAGAATCATATTTGCCTGTTAATTGTTGACATACCTAAAGACTCTTCTGAGGCTGGTTATGTTATCTCCAGTAAGATATTTTTAACTTTAGAAGCAATTTTTAGTTCCATTCTTTTTTAATAATCTTCCCAAAACGACACATTTGTGTTACAGTTGAAGCGTTCTCCTCATACATGGTATTTACTAAATGGCTATTGCTTAAATGGCCATGCCGGTAAAAACACATTTTTCTATGCCTGTCCCATTCACCTGATTGCCTTTCACACTCTGGTGTTTTCGTCTATGTATTATAGCCACTTCCCTGGAAGGTAGCCCCCTGTTAGATGTTTATCAGGCACCATCTTGAAGATTTTTTTATTTCAGTTTCACAACCATCCTATTATTTTCTCGCAATGCGACAGCACTACAAATCGCATGTATGTGAAGCCCATGCTTTTCAACGGGTTCCTTCACATTAGTGATGTTTTGTAGGCTGCTACATTGCTCTATACAGCCACGATATGTGATGTTTTGTAACCTATGTTTCCCTATGGAGCCTCCCTTTGTGTTGCATCGCATGAAATCATGGCTTTCATGCGGTGCAATGTAACTTTTACAGTAGGAAGTCCTAAAGTTTGTCCCTGAAATAACCCCTAGCTACATAAAACAACAAAAAAAACAATACATTACCTAACAGGTGCTGTCCGTTTCGCCGCACTTCTCCTCCTAAAGCTCCCGCACTTCTTTGTAGTCTACAGCCAGCGCTTCCTGGTCAGGAGGCTCAAAAATCCCACCTCCAGGAAGCGCTGGCTTTGATTCGTTTATTGAGCGCTGCAGTGATTGGCTGAGCCAAAGCGCTCGAGAACCAATCACAGGCATCGCATTGAATATCACTGTCGCCAGTGTGAAAGAGGCCTCAATGAAATTAATTTGATATTTCAGCAGGATTAGAGTAAATATGGCCATACATATTATTTTCTTAGTTTAAATGTATATTTGACACCATAAAGTAATTTGATGAACCAAATTCCATAATCACCGTGTTTTTTTCAAATACGTTGAACATTTTTATGTTCATGTTAGTAAAATCTAAACATCTGATTATATAGTTATCATCGTGCTGGCCAACCATTGCAACAGTTAAATGATACTTTGGTTGATTGTACTTCTTTGTACCACATGTTGAGAATTTATTACTTGTTGCAGAAAAAACACCCACATATTCTTCAAAGCTGTGATCATCATGGAATCCCTTTGCCCAGCAAGTTTCACAATCTAATTTCCCCATCTATGGCACATACAAAGGAGGACCAATTAACATAGGAAGCCAGTTAACCTTTCATCATGTTTATGGAATCTGAGTGTAAACTGCAGTAGTTTAATGGAACCCAAGGTAATGCTGGGAGAACATATAATCGTCATGTGGATGTTGTACTTGATTGGATCTCAGGATCCCAGCAATGCAAGATAAATGTGCTAAACTCAGATTTTTTTTATTCTGTAGGTTATCTAGTTGTTGATATATGTCATTCTGCTGGTTACCAAGTACATAGCATATATCTGAATTCTTTTAAAACAAAGTTTACAATACAAATAATGTTATATTCCTACGAAAAAGATGGCAATTAAATATCTCATGTTTCCTGTCCTGAGCAATCAGAAATAAAAAATATTATTATACAACATGCACTTTATCTGTAATGTTAATGAAGCTCCAATAGTCTAGAAACTTAATGAAGGCACTTATCTGTGCAGAAAAATGTAATACCAAATTGTTCTGTATTAGTAGATGGTGGTTGACATTTAGGAAGATGCAGCATGACCTGATTGAAGAGCATTCACCGTATAAGTGGCAATTTCACATATTAATTGTAAATTTCAGTAAAAATATCATTTGGAACAGTAGAACACAGTATGTATCAAAATGTACTGCACATTTATTCGAGATCTAGAATATGAACTATTGAATGCCCTAAAATAGGTCAGGATTTAAGAAAATCTAAAATGCTCATGAATAAGTTACACTGATAAAGACTGTGATTGCCCTGAATCTCAGAAACTATATATTCTTTATAACCCACTTTTAACATTGTCTACAATTTACAGTTTAGAATTTATTATAAACTAGAGTACCCGTCGCGCGTTGCCGCGAAGACAGACATACATACATACATTCGTTTTTATATATCTAGATAACAACCAATCACAGCGCAGCTTTCAAGTTACCTCAGCGGTATAATATATAACAACCAATCACAGCATAGCAGCTTTCATGTTACCTCAGCAGTATAATATATAGCAACCAATCACAGCACAGCTTTCATGTTACCTCAGCGGGATAATATATAGCAACCAATCACAGCACAGCTTTCATGTTACCTCAGCAGTATAAGAAATAGCAACCAATCAGAGCACAGCTTTCATTTTACCTCAGCAGTATAGGAAATTGCAACCAATCACAGCACAGCTTTCATTTTACCTCAGCATTCTCAATATCCAGCAATTGTCTTGCGAAACGTTCGGCGGATGCATCATTTTGTAGTTGAACACGCATCCCGTTGCTCGTAATGCCTTTTGCTTTTGTGCTTGAGATGGAAATCAAACGATCTTTTTCTGGGGGGCATAACTGTCGACGATGCTCGCAGGATAGTTGTACTATGCCAGTAATCTTCCCAGGAGTGTACTCAACAACTTCCCAAAGTTTCATGGTGATTGGATGAATGGTGTAGTAGCACAAAAAGGACAGACAGACAGACATACATTCCTTTTTATATATATAGATGACATCAGGAAGTGAGAGAATAAGATTCCGTACGTAAAATTTGGACGCTAATTATTTTGCGCTTAGAATTGAATAATCGAGTTGGGACCTATTAGCTTTTCCTATTTATGACATAATCAATGCTCGTGCCAAATTTCATGTTCCTATGACATTAGGAAGTGAGAAAATTAGATTCCGTACGTAAAATTTGGACGCTAATTCTTTGGCACTTAGAATTGAATAATCGAGTTGGGACCTATTACCTTTTCCTATTTATGACATCCCTTCACAGTGACAGACAGACTAAAATATAACTTTTATTCAAGACTAACATAAAATAATGACTTGGGCTAAGAACAAGACAAACATAAAGACAGAGAATATTACAGATAGGTGGGTAATTGGAGTTATTAGAATCACCCTGGGGTGATTCTAATAACTCCAATTACCCACCTATCTGTAATATTCTCTGTCTTTATGTTTGTCTTGTTCTTAGCCCAAGTCATTATTTTATGTTAGTCTTGAATAAAAGTTATATTTTAGTCTGTCTGTCACTGTGAAGGGCTCCAATTTGATTTAGTCAGACAAAGTTCTGCCCCTGTGATTCTCTTCCTATTTATGACATAATCAATGCTTGTGCCAAATTTCAAGTTTCTATGACATTGGGAAGTGAGAAAATTACATTCCATATGTAAAATTTGGACGCTAATTCTTTGGCGCTTAGAATTGAATAATCGAGTTGGGACCCATTAACTTTACCTATTTATGACATAATCAATGCTTGTGCCAAATTTCAAGTTTCTATGACATTGGGAGGCGAGAAAATTAGATTCCGTACGTAAAATTTGGACTCTAATTCTTTTGTGCTTAGAATTGAATAATCGAGTTGGGACCCATTAACTTTTCCTATTTATGACATAATCAGTGCTCGTGCCAAATTTCATGTTTCTACGACATCGCGAAGTGAGAGAATTAGTGGCAGTGATGGAAATCAAACGATCTATGTGGGGTGGGGGGGGGGCATAACTGTCGACGACGCTCGCACGCGCGCCATTTATCATAGCATAATTGCAGTATGCCTATAATCTTCCCAGGAGTGTACTCAACAACTTCCCAAAGTTTCATGGCGATCGGATGAATGGTGTAGTAGCGCATAAAGGACAAACAGACAGACACGCAGACATACATTCAATTTTATATATATAGATTATTGTGTATCACAGAGTGGAAAATATAAAATCAAACAATCACAGAGAATGGCCAGATACTTACTGATACAAGAGGGCAGATAGCTGCATCCCCTCAAAATGCAGGCTGCTGAACTGCCAGATGAGCAGATTACACCTGTGCTGGACACCGTTAAGACAGCCACTCACACAGCCTCTTAATATAGAGGGAGTGGCTGCTTGGTGTATACTCCCGCACAGAGTAGATAAAAAGTGCCAGACTTTCTGATACATGTAGTCCACCATGCACACTAGCAACCTATTAATGACGCCATAATAGTTTGGCTGATTTTTAACCAAAATCCAACTAATGCCTTGCATTTATTACATATTAATTACATTCAGTGCAGCATTTAAACACCGGGGGAGTCCAGGGTTGCAGTACCAATGTGGTACACTTTTTGAGGTGCAGAGCAGCCCACCGAACTACTATGGTGTCATTAATAGGTTGCTGGTCTGCATGGTGGACTACATGTATCAGAAGGTATAAACCAAGCAGCCACCCCCCTCTATATAAAGAGGCTGTGTGAGTGGCTGTCTCATCGGTGTCCAGCACAGGTGTAATCTGCTCCCTCATTTGGTAGTTCAGCTGTCTGCATGTTGAGGGGATGCAGCTATCTGTGAGTATATGGCCATTTTCAGTGATTGTCTGATCTTATATTTTCATTTCTGTGATACATCTAAATTAGTGTAGGGACTCAGAAAGCGCGAGGAGCCTTGACGATTAGCTTGGGAGCTTAGGTTTTTGGCCAAAATTCAACTAATACCTCGCATTTATTATGTAGTATTCACATGCAGTGTGGCTTTTAAACGTCGGGGGAACCCAGGGTGGCAGTACCAATGTGGTTCACTTTTTGAGGTGCAGGGCAGCCCACCGAACTATTACGGCATCATTAATAGATTGCTAGTCTGTATGGTGGACTACATGTATCAGAAGGTCTGACATGTATCTGTATCTGTATCTACTCTGTGCAGGAGTATACACCAAGCAGCCACCCCCCTCTATTTTAAGAGGCTGTGTGAGTGGCTGTCTCATCGGTGTCCAGCACAGGTGTAATTGGCTCCCTCTTTTGGCAGTTTAACTGCCTGCATGTTGAGGGGATGCAGCTATCTGCCCTCTTGTATCAGTACGTATCTGGCCGTTCTTTGTGATTGTTTGATTATAAATTATTGTAATTCAATATGTGATCAACAAACTGACTTAGTACAGACATTGATGTACATTAATTTTTTTAGATTCACATTTTTCTTTTCATTTACTATGCACTCATTGAAAATAGCTAGAACAACATCTTATTTATGGTAATTACTCTTCTAATTTAAAATTAAAATTACATGCAATTTAAAATTAAAATGACATGGAAAGTCAGTTCTCAGACATTCACACATGCCGCTCAGACATATAACTTTTTTTAAAATGATGACGTATCCTCTAGATAGGTCATCAGTACTTGATGAAGATAGTCCACCGATTGGGACCATCAGTGGACAGGGGAGCGGTGTGCTAGTACGCTACTTCCTGCTTCTCTGCTGGTCAGGACTGGATGAGACATCATGACATGCAGCGAAGCAGGACGTGCTGTAGTAGCATGGCTCTCCCTTTGATTTCAATGGTAGTGAAACCAATGCTTCCTGTGAGGATCGCTGGTGACAATGTCTGGCCTGCTGCACTGACAGCCGGCTGGAAGATCAGCTGATGAATGAGGTCTCTGAATGGCCAACTCCGGCCATCAACTAGTGATGACCTATCTAAAGGATAGGCCTTTAGTTAAAAAAAAGCAGACTACCCCTATAAGCAAGCAAAAAAAGGAATATAGGCTCACCTCACCAGCAGTATCTCCAATATAGCAGGTAAATCTGGATTTCAATGGGAGCACCATCCTCAAACAGCCGTCGGCAAACAGCTAAATTCCATATGAGAAAAGTAGAAGTGGAGAGGAGCTTCTACCATTAAAAAAAGCCATTCTTTATTGAATAGAAAGCATACAGCTCACAGGTCCATTCTGAACGTGTTTCGGCTACAAAAGGCAATAAAGAACGTATTTTTTTAATGGCAGCAGCTCCTCTCTACCCCTTTAAGCAGTTAAATGGTCGCGATTTGTAGTACCTCCACCGTAGCCACTACCAGCAGCTGTCAGCTCTAAGTAACAACTGATAGCTGTTGAGTATGGAGTGAGCTTAGTTTCTGAGACTATTCTATATCCCTCCCACACTGGTGACCCAAGACAGATATGTCTAAGTTGCTAAAGGGTTGATTACCAGAGAACCCCCTCTCACTTATGTTCTAGGACCAGCAGTATACAAAGACTTAACGTAAAAGCCAATAGAAAATTATGTTCCTACAGGTAGAATGTGCAATTTGGTTTAACTCTTTCTCTAATGGCTCTTTCACACGGGTGTATATCGGCCGTGTTTTCATGGCCAGCCGATGTACGCCACCCATCTGATGCATTGGTTTTCAATGCATGTGTTTAGATGGGCGATTTTCCACTGTGTTAAAGCGCCTGTCCAGCCAAGATAGCACATACGGTGTGCATTCCAGCTGCGCTCTTTAACGCCAGCCAGAAAAGATAGTTCTACCTATGGAAGCCTATGAAAGCGGCCAGAGAAGGGAGGTGGGAAAGAGTTTAGCAGCATGACTGCTAAACTCCCTCCCTTTTCCCTCCCTTTTTCCGCTAGCTGTCTGCAATGGGAGGGTACAGGATGGGGTGGAAGCTAGTGTGCTAAAGTCCTGCCCCTCCCCCTTGCCGGCAGCTCCCATAGGCTGCCCCCTCCCCTTGTTGTACCGGCAAGGGGCGGAGAGGGGCTGGGAGTTTAGCAGTGCCAAACTCCTACCCCCCGTCTGACAGTATTCTGAGGTTGCGGTGTATATACACCACAGCCTCGGCCGTCTGAATGGGCATTTAAACGGGAGTTGCAGCCATGACTTGGTCACAGCTGCCCCTCGCTCACACAATTTTTGGCTGCACTTTGACCATGACACAGCTGGCCGAAAATCTTCACACCTGTGTGAAAGAGCCCAAAGCATCACAAAAACAGGCCTATTACCCCCTTCCTGAATGTGTATATATATATATATATATATATATATATATATATATATAAATATATATATATATATATATATATATATATATATATATATATATATATACACACACCCACATCATGCAGTTGCAAAGGATGTATGAATCAGACTCGGAAGCCAAGCCTGCTCCATACCTGGTAGCTGTGAGCTGTTTTCAGATATTAGCTCCAGTCATGGTCATTAACTATTTAGATGCTACGATCAAAGTGGACTACATGCCTAAGTAGCTGGTCAGCAGGGATTACATGATCATGAGTGGCCAATGGGTTAGCAAGGCAGCCTAGACCCTAATAAAGGCTCATCATGCTGCCATTCATAAATGTGGCAGGGCCTAATATGCAAAATTGAAAAATAGCTGCCATTGAATTCAATAGAAGCTGTACCTGCAGTACCGAACCGGGCCACTGCAATACAGACAGCACTATCTGTTTACAGCACTGTCCATACTAAAAGCAGGGTCAAGAATCAGCTGATCAACAGGGATCCCAAGCAGCAGACCCCTACTGATCATCTATTGATGACCTAATCCAAGGATAGGTTATCAATAGAAAAACTCCTGGACAACCCCTTTAATAAACAATTATGGTGCTGATTAGAGATGAGCGAGCACCAAAATTCTCGGGTGCCCGTTACTCGAGTCGAACTTCCCGCGATGCTCGAGGGTTCGTTTCGAGTAACGAACCCCATTGAAGTCAATGGGTGACCCGAGCATTTTTGTATGGGACCTATGCTCCGCTAAGGTTTTCATTTGTGAAAATCTGGGAAATTCAAGAAAGTGATGGGAACGACACAGAAACGGATAGGGCAGGCGAGGGGCTACATGTTGGGCTGCATCTCAAGTTCCCAGGTCCCACTATTAAGCCACAATAGCGGCAAGAGTGCCCCCCCCCCAACAATTTTTACTTCTGAAAAACCCTCATTAGCAAGGCATACCTTAGCTACGCACCACACTACCTCCAACAAAGCACAATCACTGCCTGCATGACACTCCGCTGCCACTTCTCCTGGGTAACATGGTGCCCACACGACCCAGCGTCTGCTGCACACACAAAAGTGTCACTGCGCTCCCTTCAGCTGCCCCCATGCCACACGCTCACTTCATAGCCACACCACCCTCATGTCAATTTATAATTGCCTCTGTGATGAGGAGGAACCGGAGGCACACACTGCAGAGGGTTGGCAGGGCCAGGTAGCGACCCTCTTTAAAAGGGGCGGGGCGTTAGCCCACAATGCAGTTGAGAATCACTGACAAATCGACGTTCGATCTTCATTCCAATCCTGTGCCACCTCCGTCAGGAGCTGCAAATGTCGCCAAGAGTTACGTAGCGATGGGGAATCCATGTGCCCACACAGTGCTCATTCTGTCTAGGTGTCAGGTGGCTCGTCCACGTCCTCTAGGCCTACCCCTACCCCTCAGCATGGTGTATTACGAGTAGAGCAGAAACAGAACGCTGTAATTAAATGTGCCGCTTATTGGCCTGTGGTTGGAGGCTGACTTCGCTTATGGA
Source organism: Eleutherodactylus coqui (assembly GCF_035609145.1). Taxonomy (NCBI): domain Eukaryota; kingdom Metazoa; phylum Chordata; class Amphibia; order Anura; family Eleutherodactylidae; genus Eleutherodactylus; species Eleutherodactylus coqui. The sequence goes on along the minus strand of NC_089838.1, from coordinate 168,928,825 downwards.
ACACACAGCAGAACCAGGAAACAATTATGCGCAAGCCTGTAGTCAGACCTAGGTGCGTATGACTGAGCTACTGGAATTCACAGGGCAGAACCAGTCAAGTGGCCAAAGGCCAGTGGTAGGCCTTAAGTATTTTGCTTCAATTTTTTAAAATGGTGAGGTGAAAAACCAGACAGACACCGTATGCAGCGTATATATGTATACTCTTTCCCTCTGGCGGGATGACGGCAATCATGTAACAGACACAGCAGAGCCAGGAAACAATTATGCGCAAGCCTGCTGTAACACTTAGCTGGGTAATAATGAGCGACTACTACCCCCAGCAGACACGCAGTAAACTGTACATGGTCACAGGCTTGGCTGGGTAATAATGAGCGACTACTACCCCCAGCAGACACGCAGTAAACTGAACACGGTCACAGGCAGCCCAAATATAGTATTTTTTTCCAATTTTTGGGAAAAAGCCCACTGCCTATATAGCCTGTATATGGATTTCCCTGTTGGAGGATGACTGTGGTTATTGAAAGCACAGTGCAGCCAGAAAAAAATTATGCACAAGGCTGCAGTAACACCTAGCTGGGTAATAGTGAGCGACTACTACCACCAGCAGACACGCAGTAAACTGAACACAGTCACAGGCAGCCCAAATATAGTATTTTTTTTTCAAATTTTTGGGAAAAAGCCCACTGCCTATATAACCTGTATATGGATTTCCCTGTTGGAGGATGACTGTGATTATTGAAAGCACAGTGCAGCCAGAAAAAATTATGCGCAAGGCTGCAGTAACACCTAGCTGGGTAATAGTGAGCGACTACTACCCCCAGCAGACACGCAGTAAACTGAACACAGTCACAGGCAGCCCAAAGATTTTTTTTCCCAATTTTTTTTGAAAAAGCCCACTGCCTATATAGACAGTATATCTCTTTCCCTGTACCACTGTCCCTGCCTCACCAGTACTGCCCCTATACTCAGTAAAATGACTGCAGACTGAGGACGCTATGGTCTGCACGCCCGATATACAAAAAAAAAAAAAAAGTGCAAAACTGCTAAAAGCAGCCTCAACAGTACTGCACACGGTCAGATGTGGCCCTAAGAAGGACCGTTGGGGTTCTTGAAGATGAAGATAACAGCCTAACACTCTCCCTATAGCAGCTACAGCAGGACGGCACTTTCCCTAATGTCTCTCAGCGTGCATCTGTGGCGAGCCGCGCCCGGCCCCAGTTTCTATACTCGGGTGTCACCTGATCTCCCCAGCCACTCACTGCAGGGGGGTGGGATAGGGCTGGAACTTCACAGGAGGAAGTTGTAATGCCTTCCCTGTGTTTCTATTGGCCAGAAAACGGCGCAAACTTTTCTGGGAAGAAAATGGAAGTGACTCGAACACCGCGTGGTGCTCGTCTCGAGTAACGAGCATCTCGAGTACCCTAATACTCGAATGAGCATCAAGCTCGGACGAGTACGCTTGCTCATCTCTAGTGCTGATGTTGCTACAGAGGAAAAACGTGTCCATTCATATGCAAACAACTATTAGATACTAGAAAAAAAATTCCAACTTAACGTCAAAGTGCACAGAAAACAGAAGTCTGCAGTGAAAGTAGGTCAGTGGAAAGGAGTATCACATAAACCTAAACATGCCTATATGGAAAGATAGTAAATAGCATCTCAACATTGAATCATCGCGACATAAAACAAACAAGTAGATTGTAAATTTATAGAAATAGGTACTGTATGACAAAATATGACCAAATGTCAAGTATTTAACCATAGTGCCATATGCAAGAAAACTACAAAGAAGACATACAAATCCAACTACCTTAACAGGAACATACTGAAAATCACAAGGCTAACCCCAAAAACAATGGAATGGATTACTTTCAATAAAACGGCAGCTCAATATCTAATAATAAATAACAGCACCATGCCTACACACTGATCTTACATTTAATATCGTTTGCTCTCCAGTTATGAGAAATGTATTTTTATGTTATTAGTAACACTAGAATGTTTGTATTGATATTAGTCCTTAGTATTTTGATGCAGAGAGCACAATATTGTATGTGGGCTCTCATTCCTAGGCTGAATAAACACTATACAAGCCCTTTCTTGAACAAAACACTGTATGAAAGAGGACAAGTATTTTGGCATCAGAAATCAATAAGTGTGTAGTTGCTTTTTTCTTGACTTTCTCCTTGGCTTCTTGCCCACATTACCTCATTAAGCTTTTGTTAAGCAGCCTCCCTTTAGTCATTACATTTCCTGAAACAACATAATAAGGTTTATGTTATGGGATATTGTTTGCTCCAGTTGGAAGGAGAAGATATCATTATTGTGAGCTGTGCTCCACATTACAATTTGCTGGCTTAAGCTGGATATTGCTCAGGTGTTTTGAGCATTACACACTGTTCTAAACTCTTAAACAGATTAGCTCTACAAGTAATGAATTTAGGACAGCTGATTTGTTCCCTTGCTTTGGATAGAAAATATCCTATCATTATTACAATATTGCAAAGTAGTGTAATATAATATTAGTAAGCTGGTCTGGCTGGATGAAATACTAATTAAAGAAAAAGTCAGTATCAAATCTGAAGAACAAGGACGGATAATTATAGTAGAAGGAGGTTGATTTTTCATTAAAGGAAAACTATTCTTAAAAAAAGCAAGCAACTTTTATATAATAAGGTTCTTGAAATATTAACAATATATCAGGAAAAGTGAGTCTTCTGTACTGACTTGACATTTAGTAATGCAGTGAACTAATGAAACTTACAAGGAGTCCAAAGAAGATACAATCCATAAATCCACTCCAAAAAAATAATATTAATAATAACAACAACCCAGGGATAACTAAAAATACAGAATACCTAAACTTTAAAGTGGACCTATCACTGGGTTTATGCTGCCTGAACCAGAAGTAGCATGAACTCAGGCCAGGCATGGCCATTGCAACAGTAGTATTTTATTGTAAAAAATATATATATTTTAAAAAGTTGCTTGGAATAGGGCTAGGAGTCACAGAGGTGGGGGCCCACCAGATTTTCTCCACCTGGTTCGACGAGATTGACAGGTCTCTCCCTGTTTGTATATAGAGAGAAACTAGTGGAAAACTGTGTCAGTTCTGCAGGATAGCCAATGAAACTCCAGCAGTAGTCCCAAATCAGTGGTTCATGACTCCTTGTACTGTGGCTTACCATGGGAGTACTGAGTTGTAATTATATCTCCTGGTAATTGACATAATTTAAAAAAATTCAAAGAGGCAGCCATGCTTACTGATATACTAACTCAGAGGAACAAGGGCAGGTAAAAGCACTACATCTTAGAAGCACGCAGAACTGACAAAATGCTATATAGAGGAGATTACTCAGGCGCAAAATAGTTCTGAACAGCCACACACATAGCACCATGGGGTTGGGGGTCGCTGCTTAGTATTATACTTGCACATAGATAAGGCATTCAAAAGGTGCCAGTCATACAAATACGTGTAGTGCACCATGCAGGATTACAGCCTACTAATAATGCCCATACTATTGATCTACTTACTTTTGTGCAACATAGGGGGTGCAGATAATGCACCATATCCCTCAGCATGCAGACACCAAAACTGCATGCTGAGGGATATGGTGTGTTATCTGCACCCCCTATGTTACACAATAGTAAGTATATTGCCATTTTTTTGTTTGCCTATGTCCTTTTTCAATTTTTCTGTATCTCTAACTTACTGTATGTTAGTGTAGGGACTCACAAGTGAACGAGGAGCCTTGACGGGGATTGTGAGCTTGTGTATTTTGGCCAAAATATTAACCAATACGAACCAATCGAGAATTGTTGATACGTATTTTTACATGCAGTGCAGCTTTGAATGCTGGGGAAGCCTGGGGTGTCAGTGCCAGTGTGGTTCACCTATGGGATGCAGCAAGGCCAGCTGGTTTGAAATATGGCATCACTAATAGGCTGTGAATCTACATGGTGTACTAGACGTGCTGTGTGGCCTGATACCCTGTCTATATATATTTTTTGCACATTTTTTATTTATGTGCAAGTACGTTGTTGGGCAGCCACAGCCTTCATATAGGGAGGATGTGGTTATGGTTGTTATCAGTAACTTCCACCTGTGCTCTTCCTATAGCAGTTTGGTTGTCTGCATGCTGAGGAATATGGTGTATTATCTGCACTCCCTATATTACACAATAATAAGTATATGTAAAGTAAGTAAAATATATTTTGTGTTTTTTGTTTGACTATGTCCTTCTTTCATTTTTCATACTATTGATCTGGCCGGCTGCCCTGCACCAAATAAATGAACCACACAAAGTACTGACACTCCCCGTCACCCCTGGAACTTTAAAGCTTCATGCACAAATAACGATAAATATGAGGTATGGGTAATATTTTAGCTAAAACACACAAGCTCACAACCCACGTCAAGGATCTTCATTGTCTTGCGAGTCTCTAAACTGACATTACAAACAAATCACAGAAAAAGAGAACAAATCTATTCAAAAATTTATTGACATAATTGCAGACATATCCTAACCGCCAAACAGTGCCAAATGGCATAATACTACAGTCAAATTTCACACTGAAATATTTATTAGCAAATGTTTGCAAATTCACAAATTCTTGCTTTCCCACATTTAAATTGTGAGCGCCAATGAGGACAAGAACTGATGTGAGTGATGTAACTTCTGTACACTATTGGCACTATATAAGTAAAGTAACAATTATTTTTGCAATAAATACTATTTAGACTTGGAGAATTTTAGGATTGATAAACATGCAAACTTAGATTGGCTGAGCATACGCGTTTATTTTAGTAGTATGAAGAAAACCACTGGCAGCACTTATCTCTAAGGGCTCCTACCCACTTGTGATTTTTTAACCCTGCGATACCGTTGCCTTTTTTTTAACAAGAATGTCAATGGGACTTTCTAATGTTAAAAGCGCATCGCACAAAAATTGCAAAGCACAAATTTGTGATGCGTTTTTAACATTAGAAAGTCCCATTGACATTCATGGTAAAAAACACAGCGATATCGCAGCATTAAAAAAGCGCTATAGCAAAAATGCTATAGCATTACGTCATACTGCATTCTGACAGGCAGTCTATCAAGGCACCCCACGGGCATCACATGTCAATGGGGCGCACTTCATAGATCATAGAACTGAAAAACAAAGAAAAAAATGAAAACAAAAAGCCGCCATTCTTTCCAGGGAGACATTGGATCATCATAGGTATAGCACTCGACCATACCCCACCAACACTGACCAGTGCGCAGCCCACCCATGGCAGAAATTGCACACAAATAAAAACATAAAAGGCATTAAAACTACAGCAATCATATATGTCTAAATGCAGAGAAAATCAAAGACAATTCGCATAATCAGAGAAATACAGCAGTATTAAATTCGATACTGATACCATTTGGTGATAGTGTATCCAAATTGAATATCCACTTCAGTTCTTTCTGTTTGAGCAATCTTTCCCTGTCACCACCCCTGATATTAAATGGTACGTCAATGACGTAACGTCATCAATGATCCGGTATTTCAGTTGGCTGACCGTATGTCCCGCCGACGCAAAATGACACGGTACAGGCAAGTCAATTCTGCCTGTACGGATGGTGCTCTTATGGCTGAGAATGTTCGTGCGGGCTTCCAAAGAGTTTACCTCGGTCATCATTTGTCATACATCTTTTTGTCTGTCTGTGCGGACTATTTTATGTTGGCAAGACTGTCGGCGAAAAGCTAAGGGTTTTCTTCCAATATGTTACCGATTGCCAAATTAGAGTATCAAGCCGGCCTGGAGAAAAAAATCACCCACAGCATACAGCCTGTCTGCTGGAAGTTTTTTTCTGATTTATTGCAAAGGCTTCAATCTTATATAGTGTTTCAAAGAAATGAAGGCGTCTAAGCAAAACAGTGTACGTGAGCTCCTGACAATCTGGACTTTCCCACATATTCTTACAATAACAGTAGGTGAAACTGCCTGTCCTTGAGTCTGATGGGAACAGTGTCTAGCGCAAGATACCAGATGTACACTGCTCATAATCACAGTCTAAACAGTCTTAGCTTCTATGCTGAATAATCATGTGAATGTTAGTTAAAGTCAGGTTAGTATTGGCAATAACTGTGTATATGAAAAGACAAGATGGAGGTACTTTGGTTTTTATTATCCCTCACAAAGACCATACATGAAAGTTCCATATAATACAACTAATATTCTTGATGGACATCTAGCAATCCATAGACAGGTGGTAATTCAGGTCAAATATTAAATAGGTAAATCAAACTTATTTTATTTTATATCAAATATCAGTTATTCTGTTTATGCGGGCCGATCATCATTCAGTTTTTACACCTGCAGAAACTGAATGACAAAGAATAAGTAAATTAATTATCATTCATCGTTCAGTCACTACATTTATTTACACTGACTATTTATCGTTTAGATTGCCCCCATCCAGCGAGAATCTGAATGATTATCAGTCCGCATAAAAGGCGCCAATGTTGTTTAAAAAAGTTTTGAGTTGTCCACAAATTGCCAACTTACAACTTATTTTAGAAATCTAGGTAGAAAACATATTTATATCTTCAGACACAATTTTACAGCTTGTACATAAAAATAATTAACTGTACAATGTATACAGTAGTATAGTGATCCTAAATTACTGCATCTATTGTAGTCCAGAGCTGCATTAACAATCCTGCTCATTTCTGAACTGAAATCCCTAGCTTTTTTGCTGCACAGAGCTTCCTCTAATGATTTGAACTCTGGGAAGTTTCCCATTTACAGCATGCCCTGTACAGTAATCTTATGTAGAGTAAATTAACTGTCCCACTTACATTAAAAGTTCATACGAGATGTTAGGAATGTGTCACTCAACAAGCGTGTCAATGTTTCCACTGGCTGTAATTGCACCTCTAGACTTTCTTTCTCAATTAGTCAATTACTAATTCATGTAGTTTAGCTCTAACTTTTTGAAAAGTTGTGTCAATATACAATACTTACTAATATAAAGTAAGATCACTAGTTACTGTGCAGTACACTTATATGTATACAACACATACAAGCAGAATGTGTATGGGATATTATTACATACATGAGCACAAACAGCTGCAGCTAAGGAATCTATAATCAAGCTGAGAAATTGGAATACTTAAAAAATAATGTATGGTTATTAATAGAGATGAGCGAACGCGTTCGTCCGAGCTTGATATTCGTGCGAATATTAGGGTGTTCGGGATGTTCGTTATTCGTAACGAACACCATGCGGTGTTCTGGTTACTTTCACTTCCTTCCCTGAGACGTTAGCGCGCTTTTCTGGCCAATTGAAAGACAGGGAAGGCATTACAACTTCCCCCTGCAACGTTTAAGCCCTATACCACCCCCCTGCTGTGAGTGGCTGGCGAGATCAGGTGTTCGCCTAATATAAAAGTCGGCCCCTCCCGCGGCTCGCCTCAGATGCGGTGTGAGTTAGATGAGGGACAGTGCTGTTTATACCGGAGCTGCTGTAGGGAAAGAATTGGTAGTTAGTGTAGGCTTGAAGACCCCCCAAAGGTCCTTATTAGGGCCACTGATAGCTGTGTGTTGGCTGCTGTTAGCAGTGGCATTTTTTTTTTCTCAAAATCGCCTCTGCAGACCGTTGCACCTGGCATTAGGGACAGAAGTGCTGCATAGGCAGGGAGAGTGTTAGGAGTGAGTGTAGCCTTCAAGAACCTCAACGGTCCTTTCTAGGGCCATATTTATCCGTGTGCAGTACTGTCCAGGCTGCTGTTAGCTGTGCTGCATTTTTTTTGGGCTTCTCAAAATCGCCTCTGCAGAGCATTCCACCCTCCATTGATACTGCAGGGAAAGAATTGTATAGGCAGGGCCACAACACAGTTATTATTCATAGAATATACGCAGTGCTGCCTGTTGGTGGGAAAAAACTGAAAACAAATCTATTTGTCCAGCCTCTGTCCGTCCTAACGCCTGTGGAGACGTGTGAGCTGCGTGAAAAACATTGCTAAATCATACGCACCCAGCTACGCTTTACTGCTGGCTTCGCCATTTGCTTTCCTTAATTGGGAAAAAAATACCTGCTCTGCCAGAGTTATAATAACTCTGCTACCCTCACGTTCTGTGACACATAAGCAGGGACACAGCACAGTTATTAAACTTCTCATGTTCATTGAATATACGCAGTGCTGCCTGTTGGTGGGAAAAAACTGAAAACAAATCTATTTGTCCAGCCTCTGTCCGTCCTTACGCCTGTGGAGACGTGTGAGCTGCGTGAAAAACATTGCTAAATCATACGCACCCAGCTACGCTTTACTGCTGGCTTCGCCATTTGCTTTCCTTAATTGGGAAAAAAATACCTGCTCTGCCAGAGTTATAATAACTCTGCTACCCTCACGTTCTGTGACACATAAGCAGGGACACAGCACAGTTATTAAACTTCTCATGTTCATTGAATATACGCAGTGCTGCCTGTTGGTGGGAAAAAACTGAAAACAAATCTATTTGTCCAGCCTCTGTCCGTCCTTACGCCTGTGGAGACGTGTGAGCTGCGTGAAAAACATTGCTAAATCATACGCACCCAGCTACGCTTTACTGCTGGCTTCGCCATTTGCTTTCCTTAATTGGGAAAAAAATACCTGCTCTGCCAGAGTTATAATAACTCTGCTACCCTCACGTTCTGTGACACATAAGCAGGGACACAGCACAGTTATTAAACTTCTCATGTTCATTGAATATACGCAGTGCTGCCTGTTGGTGGGAAAAAACTGAAAACAAATCTATTTGTCCAGCCTCTGTCCGTCCTTACGCCTGTGGAGACGTGTGAGCTGCGTGAAAAACATTGCTAAATCATACGCACCCAGCTACGCTTTACTGCTGGCTTCGCCATTTGCTTTCCTTAATTGGGAAAAAAATACCTGCTCTCCAAGAGTTATAATAACTCTGCTACCCTCACGTTCTGTGACACATAAGCAGGGACACAGCACAGTTATTAAACTTAGATAATTCATTCACTAGAGGCAGTGGGGCCTTTCGTTTTCCAAAAAGGGCAAAAATTATATTTGGCCTGCAGTCTTGCGCCAATTTATTTCCTGCCTGTGAAATCAAATCACTGGTAATACAGCATGCTGAGGGGTAGGGGTAGGCCTAGAGGACGTGGACGCGGCCGAGGACGCGGAGGGCCAAGTCAGGGTGTGGGCACAGGCCAAGCTCCTGATCCAGGTGTGTCGCAGCCGACTACTGCGCGATTAGGAGAGAGGCACGTTTCTGGCGTCCCCACATTCATCGCCCAATTAATGGGTCCACGCGGGAGACGGTTATTAGAAAATGAGCAGTGTGAGCAGGTCCTGTCCTGGATGGCAGAAAGTGCTTCGAGCAACCTATCGTCTACCCGCAGTTCTGCGCCGTCCACTGCTGCCAATCCGAATCCTCTGTCTGCTGCTCCTCCTTCCTCCCAGCCTCCTCACTCCACTACAATAACACCTGCTCAGGAGCGGGAGCACTCCCAGGAACTGTTCTCGGGCCCCTGCTTAGATTGGGCAGCAGCGGTTCCTCTCCCACCAGAGGAGTTTATCGTCACTGATGCCCAACCTTTCGAAAGTTCCCGGGGTCCGGGGGAAGAGGCTGGGGACTTCCGCCAACTGTCTCAACAACTTTCTGTGGGTCAGGAGGACGATGACGATCAGACACAGTTGTCTTGCAGTGAGGTAGTAGTAAGGGCAGTAAGTCCCAGGGAGCAGCGCACAGAGGATTCGGAGGAAGAGCAGCAGGACGATGAGGTGACTGACCCCACCTGGTGTGCAACGCTTACTCAGGAGGACAGGTCTTCAGAGGGGGAGTCAAGGGCATCAGCAGGGCAGGTTGCAAGAGGCAGTGCGGTGTCCAGGGCCAGGGGTAGAGGCAGGGCCAGACCGAATAATCCACCAAGTGTTTCCCAAAGCGCCCCCTCGCGCCATGCCACCCTGCGGAGGCCGAGGTGCTCTAAGGTCTGGCAGTTTTTCACAGAGACGCCTGACGACCGACGAACAGTGGTGTGCAACCTTTGTCGCGCAAAGCTCAGCCGGGGAGCCAACACCAACAGCCTCACCACCACCACCATGCGCAGACATATGATGGCCAAGCACCCCGCAAGGTGGGACAAAGGCCGTTCACCGCCTCCGGTTTGCACCCCTGCCTCTCCCCCTGTGCCCCAACCTGCCACTGAGATGCAACCCCCCTCTCAGGACACAGGCACTACCGCCTCATGGCCTGCACCCACACCCTCATCTCCGCTGTCCTCGGCCCCATCCAGCAGTGTAGTTCAGCGCACCGTTCAGCCGTCGCTTGCGCAAGTGTTCGAGCGCAAGCGCAAGTACGCCGCCACGCACCCGCACGCTCAAACGTTAACCGTCCGCATCGCAAAATTCATCAGCCTTGAGATGCTGCCGTATAGGGTTGTGGAAACGGAGTCCTTCAAAAGTATCATGGAGGCGGCGGCCCCGCGCTACTCAGTTCCCAGTCGCCACTACTTTTCCCGATGTGCCGTCCCAGCCCTGCACGACCACGTCTCCCGCAACATTGTGCGCGCCCTCACCAACGCGGTTACTGCCACGGTCCACTTAACTACGGACACGTGGACAAGCACAGGCAGGCAGGGCCACTACATCTCCCTGACGGCACATTGGGTGAATTTAGTGGAGGCTGGGACAGAGTCAGAGCCTGGGACCGCTCACGTCCTACCCACCCCCAGAATTGCGGGCCCCAGCTCGGTGCTGGTATCTGCGGAGGTGTATGCTTCCTCCACTAAAGCACCCTCCTCCTCCTCCTCCTCCTCTGTCTCACAATCAAGATGTGTTAGCAGCAGCATGTCGCCAGCAGTCGGTGTCGCGCGGTGTGGCAGCACAGCGGTGGGCAAGCGTCAGCAGGCCGTGCTGAAACTACTCAGCTTAGGCGATAAGAGGCACACGGCCCACGAACTGCTGCAGGGTCTGACACAGCAGACCGACCGCTGGCTTGCGCCGCTGAGCCTCCAACCGGGCATGGTCGTGTGTGACAACGGCCGTAACCTGGTGGCGGCTCTGCAGCTCGGCAGCCTCACGCACGTGCCATGCCTGGCCCACGTCTTTAATTTGGTGGTTCAGCGCTTTCTGAAAAGCTACCCACGCTTGTCAGACCTGCTCGTAAAGGCGCGCCGGCTCTGCGCACATTTCCGCAAGTCCCACACGGACGCTGCCACCCTGCGCACCCTGCAACATCACTTTAAGCTGCCAGTGCACCGACTGCTGTGCGACGTGCCCACACGGTGGAACTCTACGCTCCACATGTTGGCCAGGCTCTATGAACAGCGTAGAGCTATAGTCGAATACCAACTCCAACATGGGCGGCGCAGTGGGAGTCAGCCTCCTCAATTCCTTTCAGAAGAGTGGGCCTGGTTGGCAGACATCTGCCATGTCCTTGGTAATTTTGAGGAGTCTACCCAGGTGGTGAGCGGCGATGCTACAATCATTAGCGTCACCATTCCTCTGCTATGCATCTTGAGAAATTCCCTGCAAACCATAAAGGCAGCTGCTTTGCGCTCGGAAACGGGGGCGGGGGAAGACAGTATGCCGCTGGATAGTCAGGGCACCCTCCTGTCTATTTCTCAGCGCGTACAGGAGGAGGAGGAGGAGCATGAGGAGGATGAGGAGGAGGGGGAAGAGACAGCTTGGGCCGCTGCTGACGGTACACCGGCTGATTGCCTGTCATCCTTTCAGCGTGTATGGCCTGAGGAGGAGGAGGAGGAGGAGGAGGAGGAGGATCCTGAAAGTGATCTTCCTAGTGAAGACAGCCATGTGTTGCGTACAGGTACCCTGGCACACATGGCTGACTTCATGTTAGGATGCCTTTCTCGTGACCCTCGCGTTGCACGCATTCTGGCCACTACGGATTACTGGGTGTACACACTGCTCGATCCACGGTATAAGGAGAACCTGCCCACTCTGATTCCCGAAGAGGAAAGGGGTTCGAGAGTGTTGCTATACCACAGGACCCTTGCGGACAAGCTGATGGTAAAATTCCCAGCCGACAGCGCTAGTGGCAGAAGGCGCAGTTCCGAGGGCCATGTTGCAGGGGATGTGCGTAGATCGAGCAGCATGTACATCCCAGGCAGTGCAACAGTCTTTAAGGGCCTGGCCAGCTTTATGGCTCCCCACCAAGACTGTGTCACCGCTCCCCAGTCACGGCTGAGTCGGCGGGAGCACTGCAAAAGGATGGTGAGGGAGTACGTAGCGGATCGCACGACCATCCTTGGTGACGCCTCTGCCCCCTACAACTACTGGGTGTCGAAGCTGGACACGTGGCCTGAACTAGCCCTGTATGCCCTTGAGGTGCTTGCTTGTCCTGCGGCTAGCGTGTTGTCGGAGAGGGTGTTTAGTGCGGCTGGGGGAATCATCACAGATAAGCGTAGCCGCTTGTCAACCGACAGTGCCGACAGGCTAACACTCATCAAGATGAACAAAGGCTGGATTTCCCCAGACTTCTGTTCTCCACCAGCGGACAGCAGCGATACGTAAGCAATACGTAGGCTGCACCCGCGGATGGAAGCTACGTTCTCTCTCACCATCCAAAACGGGGACATTTCTGCTTCATCAATCTGTGTCTAATATTCCTCCTCCTCCTCCTCCTGCTCCTCCTCCTGAAACCTCACGTAATCACGCTGAACGGGCAATTTTTCTTAGGGCCACAAGGCTCACTCAAATAATTTTTCAGAACAATTTTTATAAGTTTCAATGCGCTTAAAAGCATTGGAACTTTAACTTGAACCAATTTTTCGTTACACTGGGCTGCCTCCAGGCCTAGTTACCACTTAAGCCACATTAACCAAAGCGATTAATGGGTTTCACCTGCCCTCTTGGCTGGCCATGGCCAATTTTTGGGATGTACATTAGTACTGTTGATACAGCAATTTTTGTGGGCCCTCGCCTACAGTGTAATCAAATTAATTTTTAGCCCACCTGCATTACAGCTGACGTTACCTCAGCTGTGTTGGGCAATGCAATGGGATATTTCTATGTACCGCCGGTGGCTTCCTGGCACCCACCCAGGCAGTGGGTCCACAGGGAGTTAAACCTACATGTGTCCACTTGTAAAGAACCCCAGTCTGACTGGGGCATGCAGTGTGGGCCGAAGCCCACCTGTATTACGCACGACATTACTACCTCAGCTGTGTTGGGCAATGCAATGGGATATTTTTGTGTACCGCCGGTGGGTTCCAGGGAGCCACCCATGCTGTAGGTGCACACTGAGTTTTTAATACATCTGTACACTTCTAAAGAACCCGTCTGACTGGGGCATGCAGTGTGGGCCGAAGCCCACCTGTATTACGCACGACATTACTACCTCAGCTGTGTTGGGCAATGCAATGGGATATTTCTATGTACCGCCGGTGGCTTCCTGGCACCCACCCAGGCAGTGGGTCCACAGGGAGTTAAACCTACATGTGTCCACTTGTAAAGAACCCCAGTCTGACTGGGGCATGCAGTGTGGGCCGAAACCCACCTGCATTAACCCTTTCCAGTCCACTGTGTGACCTGTGAAGACATTAGGGTTTAAGGCTGTACAGCTCCGTTGTTGGTAGACGTCCGTCGGGGTTCTCTTACTGTATATTGCCAGCCTCTCTGCTGTCGGAGCCTATCCTACGTGTCAGCTCATGCAGTACTGGCTTTAGCCAGCATATAGCGCCGTTGTATAACGGCAGAAAAAGAGTAAGCCCCCTAGGAAAACCATATACAAATTGGATTGGAAAGGGTTAAGCACAACATTACTACCTCAGCTGTGTTGGGCAATGCAATGGGATATTTCTATGTACTGCCGGTGGCTTCCTGGCACCCACCCATGCTGTAGGTGCACACGGAGTTTTTACTACATCTGTACACTTATAAAGAACCCCAGTCAGACTGGGGCATGCAGTGTGGGCCGAAGCCCACCTGCATTAAGCACGACATTACTACCTCAGCTGTGTTGGGCAATGCAATGGGATATTTCTGTGTACCGCCGGTGGGTTCCAGGGAGCCACCCATGCTGTGGGTCGACAGGGACTTCACAATAGGGAGTTGTACCTGCCTGTGTCTATGAATTAAAAAGCCCGGTCTGACTGGGGCATGCAGACACCTTGACAGAATGAATAGTGTGTGGCACATAGGTTCCCCATTGCTATGCCCACGTGTGCAGCTCCTGATGGCGGTGGCACAGGATTCTATTTCTCATTGCTTCTGTACAGCATTGTGGGCTATCGCCCCGCCCCTTTTAAAGAGGGTCCCTGCCTAGCCGTGCCAACCTCTGCAGTGTGTGCCTGCGGTCCCTCGTCATGGCAGACGCAATTCTAAATAGACATGAGCGTGGTGTGGCATGAGGGCAGCTGAAGGCTGCCCAGGGACACTTTGGTGTGCGCTGTGGGGGGGGAGGGGGGGGCGGTTGGGCAGCATGTAACCCAGGAGAACTGTCAGTGGAGTGTCATGCAGGCAGTGATTGTGCTTTGTTGGAGGTAGTGTGGTGCTTAGCAAAGGTATGCCATGCTAATGAGGGCTTTTCAGAAGTAAAAGTTGTTGGGAGGGGGGGGGGCCCACTCTTGCCGGTATTGTGGCTTAATAGTGGGACCTGTGAACTTGAGATGCAGCCCAACACGTAGCCCCTCGCCTGCCCTATCCGTCACTGTGTCATTCCCATCACTTTCCTGAATTGCCCAGATTTTCACACATGAAAACCTTAGCGAGCATCGGCGAAATACAAAAATGTTCTGGTCGCCCATTGACTTCAATGGGGTTCGTTGTTCGAAACGAACCCTCGAGCATCACGGGAAGTTCGTTACGAATAACGAACACCCGAACATTTTGGTGTTCGCTCATCTCTAGTTATTAATAAAAAAAAATAATACTATAGTTATAAGCTAGTTTGACTTGTTAATCTGTTTTCCCTTAGTCCTAACATCAGCACTATGATGGATATTCTGCCCCTGTGAACTGACAGGACAGATAGAATTTTTTACAGGGTGGAAAGCTGAGAGTCTTACAACCTTGTTTGTATTTAAAAAGGAAGGGACTTTAGGTGTGAAGGTAGGCAAAAATCTCAAAAGCACATTTTCCAGTAGAAAGATAGTATCGGGTTCAGAAGCCTTCAAGGCTTGTAATTTCCCAATCCTCTCAGCTGAGGTTACCACCAATAAGAAATTCACTTTAATTAAAAGAAGCTTGAAGTCAATCTCCTCTAATGGTTCAAAGGGGGGTAAATATGACCCCTTTAGGACCACCAATAGCTACCATCGGGGAATAGGTCTGAGAACCACTGGTCTGAGTCCTGCTGCTCCTCTGATGAATCTCTTTACCTATATCTCTTGCAAAATTTGCCTGATTAAGGCTGCATTCAGACGAACGTATATTGGCTGGGTTTTCACGCCGAGCCGATATACGTTGTCCTTGTGTGCAGCGGGGGGGAGGATGGAAGAGCCAGGAGCAGGAACTGAGCTCCCGCCCCCTCTCTGCCTCCTCTCCGCCCCTCTGCACTATTTGCAATGGAAGGAGGCGGGACGGGCGGGGCTAATTTTCCAAATTAGCCCCGCCCCCGCCTCTCCCCATTGCAAATAGTGCAAAGGGGCAGAGAGGAAGCAGAGAGGGGGCGGGAGCTCAGTTCCTGCTCCTGGCTCTTCCATCCTCCCCCCCCCCTGCACACGAGGACAATGTATATTGGCTCGGCGTGAAAACCAAGCCAATATACGTTCGTGGGAATGCACCTTAAGATGGATATCATTGCAGATACTTCTACCTTTAAAGTTGAAACAATGAGACCTTTATCAAGTCCACTTTGCAAAAATTCCCAAATATTAGTGATAGAGAGAAACACCAATCCTTATGCACTAGGTTATGAACACTTTACAGATTTCTGCATAAGATTTCTTTGTAGAATCCATTCTAGTACACTGTAGTGCATCCAACACTGCTCTAGAAATCCATTTATTTTGTAGTAGGGACTAATCAACCTCCAGGCTGTCAGGCTGAATCTCCTTAGTCATGAGCAAAGCTGTGTGCCCTGAGACACCAGGTTCTGCATGAACGGGGGTCTCTAATAACACCCTTGACTCATGTGCATGAGCTGGTAGGACCATGAGATCTTGGGCCAAAATGGTATGATGGCTATTACCGTGGCCTGGTCTTGCCTGATCTTTAATACTCTAGGTGTCATGGAAACTAGAAGGAATATATTGGCAAGCCTAAACCTCCAAAGGATGGACAGAGCATCAACTGCTAGGGGATTGTCCTCCAGGTATATGAAGCAAACTTTCTCTACCTTGGTGCTCAGTTTGGTCACCATCAGGTCAACCTTTGGTACACCCCACATAAGAGTAATTTGATGAAATATCTCTGGGTTTAAAGCCCATTCTCCTGGGAGACCTCGGCTCAATCTGTCTGCTATAACATTGTACTATTGTAAATTCTTCTCTGCCCATCTCATGCTCTTTTCCATGTTGATTTCAAGGGGCTGAGATCGAGTGCCACACTGCTTGTTGATGTAGCATACCACAGTCATGTTGTTGATCTGACCTTTACCATTTTCCCCTTGATCTGAGGGGCAAAGTGAATTAGGGGCAGATTTCCAAAAGCTCTCTCATATTGGGGGATAAATCTCTTTCCTGGGAAGTCCAAACTGCTCATACTGTGTCCAAATGTCACTTTAACCGACTTGGGACACATTCATGGTCAATAGAGTCCAAAGAGGTTTAACTATAGACCTCCTGGTTATCAGGTTGCTCCACCAATGACAAGAAAGTTGGGTCTTGCAAGACAGGGTGCATTTCTTGTTCAATACCCTAGGTCAGTGGTGGCGAACCTATGGCACGCGTGCCAGAGGCGGCACGCAGAGCGCTCCCTACTGGCACGCGCCCCATCGGCCGCTCACCACTTGTGAATACCAGCAGGGGCCGCGGCTCCCCTGCCAGCATTCACAAACGGCACTGCTAGCCGCGCTGATTCCGGCACACACTGACTTCAGCGTGCAGCTGGAATCCCTCTCCCCCCTGCCCCGACGTCTCCTACTACTTGGTTCCGCCGGGAGGGGGGAGGCGTCCAGCAGCTTGTGTGTCAGAGTGTGTGCCGGGAGCATATTAACACTTTCTTCCCTACTTCTGCAGCAATCAGCAATTCCCAGCAACCTGATTGGTTGTTTGGGTTGGCTGATTCACCAAACAACCAATCAGGTTGCTGGGAATTACCTATTGAGGCAGAAGTGGGGAAGAAAAAGTTAATATGCATGCCGGGACCATCGCTGACCAGAAGAGAAGCTGAGCTTCCAGGAGGAGGAGGAGGAGAAGGTAAGTATGTGGGTCTCGGGAGGGGCACTGTGGGGTGTCTCTACTGCACTTGGAGGGCCACTGTGGGGTGTCACTATTGTACTACTGTACTGGGGGCCGCTGGGGGGGTGTCACTACTGCACTGGGGGGCCGCTAGGGGGTGTCACTATTATCGCTGGGGGGTGGGGGACACTATTACCGCTGGGGCCGCTGTGGGGTGGGGGTCACTATCACCGCTGGAGCTGCTGTGGGGTGGGGGTCACTATCACTGCTGGGGCCGCTGTGGGGTGGGGGTCACTATCACTGCTGGGGCCGCTGTGGGGTCACTATTACTGCTGGGGCCACTGTGATGTGGGGGTCACTATTATTGCTGGGGGGTGGGGGTCACTATTACTGCTGGGTGGGGGTCACTATTATCGCTGGGGGTGCTGGGGGGGTGTCACTATTACTGCTGGGGGGTGGGGGTCACTATTACCGCTGGGGCTGCTGTGTGGTGGGGGTCACTATTATCGCTGTGGGGGGTCACTATTACCGCTGGAGCCGCTGTGGGGCGGGGGTCACTATTACCGCTGGGGCCACTGTGGGGCGGGGGTCACTATTACCGCTGGGGCAACTGTGGGGTGGGGGGCACTATTAACCCTGGGGCTGCTGGGGGGGTGTCACTATTATCGCTGGGGGGTGGGGGGGTCACTATTACTGCTGGGGCCGCTGTGATGTGGGGGTCACTATTACCACTGGGGCCACTGTGATGTGGGGGTCACTATTACCGCTGGGGCTGCTGTGATGTGGGGGTCACTATTACCGCTGGGGCTGCTGTGATGTGGGGGTCACTATTACCGCTGGGGCCGCTGTGATGTGGGGGTCACTATTACCGCTGGGGCTGCTGTGATGTGGGGGTCACTATTACCGCTGGGGCTGCTGTGATGTGGGGGTCACTATTACTGCTGGGGCTGCTGTGATGTGGGGGTCACTATTACCGCTGGGGCCGCTGTGATGTGGGGGTCACTATTACCGCTGGGGCCGCTGTGATGTGGGGTCACTATTACCGCTGGGGCCGCTGTGATGTGGGGGTCACTATTACCGCTGGGGCCGCTTTGATGTGGGGGTCACTATTACCGCTGGGGCCGCTGTGATGTGGGGGTCACTATTACCGCTGGGGCCGCTGTGATGTGGGGATCACTATTACCGCTGGGGCTGCTGGGGGGGGGGGGTGTCACTATTACCGCTGGAGAATGTTTACATGTGGCGGAAATGGGCAGGGCTGTTTCAAAATAGACAGCGTGCAGATTTTGACTACTTTTTGGATGCGGGAATGCTGCAGAATTTTCCACAGAAATTCCCGCTGAGGACATTCTGCAGTGTTTCCACATCCAAAAAGCAGTCAAAATCTGCACCCCGTCTTTTTTGAAGCGGCCCTGTCCTTTTTAGAATGATGGGGGTAAAATCATACGTCATGATAAGCCCCGCCCCCTGATGTGCTGGCACTTTGCAATAAATAAGTGGGTTTTAGGTTGCAGTTTGGGCACTCGGTCTCTAAAAGGTTTGCCATCACTGCCCTAGGTGAATGGTTCCAACAGCTGAAGATCTCTTCCAGTATAGACCATAAATGCCACTGGGCCCATGGCACTGCTTCTATAGTTGTAGCTATGAGGCCTAGGACCCTCATCAGGGTTCTGATTTTTGTTGTTCTGGGTATTGTCAGAAATTTGTCAACAGCTATTACTCTGTCCTTCCTTGAATGAGTTAATGATATTGTCATGTAAGCAGAGTTTATGATACATCCCAGGAATATTTTCTTTTTTTTCTAGCAGGTTGTCTGACTTGTCCCAGTTTATCACCAAGCCCAACAGTTGGAAGAACTCTGCTGCTATATGACTCTGGCGTGCTGAGACTTCCCTGGAGACTGCCAGCAGGAGGCAATCATCCAGGTAAGGGATGATAGACAATGCCCAAACCTGAGGACTTCTGCTATTGATAAAATCACCTTGGTGAAGGCTTATGGAGCGGATAAGATACCAATAGGCAGAGCTGTAACCTGGTAGTGTTTGATAACCCCTGCCATGCCTACAGAAATTCTTAGATACTTTCTATACTGACCAGCAACTGGAAAATGAAGGTAAGTATTCTTTAGGTCTAAGATGGCCATGAAATCCACCCACTGTAGAGTGTTTCTAACTGATTTTATTGTCTCCATTCTAATTCTCCTTTTCTGCATGTAGCAATTTAAGTATCTAAGATCTATGATCATCCTACACCCACCTGTGGATTTTTGAATTAGAAAAAATTGAGATAAACACCTGTACCTCTTTCTGCCTTGCTTACGCATCCAGAGATGGCACCCTCTAGGAGACAAAACGGGAGATGCAAACAAATCTGTCTCTTGGGGATGCTATAAATTCTATAGCATAGCCATGAATGAGCCAACTCATTGGAGGCTACAGTAACACAACACTGTGCAGATGATGGCAAATAACACCTTCTCAGGGTGCAATATACCCAACGGTCCATCATATCTTGCACGTTGATCTGTCCAGAGCATGTGGACCTTGAGTGGGAACATAGACTTGTACCATCTTGAAAGGACTGGACCCTTCTTCAGATGATTTCATTCTGCCATCATTGCTTTTTTTAAGGCATTATCCACTTTGAAGACGCTAGGTCCCCTAGAGGTGGACTCCGAGACTTCCCCCAAATCAACATCTTGATCCATCAACTAAATGGATATCAGAAGTTTGTGGATCTTCTCCAGTGGAAAATGTAATTTTCCCCCAATGTCCTCATCTTCCAAGAGGGAATAAGAATATGTCTCATCCAGAGTCTGGAACTCCTCATCAAAAGAGCATCTAGGCAAAGGGCTTTTCCTGTGTAGTAGCCCAGCGGGTCCTACAGAACACTAGCATTACACTTGTCCTGTCACATCTGTCTGCATGCCATCCATGGATGTAGAAGATTATGTCTGTGGGAGAGACCCTGTGTCTCCCCTTCTTCCTTAAGCCTTGAGCTTCACTGATGTCAGCTGGTCTCTCATTGGCTGACAGTCAGGTTTAATTTCACTGGTGCAGAGCCCCAAGGGCAGGGAACAAACATACAAGCCCCTATGCAAGAGAGGGAGGAGTCCAGAAGTGCAAGAAGGAAAGAGAGGTGATAAAGGGGAGTAACAGTGAGCAGTTAGTCAGACTCAGCCAGGTGTGAGAAAGGAGAGGTTGCAGTTCAGTTGTCGGAGAGGAGGAGTCAGTTATAGCATGTTTGTCACCCAAGGTAGAGTGAGGTGAAAATCCATACCCTTGGCCCCACAGCGGAGTAAAAGAAGAATCTTTCTGAGGTCCATCTTCATCAGACAGTGAGTTATAGCTACCCGGTGAAGTCCAAGCCAGGATTAGCATTACAGTCACTTGTCACTGTGCTTCATAAATCCTTCAGTCAAACCTAATACTTAATACTGCTGTATCTTCTAATTGTACTCATTTCAAATACGTGTTACAGAGAACTGTGTACTCAATTTGTTACTGCAAATTTCAAAGTTAGTAAATCTGCACACTCTCAGATTACTAAACTGTTACTGGACTCATCTCCGTTATTTCTGCGGCATATCACCCCAAGTGTCCAGTTAAAGTGTAAGCATCAAGTGACAAGGACTAGACCTCCGGCCATACGGACAGTAAGTTTATTGGGGTGCTACACCTGCATCTCGGGTGTCTGGAATGCTAGGTTAAAGAGTCCGTGAGCTCTTGCATTGACTCCTGGACAAAATTCTTTACCATCCTGCATTGTAGATTCTCCAGTCGGTTCCCATGGGTGACACCCTCTGCATAAAGAGTATGTATACCCAGCTGGATGGAGAATGTCTGCAGCTAAGGTATCTTTTCTTTAAGATCGCCTTTCTACCCACAGATTCACGGTCACAAGAGCCCCCTGGCCGACATATCTATGAACATATTAAAAAAGCATATGTTAGTATAATGATACTAAACATATAGAACCTCCTGTTAAGCAGTCTCCTTGCTTTGAATTAAATGTTAATCTCTATATGTATATATCGAAAGAACTTGCAGCTGTCTGAAACACAATCTGAGATTACAATGTCGCTCATTAGGAGACTGCAATATGGGAGTGTAGAGTTTAAATAGGCCGTATCTCTTCCCCTAATTCATAATCATTTTTTAAAATTAAATGATAGAATCCTCTAGCCCAGTGATGGCAAGTCTTTTATTGACCGAATGCTCAAACTACAACCCAAAACCTACTTATTTATCACAAAGGGGCAGTGGCTTATCCTGACTTACAACTTTACCTTTGACATTATAAAAGAGCCATTGACAGAGCCATTTCAAAATAGACAAAGAGGAATGTACTCTATGTTTTTCCCTAGATGGAGCACTGGAGTACCATTGGTGCAGATTTTGACTGGAAATCAGCCGCGTATCTGTAGCTGATTTCTTACTATGTGGTGCTCCCCACCTCCTCCAAAGGCTTCTCGCTGTCAGTGCTTCCCGACTTCTGGTTTGCAGCAGCCTGTAGTGTCCTCACCTGACCTGCAGCGCCATACCTTACCAGTCCGCTAGGAACTGGAACCTGAGGAACACCGACAGCAGGAAACCTTCAGAGGAGGTGAGAGGAATACCACATAATGTGAAATCAGCTACGGATACACGTCAGATTTCCAATCCAAATATGCACCAATGGTAATACGCAAATTCTTGACTGTTTTTGAATGTGGAAAGGCTGCGTAATTTGCTGCAGACATTCTGCAGCATTTCTGCCACATGTAAACATAACCTAAGTCAGCTTGAGGTATACTGCCATGTGCACAGTAGCCTCAGTAGTAATAGTGTCCACTATATTTGCCTGATTAGTAATAGTGTCCCCTATATTTGCCCCAGTAGTAATAGTGCCCCCCCCCCCACAGTTACCTCAGTAGAAATAGTATCCCCTATAATGGCCTCAATAGTCATATTATTACTACTGGGGCCAATATAAGGAACAGTAGTGTCCCCTATATCAGCTCCAGTAGTAATAGTGACCCCCACAGTAGCCCCAGTATGATAGAGCCCCCCTGAAACCCATATACTTACCTCCTCCTTGTCTGCTAAGCCCCATTGCTTCTCTGCTTGGCACTGCAGGCCTAAGTGTGTGCGCCCGGAGTCCTCCTCCCACAGAACCAAGGAGAAAAGGTCTGGGGAGGAGAATCCCAGGAGCACGCACTGCCGCCAGTGTGTGCACCCATTGCTGTGCTACTGAGTGACTACCAGCCGGTGAGCTAAGGCACTCAGGCTCGTAATCACTTTCATATTGACCAGACATCGGCACTCGTGCCCACATACATGCCATAGGATTGTCACCACAGCTCTAGGTCCAACAAAGTGCTGGGCAAAGAAAGAAGCATAACAAATGATTATATTTTTTAAAATAACCAACGGGCAATGCAATCGAAGTTGACTGCAACACTTCTGGAATGTCACTTCCATTTCGCATAACTTCCGATATGCGCCGCCCAAGTGAGCAGAAGTTATTCAAACAAAGTTGGTGTCATGCATCAACTGATGGTGAAACCTCACCTCCAACTACTGTTGTAGCCAGCGAACAGAAAAAGGAACGAAAAACCTGAACTCTTGCCGGAATCATTGACCGCACCCCAAACAGAAGTCTCTGCCATAGGCTTCTTTCCCATGAGTGCATATCGGCCATCCGTTTTCACGGACGCCCGATATACGCTGTGATCTGATGCATTGGATTCCAATGCATCAGATCACATGGGCGTATTTGCCAGACGTAAAAACGCCAATATAGCGCCGGGCGTTTTCACGTTGAGCCCAAAACATAGTTCTGGAACTATGTTTGGGCCAGAATACGTCGGGCCGCTGCATGGGCCCCTATGGGAGTCCGTGGCAGCGGCCATAGGTGGGAGGGAGTTTAGCAGCGTGGCTGCTAAACTACCTCCCTCTGTTCTCCTCCCCCTCCCTGTGCAGGCTTACCTCTCCTCCCCTCTGGGTCTCTGCAATGGGAGGGACGGGGCTGAGCTAAGCGTCACCCCGCACCCTCCCATTGATGGCTATGGACAAGGGGACGGACATGGGCGGAGCTAAGCACCCACCCTCTCCCGCCCCTTGTCAATAGCCATCAATGGGAGGAGGCGACTTAGCTCCGACCTCATCCCGCCCTCTCCCATTGCAGAGACTGAGCGGGGAGGAAGAAAGGGTAAGCCTGCGATGGGGTGGGAGGGTAAATGAGAGATGGCCTAGTGAGGTCGGCGCACAAACGTTTGATTTGTGCACCCTTTCACCAGTCTTTTTGCCCCCAACATAGCGTTTGATATGCGCTCATGTGAAAGAAGCCATATGGTCAGAAAAAACTTGTAGACATTAGGGGAGGCTATTATCCACTTGTCCCATTCACAGGACAGAAAAACACTCAAGTGTTAGAGGAGTACTGCTCCTTTATTGGTGAGTGGGTGGCAGAGACTTTAATTAGTATTTACTTATTTATGTAATTAAAAATCCCATCTGTCTTGTCAGTTCACAGGGGCAGAATATCCCATCATTGTGCTGCTTAGGGATGTAAGGGAAAGGATGTATATGTGTAATAGGCTCTTATTTTAAAAATAATAACTTGCTCTATTTCTTCCTTTAATAGACTGTAATAGAAATAAGTGCTTGAGTGTTTGAAGTAGAAATCGTAGCCACAGGATGTGTATTTCTTCCATATCAATCTTTACTCACCATGTATCCCCAATCAACACAGAAGTAGCAGGTTGCGAGTTGGGCTAGTAAAACACTGAGTGTGCATGGCAGTAGATTACAGAAAGAAGATTGGGAAATAGAGGTCCATGGGGAGAGTAAATGGGTTTTATTCAATATAATTCCACATTCTGCAACAGTTGTAACAAAATCACTGAACAGAAACATTTGGGAGGAAAGAAAAGAAGAGCTGTGTCAGAGAAAAAGAGTTTCTAGAGAAAGGCAATTCATGCAGAAACAATCTGTATGATGCTTGAGATCTTTGCAATTAACTACAATTATGGCAACATTCTTTCGTCTCAATTAAATGTTATCAACAATAATGTTTGTTCTGATAGCACATACATTCTAGAACAAACTGTTGATGATGGTGAGGAAGCAGCATTGTTGTCATATACATATTGCTGCTTATCATAACACAGAAATCTCTGGCATATCAATAACGTTAACTTGCTGATATGTTAGATTTTTGCTTCCTCTATAGAAATAAATATAGCAAGAAGTTTATTGTATGAAACTGCTTGCATAGAAAATGTAATTGAATTATTCCTTTCTTTATTTAGTTAGTTAGCTAGTTATGCCCCTTTTACTTGATTCTCATGATTCTCGTTTGCCTGAGTGAATCAGCTGGTGATGTAATCACCTGCTCGTCCGGGCTCAGGCAGCCTGTTTAAAATATATCAAACACTGAGCAATCAAGGTTTAAACTGCACAATAAGTGCACGTTTACAAGGGCAATAGGGTCCCAGTTAGACCTATGGAAAGTTTACCACTAGGACCTTCCAAACTGATAAAATTAAAAAATACCTTTTATTAAATTACTTAAAAGAAAAGAAGAACAAAACACACACAAACAATCACAAGAGGAGTTATGATGTAAATAGACACCTATAACTAGTAATCAGAAGGATGTTCGAAACGTAAATTTTACGCTCGACTTGTAGAGCAAAAACACTTGCCACTCGTGTAATATGAACAATGACAGATTAGAGTCATACGATAAGACTCTGTTGATGTAAATCATTGGTCATAGTCCAAGTGAAGGTGATTCAGTCTAATAAGAGGACGAATCCCATACTTGGTCAGGTATAACACCGTGCGTCAAAGGATGGAAATGACTAACACGTGAAAAAATTAGCTCATCAAGAGCGCATCACCCAACGCGTTTCCCCCACCTAGTGGGTTCTTCAGGGGTTACAGTACGCTAATCCCAACTGATGTGTCAGGTCGTGGCCAAAGTCTACTTATGGAGACCACATAGACGTCCCGAATATAGAAGGCACGCTAGTGGTCGCCAAAAAATG
This sequence comes from Eleutherodactylus coqui, assembly GCF_035609145.1. Classification (NCBI taxonomy): domain Eukaryota; kingdom Metazoa; phylum Chordata; class Amphibia; order Anura; family Eleutherodactylidae; genus Eleutherodactylus; species Eleutherodactylus coqui. Next base: position 168,903,499 of record NC_089838.1, on the reverse strand, counting down.
GTCTGTTTGCGTCCATTTACGGATGCTAAGCACCGAAAAGATAAAGGTGCGTTGTAGGTAAAAACAGACCAAAAAAATAATTGACCCTAAGCGTGACAAAAAAAAAAAAATTTATTTTGTCACCACTGTGGTCATAAAAAGAGCATAACTATCCTCTTAGTACAAGAAAAGGGCAGGGAGATATATCCCAAGCCCTAAAGCCGTTAGATAGAAACACGATCTGCAGTCCCTATGGTCCTAAAGATAGAACAAAACTACCTAGCAGATATAAACTAACTTAGGTTGCTAGATACATGGATAAGTGCAACCAAAGTAAGTAGTAACGGGGAACTCGCCCCTAAATCAGGACCCAAAACTGAAATCAAATAAAAGAAAGAAACGGCGGCATGTCAGTCCTTGTGGTGGAGTGACAGCATAATGAATAGCTAGTCCATCCGTAAATGGACGCAAACAGACCATTTTTTGGCGACCACTAGCGTGCCTTCTATATTCGGGACGTCTATGTGGTCTCCATAAGTAGACTTTGGCCACGACCTGACACATCAGTTGGGATTAGCGTACTGTAACCCCTGAAGAACCCACTAGGTGGGGGAAACGCGTTGGGTGATGCGCTCTTGATGAGCTAATTTTTTCACGTGTTAGTCATTTCCATCCTTTGACGCACGGTGTTATACCTGACCAAGTATGGGATTCGTCCTCTTATTAGACTGAATCACCTTCACTTGGACTATGACCAATGATTTACATCAACAGAGTCTTATCGTATGACTCTAATCTGTCATTGTTCATATTACATGAGTGGCAAGTGTTTTTGCTCTACAAGTCGAGCGTAAAATTTACGTTTCGAACATCCTTCTGATTACTAGTTATAGGTGTCTATTTACATCATAACTCCTCTTGTGATTGTTTGTGTGTGTTTTGTTCTTCTTTTCTTTTAAGTAATTTAATTAAAGGTATTTTTTAATTTTATCAGTTTGGAAGGTCCGCACAATAAGTGCACAAGCTAGCGTTAATTTTTATGCTGGCTGAAGCTGAACGACGAATGAGAAGTGCCTGATTTAGTCCTTTGCCTTCAAAAAAGCATCAATTCTTCTAGGTACACTTGTACACACTCTTGCGAAAATCCTTTTGTCTCTTTATGCAATCCCAGACAGACGTGATGTTGAGATGAGGGCCCTGTGGGGCCAGATCATCACTTCCAGGACTCCTTGTTCTTTAGGCTGCTTTTCTCACGCGATTTTGTAACGATGCGACAGTGCTACATATCGCATGTATGTGAAGTCCATGTTTTCCTATGGGTTCTTTCACACAAGCAATGTTTTGTAGCCTACGACAGCTCTGGCACTCGTCTTCAGTCTTCTGCTAGCCCTTCCTAGATTGGCAGATCAAAATCCCCACCTCCAGGAAGGGCTGGCTATGATTGTTTACGAGCATGGTGGCTCAGCCAATCAGAGCCGGTGCTCGATGAACCAATCACAGCCATTCAATGAATGAATGGCTGTGATTGGCTGTGCCCCTGGCGCTGGTGAACCAATCTCAGCCACCCCTTCCTGGAGGCGGGGATTTTGATCCTCCAATCCATGAACGGCTGGAAGAAGACTGAAGATGAGTGCCAGAGGTGAAGAAGAGACCCGCATTGGAGCCGGACAGTGCTTTTTAGGTGATGTATTATTATTATTAATTTTTTTACTGCAGCTATGGCTTATTTTTAGGGAAGGGCTTATATTTTAAGCCTCCCCTAAAAATCCCAGGAGGTAGTGCTATAAAGTCATGCAACTTTGTAGCCCCTCGTGCGACTTTGTAGTGACACAAAATCGCGTGATTGCCACGAGAAAATGCAGCAATATCGTATGGACCACCTATGTGATATTGTTGCAATTTTCTCGCCTTGCTATCGTGTCGCCCGTGTAGATGCAGCCTTATGCTGAAGATAGTTCTTAAGGACATTGGCTTTATGTTTGGGGTTGTTGTCCTTCTGCAGAATCAATTTGGAGAAAATCAGATGCCTCCCTGATGGTATTGCATGATGAATAATGCCTGTATTTCTGAGCATTGATGACATCATTAATCTTGATCAAATCTCCAACTCCATTTGCTGAAATGCAGCCCCAAACCTGGAAAAAGCTTCCACCTGGCTTCACTGTTTCCTGCAGGCAGTCATTATTGTACCGCTTTCCAGCCCTTCAACAAACAAACAAACTTCCTTCTGTTATGGGCAAATACTTCAAATGCTACCATTTTCTGCACCCTGGTTCCTATAGTTTTGTGCATAGTTAAGTCGCTTAGAATGTTTCTGAATAAATAGCTCATATCCGGCCATTCTGTGCATCAGAATGTGGAATCTATGCCAGCTAATTCTTTATTCACACAGGCGCTTTATTGCGGTACAATGCTGTCTGAAAATTGTGATCATCTGATGCATTAGATTCCAATGCATTTGTTCAGATGGTTGATTTTTTTTGGTGTGTAAAATTGGCCATCCGGAAAAGATAGCACACAGGGTGTGCATTCCAGCTGTCCCCTTTTACGTTGACCGGAAAAGATAGGTCTGGACCTATCTTTTGCTGGAATACGCAGGAGATCTAATAGACTCTGCTAAACTCCCTCCTCCTCTCTGCCCTGTGCCAGCTGCGGGGAAAGGGAGGGGCGGAACAGGGCAGGAGATTAGCACATTAGCTCCACTAAGCTCCTGCCCCATCCTGCCCTCCCCTTGCCGGCAGCCAGTAGGGACAGAGAGGAGGTGGGGGTTTAACACACTAGCTTCTGCCCTCTACTGCTCTCTCCCTTTGCCGGCAGCTGACAAGGGGAGGGAAGGGGGAGGGAGTTTAGCAGAGCTAAACTCTCTCCCCCCGCCCGACAGTATTCTGGGCTGCGGCGTATGCATACCGCACCTGGCCGTCTCAATTGGCGTTAAAATGGGAGATGCAGGGTTCCATTATTCCCCACGGGTAGTCCCCCTCATCACTAAACACTGTGACAACACTGTCACAGGGTTTTAGTGATGAGGGGACTGCCGTGGGACCGCAATGGTATCCCATTGCTTTCAATGGGGGCTAACGTTGCTGCCGCCCTATGCAGAGCAATGAGATGAAGGCAACCCCCGCAGGAATTTTCAGGGAAGGGCTTGAAATGTAAGCCCTACCCCAAAAATAACCCCTAGCTGCTGGAAAAAAAATTAATCACAGCCATTCAATGATTGGTCCCTGCGCTTAGCAAATCAGAGGTAGTGCTTCCAGGAGGCAGGGATTTTTAAATCCTCGGCCAGAAGAAATGATACAGAAGAGTGTTGGGGAGTTGGGGAGAAGATGTGCCGGAGCCCCAACAGCGCTGCCATGTGATGTATATTTTCTTTTCCAGCAGCTAGCGCTTATTTTCAGGGAATGGCTTATATTTCAAGACCTTCGCCAAAAATCCCTGCCGGGGTTGCCTTCATTCCATTGCTTTCAATTTGGCGGCAGCAGCGCTGGGCTCTTTGAAAGCAATGGGATAGCATTGCGGTCCTCTGCCAGAGCTGTGACAGCTGTGGCAGGGGATTCTTTCATCCCCGCGGGGAGTCCTATCATCACTGAACACTGAGAAAGTTTTGCGCTGCGCATATGAAACTTTGCCTGTTCATGCACTTTCTGCTAATGCGAGGAGCACATATTTTTCACGCACATAGGCGCACAAAAAAACACGCCTGTCTGACCAAGCCCTTAGCCTGTGTTGACACATGCAGGATCTGCTGCAGAATTTCTATTTACGAAATTTTTGCTTGTGGAATCGCTGCAGAAACTCTGCAGCATTTACAGTATATGCAAGTGAATGAGATTTAATAAATCTCTTTTAAACGTAGAAATTAGAAAAATGCTGTGGACTACGAATCCGCAGCATGTCTATTTATGTTGTCAAAACTGCACAGAAAAGCGATTAATGGAGAATATAAAAACTGCACTAAGACCCGCAAATGCACTTGTATTGCAAATGTTAAAGCATTTCCACTGTTGAAACGCACTGAATATACTTGGAAATCTGCATTTGCTGAGGTTTGAAAATAAAGTTTGTCAGTGTGAAGTCAGTGTAGGCTCAGCCACTTTCATGCCATAAAAATGCAACACATTCCGCAACAAAATATCCGAACATAAAAACGCAAGTTTACATATACAACAAAAACCGCTGCAAATTTCACAAAACTTGTTAACTGACTATCTGCAGTAAAGCAACAGACATTCTGAAGCAGAATTTCCACAGCTTAGATGCTTTGTGTGAAGGTAGCCTTAGGGCTCCTTCACATGTCCGTGTAATTCAGCTGTTAGCTGCGCAGAAAAATCAGCTGAATGAACATTTTTTCCACAGTAATGTCGCAAGCTCCAGTCATGATCTTTCCACACCGAACGGGAGGGACTGAAAATATACACTGCTGGAGAGAGATTAAGGGACTCCCCAGGGCTTGGATTCATCTCCCTGGAGGTTTCCTTCATCACCAGTGACTCCCTTCATCTCAGCTCGGATGGAGAGGTTCCCCTACAGGGGAGATGGAGGGATTCCTCTGCTGCAGTGAAATATTCTCCATCTTCCCTCCATCTTCATCCGTGCTGCTGGGGAATCCCTCCATCTCTCCTGCAGGGGAACCCCTCCATCCGTGCTGCTGGGGAATCCCCACATCTCCCTTTGCCGGCCAGCTTGCATAGCCTCCCATAGGAGCCTATGGAAACTCCTGCGCTTTGTGCACCAAAGAACCTATATTGTCGCGCAGCAGGGTACTTCAGTCGCTGATGTCTTATATTCTTGGGTGCAATTCGGGTTTTTTTGCGCGTCTAAAATTACTTCGTCTGAATGTCTCCATAGGAATCCATTGGTTTTAACCCTTTGCAATCCAATTTTGGATTCAGGGTTTCCTAGGGGGCTTTCTCTTTCTGCCATTATTAAATGGCGCTATTTGCTGGCTAGAGCCAGTACTGCAGTATGGGACATGCTGGAGAGGCCCCTGACAACAGAGGGGCCAGTAATTTGCAGTAAGAATACCCTGCTGGACGTCTTCCGATATCGGAGCTGTACAGGCTTCAATCAGAATGTCTTCAGACGTCAGACGGTGGATTGGAAAGGGTTAATAGTCATGTTTTTTTGCACATGAAAGTTAGCTGCGCAAATTCCCTCATGTGAATGAGTTCTTGGGGTGGCTTCAGACTACTGTATTTGCCCATGTTTTGCGGAACATTGAGCATAGAATAGTACCTATTTTTTTTCAGTGGGTTCATTCTCACAAATCCCTTTTTGAGCACGCATTTCGCTTGCATGAAAAAAAGTGACATGCTCTATTTTTGTACGCATTTGAACACCTAAGGCCCCACAGGAGTCTATGGGGGTGCGCACCCGAACCCTGCAAAATTGCACAATGAATTGCGCAGTTTTGCGAGGAAATTGATAACACTGGGGACTAATTAGACTGCCTTTTCAATCACAGCATGGGGATGTCCCATGCCAATGGGAATGGTCTCCAACAGTGCAGAAAGTACAGTAAAATGCGCCAGAATGCATGCGATATCGCAACCTTCACAGTGCAAAAAGTCGAGCTACCGCCAGTGTTTTTGTGCTTACGTTTGTCTGAAGCTGCCCATTTGCACAGAGAATGCAATCCATTGTTTTCATTTAGCGAGCACGAAAAAAAAATGCAACATGCTCTGTTTTTGTGCGCATTTGTGCACCAAAGGTCTACCTAGGAGTCTATGGGGATGCGCAAATGCACACAGATGTAAGCATACAGGTAAGCATACGTCCTGAAAGCAGGACAAAAGCGGGACAGGTGTCCTGAAAGTGTGCAAAATGGCTTGGGTCCCCGAGGAAATTGGGACACAGGGTCCCAAAGTGGGACGTCTGGTCACCTTAGTTTGCCTATCTGCATGCTGTTGGGAAGTGATATCTATGCCTGCCTTTGTATTTTTGCATCAGTATACCGGTAAGCATGGCCATGGTGATTTTTTCAATAACAAGTCCAGATGCAGCCTGGCAATTAATGGTGATCCACATGCAGTTACCACGGATCATCATCAGCACATATGGGCACCCTATAAATAGAGATGTGATTGTACACTTAACCTCAAATGTCTCCAGCTGTCCTTTTGTCCATTGCTATTTCAAGTTTTATCTTCATACCATCTCAACAATTAATTCAACTTGTTTTCATTATTATTTTTTATGAAATCTCAAGTAGGAGGATTGATGCTAACTGAAGTATCTGTTAATTACAAAGAAAGAAATAGGTGTTCAACAATAGAAGCGGTATATACAGATCAACAAGGTTCTTTTCCTGACAAGCAGTTATTTGATCCCTACATGTTCTCTCAGCATGTCTTCTGCAGCGCTCTTCAGATGTGTACTACAGGAGAGTAGAAATACAATAGAACACCAATAAATCATGGCAATCTAATAGATGTATGCAGGAAAAAAATCACCCTGTAAGTAACACTTGGCTCCAATATTTATCACATTAATTCTTTTCCTAAGATTATCCAATTCTCCAGTAAGAAATGATTTCCAAAAAAAAAAATAGAAGTATTCTCAATTTAAAATGTTCAAGTTGAATAGCAGAAAACAAAATTTGTTACTGTTATATAACAAATTGTCTGTGCCAACTACACAATACTTATTATCACTCTGTTTATTGACTATTAAGAACAACGTTCCTCAACCATCGACTCAGCCAGCATGTGTAACTTTCAGGCCTCCTTTATTTTGCTCCCCAGCTGCAGATGCTATTATACACTTCTGGCAGTAGGGATGTCATAGAATTACTAGGACTTCGTACTAAAGCCAATATCAATAGCAGTTAGCACTGAGACAAAAGACTTCTCACTTGTTTTATGTTTTAGGCTTTTTTCCCCTTTTTCATAATTAGGATGCTTCCGCACCACCTGCCATATTTGAAATGGCTTTGATCAGGAAGAGTATTGTTTCTCCTTAGGGAGAGCACTTAGAAGGTGGGAGGAGGCCATCCATGCTCCTGTGAGAAATATTCAAATTGGAAGATAGAAAATTACCTCTATAGCAACACCTATTGGATGGCAGTATTCCTGTTAGCCAATATCAGATCTTTTAACAAGCCTTGTAACAATGACTAGGAATTGTCAGCCAAAGCCAGAATAACAATGCACAGATAACTGTTTAGGGGGATTGCCCCTCATCAGAAATCTGCTGCACGATGATGAGGGGCAATCACCCTGAAATAACTGTCTGTGCATGGTTATTCTGGATTTGGCTCACAATTCCCTGTCATTGTTATAAGTCTTGTTAAGAAGTCTGACACTGACTAGCAGGGATGTTACCTTGCAATAGGTGTTGCTGTAGAGGTATTGTTTCATCATCCCATTTGAAAATTGCTTGTGACACCCAAAAATATGGAAACCTTTAATTAGAATAATAGCTAACATAGCAAAAAAAAGCTTAGAAGATACAGCAATTATGAAAGGATTTACAGAATTTCAACCGCCAAATGCTGCACAGAAAAGCTGCCCCTTAGGCATTGGTTTACAATGCATCAGTTCAGATGGACGTATTCCCGCAATGTAAAAGCGCCCGGCCAGCAAGATAGCACATTCGGTCGGGTGCTTTTACACCGGCCAGGAAAGATAGTTCACGAAAAACTGCTAAACTCCCGGCTACAGTAATATGCTGTGAATTTTCCAAATGCACATGCGTTGTTGAAAATCCACAGCATATCTGGCACATACCCTAATGTTACCTGTATAACCCTCCAGGAACTGCAGTACTGTCTTAAAAATGCTGATATATACAAATCACCAGATCAGGATGGCATACTCCCTCAAGGTCTACAGGAATAAGTACTATGATAGACAGACATGTATTTCTAATATTTAAGAGCTTTATAATGACGGCGTCTGTTTCAAGGACTGGCACAAAGCAAATGAGGTGCCAATATTCAAAAAAGAATCAAAAAGTGAACTAGGAAACTATGGGCTATAGGGAGATCTGACTTCTATTGTAGGTAAAATATTGTAAAACTTATTTAAGACTTTAAAAAAGTTTTCTAAGCAAAAAATACCCTGGAGTCAATGAAAATATAAGTCCAATTCCATATCAGCATGGGTTTATGAGGGTAAATCCTAACAAAGCAACCTGATCAGCTTCTATGAGGGGATAAGTTCTAGACTAGTTTGAGGTGAAGCTGTGGATGGGGTGTATCTAGACTTTTTAAAGGTGTTTGATACTGTGCGACATAAGTGGTTGCTAAATAACATAAGAATGCTGGGACTAAGGGAAAATATGTGTAATCGAGTAAACAAATATCCAACAAAAAACAGAGTGTGGCTATTAATGGTACATCTTCAGATTGGGTCCCAATTATTAGTGAGGTACCACAGAGGTTCAGCATCGGGCTATTTCCTTTAAATATATTTATTAATGACTTTGTAAAGGATTTACAGAGTAGAATATAAATATGTGGTGATGACAGTAAACTCTGTAAGCCATACTACAGAGAGTTTTGGGAAGCTGGAGGCTTGGAAAGATAAATGTCAAATGTAGTTTAATGTGGATAAATGTAAAACTATGCACTTAAGCTAAGGAAACTAATTCTACAATTATGCAGTACATAGTAAAATGCTGGATAAAAACTGCTACTGAAAAAGACTTGAGGATATTGGTGAACAGTAAACTCAGCTTTAGTAACCAGTGTCAAGTTGCTCTGCCAAGGCAAATAGAATCATGGGATGTATTAAAAGAGGCACCCATGCTCATGACAAGAGTATAATATTCTAATATTCCCTCTATATAAATCACTAGAGAAGTACTGAGCAGTGTAGATGTGATTCCAGTAGCCATAAGACAGTGAAACCTTTACTATTGGCTGCAGCACCATCTCTTTCTCTCTGCTTCATTCACTCTACTTTCCCTCCCGCTTTTTCTTTCCATTAACTTTAAAGGGCAACATATAATCTGATTTGTCATTAAGCTGTTGGTTTATGCAAAGTTTGTTGTAAGTACAGGCCCTTTTTGAAAAGAAGTACAACGGGAAACATTATAATTCCATCGTAATTAATCACAGAATAAAAAAATAAAAATATTGTTTAACTGAGTAAAAATGGAGACATTAGGAGGGTAATACATTCATTTCAAACGTCCCACTGAAGGTCACTAAAAAAAAAAGCAATTGAGTTAATGCTGAACCCCCTGGCTGATTTACTGCGGCCTACTTCTTTTCAAGGGAGAATAGTGTGTGACTGATTAATTACACAGATCTGTTTATAAAACAAAGAATGGCTAAATAAAACAGCTGTTACATTGTTAGCACATTGTGCTTCTTCTTCTGATAAGAAAAAGGCTGAGAGGAAAGTCATCTTGCAGAGAAAATAAGAGTAAAATACCTGTAATAGGCATCTTCACACATCAGTAAATCTGAGGGGAACTGCTACGGCCAAATGAATGCGGCTGAAGTGACCATGCATAGCTTAAAGATCTGCTAGAATAGATACTCACGTGGATGACATTTAGGCTGAGCTACGGTTTAGCGGAATATTAAGGAGACAATAATCAGACCTGGTTAATATGTGGAAATGACACTGAGAGTTGAGTTCAGGCAGCAGATTTTTTTCATCTTGGCTAAATGCATTTGAACAGTGCAATGGCCTGCTCCATAAAATGCATCATCTATCATTCTATCATTATTTAGGGCATTCATGTTTTCATATGGAGAAAATGAAATTGTGACTCAAACAGCAAAATAACTGATATATTACATAATCAGGAAAAATAAAGAAAATGCCAGAAAGCTCTACCAAGTGACCCAATTATGCCATTTATTGTGTACATTTCATCTTATTTATGGTCCACAACTATTGATCAATTCAAACAATGTTTTGGCATAAACTGCACCTTAAAAAGTCACAAATCTATATTTTGCAAAAAATTTGCGGTCTCTCAGCAGTCCCCAGTTTTGAAAAGTACTAGGAAGAGTGCAAGTGGTAGAGGGCATGGTCTACAAGTATAAGACAAATTTATTAACAGGAAAGCCAGATAGAGCACAAAATTGCCAAATTTATTAAATGGCCATGACTTTTAACCCCTTATTGATCGGCCTATTTTGTGCCTTCATGACTAAGCATTTTTTTCTGTTTTTTCATAATCTTATTTCAAAAACCATAAATCGTTAGCTTTTTTTTAAAGCGATCCTCCAGTTTTAGGACAAAATTCTGTCCTAAATCCGGAGGGAAGGGGGGTGAATGGGGGTTATGTTATTTATACTTCTTCTCTGCCATTCGTCTAATTCGCCATTCCTGGTTTTTGGCTATCCAAGATTACTGATGAAATTTTTTATCTAGCTAATGCACACTGTGCACTGCTCTCTGATTGGCCAGTGTTGATCACAGGAACAGCAGTGGTCAATCAAAGAGGAGATATAGTGCACTGGTAGCCTAACACTACCAATGCACTATGGAAATTAGTTCGCTGGAAGATTTTGTCAGCCATCTTGAATGACTGAAAATGAGACCCAAAGCCTGCAGAATGGATACACAGTAGAGAAGAACAGGTGCAAGTAAAATACCAGCGATCAAAATTTTGTCCGAAAACCAGAGGGTCACTATAATGTATACCAATTTCGTTTGCATATAATTTACTGTTTAGCTTTTTTTTTCTGGAGGGGGGGGGGGTGCAATACATGGACACCTCAACACCTCACCACACACAAATTATGCTATTGTTTTTAGCTATTTTTTTCTCTTTTTTTTACAGCATTCACTATATTATGTATGACATGCAAAGTTTCTTCTGTGGGTCGATATGATTACGGCAATACCCAATCAATATTGTTTTTTAAGTGTCACTACTTTTGCATAATTAAAACAATTAATCAGTACCTAGATTTTTAAGCTTTTCTTCATAAATTAATAGTACAGGGTGGGTCATGGAAAAATAGCCCGCCTCTGATCCTGATACTATATGCAGAGAGGATCAATTAAGGAAACCCAAGAGGCCTTTATCTACACGTAGCCTGGTACAAAACCTGCTAAATGTTGTATTCAGAGCCTGGTTCAGAAATTGGACAAAAACAGGTCTGTCGCAAACATGAATTTAACTAAGGCCTCCTACAATCAGGACGGCAAAAGGCATCTGTGAAATTTAGTGGTGGATTGCACATCTACTGAAAATCCTCACCTGACTGACGAAACACCACTGGGTATTATTGTATCTTGACACCACCAGGAAGTCCTAGTGGAGCCAAGATTGACAGGGGGGTTATGCCCCCTGAACGTGATTGGCTGCAGATGTGCTTGGCCTGTAGGTCCTGGAAGGCCACTAAAGATTCCCAGCTCAGAACCAGAAGCGTGGAGTGCCGCAGCATTACAAGTGCTGAGCGGCCATTATGACAGAGGCGTCATGCGCAACGCAGCTCACCGTAAAGTAGCAGAGTGGAGGCGGTGGAGGTTAGTCTGTCCTGGCGGCGGAGCACATGTGTGGCCAGCAGCAAGATTCTGAGTGCAGAGCGGGCAGCGGCCATCCGGGAGCAGAGACCCTGTGGCGCTGCTGGAACGCAACACTGAGGCGCGGCCATCAGCAACATAGCAGTGAGCAGGGTAGAGTATCCATCAGGGAGCACTATCACTGCCAGGATGCAGCACTGAAGTGGTGGCCGCCCAGAGCATGGGGATGGCCGGTTGCTCACAGTGTTCGCTGCAGTGTCTGCATTGATTACTGCATGCCCTGCTGCCTTAGGCTGACCAGTAGTTCTCTTTTTAGGCTTACATTATTAGAAGTTTATGCTGGCATGTTACAGCTGTTAATGTAAGCCTAAGAGAACTAACCGTCAGCCTAAGGCAGAAGGCCACGCAGCAATCAATGCACATGCTGCTGCTAGCACCTAACTGCCTTCACCCTATCAGAAGCTAGGGGTGTGAGAGGGGCCTTCCTCCTGTCAAACCCTTAACTTTCGGTAGCATCAAGGTACAATAATACCATACCACTGCACATCCAGAAGATTGGTTTTTGGTGCTCAGTGTCAGGAACACTAAAAGTGGCTCCAACTTTCTTTAAACATGTCCATATACATTGCAGTATTTACAGTTGATGCAAACAGTTTTACAACCAACTAACACAAAAAGAAAGAACGTATTGCTTTTTCCAATAAGGTAGGGCAACATTCCATTACTCATAGGATTCACTGGCATAGTTACATAAAATGTTTACAGAACAACGAAGTATGAGCAAGGGACTATGGCACGACATTCCTCGGACTTGTCCACATGCGATTTCTATTTGGGGAAATTTGAAGCAGAAAGTGTATACCAATAATCTGCATATCATAGATGAACTCAAGGAAAAACTCACAAACACTATCCACAGTGCCATCGTTAAAGAGCTGTAGGCAGTATCGGCCAACATGTGATGTGAGCAGAGGTGCATAAAAGTGAACAAAGACCACTTCCAGCATCAGTTATAACATGTGGATAAAATAATAAAGCTTGGAAAAAACAATCCACTTGCTTGTTCTTCCTTTTGCAGTTTTATCATAGACAGGCTACTTTTCTATGGCCCACCCTGTACAACCAAAACTTTATAACTAGAGATGAGCGAACGTACTCGTCCGAGCTTGATATTCGTGCAAATATTAGGGTGTTCGGGATGCTCGTTACTCGTAACGAGCACCACGCGGTGTTCTGGTTACTTTCAGTTTCCTCTCTGAGACGTTAGCGCGCTTTTCTGGCCAATTGAAAGACAGGGAAGGCATTACAACTTCCCCCTGTGACGTTCAAGCCCTATACCACCGCCCTGCAGTGAGTGGCTGGGAAGATCAGATGTCACCCGAGTATAAAAGTCGGCCCCTCCCGCGGCTCGCCACACATGCCTTGTGAGTTAGCTGAGGGAAAGTACTATCCTGCTGGTGCTGCTGTAGGGAGAGCGTTAGGAGTCAGTGTAGGCTTCAAGAACCCCAAAGGTCCTTCTTAGGGCCACATCTACCTGTGTGCAGGCTGCTGCTAGCAGTGTTTTTTTTTCTTTCTCAAAATCGGCAGTGCAGAGCATTGCACCCGGCATTAGGGACAGAAGTGGTGCATAGGCAGGGAGAGTGTTAGGAGTGAGTGTAGCCTTCAAGAACCTCAACGGTCCTTTCTAGGGCCAAATTGAAGCGTGTGCAGTACTGTGCTGGCTGCTGTTAGCAGTGTTGCATTTTTTTTTTCTTCTAAAAATCGTCTGTGCAGAGCATTGCACCCTACATTGATACTACAGGGACAGAATTGTGTAGGCAGGGCCACAACACAGTTATTGTTCATTGAATATACGCAGTGGGTCCTTCCCTTTGCAAAAAAGGAAAATAAATTATATTTGGCCTGCCTGTGTCAGTCCTAAGGTCTCCGTGTACGTGTGTGCTGCGTGGACAACGTACAAAAATCAGACGCAACCAGCTACGGTTTACTGCAGGCTTGCGCCATTGTCCTTCCTGACTGGCAAATACCTGCTCTGCTAGAGTTAATAACTCTGCTACACTAAAGTTGTGTGTCACTTTTTCAGGGCCATACTACAGTTCTAAAAGTTATTGTTTATTGAATATACGCAGTGGGTCCTTCCCTTTGCAAAAAAGGAAAAGAAATTATATTTGGCCTGCCTGTGTCAGTCCTAAGGTCTCCGTGTACGTGTGTGCTGCGTGGACAATGTACAAAAATCAGACGCAACCAGCTACGGTTTACTGCAGGCTTGCGCCATTGTCTTTCCTGACTGGCAAATACCTGCTCTGCTAGAGTTAATAACTCTGCTACACTAAAGTTGTGTGTCACTTTTTCAGGGCCACACTACAGTTCTAAAAGTTATTGTTCATTGAATATACGCAGTGGGTCCTTCCCTTTGCAAAAAAGGAAAATAAATTATATTTGGCCTGCCTGTGTCTGTCCTAAGGTCTCCGTGTACGTGTGTGCTGCATGGACAACGTACAAAAATCAGACGCAACCAGCTACGGTTTACTGCAGGCTTGCGCCATTGTCTTTCCTGACTGGCAAATACCTGCTCTGCTAGAGTTAATAACTCTGCTACACTAAAGTTGTGTGTCACTTTTTCAGGGCCACACTACAGTTCTAAAAGTTATTGTTCATTGAATATACGCAGTGGGTCCTTCCCTTTGCAAAAAAGGAAAAGAAATTATATTTGGCCTGCCTGTGTCTGTCCTAAGGTCTCCGTGTACGTGTATGCTGCGTGGACAACGTACAAAAATCAGACGCAACCAGCTACGGTTTACTGCAGGCTTGCGCCATTGTCTTTCCTGACTGGCAAATACCTGCTCTGCTAGAGTTAATAACTCTGCTACACTAAAGTTGTGTGACACTTTTTCAGGGCCACACCACAGTTATTAAACGTATTGTTCATTGAATATACGCAGTGGGGCCTTCCCTTTGCAAAAAAGCGAAAAAATTATATTTGGCCTGCAGGCTTGCGCCAATTTATTTCCTGCCTGGGAAATCAAATCACTGGTAATACAGCATGCTGAGGGGTAGGGGTAGGCCTAGAGGACGTGGACGCGGCCGAGGACGCGGAGGGCCAAGTGAGGGTGTGGGCACAGGCCGAGCCAGTGCGGTGGCCAGGGGTAGAGGCAGGGCCAGACCGAATAATCCACCAACTGTTTCCCAAAGCGCCCCCTCGCGCCATGCCACCCTGCACAGGTCAAGGTGCTCTACGGTGTGGCAGTTTTTCACAGAGACGCCTGACGACCGACGAACAGTGGTGTGCAACCTTTGTCGCGCCAAGATCAGCTGGGGAGGCACCACCAACAGCATGCGCAGGCATATGATGGCCAAGCACCCCACAAGGTGGGACGATGCCCGTTCACCGCCTCCGGTTTGCACCACTGCCTCTCCCCCTGTGCCCCAACCTGCCACTGAGATCCAACCCCCCTCTGAGGACACAGGCACTACCGTCTCCTGGCCTGCACCCACACCCTCACCTCCGCTGTCCTCGGCCCCATCCAGCAATGTCTCTCAGCGCAGCGTCCAGACGTCGCTAGTGCCACAGTTTGAGCGCAAGCGCAAGTACGACGCCACGCACCCGCACGCTCAAGCGTTAAACGTGCACATTGCAAAATTGATCAGCCTAGAGATGCTGCCGTATAGGCTTGTGGAAACGGAGGCTTTCAAAAGCATGATGGCGGCGGCTGCCCCGCGCTACTCGGTTCCCAGTCGCCACTACTTTTCCCGATGTGCCGTCCCAGCCCTGCACGACCACGTCTCCCGCAACATTGTACGCGCCCTCACCAACGCGGTTACTCCCAAGGTCCACTTAACAACGGACACGTGGACAAGCACAGGCGGGCAGGGCCACTATATCTCCCTGACGGCACATTGGGTGAATTTAGTGGAGGCTGGGACAGAGTCAGAGCCTGGGACCGCTCACGTCCTACCCACCCCCAGAATTGCGGGCCACAGCTCGGTGGTGGTATCTGCGGCGGTGTATGCTTCCTCCACTAAAGCACCTTCCTCCTCCTCCTCCTCCAACGCAACCTCTGTCTCGCAATCAAGATGTGTCAGCAGCACGTCGCCAGCAGTCGGTGTCACGCGGCGTGGCAGCACAGCGGTGGGCAAGCGTCAGCAGGCCGTGCTGAAACTACTCAGCTTAGGAGAGAAGAGGCACACGGCCCACGAACTGCTGCAGGGTCTGACAGAGCAGACCGACCACTGGCTTGCGCCGCTGAGCCTCCAACAGGGCATGGTCGTGTGTGACAACGGCCGTAAGCTGGTGGCGGCTCTGCAGCTCGGCAGCCTCACGCACGTGCCATGCCTGGCCCATGTCTTTAATTTGGTGGTTCAGCGCTTTCTGAAAAGCTACCCCCACTTGTCATACCTGCTCGGAAAGGTGCGCCAGCTCTGCGCACATTTCCGCAAATCCCACACGCACGCTGCCACCCTGCAGACACTGCAACATAGGTTTAATCTGCCAGTGCACCGACTGCTGTGCGACGTGCCCACACAGTGGAACTCTACGCTCCACATGTTGGCCAGACACTATGAGCAGCGTAGAGCTATAGTGGAATACCAACTCCAACTTGCGCGGCGCAGTGGGAGTCAGCCTCCTCAATTATTTACAGAAGAGTGGCCCTGGTTGGCAGCCATCTGCCAGGTCCTTGGAAAATTTGAGGAGTCTACCCAGGTGGTGAGCGGCGATGCTGCAATCATTAGCGTCACCATTCCTCTGCTATGCATCTTGAGAAGTTCCCTGCAAAGCATAAAGGCAGACGCTTTGCGCTCGGAAACAGAGCCGGGGGAAGACAGTATGTCGCTGGATAGTCAGAGCACCCGCCTGTCTATATCTCAGCGCGTTGAGGAGGAGGAGCATGAGGAGGATGAGGAGGAGGGGGAAGAGACAGCTTGGCCCACTGGTGAGGGTACACATGCTGCTGGGCTGTCATCCTTTCAGCGTGTATGGCCTGAGGAGGAGGAAGAGGAGGAGGAGGAGGATCCTGAAAGTGATCTTCCTAGTGAGGACAGCCATGTGTTGCGTACAGGTACCCTGGCACACATGGCTGACTTCATGTTAGGATGCCTTTCTCGTGACCCTCGCGTTACACGCATTCTGGCCACTACGGATTACTGGGTGTACACACTGCTCGATCCACGGTATAAGGAGAGCCTTTGAACTCTCATTCCCGAAGAGGAAAGGGGTTCGAGAATGATGCTATACCACAGGGCGCTGGTGGACAAACTGATGGTAAACTTCCCATCCGACAGCGCTAGTGGCAGAAGGCGCAGTTCCGAGGGCCAGGTAGCAGGGGAGGCGCAGAGATCAGGCAGCATGTACAGCGCAGGCAGGGGAACATTCTCCAAGGCCTTTGCCAGCTTTATGGCTCCCCAGCAAGACTGTGTCACCGCTCCCCAGTCAAGGATGAGTCGGCGGGAGCACTGTAAAAGGATGGTGAGGGAGTACGTAGCCGATCGCACGACCGTCCTCCGTGACGCCTCTGCCCCCTACAACTACTGGGTGTCGAAGCTGGACACGTGGCCTGAACTCGCGCTGTATGCCCTGGAGGTGCTTGCTTGTCCTGCAGCTAGCGTCTTGTCAGAGAGTGTGTTTAGTGTGGCTGGGGGAATCATCACGGATAAGCGTACCCACCTGTCAACCGACAGTGCCGACAGGCTTACACTCATCAAGATGAACAAAGCCTGGATTTCCCCAGACTTCTCTTCTCCACCAGCGGACAGCAGCGATACGTAAGCAATACGTAGGCTGCACCCGCGGATGGAAGCTACGTTCTCTCTCACCATCCAAAACGGGGACATTTCTGCTTCATCAATCTGTGTCTAATATTCCTCCTCCTCCTCCTGCTCCTCCTCCTGAAACCTCACGTAATCACGCTGAACGGGCAATTTTTCTTAGGGCTACAAGGCTCACTCATCTAATTTTTCTAAACAATTTTTATATGTTTCAATGCTCTTAAAAGCGTTGAAACTTTAACTTGAACCAATTTTTCGTTAAACTGGGCTGCCTCCAGGCCTAGTTACCACTTAAGCCACATTAACCAAAGCGATTAATGGGTTTCACCTGCCCTCTTGGTTGGCCATGGCCAATTTTTTGGATGTACATTAGTACTGTTGATACAGCAATTTTTGTGGGCCCTCGCCTACAGTGTAATCAAATGAATTTTTAGCCCACCTGCATTACAGCTGACGTTACATCCGCTGTGTTGGGCAATGCAATGGGATATTTTTGTGTATCGCCGGTGGGTTCCAGGGAGCCACCCATGCTGTAGGTGCACACGGAGTTTAACCTACATCTGTCCACTTGTAAAGAACCCCAGTCTGACTGGGGCATGCAGTGTGGGCCGAAGCCCACCTGCATTAAGCACGACATTACTACCTCAGCTGTGTTGGGCAATGCAATGGGATATTTCTATGTACCGCCGGTGGCTTCCTGGCACCCACCCCTGCTGTGGGTCCACAGGGAATTATAAATGCATCTGTTTCCACTTGTAAAGAACCCCAGTCAGACTGGGGCATGCAGTGTGGGCCGAAGCCCACCTGCATTAAGCACGACATTACTACCTCAGCTGTGTTGGGCAATGCAATGGGATATTTCTATGTACCGCCGGTGGCTTCCTGGCACCCACCCATGCTGTGGGTCCACAGGGAATTATAAATGCATCTGTGTCCACTTGTAAAGAACCCCAATCTGACTGGGGCATGCAGTGTGGGCCGAAGCCCACCTGCATTAAGCACGACATTACTACCTCAGCTGTGTTGGGCACTGCAATGGGATATTTTTATGTACCGCCGGTGGGTTCCAGGAAGCCACCCATGCTGTCGGTCGACAGGGACTTCACAATAGGGAGTTGTACCTGCCTGTGTCTATGAATTAAAAAGCCCGGTCTGACTGGGGCATGCAGAGACATCTTGACAGAATGAATAGTGTGTGACACATAGGTTCCCCATTGCTATGCCCACGTGTGCAGCTCCTGATGGCGGTGGCACAGGATTCTATTTCTCATTGCTTCTGTACAGCATTGTGGGCTATCGCCCCGCCCCTTTTAAAGAGGGTCGTTGCCTAGCCGTGTCAACCTCTGCAGTGTGTGCCTGCGGTTCCTCCTCATGGCAGACGCACTTCTAAATAGACATGAGGGTGGTGAGGCATTAGGGCAGCTGAAGGCTGCGCAGGGACACTTTGGTGTGCGCTGTGGGGGGGAGGGGGGGCGGTTGGGCAGCATGTAACACAGGAGAAGTGGCAGTGGAGTGTCATGCAGGCAGTGATTGTGCTTTGTTGGAGGTAGTGTGGTGCTTAGCTAAGGTATGCCATGCTAATGAGGGCTTTTCAGAAGTAAAAGTTTTTGGGAGGGGGGGGCCCACTCTTGCCGCTATTGTGGCTTAATAGTGGGACCTGTGAACTTGAGATGCAGCCCAACATGTAGCCCCTCGCCTGCCCTATCCGTTGCTGTGTCGTTCCCATCACTTTCTTGAATTGCCCAGATTTTCACACAAGGAAACCTTAGCGAGCATCGGCGAAATACAAAAATGCTCGGGTCGCCCATTGACTTCAATGGGGTTCGTTACTCGAAACGAACCCTCGAGCATCGCGAAAAGTTCGTCCCGAATAACGAGCACCCGAGCATTTTGGTGCTCGCTCATCTCTATTTATAACATATCTTATTACAGAAGACTGCTTCTTTCTCCACTTATCAACCACTTCTTCCACACCACCTTGATTCCTGCAAGATCAGTACACAGAGGTCTGTATATGGACCGTTTAGAAAATAACTACAACTCATAGAAGTTTGTGTGTATCTCTTGGCCCCTCTCCATCCAACAGCTCCACGTCCTCTCCCTTCCTCATCCTCTCTTTCCATAGTTTTCTGGAGCTGTAATCTGTGTCTAACATGGAGCTGAGTGGTGACCTTGACTGGGGCTTCATCCACCATGGAGGAATGGGCTGGTGACTCGGACGGAGCATGTGCCACTACAGGAACCATAATATTGGTCTGCAACAAAGTCGGTATTACAATGGGAGTCAATCAGGGTTGGAACCAGGGCCATGAAACTTTCATGCCCCGGATCTAATTAAGCTAAACATGCTTGAGGTCTATGACATACTGTTTTATACTCAACCCATGGCTTGGCGACCCCGCAGATACAATGCAGGTAGTTCTGAAATGACAGGGTCCAGCTCATTTGTGCTGTTAACCAAAAGTTTCATTTAATAAAACAGTTCAACAGGTAGCTTTGCTCAGGTTGCAGACAACTGATATAGAATAAGTAGCTTAGAACACTTCAAAGACTTTTTCGGGCAGCAGAAGTATAATAAAGTCCAAATGTCCTTACACCATGAGCGATGCATGGGGAATGGTTTTACTGTTTGTGAACTGCATACAAAGTTATTTTTACAGGTATTAACTTCCCAGGTACCAGGCGTACTTCCACAGCTGTTCTGTTTAAACTATCTGATGTTAGCTCTCTCAGGGCTTGCAATTGTCTGACAAACCAACTCTCAGCATGTAGCCGAACCCAAGGAATTTGTCACTGCTTTCTCGTAAGCCTGCCTCTAAGGTAGTGGCCAGGTAAGGATCATCTCTCTTTCACTTCAAACCCACTGTCTCACACCAGCAATGTGTCCACCACAGTAACCAGAACACCTTTCCTTCCACCCGCTCAAAGCTAGCTCCACCTCCTCACACCACACCGCAGCCTTACAGGAGCAGAGCTCTTTACTGTGTCTAATAAACACTCCACTAAACAAAGAGAACTGAACCCAAGTTCCTCTTCTACACGTCTACAGAACTCTGTGTACCAATCACTCCATGCAGAGTGAGTGATCAGTGCAGAAGATGGAGGGGTGATAAGTGGGGAAAGAGGCTATTTTCTGTAATAAGATATATTACAAAGTTTCTTATATGTGACTGTGCCATTGATTATAAAAAAAAGTGTAAAAATTAAGGTATTCTTTAAAAAAAATATTTTTTGCATCATCACGTTCAAAGACCCATAGCATTTAGATTTTTACCACATTTTCCATTGGTACATGTAACTTTTATCCTTGTTTATCATTGTGTATTTTGGAAAGTAAATGAATAAAAAAAAAAGCAATTCATGTTTTGTTTTTCTTTACATTGTTCACCTAGCAGGATAAATGTCATATTTTTATAGTTTGGATGAATAAATGGAGCAATACCTATTATGTGTGTTTTCTTCATAGCAAAGGCGGTTTTGTCTGGAAAAATAGTCTTTTTCATTTTAACTAAGAACATTTTATTTTTTTTAAATTAAAGGGGTTGTCTCGCGAAAGCAAGTGAGGTTAAGTACTTCTGTATGGCCATATTAATGCACTTTGTAATATACATCGTGCATTAAATATGAGCCATACAGAAGTTATTCACTTACCTGCTCCGTTGCTGGCGTCCCCGTCTCCATGGCGCCGACCGAAGCCTTCTTCTCTGGTCGCCGCAACAGTCGGCGCTTGCGCAGATAAGAATCCTCTGCTGGCTGTGTCCGGGCTCACGAGCGGCGTCCGGGGCGGAGCTACGCGATGACGCGTAGAAGGGGCGGAGCCAAAACGCCGCTGCCGAGCCAAGCCGAAGGGAGAAGACCCATCTGCGCAAGCGCGTCTAAAAAAGCAAGAAGACACCGAAATTAGACGGAGCCATGGAGACGGGGACGCCAGCGACGGAGCAGGTAAGTGAATAACTTCTGTATGGCTCATATTTAATGCACGATGTATATTACAAAGTGCATTAATATGGCCATACAGAAGTACTTAACCCCACTTGCTTTCGCGAGACAACCCCTTTAAGGCTCATTTAACTTTTTTTTTTACAATTATTATTAGTCCTTCAAGGGAACTTGAAGATGTGATTGCTACATCCCTGGTATACTCTTATGCCTATGGTTGACATGATGTAAACCCATCAACACCCCAAAACAATGAGAGTGTGGTCAAAAACAAGCCAAGAGGAAGTTAGCAGATCAGGAGAAAACTATGCCAATTGGCAAGCCATATATGCACAAAGTCAAACATGTCCATTTCTGCACCAAAATCTGCAGTATATTTTGTATTATCTATACAATTTGTTGGGGATTTTGATGCAGATCCGTGGGAGATTTCACCCTTCCAATCGAAGGGGTGCATTCTGCTGCAGACCTGCACCAAACCTGCTGATTTTGACGCAAAACTTTGATGCAGAGTTTGGTACAGATCTTCTGCCCTTAGAAGAGATAAAACAGGTGGGAAGGATGGCAGAATGCAGAGTACGGTAACATACTACCAAAAAAGAATGAATCGGTACCTGTGGCAAACAGGATACTCATACAGTAATTAAGACCAAAGATACTGGTAAGAAACACCACTTGTGCTAGACCAAGCCAAAATATATTAATGCAAGGAACAACAGCATAAAGGCATGGCAGTAAGAAGTAACGAAAAAAACAAGGAAGATCATAGACTGAGATAAAAACAAATAGACCAAAGGCAAGGATGCATGCAAATGAGTGGAGACTATGAGGTCACGACCTACTACATAATTGAAACTATTAGGGAGGGAATATATTTCATATAAACATGTCATGTACAAAAGCTGTAAATTTGTTAGTGTTAAGTTTAATTCGTCCTACTAAAACTCCTAATGAAAATGTATTCTGAGTACAATCACGTGTGCTCCTTATTAGTAGCCATTAAATGCCCTAAACTGTTCAGTGTGCCAAGGCCTTTGAGCAATTATAGCTATATAGAGATACAAGCTGTAATGAACTTACCTCTTCCAGCCAATCAGAGAACTGGGAGATTTAATTAAACTACCTGCACATTGACTCCAGTGCCAGTAATTAGTGTGATTTTCTCTAACCTACTTGCTGTTTCTTTGCTTACACTGCCTGAATTGTTCTGACCCTGTTTATTATTAACGACACTACTGGATTCACTCCTGGAACTGTACTCTGGATTCCACATTTGATACTTGTAGTTCTTCTGGTTCTGACTCATGGGTATTCATGACTACTCTTCTGCCCTGACCTCTGGATTCCATATCAGATGCTTGCAGTTCTCCTGGCTATTTCCGACTATTCTTTTGCCTTGACCTTTGAACTTGTCACCCACCCATTTACACTACACTTCATCACCTGCTCCCCTCTACTAGTCGGCTACTATTCTAAGATCCCCAGGAGCGAAATCCAGATACCTGTATAAAAATTGAAGGGTGAAAGTCTGGGGATGCCTAAGGGTATGTGCACACAGTGGTATCCAATATGGATTTTTTTCTGCGTGGTTTCTGTCTCTAAAACTATGGAGGATGTGTCACTTCTTGACGTGGATTCGAGTAGAATTGTGTCAGAAATTCTGCATGCAGATTTTGCCCATTCATAGGGCATGTGGATCTGCAGCAAAATGACCAGTGGTTTTAGAGGTCAAATCCACAAAAAAATCATAATTCATTCGGCCCTGTGCACGTACCTTAAGACTATACACCCCAGTCTAGCCAGCACTAGGCCAACTGTGGTCTCAAAAGTCACAGCAGGTGAGGGATATCATAACATAAGCACTGTAGCTAAACTACATAAAATATTGTATCATGATGTGCTGATGAATAAGTTATAGTTAGTTACTAATTCGGGAATATGTTTGACATTGTTTAAAGTGCAAAAAGTTTATAGTGTGAAATATCTACAAATTATTTATCACCTTGCTTCTAGGTATGACATCCAAACATCTACAGTGCTGTATACTGCTAATGAGTGCAGTGAGACAAATTGTCAAGTAATCCCTGGGTTGGTAAAACAATTATATCTAGCAGTTAGCATATGGGAACCAATGTTTTTGAAATGTCTTTACACTGTATATGTAAATCAATTGTACTTTCTGCACATCGTGGTCTGAAGGATTATTCCTCCTTCTGCCAATTAGATAGATATGCCTCCATCAATCCATCAAAAGCATTGCCTCTCTGTCATATGCTTAAACACAGTGAACAGAAATACTGTTACTGTGCATCGTAAATGTGTTGCTGAACAGTTCTGAGATATCCTGTACATTTTCACTACTAGTTCCCCCAATAAATACCAAACAGACATGGACAAATTACCCAATTACTTCCATCCCTCCAAGCTTGGATGATACAAAATTTGAAAAATTGCTTGGAAAATGTATGATTAATAGTGGTAATATATATTGCAGATACATACTGCAGATGTTCTATACTTTTTAGTAATTACTGTAACTGTAAGAGACAATACTTCACAAAAGAGTTACAGTTGCAAGCAAAAGTAAGTGAACCCTTTGGAATTACTTGAATTTCTCCATTGATTACTAATAAAATGTGGTCTAATTGTTATCTAGATCTTCACAATGATAGACAAATGCAATCTACAATACTAATAAAACACAAACACTTGTACTGTTCATGCTTTTTATTGAGTAAATATCCACAGTGCACTGAGAAGGAAAGTGAACGAATGAATTTAATAACCTCCTTTAGCATCAATCGCCTCCACCAAATGTTTCCTGTGGCTGCAAATACGATTTGCACAACGTTGAGGAGGAATGCAACTGTCTTTCAGTTAATCAATATTTCTGAGATGCCTTGTATGTACAACCCTTTCAAAGCATACTGCAGCATCTCAATGGGGTTAAGGTCAAGACTTTAACATGGCCATTTTTAAAATACAGATCTTTTTCAACCATTATTTAGATGATTTACTTGTAGGCTTTGCGTTATTGTTTTGCTGCATCACCCAGTGTCTACTCAGATTCCATTCCATTCACTTTCCATTCATCTGTAAAATGTTTTGATACACCTTAGAATTTATTGTTCCCTTAATGATCCTAACATATCCATGCCTTGAGGCAGCAATGTGGACCCAAATCCTGATAATCTCTTCACCATGCTGCACAGCTAGGATAATGGGTTGAGGTTTTGGTGCACAGTGTTTTTTTCCCTCAAAACATAGCACAGTGCTTTGGTCTCTTCTGTAACAAAAGGGAAAGAACCACGGCACTCACAAAGTATCCCACAGAATAAAATCTGGTGGGAGGAGGGGAAAAAAAGACTTTTGACAGTCAAAAAAGATGCAGAGCCACCATCGGGGCTATGGACAAAAACCCCTTATAAACATGCAGTGAAAAAATAGTGGAGAGGTGGCAGCATAAAGTGATGCAAAAATTTTTTTCTTTAAAGGAACATTTTATTGTTTCAGAGTTAAAAACAGGCAACGTTTCAACCTCCTTGAGGTCTTTTTCAAGCCTGTAGCAAACAAACACATAAAACAGAATATCAAACCACAATAACATAAAAAAATATAAACAACATACAAGATATGAAAGACCATAAAGAACCATACAGGGAATATATACACAATACATACCCAATAATAACATAAGAAACAAGGTATGGAGTCCATGTTCCGCATAGTAACTGAGAGAGACTATTTTTTCACTGCTTGGTCTCTTCTGTACACAGAACATTTGTGCAGACATATTGTGGAACTGTTGTGTTGGTTTGAGTTTACCCTGCTGGTGGTTTTATATTTGTGTCTTCTGGCACTAATGGGAGTTGGTTTGGGTGTGTTGCTGTTGGTGTACACCTAAGGGCTATTAGGGAGAGTTTTTATTTCCTCCTCACCGTGGTTCTGTGCTATTCAATTTTTCTGCAGTATCCTTCAGGGTGTGGAGGAGAACATAGCTGGGTTCAGTGGTTCTTCCAAGAGACTGGGTTCTGAGTTTCTTCGAAGCAACCTTTAAAGACAAGTTCAGTGTTGGATTTTTGGTGGACTGTGTTTTGTATTGAGGTATCTTAACCCCTTAATGACACAGCCCCTTTTTCAATTTTCATTTTTTCCTCCCTCCTTCAAAAAAACCGTTACTGATTTATTTATCCATCGACGTCGCTGTCTGAGGGCTTGTTTTTTGTGGGACGACTTGTATTTTTAAATGATGCCATTTAATGTACCATATAATGTACTGAAAAACTTTTAAAAAATTCTAAGTGGAGTAAAATGAAAAAAAAAAAGGACATTCCGTCATCTTTCAGTGCGCCTTGTTTCTACAGCGCACAAACTGCAACATAAGTGACATGATAACTTTATTCTATGGGTCGGTATGATTGCTACGATACCAAACTTGTATAGGTTTTTTTTTACTGTACTACTCTTTTTTTTTTTCAAAGACATTTAATATTTTTCAATTATTTTTTGTGGTCATCTTGTGCACGCAATAACGTTTTTATTTTTACGTCGACGTAGTTGAGTGAGGGCTCATTTTTTGCGGGATGCCCTGTAGTTTCCGATAGTACCAATTCGGAATACATATGACTTTTTAATCGCTTTTTATTGCGTTTTTCTGGGAAACAGGGTAACTAAAAAAGTGCATTTCTGGTGTTCTTTATTTTTTTTCCGGACGACGTTCACCGTGCGGGATAAATAATGCACTACTTTGATAGGTCGGACTTTTACAGAGGTGACGATTCCAAATACATATTTTTATTTTATGATTTAGATTTTTTAATAATAGATATGGCAAAAGGGGGGTGATTTAAACTTTTATAACTTTGTTGTTTTTTTTTACAATTAATAAAACTGTATTGATTTTTTTTTAACTTTACTTTAAAGTCCCCCTGGGAGACTACAACCAGCGATGCTTTGATCGCTCCTGCAGTATGACGTAAGCCATAGCATTACGTCATACTGCCATTTGACAGGCAGTCTATCAAGCCACCCAACGGGGATGGCTTGATAGGCAGTCTGCTAAGGCAGCCCTGGGGCCTTTCAGATGGCCCCCGGCTGCCATTACACCTGCACTGCTCCCCCAATCTCACCGCGGGGGGGCCGTACGGGACCCCAGAACATAGTTTGGGGCATTTAAAGGGTTAATAGCTGCTGGTTAGGTTAGCCACTCACAGCATAGGGGATTGTTCCATTGACCTTATCCTAGGCTGTCAATGACCCAAAAGCCATATGTACAATTTAACAGTTCTTGAAAGACAGTTCCTTAAAAAGTATATCCAAGACAGACAAAAAAGGTAGCATATTCGTCCTTCTCACTCCCCATCAGCTGCTGTTTTTTTTCTTTGTCAAGAAAAAGGATGGAGGGTTGCGACCCTGTTTGGATTTCAGGAAGTTAAATAAAATTACTTAGCGAGACCCCTATTTGTTGCAACTCATCCCTGATCTATTTAGTCAGGTAAGGGGTGCCAGGTTGTTTACCAAGTTAAATTTACATGGTGCATTTAATCTAATTCAGGTCAAGAAGGAGGATGAATGGAAAATAGCTTTTGCAACCCCAGGACATTTTGAAAATTTGATTATGTATTTTGGTCTGACTAATGCACCTGTGATATTTCAGGCCTTGATAAATAAAGTTTTGCATCAGTTTATTGGTCATTTTGGACTAGTGTATCTGGACGATAGTCCTATTTTTTCCCCAGATTATGAATCTCATGTGTTACATATGCATCAGGTACTTTTGGTACTGTGCGAGAATTACTTATTTGCAAAGGAAGAGAAATACGTCTTTGTGGTGCAAGAGGTTTCGTTTCTGGGTCATATGACTCCAAAGGGTTTCAGGATTGACCTGGGGAAGGTTCAGTGCCTGCAGTACCAAACTGGGTTGCTGCAATGTTGACAGTGCTATTTACTTCCAGCTCTATCCACAATAACATCTGGCTTGGGGATCAGCTGATCATCAGGGATCCCAAGTGATGGACCCTCACAAATCAACTATTAATGAACTATCTTGAAGATAGGTCACTTAAGCCTCATTTACACCCAACGATTATCGCTCAAAATTTGTTTAAACGATGGCTCTTGAGCGATATTGTTACATTGAAAACACTTCCATCTTTCACTCTTCGGCTAAACAATGATTTTTAGGTGAGCTTAAAATACGCTGTTCAGCTGGAGAGAGATAGCAGGGACTGCATGCTGTGTTCTCTATGGGAGCAGCTGATTACACTGTATTCAGCTGACAGCCCACGTGAAGACAATGCAGCTGAGTGCAAAGTTCAGACTACATGCTGGGATTTGCAAACAGCTGATGGAGGCTCATCTACACGCAAATGAAGGTAATAAACTGCTAATGGACATTAGTGTCTATTTGCAATTTATGCAAAACGATCGCTAAAACTGTCAATCTTTGAAAATCCCTTTACGCACTTCAGGACTGCGAAACACATATGTGTTCTACGATTGTGAAGTGTGTATGTAGCAGGCTCAGGAGCCGAGTTTGCTCCATACCTGGTGTCTATCAGCAGTTTCTGACAGCTGACAGCCACCGATAACTGCCGCAATCATATTTAGCTCTGATCATAGTAGTTTAGATGCTTTGATCAAAGCTAACCGCGTGTCTGTCAGTGGAAGGGAAGACCCCTTGTTTATTGTACAGTAAATTAAATGGTGCCATTTAAAGATACAACTCACTCTGCAAAAAAACTATCATACGGCTATGTTAATGGAAAAATTAAAACTTTATGTCTCTTGGAAGGCGAGGATGAAAAACTAAAAATAAAAAAAAATGAAAAATCTGTGGTACTAAAGTGGTTAGTAAAATGTCTGCTCCTTCCTACCTCCATTTTTCTTTTCTTTCTTAAATCTCATACCCTTCCTCCCATATTATCATATAGCTGAAAAGCTATAGAGAGAAATATCTGGTGGATAGGCGCAACTCTCCAGAAAAGATAATGGGACGGTAGGATATATTAGTATCCTACCATCCGACTATCTTATCTGGAGAGTTGCACCAATCCACCATTCTTTTCTCTCTATAGCTTTTCACACAACTGTCATGCCCACCATTGGTGGGCTCTCCTGGTTGGCAGCACTTCCACAGCACATTCAATTTTCACAGCCCATTCTAAGGCTTCTTGGTCTCCAAAACCTTCAATACCATCAGGTTTGCTTTACCCCTCTCCTTTCCTAACCACATTATCATGGGCAATGACACTATGGAACTTGTCTTCCAAGAGAAGCTATTTTTCTAACAAGCTTAGCTTATACACTCACACCTTTTTATCAGTAATGTATGGTTACATGGTCCTAATGTAAGGGGTAATTAGTAAAATGAGGGGTTTGTCTCTGTTAGCTCATCCGTTTACTTGCATTATTCTTCTTAGTGAAGTTCAGTGACCCAATATTACACTTTATATGGGTGTTGTAAGTGGTAGGCTTTAGTTGGGCGATGCTAATGACCATCATCATTTACAATTTACTGCTATTTGCTAATAGAGATCCTTGAATGCTTCATGATACTATAAAGGAGATTCATGACATACAGCTTGAGGAAAATATATGGGAAAGAAAACAATAAGTCTCTCTCTCTCTCTCTCTCTCTGTCTCTCTCTCTCTCTCTCTCTCTCTCTCTCTGTATATATATATATATATATATATATATATATCCAGTTGATTTGCTCTACATGGCAGTATAATCATATAATAATAAATAAATGATTATAAACATTTTTAAATATAAACATTATTGTAAGTGGTGCGTCTTGCATACCAGTCTGTTTTATCTACATTGGTGTTTAAATGTATTCCATTATAACCTGAGCCATAGTCAAACAAATGTGACTGTTCCGAAACAGCGACATTAATGTGCTAAGAATCCTTTTCAGCGGGGATCTTGAAGTCATCTTTTATGTCAAGCTGTATTTTTATGGTGGAATGAGTAATGAGGAAACACTACAATTTATATATAACAACTTTAGAAGGTACATTTTGTACATGTCAAATTGGTCACATGAGATGTCTTCCAGGGAGCAAAACATTTGCTGTAAATAATAACTAACTTGCTGGTCAATGGACTGCTTTTATAAACTACTGACATGGGGAATCACATTCATTTACATCTTCAGGCATCAGTGCATTACAGCCTACTTTCGGAGGTTTGTTTTGTATTCATAAACTGCTTGGGCTAGACTAGAATCTGTTAAGAACTCATGCATCTTTTTCACAGTGTATCCAGAGATACAGTATATAAGAGAATGATATATATTTGTGCAACATTACATGAAACGATTTGCCCAATAGGACAACCTGTAGGGCTGAAAACTTTCGCTCAAAATAGATATTGATATTTTTCAATGAAACTTTCTCACTCTATGGGTAAGTAATTACTGTGTATAAACATGTTTGTTTTATTCACTTCATCTTCATCTCAAAGTTCATTCACATTTGCGCTATAGATTCTGTTTTGCTGCTCGGTTATGCCCTGCAACGTTTTACAGTGCAAAATAGTGCTGCACAGGCAAAATAATGCTGCACAGGCTTGGACCGGCCCACCAGGAGGATGGTGAATCTCCCATTGGGCCTTTGAGCTATGTGTGAGCCACACCCCTTGTGCAAGTGCAGTGCAGAGGGACTGTCCAGTAGAGGAGGCCCTGCCCACAAACCCCATGTTCAGGACTGACTGCTTGCAGGCACTGCTGCTGCTCTCTTTTTCTGCTCCTTCTGTAGTATGGAGTCAGGCCAGAGAGAAGAGAAAAGGGAGGCAAGAGCAGTGACCAAGGGCCTCAGTGAGCAGTCCCTGGTCATGTGATCGCCGTTATCCAATAGATAATAGCGATCACATAAAAGTTAAACAGTTGCAGTGTAATGCTTCTTTCGGTTTGGGCCTCGTTGTGCATAGAGACATAATATTAGGGCCACAATGGGTATATTTCTGAACACGGGACAAACGGGGGATCCATTCATTCATATGTATGCTGTACAAAAAAAAGAACAAAAAAAATAATTTTTTCCTTCTGCTTTGATTAGATTCATTCAAAAACTGTGGGATCAAGATATGCAGTACACCCCTAGATGAATTCGTTAAGGGGTCTAGTTTTCATAATATGGTCATTTGTAGGGTTTCTCGTTTCAGCCGCGTGTGACTCATGTGCTCTTTTAATGTAGTCAGTTTTCTGTTTTGAAGGGCTTACTCACACTGCCGTAGGCACAACTCAGCGGCACAGAGCGTAGCTGCGCCTCAACAAGGGGAATACTTTCTTCTTTGCCAGCAGTTCAAACTCTATGCCACAGCGCAGGAGTCTGAAAATAGAGGCCGGAAGTCAGGGGCTGCCCGAACTCCCACACACGTAGTTTAACTACGGCCGGGAAAAGAAGTGGTCAAAAGTAAACCACTGAAATCCCATAGAGATCAGTGATTTTGTTTTGTCTGGTAATACAGCTGTGATTATCAAGACCGTATAAGGGGACAAAAGCGCACTCGTCTGAATCGGCCCTAATTCTGGCTCCCCCATGAAATCACTTTCAGGGCTTATTCAGACAACCGTATTTCTGCAGGTATTTCTGCATGTTTAAAAGTTGCACATAAAACCCAACAAATCGAAGCATTGAATTCCAATTGATTCATTCGTGTGTTTTTTCTTCGCAAAGTATTTATGCACGAAAAAAATAGGACCTACTCAATATTTTTCGCCATCTTTTTTATACGACGAGTGAAAACAGAGATCTTGACCTGTCTTCCACCACGTTATGCAGCAAGCTCCCATAGACTTCTAGCAACTAGAAAAAAAGGGAAGGGAGTTACCCTGCATACAACGCTGGGAAAAGAAGACAGCTCACCCTAATTAGGCATTAATTGAAATTCCAAACATTTTCTTCCGATCGTTGCTTGCCATTGCTTCAGCATGCTTTTTTACATACACGCAGCAGCGCCCCATGTGAATGACTTTAAATATGCAAATTACAGTGTGGAGTCAATCGTGGCAAAAAAAAATCACTCATGCGAATAACAGTGCGTACGGGCGAACGTATAATGGCATATGCTCGTGTGAAGGAGCTCTCAAGTCGTGAACTTGGGTGAATACATTTTGCAACTCACTTTATTTACTTGAGTGCTGCTTTTTCTTCCGTATACTAGTTAGTTTTATACTTGCACTGTTTAACAGCAAACAACTGGGAATTTCCTCTGTGGACTAACGTGTTTTTTTGATCATGTCAAGAATCTATATAGGAATGCTTTTTACCAACAAGAATCTAATAACTAAAATCTCTTGAAACATTTGTTGGATCAGGGATCTATCATTGTATTTGTCTCTATAAAAATACCCTAATCCGGAAGGATAAGGAATATTTAATGTGAAATGCTGCATAAAAGCAATGGATAGACATCTTGTTTTATTTTGGAAAGTAAAAGAAACAAAGCGGCTTGTGTGGTTGTAAATAATTGCACCTCGGCTTCCAGAGTGAAGAAAAAACACCATTGTTCTCTTGGGATGCGAACAGTGCTCAGTCTAAGCCACAGGAAAATAAATGGCTTCTTTTTAAACAAAAATGTCATTCAGTGCACAGCAATCAGTCTTAAAAGGTGCCACTTGCTTGACATTGCTAGAGTTGCTGTATTCTCCTCAGGATCTTGCACTATTATTAGCATAATTCTTGGAGCTCCAACAGTGTTATAGTCACAATGCAGATCAGCATTAATCACGCTTCCAGACAAAAGTAAGAGAAATATATGATGGAAATAAGAAGAATGCCAGCTACGGTGATGCTGTGAAAAAATAACATTCAGGTGTCAGGTATGCTGACAAAGTGAGAATTGGAAACTGTATACCCATGCATTCCAAACAAAGAGTAAAAGAACAAAAATCTACCAGTCAAGCAACTGGCCTAGTTAATCATTGCAATGCTGCCTCTGGGGCAATTATAAACATAGCTATAAAACTTTATAAATTAGTACTGAGTCGGCTTTATAGGTATGGCTTACACAAGATTATTGTAGGAGCAGAAGTATAGATGGCTGCTTTATAAATGGTAACTTTAGGCACATGTGTAGTGGTCGCCCATGTGCAGCTAGATAAAGAGATGGAGCTGACTTTGCTGTATACTTAATAATTAGAGATGAGCGAACCTACTCGGCCACGCCCCTTTTTCGCCCGAGCGCCGTGATTTTCGAGTACTTCCATACTCAGGTGAAAAGATTCGTGGGGCGCCATGGGTGAGTGGGGGGGTTGCAGCGGGGAGTGGGGGGAGAGGGAGAGAGAGAGGGCTCCCCCCTGTTCCCCGCTGCTACCCCCCGCTCCGCCACACCTCCCCCCGCCCCCCGGCGCCCCCCGAATCTTTTTTTTTACCCGAGTACTTAAGTACTCGAAAATCGCGGTGCTCGATCGAGTAATTACTCGAAACGAGTACGTTCGCTCATCTCTATTAATAATCTTTACTTAGCAGCTGAATTAATGGTACAGGTGCTTTAACTTGGCACACAGGAATCAGCGGTACAATCACTGTAACTTGGCGTAATGTTTCAGAACGTTGCAACACAGTATCAAAATCTTTGGCAATATAGTCTGTAGTCCTTGACAATACGAATTTTGGAATCTTGGTTACATTGTCTCGGTTTGCTGGCCCTTGAAGAATCAAGTACAGTCCATCTCCAACTACACAGCAATCTCGTTAATACTATCACTCACAACAGTGGTGAAAAGCCTAATATCTGACCTAGCAAATCAGTGTGCTAAATACCAGAGCCACCATAGCTACTACAATCCGACTGTCCTGGCACTTTCCTTCTGAACAGGAGTCTTCACGGAATTTCCTCAACTCACTTCACAAGCTATATCCAACCTCTTCGCACAGGTTTCCAGGGCTTCTCTCATGGAACCTGACCAGGCTACAACCAACCCTACACAGACCCCACGCCTGCCAATGCAACCCACCAATATAGCATCACAACAACATGCTGCATGTCACACTTCACCATTTAGTGGCAGACTCCACCCTATGTGGCAGACATGCCTCACTATTCGCCAAGTTGACACACATCCACCCAGCACAGTGGCTCATTGGTGCACACTACAGATGAGCGAGCATGTTCGTCCGAACTTGAAGCTCATTCGAGCATTAGCCTACTCGAGATACTCGTTACTCAAGACGAGTACCACAGGGTGCTCGAGCCGGCAGCTCCATTGAAAACAATGGTCTGCTGGCACCCCTCCATTCTTTTTCAGGGAATGGCTTTACATATAAGCCCTTTCCTAAATATGAAAGATTTTAGTGTAAAAAAAACTTACCTCTCCGCCGCTGCCATGTCCCGCGGGGATGCAGAACACATCTGCCGCGTGTGACAGACGTATCCTGCATCCCCGCAAAGAAAAAGACTTCCCTGCTGCACCTGCCACATCTGTGACAGATGCAGCACAGAAATTCTAAATCGCTGCGGGGAATAATGAATTCCCTACTGCAGCTGTCACACATGACAGCTGCAGTGGAGGATCCTGCTGCCGACACCCCTGAAATGTTTTTCAGGAGAGGGATTTAAATATAAGCTGTGGTAGATGGCTGAGAGGTTTGCCATTTTGTTTGTATTTTCTGTTGTCAGCTGTGAAGATTAGAGATGAGCGAACGTGCTCGGCCCCGCCCCTTTTTCGCCCGAATACCGCGATTTTCGAGTACTTCCGTACTCGGGCGAAAAAATTCGGGGGGCGCCGTGGCGGTGCGGGGGTTGCAGCGGGGAGTGGGGGGGAGAGGGAGAGAGAGAGGGCTCCCCCCTGTTCCCCGCTGCTACCCCCCGCACCGCCACGCCTCTCCCCGCCCCCCGGCGCCCCCCGAATCTTTACGCGCGAGTACTGAAGTACTCGAAAATGGCGGTACTCGGGTGCGTAAGTACTCATTACGAGTACGTTCGCTCATCTCTAGTGAAGATGCTATATTGTGTCTCTAATCTAAACCTCTGGAGGAAGGGAACATTGCCCCCCCACCTCCACAAGAATTGAAAGAGCAGTGCTTTGTGCCCATAAACTGGTCAAACCAGTTCTAACCAGCAGAGAACTTATCTAGGAATGTCTTTTTGTAAAGGGACAGGAAATGGCTGGCTGGAGAGAAACACAGGACAACAAGTCAAGAATGAATAAAGCATGCTCAAGGGAAGCTCCTCCTGGGTGAATGATCTCACAGCTACCTCACAAATACCTCCCTATGAGAATGACCTATCAGCACACAAAATTATGTAGCCTAAATGACCCAACTTCCTGATTTGAAAGCTTATATAAACTTTTACCCGCCTAAATAAACAGAATCTTTTTGGAACACATAAAAAGTAAACGTGTGTTTTTTTGAAAAGGTCTCCAAGCCTGTACATTATTCCTATATAATATGGCACCCACAGTATATCGAATAGCAAAAATTGCGCTCACAAAGCCGTTCCCTGAAAAACAAAGAAACGTGTTAAAAAAAACAACAAAACATACATACTCACCTCCCTTCGGCTGCCGGGCTCAGCCGCGTCTTCTCCTGGCTGTCCCCGGCTCTGTAGATCTCAGCTATCAGCAGGCGGGGATTTAAAATTCCCACCTTCTGGTAGCTCTGATTGTGATTGGCTGATAGCTCAGAGCTACAGAGCCGGCGACAGCGGCAGAACCCGCGGCCGAGCCCTGACAGGTGAGTTTTGTTTTTTTTACACTATTTTAAATGGCTTTTCAGGGAAGGGCTTATGAAGCTGTTCCCTGAAAATCCATTGACGGCTGGCAGGGCTCAGCGGCGACTTCTGCAGCTGTCCCTGGCTCCGTAGCACTGCTGAGCTATCAGCATGCGGGGATTTAAAATGCCCGCATGCTGATAGTTCAGAACTACAGAGACAGGGACAGCGGCAGAAGTCGAGGCTGAGCCCCGGCAGCCGAAGGGAGGTCAGTATTTTTTTTTTTACACTATTTTAAATGGCTTTTCAGGGAAGGGCTTCATAAGCTTTATTGACGGCTGCCGGGGCTTAGCCGCGACTTCTGCTGCTGTCCCCGGCTCTGTAGATCTCAGTGGTCCCCACTTGTCTTCTGCATACATCTGTTCCCCCGCTCTTAGTGCTCGGCTGTTATACAGCCGAGCGCTTGGAGCTGAGGATGCAGAAGAAAAGCGGGGTGTCCACGATTGTCTTCTGCATCCAGATGTTTTCTGCACGAAGCACCCAGCTGTTATACAGCCGAGCGCTCCCAGCCGGGTATGGAGAGCAGAGCTGGACCACTCTGTTCTTCATTCCCAGCCTGTTATCAGGGAGCGGGATACAGCTGAAACAATAGAATCAGGTGTATCCCGCTGTGAATCCCTGATAAGGCTCATCATCATCTTTCAGCACGCTGAAAGACGACGATTAGCGAAGGGCGAACGAAAACTGAACGATGTAAGTGCAGTTACACACAATGATTATCGCTCAAAAGACGGCTTTTGAGCGAATATAGTTGCGTCTAAATGAGCCTTTAGCTATTCCTCCTGACTTTGTCTCGTCAGCAAATTTGATCAGTTTCCCCTCAATTCTAGATCATTTATAAAAATGTTAAACACTGGGCCTAGGACAGAGCCTTGTGGTACAATTTGAGCTTTTCTTCTAATTGAATGTGCTGCCATTTATGCTTCCTCCTTGACTACGATCACTCAGCCAGTTGTGAATCCACCTAACAGATGCCTCGCCAATTCCATACTTGGTCATTTTTTCAATAAGTATGGTATGAGATACTTTGTCAAATGCTTTACTAAAGTCAAGATACACTGTATCTACCTCATTTTTCTGATCAACCCAGTCTGTGATTTTGTCAAAGAAGGAAATTACATTAGTCTGACATGACTTGTTTGTAATGCTGCATTTAGACAGTATGATTACACTGTGCAACAAATTATTTTTTAAATTTCATGAACGAAAGTAATTGTTTTTTTTCTATAAAATGAAAACATACTGCTTACACTGATAAAACTGAATAATAAATAGCTCACACGTCTCATTTTCAAGTTATTTAACCCCTTAGTGACCAAGCTTTTTTTTAGTATTAAAAAATCGTAACTCCTTTATTTATCTATCAATGTCGCTGTATGAGGGCTTGTTTTTAGCAACACGAGTTGTATTTTTCAATGGTACTATTTAATGTACAATATAATGTACTGAAAAACTTTTAAAAAGTTCTAAGTGGAGTAAAATGAAAAAAAAAATGAAATTCTGCCATCTGCCGTCTTGTTTCTACAACCCACAAACTGCAACAAAAATTACATGACAACTTTATTCTATAGGTCAGTACAATTACTTTGATACCAAACTTGTGGTTTTTTTTTGCTGTACCAATTTTATTTTTTTTCAAAGACATTTGATTTTTTAAAAATTATTTTCTGCTGTCATCTTCTGCGCACAATAACTTTTTTATTTTTAGTAGTTGTGCGAGGGCTCATTTCTTGCGAGACTTCCTGTAGTTTGTGTTAGTACCATTTTAGAATGGATATGACTTTTTGATCACTTTTTGTTGCATTTTTTCTTGGAGACAGAATGACCAAAAAAAGCGCATTTCTGGCGTTCTTAATTTTTTTTTAGTGTGTAAGGGTAAATAATGCATTACTTTGATAGATCAGACTTTTACAGATGCAGCGATACCAAACATGTATTTTTGTTTTATGATTTTGATTCTTTTATTTAGTCTAACCAATGACCTGTAAAAATACATTTCATTAATTACAACTTACTGGTGGAGGATCCGCAGCGTTTCTGCCATGTGGAAACATACCCTATAAGTTACATAAACCTACCCTTTTAGTGTTCAGTCAGCGCGGCACGTGTAACAGCAATTGCAAAATAGTTGCCCAATCACTTTTGTTATTCTTTTTAATTAAGCAAGGTTAATGGCTAGCCTACTAGATTAATTGTATAATTGTATAGGCATATTTTCCAAAAATACAATACAACGGCAATTGGACTACATTATTCCCCATAAATGGAAAACCTTACATGGCAGAAAAAAATGGATATCATATCTGAATTCAGCGCACTAAAGTTACTATGAGCCACCTATCTGCTTACTGGTTACAAAGATTTTGTTGCACAGTGCTATTGTTCAAAAAATCATTCAAACGAGCTAAAGTGAACTATAATCATTCATTCTGAAATTGAGCCAATGACTGAATGACAAAGGAGAATTGTTTGCTTCTTGTTTATCATTCAGTTTCTGTAGGCATAAAAATCATTGTTGGCTCATTCGCTTATTGTTTGGTTTAAACACCAATCATTCAGTCACTGTGTTCGCTTAGCCAGCGATACATCTACCTGTCTGAACATGCTGCACATGTGAGAACAAGTTAGAGATGACATCACTCGCTCGTTCAAATGAGAAACGACTAGTCTAAAAGGACCCTTACAAACACATGGTGGCTCTGGTTAATTACTCCATCCTAATCCCAGTAATTTCCATTTGAAAAACATGCTTTTCTTCCTCTTTAGCATGTGTTTACGTTCTGTGTTCATCCACCCTAGTCTCTTTAAATGCTTCCCATTCTTGCTTATTTTACGGATTTCTAATGATTGCGCTTTCAGAATCTCACTTAGCAAAATTTCCCAACCTTCTTGGACATTTCTGTCCTTAAAAACATCAAGACATTGGATTCTTCCTACCCTCTTTTTGAGTTCATTAAAATCTGCCTTTCTAAAATCCAACCTGGAGGTCTGAGTTTGCTCAGGTCTTCCTCCTCTTGTTATCCAAAATTCAAGGATAGAATGATCCCTGCTCCTAAGGTCCCAGCCACACTTACTTACTCAACCATTCCCTCCCTGTTGGTAAGAATTAGGTCCAAGATAGCAGATCCCTAGTTTCTCTTCTAGCGAACTATCACTAATACCTTTTGAGGGCTCTTTCACACAGGCATTGTTTTCACACAGAATATGCACGTAAAAATCGCGTCTATTAAAACCAATGGTTTCCTATAGAAATGTTCAGATGAAGAAATTTTAGATGCGCAAAAAACTCACACCTTAAATAGATAGGACAGCACTAATCTAAGATTCGTGCTGCGTAAAAAGATAGGACTGGAGATATTCTTGGTGTGTGATGTGCAGGAGTCTCCATAGACTCCTACGGGAGCAGGAGTTTAGCTGTGTCCAACTGTGGAAGTATACACCTAAAAAAAAGGTCCTGCACAGAAATGGCTCACCTCCTGAAAATGTCTTTATACTTTCAGTATGTGTACAAGCCAATGAGTTCACTTGAGTCAAACTAAATAACATATGGTTAGTTGCAGGCCTTAGTAGCCCATGTTAGTGTCTAAGTTCACAAATGTGCAGGTATTTATCAAGGTCCAACCTCACTTACGAATGCTCAACAGAAGCTGTACAGTAGTGTGGTTGAAGAAGTTTTTGATGTTCCCTATTGTTCCTTGACACAAAGAACTGCAGCCATAGACTCTGGTAAATAATAGCCCTGGGATGTATCTGTGTTGTAGCAGCTCTCTTCAAGTAAAGGCTTTTGTGTAACTGGCTGTGGCTATTGCGTTCTGTCCCTCTGGTTAAAGCCAGTGGATAATATAGTAGCAGTCTCTCTTGCAACGTTTCCCAGCTGTATATGTGCTGCTGCTTTACTGATTTACAGACATACAATGAACAAGTCATAGTTCACACCAAATGTAGTCCACACCTACAAACATATACTGAACATGACCCTGTTCACACCAAATGACTGCACCATAAAGGGAACACCACACAAAACAAGTCATA
Organism: Eleutherodactylus coqui; assembly: GCF_035609145.1. NCBI lineage: Eukaryota > Metazoa > Chordata > Amphibia > Anura > Eleutherodactylidae > Eleutherodactylus > Eleutherodactylus coqui. The sequence continues at coordinate 168,864,628 of NC_089838.1, read as the reverse complement.
GTTCACAGCTAGTGTAGTTCACACCTACAGACATCCACTGAAAAATACATTGTTCACACCTAAAGTCTGCTCACTTTACAGACAGATAGAAACCCCACTCAGAACTTAATTCATGCATAGATAAATAGGAGCTAAGTCCATTGTCCACACACTGAGAAAGGGGAAAGAGCGTCAGACACTAGTCTGACATAAAAGGAACAGAGCATCAGACATAAACCACCTGACAACATACAGGACATCAGATGTGGGTCACATCTGTTAAATGGAATTGGGAAGGGGCTCACAGAACATGCAGATGGGGAGATCAGGTGTCCAGACCATCTTCAGGGAAAGTGGGAGAAACAACTCAAACAAGCAGCATACATGACACAATCACCAAGTACTGATATGGAATGATGATGTAAATGGATAAATATTCAACACCCTCTAGCAAAAGGGAGCAACACATACCAGAAGCTGTTTAAATGCATTGTAAACTGAAACTCTATACAAAAAAACAGATCAGTGCATCATTTTTTTTCTACAGAGACTTAATAAGATATGTGTGTATTGATTTTTCATCCACAAAGGTTTCCATAGCCTTTAAGGTTTAACTTTAATAAGCCTTTAAAAAGTCCAGCAAAAACTCCTTCAATTTTCAAGTTTTCTTCTTTATACATAGCAAGAGTGTTTCAACTTTATCCGCTCCAAATCACTGCTCTGGTTGAAAAGAAAGAAAACCCTAATTATCATGAAAACAGCTCAAGAAGATACACGCCTTGAAATGACACTGATTAAGAATGTGTGGATGAGAAGCCAAATGACCTCCAAGTATTTTTAAGTTCAAGTTTTGCCGATTTTACTTTGCCATTTACTTGCCCAGACTTTCACAGAGGCAGACACACGCACGGAGAAAAAACTGGAAATCTTCACATCCCTGGCCAAAGGCAGTGAAGAATAATCATTTTGAAATTTAGAATTCACAGGCCAGTGGCCAAACCTTTTCTGTACATCTCAGAATACATAAAGTGCTGCTGTCTTGATTGTCAGCTTTTCCTATAATTTGTTTCTTTACTTTCTTGCCCATAGGGGCAGAGGGAAAGGTAATCTTTCTTACCTTTTTTATTTCTTCTGTTCTTTCTGATCATTTTCACTCTAAACCCCAGGGAGCTTCATAGTACTGAATTTAAAAATGTTTCTTGTTGAGTACAGAATACACAAATCCCTCAAAGCAGCTTAACATCTATTTTCATATTCACAGCTCATGTTCTCTGACACAATCCCGTTACAAATATTGGGATGCTCTTCAATCAAGTGTTGTGTGGTTGAGAGGCCTATTTGTAAACAGGCTTAGTGACCGCAATAAGTATTAACAGCATTCTTTGCTGCAGCTCATTATAATCACATATTATGCAAAATTTCCTGTCTACATGTAAAATTACCTACACTACAGATATGGAATAATCCTTCTAATTGTCTGTGTGTGAAACTACAGTGTAATCAAGTTGTTCATGGACATTTGTTTATGGTCAAGTAGGTAGAAAATGGGTTATTTCCACAAGAACTAATAACTTAATTCATTTTAAAAAACCTTTGGTAGAGATAGAGAATACAAACATAGCATATTTAGCCTGCAAATTTGGTATAATTTAAAGTCATTTACTAAAAAAGCGTTAAAACTTACACAGTAAAAAAAAAATTCATAGGTTATTATGAGCCCAAAGTACACAAAACAGTGTCGTTTTATCTGTCCGGATACTGTTTTTAGGGGGTCTTTTTGTTATTTTTTAAACTTAAGAGCTTAGTCTATTATTTAAAATGTGCATGCTGAACCAATAGGTACACAAGAAAATATGGCATAATGTATAGTCGTTTCTTGTATTGACCTATTTTCGTATTTATCATGATTTATCTACATTATTCTCCCCTCTTATTTTTACCAGTTGTTTCATTATTGAACTTTATCCACTCTTAGTCCACAAACTACACAGAGTGACTAATATGGTCAACACAACCCAATATATACATAACAGAAAACTGGATATTCATTCCACTCCCACGGAATAGATTATTGCAAATCCATCTACACTAGAGATGAGCGAGCACCAAAATGCTCGGGTGCTCGTTACTCGAGACGAACTTTTCGCGATGCTCGAGGGTTCGTTTCCACTAACAAACCCCATTGAAGTCAATGGGCGACCTGAGCATTTTTGTGTATCGCCGATGCTTGCTAAGGTTTTCATTTGTGAAAACCTGGGCAATTCAAGAAAGTGATGGGAACGACACAGCAACGGATAGGGCAGGCGAGGGACTACATGTTGGGCTGCATTTCAGGTTCCCAGGTCCCACTATTAAGCCACAATAGCGGCAAGAGTGGGCACCCCCCCTCCCAACAATTTTTACTTCTGAAAAACCCTCATTAGCAAGGCATACCTTAGCTAAGCACCACACTACCTCCAACAAAGCACAATCACTGCCTGCATGACACTCCGCTGCCACTTCTCCTGGGTTACATGCTTCCCAACCCCCCCCCCCCCCCCCCCCCGCACGACCCAGTGTCCACAGCGCACACCAAAGTGTCCCTGCGCAGCCTTCAGCTGCCCTCATGCCACACGCTGGGCTCATAGCCACACCACCCTCATGTCTATTTATAAGTGCGTCTGCCATGAGGAGGAACCGCAGGCACACACTGCAGAGGGTTGGCACGGCCAGGCAGCGACTCTCTTTAAAAGGGGCGGGGCGATAGCCCATAATACTGTACAGAAGCAATGAGAAATCCAATCCTGTGCCACCTCCATCAGGAGCTGCAAACGTGGGCATAGCAATGGGGAACCCATGTGCCACACACTATTCATTCTGTCAAGGTGTCTGCATGCCCCAGTCAGACCGGGGTTTTTTATAAATAGTCACAGGCAGGTACAACTCCGCAATGGGAATTCCGTGTGAACCCACCGGCTGTACATAAATGTATCCCATTGCAGTGCCCAGCACAGCTGAGGTAACGTCAGGTCTAATGCAGGTGGGCTTCGGCCCACACTGCATGCCCCAGTCTGACCGAGGTTTTTAATACATAGACACTGGCAGGTGCAAATCCCTAATGTGAAGTCCCTGTGGACCCACAGCATGGGTGGCTCCCTGGAACCCACTGGCAGTACATAAATAAATCCCATTGCTTTGCCCATCACAGCTGAGGTAACATCAGGTTTGATGCAGGTGGGCTTCGGCCCACACTGCATGCCCCAGTCAGACTGGGGTTCTTTAGAAGTGGACACATGCAGTTACAACTCTGTGTGGACCGACAGCATGGGTGGGTCCCAGGAACCCACCGGCGGTACATAAATAAATCCCATTGCATTGCCCATCACAGCTGAGGTAACGTCCGATTAAATGCAGGTGGTCTTCGGCCCACACTGCATGCCCCAGTCTGACCGGGGTTTTTAATACATAGACACTGGCAGGTACAAATCCCTAATGTGAAGTCCCTGTGGACCCACAGCATGGGTGGCTCCCTGGAACCCACCGGCGGTACATAAATAAATCCCATTGCATTGCCCATCACAGCTGAGGTAACGTCAGGTTTGATGCAGGTGGGCTTCGGCCCACACTGCATGCCCCAGTCAGACTGGGGTTCTTTAGAAGTGGACACATGCAGTTACAACTCCGTGTGGACCGACAGCATGGGTGGCTCCCTGGAACCCACCGGCGGTACATAAATATATCCCATTGCAGTGCCCAGCACAGCTGAGGTAACGTCAGCTGTAATGCAGGTGGGCTAAAAATGACTAGGATTACAATGTAGGCGAGGGCCCAAAAAAATTGGTGTACCAAGAGTGCAAATGTACCTCAGAAAAATTGCCCATGCACAACCAAGAGGGCAAGTGAAAGCCATTAATCGCTTTTGGTTAATGTGGCTTAATTTGTAACTAGGCCTGTAGGCAGCCCAGTTAAAATAAAAATTGGTTCAGGTGCATGTTTCAACGCTTTATTGAATTGAGAATTGAAACGTATAAACATTGTTTACAAAAGTTATATGACTGAGCCTTGTGGGCCTAAGAAAAATTGCCCGTTCGGCGTGATTACGTGAGGTTTCAGGAGGAGGAGCAGGAGGAGGAGGATGAATATAATACACAGATTGATGAAGCTAAAAGGTCCCCGTTTTTGATGGGGATACAGAATGATGCTTCCATCCGCGGGTGCAGCCTACGCATTGTTTAGGTATCGCTGCTGTCCGCTGGTGGAGAAGAGAACTCTGGGGAAATCCAGGCTTTGTTCATCTTTATGATTGTAAGCCTGTCGGCACTGTCGGTTGGCAGGCGGGTACGCTTATCCGTGATTATTCCCCCAGCCGCATTAAACACCCTCTCTGACAAGACGCTAGCCGCAGGACAAGCAAGCACCTCCAGGGCATGCAGTGCGAGTTCAGGCCACTTGTCCAGTTTCGACACCCAGTAGTTGTAGGGGGCAGAGGCGTCACGGAGGACGGTCGTGCGATCGGCTACGTACTCCCTCACCATCCTTTTACAGTGCTCCCGCCGACTCAGCCTTGACTGGGGAGCGGTGACACAGTCTTGCTGGGGAGCCATAAAGCTGGCAAAGGCCTTGGATAGTGTTCCCCTGCGTGTGCTGTACATGCTGCCTGATCTCCGCGCCTCCCCTGCTACCTGGCCCTCGGAACTGCGCCTTCTGCCACTAGCGCTGTCGGATGGGAATTTTACCATCAGTTTGTCCGCCAGGGTCCTGTGGTATAGCATCACTCTCGAACCCCTTTCCTCTTCGGGTATGAGAGTGGAAAGGTTCTCCTTATACCGTGGGTCGAGCAGTGTGGCTCTACGCTGCTCATAGAGCCTGGCCAACATGTGGAGCGTAGAGTTCCACCGTGTGGGCACGTCGCACAGCAGTCGGTGCACTGGCAGATTAAACCGATGTTGCAGGGTGCGCAGGGTGGCAGCGTCCGTGTTGGACTTGCGGAAATGTGCGCAGAGCTGGCACACCTTTCCGAGCAGGTCTGACAAGCGTGGGTAGCTTTTCAGAAAGCGCTGAACCACCAAATTTAAGACGTGGGCCAGGCATGGCACGTGTGTGAGGCTGCCGAGCTGCAGAGTCGCCACCAGGTTACGGCCGTTGTCACACATGACCATGCCCGGTTGGAGGCTCAGCGGCGCAAGCCAGCGGTCGGTCAGCTCTGTCAGACCCTGCAGCAGTTCGTGGGCCGTGTGCCTCTTATCTCCTAAGCTGAGTAGTTTCAGCACGGCCTGCTGACGCTTGCCCACCGCTGTGCTGCCACGCCGCGTGACACCGACTGCTGCCAACGTGCTGCTGCTGACACATCTTGATTGCGAGACAGAGGTTGTGGAGGAGGAGGAGGGTGGTTTAGTGGAGGAAGCATACACCGCCGCAGATACCACCACCGAGCTGGGGCCCGCAATTCTGGGGGTGGGTAGGATGTGAGCGGTCCCAGGCTCTGACTCTGTCCCAGTCTCCACTAAATTCACCCAATGTGCCGTCAGGGAGATATAGTGGCCCTGCCCGCCTGTGCTTGTCCACGTGTCCGTTGTTAAGTGGACCTTGGCAGTAACCGCGTTGGTGAGGGCGCGTACAATGTTGCGGGAGACGTGGTCGTGCAGGGCTGGGACGCCACATCGGGAAAAGTAGTGGTGACTGAGAACTGAGTAGCGCGGGGCCGCCGCCGCCATCATACCTTTGAAAGCCTCCGTTTCCACAACCCTATACGGCAGCATCTCCAGGACGATAAATTTGGCTATGTGCACGTTTAACGCTTGAGCGTGCGGGTGCGTGGCGGTGTACTTGCACTTGCGCTCCAACACTTGCGCTAGTGACGGCTGGACGGTGCGCTGACAGACATTGGTGGATGGGGCCGAGGACAGCGGAGGTGAGGGTGTGGGTGCAGGCCAGGAGACGGTAGTGCCTGTGTCCTGAGAGGGGGGTTGGATCTCAGTGGCAGGTTGGGGCACAGGGGGAGAGGCAGTGGTGCAAACTGGAGGCGGTGAACGGCCTTCGTCCCACCTTGTGGGGTGCTTGGCCATCATATGTCTGCGCATGCTGGTGGTGGTGAGGCTTGTGGTGGTGGCTCCACGGCTGATCTTGGTGCGACAAACCTTGCACACCACAGTTCGTTGGTCGTCTGCACTCTCAGTGAAAAACTGCCAGACCTTTGAGCTCCTCGGCCTCTGCAGGGTGGCATGGCGCGAGGGGGCGCTTTGGGAAACAGTTGGTGGATTATTCGGTCTGGCCCTGCCTCTACCCCTGGCCACCGCACTGCCTCTTCCAACCTGCCCTGCTGCTACCCTTGCCTCCCCCTCTGAAGACCTGTTCTCAGTAGGCGTAGCAAACCAGGTGGGGTCAGTCACCTCATCGTCCTGCTGCTCTTCCTCCGAATCCTCTGTGCGCTCCTCCCTCGGACTTACTGCCCTTACTACTACCTCACTGATAGACAACTGTGTCTCATCGTCATCGTCCTCCTCACCCACTGAAAGCTCTTGAGACAGTTGCCGGAAGTCCCCAGCCTCATCCCCCGGACCCCAGGAACTTTCCAAAGGTTGGGCATCGGTCACGACAAACTCCTCCAGTGGGAGAGGATTCGGAACCATTGCTGCCCATTCTGGGCAGGGGCCCAAGAACTGTTCCTGGGAGTCTGCCTGCTCCTCAGAATGTGTCATTGTAATGGAGTGAGGAGGCTGGGAGGAAGGAGGAGCAGCAGCCAGAGGATTCAGAGTTGCAGCAGTGGACGGCGCAGAAGTCTGGGTGGTCGATAGATTGCTGGATGCACTTTCTGCCATCCACGACAGGACCTGCTCACACTGCTCATTTTCTAATAAAGGTCTACCGCGTGGACCCATTAATTGTGAGATGAATGTGCGGACGCCAGAAACGTGCCTCTCTCCTAATCCCGCAGCAGTCGGCTGCGATACACCTGGATCAGGAGCTCGGCCTGTGCCCACACCCTGACTTGGGCCTCTGCGTCCTCGGCCGCATCCACGTCCTCTAGGCCTACCCCTACCCCTCAGCATGGTGTATTACCAGTAGTGCAGAAACAGAATGCTGTAATTAAATGTGCCGCTTATTGGCCTGTGGTTGGAGGCTGACTTCGCTTACGGAACGCACAGCAGAGCCAGGAAATAATTTTGCGCAAGCCTGCTGTAACACTTAGCTGGCTGCGTATGAATTAGGACAACTACCCCCAGCAGAGACCCAGTACACTGAGGACGGTCCCAGGCAGCCCAAATAGATTTTTTTTCCAAAATGTTTTTAGAAAGGCCCACTGCCTATATACACTAAATATGTCTTCTGTCCCTGCCTCACCACTACTGGCCCTGGACAATGTAAAATTACTGCAGGACGCAATGCTCTGCACGGCCGATATACAAAAATAAAATGTGCAACACTGCAAAAAGCAGCCTCCACACTACTGCACACGGTTAGATGTGGCCCTAAGAAGGACCGTTGGGGTTCTTGAAGCCTAAAATAACTCCTAACACTCTCCCTATAGCAACTCCAGCAAGACAGCACTTTCCCTGAACTATGTCAGAATGCATCTGTGGCGAGCCGCGGGAGGGGCCGATTTATATACTCGGGTGACACCTGATCTCGCCAGCCACTCACTGCAGGGGGGTGGTATAGGGCTTGAACGTCGCAGGGGGAAGTTGTAATGCCTTCCCTGTCTTTCTATTGGCCAGAAAAGCGCGCTAACGTCTCAGAGATGAAAGTGAAAGTAACTCGAACATCGCGTGGTGCTCGTTTCGAATAACGAGCATCTCGAACACGCTAATACTCGAATGAGTATCAAGCTCGGACGAGTACGTTCACTCATCTCTAGTGGTAATACATTTATTGGCTAAGCAGAAAAATTTAATTTGCAACCTTTCAAAGCTACTTAGGCCTCTCCATCAGGCTGGTATAACAAAATATATCTGACGAAACACATACACATATATACATATACACAAGGAGCAGCGACATGGTGTTGCTAATTTGTATTTTAAAAAAGGCAGGATAAAAAATAAAGCACTGGAAGAAAAAGCATAGCATTTAAATAATGATAAACTAGTCATAGGACTAAAGGTACCCTTACACAGGATGACTATCGGCTGAAAAATCGCTTCGAAAGAGCAAGTTCAATCAATAGTCATTCTGTGTAAACACAGCCATTTACAGGGTGACAAGTGCTAAGACGCCAGTGGTTTTGGTTCAGCTTACCACATAAATAGTCAATGATTGATCAAAAGTCGCCTGCTGTAAAGTCACTGTCATTTGTATTTGAACTACCTGCAAAGGAATTAGTATGGAAATCCCCTCTATGAATAGTATCTCAACAAGCAACTAATGAACAATCATCGCTCTGTGTAAAAGCAAGCAAACAACTGTTGTTCCTACACTTCAACAACTTTGCATTAAAGATGAAAGGGTAAGAGGTGAATAAATGTCCATATAATGAGTCATAAATCCAGGTATTAAATTTAGCCCTCATGTTAATGTGTTAAAAGTAATTGACCCATCTTAGCAGCTTGCAGTGCGAAGAGGTGGATGTTTGGGGGCAACACCCTGCTAAGACATGAAATAGAGTGTCACAGAAAAACATAATAGCCGTACTGTCACCATCAGCTACTTCTAGTTGCAGCAGCACCAACATCAAGCCCACAGCTAGTTCTGTAAACAGGTATTCCTCAAGCTGGACATTCTTTGAAACTGCAGGTGATGACAGAAGAGTGGTGTTTAGGAAAGCCCACCTGGGCCAGAGGAAGATGAGTCAGCCTTATCCTTCTATCTCTTCTGCTGCTGTAGCTGCCTCTTCTTCTATCTCCTTTCCTATTCATGCAATAGCCTATGAGTACAGAAAGGCAGTATTGTGTAGGGGCAGTAGAACGCCTACTTCAGGCCTCTTCTTTACAACTGATGACTGGGCTGCAGGCTTCAGAGCGAGGAGTGGGGAACACTGACATCTACCCCATATTCCAGTGTGTCCCAGGCCAGCAGGCCTCCATCCCCAAGCAGCCTTGTGCAATGTGTTGCCTGACTGCTGGAACAGATACTACAAGGCCTCAGGCATAATGACATGTTGTTATCAAAGAAGGAGGAAGGCATACTAATCTCCCAACTGTCTGGCCAGTCTGCCATTACTTGACACCTCAGGGAGGGTGGCTTTGGGCAAAAAAGGGGGCATCTCCTTCAACACATTTCTCCACCCATGGGAGAAGTATAGAGAAAAAAGAGCAAGAAGAGGAGGAAGAGGAAGGGAATAATATAGGTCCAGAGGAAGGGGAGAGAGCTACACAACATTTCTTCCATTCATCACTAACCCCAGTTATTCTACATGGTTGTTGGGATCAATCGGAGCACACTCTTAGGCCTGACCCCAAGAAATGTGAGCCATCACCCTTAGCCACTTTGAAGCATATGAGTGCAGTCGCATAGCCCAAATCAAAACATCAGATCATTACTGAGTGGCCACCCTTCTTCATCTCCGCTACAAGGCCAAAATGACAAATCTCATTATGGCAGTGGAGAGGGACCTTAAAATGCAGCTCTATCAGAACATACTGTTAAACAGCTTGATGGATTGTATCTCTGAGGCTCATGGCAGATGAGCACGAAGCTGTTGCAGCAGCACCACCACCTGTGGCAGAGAAAGTCTAACAGAGATGTGGCATCATATTTTTCACCTTTCGCAGCCTGCAGCAACAGCACAGGGTAGGACTCATGCTCACAGGTAGCACTTATCCATGATGGTTCAAAAGTATGTCAGCTCCCATTGAATCCAACAGGTCTTTGGCCCCTTTGACGTCAGGGTGTCTAAACTGGATGAGTGACCAGAGCTTCCACAACATGCTTTAGAGGTGCTTGCCTACCCTGCTGCCAGTGTGTTAACAGAAAGGGTGTTCAGCACAGCTAGGTTGTGAAAACTGACAGACGAATCCACCTGTCCACAGACAATGTGGATTGCCTGACATTTATAAAAATTAACCAGGCATGGATTTCATCTGACTTTTGCACCCCCAAGACAGAGTCCACTGATTAGTTAGCACAATGGCAATTTTTTATTACATTTGACTGAGCAAAGATTTATATCAAAGACCACACTGTGCCCTCAAGGTTCTGTTGCTGCTGGTGGTAGTGGCGCTGGTGCTCTCCTTCTCCTGTTTCCACCATGTTTCTTCCAATAGTCTCCCCCAAAATGAAAAATATATCAATATGGAAACATGGAGCTACAGCTCTCATATTTCCATGTGGAGCTATTCTGCCCTCAAGGTGCTGTTGCTGCTGCTGGTACTCTCCATCTCCTGTTTCCACCATGTTTGCTCCTCTTGCTTCCTCCCCTACCCTGAAAATGAAAATTATGCCAATATGGAAATACGAAGCTATAGCTCTCATGTTTGCATGAGCAGCCACTCTGCTCTCAAGGTGCTGTTGCTGGTGGTGGTGCTGCTGCTGCTCTCCTTCTGCTTCCACAATGTTTCTTCCTTCTCATTCCCCCAAAACAAGAGATTTCTAAAGCACAAGAAA